>NC_090922.1:1119147333-1120397333 GCF_040938575.1 Ambystoma mexicanum | reverse complement strand
GGCATTAGAATTTCAGAGGTTGCAGGAAGAGACATGGCTGAATAGAGGCCAATATATAACTTACACCAGGCTCATGAAACGGGTGAGGGGGAGGTGGCCTGAGACGGTGCTGGCGGACAACCCTGATGCCGCACTGGAAATTATGTATGATGTCTCAGAGGGCTATCCAGGATATATGAGCTCCTGAGAGCAAAGGCAGGGGAGGACAGGAACACACAATGTACACATATTTCGATCCTTCAGCCCATTATATCCTGTCCGACTTTAGGGCTGTCCCTCCAATTATAAGCTGCTTCAACTGAGGCAAGACTGGGAGGAGGAGGTAGGAGGACCCTTGACAGAGGGGCAATGGGAGAGAGCTCAAAGGTACCATAAAAAGGTGTCCCGGAATGCGATACTCCAGCAGATCCAGTTGTATGTCAACCACAGGGCTTATCTGACCCCCGGGAAAATAGCCAGGTTCGGAGGCTCGGCTGTACAGAAATTCCCCAGGTGTGGGGAGGTGGAAGCGGGGCTGCTGCATATGTTCTGGGCTTGTCCCGAGGTGCACAGATTTTGGGACGAAATAAAGACTAAAATGGCCGGTGGGGGTGGGGGAGTGGTGCTGGATGTGGGGTCGGCTTGGGCATGCATGCTCGGGATTTTTCCCAGGCCACGCAATCTAAAGCACATAAGCAAGATGAAGGACCTGGCTTATATCCTGGCCAAGCGCAGGATTGCAATGAGTTGGAAGGCGGCCCACAGGCCTAGGTTGGACATGGTGGGCGGACCTCCTGAGATGGGCGGAAGCAGAATCCGCAGCATGGGTTGAAGCTGCTACCAGGGGGGGAGAGGAGGAAGTGGGCCTCCTGATAGCCTGGCGACAATTGGTGGCCTCTATAGCAAACCCCCACCAGGTTAATTATGAAACAGAAGACTCAGACAAGTCTACAAGCACGGCGATTCCTGAAAATGCACCTGTAGATGACACGAATGAGCCGGCTCAAGTTTGTGGTGTGGGAAAGGGGAGGTCGGAGAATAACACTGTATAATGTGATGGTTTGATATTGGTTATGTACGTCCTGAAAAGCTGTATTGTTTGTTGTTTTGTTTGTTTAAAATAATAAAAATAAATTTAAAAAAAGAAAAAAATCTTTGCCAGGGAATGCTTTTGGATCCAGGACTTCTCCCAATGACGGCAACCTTCCAGGTTAGTATGAGACGCTGCATCTGCCATTGGCTCTGTTTCCTATTCATTATGTACTTTCTATGTCTTTCCAGAAAACTCAGAGACGTCTGTGGTAAGTGTAAGGAACTCATGGTGGCAACAGTAAATTATTAAACTTTATTTGCGGGTTGGGAAATGCTTACTCTAAACCTAAATCTAAGATGGGAGCAAGCTACAACCATCAAATAATAATAAGGCAGCCCTAGTGGCGTTTTTCCAAAATAGAAGGGCCTATACTAAGAAAACCCTATTGCCAATGTTTACTCTAAATACAAACAAAGAGTCGGGGGTGTGGTTCATAAGAAAAAAATAAGTGTTCACAAATGATGAATCAGGATGTGGTAGTAGGGGTCTCCCTTACCCACGTTTTGAGCACGGGACATGGCAGGACTCCAGAGCACAGCACACGGTCGAGCTTTCGCGGCACGAGCCAACTGTTCCGCTCTATAAGAGCCTTTGGGGGTTAAGTCTCTTTTCTACAAAAAGTCTCTTGCCTCCTAGGACCTGTAGTATTCCAAAAATAACAAACAAAACCTCCTTTATGCTTTTACGTTGGGTGATGACTTTTCACCCCTGGATCCCCCTCTTCCGGGCTCAGATCCACCAAAAACTTATTTGGAATATCAGTACCTTTGGTAGTTAACTTTCTTGCTTCCGAGGGTCTGATGGGTTCAAAAAGAATAAACAAAAGTTCTTTCCTGATTGTACTGCAGGTGATATTTCTTCACCCCTGTGCCCCCCGCTTCCAGGCTCAGATCCCTCTTGAATATCAGCCTCCCTCTGTCGGGTTCACCTTGGCTTGTATGGAAAAGATTTCTGTGTTGCATTCACGTGTCGGTGGGGTTATGGCTTCTCACTCCTGGATCGCCGTCTTCCGGGCTCAGACCCTTCTCGAATGCTTGCCTTACCTCTGTCGGATTCACTCCAGCCTTTTTTTGATGAGTGATGGCTTGTCACCTCTGGATCCGCCTCTTCCAGGCTCAGACCCCTCTCAACTGTTTGCCTTCCCTCCGTCGGGTTCACTGCGACTTTCAACACAATCTTATCTGTGAAATTCACGAGGCTTCATGTCTTTTTAAACAGTTCACTGTGGACATCCCTCTGCTGGGTTCACTCTTGTCAACACACTATTCATTGAGACTTTTGGCTTAGTCCCCTCTTTATCGGCATTCCTTTCCATTTGGTTCACACTTGCCAACTTTGCCAATTACACAGTTTCTTGAACAGTTCTTACGATGCAGGATTCACTTCTCTTCGCTTCACAATAATCTGTCGGTCAAAGACTTTTCAAGACTCAAGACAGAGGATTTTACTAGTCCCCTGTATGAACACTTTAACCCCTTTTGTGCCTTTGCCAAGGCCTCTAGTAACGGCAGTTTCAACAACAGGGTAGTCACACAGAGATTCCCGATTGAGCACCCATGTGGTGCCTGACTCTTCTGTAGCTGGTTTTCCCCTTTCGTATCAACAGTTCTCTGTACTTTCTTCAATTAGCTGCTTGCTACTTTCGGCTGTGATGAATGGCTTGGCCTTTCTGGTCACTGGAGTCAAGGCCGGTACCACAGTGGCAAGCGTCTAACCCCGGCTTGGTTATCAGCGGAGGAGGGCCCTGTGTACCGTTGACATCTGCTGCAATGCACGTTGGCTATTTTTCGCGATCTTACAATTCCTTCTGTGGAGTTTTAATGGGCCTGGCTTGGAAAGGGCAAGGTTGCTTCTCTTCCTGTTACCGTCTCGATTTGCGCCGTCTTTCTCTTCTTCTTGAACTGCTGCGCTGAGTTAGTTCTCTCATCATGCTGTCTGCCTTGCTCATATTGTGCTCTTTAGCTCCACCTTTTATCCCTGTGGGGAAGGGAAAGGGCCGTCAGGTGTGTGTGATTCTGGTCAATTGCCTGACTTTGCCTGAACCTTTGCGGTGGGTTATGTCAGGTAAACGGCTCTGGTGTTGGTCCGTCTTCATTCGTGGTATGCGAAAGTGTTCGTGTCAGAAAAGGTGGTGCGGGTAGAGTGTCTAAGTATCCTACGAGGTAGGATGGGGAAAAGGTGTTATAAAAAGGGGGAATCCCTGTCGGTATCCCACTTCCCCTCCCCGATGACCCCCCATCCAGGTGATCCTCCCGCACTGGTCCACCCCCAGGAGGAACTGGATCCAATAGTGATAGCCGTGT
Organism: Ambystoma mexicanum; assembly: GCF_040938575.1. NCBI lineage: Eukaryota > Metazoa > Chordata > Amphibia > Caudata > Ambystomatidae > Ambystoma > Ambystoma mexicanum. The sequence continues at coordinate 1,120,393,958 of NC_090922.1, read as the reverse complement.
CCTGACCACCTGGATGACAGATGCCTGGGGACTAGTAAGTGAGACACATTCAGGTTTCTCACATACCCTTCCCTTAGGTGATGTGGATATACCTGTACTTTGTCCAGGTTCCTAGCTGTTAAGACTTAGAAGAGAACACGGGCGAGAGATATACAGGAATCTTGCATATTCCACTGGTTAGTTGTGGTTGTGGTGTTATCTGTCTCTTTACAATAGCCCATGAAACAGGGTTTAAGGGCTGTTTTGGATTCAATGTTTTCACAGTCCCATATTGGGGAGTTTCGGGAGTAGGCATTCATCTGCCATGGTCTTTGGGGTAGAAAATCTCCAAAGGGGAGTGGAGACTCTTGTAAGAGAGTAGAGAAGATGGGGAAATCCTGCCCCAGAATGACTTCTGCAGGGAGTCCAGGAATTATAGCAGATGTTATTTCACAGGACTCACCTCGGATCTCAATGTGTACCAGTATTTTGGGGTATACCTCATTGTTACCATGTACACATGTCACTCTAACTATGGCCGCATTATCCAGGTCTTTTGTTGTAACTAAATCTGCCTGTATAGCCGTTTGCTTACTACCTGAATCTATCAGGGCCTTCACTTGCCTTCCACTCACCCAAGCCTTTTCATAGGTAAACTCAACAGGAGTTCGACACAGGTAAATGCTGAAGGTCTCTAGCTCTTCCTTGGCTTCTTCCCATTCTTTGCCTTTCAAAAGCCTATTTCCATGGGCTTGTCTTTTATATTCTTTGGACAGTGTCTAGCTAGATGTCCTGTTTCTCTACAAGAAAAACAGATCAGAGGAGGTGGTCTGCTTCCTTTTAACTCTTCCTTCCTACTTTCATCCTTAGCCTTTGGATCATTTTTCCTACTTAATATTCACTCTCGTGGTGTTCCTTCTTTAATCCTTTGTGGCCCCCCTGGTTTATCTACTCCTTGAGGTTGAGTTCGATGGATGGACTTATGGTCCTTCCGTTCTTCCAATCAATGGGTCAAATGGAAGTGTTTAGCTTTATCCGAATGGTTTTGTGCAATCTCATTGGCCGTGGCTAGAGTAGGCCGATTTAACTGAAGGACAGATTTTTGCAAAAAAGGGGGAAAGGAATTTGTCAATTGTTCTAAGGTAATCATCTCTGTAAGTTCTTCTAAGGACTTGTTATTAATCCATAGGGCCACTGTGTTTTTAATGCATTTACTTAGTTCTAAAGGGGTTTCTCCTGGGTTTAACCTTATGGGCCGTAATTGTTGTAGATAAAAATTACAGGCCTGGCACACTCTTTTTAGTAACCCTTCTTTGATAGAAAGAAAGGTGGCCCCCTGTGCAAGGTTAAGTAGTTGATAGGAAGTTTGTAATTCGTAATTCAATAAGGGACCAAATAGCATATTTGTAAATTCTCTTCCAATCCCAGTTGGTCGGCTAGGTGTTCAAAATTTAGAAAGAAAAATCCTAAGTCTTTGCCTTCAAGATATGGCTGAAGTACACCTTGTGGTAGTAATGGCCTGGTTTGTAATTCAATTAAATGTGTTAAATTTTCTTGGAGTCTATTTTCTGCCTGTATCTGATGGGCCACTAATTGGGCAATGACGTTGACTAAGTCAGACATTTCTTCCGGTGGTGTAAGGGTTCCTTCTGTGGTATCTGAATCAGAAAAGAAACAGCTCTCGATTCCCTCGGATAAGGTTTCGAAGTTCTCAGAATCTTCTAAGTCTGAATCTGTCGAAGGAGTAGGCTGGGGGATGTTCTTTGTTAACCCTGATGGTCATGCAATGGATGAAGAATGGGTGCCAACAAAAGAAAAGGTTCAGAGGGAGGGGGACTCATAGCACTGGGTCTGATAAAAGAAAACACAGGTCGAACTTTGAGGATTTTTCAATCCCAAGGCTGTATGTTGTAATGGGAGAGAGGGAGCATGTCTAGTAACACGTGTCTTAAAGAATAAATCTTGTTGGCTATGTCGAATATGCAAATGAGAGAACAGCATCTCTTTCAGTGTGGATACGCAGTCAGAATCTATTTTATTTTCCCATTCCGGATGTACCACCATTATTAGCATGGGTTTCAATTTTTATCAGTTGAACCACATCCCACTGCTGACACCATATGTAAGGTTCTCTTGATGGCAACAGTAAAGACAGACACAAGTGATCACAGTTCAACAAGGGTGTTTATTAAACTGTATTTGCGGGTTTGAAAAACGCCTAATCTAAACCTAAATCTAAGATGGGAGCAGGCTACAACCATCAAATAATAATAAGGCAGCCCTAGTGTCGTCTTGTCAAAATAAAGGGGCCTATACTAAGAAAAACATATTGCCAATCCTTACGCTAAATACAAACAAAGAGTGCGGGATGAGGTTCATAAGAAAAAAAGTAGTGTTCACAAATAAGTCAGGATGTGGGTGTCGGGGTCTGCCTTCCCCATGTTTTGAGCACTGTACAAGACATGACTCTAGAGCACAGCACACACTTGAGCTTTCCCAGCATGAGCCAACAGTTCCGCTCTTGCATATCAGAGCCTTCAGTGGTTAAGTCTCTTTTCTACAATAAGTCTCTTGCCTCTGAGTACCTGATGTATTCCAAAAACAACAAACAAAAGTTCATTTCTGCTTGTATGTTGGGTGATGCCTTTTCACCCCCGGATCCCCCTCTTCCGCGCTCAGATCCACCAAAAACTTATTTGCAATATCAGTACCTTCAGTAGTTAACTTTCTTGCTTCCGAGGGTCTGATGGGTTCAAAAAGAATAAACAAAAGTTCTTTCCGGATTGTACTCAAGGGGATATTTCTTTACCCATGTGTGCCCCTCTTGCGGGCTCAGATCCCTCTCTAATATCAGCCTCCCTCTGTCGGGTTCACACTGGCTTGTATTCAAAAGATTTCTCTGTTACATTCACGTGTCGTTGGGGTGCTGGCTTCTCACCCCTGGGTACCTCTTCCGGGCTCAGACCCTTCTCGAATGCTTGCCTTCGCTCCGTCAGATTCACTACAGCCTTTTTCCATCGGTGATGGCTTTCCACCTCTGGATCCCCTTCTTCTGGGCTCAGACCCCTCTCAACTGTTTGCCTTACCTCTGTTGGGTTCACTATGGCTTTCAACACAATACCATCCGTGAGATTCATGAGGCTTAATGTCTTTTTAAACAGTTCACTGTGGACAACCCTTTGCAGGGTTCACTCTTGTCAACACACTATTCATTGGGACTTTTGGCTTTGCTCCCTCTTTATTGGCATAGCTCCGTAGGCTTCACACTCGCCAACTTTGACAATTACACAGTTTCTTGAACAGTTCTTATGATGCAGGATTCATTTCCCTTAGCTTCACAATCATCTGTCGATCAAAGACTTTCGACTGTACAGAGGATTTTACTAGACCCCTGAATGACCACTTGAACCCCTTTTGCGCCTTTCCTAAGGCCTTCTGGTAATGGTAGTTTCAACAACAGGATAGTCGCACAGAGTTTCCCGAGTGAGCACACACGTGGTGCCTGACTCCTCTGTAGCTGGTTTTCCCCTTTCGTATTAACAGTTCTTTGTACTTTCTTCAATTAGCTGCTTGCTACTTTCATTCAACACAGTTTGGTTTCTTATCGGCTCTCCCCTCGACTCACCGGCTGTGATGAACGGCTTGGCCTTACTTGTCTCTGGAGTCAAGGCCGGTACCACGGTGGCAAGCATCTCTCCCGGCTTGGTTATTATTATTGGAGGAGGGCCCTGTGTACCGTTGACATCTGCTGCAATGCACGTTGGCTATTGTTCGTGATCTTACGATTCCTTCTGTGCAGTTTTCACAGGCCTATCTTGGAAAGGGCCAGGTTGCTTCTCTCCTTGTCACCCTCTTGATTCGCACCGTCTTTCTCCCCCTCTTGAACTGCCGCGCTGAGTTAGTTCTTTTGTCGTGCTGTCTGCCTTGCTAGTATTGTGCTCTCTATCTCCACCTTTTATCCCTGTGGGGAAGGGAAAGGGCTGTCATGTGTGTGTGATTCTGGTCAATTGCCTGACTTTGCCTGACCCTTGTTGTGGGACATGTGAGGTAAAAATCTCTGGTGTTGGCCCATCTTCTTTCGTGGTGTGTGAAAGTGTTTGTGTCGGAAAAGGGGGGGAGTGTCTGAGTATTCTATGGGGTAGGATGGGGAAAAGGTATTATAAAAAGTAGGATACTGCGTCTCACCCATCAGTGTCCCACTTCCATTCCCCAAAGACCCCTCATCCAGGTGATCCTCCTGCACTGGTCCACCCCCAGGAATTGGATGCAATAGCGATGGCTGTGTCCTGGCCACCTGGATGACAGATCTTCGGGAACTAATAAATGAGACACCTTCATGTTTCTCACATAAATCAGACATAGGAGGCGGACAAGAAGACATGGTTCAACAAATTGTATTAAAGAAAAAGGAAGCCTCACTAACCCTATAACTAAGTTTATCGGTCCCTTACTTCAAGGAAAATAAGAAACTGGTGCTTGTCAAGATGCCTCACAAATACTCTGTCCTCTGTCAAAAATCTATTCTATACTATGCTCGCCCTACCACTACAATTAAACAATATATCCTAGCTTGAGTAAGTTGACTTCCACTTTACTTGGCTCCTGGTGGCTGGTTTTTAACGCCCTCCCAGTTGTAACTTTAGTTGTCTCTCTTTCTCTCACTTTCTCTCTCTCTGTCTCTCTCTCCCTCTTTCTCTCTCGCCCTCTCTCGCTCTCTCTCTCAGATCCGGTCTGCTGATGAAGAGCGAAGTTGGGTCTTGTCAGTCTTTCTCTCCTCATAGAAATGATTACTTAGGACCCCAGGCATTCTGTCTCAAAAGTACAAAAAGTTATTTTCCAGATAAAAGTGGTTGGTTCTATTGACATTGCCTTGCCTTGCTTTGCAATCACAAGAAGCCTCTTGTTCACACTGGTTGGACCTGTTACTGTTTTTATATTGGGTAGATTGCGTTGAGCTGTCTGACTCATCAGGCCATTGCTTTCTTGGTGTGTTTTCACCCCCTTGCCGGGTGTTCTTAGTGTCTGCCCCACGTGGGCTTGCTGGCTTCTCAGGCTTTTGGTTTCTTAGGTTGTGTTCACCTCCTCATGGGGTATTCTCAGTGTCAGCCTCTCATGGTTTTTCCAGCCTCCTGAACCTTTGGATGCTTCGGTTACTTTCACACCCTTGTGGGACATTCTCAGTGTCAGCCCCTTCTGGGCTTTCTGGCCACTCAGGCGTCTGGATGTTTTGGTTGAGTCCACTCCTTGCTGGAGTGGTCTCACTGTCAGCCCATCAGGGGCTTTCCGGCCTCTCAATGCTTGGGTTACTGTCACCCCCTCATGATGTATTCTCTGTGTCAGCCCATCATGGGCTTCTTCAGAATCTCTCTGCCCTCCACCCGTTTCCTCCGACCGGCCGTGTCCCCACTTTCATGCGGCACTGTGCATGGGGGAAGGTGGCTTCTCTCAGTGCCGTGGAACCACGACTCTGACGTCTTTGCAGTCGGGTCTTCCTCCTCAGTTTCTCCTGTCAATAACTGACAGGGCTTGGGCATCATGATTGCAGGATTGCAGGACGCCAGTGGGCCACTTCAGAGGTTTGGTCTTCTGTTGTTTAGGCCTCTCTGGACTCGGCAGCGTTCTGCAGACTCTCCTCCCACCATGCCTCCAACATAGTCATGCCTTGTGGGTCCTGGAACAGAGACATCCCCTTCTCTGCACTCAAGCACAGGTTGCTGGGTTTCACGGCCTGGCTGATTCCTTCCTTGAATGCAAGAGGAGATGCCATTGGTCCTGTGCTTCACATAAGGGCGTCAACAGAACCAGGTCAGGAACCAAGAAAGTCCCTTTTAAAGGACCCTGCACCAACTGCTTCCCCAACTCGATAAGGAAAACTATTGCCAAAGCATGAACAATAAAAATGGTATATTGCAGACCCTGAAACAAGAGCCTAGAGATGAATACCATTTAATCATGCCCTAAGAATAAAAGTTGTGCACCTGTTTTTCAACATAATGATATTATTGAGCTATAAGAAACAGTACAGAGCAAAAGAGAAGCAGCAAAATTGCATGGCAATATCAATCTACCTATCGTTCCTTTCCCATTTGGTCTCCCCTTTCTATTATATCCACTCCTCTTTCACCTTTCATTGCCCAGTCAACTTCCATAAGTTCCTCCTGATCCTCTTCCCATTTATCACCGCTCCCAACTACCTCACCCTATCCCCATATTCTTCTTGGCCTGACAGAGGAGAATTGGGGATGATGCCTCCTCCAGAGCTGGGCAACAAGGCCAGTCCTTATTCCATCTCATATGGTGTGCACTCAAAAATACTTCTATAAACACTGTGGATATTCCCAGCAGCCCACAGAGGAGGTGCGTGCGGTCCCACCATCTTGTTTAGAAACACAGATGCCCCTCTCCTCTCCAGAATACTGAAGCAAGAAATAAGACATTTTGATTCTTACAAAATGACATTTTCAAGCACATTTTATTTTTGTTGCATTTTTACAGTACATTTTAATTGAGTTTAGAGTGAAAAGGCATGCTAGCATGAAGGATAGAGAGCGACAGCGGGGAGTGGGATCAGGAGTCAGACAGTGCAGGGGTTTCCAGCATCGTGGTATCAGTCCCTTTGGGGAGTGGCAGGTAGAAGGGGCCTCTGTTCCCCTGCCACCCCACTATGGGTCATTGTCTGGCACATGCTGTTAATAATATGAAATTGTCCATGAGGGCTTCTTCTTTGACATCTTTACTTTGATTGACTATTGATTGTCGCAATTTTATTAAATAAATGTGGCCTTGTATTTTCCAAAGGAAGATGTGTATGTCTTTGGTGGGCTGTGACCCCTCTGCTACACATCTATTAATCCATGAATGTGGCACCTACTTTTGCCAGGTAAGGCACAGTGAGATGAAATGATTTGCCCAGGATCACACACTTTGGTTAAGTGGTAACGCCAAAATTCGAGAGTAGCAAGAAGTTTAGGTATTTGACCACACATCTTCCCAGCTCTAGTTGGTAAATTTGGATTTGATTACCTAAAATAATACTCAATTTTATACAGATGACTTTAAAAATGCACTTGATAATAAACAAACCTGATAATGTATACATCATTGTAGAAACGTGTTGATGAAAAAGATTAAGTGGGTAATTTTGTTTTGAATTCTAAATTGCAGGTAGGAACCAGTCCTGTTTTCATAATTTTGCAAAAAGGCCCCTACAGGCAATTTTATTTCTTTGCACCAAGTACCGGAAAAGTAATTAGTAAAACACAGTCAAAATCACCCTTTTCTCTTCACATTTCCACTATGTGTGTGGAAGTGATTGGGAGAGCCATTTATAATGGATTGGAATCTGCCTGCTTTTACCAATAAACCTGAAACCTAGGGGTAATTTTCCAAGTCCAGTGGAGTGGAATAAGTGGCATCAAAAAGCTGTTTTTCAAGTCCTTTCTGCTTTTACAACTCTGCAAGACTTGGAAAATTACCCCCAAGGATTGTAATTTTATTTCCCCCATCCTTAATGGAAGCCTACAAGCTCCAGCATGCAAATTAATGGGAATTTACAAAGAAATCTACAAAAAATCTCATACAGACACAGAGGGCCTCATTACGACCCAGGCGTTAAGGGTTAACGCCGTCGTTAACCCTTAACGCCTATTCTGATTTTAACGGCTGCTTTTAGCAGCCGTTAAAATCCATGGCGCTAACCTGCCATGATGCTAATTACGCCACCGTAGTTTACGGTGGCGTAATTAGCGCCTTCCCCACTCCCATTATGCCCTATGGGGCAAAAATGGGAATGGGGAAGGGAAAATGGGAAATGGGGATTTACCGCCCCACTCACCTTGGAATGGGGCGGTAAATCCGCCATCCACCATGGTGTAAACGTAGTTTACACCATGGTGGTAAAGTTGGCGCAATTAGCGCCTGGGTTGTAATGACCCTCAGAGTCTAAGAAAATACATCACAAAGATTTTTCACACTCCTTGTTCTGTCCCCCATAATTTCTAATCACCCAACAATCACACCTAAATAGCTTATTATATAATTTTAAGAATAAAGTGCCACAACAAGGGTCACTGCCAGTTACCTATTCCCTGTGCAGCCCTTGCTGACTTTGAGGGGAGAAAGGAAACGTAGGGACCCACAATACACATGATGTGTTCTGTATGCATACAAACACTGTTAATAGTTACTAAATGAGTATGATGTTGTCAAGTCAGTTAAAATCATAAAAAGTTCTGACCGGGCAGGTTAGGCTTCCACACAGAGATACATTCTATTTAGGTCAGAATCCCACTGGTAAGCACGCACGAGAAGACCTGAAGCTGGTCTATACGTGCCCTCCTAGCCTTGACATGTTCATGTAGGGCCATTTTAGTCTGATTAATTCCCTATAAGAAGCATGCAAGGTACTCACATCTGGGCATGTACATTTCACTAAGGGAGACAAACTGAAACCAGCCAGCATTAGCAAAGTGAACAGCTTGGGCTTTTGAGAATGGGACAGGCATTTGCCAGGCACTGCCATAATGGTACCAACTCGGCATAAAATGGGAACATACAGAAAATGTTTCACGTATCTAGGCATATATGAAATAGTCTGGCAAATGTCTACCTAATACCGATATACAAGCCAACAATGTTGGGGTTGTGATTGCTTATTTTAGGACACACATAGCTTATAAATCAACTGCATGAAGACACACACCATTAAGAGATTTGTATCACAACAGGCGTTTATTTACATATGCAGTGAAGGTATCAAATACTCAAAAGAATTCTAAGATATAACACAAACATGCCCTATACAGCACAACACTTGGTGTTGCTTTGTGACAGATATAGCTAAAAGAGTACCCAAGAGGGTATGTTCCAGCAGGGAGGGCAGGTTGGTGGGAATCCCATAGGGATTAACATGGCAATGGGTGGGTAAATGACCAAATGGGCCCATAAGATGTGTGTCCCTGCTAACATCCCATATCCATCCTATCTATGCTCCATTACAATCCGTCTGGTTTACAACCTAAAAGACTGATTCAAACCCTTGCATCACATCACGTTTTCATTTTACGACTCTCTCCACTCCAGAATTACATTTAATTTAGGGACTACTATATTTTTCACTTATACTCAATTAGTTCATGTAGCAGCATATATACTTTGAATGTAATTCAGTCTGATGGATGTAAGTCTCTGAATCAATCATAAACACTGGAATTACTTTAGTCAGCCTCCCCTGTCATTGTTTGCAAATCAACCTTGGCCCAGCAACTAATGTAAGCAGACCTGCCCAAACTGCTGGACCACAAGAACAAAAAAAGCTTGCAGCGACTTGTGTTCCAGTTCAGAAGGGACATGGCCTAGCAATTGAGATTAAACTGCACTGTTTGGTGGCAGAACCAAGACTTGTGGCTTGTGTCCTTCTGTAATGGCACAGACATACTGAAGGATTATGAAATGGAAGACTGCTCAGAGAAAGCACAGTGGCATTGTTTACCTTAAAGCCTTCCATCAAATACCTTTTTGATTTGAATACACTCTCCCCGTCAGTGTTAGGCAGAATCCCGTGCAGTTCCCTTAGGGAGCACTACAGAAGATTAAGACTACAGATGTATGCAATAAATCCCCTTTGGTATCAGTCTGTACCACAAAGATTTAGTTGGTAGCTGTGGCTAAGCAGTTGGACTTATCTCAAGAGGGAGATGAGCAGTATTCAGGGTTTACACATTAGGACTACAATACTATGGAACAAGGGAACACTGACCACAGCTTTGTATCAAAAAGAATATATATATTTATTTTACACACTCTGATGTTCACACACAAATCACTATTATAAAAGCAAGTTAAATCAGTCATGAAAAGTATACACAACTCCCTATATAAATTGTAGACAAGTTTGAGCAAGAGTGAAAACAGAGCAAAACGGCACAGTGAAAACCAAGCAAAAATGGCACTCTAACAATTTCTCAAAAGGGAGGGAAAGGCCACGTTATACAGGAATATACTCTTAAACACACCAGCAACACTTCCCAATAAGATTGTGAACAAGTTAGGCAAAGCAGTACTTTAGCATGTATAATACAGAGGTGAAAACCAAGCAAAATGGCACTTCACAAGTTTAAAAAGAGGGAAGAAAAAGGTTGTTATAAGAGTTAGGTGCACCAACACATTCCTAGGTGAGAAACTACCTAGAGAAGGCAGTTGTAACAGATTTAGCCAGAATCAATAGGCCTGTGCCAGAGTCAGTGTTACAGGGCAAAGTGCCCAGGAGCAAAATGTTCTTGTAGCTGCAGTCAAGTCATTGTTAAACGATTCGAAAAGGTGGTTTTAGAAGGTGAAAGACAATGTTAGATGATAGGGGCGGCCAACCCAGTAGGTAAGACAAGGATTTAATACAGCTTTAACAGTACCCAACGGAAAGGGAGGCCTGGCGGAACAATGTACCTTAAAAGTGGAAGAGGCTCCTGCAGTGGCAGTAGTTCCTGGCAGTTCCTGCAGTTCGGGAGATCCAGCAGAGGAAGAGAGGATCTCGTCATGGAGGAAGGTTCGAGTTACTGCACTGCCCAGGAATGAAACCAGCCGCGGTTCTGCCAAACGAATAAAAGGTATGCTCCTTTAAATCGCGGTCTGGGTAGACGGGTGCCTGGCTATCCGGTCTCCTAGTGCTTGGCACTGGAAATTTGACCACGGCAGGTCCTGGAAGGTGATTGGCGAACTGATTGGCCCCACCAGCTCAAGAGAAGAAGACTCTTGCAGGTGAAGATCTTCTCGAGTCGTTGGAGAAAAGTGGTGAGGATCTGCAGCAGGGCTTCACTGGTGGTTCAGTCATTACAGATGTCTTTGGCTTCTCTCCTCTTTGGCTTCTTAGTTCCAGTGGTGACGTCTTGTCCTCCAGTCCTCAGGACCCTGCTTTTATGCACCAAGACCCCCCATTCATACAGCCTGGCTGTCACTCACACAGTGGGGTGGCTCTCCTGGCAGGAGAACCCCCAAGCCTATCAGGGCAGAGTGCGACTTGGGTTGCGTAGGCAACCCTGTCCAGTGTGCCTATTCCCCCTCCCACACGTCCTGTCTACCCCAGACTCAGTGGCGCCGAGAGGAGGGCTTCTGTGCAGAAGCCCACCAAATGGACGAACAAAGGATCACCGACCTGAGTTAGCACTATAGAGAAAGACACGAGAAAGAAATTAAATCAAAGTTCTGGCAATAAAAACCTACCGGAGTAAAGTTAATATTAAAATAAACCGGGTGTATTTTAGAGGCTGTCAGTAAAAGTGGTAGCCTCGAACAATGGGAAAATCCCATAGGGAAATATTCGAGGTCGAATATTTACGGTAGTAACCACTGCCACCAGCCAGAAACTTTTGAGAGAGGGACTGTACGGTACCCCCTCGAAAATGAACACTAGGGAAAAACTATTAACCCTTCCCAGTACCTCCATAGTAAGATGGTTTGTACTGGTTTTGTTCATAAGATTTGACTAGTAAAGTCAATGGAGACTTTACATTCCCTGGGAGACAGTAGTCAGTGCCAAGGTATGGAGTCTATGTTTGGGGGTCGCTACGACAGCCCTGTGGTACGGCACGGAGGGTGCTGTGTACCACACATGTAAAAAGATGATTCCTATGAGGGTGAGAAAAACCTCATAGACCATAAGCACACAAGATAGCCTAAAACACACACTAGCAACCTGTCTAAGAGTGGGAAAAAAGGGTCTCACTCTTAGCAGGAGAAAAAATAAACCCCTCAGCAATGCTGCTGGGGGACTTTATAGGTAAGGGCAATTTGCCATAGAAGATAATTCTCCCTAACAGTCAGAATTACATTGTTCTTACTGTTATATTTTTATTTGTTCACTCCTACACAAGTATTTAATGCAGCAGAATATATACGTTGAATGTAATTTGTCAGGGTCATCAGCTGTTGATGCGCCTTCTGCAGAAATCTGTGTCCAAACATCATCACCTGTCATTTATTTTTAGATACAGTTAACCATCCTATTAAGCATGATGGAAACAGAGTTATATTACAACACAAAATAAGCACACTTTAAACTACAGAAATAAACTTGATAGGTTTGAAAGAATAGCTACCTTATAACGGAGAGATTGGAAATGTAAGTAAGATAAACAATGCAGTAAGAAAACAGCAACACAGGATCTTGCTAGATAGTTGTAGGCAGCCTGCTTTAGCAAGTGTACTTCCTCATTTATGGTGTGAATGGCCATCCATCTTCCTGGGCATTTGTGTCTTCATTGCTGTCAGGCGTAACACATTGTCAAGTAGGGAAATCACTCTGAAGTTGCTACTGCATTTTTAGTGAGAAATTCCACTGCCTGCAACCCCTCCTGGCCTCTGGGGCCCCAATGGTCGTTAGCACCACTGGCAAGGCCACCTTTCTAGGGGGGATCAGGGGTGGCCTTGAGGGGACCTAGCCCTCCAGGCTCCCCTGCTGGAGTGGGGCCTGGCCAGCGGGCTGCTTTAGCAGTGGTTTTGTCTTCCGTCAGGCAGCTCTGGACTCTCTTCCTTCTCCCTGGGCTCGGCAGCATTCCACAGACTCTCCTCCCACCACGCCTCCAACGTGGTCCTGCCTCAAGGGTCCTGGCAGGGAGATGTTCCCTCCTCTGCACTTTAGTGCAGGTTGATAGGTTTCCCCGCCTGGCTGGTTCTCTCTGTCTTTGCATGGGCCCATGTGATATGTGGGGCAAATTAAGGAGGGTATTGTAATTTTCAGTCTTAGGACACTAGTTTTAAATAGCATTTTACTGTGTTTTGATTTGCACAAAATACTCTGGTAAAGCAACTCTTATGTGATTGAAGAAAATGCAGCTGGTGGGTCGCTTCGTGCTGCGACTTGTTCTTTTGTCGGTTAGGTGGCTCTGGACTCTCCACCATCTCCCTGTGCTTAGCAGCGTTCCCTGGGCTCTCTGCCCACCACGCCACCAACGTGGTCCTGCCTACAAGCTTCCTGGAAGGGAGATGTCCCCACCTCTGCACTCTAGGACAGTTTGCTAGGTTTCACTGTCTTGCTGGTTCTCTCCGTCTTTTGACGATTTGCCAATTTTATTCTTCCCAGTATTTGTTATGGTTTTGGCATTACCTTGAGAAAATGCTCAAGGGCATCAAGAAGTTATGTACTTTTAAGATGATATACTGATATACACTAAATATATGGAAGAGCCCACTGTGACCCTGCAGAAGGTTTTAAGCATCCTAAATGAGAATGGAATGACCCTGAAGGTTGAAACAAATTAATAGTACCAGGAAGAGATAGAATGCTTGGGACATGCCCTGAAGAAGCCATCGCTGGTGAAGAACATTATGGATGCACCTAAACATTTGACTAAAGAAGAACTATTATAATTTCTAGGTTTGTGGGAATACTACACTAGGTTCTTACCGAACCTTGCAGACAAAGCTGAGCAGCTTAGGCAATGTTAAAACATTCCATTGGGGAGAAGGGCAATAAGGTGGTTTTGTTACGTAAGGTTGCCCACTTCGGCCGCCTTAAGTATAGGCAGGTTCTGCACCCTTACCATTTATGCCAGAATTAAGGGCCTAGGAGTCATCCTGTTGCAGGTGAGTGGATCAGAGGAACAACTGACTATTGCATTTGGTTCGCTGGCCCTAACACAGGCTGAGAGAAACTATTTTGGCATTGACTGGGAGTCTCTGGTTTGCCCCTTGGCAGAAGAGCACTATTGACAATTTCTTTGGGGAGTATTTCTTTTTTAACTGATAACAAACCCCTGGTAAAGGTTTTGGCAGATGGAGGGCCAATGTCTGTTCCCGAGACTGGCAATAAATATTCCACAGGAATATTGAAAGCTTGTAAAAGATCTCCGGATGCCCACATAAGAAAACATGATGCAAAGATAGCACAAGAAAAGAGACTCTGCAGTGAAATATTAGGAATACCTTAGAAACCTCCAATAGAAACCTGGAAAGTGCCAGCACGCTTATCAAGTGTTATAAATAAGCCTATTTTGCCTGACTTAACAGGCATCATCAATCCACACAGACTGCTGACTGGCAATTAATACTCTGCATACTAGCATCGAACATAAGCAGATAATTCTGGAATGCTTATGGCAAACCTCAGCCCTTAAACAGGGTAGATCAAATTAACCCCATTGACAAAGCAGCGTGGTCATCTCATATATACAAGCTATTCTATGAAGACTCAACACTAAAATCACATTTCATGAGGATACTAGACTTCTAAATCTTGATATGGATGAGACCACTGTTACTTATAGAATTAAGAATTTAAAATCTTCTCAGGCCTCTGGCTCAGATGGCCTGTCAAATGCAAACCTAAAATCTAATAGCAAAGTCTGGATACCATTATTTCAATGTATCTTCAGTAAAGTCCTTTTTGGAGGGTAGGATCCCACACTCTTGGCAGAAGTCTATCTTGATCCACATTTTTAAAAATGGAGATAGACTCAACCCCCTTAATTATGCACTGTTAGCGAAGATAGAAGCCCCGGGCAAACTGTTTGCATCATTATTACATGATGAGCTGACAAATTGGGCACAGCAATACAAAATCCTGCAAATATTTCAAAAAGGTTGTCAGAAGTACTGCTTCACCACTCATAGGTTGACTATCACCATAACCGAAACCTGGCATGGTACCCAGCTATTTACGGACACTGTCCTAATCCTTCAAAACGGACGATATCTAATTCCACCACCTAGAGCCTCTGCCAGACCTGAAACCTGAATCGTAGCAACATCCATGTACCTGACAGAATACATTCATCGCCTCATCCGCAGGGACTCAGCACGCTCTGAGACCCAGCGTTATCTATTGTCATTAATAATACTAATCAAGGACGATTGTGCTAGACTCGTAACTCTACCAGCAATAAAACCCATAAAATTGATCGAGGCCATGCAATTATGCACTACGCATCCAGTCCAAGAAGGCACATGCCTGCTAATCATACTCACCTGGCCATCTAAGAGCAGAACTGGACACAGGGGGATGTGTAGCAGCTACTCAACTCTGCTAACCATAACCTCCCAGTGAATGTACAAAGCTGAACGACCTACAGGTAACCTTTCTAACAGACCTAGCAGCTAAGATCTAATAGCATTTATGATCCTGATTATTGTATGCAAATATGCACTACACTATCAGTACATGAAATGCCCTTGTCTGCTAATCCTTCACATCCGGAAACCACTGTGGAGATCCATTTAGCAAGGGACACCCAGAGCCCTCAAGGGACAATGATGTAGTATGAGTTCACTATTCAAACCTCAACTAGGACAGGAATACCCTACCCCCACTGTAGACAATATCTGGGACCTGGAAAATGGGCCCGTTGACACCTATGCACCAGCATTAGAGGTACAGGCACGCTTGTCAAATAGCACTGAGCGGACACCTGACCGAGAGACTCTAGGAGCACGAACCACTTTTCCTCTTTAACAGGGAGCATAGTCGATTCGGCAGGTACTGGAATGTAATCAAGGACAGGGACCTCTTGAGACAGCATGGATACTCGCACATACCTACCACTATGCAGACTCTCTCCTTGCACCAACAGCAGTAGAACGTGGCTATACCCCACAAACAAATGGGCCTAGCCGCACACATAATTACACACCAGGGCGCACAACTCAACAAGCTTTAGAACTCCGGTATCCACACCGAAAAATCAGCATAGCTGCGCGCATAATCCCAAATGCAAGCACCACCTCCGCTAGTACACAGCTACCGACCACACCTCGGTCTAGCCGCGCACATACCAAGTGCACACATGCACTATCTACTCTCCTACACTCTACTGACCTGGTCTACGGTTCCCGAGGGCGTTCAACCCACATTGCTTTATTATCATACCAATGGTAAAAGGCACTATACAAATGCCCAATAACATAACTTAACATCTTCATCCTGAAGAGTCTAACAGCCAGGGCCAAGAAGGGCAAAAGTCCACCGCTGAATGTCACTTTTGTAGACTACAGCATGGCCTTTGACAATTTAGACATCGACTTTGGACCAAATTGACCAAATTGGGCAAACTTTTGGGTTTATTGAAGATGATCTACCTCCTCTACAGTAATACCACTGTTCAATTGCCATTGACAACCACAGCAGTCTAAATTAATCAGTTGTGAATAATGTTGGTCTTATGCAGGGGTGCATTCTTGTACCCCTGCTTTTCAATCGTTACATCTCAGATATGCCTGGTTATATTTCTCAGACTCATTCCTTGCTGCCTAAACCATCTGCAAACTTGTGCCCTAGATGGGATATGCCGTCGATGCGGTCCTATTGGACCACACTGCAGTCAGCATGAGATGGTTGATTATCGCCTTAATGAATGACTCTAAGGAAATTGTCCTGCAAATATGCAGAAACAACCTAAGATCCTGCTATTTGATAACAAGAGTACAAACTCCATTAATTGGCACTTTGAGGACGAGGTGCTGGAAAATTGCCCCAGCTCAACCTGTAATCAAGGATTTTAATCACAGATGGACCGCCTTTCTACAAAAAGCACGCAAATTGAGGGACTTCTCAAATAAACATGGAGGCCCATCGTTATAGTGGTACTCTCCTGATTTATCAACGGAGCTTGATCCTGGGGTTTCTCTATGGAACGGAAGCATACCCCTTTAACCATACGATAAATAGAAAGGATCATTTGGAGAAAGATCTTGGGGATCCCCAACACTGTCTGCATACATAGCGTTAGGCTGAAACTGGGCATTACCTTGATGAATACAATGACAAAAATCAGAAGCATTTACTCCATCTTAAAATGCTATCCCAGACTGAGATACCACTTAGTACATATATTAACTGCCATCATGCAGGCAGAAGGCTGAGGATTGGTTAGGCACTTGATAATTGTGTTAAAAGAGAAAATAGAGGAGCCTAGACGCACTGGTCTATCGAATCATGTGTGTTCTGCAATGCGTCAAAAAGAGCTTACTGAAAAGGCAAAAAGATCGGATTATGAACAGAATTTGACTAAATGTGTATAAAGGAAAAACATCCTCGAACTGATTGCTGGTACCATTTCAAGCAGGTTCAAGAATATTTAAAGCAATTCCCCTACCAAAGCTCAGGAAAACGTATTTACTAGTCTGTATGAATGTACTGCCCTGCCTTGCGCGGTCTTAGACCCAAGACATAACATCCCGAGGGAACTCCGACTCTATCAAATCTGTCAGATCAAAGGTACATGTGACATGTTGGTGGAGCTTTACCATAATTACCTTTGTCAGGATTTGCCCCAATCCCAAACTTAATGAGGTCTGACTTATTCTGGCTTCAATGCTTAAGTATCCATCACATATCTCTTTTAATTCCGGTCATCCAGTTATGGGATGCAACTGAGGAAACTTATTTTAAGAAAAATAAATATGAATTACTATCTGTGATACAAGATAGCAATACCAACTGCCATTAATGTGTTGAATGTAATGAACTACAGCTGATGTGTTATGGATTATTGCATTATGAACAATGAATTATCAGGATTTGATTGTGGTTTTATGATTCAAGGATATGTGTTTTAAATTGGTATGTATTGTTTATATAGTGTGGGAAGTTTATATAACTATATCACAGTAATACAAATAAAAAATTGGCAAAAAATTATTTCATAATCAATGGAGTTCCATCAGTCGGTGAATGTCTATCAAGACTTCCACAAGATGGTTGCCCATAAACTGACAGGAAACAGAATCTGATCAAATATGGCGTGGCAGATGTCTATATGATTAGCATGAGCGCAACTACCAGTGGCTAAAATATGTAACATTACTTCTGGTTCACCCCCCAAGCCCCCCGAATATTCCACTCCACACTTCTCCCTCACTAATATTCCAGTGTTTCAGGAGAAGGAGCACGTTTAGGGTGTCTGTTTGCTCAGGAAAGGCCAAACACATAATTGAAAGCAAAAGCTTTTCAAAGGAATAAATGTCCCAAGCTTGTGGGTGAGTGTTGGGCAAAATGTAATGTGCGCCAAACCCAATGCATATAATGTGCTTAGAAGGATTTCAGCTTGAATAACTATCACAGACATATTTGTCATACATAAAGACCGTCATTATGATGTTCCCAAAATGCTCTTTGCTGTTATGCAAAGTACAAGGTTGTATTTGTACCTCTTCCCTGTCTCAAATGTGATTTATTTATTGAATGTGCGTGATTTGCCTGCTGGGGCTAATTTTAAAAGCTGTGGTGTAGTAAAATGAGTGTAAAAAAGCCTGTCTTTATACTTGTTTTACCACTCTGCAACATTTTAAAAGTCATATGCATTCAGTTTGGGAGAGAGCTGGGGGAAATGCGTTTCCTCCTCCTTATGCCCTTTTCGCCTGCAAAAACCACCTAGTCCTACTCCTGCATGAGATTTTCATGAATGGGCTAAACTAATTGACAAACACACCTTTGTATGCTTGTGTGGGCATATGTACATTATGCAATGTGTATGAATGAGTGAGTGTATGATGTATGGGTGGCTAGGTGTGCCTGTGTTTGAGTGCATGGTGAATGGGTGCCCGTGTAAAGGAGCAAGTGAATGGTGTGTGAATACTGGGCTGAGGAGCTGATTTTGGGGGTTGGTAGTGCTCTTGGGAGGGAGAGGGGACATGTGGGGGGTATAATTATAGTATGCAATGTATGTGAATGAGTAAGTGTATGATGTATGGGTGGCTTGGAGTGTGTGTGTGTGTGTGTGTGAGAGTGTATGGTGAATGGGTACACATGTAAATGTGCAAGTGAATGGTGCTTGAATGTGTGTCTGCTAGCTTTTAATGCTGGGCTGAGGAGCGAATTTTGGGTGTCAGGGAAAGGGTGGGAGTGAAAGGGGATGTGTGGGGGCACTGGATGAGCTAAATTATAATTATCATGGGCATCCATGATAATGCAGGCATGATATGTGTTATTAGTGGCTAAATAGGCATTTTCGTGCAGCCAGCGTAGTCATTTCTTACTGTGGCATGTAGTTTTTTTGCTGGGCTTCTATAATAAAGTAAGTTATCATCTGGCTAGACTAGCATTTGATGTAATGAGACTAGCCATTTTGTATGGTGGTATAGCATATTTTTCTCTGCATCTATAATAAAGTAAGCATCATAACTGTTATTACATGGCTAGGCTAGCATTTTGTTGCAGCCAGTCTAGCCATTCCTTACTGTGGTTTGACTTTTATTTACTAGCCATCTCTGATAAAGCAAGCATGCTAAGTATTATTACCTGCTAAACTGATATTTGGGTGTAGCCAGTCTAGTCAGTTAATCTATGATAAAGTAGGCATGATACGTGTTATTAAGTAGTTCGTCTGGCATTTTGGTGCAGGCAGTCTAGGTATGGTCTACTGTGGTATGATATTTTTCAGTGGACATCATCAAGGTTAAAGGAAACATAAGTGTTATTACATATGTAGACTGATCTACATTGTGCAGCCCGTTAGGACATGTTTTCTTAATGTGACATTGCATTTTTAATGGCAAAGCATTAATTTGATTAAAGCATTAATACTTATGTGCACTGTTGGTGACTTGTATCTATTGGATTGGAGTTACTATACAGAACAAATTGCAAGTGGCTATTTACCCAATTTTATGCAGAAAGTGTGCTGTATTATGCAGATTTTGAACCCATTATTCTAACCTTTATCCTGAGGGGAACACCCCCAAATCCTCTTTGGATGGTTTGGGTTCCCTCACTACACTCGGCCACTATGCCATATTTGTTGGAAATGTTTATGCCACTTCAATAAATATATTCGCCAGCTGCCACTGGGTGACTGAGAGGTAAGTGAATGGGTATGAATGTGTGCATGTAAGTTTGGGGCCCATGCAAGGGGCATTTTAACATGGACGTTTTCATATGTGTTTACTGCCATTTTTAGGCAAAGTCAACTTAATGAATGTTATGACATGGAGGGGTGTTTGGGGTAGGGGGTTTATAGTGTGAGGGAGCAGGCAGACTGGAAATTTTTTGTAGTGTGGCATTTATTACTCACATAAGGGGCAAGACCACACTGATGTGCGTTCTTACATAGCGCGTAGAGGCATGTGTGCAGCCAAACAAGGAAATGTTTCCTTTCTGTAGAATTGCCTGTTTGACTGCCGTTGAGGGCAAAGTCAACTTGAAGAGTTTTCTTACATGATGGTGCAGAATCTGGGCAAGCATTTGTGTAGCCAACAATATCATGTTATCTCCCTGTGGCAGGAGATTTTTACTGAAATGATGGGCAAAGCCAACAAGAGAATGTTTGTACATTGGGATATTACCAAATCCTCAGAGCTGACAGGCAAAATGCCAGAGGCGGTGGACTAGCCATCATCTTCAAATCTACCCATCCCATCAGACCTGCCACGTCAGTCTCTTACTCATCCTATGAAATACTTTCAGCCAAAATGTCCCTCTCCAATAATCGCACGCTTTCAATCCACTTGATTTACAGACCCCCTGGGCCACTAGGCACCTTTGAAGATGATCTAACCAGCCTTATAGCCAACAACACCAAAGACCACTCCCAAACTTTACTGCTGGGAGACTTTAATCTCGGTTTCAATGAGACTGACAATAAACATGCAGAGTCAGTTGCAGCCCTGCTAAAGGACCACGGTCTTAATCAAAAAGTCCTCTCCCCAACCCACATCAAAGGAAGGACCCTTGGCTGGGTATCTGAACTGAATTGCAACATCAGCATTACTGATATTGCTCCACAAACATGGACCAATCATTATTTAATAACCTTCTCCGCCACACTAGATCTCCTTAGCCCTAAAACCAACAACATGGTAGCCCCTTCTCCCGACCAGAAGTAAGAAGGATATAACTGCTGAAAATATTATCCCCCTCCTCCTTCCAGCTATATCTGGATTGGAAAGTAACATCCCTGACTCCCTAGTAAATACTTTCAACGATGCTATGTTTAAAGCACTAGACGTAACTGCTCCAATTAAACTGTGCAAAGCTAAACAGGAAGCCCACTTAAATGCCTTGTTTACGCCACATCTTAAATCTCTAAGATTACAAAAAAGAAAGCTCCAATCCACCTGGTGCCACTCACCCACTGATAACAACAAAAACAACCTAACTGAATTTGCCAAATTTTACAAAAAAGAAATTATCAAAACTAAGAAGAATACCGTTAATGACAGGATTGCGAAAGCTAACTCTAATACCAAAGAGCTATTCGCCATCCTCCGTGAACTGGAATCTCCAATTCAACCTATAGACAATACCCCTAAAAACAAAGAATGGTGCACCAACATACAAAACGCCCTTTCTAGCAAAATCTCCTCTCTTCAATGCAAAAAAAAGGCCACACTATCACCCTTGGACCAACAAACACCTAAACCCCAGGACAATAAGACTACCACAACCTTCAGATTCAAGACCATCTCCACAATCGACACAGAAAAAATAATACTCTCCCTCAAACCCTCAAATTGCAAGGGCCCAGCACAAATAATAAAGGACGCGGCTAGGGACCTTTATCTCCAAGCTTATAAACTCCTCCTTTAAATCCAACACGGTACCCACCAATCTCAAAGAATCATGGGTCCTCCCATTACTTAAAAAAACAAACCTTGGACCCCACTATCCCGACCAACTATAGACCAATCACCACCGTGCCATTTTTGCTTAAAATCCTAGACAGAGCTGCCTACATACAAATCCAGGACTACTTGGAAGCTAACCATATGCTTGGCTCTAGCAATCGGGCTTCCGTCCACTCCATGGCACGGAAACAGCTCTGCTAGACCTCAAGACACAAATTGAGGAACTAAAGGATAATGGGAAAACAGCCTTGCTCCTCCTACTGGATTCGTCAGTAGCTTTCGACTTGGTGGATCATGCAGTCTTATGCAACCACCTCACATCTGCCGCCAACTTCACCGGAGATGCCATAGCCTGAGTCCAATCCTTCTTAGCTAATTTCACTATGCGAGTCTTTTCCACGTCCGACTCTGCTGACCCTATCAAAATAACATGTGATGTCCCACAAGGATCTTGTGTCTCCCCCACCATGTACAACATCTTCACCAAGCCTTTGTTTGACAAGTTGGACAGACTGGGTGTCACCTACACGAACTATGCAGACGATACCCAGATCCTCATACCCCTTTCGGGCGACTTCGAGGCAGACTCAGCCTTGATGAACAAGATATACGCCCTCATTCAGGCATAGATGGCCTCCCATGGCCTCTGCCTGAATGACGATAAAACGGAGATACTAATCTTAGGCTCTGAAGCTAACATCCAAAAACTAAGCCCAAACTACACATCATTCAACATTGATGACAACCCTATCAAAGTGATGTCTGTGGTTAAAACCCTTGGATTCTATCTGGACTCCTCCCTTACTCTCAAGAAGCAAGTCAACTCCCTTGCCTCTTCCACCACCTACACCTGCAAACTCATCCGCGCATACAGACCGCACCTCTACAGTGCTAGTTGTATCGCTCTAGCCACAGCTCTTATCATGTCTAGGTTAGACGTCTGCAATGCCCTGTATTCAGGAGCCAATAAATACATCACAGACAAAATTCAAAGACTGCAGAACAATGCCTTGAGAGCAGCACTTAACATCCCTCACAGAGAGCACATCACCAAATTCAGGAAATAGGTTAACTGGTTAAAGATAACGGACAGAATCCTACTCAAAACAGCTTCCCTCACCTCTAAATGTCTAAACAACCTAGCTAGTAGAAAAAATCACGAGGAAAACATCCACGTGACCCACGAGATCTGCTCACACCTTTAAATTAGAGACCCCTAGGTTCAAACGCTCGACGGTGGGAGGAACTAATTTTCCTGTCAAAGCGGCTCACTGCTGGAACAAGTTACCACTCAACGTCCGAACTGAACAACCATACCCTAAATTCAGACATAAGATACTTAAATGGCTGCGTGCCAATGACACATAACTTGACTGACACCCAGCCTACTTCTACCTTGCCCATACCGAACTATCTGCTTCCATGAACTATCCTGTACTTGAGACAGCTGAGCATGCATCGCCACCTACCTACCCAGCCCATGTATGATACCTAGATTTATGAGCCTGACTTATAAACCTGATTATATATCTAGCTGCTTAGACAATTTGCTAGAGTGCCCTGGACACCTCTAAGATATGCCCTGTACTGGTACATATGCTTGTATATATTCTTGTATATATTTTTTTGCCTTAGTGTGTTATTTACTCATGCCAAATACTGTAATAAGCTTAAGATTTCTTGTACACTGTTGCGCCCGGCTACCCAAGGGTTTGGCGCGCATTATCAAATAAACAAACAAACAAACAAACTAGCATATACTGACAGAGCTAGCATGGACATGTTTTCTTATGGTATCATTACTGTGCGCAATATTACTGGTCATGCACAGAGTTGGCTAGTAAATTTGGGTGCCTGGAGGCAGACTCAGGCCCCTTGTTTCTACACTAGGTGAAACATTTAAGGTTTGAATAAAGCACATTAATTTGTTTCACCTAGTCCAGTGCGCAGCGTGCCCCTACAGCAGCCTGTTCATCATGCATATTGCGCATACGTGGTGGTCCAAGCCAGCACAGAGAGTGGCACGGCCTATGTTTTGTTGCCAAGCTTTCTGGGGGAGCCCTCAGCATGGCTCTCAGGGCAGCCCTCACATTTTGTGTTACGCCACTGAATAGGCCTGACTGATGGAATTGTTTATAAACTGAGTGTGAGAGTGTTTTATTTACAGGCAACAATTTATTTACAAATCATGCCAGAGAGATTTATTTACAATATGCAGACTGGAGTTAAAGCAGACCACTTGAGAAAATGTTTAGTGGTCCAAGGAATATATTTGCAGGGTCTCAGCATTTATGGTTTGGGAGCATACATCCCACTTTTAGGCAACGTCCATCACTCTATATGCTACAAACTTTTATTTTAGAGCTCCCCTCAATTTCACATCTACTTACATTTTACATAAATTACACCAGATAATCAATTGTAATTTGTTTGGCTTTTCACCCCCTTTTCCCCAAAAATTGTGTTATTAAATGTGCCATTTCAACACATTATTTTAAAAATGTTCTTGGCTTAATCTCCCTTCATTACCTAGGGCCCCCTCACTTTCCAAGGTCACTTGCACTAATTCGTGGAAGATGTTAATTCCCGTCCACTAACAATATTCTCCTGCTGCCACTGACCTTGAATCGTTTACAATTCCAGTGCCCGTTGAGGTGCTGCCTGCCCCACCACATAGCAACAAACGCTGCATCTGCCTCTACTATTGGCACACGCATAATACAATTATTGGATGTGCACAGTGATGTGTGGTTTGTTTGGATACCGTGGACAAGTGCCACCCTCTTCATCCTACTCTAACTGAAAGAGGTAATGTTTTATTAAAAAACATACGTACCCATTTCACCAAGTGTAGCACATGATGTGCTACTGCGGCAGCATGATCATCTCATCATGCGCATTGCACATGCAACATGGCCTAGGGCGGCTTGAGAGTCTATGGTGCAGCATACACTTCTTATGGGATTTTGGGGGTCCCCTCAGCAGGGCTTAGAGCTCCCTGCCCATTTTCTATTATGCCTCCAAAACACATAATTATATCTTAATTGGAGTCCTATGCTAGCTTGTCGACAACACTGCCATGATGATGAGACTGTCCATATCTGCTCATCTTCCTTTCAACAGGCTACTGCATTTATTTGACTTATGATGACTCTATTACCTAGGCCCTGACTGCTGCAACTGACTGTTACTTTACAAACTGAAGACACAACATGCTGTTCAGAGTCCTGCCATTTCTGCACCCTCCCCCCCAGCTAAAAATGATAAACAATTTGTTTTTAGATGGACAGGATCATCCTGCACTGTCTGCTGGTGAGCAGGTGCAAGCTACTGGAATTTCACAGTGCTAGGACACCAAGCCAGAGAGAGAAAGAGAGTGCAGTGTCAGTCAGACACTAGATTGAAGCAGAAAACTGAAAACCCATCCATGGCCACAGCCCAACCAACATCAACACATCCTACAGTTGAAAGAAAAGCGTCCCAAATTCTGAAAGCTCTACCCTCCCACACCGGAAAGTGTTCAGGGAAATGATGAGACAAAAACGAATGCATTGAAGATTCTCATGAGACGATATTCTTCTCTGCTGTATGGTTTTCTTTGTTTTCACTTGACATACTTCGCCCAGGATCTTTCTAAACCCATAATGCACACGCCCTCAAAAAGAGCTCAGCTAATATGGGGCGGGTGATTGAAAAGGGTGAGTGTAGTAGGACAAATGTCGAAGAAGACAAAGAGGGTGAAGAGAAGTGTCCCACTGATGGGATGTGTGTTGATAAAGGGGGATATATGTGGAAATGGTGTTTGAACTTTGCATTTGGATGAGTTCTCTCCAGAGAGAGAACAAGGACAGAATGTTTACAAATACAGAACACCTCCTCATCTCCCGTGGAATGTTAGACCAGGAATTACATTGCCCTAGCACCAATAATCAATCACACCTTTAGAGAGAGGCCTAAGAATGAATGTGCAGGTAAACTCAAAAACCTCAATGTGAGGCCTCCAGAAAGAGACCAAGAAGCAATTGACTGGCCATTCCCAGACCTGAGCCTTTCAAATGGTGGGGTGTTGAGTTAGGCCTCCCCGTGCAATTCCCACAAATAAAACCCTTATTAATCAAAGATGCCATTGATATGGATCTAGATGCATCTGTCAATTTTTTTAATCCATTCAGTCCTAGAGATTATTTAACAGACTCCATGCCTACCAATAAACAGCTCTGAATCCATCAACTCTTTGAGGGGGGAAGTTGAGTTTCTTTGTTAAATTCGTTGTCCCTTTCCTGTCCTATTGGACCTATCTGCTATTTGAGGAGGGCAACTTTGTATTCATGCTCTAATCCACCAAGACCATCCTGTGCTGCTTGTGAAAAGCTCTGCATCCCTGGGATAACCACTTCAGCACATGCTGTCTTGGAGGGGGGAATTGGTATTCCTATGACACTGCTCTGGATCTTCCAGCCTGAGAGAGGGAGAATATACACCAATGTGTTAATTCCAGAGGACTATACTGTTTTGCTAGGTTGTCTGCTACTAGACTGAAAACACTGTTTTTGTATAGCATATTCTGCCAGTTTCCTCCCACCTCCAAGTCCTGTTTTAATAGGCGTTGTTCTTAGCCATTGTAATAGTAGTTAATTTATATACTCCAAACTGGCGAAGGGCTGAATCGGTCTTTCTGGGCTCAGAAGCTGTCTTCTCCAGGCTAAATACAAATATCTGTGGCAACCGCTAAACTCGCCAAACAAACTTGTAGGCTGAATAACCAGAAACCAGTGTTTCTGCATGTGACCATTTCTATTTTTCCTAAAGGCAAATTGTCAAGTGTCTGGTTATATTGCAGAGACTCATGTTTTCTAAAAATGGCAGATTCCCCATCCCTGCAAGGATCCTTCCTTACTAGGGTTGACATTTTCCCCAGCTATGGGAACTCACAGAACCCACATTTTCTACAGCTGACCTGTTTTGTATCCCTGGGTGACACCCCAGGATTTACTACAAGTGCATATTGTTAATCCATGACACAGAACAGGTCTTTCCTCTGATTGACATGTTTTATATCCCTGGGTGAGTGAATCCCAGACACTAGTTTACCTACAGGTGACAGAATGTATTCCCTGTGTTAAGCACATTGATCCAGCCTTGTTTTTTTATTTCTTACTTCCATTTCAATTGTGAGTCATTAATCCACTGGCATATTTGGAAGAAATGTTTTGAGCCTGGCCTATGCTACCCATGTGTAAGAGAGGGAAACTCTGTGGACTCATTTGGCCTATCGCTGACTGATTATGTGTGGTTAAATAGGGAGTTGTGGGAGCTCAGCCTGAGATATTAAACTGAAAACCACTCTTGCAGTTCACCTAGGGACATCGATTCACCAAAATGCCAAGGATAGCGGAAGTCACATCACAGACCTACTGGCATCAGAGGCAGTGATGTCACTTGACAATTCACCCGTATGACATCAGTTCCTCTTTTAGCCTGGTGACATCACCGGAAGTGGCGTCCGGGCATATAAAAAGTATATACACATTTATAATATATTAAATAGGTACTAACGCAGACAAGAATATTTTAGATACCAAGCACATTTTGACAAGGGTGCTGCCTACATATGCCATGGATGGGTTCATGATATGACAGGGTTAGATGCAATAGAACAACATAGGCAGAGGCACTGCCGTAGATATGCCACTTCAGCATTGTATGGCTAGTTACTTCCATATTATGCCAATTAAAACTGCATGCCAGGTATCATGGGAAAAATAGAGCCCCTACATTGCCAGTTGATGCAATAATACAGTATTACAAAATCGAATAGATGCAAGTCACTACAGTGCACAGGAGCATTAATGCTTTACTGAATTATGTTGATTTCTTATTTGTATAGCGCTTTCACCAAAGAGCTGTACATAGCACATATTTACATACAAAAATCATCCCAACGGAAGTTGCTATTCATATATCAACCTCAGAAGAATGAAAGGCTGAGTTGGTCTTGCCAGGATTCGAACCTGCGACTTGCATGTCACGCACAGAAAGCAGCAACTCACTGACGACCTTGCTATCAAAAATAAAATGCCACCGATGTAAAGCAGCCTCAGTACGCTTTTCAGGTGAACCACTTAAGGTTTATTGGTAGTTACATCAAGATCTTACATTAGAGGACACCACTGGGCCCCATCACCCAGGTAGGCCCAGCTCCAACTGACATGAGCTCGAACCTTCACACACACTCACGGGACAACATTCTACAACAGGACTCCAACATTCTCACAGCTCATGCATTCACAGATGAGCACTTTACAACAAATCTCCCTCTCTTACTTCCGACACACACATATAAACAAATCTACTTTACAACAGCCACCATACGAAAACATGTCAAAACTGCCTGCACAATGTAGGCCAGACACGTAATAACACATCATGCCTACTTTATCATAGATGCCCAGAAAAATATACAATTCCACAGTAAGGACTGCCTGCACCCAAATGCCAGTCTTGCTAGGTAATTACACGTATCATGATTGTTTTACCAGAGATTCTGAGTATAAAACTTCAAGCCACAGTAAGAAATGGCGAGACTAGCTCCACTAAAATGCTAATCTAGACACGTAATAACTGGTATGATGCTTATTTCATTTAATTATAGATGCACAGAAAAATATGCCGTGGCACAGTAAAAAATGGCTAGACTGGCTGCACACAAATGCCAGTCTAGACAGGCAATGACACTTCTCATGCTTACCTTATTATAGATGCCCTATACAAATGTCATGCCACAGTAA
This sequence comes from Ambystoma mexicanum, assembly GCF_040938575.1. Taxonomy (NCBI): domain Eukaryota; kingdom Metazoa; phylum Chordata; class Amphibia; order Caudata; family Ambystomatidae; genus Ambystoma; species Ambystoma mexicanum. Next base: position 1,120,365,645 of record NC_090922.1, on the reverse strand, counting down.
GAAATGACTAGACTGGCTGCTGACTGTACCAAAAGGCCAGTTTAGCCACTAATAACACATATCATGCCTTTTTTATCATGGATGCCCATTATGTTTTAGCGCACATCCTCCTTCCCCACCCTCCCTACATGCCCCCTCTCCCTCTCCAGCCCTCAAAATCAGCTCCTTGGCCCAGCATTATCTCGACATCCCTCTACCTCGTCCCAGTACTTACGTATAAGGCAAGGTGCCTCATAGGCATATACTGGGATGTGGAAGAGTAAGGACTAGGAGTAATGAGCACACATATTCACAAAGCATTCACATGCTCATTTACACGTGAACCCATTCCCGCACACATGCACACCCAGCCACCCATACATCACCCACTCACTCACACACATTACATAATATACAGAAACATATCCACACACACACACCCTTGCATGCATGCACATTTACAAAAAAAGATTTCTGACCTTTTCCCGAATCCGTTGCTCTGAAAAACTCTTCTGCAGCTTTGCCTTTCCTGTGTGTTGGGAAGCAGGGACAATCGTCCCAGGCCTCCAAGCAATTCCAGATGAGGCAGAGGCCAGGAACTGTATTGTAGAGGTTCAGGGAGGGTACCAGGGAGAGTGGGGTGTGGATTGGGGCCACCGTGCGAGGTGATAAGTGCATGCTTTAGGTATAGAGTACACTGGTAATCAAAAGCCATCCTAGAAAGTAGTAGCCATATTGAAATTGAGGCCTACCTCTACGCTGCTGCTAGGATGGCATGCCTAGGCCATGAACGTGGAAATAAGCATATGCATGCGGGAAAAGGTTGTATCATGGGCACCGGTGAGAAAGCCCAGAGCTGCAGAGATTCATAGACCTTTTACTGTGTCATGTTGCCAGCATTTTGTATCCTAGGAGGAATGTGCCCTGCAATGCCACGATGGGGCTGAGAGCTCCATGTGAACATCAATACCATGAGAAGGTGGACACAAGCCTCCGACCTTCACCAGTCCCACCTTTAAGTAATAGCACCCAAATGCCTGCATCCCAAAACCCCAACATTCCAAGGTACATGCCAGTCCCAGACCACCGACTATTTACTGTTAAACACCCAATTGATCAGAAAAGATCAGAAAGCTGTGACAGCCTGCCTTCACCAATAGGTCACGTGATTTGTGGGTTCTATGTGTTAATTTTGCTTTTTGTAGGTCGCTTTTGGGCGGCTTACAGAAAGCGAAAACCCACATTGCCTCGCACCCTCACCCCTCACCTGCACCCTCCTACACCCTCACCTGATGGGATTTGTTCAAAATTGGGGGATGTTACCCCCTGAAACCCGCTCCCTCCCTCATAACCCCCCACACTCCCTAAAAATAATGAAACACACACACAAACAAGAAACACACATCAGCATCAGAGAGGCTGGCATTTTGATTTAGAAAGACCGCTCGGTCACAGAGCGGTCTTTCTAAATATTTTATTTTTTAAAAAAAAGGTTTATTCAACTATTACCGATTTGTGCTGCGAGGCCCTACAAGGGGGAAAACAACAAACCTAAAACAATGATGGGTAGCTATGGAAGGGCCTGACATGTCTGAAATCGAGCTGGGGTTTGTGAGTTACAGTGACTTCGAAGTATCCTCTTATACATTGTCTGCAGTACCAGGTTTACATTAGGTTAGAGATAGACAATGTATTGTTTTTTCTGCATATAATGAGCAATTAACTGTAGCTTCATGCCTGATGACATGCAACGAGGAGCCCACATGGAAGAAGATGGACAGCAGGGGCTGGGACCAATAGACTGGCATCCCTTATGGAGCAGGTAGCCTATGTATAGGATAACACCAACCAGCCATTCGGATTTGTAACTTATGTAACTTAAGTCACTGATGACACTGTGTGCCTTTTTAATGTGTTGCGTGTGCTAATTTTGCCAGAACATTTTGTGGCAGCAGAGCTCTTTACTGGTGCATCTTTATTTTTGTGGAAATAAACCTTGTTCTCCTTGCAAGAGATGTGCTGGGCCTTTTTTCCGTAGTGGGTTGCATTTTCTATGGTGTGAGCGTTGAGGGGCTTCTCTGCACATGCTCCAAGCACACAAGAAACCAGCTGGTTCCTGTCATGGCATGACATGAGCATCCCATGTCCTGGTGGGGGAGGGGAGGTGTGGCCTCCGACGTAAGAAATCATTTCTTTTTGAAGTCATTATGACTTAAAAAGAAAGGATTTCCGTAACAGAAATAATGTCTTTCTGACATCAGAGTTACTTCAAAAAGAAATTAATGTAAAGAGGGATCTAATCTGAGCCCTCTTTACTTTTGATTTATCTGTGCGTCTGTAACTCTCACTCAGGGGTCGTAGAGGCAGTGCCAGGGGTCCCATGGGAGTTTTCAAGAGTCGCAATTGTGATCCGAGACCCCCAAATAATGTTTCTGAGTTTACCCCTTAAAGGCTCTCTCTCTCTCTCTCTCTCTCTCTCTCTCTCTCTCTGTTTAAATATCCAGAAGCCATCCATCTTGCCGGTGGACAATTTATCCGCCGCTTGTGAATCCCCAAAACACATCCCTCCCACAATGTGATTAGCTGATTATCATGTGGTCACTTCCCACAAACAGTCCTTCCTATAGGGGGCTGGCTCACCATCGCTTTGCTAATCACCAGAAACAACTATTCCAACATAACAATACTGACACAGTTTCACTTTTAATGACAAGTTCTCTGTCCTTGTCCTGATCCCCAGAGCCCATTCTTTCTATAGGTAGAAGGTTCTTTGTCCATCAGCGAATCACAGAAACCCATCCTTCCTACTGTTGACATGCTCTTTGTCCGAGGGTGAATCGCCAGAACCCTTACTTCCTACAGGGGGAAAAGTTGTTTTTGTCCCTCAGAAAAATTCACAGAATCTACCCTTCCCACAGGAGACAGATTCTCTGTTCCTCTATAAATCTGTAGAGCCACGAACTTCTCTTTAACCCATTATTTCAACAGATAAACATGTTACACATCCTTCCCATGAGTGGGATTATACCCATAATCTAATAGATGAAATCCAGTGTTTCTTGCCTGGGAAACTGGGTAGAATCTGTTATACTTAGAGGTGAAATGTAGTGTTTTGTACCAGTGTCAATAACCACAATCCATCTGCCCTGACAGGTGAAAGGTAGTTCGTCAGCTTGAGAAATCCACTCACTAATGTTTTCCAAAAAAAAGGCAGTGCATGCTGAATTGATCCTTCCTACAGGACACATCTCCTCTGTTTTTCCTGCAGGATGCCACCATGTTCTCACTGTAAACAGCTAATTTACTGTGGCAAAAGCCACGAGATGGCGGGCCAATACTGCCCCAGGTAATGCCCCCAGGGCCATAGTTAACGAAGCCCCGGGGACATTACCGTGTGTGGTATTGGCCCGCCGTCGAGGGGCTTATAGCCATTAGTACCCAGGCTCGTTAGACCGGGGTACTAAAAGAGTGTTTTTCTGTTCTGAAACGCTACTGCGTTTCGGAACAGAAAAAAAAATCAAATAAAATGGCCACCGGGAAAGGGAAAACGTAGTCCGTTTTCCCTTTCCATGGCAGCCATCGGGAGCGGACGCGCTGGGTTCAGAAGTGTTCCCAGTGCGTTTGCTCCCGAGCAAAGAAGAAAAAAGAAGGTAAGTGGGGTTGGGAGGGTGTGGAGGGGATAGTTTGGAGGGGAGCGGGGTGGAGGAAAAATAAAAAGTTACTTGAGTCCCTGGCGGGGGATGAAGGCAGCCTCCAGCCTTGGGGAGTCTCGGAGCAGGGATTTTCCCGTTTCGAGCCTCTTCATTGGCTAAGGCTGACACGCCCCTCCGCCGGGAACAAACGCAGGCACGTAGGTGCGTCCACAGGATTACACAATTTTATGGCTCAGAAACGAGCCAATCACGTTACGTGTATCCTGTGGACACACCCACGCCGGGTACTAATTTTCCTTAGTGACTACACAGTAATTTTACAAACTAATGCTGCGAAACCGCTCCTACTCCGCAATCCTAAATGCACATCTTGCAATATTGATCCCCCCAACATTTCAGAGGTGCTTGCTCCCTTGATGATTAGTGGTTCTGCCATAGGAAAGGCTGAATGGATTTAGATGGAAGGGAGGGACAACGTCTTCAAGGAAGTCAAGGACTATGCTGAAAAAGGTTAGCCTAGGATCAATAAAGGGTAAAGACATATGCACAAATTGAAGACAAACTAACCGTAGATGGGTATCTGCTCAGGAGTGTTGAGGAATGTGTACTGATGGATCCAATTGTGTCATCACTCCTTTCCTGGCGATGTGCTCCTTCCATGTGGCCAGGGCATGGCAGCCGCTATCTGATCCTGACCTCAGGGGCAGCTATATGAGGGAGGATCACATGGGGGGAGATAGCCTCTGGGGAGGTGTCATGGAATCATCGGAAGAGACATGGTATCCCCCTTTCCCTTCTGAGGATGAACCTCCCATTTCTAATAATCCTCATGACATAGTGGGGGTCATTCCGAGGTTGGAGGTAAGGGAAAAACGATTACCGCTATGGGCCATTCTGACCAACCAGACCGCTATTTACGGCACCGTAAAGTACGATGCCGCAAATAGCAGTCAGGCCGCGCACGCGCCACACACCAAGCCGACATTAGCGGCATGCCGTAACCCGGAGCTGATCCCAAGTAATGCGGTCATGCAAATAACGGCCTCTTGAAGGCCGAAAAAGACCTTACCGGCATGGAGAAAATACAGGCATCTCCGAGGAGGTGTTAAGAACCCTGAGCAGTGTTTTAAAGTGCCACAGGTGCTCACAATCAGCACAGGTGGACACCCACACACCACACCCCCTCCCACACCAAGATGATACCAATAGTGGTAGCACTACTGGAGGAGGAGGCCCTGCTTGCAAGGCCTCAACTACAACAACAACAACAACAACAACAGGCCCCACCACAGAGGAGACACAGGAGGAGAAGGAGGGTGAGACAGGCCCATAACGCCCTACCAGTGCAGCCACCGTTACCACAACGGCAGCCCCCAATCCCTCACATCAGAGCCACCCCCTTCAACCTAACACCTGAGCAGATCCACACCCTGTACCGGCTTGACCGTGAAACCATCACCACCGTAGTGGACCTGATACACAACGACATAGTGAGCCTCATGGAAATACGCACTGCCATTCCCCCTCTACTGATGCTAGTGTCTGCCCTACACTTCCTTGCCACAGGCACCTACCAGCACACAGTGGGGCACATGCATGGCATATCACAACCCTGATTTTCCCGGATACTGACCCAAGAGCTGGATGCCCTCCTCAAGCACACAAGGGACTACATATCCCTACCACAGACTCCACAGGAGATATTCGATACAAAAGTTGCCTTCCATGCACTGGCATGCATGCCAAATTGTGTAGGTGCACTCGACTATGGAGTTGGTGGTCCAGCATGCCATGGAGGTGGCGGATCGCAACCGCAAGCAATACCAATCCATCAACGTGCAGATGGTATGTAACGCCAGCAAGATCATCACACATTGCTATGCCCGATATCCAGGATCAAGTCATGACTCTTTGGTACTGCGGGACTCCACGCTACCACGCCATATGGATCGACATGCTGGACGACGTGCCTGGCTGCTTGGTGTGTTGCCTGACCGGGTCATGGCAGTGCATCGGGGTTGTGAGGTGGGAAGGGGGGGGGAGATGCATACTGCACCTGGTTGGAAATGTTGAAGCCAGAGCACGATGTGCACCTCACCGAACACTGTGCCCCAAAGCAAGTGAAATGGCACATGACTACCAAATCCCACAGTGATGAAGTAAGGAGGACACCTAACACTACATGACTAACAGGTAACCTGGCTGCATTCAACAACACATGCACCACTCATCGGCGGCCCTCACACATCGTAAGGGCTTCCAGCACTATGCACTGCATATGCACTATGTCGCTGCCTCCAGCATATCACCACACAGGACAGTCATCCCTGGGAGTGCATTGAGGTGAGCCCAACAAGGATACCACAGCGTGTCACTTGTTCCGCACACCCATAGGAGTGCTGCAAGTCACCATGGTACTGATCAGTGCAGAATGACGAATATGCTACTGACTACAGCCAACACTCCCTACTACCAAATCTCACAGAACACAGCACATCAATGATTTTACCCCAAGACTGCTGCATGCATATACGATGCACGTGCTACAAGATATGAGTGCACACCATAAACCATCTTGAAGATGTTACCCCCTCCATCATTCCATTGCACAGGACACATAGCGGGGCCAGAAATGGGGTCAATGCATCCAGGGACATGTGTGTATGGGCAGAAATCACCTGCTGCCACTAGTTCAGTTGTCCACCATGAATGCACAAACACTTACCTTCATTCCCCTCTCATGCAGGTGATGGTGGCTATCCCTTGAGGCCGTGGCTCATGACCCCTGTCTGAAACCCACAGAACAGGCACGAGGAGGACTACAATCATTCCCATACCAGTACACGTGTGGTGATTAAGCAGACCTTTAGCCTGTTGAAGGCACAATCTCGTTGCCTCAGCCGGTCATCTACAGCCATGAGAATGTGTCCAAGATCCCCATGGCATGTGTAATGCTGCACAATATGTGCATCCGTCGGAACGTGCCCCTGCCCCCTGACATGGAACTGCTACCACCTGATGATGATGAAGGGGAGGAGGAGGAAGAAGGGGCAGGACAGCATCATGGTGCCGATGCACAGGAGGGACGTGCCGTGTGGCAAGCATTGATTGAACAATATTTCTGACACACAAGTCAGCAGAGGGTGTGAGGATGTGAGGACATCGGGCACTGGTTGTGGGGATACATATACACTATGCACTGTGCAATATTGAATGACACATGCGTAATGATGAATGTCCACTCTGTTTTTTTTAGATGAACAACCGGTGTATTCAAATTGAAGGTTCAAACGTGAAAAACAATCCCTCAGCCACCCTTCCCCCTCCCCCTCCCACCACAACTCCCAAACACACCCTCACCCCCTCCGCCTCCCACCACAACTCCCAAACACACCCTCACCCCCTCACCCTCCCACCACAACTCCCAAACACACCCTCACCCTCCTCCCCCTCCCACCACAACAACCCCACAGTAGTCCCATAAGGACCACATAGGCCACATGTGGATGTCAGCATTGTCACTGTGCACCCCCAGAGCCAGGGGGAGGCATGTCCTGGCAGCGCATTGTACGTTGGGACCGACGGAGCAGGCTGGTCTCGGTGGAGGAGCATTGAGAAGGTGTGTCCTCCTGCTGGGGCTGTCGTGCAGGAGGTGCAGCCTCCAGAGCATCTGCTATCCGGCCAAGGACCTCGCAGAGCCGGTTTGTGCTGTCTGTAATGACCTCGCCCAGTGCCCTCAGTTCATTCTGCCACTCCTCCCTGGCCTGCCGATTGTCTTGCATGAAGTCATTTATGAAGCCTGTGAGCTGCTGAGCCCGCTCTGCATCAATGGCGGATGTTGTTGGGCCGCGGGGAATCGGGCTCACATGTCTTTCCGATGCTTCACTAAGGGAACTGGACACAGGACTGGCATCTTCCTGTGTTGCTCCTTGCCCCGTAAACCCAGGTGTGTCACTCTCACCAGAGTCACTATATGAGACCTGGGGGTTGGTTTGGCCATCAGGGGTGTGGACAATCTCATATGTGTCCTCCTCAGTTGCTCCGCATATGGATAAGGGGCTGTCGGCAACATCGAGGGGCCGTGGCTGCAATCTCCCCAGCCACACTAGACTCCTCAGAGTGCAGCGTAGGGCATGTGTCTGCCGCCAGTGCAGGGTGGGGTAGGGGTGGGGGTGGGGTTTGTGCACCCTCCACTGGCCTTGCTGGAGCCGGTGGTGTGCCTCCAGGTGTTTTCCTGCTCGCAGGTAGACGGCGGGCCCTGACTTGGCCTCTGGAGGTGCTGGGCCGGTTGCTTGCCTGGTCTTCGCTGTCATGCTTGCTGCCTGAGGGGGTGGAAGAGAGGGACGGCATGAGTGATGATTTGAGAGCCAGCATTTGGACATGCCTACAATATCACAATCAGATTCTAGTGGGTTATCAGCATTTGGGTGGTGAATGGCACATTAATCTATGCTTGGGTGGTAAATGCATGCATATGTCTGTGTCACTCATGTTGGCCGGGTACTGTGCTGGCTCACATGCACACTGTTTACATCAACTGCCCTGTGTGCCTCACGGAATGGGCCTCTTTGTGTGGTATGTGTCATATAGGTTACAGCCTTGCACCTGGCACTATCCTGGGTCTCACTTGTTTCGGCATGATTTAAAGGGGGGGTGTGGCCGACCATGCCGTGACACCTTGCCCAGCCCTTAGCAGTGACTTTCATAACATTTGCATTGGCAGTATTGACTTTGGACACTCACCTCCATCAACGGATGACGTTGCCCCGCACTCCATATCTCCAACCCCTTCAATAGCTTCTGGGCCTACCATGGGCGCACACGTCTCCTCCCACGGCATTAATTTCATGGGCGAACCTGGCCCTCCTCCTGTCTCCAGGGTCTGGCTTCTATTAGCCGAGAGGATGCTCCGCACCTTCAGTGGCAGGTCATCCCACCTTTTTCTGCAGTCCTTAGTGGTGCGGGGGTGTTGCCCACGGCACTCACCTTCTGCGCTACCATAGCCCAGATCCCTTTTTTTTTATTACCGCCACCCTCTGCATGTCACTGCTGAAAACTGTGTCGGCATGTTCGTGGAGGGTATCCACCATCACTTGGAGCTCATCAGGGCTGAAGACCTCCTGCCTGAGGCGGGCAGCTCCCTTTTTTGGTGCTTTGGGCATTCTTCCTTGATGATGGGATGTTTCCACAGTGTTGAAGGTTTGCCAGGGGTCCTGTCTGGTGATGGCAATGGATGATGTTTTTAAAGATGGCCGCTGTGCTCCTTCCAGTTCCTGTGTGATGACGCTGTTTCCGGTTCCGCAATTTAACGGTGACCGTAAATAACGGTGACCGCTATTTACAGTCACTGTTAATGCCACGTTACTGTAAGGCGGTAGTGTTCGCTACGGTTCGATTCATGCCGGTAGAGGGTTTTTCAGCCGTTTTTGCGGCATAGCGCTAGGTTCATTACTGGCATGGCGCAAAGCTCGTGCCCGCGAACTCGTAATAGGGCGCTTTTAGCGGTCTATTGCCAGCTCGAACAAGCTATTTGCACCATGCCGGTAATAAACGGAACTTACCTCCAAACTCGGAATCATCCACCAACAAAGGGTGTTGAAAACCCTTTACCAAGACCCATAGGCCAACCATCAAACTTTGATATGCCTTATGGAACTTATTAAAGCAGTCAAGCCCAGCAGAAGCCGTGAGAGACAGGAAAGCCAAGAGAAGGTAGTCCCAAGAAGGAAATCACCAGAAGACCATCACTGGTTGGCCGCGAGAGAAACCAGGAAAGCCAACAAGAACCAGTGAGTCCACCCTGGATCAGCAGGGAAACCAGGGCATATCAGCAGCCACATCGAATGCAAGTAATTGTGAATGAAGAAACTGCAAGAGAAAGAGCAAGAAGGCTTATTGTCAAAAAAGAGAAACGAACTGCAAGTGAAAGCCTTTCAACTTTCTCAGTGTATACAGTGCAAGTATATGGGAAACCTAAACAAGATAATATATCAAGCAGATATATTATCAAACAAAGTAGATTACCAGAAGCCCTGGAAAGAGAGTATACCTGGCAGTTACAAGTCTTTGATAACAAGAAGCCCTGGCAGGAGAGTCTACCAGGCAGTTACAAGTGTGTGATTGCAAGAGGCCCTGGCAGGAGAGTATACCAGGCAGTTACAAGAAAGTACAGAAGCTAAAGCGGTCCTGAGAAGGATTTATAAGGACTCGCAAAAAGATTGTGTTAACCAGGAGAGAAGGAGAAAAACCTGGCAGTAGAGTACACCAGGTGTCCTGACAAGACAACAGTGGAAAACCAGACAGTTTTGTTTATCAATGTGGTTGCTGGGCAAGAAAAGCACAACAAACTGCTTGTTGCGAAAACACCAGAAAGCAAAGAGGAATCCAGGGGAAGGGAACCACCCTCTGGAAAAAGGATCCTTATCCTTGAAGAACTTTTATGTTGGAGTTACTCATTCTTTTTTACACTTTTCTGAAACCACTCAAGGCCAAAGACATTCCCCTTTTCATCTTAGAATTTATTTGATTAGAGTGTGAGGGTCAGAATAGAACTTTGGGCATGGGACAGTCTTGTTTTGGACATTCTGACATGGACAGAGCCTTAGTATTTGGTTTAGTTGGGGAAACTCCTCTTAGAGCAGTGTCAGAAAGGCATTTTCCCAACCCCTTTTACTTTAATAAAAGTATTTGACCAAAAACATGACTCACTTGTGTCCAAGTTTCATTCCTGACTCCTCACAGTACCTCCAGAGGGTATTAGGTAGGTACCCATATAACATGCACAACGCAGGCACCCAGGGATTACTGCCAAAAAGAATTTAGCCAAAGATACTTTTAGTCTGACACCCCTACTGTTCCTCTTCACGATTGAGCCACTGCCACAGGTGCTCGGAGCAGACCCCGACATTAGCGGGTTTCGACAGGCGTGGGGGTGGGAAGACAGGAATCCCTGGACACGAATGACGTTCTGGTGTACTTGGGGGACCCAGTGAGATCGGAGCTGCGGGTGGTGCACCTACTACAGGAGTTTCAGAGATATTGCAGGCTTAAAATTAACTTGGAAATGTCTGTGATTATGGCAGTTAAAGGGGGGCGATCGGCCGTGCCTGAGGGATGCCCCCTTCAGGTTGGAACCGAGGGCTTCAAATACATCGGTATTAGGGTGCAGAGAGACTTTGGGACATTTCTGAAAGAAAACCTAGACCCGTTTATTAGCAAACTCCAGGAGGACGAGAAGCACTGGGAGACCCTACAGATGACGCTGCTGGGACAGCTTAACCTACTCAAAATGCTTGCACTTCCCTGGTTGCTGTACGTATTACAAACATCCAGTTTAATGTGATTAACTCCGTATTAAGAGGGGGAGCATGGGGGAATAACACGATCAATATGGAAAGGCAGAGTGGGTCTCCCAGATATTAGGAAGTACTATTGGGCTGCCCACTTAATAGTGGTGAATGAGTGGCTATTTGGCGAGAGGAATCTGTCCCATAAAAGGTTTGAACTAGACATAATGCAGGGGGTGGACCTTCTGCAGGTGCTCTTTCAGAGCAATTGATGGAATCAGCTTGCTGCGGCCAGACAGAGACTTATACAGATAAGGGAAGAGTTTACCAATGCAATGGGTTGGAAGGGGAGGATCACTATGGCACAGTCGCTATGGAATAACCCACCCCTGGGGGAAATCCAGAAACTCAGTGGGTACGGGCAGGGATCACCAGGGTCGGGGATGTGATCGGAAACCATACACTACTAACCTTTCCGGACCTGAGAGATAGATATGGCCTGGGCCAGGGGGAGAAATATACGTATCTGCACTTAAGACATGCTGTGAAAGCCCAGTTCGGGGGGGATCTAGACACACAGCCCTCTAGAAATTAATTTATCCACTTAGGCCCTCTAGAAAAAAGGGATATCAACCCTGTAGCAGGCTATAAATAACGTATCAGCCCCCCCCTTCACCCCCCAGTAACGCAATTATAGGAAAAATGGGAAAGGGACCTTGGGGACCTGGAGAGTGAGGAGTGGGTCGAAGCCATTCTGGCAGCGGGGGAGGTGAGCGCATCCTCGAGGATGAGATTGATTCAGTATAAAATACTGTATAGAATATACCTCTCGAGAGAAAGGCTTCACAGGATGGGCCGAGCCGAGGACAACACATGTCTTAAATGTAAGGGCGGCAGACACTTTCTGTCACCTGCTATGATATAATATAATATGATATGAGATGGCATTTGTAACGTGCCTATGCACAAATGTTTCAGGGTGCGACGAGGCAAGGAAGGGAGAACAAAGGGAGGACAGAGACAACAATCTTACTAGGCCACGTGACATTGAGATTGTGCAAGTGAAAGGGTGGGGGGGGGAAGGCCAGGGGAAAGGGGAGGGGACAGTGCTGTACATGGGATCAAAATAATAAGAAGAAGCGCGGCTAGCAGATGGCAGGTGCAAGGTTAAGTGCAGACAGCAGGTGTCCACATGGGCGTAGGACATGGAGGGGGCAGGGGGACAAATGCCCCCCCTCCACAATTCTAAGTGGGGCGGATGTAATGTCATTTATCCCCCCCAGAATATGTATTTGGTTTGTCGTGCATCGATCTGTTTTTGAAGTGGGGGGAGGGGCTGCTTACTATGTAAGCTGCCGTCTCCCCCCTGTCCCCCAAAGCATGGGGGCAATACCCTGGGGGCAGATGGGTGATCATCTGCCCCCAGGGAAGGGGGCAAAGAACGTTTTTTTAAACATAGTTTTGGGTGGGGTGGGTGCGGGTGGTACCAATAGCCACCAGGGATTTTTGCAAGGGGGTGGCCCTCCCCCCCACCCTAAGTGGATCGGGGCACCTTATGTAGCCCTCCCTGGGGCAGATTTCTGCCCATAGGAAGGGGTACATGAGATGCCCTCCATCCATTTAGGGTGGGGGGGAGAGGCCACTGCATATATTGGCAGAGCCACCCCTTCCAAGCCTGGGGCAGTATGTTTTGACCCCCCCCGGGGGCAGATGGCCACACACATGTGCCCATCTGCCCCTAGGGAAGGGCAAAACAAAAATAAAACAAATTATAACTTATTTTGGGTGGGTGTGGGGGGCCACTGAACCACCATGGATGTTTTTAGTGGAAAGGGGGTGACCATCTCCCCCACCCCAAATGGATGGGGGGCATCTCGTGTAACCCTCCCAGGAAAAATGTCTCTGAAATTCGGTGAAAAAAACCCTCAATTTTCAGACATTTCACTCTGGCCACCCACTGAAACACGCCGCCAATAACACATGTCCTACCATCCTGCATTCCCACAGGTGTCCCGACAAAAATGGTACCTCACATGTGTAGGTGCACCTACCTGGGCGCAAAGTGAAAAGGCTAACCTACTGGGTTCCAGAAATGTATGCCTTTCTGGCTTCCCATTCAGCTTTCCTACCCTTTTCTTCCATTCTGTCCACGCATGTCCTATTGGGCAAAAAACGCCAAAATCGCCAACCTCTAACAAAACGGCTGATTGGCATATCAAAATATGTTATTTTGGTTTCCACTCAATCTGTTCTTGAAAGCCTGGAAAATGGCAAATCCAGCACAGCAAACCATTTGTTCCTAGCTCTTACAAGGAAAACACCACAGGCTTCTTTGTACAACATTTTATTGGCATTTTCTGAAAAAACATCAAATGTTCTCCTTTTTGGTTACTAGGATTGCTTGGTGGCGTTACGACCGCCTACATGTGGGAAAAAAGGGGCCAACTTTGGCCGAGATATTTCATGTAACAAAGAAGTTACAAGGTATTGAATGTTGACATACTGAAATCACCAAAAAAGGCCTTGGCACTGGGGGGAAATACCCATGGCAGTTAAGGGGTTAAGATGATAAAGGCCCAGAGGAGATATCATTTGTAAGGTAGCTCAGTTAGTTAATTCTCCAAATACAGATTGTGCACAGGAATATGTAACACCTGTGTTCAGCACCTGGCTTAATCTTCGGGTGGGATAATAGGCAGAGTGAATGCATTCAGCTTTATTACTATCGCTTTTTCTAATTGGCCAGATTTTCGTGCATTTTCTGGGTGGAGTTTGGGAGCCGAGTGGTCACACCAGGACCCCCTGTATTTCCCGCTCCACCAGACAAATACGGCCTTACTGCCAGCATGGATTCTCATGCTGGAAATAAGGAAAGGGACTCCTCTGGGATCTGCTTGGAAATGAATCCTGGTAAAAGCGGGCTGAGTCCAGAGGAAGCCATTGTCAATTCCGCCAGCAATTGCTAATTGCGTGAGGTATTTACACTCTTCCAAAGTTGAAAAGCAATGTGATTTCACCTGACTTTTACGCTAAAATCTTCCATTTTGTGGCGGAAAAGTAAAAACGTGCGACAATGGAAGTGTTCCACTCCATGCAGTTTACTTTGCGCCTTGATGCTTGGGGGTTTTGTGTGATGCTACGCATGTAACAAATAAATAAATACATTGAACATGACCCCAGATAAATGTTAATTCGTGATCAAAATGAGTGAGCATGACATGCCGCTGGTAAGAGGGTGTCCTATGCTTCTTGAGTGCATTGTAAAATGCCCTTAATTGCCATTTCGCGTTAAGCAGCTGCTGAAACCCATTAGTGTGGATTGCGCAATAATAAGTCGACAGAGGTATTTCAAACGGCCAATTTCGCTCTTTGGGTGACATTGTCAAAGTGGGAGAATGTTGCCCAGCATGTGCCACTTTCTCTGTGGAGTGAATGGTGCCCACCCCAGGAAGAAGTGTGAAAAACCCACAAGGGCACTGTGCCCTGCTCTTTCTGTGTGTGTCTTCCCCACAGGGCGACAGATGTCGACTCAGACATGGGTAAGTCTCAGGTGGCAAGCCTGTACCCTAGTTGATGTGGCAAAGGTTTCCAGACTTCTGAGGCTGATAACATTAGTAGCATTGATTAATTGATTGATTGATTGTTTATTTATATAGCGCCTATACACAATGTGTTTCTAAGCGCTTCAAGAAGGGAGGGAACATGGGAAAATACAGTTACATTCTTAAAGTCCTTGAAACAATGCAGAATGTGAAAACATAACTATCGTAATAAGCCTGGCGACATTTCAGAAAGTGCAAGTGCATGGAACAGATATGGCAAAGAGGGAAGGGAAAAGAAGGAGACAAAACAAGCAGTAACATTACTATGCCTGACGACAATTGATGTAGTGCATGAAGTATACAAGGGGAGGGGGAAGGGGGGGTTGGAGTGAGGTGAGAAGGAGAGGAACAAAACAAGCTCCTGTCAAAATAGGTCAGAGACAAATTTTATAGAGCAAGGGGCCGGAGGAGAAGAACAAGAAAGGAAGGGGCGGGAGACAAACAAGCTGCTATCAAAAGTCAAGGGACAAATGATAAGAGTAAGTGCACAGGACAAGAAAGGTGGGGGTAGGGGAGGAGGGGAGGGCAGGGTGGCTGCGCAGCCAGGCAGCTATGCTTACTCTGCCTAACGGCAATTGGGATAGTGCCGGGCTTAACAGGAGAAGAAAAAGGAAAAAGGAGACAGGGGGGTTAAGGGTGGGGAGGCAAGGTAGCTGCAAAAGACAGGCAGCTATGGGTTAACTATGGCTTACGGCAGTTGAGGTAGTATCGCAAGTTAACAGGAGGAGACAAGGGGGCGAGGAGGAGGGAAGAGTAGGAGAGTTACATGACACCTAACAGGTATGTTTGATAAAGTTGCAAAGCAGAGCTGTTAGTGGGCTAAAGCACGAGGCAATGGGGGTCATTCGGACCCTGGCGGTAAGGGGTTAACGGCACCGGTAAGGATGCCGGTGCCGTTAACACCCTACCGCCCTATTACGAGGACCCTTAGCGGATCGCACCAGGGCCGGCTGGTTTTAGCAGCTGCCCTTAGCGGGACCCGTTAAGGGACCATGGAACTAATAATGGGCCCGCAATTTGCGGGCCCGGTATTAGCTCCTTCCCCATTCCCATTGAGCCCTATGGGGGCTCAATGGGAATGGGGAATAGTTTTCAAAATGGGGATTTACCGGGTCCGCATAAGTCGGAATGTCCCGGTAAGTCCCCATTCCGACACCACGAACCCGGACCCGAGTTTGGAGGCAGCCATGGTGCTAATAGCACCATGGCTGCCTCCAAATTTCGAATGACCCCCAATGTCTACCCACCCTCAAAGGGTACGTACAACCAAAAGTAATAGGCCCCTCCCCCATCATGGCTGTAGGGGCCAGGCTCCAAAACAGGGTAAGAATGCCCTCCAATCACCCATGCCCATGATTAGGGTACCCCTCTCTCCAGGAACCCTGTTGAGCAACCTCTGTGCTTTCCAGGTCATACTAACGTTATTTAAAGCCAGAAATCTAAAAGGTGATTGCTTAGTTGCAGCTAGAAATTAGCTCCTGGCGTGATCAAAATGTCTTAACCAAGTGTGACATCATCCCCTTCCTTTATAAGCAATATGTGTGCTCTCGCGTTTCGTCACCCACTGAATTACTGTTAAAAACAAAGGCAAGGGTTTTGTCTCTTGTGTAGGCATTAGGAAGGCAGTTGCCAGCCTATGGCATAATATGCCCATGTTCTTCCAATATTGGCTAACTGTTGCCCTCTTATGGCCAGGTAGAACCATCATTGCAGTGAATGGCAAATGCCTTTCCCCTGCAGACAGAAAAGCGGAAATAAGAGGCCAATTCAAGACACGGAACAAATAGAAGTTAAGACAGACTGCAGTTGCCTTTACTGTGTTAGGCAGAATATGTTGAGTGTTCAAGCAAGGAGGTATGTATTAAGCAAGCAAGCAGTGAGACAAGGGAGAGGCAAAGAAAGGCCAGAGGGGCTCTTTGAATAATGTAAGAGGGCAGAGGACCCATGCTCTGTCGTCCTAGTAACATATGAGAGAATCAAATAGATCAGGCCTTGCAGCAAATGTTAAACGAGAAAGGAACAGAGTCCAGCTCTGCATTCAGAATAACAAAGGCAAAGAAAGGCTAGGCTCTGAAGCCAGCATGAGATGGAATACGAGGGACCAGACTCATCGTAAGAGGTTGGCCCGGCCCTCGCATGGGTGCTAGAGGGACAGGCCACATAGCAGGCTGCCCATCTGGCCACTCCCATGGGTGCACATACAACCCACCTACTAGGCATCCCCCAGGTCCGACGCATCCGGTAGCGGACCTGGGGAGTGCTTATAAGGGCGTGGGCTTGCGATTGCTCATCCTCCTTGTTTGCTGTACCCCCCCCACCCCAGAGGACAGTCAAGCAGCAACATCACACACCTGGTCCCTCTACTCCCATAACAGGGCTTACTCAGAGGTACAAACAAGATTTCCTTTTTCTTTGAACCCCCATCTTTCCATTTAAAGAGACACACACGTCTCCTTGCCCCACACAAAAAAACTAACAACTTGTAGTTGGCAGAAAAGGCTTCTACTCCTTTATTTGGCAGGAGTCCACTTACAGGTGCTCTGCCTCTTAACGAGCTGGCGTCCTAGCTGTGGCCCACTGGGAGTAATTGTTATTTCCTCTCTCTTACCATGAGCTCATAGTCCAATGAAAAATCCAGAAATGCAACATACAAAAGCATGTTCTTTGCTGCTGCATCCTTTAATTTTCTTCTGTTTTATTTTCTTCTTTTCTCTTGTTTTATACAGTGATATTTGTAATTTAATGCGTACTGCTATTTTAATTCTAATTTTGGGAAAAGTCGAGTTCTTTGATTAAAACACAATAAATAAATAAATAAATAAATAAATAAATAAATAAATGAATAAATAAAGCAAAGTCCCCAAGATGCCCCCTCACCCCCCCCCCAGATTTGATGTGTCTCCTATGCCCCTGGGTGTCCAAAAGTGCAGGTAAGGGGACTGTAGGGTTACAGATACAGACCCAAGTACAAGGGTTGCCGGGAGGCAGTGTGGGTGTACAACTGGGCGGGCAGGGACCTGGGCCGAAATCACAGGGTAGTCAGGTGACCAGTGCAGTATCAGACAGGAAACAGCAGGGGAGAGGAAAAGAGAAGACAGAAGCAAAGAGGAAGGCCTTGAGGTGCTTCAGTTACCGGAGATGGTTCTCCTCAAGTTTCAGAGAGGCAAGGAGGCTGTTCCAGAGGGAGGCCCCAGCCAAAGAAAGAGATCAGAGAGGAACGAGGTCAGCCAGGCCAGGGCCTGATCGGTGCTACCCGGGTTATCACAGAGACAATTGAGCAGGATGGCTTGGTTGACCATGACAAAGGCAGAAGAGAGATTGAGTAAGATGAGGACAGACGGGAGATTAGAATCAAGGTTAGAGAGCAGGTCTTCACTGATCTTCAAGAGAGCAGTTTCCATGCTTCTGGCTGCTCTGAAGCGAGACTGATGGTCATGGAGACAACCAACAGATTCACTGTGAAGATTAAACTGGGAGATGGCCAGCTTTTCCAGGGGTTTCCTGATGGAGATCGGGTGATAGTTAGCTGGGCAGGAGGGGTCAGCTGAGGGTTTCTTGAGATGAGGGTGCACAAGAGAGTGCTTCAGGGGGGACGGGAATGCTCTAGTGGTGAAGGTTTGGTAGCAGAAGTCAGCCAGAGCAGGAGCGAGGGTGTCAATGTGGTCCTTGATGGTTTTGGAAGAACAGGGAAGAACCTGTTTTGATGAACCTTTCATAGATATGACTTGTCTAGAAATCTCGTCTGGGGAGACCAGAGGAAAGGAAGAGAATGGGAATGCTGGTGAGTTTCAGGTTTGGTGGACCAGGTCCTGAGGAGGATGAAAGGGGTCCTGTGTATACCGGTTTCCAAGGACCCCAAAGGACCCCAAAATACTGCTACTACACACTAGTTGGGAAATGGAGGGAACAAGATTTAACAGGAAACTGATCGCAATCACAGCAATGGTGGTCAAAAGCGACCTGGTGGCCAAATGAAGGTCTAGTGACATGCCGACGATTGTCAACTGGGAAGTAGGCATGGAACACTGCAGCAACATGGAAAACAATTGCATACAGGACAAGAGGGGTGCCAAGGAAATATCAGAAAATCTGGGGGAAATGGGAGGATGCAAATGGGTAGACGGGCGGAGGCAGATGTGGAACCATGATGAAAGGAGTACAATGGAATGGAAGGAAGAGAACATTGGAGGATGACAACGGTTTCGGGGGCATTGAGGGGACTCACACTTTGCATGTTATGAATGTTATATGTGTTTGTTATAACCGAAAATTGCTAAGAAAAAGAGTTTATTAAAAGATAAATGATACTTTCAGTGGTCCAGGGATGGACAGATATATTGATCACTTTGTCAGGTCTTGTGTAGAATGAAGAAGCAATGACAAATTGTTGTCCGCTATGCCATTTTCACTTGGTCCATCAGAACCTCGCAAAGGTTTATAGCAGAGGGGGGCCATGTATTTTACAGGACGCTTTTACACCCTACCAAGAATCAATAGGTTTTTTGTGGGCCTCACTGAGGTCGGAGGTCATATTTTTGGTTGAGGACTTCTCGAGACAGTTATAGGATTCCTGAGAGATGTACTTGCAAAGGAAGGGGTGCACTTCACCTTAGTAACAGTCAGTGACACTCAGCGTACAACTGCTCCATGTGAAAAATGTCTACAGCCAACACCGCCAACATATTATCATCATCCCATTGAGAGGTTCAACAGGGTGGGAAAGTAAATTGCGCAAAGGGTTGTGGGGTCTAGGGTCAACCTTGGGAAAGCTCTCTATAATACCTTATTCTTGTATAGGGCACGTGTGCACCCTACCAGCTACAGGCCATCGTTCAAGATCCTTAGAGGTAGGTGCCCAATGGTCGTAAGTTGGACAGCTAAATAGGGAATGCAGTGGCTCAGGGTGGAGTTAGGGATCTACTTACTTTCCTGGAGAAACAGGTAGCATACAAGTCTAGAGCTGACAGGATGAAAGGGGGTGAAAACAAACAGGTTCAAGGTGGCTGACACTGTCGAGATCAAGTTAGCCCACTCTGTTTTCAAAAGGATGCCCAGGAATGGTGAGGAACTAAAGGTTCCTAAGGTTTCAAATTCTTGTAGGCAAACTGTGGATGGTCATACTTGGAATTTGGCTAGAGCTGCCTGGTGTTACAGAACATCATTTGACAGATCTGTCACAGTGTAACTTTATAAAATAAATGTGGGGGTGTAGATGTTTTTTTGATAAAAGCAGGCAGCGATTTGTCTGCATTACTATATTTAGCATTTTGACACTATTTACATATAGAATACTTCTCTATGGCAGAAGAGAAAACATTGATCTATGTATAGACGTATGTGATTTATGTAGCGCAAACCTAACTACAAAGCTACAGAGTGCTTTACTAAAAAGGGGAGAATACAGAGGGAGAACACCAAGGAGAGCTGGGGGAGACCTATTAAGAGGGTTTGCGTGGACAGGCCAACATATATGCAGATCCCCAGTGATGTTTGAGGATCCTACATGCATACATTCAAAGCCTGGCATGGTGCTTTCTCCTGAAGGATATGAACAATTCGGGGGAATTGTCCATACACCCCAAACCAGGCAAGCACAATTTCTATTTATTGAATAAAGTTCTTTTAATGAAACTGGGACTCCCAATATAACAGTATTGATTCCCTACAGTCTCCCTCCCCTTTTGGGATAGGAAACACACAGGGTTGCCCTGAAGGTCTTTCTATTAATATAACAGAAATAATTAAATCTATTTAAGTATAAACAACTTATTAATCTATGAAATTCCAACTTCAATGAAGAAGAATCAATACACTGGTCACGTTTCTATGCTATGTTTACATGAGTGTGAACTTTTGAAGCACACACATCATCATATCTACATTTGATTCAGCCTGAGTTCACATCCACCATGTGTTGAACAGTGTCATTTTAAAGGGAATCAAATGAAATCAGAATATCCCTGCCTTTCTGAATAGCTCTACTTCTTTTTCATTGCTAATAAATATTTCCCCTGCTCCACACAATGAACATGTTAGAATTTCCAACAGCGTTTTATAAAACTCAATTGTATGGCATGCCACTTAACATTTCCACATGTAAATCACTCACAAAATGAAAATATATGTTGACTAGGTTTCCTTTAGTGGTGTTTCTATTGCATTACCATGTAATCATGTACACTTGCCATATTCATTGGGCAACCTAAAGATGGGAAATGGTTAGGTAGCAGTTAATAACCCTTTTCCACTTTGTCTTCAAGGAATGAGCACCAGTAACAGAACTCCGCTTGGTGATGTAACCAGGCAAGGACTCCAGTTACCTTATTATTCTAGGAAGGTACACAGTGAGATATCCTTTTGACTCCCAGAATACTTCTTCTGTGTTTGATCATTAGACAGAGAAGGAAGCAGGGGGTCTTCCAGTATAAACACCAGTGGGGTGTAAAGTCAGAACCAGAATCAAATGAACTGCCTCTAGTCATGTTGGGCCTAAGGGCCTAAGTCACAGAAGAGTTTTATAATGGCAAAACCCCATTGGAAAACACTCTGTGAATCAGGGCCTAAGAGTGCAGAAACCGATTTAGTAATTGGAAAACACACTGGGGGCAGACAGACAAGAAGGCAGTATTTCACTCGTAACTGTCACACCTCAAAATTCTGGTTACATTGAAAATAAAGAATACAAAATGGGCCCTGCATGCGATTGACAAATCCCAAAACCAAATGCCTACTTTTTAATAAATGTGACTGAGGCCCCAAGGTGCACTTTTCCCAAAAGAAAGAGACCATGGAAATGTATGCACTTCTGCAGTTGAAAAAAGAAACATGGAAAATGAAACTACACAGTTGAATACATTTAAGGCATATATTAAGGTAATTAGTGGCTTGTCAAACCCGTTTCAAAAGAAACTGCAAGAATGAAGAAGAAAAACCAAATAGTCCCAGGTAGAACAAGTTAGTATTTAAAAGTCTCATTATTTTTCTATTTATAGCTGAGATATGTATCTACACTGGGTGAGCCCATCAGACATTTACACATTCTTCCCCATCACAGCAACCCAAAAGGTAAATCCCTGCATCTCTCTTGAAGTTAACAGAGCCAAGAAAATGGGCAGAGCGTGTGCTGACTAAGGTTTATTTTTTTTTAACTTTATTTTTGGGTATATTCAACTGATTATACAGTAGTCAAAGAAAATATAACATAACGAAACATGGAAAAACATGTGCTTCGTATACCGCTTCCCCCTCCGCCGCCCCGAACCCCAAAGAGGCACTTATGCATGAGTTGGTAGTCATTATCAGTTCATCGCCGCCCTCTGGCTGGGGTGTGTGCCTGTGTGGTTCTGTTAAGGCTCTGGGGATGTTTCCCTTGAGGAGTCACTGTTCCCGGTGGACAACAAGTACGCGATGTTGGGTCCCCAGATGTCGGGGGGCCGAGCGTGTAAGGGTAATAGCTTGATAAAGTCTGTTTCCGTGTCCTGGCAGTAGGATATGTCTTTCAACCATTGCTGTATGGTCGGTGTGGGTCCTCTTCCCCATGACATTGCAATTCTTCTGCGCGCTAGCAGTAGCAGCAGTCCTCCTAGTTTGCGTGTTGAGGGGGGGGGAAGCGTTTGGTGAGTCCCAGGAGTATGATCTTGGGGATGGACTCTATAGGTATGCTTATTATTGCAGCTGTTTTTTCGAGAATCGCTTCCCAGAATTGTTGTATGGTTGGGCAGGACCATGCGAGGTGGATGAAGTCTGCCGATGGGGCGCCGCAGCAGACGCACCCCGGCGGTTCGATGGGTGGTAGTGATGGATTCTGGTGGGGGTATGGTATGTTTGGTGGATGAATTTTAGGTGTATTAGTTTGTATCTTGTATTTAGCGATACCTTCTGGGTTTGAGCTAGAATGTATTCCCAGTCCTCGTCTGGAATTGACACCCGGAGGGTCTTTTCCCATCTCAACTTGGGTGATGTCGGGTTCGGGGATGTTTCCGTTAGCAGTGATTTGTAGAGCATCGAGACTAGTTTACCCTCCCCCTGCGACTGGATGACCCCATGCAGTAATTGCCATGTTGAGGGTTGCTGCGGGAACGAGGGTAGTATGGCTTGAAGGGAGTGCCTGAGGCGGAAATAGATAAACGTGTCAAGGGTGGTGGTAGCTCCGCATGTTTCGATCTGTTGGGGAGTAAGGAAGCACCCTTCGCAGAAAAGGTCGCCCATGGTTTTTAAGTTTAACTTGTCAACCCAGTTTAAATAGACTTTTTCTGTGGTCAGGGGGATTCCAGGAATGAATTTTATCGGTAGGAGCAGAGAGAAGCTAGTCTGAATATCACATTTCAGCGCAATTCTTTTACTTACTGCTATGGTAGAGAGAACCGTGTTTAGAGTGTTGTGTGGGGTGTGCGTTTGGCTGAAGATAACTGCTCTGAGCAGGTTGGGGGATGCAAGAGCTCACTCTAGCTGGACGTGGGGGCGAACAAAGTGTGTGGCATACCAGTGGCCCAGGAATTGGGCTTGTGCTGCCCAATAGTAGCGCTCGAAGTCGGGGAGTGCCATGCCACCCTTTTTCACTGGTTGGATTAGTGACTTGTAGGCGATCCTGGCTGGTTTGCCCGCCCACAGGAGTTCCAGGACTAGGCTCCACATATGTTGGAGATGTTTCTGGGGTACCAGTAGGGGCAGGTTTACAAAGAGATAAAGGAGTTTGGGGAGTATCACCATTTTCACTATTGACACTTGTCCCCAGAGGGTGAGTGGCAGTGACTTCCATCTAACTATTTTCTCCTGCAGTGATTGGATTTCTTTACCATAGTTATCTTGGAAGAGGGTTTGGTGGTCTCTGGCCATTTGGATGGCTAAGTAACGGACGTTTGTGTGTTCCCATTTGAAGTCAAAGTCGTCTGGGAATTCCTGGGTCTCTGGGGTTAGCGGGAATATGATTGACTTGTTGTGGTTGATCTTTAAGCCGGAGAAGTTACCAAATTTAATTATATCACGTATTACTGGTTTCAGGTTTATTGCTGGTTCTCGTATGTAAAGGGCAATGCCATTGGCATATAGGGAAATTATTCATTTGTGGGGGCCGAAGGCCAGGTCTCTGTGTATGTGTCTGGCTCTGAGGTCTGAGGCGAGGGGCTCCATTACTAGCGTAAAGAGCAATGTGGACAGGGTTCCCCGCTGGAGGTCTGTCAGTCCAGAAATACTAAACACCCCTTGGGCGGAAGGAAATGCATGATTAATTGGTTGGCCGAAGACCAATCGCCTCATTTACAGTGTTAAGAATATATACTCATTAGTTATTACGTAGCTATCAGTTCAACTAGAGAGAGGCCATTTTAAGATGACCAGAATCGCCATTTTGTTTTCTCTCTGCTCTCTCTAACGTTGCCACTTTGCCTCATGTAAAACTGCTTTGCTGTAGATATTATTTTGCTTCAATGATTCAAGGCTAAGAAACATGTTGAAACATTACACTGGAAAGCCAGACAGAAATGCCCGATTCCCTCCCTCACATATCCTTGAAGGCAGGGAGCAAGGCATTTTAATCAGTACACGAATGCCAGCGAGTCTCCTGAAAGAATAGCAATGTATGAAACTAGCATTTAAAGAGTTGAATTATGTTCTTCTTTATGGCCCCACTTTCTGAGCACAGTGAGGCCCCGGAGAGCGGGCTGACCTCTAGAGCGAGAATCGAAACTAAGAGATAGTGAGGCCTGGTATGTGCCAGTCTCCTATGCGCAGCTTGACCATGAAAACAGAAACGCTGTGTTCTTGCAAATAAAGAATGGTGTCTGTAAAATTGGAGATTGCAAACCGTTACTAAATATGGTGATCTAAGGTGTCATATTTGTCACAATGGTCAATCATCGCCTCTAATTCAAAGAGAAATTAATTGGGGGCGGCATTGAATGTGTCATACTGTGTCATTGCTGATTGTAAGGTGCTCCTTTTGTATATATGTAACTGATGTACGTCTCTCACTCTCTTGCATCCCCCGAGGTCTGTTAGACACACGTCGCGGGGCGTGGGACCATTTGGCCAACTGGGACTATTTTGTATTGCAATAAACCCTAGATTTTGGGAACAGAACCTCGTGTCTGGCGTATCCATTCGTGTGTGGTGATTGTGCCTTGTTTCCACATCCGAGGGTCCCTCAGGGGCCCCTTTACGATGGCGCCCGAATACGGACCCTCCCCCACTTGTTCCATTGTGTACATTTCAATATAAGGAAGGCGGTAAGAACGGCGAGGACGGGAGCGATCGAACCGGGATCAAGAGGTGTTCGGGGCGCCCCTGCGAAAGTGATGAGAGACTCCTTTGCAGATCTGCACACAGCTGATCCCTGATCGACGTCCCTGGCCAGCGAACAAGGGGGCGAGGGTCCCGAAACGAGGCAGAGCTGAGATACGCAGACATGACGTCATTGGTTGCGTCAGTATACGGACGAATTGTGTCTTGAAAAGACAAATTGACTAATCAGGTGAGTCGTGCCCCGATTTGTAAGTAATCCTGATATTGGTTGAGAGTTGATTTTGCAAATTCAAACACCCAGAGTAAGTTTGATTAGCCAAGGGTAAGGTTAAAACATGCCTGGGGTATTGTCCACCTTAGCAGGATTTTTCCACTGCAGCGAGAAATCTTTGGAAACTGGCCAGGTAGCGCCTCCGGGCGGAACACCGGCTTATGATATGTATATAAAGTATGGTATGGGAGCGATAATGTTTTGTGAAACTTGGCATAAGCAAACCAGAAAGCAGACAGACCTTCAGTGGCCGAGGAATGGAAGTTTTGAGATGGACCGGATAGATAACCTGGAAAAGGTTTTGATAAGTAAGAGAGCACGCCCTGGGGCACTTGATATCCTTAGGGACTGGAGGAGGGAAGCAATGCTCCGATTTAGAAGTAGAGAGAAACATGCACGCAGGCATAAGTCAAAAACAGAGAAAGCTGAGGAGAAGGAGGAGGAGGAGTGGAGTAATAGTTTGAGAAAGACAAGGTGGCGCGATGAATTAAACATAGAAAAAATATATCCACAGAGAGAGCTACACTCATCAGATGAATTAATAAACAAAATTTTAACTGAAACAAAACAGGGCCCAAAACGAGGAGTGAGACTAAAAAGACTACGTCAGTAGCTGCCGCTCAACCCACTCCCGTTGCTCAGCCCCTCCCAACCCCAGCACATCCACAGGCTACATCAGTAACTGCACTGCCCACTAGTCAGCCAGCCCCAAGTGTTTCGTAATTACCACAGCCCCAACAGATATCTCCAACTCTCACCGCCCCGCCGCACCTCCCGACCAAGAGGGTGCCACTGTTCCGACCGCCCCTTCCATGAGTGGAATTGAGCAAAATGAATGTATGAGAGTGACTCGCAGCGCGATCAGCAATGAGAGAAAGCGTGAGCTGCAAGAACAGGCGGAAATGTATATAGACGAGAATGATGGGGCATCCACGCTAGCGTCACTATATGACTTCAGAAGGAACAATGAAAGACAGGTATTGTTGGAATGCATGGGGAAATATTTGTTGGGACAATGGAAAAAGTTAATTGGGAAGTTACCACCGCAACGATTGTTGGATTTAAATGCATTAGCCCGTTGTAGAGGGAGAGATGAGGAAATAAAAGAACATGTGAAGCGACTGTTTGAAATAATTAATGAACTGGATGAAGAATATTCTGAAGTATTCGCCACACCAGGGAATAGGAGAAAATATATTGAGAGGGACAGGAAGAGAGCGTCAGGAATGTATATGCAGAAATCCTTGCCGCCACCGGGACAGATAGGTGATAGACAAAGACTGCAGGTGTGCGGGAAACAATGAGTTGGATGTCAAGCCCTATGACTTCAGTAGGGGAAGTAAATGAGATATGTAATGAGTACCCTTTGCAAATAAGAATAGATGCCCTGCGGACGATATTAGGGGCGTTACTCCAGCAGGTAGCAGGACACAACAGGGGAAGGGGAAATTCACAAAGCAGGGGAAATTCGAATATGCATGGAGGACCTTTGGGATTGAACCAATATGCATATTGCAGAGAGGAAGGACACTGGCGGGCACAATGTCTGCATTTGCAAAATAGAGGCGGATATAGTCAGAGAAGGCCTCACAGAGGGCACCCAGGAAAAAATGGTCACAACAGAAATCAGATGTCACAACACCAAAGTAATCAAGGAAATGGTGCACAGAATCAAGGTCAGGCTCCGAATCAAATTACTACTGCTCAAAGTCAAAATCAGCAGGGTATACAAACTGGAAATAGAGGAAGAGGGGGGAACATTTTTGATACTCAGACAGGTGCATACTATAATAACAGTGGTGATTACACATCAGATGATGTGTTTTTACCCCAATAGGACACCCAGGACAGGGGTCAGAACCAGTGTCAATTCCCGTGAATCAAAAAGGACCCTACGTAGAGATGAAAATCGGGAATGAAGAGCATAGATTCCTCGTAGACACAGGGGCACAAAAGTGCTCGATAGATCATCACTTGGTTCCAAACATACCTCTATCAGGGCGACAGAACATCTCAGTAGGGTTCGCAGGTACCCCAGTAATAAACCCTGAGTCCAAATCAGTAGCAGTGACAATAGGGCCTTTTACTGAACATTGTCCATTTCTTTTTTTACTGAACATTGTCCATTTCTTTTAACAGAGAATTGTGGGGAAAATCTTTTAGGATTAAAATTATTGAAAAAACTAAGCGCAGTTATCCATTGTACATCAGATGGGGTATTTTTGACTATTTCTCCCCAGACTAGGCCGACTTCTGAATTTGTGATGAAACCTTTAACAGGGGAATTGAGTGAGGTACCAACTTGCATTTGGGCTGTGAATGACAATGATGTGGGATGCTTGAAAAAAGAGCCAGCACAAATTGCGTTAAAAGAAGGAGTAAGGCTACCGCGTATTCCGCAGTATAAAATTTCAGCAGAAGGAGAAAAAGAATTGAAAAGTATTGTTTCTGATTTGCTAAAAATTGGGAGTGATTGAAGAAGTTACAGGTAGTGTATGTAACAGCCACATTCCAGTGTACAAGAAAGGGGGTAATGAGGTACCGAATCGTTTCATAATTGATCTCCGTGCACTGAACAAAGTAGTAGATCCCAAATTCCCGTTAGTGCCAGACGTCACTACGATTTTGACAATGATCCCTGCTTCGGCAGAATACTTTAGTGTTATCGATTTGAAGAATGCTTTCTTCAGCATTCCAGTACATAAAGAAAGCAGGTATTCATTTGCTTTCACTCTAGGAGGACAATCATTCACATTTACACGCATTCCACAAGGCTATACTGAAAGTCCGAGCATATACAGTAGAGCATTGAAAGAACAGCTGGACATGTTAGAATTACCAGCAGACTGCGTGTTGTTACAATACATTGACGATTTACTAATCGCTGCTGACACGGAAGAGATATGTAAAAAAGGTACTGTTCTATTATTGACTCATCTGGCTACGCATGGACATAAAGCAAGCCTATAGAAATTCCAGTACTGTCAGAAGGAAGTAGCTTATTTGGGTTACCTACTTTCAAAGGAAGGGAAAAGATTAACAACAGAGAGGATAGAGAGCATTTCTGGTATGCCTATTTCAACGACACAGAAAGGAGTGAGAGCGATAATAGGTATGGCTTCATATTGCCATCAATGGATTATAAACTTTGCTTTGATTGTGAAACCAATGGTGGAATTGACAAAAAAGGATGCTGTGATGCCTTTGCAGTGGAATGAAGAATGTCAGAAAGCATTTGATTCGCTAAAAACCATTTTGAGTTCTGCTCCAGTTTTGGGCACACCGAATTAAGAAAAGGCTTTTGGGCTATTTGTGCATGAGAACGAAGGATGCGCGTTGTCTGTTTTAACACAGGAACAAGGTGGAAGAAATAGGCCGTGCGGTTATTTTTCTTCTGCGCTGGACCCTGTAGCGCATGCACTACCACAATGTTTGCGAGCTGTTGCAGCGACTGCTGCGTCAGTGAAACAAACAGAAGGGATGGTATTGGGGCACGCTTTAATTTTAATGGTGCCACATGCCATAGATGTTCTACTCAATAGAACACAGACACAACACCTCACTTCTGCTTGATTGACTAGATATGAAATTGAATTGTTCACACCCCACATCCAAATTATGAGGTGTAGCGCTTTGAATCCAGCAGAATTAATGCCAACGCCAGGGGAAAACATTGGTGGGACTGAATTGCCTCCCCATGATTGCTTAATGGTTACTGAGGAAGAAACAAAAGGGAGAATTGATCTGAGTGATATACCTCTAAAAGAACCAGAAGGGGAACTGTTTTGTGCCAGCTCCTGTTTTAAACTACCTGACGGCACATCAACTGCCGCATACGCTGTTACGACATTAAAAAGTGTTGTGGAGAGTAAAAAGAATTCCTTATAACTCTGCCCAAGCAGCAGAGATAATTGCTTTAACAAGAGCTTGTGAAATTTCAGAGAACTTGAGCGTGAATATCTATACTGATAGCCAGTACGCCTTCGGCGTAGTTCATAATGTTGGCCGATTATGGGCCAAGAGAGGTTTCTTAACATCCCATGGGGCTAGAATTCAACATGGCCCTCTGATTGTACGATTACTGTCTGCACTTACGTGTCCAAAGCACCTGGCAATAGAGAAATGTGAGGCGCATAAAAAGGTGACATGTAAGGTGGGAGAAGGAAACGCATTTGCAGACAAAATTGCGAAACAGACTGCTACTGATTTGAATACAAAAATGTTGACAGTACAATCGGAGGAAGTTCCCTGCATGATAGAGAATGGAATTGTAACTGTTAAAGAGATGCAGGCGGAAGCTACCGCCGATGAAATACAGGGATGGGCCAAGGGCTCTGCAGAACTGGACTTGGAGGGTTGTTGGGTGGACAAGAAAAGCGGGAATTGGATGCTGCCAAATGCTTATGTAAATGCAACGGTTACAATGGCTCACAGTCCCACACACATCTGTGCGAGGAAAATAGTCCAACATTTAGCCACAGTCTGGGAAAATCCACTCATAAAAAAGAATGCCGAGAAGCTGGTACAAAACTGCATTACATGCCTACAGCACAATGTGGGAAACGGAACGGTGACTCCAACAGGAAGTTTTGGACCTCTCTCTATGCCATTCGAAGTGATTCACTTTGACTTCATAGAAATGGAGAGATGCCAAAATCTGAAGTATGTTTTGGTGATCATATGTGCATTCAGCAAATGGGTAGAAGCATATCCATTGAAAGACTGCACAGCCATGAGCATGGTGAAAGTAATGCTAAAAGAGTATTTCTCTCGCTTCGGTCTGCCCTGTGTCATATGGTCGGACAATGGTCCGCATTTTGTAGGTGCAGTGATACTGCAGATTTGTGCAGGATTACAGATCGATAAACGATTCCATTGTTCGAGACATCCAATGTCGGCCGGTCTTATTGAACGCCACAACAGAATGTTGAAGTCCAAAATCAGTAAGATCTGTGCAGGCAGCAAATTAAGTTGGGTAGATGCATTACCAATAGCGTTACTGTGTATGCGAACATCAGTGCAGGCCAGAACTGGGCTCTCCCCATATGAAATCATAGTGGGGAGACCGGCGAATGTGTGGTGCACACCTCAGCCGAAGAGAATGAGAGAGGTAGAATACCCTGTACTCAGCATTTATTGTAATCTGTTAGTAAAAAAAACTGCGTTTGGTTCATCAGCAGTTGCAGGAGGCATTACCGGTGCGGTATACTGGCCCAGGACATGCATTGGAGCCAGGAACCTGGGTGCTGATCAGAAACTATGAACGGAAAACATTGCTGGTACCCAGGTGGCGGGGGCCGTACCAAATACTCCTGACCACGCAGACAGCGATACGCGTGGGTGGACGGAAGGCATGGATTCATGCCACGCACGCCAAGAAAGTCCCATCGCCATTTGACACGTCAACTGATCGAGACAAAGACCAGAAAGAGACAGCAGCGATTCCAGAAACGAAAAATGCCATTGCCAGTCCCTTGCCACAGAAACTGCCTGATCCTGAAACAAAGCCTGATGAGATTGCCATAAAAGCAGAAAGGCAAAAAGTGCCTCAACGTTGTCCAGCTGATGCTGTACCCCTGCTGGCGGACATCAAGCGCATACCTCTGTGGCGGCCACCATCTTCTGTTGTGCCACAGCCTGCATTGTCGCCTGGGCACCCATCATCATCTGCCATTGTGCCCCAGGCTGACTCCAAGCTTGAGACCGGAAGTGCACCTGCACTATTTGTCAATCACACGATACCAGGAGCAAATCGGTACAACCTGCGGAGCAGAAAAAAGGAATGATCATATTTTCATCACTTTGTGATTTTCTTGCCTCTGTTTCCTATTTTTGGATGAAGTGGGAACAGGAGGCCTAGAGGAGGGTGGCGTAAGAGTTGTGCAAGTCAGACAGCTCACCAAACACAACTCCTTGGTGCTAAATCCATGTGTCAGGGACCCGAGTGAACAAGCGGGGCGCACGTGGTACAAAGGCAGCTGCTCTGAAATTCTAGAGCAATGTGCAAAGTGCACGGAGGCCTTGCCAAATGAATAAGCAATCCAGGCAGATAGCAAACTGGCATAGAAAGACTGTAGAAACTGATTGAACTCTTTCAACATACTGAGAAGCACATGAACAAAAAATATTCACGACGAGCACAGCAGAAGAAGAAGGACGAGAGAAGAATGTCGGAACCAGAAAATGCCCCCTCCTGCACCAATGCATATAGCGAGTTAAACGCAGTACATAGTAAGGTGAAAAAAGGACATGATTGAAAGAATTGTATGTTGGGTCTAACCATAATAATGTGTATAATGAGTATATTAGCCCCAATATTGACCATATCAGTATTATGATACCTAGAAGAAACGCACCCTCTTGAAGTACTTTTGCTTATTGTGAACATTTCCACAACGGAAAGCCCAGTCCATGTGATTTCATATACCTTGTCCCCAATGGAAGAGAAACATAGGGAGGGATATGGGAACAACACATTGCTATTAATAATGAATATGACACACTCAATCCTAATGTTGGGTTTGTGCCCACTTGCCTCAACATGGTGGCAAAGGAATAGGATGGTATGTACACCCCCTGCCATTGACTTCCGCATGCTATGCCTCTCTGAGTGCCCTATACTATGGGAAATGGAACGAAAGTGAAACTGGTCAATTAGACAAAACAAACATGAATGAATTTGAGGAAGTGATTATGAAACCGGTGGGTTGCTCTATATTCCATAAAAGACGATTAATTACACCAGCAATAATGCCACAGGATAGATTGTCTGTACCTTATAAAACTTCTGTGATCACGTTCCCCATGAAGCCACAGGATGCAGAACCCCCTTCATATACAGTGAATTATAACCCTCATTCTGTCCCATTCTGTTTAAAGAAAAAGGGTTCTTTCCAGGTAGGAACATTTACCAGATGCAGGAACATAGCATTCCTTGGTAAAGAGGTGGAACCAATATATGTGGGAGATCCTGTGTATTTCATATGTGGATGTAAAGCATATCCTTGGTTACCCAGGAACTGGGGAGGCACGTGTTATTTGGGATTTCTGTTTCCTGGGGTGTTTCTTTTAAAAACATCAGAAATAACCAGATTGACCAGGTCACGACCTCGCCGGAAAATTGAAGACGGGTTGCTTGTAGGGGACATAGCAAAATCATTCATACCATTTTGGGGCCAGGCGATAAACTCTTCTAACATAAGACGACAGTCTAGGGTATTGGAAGAAACAATAAATAGAACCACTGATATATTATATAATATGACTCTTGAAGAGAAAGGAATTAGATTGATGTCACTGCAAAATAGAATGGCCTTTGATATGATCTTAGTTGATCGCGGCGGTGTTTACAAAATTGTGGGATCAGCGTGTTGCGTATTTGTAAGTGACTCCTCCCCCACGATTTTTGAGGCGATAAGAAAATTGCATGTATTAAGCTCGGATCTCCACCCCCCTGAAGGAGGCTGGGAATTGAACATAAGCTCCTGGTTTTGGGAAGTGTTACGATCCTGGGGATGGAAGCTATTTGCAATCCTAGTAGTAATCCTAGGAATATTCGTGACATGTTGCTGTTGCATACATTGTCTCCCTATACTATGTACTGAAATTAGTGAAGAATGTGTACAAATGATGGAACGAAAAAACATTACTAAATCAAGCACTCACAATAGTAATGAATCTGAAACCATTAAAGAATTCATGGCAATCGACATTGATAATAATAAGGAGGAGACAACAAGTGTATATGAGTCAGAATTTGAATCAGATTCCGAATCTGATCCAAATGCTTGGTCGGAGGAGGATACAATGTATGGATGAGGCATTTGGCATACGGCCAAGAGGAGGGTTTGTCAGTCCAGAAAAACTAAACACCCCTTGGGCGGAAGGAAATGCATGATTAATTGGTTGGCCGAAGACCAATCGCCTTATTGACAGTGTTAAGAATATATACTCATTAGTTATTACGTAGCTATCAGTTCAACTAGAGTGAGGCCATTTTAAGATGACCAGAATCGCCATTTTGTTTTCTCTCTGCTCTCTCTAACGTTGCCACTTTGCCTCATGTAAAACTGCTTTGCTGTAGATATTATTTCGCTTCAATGATCCAAGGCTAAGAAACATGTTGAAATATTACACTGGAAAGCCAGACAGAAATGCCCGATTCCCTCCCTCACATATCCTTGAAGGCAGGGAGCAAGGCATTTTAATCAGTACACGAATGCCAGCGAGTCTCCCGAAAGAATAGCAATGTATGAAACTAGTATTTAAAGAGTTCAATTATGTTCTTCTTTATGGCCCCCCTTTCTGAGCACAGAGAGGCCCCGGAGAGCGGGGTGACCTCTATAGAGAGAATCGAAACTAAGAGATAGTGAGGCCTGGTATGTGCCAGTCTCCTACGCGGAGCTTGCCCATGAAAACAAAAATGCTGTGTTCTCGCAAATAAAGAATGGTGTCTGTAAAATTGGAGATTGCAAACCGTTACTAAATATGGTGGTCTAAGGTGTCATATTTGTCACAATGGTCAATCATCGTCTCTAATTCAAAGAGAAATTAATTGGGGGCGGCATCGAATGTGTCATACTGTGTCATTGCTGATTGTAAGGTTCTCCTTTTGTATATATGTAACTGATGTACGTCTCTCACTCTCTTGCATCCCCCGAGGTCTGTTAGACACACGTCGCGGGGCGTGGGACCATTTGGCCAACTGGGACTATTTTGTATTGCAATAAACCCTAGATTTTGGGAACAGAACCTCATGTCTGGCGTATCCATTCATGTGTGGTGATTGTGCCTTGTTTCCACATCCGAGGGTCCCTCAGGGGCCCCTTCAGGTCGATTGCCGTTGATCTTGTTTTCCCCAGAACGATGTGTGAACGGGGTTGGTTATACAGGAGGGCGGTCAACTGGAGAAAGCGTTTGCCGAGGCCCATTCGTTGGAGGACCTCAAAAAGAAAGGGCCATTCAATGGAGTCGAAAGCCTTCTCAGCGTTTAGGAGGACCGCCACTGCCTATTGTGAGGGGTCCAGTGCTTCCATGACTCCAAACATGCGTCTGATGCCAAATGTTGTGTTGCGGACTGGTATAGATCCGGCCTGGTCTGCGAGCGCCAGCGCGGGCCTCAGGGGGATAAGTCTGGAGGCCAGGATCTTGGCTAATATTTTATTGTCAAGGTTGATCAGTGAGATCGGTCTATACGAGCCGCATTCTTCTGGGGGTTTGGTAGCTTTATATAGTAGGATCACGTTCGCCTCGCGGAGGGTCGGGGGCAGTGAACCCGTCTCGAGTGCCTCCTCGAAGACTTGCAGCAACAGTGGAGCAAGGATGGGTGCGAATGCTTTATAGAACTCACCAATTAGCCCGTCAGTGCCGGGCGCTTTAGTGCTTGGTCGTCTTTGATGGCCTGGAGGATTTCCTCTAGTGTGATGGGAAGGTTTACGGGTTCCCTTAGTGTGGCATCCACCCAGTACAGTTCTATGTCGGCCAGATAGTGTGCTAGTTGCTCTTGGGTGGCGGTGTAGTTGGCCCTGTAGAGGTTTTCATAAAAGGCGCGGAAAGTCTTGTCAATTTCCTTGTCGGTGTGTACTAGGGCACCCTGGGGGTTCCGGATCTGCTAAATCTGTGTGGGTTTTCAGTCTGCCGCTATCAGCCACGCGAGGAGGGCACCCGGTTTCTGCCCCTCTCCATATTGGCGGATGCAGTGGCCTTGCGATAGGAATTTCAGTTCCCGGTCCGCCGTTGCTCTGAACTTGTCTAGCTCCTTTTTCAATGATGCCAGCACGTGTGGTTCTGGTGATGTGGTCTGTAGTTGTTCAAGCTCCTTTAGGCGGCCCTCGCTTGAGGACAGTTCTTGTCTAATGAGTTTTAAGATTCCCTGTTCTTTGGTTAAGCAGATCCCTCTGACGTAACATTTCAAGGATTCCCAAAGGGTTCCAGCAGATCTCACCAAGCCTTGGTTGAGATCGAGGAAAGCGATGACCTCTGGGCGGAGTTCAGAGTTCGTCAGCGAAAACCTGGTCCTGTAGTCTCGTAGAATCTCCAGTGTCTCCTCCCCTCTGAAGGGTCTGGTGGGATGCACTCGACTGTGACCACCGAGTGATCCGACATTGATCTAGGCAGTATTTGGCTGTTCGTCCATTGGACATGGCTGTGTGCGGAGACCAATATGTAGTCAAGGCAGGAACTGGTCTTGTGGACCCAAGAGTGAAATGAGTAGTCTCGGGTCTCGCCATGTTGGCGTCTTCAGGTGTCCACCAAGTCGTACGCTTTGCAGATTTCAAGAACCTGGAGGGCTGCTTTAGAGGTGGAAGTGGACGATGGGTGAGATATATCCTTCTGTGGGTCTAATGCAGTGTTCAAGTCGCCTGCCCATATGACGGTTGCGGATCTCGCTTCTCCCAAGTGCATCATTACCCAGTTGAAGTTATTGTATCCGTCTGTGTGTGGCCCATAGGAGTTTATGATAACAAATTCTGTGTTCTCCAGGGTCCCATGTACCAGAAGTGTCCTTCCTTCCTCATCATCTTTGACTGCAAGTAGTTTGAATTTTAGGGATCTATGTATTAGGATTGCCACCCCTCTGGCGTTTGAGGAATATGAGGCGAAGTATCTATGGCAGCCCCAATCCCGGGCCCAGCGATTCTCTGCTCCAGGAAGGAGGTGGGTTTCCTGAATTAGAGCAATGTCCACTTTATGTCTCTATTGTGATATTTTCCTAGTTTTGGTCGGGTTGTTGCCCCCTTTAGTGTTCCAGGTAGCTAACTTGAATGCTGTTGGTATTGAACTGTTTTGTTGTTTTTGGGGCAGGGTGACGTTTGTATGTGACAGGCCAACTCACAGCAGTGTTGTGCATATAGTTCTGCTTTCCCAGGCGGTAGCCGATCTCAGTGCATCCTTTGGGCGGCTTCGGGCATAGGCGGGGGTGCAGGCCCTTATTAAGCATGCTTCCGAAACATTGAACAATTTCCCTCCCAATCACGGGCAACCCCCAACTTGCCCATCAGATTCCCCCACCCAATGTCCCAAAACATAACAGAGCTGCGCTTGGGGCGCTAGGGAACTTCCAAGGTCTGGCGCACCCTGAGAACCAGCGTGGTTGTGGAATCCAGGGGCCCTTCGAGTGGTGAACGGTGGCCAGATAATAGGCGTGTATAGGCATCATGGCAGGTCTCTGTCTGCTCGGTCTCTCCTTTGTGGTCTCGGATTGCCGATGGTTTGTTTGCAGCCCAGCTTGTCGAGGAATGAATTTGCCTCTTCGGGTGTGTTAAAGAATTGAGATTTGCCGTCATGCTGAATTCGCAGCTTGGCTGGGTATAGCATGGAGTATAGTTATTTGTTGTCTTGTAGCCGACGCTTCACCCCGGTGAATGTTCTGCGTAACGGCTGGACTGATGGGGAGAAGTCGGGAAAGAACTGGATGTTGTCTCCGTCGTGTTGTAGGCTCCCTTTCTCCCTTGCAAGGCGGAGAATTGTGTCCTGGTCTCTGAAGTTTAGCTGTTTGGCTATTATTGGGCGAGAGGCTGTCCCGGGGATGGGTCGGCTGGTCGGGACCCTGTGGGCTCTTTCCACCACAAATATGTTGGACAGTGCGGGGCTACCAAATAGCTCCTTACATAGGGTTTCTACAAACTCTTCCATTTTCCTCGTGGTTTGTTGTACTCTCACCCCTAGGATCCTGATGTTGTTCCAGCGGGATCGCCCTTCGAAGTCCTCGTTTTTAGCAATGACGGCTTTCATTTGGGTTTCTAGTGTGGAGACCTTGGTGGACTTGGAGGACACACTGGGCCTCATTATGACCCATGTGGAATGGGTTAATGGGTTTGGTAATGGATGCGGACCCGTTAACACCATTCCGCACGATTACGAGGTCCCCTCGCGGGACACATTAAAGGACGCCTGGCAAAACCAGGCAAAACTATGACATGCCAGTAATTGCCATAGGAGTGTATGCAGTGTTATACTTTGTTCATTTTCTCAGTCACCTTAAATCACACAATAATAGGACAATTGTCACTGTAAAGCTTATAAAAGGCCTACCTGCTGATCCAACTCTCATACGGATTCGACCTTAGAAACAGAAGTTACAACCTAAATGTGCTTCTAGCTCCCTAGAAAATGTAACGAAACAGAGATTGTGAGAGATAGTAGCTTAGTGAAGTATTTAATTGTATATAATGATTTATGATCCTGACTATGATCCTTATTCGAACCTGCAACATTGTGCCGACACGGAACATATTTCAATAAGTCTGGAATGGTGATAAGAACCCAAATATATATATATATATATATACATATATATATATATATATATATATATATATATATATATATATATATATATATGTATATATATATATATATATAGTTCTGCTTAACTATAAAGTACAAATATTTGCCATGTTACAGTTTTTAAGTGAAAAATTGAAATGTGTAAACTTGTAAATTCAAGAGGTGGACTGATCCCTCCCTGAATTTTTGCTTGGTAAATGAGTTGTTCAATCAAAAGAAAAGGCGTGAGGCCTGGGTTAAGGGGATGGCGAATAGTAAATCCCAAGTAAGAGACAATAAACTGGCACATCCTAATTTTAATAATTGGGGGTGTGATTATGTTTTTATAAGATGTCGCACAATTGGAATGAGGGAGAACTGCCTGAAAACATCTAATCGGCACTACTGCTGCCCTAATTGTTGGGGGAGACCAGTGAAGGACTAAAATGTGGCTGGTTTCTATACAAGGAGAAGTAGATTGAGGGCTTAATGATGAGGGCCATTCTTGGCTGGACCTCGAGAGGCCTCTAACCCAGTCCTGATGTTTCCCCTGAGTATCCAGAAGACTTGAGGACTTTCCCTGTGAGATGAACCCCAAAGATATTGATGTAAGTAAATGTGTCCAAACAAACCAAGTCTTGTTGGGATCAGTTTGATTTAATATGTTCCTATTATTGATGGGGTGGGCAGACTAAGTAGGCCCTTAGTATTTGTACCATATAATAATTTAATTAACTCCCCTATAGCCAACTAACACTGGGTGATTTTGTTGAAATTCGAACTCAACAACATCGATTCCACCGTGAATTAAAAACACATAGTCTGTTAAAGTACTTGGGGACTCATATTTTCTCATTGCCAACCCGCATAAAAAACGAAATTCCCAACTGTTCACCATTTCTCAGCCCCTGTTTTAAAGCAGAGGGGTGCTGAATATCAACTGAATATATGGGTTTTGGGCTGGTACAGAAAAGTGTCTTGCAAATTAAATAAAGTGAAGTCAATGATTGAAAAATATACTCTATATTGAGAGTGGGAAAGTGACTCCTGATATATGAGCGAGGGGTTAAAGAATTGGTGATCCATGTTATCTTAAACCAACTAGTGTTTTCAATTTGAGTGAAAAGTAAATGTTAAGAAATAAGAGTTTCTGGGCCCCGGAGTGAGATGGTGTGTATTGTGATTTGTGCCAATATTAATGTTGCATATTAATGAATAGATATATATTCTTTCTACCCACCGGCCTGGTTCTTGCTTATCCATTGCACACAGGTGAGGACTGATACTGGTGCTATATGGTTCATAGAGTGGGGTAGATTGAATAATATTCACAGCTATATTGGTGCAGTGCTTTTGTTTGGGGAAGGAAATAATTCCCTGTATTGATATGATATGATGATATGATAGTTTATTTATATAGCGCCTATACACAATGTGTTTCAAAGCGCTTCAAGGCAAGGGAGGGAACAAGGGAAAATACAATGACATTCTTACAGGCCATCAACAGTAAGGATGTGAAATTAAATAGGCCTGACGACATTTCAGATAGTGCTGGGGGGGGGTAATGGATATTGGAGGGGGGAGGAGACAGACAAGGTTGCCATCATTCTAGGTCCATAGACAATTCTGATGGAGTAAGTGCATAGAAGAAAGTAAGGGGATGAGATAGGAAAAGGGAGAAGGGAAATGAGGAGAGAACAGAGTTAGCAGTAAAAAGAGTGGAGAAGCAAGGGGAGAGTGAATACAATTGCAGAAGTCAGTAGTAACACATAATATTGCAAGCCAGCATACAAGATGAAGATGGGAACAGAATAATTCAGGGCCACCATGAGTACAAGATGCAAAGGAAGTCCAGCATGAGAGTTAAGAAAGGGTGAAGTCCATAAAAGTCAAATCCAGCATTGGTCACAAGACGGTGATGGTGAGAGCAGAATTTATCAGGACAGACTCCTGCAGAAGTAGGCTTGAGGGCGGTGAGGGGGGAGCAGGGTAGAAGATATTTATGTGGTTGTGCCACATAAATATCTCCTACACAACATAGGATTTATTCTATCAAATCTATAATTTCAGAAGCGCATACACTTGTGAAACATGTATTAGTTTCTCAGGATGTATAAACAATGTATCCCGCCCCCAGTATTTACAAATGACAGGGGCCAGGTTTTAATCTATTCCTCCTTGAAGTACTTTTTACCTCTGAATTATATTTCCCCTTGACATTATACTTACATGTGAATTTCTTTTGGCTGTCTCCCAGATAGATGAGTAACCTTGTAAACACTGGTTCAACTCTTTTAGGAGCAGGTGGGCATCAGTCAGTAAGATTGGATCAGCTTCCCTCCATCCCTCCACAGTCTGGTTCCCTTCCTTCTGTTTTGGGCATGTATGTTGTCTCTGCCACTGAAGAAGGCCTGGATCCTTAGCTCCAGGTAGGCTTCTCTTATAGTGGGCTACTTGTAATCAATAAAATGATCAAAAGGAAAGCAATATATCCACTACTCCTTTCTGTTGTTATCAATCCTCCTTTCTCCACCTCCTCCTCTGCATCAGTCAGATAGTCATTGAGTGAGTGAGTCTCCCTCAATTCTGTGGGTTTGAACTGTTATACATCAGAAACCACTCCCTTAAGAGGTGTGTTTAATTTCTCTAATACAATTGCTCATTGTATGTGATTGGACAGCGGTGATAAAGTGACTTGACACTAGACTATTCCTTCTGTATGTGTTGGACATATTAATTAAGAGATTAGTCTAATGAGAGTGACTGCTAAACCCAGTTCCTTTCCCATTTGATTTGATCTTATCTTATAGATTTCTACATTAAACAATTGTAATTTTCTGAAACACCATGTTGTTCACAAGTGATCATGTTACTTATCAGTTCATCAGATTGGTCTTACTCTTGCTCATCAAATGATGTGGGTGTGATATAGGCATGACGTGTGGTGTATGTATTACAAATTGTGGCTTTTATACACTGTTATCTTTATACACAAATTATGTTTTTATCTTAGAATAACCAGCTCGACAGCACAGATGCTTGGATATATGAATCATTGCCATGTATCATTTTTGTGCAAAAATATCTTCATTTGCCTAATTTGCATAATTAACATAATGTGAAAAAAACATGGTTTTACATTCAACCGTGGACATTTAAACATTTTGTTAAAAAAACAATTAAGTCTCTACGACCTTTACATCCAAAGTTACAGGCAATAATATGATTTCCACTGTAAAATTCAAATGGCTGTTTTTTTTCTACTTTTCAAAATTTTAAATGCCATCTCCAGTTCCTCTGGCCTGAAAACAGAGCATCTGGTGATAATATTAGTTGCTTTGTGCTCTGAGCTGGAGCTTTTTTGGCTACTCAGAAAGCTGGTTGCCATGGTGTAAGTTCTTTGAAGTTAGGCTGCAGGCAAGGGCCAGTTATGACCCACTGATGTGCCGTTGAGTGATTCCTGGATTTGGCTGCTCCTTGTGTCAGACATCCAGTCTCCAAATGTTTCCTTCTCCTGGCTTATAGGGGATTTGATTACTTGAGATGAGACCACTGCCGAGCTGTCAAGGGGTAGACTCCTGAGTGGACTAAATACCTCCGTCCTCAAGCCTCAGTTAGAGAAGTCAAAGGAACTCGCTAACCAGTTATTAGGGCCACAGGTGGACTGGAACTGCAGTACCGGATTCCCAGGCAGCTGGAAAGGAAGGACAATGTTAGGACACAATATTATGAAGAACAACAGAGTACGAAGACAGTTAATTAACCTACCTTAGTGGGCACCAGTAGTTGAACGAAGGAAGGGAGGGAAAAACCCAGGAGCAGGAAAAACCTCCCCTCAGGAGATGAAATGCACAAGATGGAAAACTACAGTCAAATGTTCCAGCAGCAAGTTTCAGGGAAGTACTCCGGGTAGAGAAATTCAAAGTCCAAAGTTCCTTTTGAAGATAGAAGTGAGTCCAGGTCGCCAGAACGCAAGGGAAGTCCAGTAACAATCCAAGAGGAAAATCCCAGGGTCTAAAAATCAGAAGAAAAAAAAACACAGGCAGCCAAAAACCAGGGAATATCCAAAATGCAATCCAGAAGACGGAGCCAAGGTTAAAAAGCCACAAAAAGTCAGAATCAAGAGAACAAAACACCAAAGCTACTCACAGGAACAGCTCAGAAGCAATGAACAACTGATGTTTGGGTCTTTTATAGCCACTCCCTAGTTAATTCAGTCATGTGACATTGTGCTGGTCACGTGACCGGGAGAACTTTTTTCACATGGTTTACATGGGACTGGTAAAATGGTGAGAAAATCAGTATATCGTCTAAGTAAATGATGACATACGAATCTATGATATCTTGGAAGATTTTGATCATAAACCTCTGAAAGGTGGTGAGTGCATTGCACAGACCGAACAGCATTATAGTGTATTCATCAAGACTGTGCCGAGTGCAGAAGGCGGTCTTCCACTCGTTGCCTTCCCTTATGTGGACCAGATTGTAAGCCCCTCTCTGGTCTAGTTTGGAATGGTCATGAATGGTGCTGGTGCATCGGTCAAGGTCTGCGAGCGGGTGCCGTTCCACCAGCCAGGTCAGACCTGGCGGACTGAAAGGCACCCATTCGCAGAACTTGTAGTTTGCCGGTCTGGAAACAATGTTACCGGCAAGCTTACTCGGTACCATTGTTTGCGGACCGGCAGCTTCGTAATGAGGCCCATACACTTTTATAGTTGAGCTTCAAAGCCAGTGTTAGCGTTTGTCTCCTGGGAAAGCATCCACCATGTCTTATAGATTGTTGGGGGAGGTTTGCACCTTTACCTTCCAGGCCAAAGTGGCTTTATTCAGTAATGCAGCTTTTAAATCACACTCCTATCAATGAAATATTGTTAATATCTCTGTATGCTTCTTTATATAAAGCTGATGTTTAGTCCTGTAAGGAAAAACAGACAATGCAAGCCTCAATTCGGTTTTTCATTTTGTTTATGAGCTGTTGTGCTTTTATCCCAGATTGGAATGTTTCTTCATTCAACAAAAACCTGCTGGATCCGTCCATGTAACTGAAAAGATTTATTGTGTTTATGATGGTTATGCAGAATACGATAAGTGACCATCTACCCCTTTACTTAAATTGGAGGGTAGAGATTACCGGGTCCCTTCATATGCTCTATCCATTGGTCTTAGAGGTGAACCAAGGAGGAATCTGTTTACTTGGAACAGCTTCAATATAAGGTCCTTTCATATTGTTATGGCAAAAATGTACTCAGAAGATCTTTAAGTTTTGTTAGCTAAAGTGCCCTATTATACTGTTTTGAAAAATGTCTATGCTGAGATCTCTCTGCCAAGGGGGAAAAAATGGTAATTCACAAACATGCATATGACCCAGTGGTAAAGAATAAAAAGACAGATTCAAGGAGGACACTGTGCATGTCCACCGCATTAGACGCGCTAAAGTGCTGATAAATAAAAAGGGCCTATAGAAATTGGGTTTGTGCATACAAATTTGACCAATTGTTGAGAGACTCGCAGAAGATGTTACACTGGTATCTAGAGACACTAGGAGTTCTAGAATCTTATTAAAGAAGACGCTAACGTATATGAAGCAGATGACTGGGATAATTCCCAGTTTATTTTGCTCCCAGAGGTTGCCTGGACCCTTGATTTTCAAAATGAACACACCTACACGCTAATTATCCGTAGTAAAAGCTCTAGGGTTCCTGGGCCTGACAGATCATCAAATATGGTTTTAAAGAAACATGCAGACCTTTGTGCTTGCATCTCATTGCTAATATTTAGGCGAGTCTTGCCAACAAAGAAGCTTCCTCATTCCTGGGTAAATTCAATAATTGTCCTCATCCACAAAAAGGGGCCCTGGATGGTCCCGTCTAACTACAGGAACATAGCCCTACTGTAAGTTCCATCAAAACTGTTTGCATCCCTCTTGCTAAGGAAACTATTCGAATGGACAAGGGGAGCAAACAGACTTGACTTCTTTCAAATGGGATTCCTGAAGGAGATGGCAACCCACACAAACAGTGTTTTATCCTGGGGTTACTTAAAAAAGAAGCGATGGAGAAGTCTAAACCTGTATACACTGTTTATATTGACTTCCCCATGGCTTTTGACAGTGTGGACAGGAAACTTTGTGGAGCTCCACGCTTGGGGGAGCCCTGGAGGTGTTGACATGATTATGACACTCCATAACCGCGGTTAAGGTTAGGCTGAACAGCAATTGTAAGCTTTCTTCGTCCATCATGACAAATCGCGGTCTAAAGCAGGGCTGCGTTTTGGCCCCATTGCTGTTCAGTCTGTTTATCTCTGATGTCGGGTGGGGGGGGGGCGTTTGTGGGAATCCGATGTTTCCCCTCATGACTCACTGAAAATTCTATGAACTACCTTCTATACGCCGATGACATGATATTATTAGATTACTCACCAATTGAGCTACAGCGCCAATTGGTTGCCTAAGAAGTTTATACTAAGGAAAATAATCTAGTCATCAATGTGTCTAAAACTAATGTCCTTCAATTTAGACCAGTTATGGAGCCACACTATAACAACTTCAAGTGGTTCCTGAGTAGTGCATAACTCGAGAGGGTTTCAAACTTTAAATATCTAGGGTTTTACCTATTTGAGTCCTTTAGTTAAACTGAATGGCTTGCATAAAATAGGTGAAAATTGACTGCCCTAGCAGCACAAACTGCCCAGGTTAAATAAGATATTATGACCCGTTTTCTTTAATACCGGTTTTGGAGTTTTTTAATAAGACATTTCTACACGTTGTCACCTACGGTATAGAAATTCTGCTTTCTGCTTTTTTCTGGATTGTCTGACTGGTCTTGCCTGGAGGGCTGCTTCTGGGATAGAGTTCTGAAACTCCGTAGGGGGGCCCAGAAGCAGTCCAGAGGTACGAACGGGGGCAGCGTTCCCTCAAAGTCCACGTACTTTGGAAAAAAAAAGTGTCCATGCTTTCAAAGATCATTTTTGCCTTGGGAAAGACCATATGGTGGGACTTGAAGAGACTGACAG
This sequence comes from Ambystoma mexicanum, assembly GCF_040938575.1. NCBI lineage: Eukaryota > Metazoa > Chordata > Amphibia > Caudata > Ambystomatidae > Ambystoma > Ambystoma mexicanum. The sequence continues at coordinate 1,120,321,337 of NC_090922.1, read as the reverse complement.
AGATGAAAACTTGCTCCCAATTGAATAAGTGGGTGGCGGATTGTAATACCTTTATGGAAATATATGATGTAACCATTGAGCAAGTCGGTCTAATCCTTAGTAAAGAAAAAAGGAAACTGTGTGAAGTGGACTGGATCCACACCATAGAAGAGGTCAGGAAATATCGGCTACATTGAGGAGTCCTGCTGGACGTTAGACCAGTGTGAGTTATTCCAGCCTACCTGATTAGATTCCCAATTGCATTTTGGCGCTCCCAACTATTGAGGCTGAGGCTAAACCTTTTACCGTCTAGGGACCTTTTTGGGGCAAGGCACAAGATTCAGAGAGAACAGAGGACCAGTAGAGTCTGTAACACAGAGGGACAAATTGAAACCCTGGGTCATTTAATACTGGGCTGGCCTGCTCTGTGCGACCGACAGTGACTTTATTTTAAACATCTTCTAGAAGGCTAAAGAACATTAGATTGTGGTATTTTTTGGCAACGTATAATGTACAATGGATTGGAATGGGCGGTATCGCTGGAATCTTGCGGCACTGCATTTTCTGAAGGAACTTCTATCACTAAGTGTTATTTTGAAGATTGATGAAGAACTACTTATTGAATGACATTGTTTGGGTACACAACTCCTTTTTAACTATAATAACTATTATTTTAGCTGTATTTTCTTCTTTATTAAGTGTGGTAATGATCTTTCTCTTTTTAATCGATTGTTAATTAAATGTTTTGATGTGTTCATGAAACGTAATTTGTTTTCTATATGTTAAAGGCTGAATATGTAACCATAAAACAATAAAATAATAAAATCTCTATATATATATATATATGTATATATATATATATATATATATATATATATATATATATTTCTATATCTGTTTTTACTTTGGACATATTCTCTCGACATAGGTGGGCTGCTAAAATCGCACACAGCCTTGCACGTTTTTTTCAGATGTTGTGCGCATGCTGCAGCTCACATTGTTTTTAACCGTCGCTGTTCTTTCCTTGCACGTTTTTTCAGATGTTGTGCGCATGCTGCAGCTCACATTGTTTTTAACCGTCGCTGTTCTTTCTTTGCATACTTTTCTTCTATACCGATTTCCCTACACTCCCCTTTCAGCCTTGCACCGTCAGTAAAGTGGGTACCATTTAGCTGGGAAATAGTAACATATGTAATTTACAATGCAATGAGGACAGCCTATAAAAGGCCAAACTTCGGATTGGTTGAAAGAGCCCCCAAAGGAAACACTCTATAAATCTCCTTTAGTTTATGGGGATCCTAGCCCTAGGCCCACGTGCATATGGCGCAGGCCCACTATATGGTGAATTTCTAGGTATATCAGTGCGTTTGGCGCTGGTTGCGGTTATGTAATGTTCGGTAACAAAAATACAACTTTGACATGTTCCTCAAAAAGGCACTGTCTGGGTGTCTGCGTCTGTTTCACCTGCATCCTTTTCTATTTCAGGTGGTATTTGTTTGATGGCGCTGGTGCCCACAAAGGAAATATTGGTGTGACATTCTTGGGACACCATTGTGACATATTACACACTTGACAACTGATACAGTTTTAGTGCTCTGTAATGTGGGGTGCACTGTATACGGTAATGAAGGGTGCAATTTTCACGTCAGTTGGCATGAGCTGTTCCTGAATGGCCCTACACCAGTCACTTATCACTTCGTCATGAAAAGTAATGAAATGTTTTATGCAGCTCGTGGCCACTTTTCTTTTTGTTCCCAGTCTATTTGTGTCCCAGTCCTACCCTGAGACCACTTTATGTTTGAGCCCAGGCCTAAGTTTGGTCCCAGTATGACAATGGGGCAAACAAGTCATGAAGTGTCATGTCCGTGTTGGGCAAAGTGCTATTCTACCCATGTGCATGTATAAAGTGCTATTCTACCGATGTGCATGTATCGGGTGTGAATAGGAGCGTTGTTGTAGGATCTTCCTGACATGCAAACCCCGATTGCTCTGTCAAATATTCCCCATGTGTGGATGTTATGAATTGTTTGAGGTATAGAAAGTTGGCTGATTTACAATTGTGTAGTGCTTTTTCACTTCATGGGCCACTTGGGACTAGTGAAAATTAAAGGATGCAGACTAGTCCTACTGAGAAAATCCCCAGGTGCCACTACTTGATCTCCCTTTTGGCTTTGGGAAATGTGACTATATGACCGTGGAAAACACTGCAAGGTCAGAGTAGACATAGCTACTGAATTAATTAGCAGAGATATAGGAAATTCAATGTAGGCTTAGGCAACAGCACTTGCTACGTGGTGTTATCAATATTGGGAGGTCTTGGAAAAGCCAATACCTCTCCTATGAGTTTCACTTGAGTTTATTTACCTGTATTGCAAGTCGTTTATCCCCATTCTTGAGCTCATGTCTCAACCCCCCCACCCCTTCAATGGCTTTATGTTTTGCAGGTTTTCTACTGGATGTTAGGATGCAATGCGCTGAAGAAACACTACAGGGCTCCCACCAGACCAAACACCTTTATTTCGTGTGATCGTGCTGCTGAAGGCATGCAAAAGAGGAAAATGGAGAGGGAGAGGGGCAATGAAAGGCACGGATGTGGATCTTCAGAGCCATGGACCATTCAGAGCCATTAAAACGCTGAGGAGGGGAGAAAAGTGTCCTGCCACCAAGTGGGAGCAAGAACAGTACAGCCAACAAATACATAATCCAGGACAGTAAGTGCATTGAACAAACAGTGGTCACAGACCAGGAAGACTGCAAGATAAACACGCATCATGGAAATCAACAGTGCAGGACCGATTTAAGGCTTCATTTCTCAGTGTTAGGCCAACAACTCCCTCTTCACCAGCTGCAGGAGCAGCTCCACGCAGCCACAAGCTCTGGCTGTCCTAGGTAACACTGGAGGCTACACCATCTGTATTTAGGCACCCCGATCTCTTCACTCGAAAATCGCCTAATTTCAGTTCCTAATTTAAGGCAGCCTACCCCTGCAGCCTTACTGATCCTTTTAGCCCTCTGTGCTTACTGGAACCACAAAACGAAGTCCAGCACAGCTCGAAATCGAATTTAAAGATGGCCGCCGCCGCTTTTTCTCACTCACCCTGCTTTGTGCACAAGCCCTAGAAGCTTGTTGCCTTGTGAGTGGTCGCCTGTTCCCATTTGACCAATCGGGGTGCACCAGCAGGCGAAAGCTGGCCCCCGACGAAGGCAACAGACAAAGGCTACCCCCCTGACTGAGCCTGACCGAACTTGGCCGTGCTCAAGTGACCAAGTCCCTGTGTAGCAGTCGCTCTCACCATTCGGACTCCCGACACCAGAACTGCTCCAACATTTCTACTTAACTAACGGACGCAGCGGATGAACTTTCGTAACACTATCAACATGTAAGCATGCCTCTTAGCGCCTGTCTCAAGCTCGATAACGCAATGTTTCATAGTCATCGCCTATGCTTGCTGTATGTGTTAGTGCCCTGTTTTCTTCACCGACACTAATTGGGTCGGCGGTAGCTTGTCCCGCTCTGACCGCGCTTTACTCAGCCGGGGACCCTGTAAGTCAGTCCATTGGCCCTCTCTGCTGCTTGCCTATACGTATCCTCCTACGGCCTGCACCTGTAAGGCTTGCGCTAACTGGTCACCTTAGAACCGGTCTACAACTAGGCTGTGTCCTTTACGTGGCGTTTCTAAGTCCCCCCCTATAATTTCCCCCCCACCTGTACTAAACTAGCCCCTGCATAGCTGCGTAAGACTACCCTCTACCTTCATGTGGGAGCCATGCCGTGCTATCCCCTTACCTAGCAAACGTTCAGAGCAGCCCGCAAGCTTACGCTGAACAATGCCCACTGCGCTTGTAATGTATTCAATGCCTATGCTTGCTATTCTATGCCCACTGTGCCTGGTGTAATCTAACCATTGCCCATGCTGTAACCTATAGCTAGTGCTTGATTCAGTAACGCAGCACTTGAAGGTCTCTTAATCTCCATATGACAATAGTCACCCTAAAACCGTACAATTCTACAACATTGCATTTGCTTATCAAATCACACTTGATAGCATTGGGCCCTAGGGTCGCTTACAGACCACATTTGATCTGTGTTGTGCCTTATGGTCGCTAACAAACCACATTTGATTTGTGTTGTGCCTTTGGTCGCTAACAGACCCCATTTGATTTGTGTTGTACCTTATGGTCGCTAATAGACCACATTTGATCTGTGTTGTGCCTTATGGTCACTAACAGACCACATTTGATTTGTGTTGTGCCTTATGGTCGCTAATAGACCACTTTTGATTTGTGTTGTGCCTTATGGTCACTAACAGACCACATTTGATTTGTGTTGTGCCTTATGGTCGCTAATAGACCACATTTGATCTGTGTTGTGCCTTATGGTCACTAACAGACCACATTTGATTTGTGTTGTGCCTTATGGTCGCTAATAGACCACATTTGATTTGTGTTGTGCCTTATGGTCGCTAACAGTCCACATTTGATTGTGTCATGCCTCATGGTCGCTAGCTGGTTGCTATCTTAAATTTGCCTGTTAGTCGCGCCAATTACAAACCTTTTTGCAAGTGTGCCTCATTTTCAAATCCAGCGCTACCTAAATAGCCTGTCTGTCCCAGGGCATACAAGCACCAGCGCAGCTAACAGCATCCACCATCCCCCTAGTGCCTTCATCATCCCGCCCAAATCTATATCTTAACTATGCCAGCCTGGCTAGTATTCATCATGTTCCGTTTCTGCATTGTGCCTGATTGCATGCCATGCAGCAGAAACAGTTATATCCCATTCAGTAAGGGACTCGCCAAGCATGGCTGTCCTAGACACCACCCCGTTCCTTGCCCCACACCCTTTCTGCCATCCCTACAGTGACTTTCCCCCACAGTGCACCTGTAGACCACAGTACTAAAATCCGCGTTACTTTAAGTAACCCTCCACCGAACCTTGCCACAGATGACCATTCTGACAATATCCAGAAATCACACAATATGCTAGAACACCGCCATACTGCTTACCCTAACCGCATGACCCGTAACGACAGACTAGGCTGTAGACTCCCCACTCTATTATGCAAAATGACCGACAAAACTACAACCAAAATCACTGATAAAAACAATATTGCTAACTCTGTACCTCTCAAAGGAGCCCTACTTAATGTTAGATCCCTTGTGGCCCACCCTACGGAAATTGCCAACATCATCCATTCAGCAGACCTGGACTTCTTCGCCACTACAGAAACTTGGCTCCATGCAGCAGCAGGTCCCTCTCTAACCCTTGCGGTTCCAGACAACTACTCCATCCACAGGGCTGACAGACCTAATGCCCGTGGAGGAGGTGTAGCACTTATTTTCAAATCCTCGCTTGACATTAGATCTGTGACCTCCCTCCCTCTAAATTCCTGTAAACACTTATCCATTAAAATTCAAACCACTCCTAAGAATACTATCACCCTGGAACTTATATACAGACCCCCTGGTCCCATAGGCTCCTTCGAGGAACATATAACCTCCCTCATAGCTGAAAAATCGAAACCTTTATCACAGAATATTATTCTAGGTGACTTTAACCTGGGATACAATGATCCTCACGACACTCCAGCATCATCCCTTGCTACTGCACTTTGCAAACACAACTACACTCAACTTAACACCTTACCTACACATCAGAAAGGCAGAACCTTAGACTGGCTCGCTGCCCACAACTGTAACATTACCTGCAAACACCCACAACCACTTATATGGACCGACCACCTCCAACTTTCATTTGACATTAGCACTAACAACCCACACCACATACAGTGCCCACCTGCACCAGCATGTCTGACGAGAAATAAGCGGAACATCACCGCTGAAGCCATCATCCCATTGGTTCTACCCATCCTAAACATGATCCCTAACACATCGGACCTTAACTCACTAGTAGAGACCTATAATAGCGCCATGACCAAAGCTATCAACCTTGTTGCCCCTCTAAAACTATGCAAAGGTAAACCTAAAGCACACCTTAACTCCTGGTACACGCCAGAACTTAAAATACTAAGAAATAAAAAGTCCAAAATAGAAACCCTTTGGAAAATGAACCCATCAGAGGAACACAAAATTAATCTCACAAGTTCATCCTCCCTTTATAAAAAAGAAATAATTCGCACTAAAAAGGAAGCCTACAATACAAGAATAAGTAATGCAAGTTTCAACACCAAAGAATTATTCACCATCCTGAAGGAGTTAGAAAATCCCAATCCACCTACGGACATGGTGCACTAGCATCCAAGATGCTCTTGCAAACAAAATCACTGGCCTACAAACTAAAATTGGAAATAAAAGACTACAACTCTCTAATAGTAGCCCCACCCCTAGCCCCCTATCCCTAGCCCACCTACCACCCCTAACACTAACGATGGCTTCACCTTCAAAAAAGTAACCGTACTAGAAGTGCAAAAAATAATAACCTCCCTCAAACCGTCAAATTGCAAAGAGGACAGCTGTCCCGCACGGATTATCAAAGATGCAGCAAGAGACCTCGCCCCTTTCATTTCCAAGCTCATAAACACGTCATTCTCCACCAATTCGGTACCCAACAAATTGAAACAGTCATGGGTAACTCCCGCTACTAAAAAAACAGACCTTGGACCCAGCCATCCCCACAAATTACAGGCCCATCACAACCGTTCCCTTCCTGTTAAAAATCCTTGACAGAGTTGCTTACTTGCAAATTCAGTATTACCTAGAGTCCAACCAATTACTTGGATTGCGACAGTCTGGCTTCCGGCCTCAACATGGAACAGAAACAGCCCTTGTTGATCTTAAAAGTCAGATTGACGAAATCAAAGATAAGGGTAAGGCTGCCATCCTACTCCTTTTAGATCTCTCAGCAGCCTTCGACTTGGTCGACCATAAAATACTCTGCAACCACCTCTCCTCGGCCGCCCACTTTTCCCCCTCTGCTGTCATGTGGATACAGTCCTTCCTGGCCAATAGAACTATGAGAGTCTTCTCTCTGGTGGCAGCAGCAGACCCCATCCCTATCACCTGCGGTGTCCCACAAGGCTCTTGTGTTTCACCCACCCTATACAATATCTTTACAAAGCCCCTCTTTGATAAACTGGATTGTCTGGGTGTCACCTACACTTATTACTCGGATGACACCCAGATACTCTTCACCATCTCGAGCAACTACAATACTGATGTAGCCAGGATCAATTAAATCTTCTCTGTCATTCAGGCATGGATGGCCACACATGGCCTCTGCCTGAACGACGAGAAGACTGAACTGCTCATTGTTGGTTCTCCGTACAACCTACAAACACTTAGTCCCAACTATTCCAACATCACAATTGATGGCAATACCATCCCGGTCGCCAAAAACGTGAAAACACTTGGCTTCTACCTCGATGCCAATATTAACCTCACTAAGCAAGTCAACTCAACAGCCTCAGCCACGGCCTATACAGGAAAACTAATTAGAGCTTCTAGACCATTTCTTTCCTCCAACAGCTGCCTCACACTAGCTAGAGCTCTTATACAATCTAAACTAGATTACTGTAATAGCCTCTACTTAGGGGCTAACCAAGCGATAATTAGTAAACTCCAAGTCCTTCAAAATAATGCGCTACGGGCAGTGCTAAACATTCCCAGGCGTGAGCACATCTCTGCCACCAGAACTTCATGCAAATGGCTCACTATCCAACACAAAATCGATCTAAAACCCCTCTGCCTCACTTACAAAGCTCTCAATCATCTAGCCCCCCCACCTGACTAACAAATTCACCATGAAATCTTCCATCAGAACCACGAGATCTTCCAATACCTTATGCCTCAGAGTACCCAGATTTACTTCTAAAAGAGCCGGAGGCTCGAGCTTCATTGTCCTCGCCTCCCAACTCTGGAATGCCCTGCCACTGAATATTAAGTCATCCAAATTCTTCCAGTCATTCTGGAAACTTGCCATTGGGTGGCTTTTGACAAAAGTCAACCTTTAAGTTAGACTTAGCTATAAATTGTACATATTGCACATGTCTCACTTTTGTCTTTATTGGTTGCTATTACCTCCACTGTCTGTATATTCTGTATATAACTGTTATTCAACTATTACATCTTATTACCATGTATTGTGTCTTGTAACTTGTACTAAGCACCCTTTTACTCCTGGGTCCGGAGCGCTATAGAAATAAAAATAAACAAACAAACAAAACAAACAACTGCAGAAAGCCTGAGGGAAACATAAAGAGGAGAGTTCGCAGCATTTTTCTAAACAATGCACCGTTGTCCAGTGACCTCAATACGATGGAGAGATTATTTCAAAGTGAGGCTCTGCTATTGTTCAACATCCTGCCTCCCTATTTCTTTATCCTAGGGTGAGGCAAGGAGGCGAAGAAGAGGTGTGTCAGTCTTAAAGCTCCAGAAGGGAAGTATGTGACAATTTTGTTTCAGATGTAGTCTGAACCAACCCACAATAGGATTGGCGATCACGCATAGAATTTTAGAAATGATCTGCCCCTCCAAAGGTTTGCCAGTTCAGGAATTGTAAGGCCAGAGTAATTTGGTCTGGTAGCAATAATATGTTGCTTTCAGATCCAAAATTATTCTATCAGTCTTAATCTTAATCGCAAATAGCTTTGCTCGGCCAAAAAGGAGGTAGAGTAGCACTGACCATGGCAATGCCTGAAAGCTTTTTCATTACTAACACGAAAGGTAATGGATGGAAAGGTTTGAATCCATCATTATGCTGGCAATTGCTCTGAGTATCCTGCAGTCCCATGTTTTTAATCCATCTGCACTTTTACAGATGGGGACCAACCAAATGAAAATCACTCTTGGACTGCCTCAATAACGAACAGTCAAGCATGAAAGCCCAGGCCACACCCCCACAACAAATCAAAACAAGCAATCCCAGATACAATATGACCATCTGAGTCTTCATCAGTGAGGTGCAGCTTGATTCATAATACAGAGTGCCTGGTTGTGAAGGCAGGTGAAGTCACAAACTGCTGCTCCCCCGGTGGAGCAATCCATTGCCCACCTATTTGCTCTGCCTGGCTGCCGGCTGCCTGCCTGTGGTGATTTTCCACTGCGCTCTGCACACAGAGGAAGGAGACGTCCCTGGCCCGCCCACCTGCCTCTGATTATTACTACATCACGTGCTGGGTGAAGCCCAGGCCCGAAGTTTGGGCAAAGTTGAAACGCTGCTGTCTGCCGCTGTCCTTTGATGGCCGCTGTTAGCTGCCATTCTTCTGTATCCTCCTAGGTTCCCGATGTTGTTGTCTAATTGTCACCACACAGGCCTTCTACGGCTTTCTATACCTTCCTACCCTTCCCCTTATCCGCACGCCCAGCTTATTCACTTGCTGGTCTTCGTTCATTTTTCATCTGAGTGTCCGCGTCTATCTTGCTCCTTTCACCAGTTTGTTCCTCTATAGTTACTACTATTGCTAAGATTTCTTCAGTTCCTACTTACTCTACCTCCCATGGCCCTGCTCCTCACTCATCACATCGTAATTACTATAATCTTATTTACCCTGCGTGTTCCTCTCATCTGTCCCCTATTAATCTGGCCCTTTGAAACACTCGCTCACTCAGTAATAAATCTCTCTGAGTCTTGGATACTTTTCTTCACTTAAACCTGCATTTGCTATGTATTACTGCGACTTATTTGTCTATTCTGATTTTTTTTCTTTGAAATATTCATTGGCTACTTTTTCAAGTCCTTATTCATTGATTTTTTACTTGTTTATCGCCCCCCTTGCCGTGGGACGACATTTTGCGATGACTTTGATGCTTTACTATCTGTCATTTTACCATGTCCAACCCCATTTGTACTTCTGGGTGATTTTAATTTACATATTTCGACTACTCACTCTTCCCTCCCATTTCTTGCCATTCTTGACTCCCACTTTCTTTCTGCTCTTCGAACCCCACCATCTCATGTATATGTATTCCGTCTGGATTGTACATGTGTATCACTACTCTCTACTTCCTCTGTCTTGGCTCAACCTATTTGCTCTTCTGATCATCATCTCTTAGCGCTTTCTTTTCACCCTTCATCGCTGCTAACTAAAGCTTTCTGTCTCAACAGTCCTACTTACTTTCACCGGGACCTTCATGCTTTTAATACTCCTCTTTTGCTTCTACTTGTTTTTCTAGTCTTCCTTCTCACACTCTCTTTGCTGCTTTATCGGCTGATGATGAGGCCACCGCTCTCTCCTCTTCGTTTTTTTTCCTTTCTTGATTCTCTTCATCTAACTTTTTCTTTTTCTCCTTCTCTGAAGCCTCCTCAGCCATGGCTCACTTTTCATCTTCGTTCTATGCGCCAAGCCTTTTGCCACCTTGAAAGACGCGGCGCAAATCTTCGTTTGACTCAGATCTTTCATCCTTTTCTTCCTGCCATGCACTATACGACAATGCTGGTCTGCCAGCTAAACGTTTGTACTACTCTGATCTTTTATGTGCTCAATCTGCCCACGCCCTGGCGTTTGTTTCAGTCACTGTCTCGTCTGCTTATTCCTCCTTCAACTGACTGCTCTCTTAATTCTACCCTATTTGCCTCAGACTATGCCTCCTACTTTTCTTCAAAAGTGCCCACTTTTCGAGCTGCCATTGTTTCGTCCTCTCTCTACCGGCGAGGTTTTGTACAATCTCACTTTTCTTTCTAATATGGCTGAACGTCTTGTTTATTCTCAGGTTTCTGTTTTTGTCACTGAATATGCTACCCTTCCTCATTTCAAGTCAGGATTCCGCCCTCTTCACTCCACGGAAACTGCTCTTCTCTTCTAATTATATTGCACTTGCCGGCTGCTTTCGATAAGTTGGGATCACACTTTTGCTCTTATCTTAGTTTCTCTGTCTTCCTTTGGCTTTTCTAGCTGTGTTATCTTGTTTTCGCTCATATCGATCTAATCATACTTATTCAGTAACGTGGGCTGGGACCACTTCTAATACCTTACCTTTTCTTCACAGAGTCCATCAGGGTTCAGTTCTGGGACCTTTTCTCTTCTTTCTCCATACTCCCCTCTTGGCGGATATTATATCATCCTTCGGTATGTCTCATCATTTCTAAGCGGATGATACCCAACTCTTTCAAACTTCTTTTATCCCTCACGACGTCTGTCCACGACAGTCTTTCTTCTTGTCTTTCAGGGATCAAAACTTGGATGTCTGATTAATTTCTTTTCTTGAATACTACCAAAACTGAATTTCCCTTTTTTGGGCTAACTCTCTGTCTCCTCCATCTCTTCTTTCCTCTGTTCCTTATCCTCCTTCTTAACCTTCTCTAATCATATCTTGATTATATCTATTTCCTGTCACTATCACCTCTTCAATATTTGGAAAGTTTGTCCTTTTGTTACGTTTAATGCCACTAAACTTTTGATTTCTTCTTTAATTTTCTCACGACTATTTTACTGTTCTACTTTACTCTTTGGTCTTCCTGTTTCTTGTCTGGCCCCACTAAAATTTGTTTTTAATGCTTCTGTTCGTCTGCTATATTTACTTTCTCCATCGTGATTCTATTTCTCTGTCGATATTTTCTCTTGGATGGCTGTCTTTTTACTCACGCCTTAAATTACATTTTCTTTAAATTGTATTTAAAGCCCTCTATGGGCTTTCACCTTTGTACCTTTCATGTCTTGTGCCCTTTTATGTTCCCTCTTGTGTCCTACGTTTTCAAGCTCAATTTCTCTTAGCAGTTCCTCGACCGACTTGTGCCCAGTCACAGTACCGCTCCTTTCCATTGCTCGCCCCTTATCCTTGGAACTCTCTTCCGCTCTCTCTTCGTTCCATTACTTCTTATTCTTTATTTCACACTGAGCAAAGCATCGACATCTAGGGATATCTTCGCCCACTTAGGGAGACTGACTACAAATGCTAAAACATGATCGCTGGAAAGATTTGAACCAATCATCATAACTGCTAATAATTGCTATGGGGAGCTTCCATTCCAACAGTGCCATTTCAGAAGCGGTTCAACCACATGCAAATCAGTCTTAGTCTTGTCAAGGTAAAGACTTTTTCACACATGTCAGAGATGATAAACGTGTGCAATATTGCCTCATTGAATCCAGGCCCAGAGGGTGAAGTCACAATAAATATTTCCTTTTGTTTTTACATTCCAGTGGCACAACCTACCGTGTCAAACACAGGCTTGTGAAAACAAAAAAGGTGATGGCTGGAAGGTTTAGAACTAATCTTAACCTCTGGCATGGCTCTGGGCAACCCTCCAGACCATCCTTCTTCGCCTGCCAAGCCATTACAAAAGGGGAAAGACCATATGCAAATCAGGCTTGGTCCCACTCTAAAAGGGCAATCCAGCCCAAACTGATTGGTCACATCCCTTCTGCACAAGACCACAAGCATCCCCAGACATGTTTCAGCCTCTTTGGGCCTCATCAATGAGGAGTAACTTGCACCTCTAGACCCAGCATGCACGGGACCCACGTCTGGGCATACCCACCCTACTCGGGTGACTAAGCAAAACAAAGGAGGTGATGGCTGGAAGGTTTAGAACTAATCTTAACCTCTGGCATTGCTCTGGGCAACCTTCCACACCATCGCTCTTCACCTGCCAAGCCATTACAAAAGGGGAAAGGCCATATGAAAATCAGGCTTGGTCCCTCCCCAAAAGGAGCAGTCCAGCCTGCTTGGTCACATCCCTTCTGCACAAGAACAGAGGCGTAGCCAGGATTGTATAAGAAGTGGGGCGCAAAACGAATGTAGTTGTGCCCACCACAGTGAAATTAACATCTGTAAATGTCCACACAGTGCTCAGGCCTGACCCTGTCTACAACTCTGCATGAGAACACAAGCTGTTGCGATTTCATGATTTGGGGAACCGGCATACTGAGGAGAACACTGGAAATATCATTCAGAGGTGACTCTGTTGCCGTATCAAGTAGCCTCTTGGCCACAGAACTCAGAAACAAGAAGCTTGCTTCCTGCTAAAACAATCTGGCTATTGCCATTGTGAAACCTAGCACGACAATGAGTACCTTCAGCTTATTAAGATGCTCGCTCTTAGAGTCACAGCTCCTTGCCCTGTTGCCAGACCCATCGCGGCACTACTGTGGACATTGCTTTGTTTCATGCTTCTAGGGTCTTGTATAGATAATGCAGAGATCTCCCTTCAGAGGGTTTTCCATGGATTAGTGCCCAGGAAGTGATGTAAGCAGTCCTCCCAGCCATTCAGGAAGATATAAATGCATATTTCACCAACCTGTAAGGCCTCCTATCTGAGCCACCTGATTGCCGGGAAGCCCCCTTATTGCCAGGAAGACATCTTCTTCCCTCCCGGGTGCCGTCTGATCTCCCACTGTTGTATTTTCCCATGTAACTCAAAACTGTTCTGCATCCTCTCACATTGCTACCCTCGTCCTGCTCCTAACTCTCCCCCTGGCTGCTCTCATGACTGCCATGGAAAGGGAGAATGAACTAACAGTAGTTCCCTTCACCCTTTCCCATAGCAGGCAATGGCTTGTTATTCACTCTTTAGTTGTTTACATCCCTGTTATTGTTTATTTACAACTATCATGTATCCTCTAAGCCATATTTGCTGTGCGTATTGATTTTTTAATGGCTAAATATCAAAAATGCTTTTTGTATTTCTTTTAAATTGTAGCCCACCGTTGAAGGTTATACTGCCCAGAGTATACCTTCTGTCTGAGTTTTATGCCAGAACTGAAGAGAAGGGGCTTAAATGAGCATGAGGGTGGTTAGCTGCAGCAATAGTTCTCCACTTATGGGATGTAATGCCAAGTGAGCATTCCATTCATTCAGGGCAGAATTAATACAGGGCAAACAAATTGGAATACTAAGGCAGAGGCGATAGATCAGCCTGTATAAGCCCCTGCCAATATATTGTTTTCAGTGGCGTACCCCAACGTTGTAGTTGTGAAGAATTGCCATCTGTCAATTATGTAAAAGCCCTGGCTTTTTGATTTTTATAATGATAAAATGATACAGGTAATTATATCTCAGAAAGAGTGGTTTACTAACCATACCAACCTTTCAGCAAAGTCCATGCCAAAAGCAAAGTGTATGCCTGTGCTTTGTTGCCTCAGTAACCTGATCTGCAGCACCTGCTTGCCAGTAGAACAGAGCAGGTTCTGAGGTCACAGGTGCCCTCTTGACAGCTGGGGTGACAGCAAAGTCACCTAAGCACAGAGGCTGAAATTAAAGTAAGCAAATCTGTTCCAAAACTACATAATTATGATGAATAAACATTCTAGTGGCAGTTTAATCTTTAAAAAAAATAAGCCGTACTTTAGTTTGGGTTACAGTGGATGGTATTTCATATAATTATTCAAGGCACATCTGATCTGTATCATACAAATGTTAACACTGTGAGCACAGTCCAGTCACAGACAGGCTGTGTGCATTCCCACTAGACTGGTTGGCTCTGCTGCACCAAACTGGAGCATAGCCAGTGGGGGTTGCCTCTCTTTTGATCCTTTGTGAGGTTGGGTAGAATCTCTCTCCGGCAGGACAGCCACTCAGCAGGAGCTATCCTGATAAACAGGAATCAAAGGACACACCCCAGACAAAAGGACTAGCCTCACACCGGGGTGTTGCATACCAAAGGCCCTTGGATGCTATGGGTCTGGGAAGGAGGTGGGTTTAGTCTAGTCAGAGGGAACCCTGCAGTTTTGGGGAAGGATTGCACCATCTTCTTTCTCTCTGTACCTCTCTTTTTCTTCTTTCTCATCCATTTCCTTGAGCACAAAGCAATTTGGGTATAATACAAGAAGGCAAGGACCACTTGTCACAAGGACAGGGATTTGACCTCTTAAAGAAGGATTGCTTTTGTTCAATCCCCTATGGCCCTTTGCCTATAAATGAGGGAGTCTCCCCCCTTATTTGATTCACTTTTGGAACATCCAGGACTAAAGGAAGAATTCATGTTGGGCCTCCTTTGGGTGAGGGGACCTTTCCATAGCCCTCAGCCATTGAGTTGAAGATGTGGTTCAAGGCAGAGGGAAGCTCTGCTCCCTAGCCTCTCCAAACGGCAGATTGTGGGTGTCACTTGCCGAGGACCATGGCCTGTCACTCTGCTGCAAACCTACCTACCTAGAGAGAACAGAGACTAAAAGGACTCACCTTGTCATAGAACCCCTACAATGGGTTTCACAGCATTCTGAGAACCAGAACAGCCATAAATACTGTTTTCACCATCAAACCATTTTGAACTACCTTTAAACCCCACTCGACAGCGTTGAACCAACGGGAACCGACGATGCTGCCTTTGGCACTCACTTAACGTCACTACTCATCCTTAAACTACTGCAGACAAGTAGTCATTTCGTCACAGTAGTGTTTCAAATAATACTTCTAGCACACATTTCAGGATAACAGCTCTTAATTGCTCGAAACCTGAACAAAACATAGGCTGTTAACATGGGCTGAGGGCATTTAAACACCAGTATTGCTAGCTCTAATAATGCCATTAGCAACAGTGGTAAATGGCCTGAGTGAAAGGTGCAGAGACCAGGAAACACCTTCACACACAGAATACAAAGAGGAGACATTCTGTTTGTTTAGTGTGCAATCAAAAACCTGGTTTGCAACAAAAAAGAAAAGGTACCCAAATATCACAAGTAGATCCTCACAACTTACAGGTGAATTACAGAAAGGCCTTGATGCAGGTGAACCAAGTACATTAAGTCATCATCTCCAAGTGAACATCTTGGTGGTACAGATGATTACAGTGTTTTGGTGATTGGATCATATGTCTATGGCCAGTCAGGAGCTCAACTTTTGTAACAGTTGGTAAAAAATCAATTTTAACACCACTTGCCTTACACATCAAACCTTGAATGGGGAAGCCCTTGAATTATTTAAGCAATAATACCCTGTTCCGAGGAATGCTACCAAGTGGTAAAGACCCTCCGCCGAAGGTAATATGACCAGGTGAAGCAAATGCCATTAATGAGAGCTAAGGAATATTACCACTTGGTCATGGCCGGAGCATGGGGGTATTATTGCAAGTAGAACACTCCATCCAATGAGGGTAGAGTGTAGAAAATAAGGAAAGACAAAGGAGCACCTTTGGAATGTTGAGACAGAAGAATGATAACCACAACTATTGTCCCTTGCCACTGCATTGTCTGCGATGCAACTGAAAACATTCTAATGCTGTAAATAAGCTTTATAGGTCCCGTCCAAGAGCCACATCTTTTGTTATGGGACCTAAAGACGACCTTAACAAGGTATGGGGACCAGAACACCTGGTAGGGCCTGTGGACAGGGGGGCTATGAAGCGATTGTCACCAGAGAAAGAAGGCAACACAGTGCATGTATCAATTTTAAGGATATCTGCCTGCGCTGTTGTGGGAATGTGTCTGCAGTATGTTCAAGGAGTGCAGAAAGTCAAAAACAGTGCAGGAATGGTGGTGTTTCTTTTTTTTTATTATTTTAAGTTTAGCAAAGTTTTTAAGAAGGTACACAGAAAGGGATTTCTGTTTGAGATGTTTTTCAAGGAAGACTGCTTGTTTGTAGCATAGTTCCAGGGGATATTCCTTTTATTTTTGTTCTAGAAGCATACAGCAACAATGACAAACATGCAGAGGAGAAGAGAGGTTGGAGTGGATGCCGGTGTCGGTGAGCAGCAGCAGTGCATCCCTTGAGCAGAGTGGTGAGTACATTGATGGCCAAACTGGGTATCGAAGGAAAGCGGTCATCGTGGGAGAATGTGCTCTCGAGAGCTGAGTAATGATGACGCAGAGTGTGTCAGTTCCACCTGGCACAATCTGAGGGCCATCTTATATATCGCGGGTGCAGGTGAATAGTCAGAGGGCTATAACAAAAGCTAAACCTCCTTGTTACGTACCAAACATAATTCTATGCTCAAAAGAACAGGATTTTCTTGTTACAAAATGTAGTTTGATATTGCTGAGGATGCAAATATTCTCAGTCCAGGTGCCCATTACTTGAACCTTGCTCCAAGGTTAGCTTCAGAAGGATGGCGATCGTAATTCCTTTAGTAGACACATCTCTGATCTTCGCTGTTGAGTTTATTGTTTGCAGATCCTACTCGGGAGGACTAAAGGCTTACAGTATCACATCCACCAAGCAGTATGGCACCTCGAAATGGCAGTAATACAAAATGCTCTATACAAATGTCTGCACTCAGTCACTTAT
Organism: Ambystoma mexicanum; assembly: GCF_040938575.1. NCBI lineage: Eukaryota > Metazoa > Chordata > Amphibia > Caudata > Ambystomatidae > Ambystoma > Ambystoma mexicanum. The sequence goes on along the minus strand of NC_090922.1, from coordinate 1,120,304,244 downwards.
TGGCCCCTCACTCACCATACTCCGCTTGAGACTTTGCAAAAGTATCTGATGATCCAGCGTCTGTAGCGTCTGTAGGGCTACAGTTGTGCCGTGACCTCAGAAGGTTGATACTTGAACCGGACCACATTTGAGTGACTGTGTTTTTAGTACCAAAGTTAAGTCTCTTGATCACATAAGAACTTCTCTAGACAAAGAGAAATGCCTGCTTAATATTTCTCAATTATGTATACTTCCTTTAAAAACAATTATCTGAAAATATTCTTATACAACCCGGGTTAGTGGTGCAAATCCAAAGAGGCATTAATATTGACCTCTGTAATGTTCACACGAATAGATACATTGGTAAAGTTAAACTCTAGGACTCTCAGAAGAGGTTAACAAGTTCATAGCCAGGAATACTCGGATTGTAGACTGGAACAATAGCCTTTGAGCCATTAGACCAACAAATTATTTGGTCAGGGGTTTACAGAGTAGTCACATGGCCGGTTCTACAATGACCTATTTACTATCCAAGAAGAGATGCTCTATGCAATGACCTTACACATCTCATGAATGTCGCACAACCAATGCGCCCACTACAACAGGTGTGCACAAAGCTGCTTGACTGCCGTTAATACGCCGCCGATTGTCTGTGCCAAGAGAATTGGTTGCACTCCAAGTCCAAGGAATAAGTTTGAGTTAGTCCAATGACACTGCTTCTGATTCCATGCTGAAGGACACCTACAAGGAAGCTATCACTATACGGATGGTAACGTATCGCGCGCCTCCTTCGGAAAGTCCCACCGGCTTCTCATTTACATGGCATGGGACAATGATGTATGTGAAGGGCGTCAAGAAGCGGGTGTAAAGTGAGACATACACTCAAGCTGATGTGCTCAGAGCAGAGTAGTCATGAAAAACCAAGAATTATTTACTACAAAGAATCACTTATTTGCAATTATTTTAAAAATGCAGTTGACATAGTTTAGCACTTATGCCTGATGTTTCCTGCAGGCCTTCCAGGCTTCACAGGCAGGTCTATCCCTCCATTCACAGAACTGTGGCATGGGTATTACACACTCTATTATACTTCTCCTAAAATGTGCCTGGAGTGGTGAAAAATGAACTCGAGGTGTGCAACCGGAGTACAGGTTTATATAAAGGTTGTGGGTGTGTGTCTTAACCCTCTGCCTGCCGGGACAGTGTGGGAACCACAGTTGGATGTTTTAGTTTTACATTTGGGTGGCGAAGGCCACTTGAAACATTACATACAAACTGCAAAGAGCTTCTCTAGACAAAGAGAAATGCCTGCTTAATATTTCTCAAGCACTTCTCAAGCAGTTGCAATGTTTAAATAATAGTTCCCAATCAGATAAGCATTTCTCTACCACAAGCAGCTCTTATATTCTGTAAGCAGTGAGTCAACCATTCAGAAAATATGAACTCACTATTCAATGAATTTGCATTTTTCATACTCTGTACATGCCTGGGAGGTGCTTAGTAAATGTTTAAATAAGCAGTTTGCGTATTTACTCAATGACTGAGAAATGCATTTAATTGTGCCTGGCGTGTCTTTCAAAGTAGATTGACTAGCACTGGGCATAATTTGAATTAAATGTCTTCAAGGCATTACAGTATTACAGTAGAGGCATTGGCCCACCCATTCCAGTAGACGGTCAGGGCACGTTTTAGGAGCAGTCAGACCATAGAGTATCCGTTTGAAACAGTTTCACAGATGCATGAAACAATTTGTGGCGGAAAATCTCAAGCAAGGACAGTGCAAACTTTTCTGCATACCCAAAAGAGCAAAACTTGAGATCCACATTGGAGGGCGAGGAAAGTGCAGTAAAAAAAGCAATTGCCTTTATGAGGTAACATTTCTTAACGTGACAATATATGCAGCGCAGGCCTTTACTGCAACACATTTGAGTTGGGGTGTCCGGATGAAGAGGTGGGTGTTCAGTGACCAGGAAGGCAGGGTGGAGGGACGGGCAGGCAGAAAGGTGTGGCACCGAGCAAGAGATGGAAGCAGAGCAGTGCCACAACGGCAGTGGGAGATTGAGGTAAGAATGGGGGCACAAGTTGGGAAGGGTTAAAAGGGAAGACCCCTTCTGAGGAAAAAGAACCGGGGAGGTGAAGGGGGGATCCCCCTTTGAAGATCCAGGTCACTGTTGGACGGGGCGTAGAGGTAAAGAAAGGCCACCCGAGGAAGGCAGTGCCAGAAGGAACCGTAAGGCGAAAGACTGCCAGGGAAAAACATGGAATCTTTTATAGTTATGTCATTTGTATAGTGTGCAACCCAACCCAAATGACTTCTTGGAGTCAAAAGAAACAGGAGTTCAAGCGATTCAGATAATCTCCCCACAAAGAGAAAGGCTAGTTTAACATTTCTGAAGCATGTATCAAGAAGTCGGAATGTTTAAATAATATTGCTGATTCATTGATAAGCATTTCTCTTCTACAAACAGTTCATACATTCTCTAAACATAGAGTTAACTGCTTAAACATGTTTACTAACTGTTTATTTAGATAATTTTTATAATATACATTTTTGGGGGCATCTGAGTAAATGCTGAAATAAGGCACTTTGGAAGCAGTTTACTTGCTTAGCCAATGCTTAATAAATGCATTTCATTGTGACTAGGTTTGGCTTGGCGTTCTCCATCCAAGGTTACAATGTTATCGCTGTACGTTTACACGCACACTGTTTTGTGTAGTCTTTGCATATTGCAATAGTTGTGTGTTAGTGTTGTGGGGTTTCAGCTTACTTCTGATCCTCATGAAGTCTATGGCCCTCATTCCGAGTTTGGAGGTAAGTAACGGTCCTTACCGGCATAGCGTAAATAGCGTGTCCGGGCAGTCATCAGTCCACTAATAGAGGACTATTACGACTTTGCGTGCACAAGCTTTGCGCCATTCCGGTAAGGTCATTACCGCCAGCCATTAAAGGCACCTTAAATGCCCTTAGCGGCATCAAGCATAGCGCAGATAGCACTACCGACAAGGTCCAATGCGGCATTAGCGGTGACCCTTATTAGCGATGACCGCTAGTAACGGTCAACGCTAATAACGGTCACCGCTAATAAGCAGAACCGGAAGTAGCGTCATCGCACAGGAACAGGAAGGAGCACGGCGGCCATCTTTAAAAACACAATCCATTGCTACCCTCACCACACAGGACCCGTTGGACTATGCTGTTGTCGTGAAAACATCCTACTATCACACCACTATGCCCAAGGCCCTAAAAAATGGAGCTGCCCGGCTGTGGAAGGAGAGATTTAATGAGGATGAGCTGCAGATGCTGGTTGACACCATACAGGAGCATGCTGGGATAGTTTTCTCAAACAACATGAAGAGGGAGGCAATACTTTAAAAAAAGGAGATCTGGGCACTTGTTGCTCAGAAGGTCAGTGCTGTTGGGAACACCCCACGCACAATCAAAGACTGCCGTAAGCGCTGGGCGACCTGCGACTTAGAGTTCAAAATATTCTCTCAGTGTACAGGAGCCAGGCAATGGGAACAGGAGGAGGTCCCAACTCACCAATCAAGCTCGCCCCATGGAAGGACATCTGCGCCAGCATGATCGGGATGGAGGGGATTGAATGTGTTGGCGAGATGGAGTATGGCGCCACAACATCGGGTGATGGAGGTGAGTGTCCTAAGTAAACATTGTAATGCCGAGTCTGATGAAAGTCAACCAATATGTCAGTCCAAAGAATCAAGCCATGGTCCAACACACACACACTCCCAGCAAAGTAGGAGGACGCATCACAGACACATGCAGATGCCCGCTGCAAGGCAATGCCGTACCTGACACATACCACACAAAGATATCAATGGCATGAGTCACACAGAGAGCAGGCCCCAAATAATGTGCATGTCAGATAGCATAGCTCTTGGCCAACATGAGTGACGCTGATGTATGCCTGCATAAAACACCCATGTATCAAACAACGTGCTCATCCAAACACAAATGCCTATTACCCCCAATTGTGTGGATGATCAATTGTCCAGATGTATGTATGATGCCTATCAAAACATCACTCATGCCGTCCCTATCGTCGACCCCCACAGGCTCCGACCATAACAGCGATGGGCAGGACGCAACCCCTGCCAAGATCACACCCCGGAAGAGGTCCCGGGATGACGCACCGCCCTTCGCCCTCGAGGGGACAACCCAGGGACCGCTGTGCTCCAACAGGCAAAACACCACACGTAGCCATTACACCAGTGCCGCCAAGGCCCGTAGAGGGCGAAGCACCACCACCACCCATTGGCCATCCTGAGGAATCAGGCAAGGCACCACATTCAGAGGAGTCCAGTTTGGCTGGGGAGGTGGCATCCACAGCACCCCTGGCTGTGGAGGACCCGCAGGATGACATATGGGTGCGCGTTGAGGACGATGCTTTGGAAGTGGTCCGTACGCCCAGTCCACCGGCCTCCCACCAAATATCGTTCCTCGAAAGTGACCACAGCACCACCCCAGAGCAGTCTGGTCAGGAGCAAATGGAAGGGAACATCAGTCCCAATTTTCCAAGTGTGGAGGCTGAGCAGGCTGAGCAGGACAGCCAGGGAGCATCAACCTCCACAGGTGCACCCGCAGGGCCGCAGCGGTCAGAACAGCTAACTGCCCTTGTGCAGCAGTTTCTCGAGGACATCAGACTGGCCAGACAGGAGTGGCGTGAGAACTTCGCCTTTCTAGGCAGGTTCATCAAGAAGAGCACCGCCTCCATGGCCAAATCCATTTCAGATAACACCAGCCGCCTCTGCAAGGAGGTCTCGGCCCTCCGCCAGGTTTTAGGCCGCATAGCGGATGCCATGGAGGCAGGGCATCGGGCTACCCAATCCCAGAAGGTGGCCACACCGTCATAATCCAGTTCGACCCAAATGAGCCTGCTCTACAGGTCGGCACGTACCATGCGCCGGCAAGACATGCCGCCACCTGGAGCAGGGAGTGCCAATTGAAAATCAGGGCAGCCTCATGTAGGCATTCGTGACTCAATGGGACATGTGTGGGGGAGTTGTGGGGGGAGGGGGTGAGGGTGTGTGGGGGAGTTGTGGGGGGAGGGGGGTGAGGGTGGTGGAGGGTTTTTGCTCTTTCGTTATCATTGTTATATTTAATACACCCGTTGTGTGAAAATCAAGACCTTAGTGGACATTCATCATTGCGCATGTGTCATTTATTCATATACAGTGCATAGTGTACATGTACCCCCACACCCAGTGTCCTCTGTCCAACTATCATGTCACCCTCTGCTGCCATGTGTGTGAGAAATATTGTGTTATCACTGACTGGCGCACAGCACGTCCCTCCTGTGTATCGGCACCAAGATGATGTCCAGCCACATCGTCTTCATCCCCTTCATCATCATCAGGTGGTAGCAGTTCAATGTCAGGGGGCAGGGCCACGTTCCGGCGGATACACATATTGTGCAGCATGACACATGATGATCTTGGCCACCTTCTCATGCCTGTAGAGGAGGGCCCCACCCAACCGGCTGAGGCAGCGAATTCATGCCTTCAACAGGCCAAAGGTCTGCTCGATGACCACACGGGTACGGGCATGGGAACGATTGTAGTCCTCCTCGTGCCGGTTCTGTTGGTTTCGGACAGGGGTGAGGAGCCATGGCTTCAAGGGATAGCCACTATCACCTGCATGAGAGGCAATGAAAGGTAAATGTTAGGCGATTCATGATGGACAGCTGTACTGGTCACACATGCCTGCAGATTATCGTTGGCCACATGCACATGTCCCTGGATGTATTTACGCCATCTTCAGTCCCTCAATGGGTCCTGTGCCATGGAATAATGGTGTGGAAAGAAGGAGGTTTTTCTCCTGACTATCTTGCTTCAGTAGTTGCAATAATATTTCTAACACTTTAGTTAGTCCGATGCAGGATTCGCTTTTATTAGTGATAGTGTTGAATTGTTTCATCATATTACATCAGATAAGCGTTAGGTACACCTAGGGGCAGTAGTGCGCCTTGTTTGTCAGCTGTCGGCTTAACCCCAAAAACCTCCTGTGATCTTGCAAACACCAAAATAACCTACCAGCATTGGACAATGCAGGAACTCAGCACAGGCTGTTTCCATATCTAGAGCCAACCTCGATTTCATGAATAATGGTGTGGGTTGCATCTTCAAGATGATACATGGTGTGCACTGACGTCTTGTTGCACATGCATCGTGTACGCATACAGCTGTGTTTGTGTCAAATTTGTGATGTGTTGTGTTCTGTGAGATTTACTTAGAGGGAGGGTTGGCATTAGTCTGTGCAAAATATTGGCCAGTCAGCACTGTTCATTCCCATGGTGACAGGCAGCACTCCTATTGGTGTGGCGGACCTGTGACAGACAGTGGATTTCCTAGTTGGTTCAGTTCAATGCACTCCCAGGGATGCTTGTCCTGTCTGGTGATTTGCTGGAGACAGCAACATAGTGAATGTGCACTGCATGGTGCTGGATGGCGTTACGGAGGGTGAGGGCCGCAGATCAGTGGTGCACATGTTGTGGGATGTGGGGTGGTTTCCTGTTAGTCATGCAGTGATAGGTGTCAACCTTACTTCATTCCTATGGGATTTGGGTGTCATATACCGTTTGTGATGCTTTGGGGCACAGTGTTCAGTGATGTGCACATCGTGCAGTCACATCAACATTGGCAGCATGGTGGTGTGTGCATCTCTCCCCCCATTTCAATGCCATGTGCCAGTCCTACAACTTACCAAGCAGCCAGGCACGTCGTCCAGCATGTCACTCCATGAAGCGTGATAGCGTGGAGTTCCGCAGGACCATAGAGTCATGAGTTGATCCAGGATATCGGGCATAACAATGTGTGATGATCTTGCTGCCGTCACATACCATCTGCACATTGATGGAGTGGTATTGCTTGCAGTTGCGGTACACCACCTCCATGGCATGTGGGACCACCAACTCTACGTGGGTGCAGTCGAGGGCACCTACACAATTTGGCATGCCTGCCAGTGCATGAAGAGGACATCCAGCACTTGGTTCAGAATCCGAGAAAATAAGGGTTGTGATATTCCATGCATGTTCCCCACTGTGTGCTGGTAGGTGCCTGTGGCAAGGAAGTGGAGCACAGACACTGCCTTCAGTAGAGGTGGGATGGCGGTGCGTATTTCAATGAGGCTGACAATGTTGTCGTGTATCATGTCCACAATGGTGGTAATGGTGGTAATGGTGTCCCGGTCCAGACGGAGTGTGGATCTGCTCAGGGGTTAGTTTAAAAGGACTGGCTCTGATGCAAGGGATTGGGGGCTGCCTGCGTGGTAACGGTGGCTTCACTGGTGGGGCATGCTGGGCCTGTCTCACCCTCCTTCTCCTCCTGCGTCTCCTCTGTGGTGCCGGCTGTTGTTGTTGTTGATGTTGTGGCAATGCAAGCATGTCCTTCAGCTCCAGTAATGCTACTACTATAGGAATCATCTTGGTGTGGGAGGGAGTGTGGTGAGTGGGTGTGCTCCTTTTGTACTGGGTCAGACTCCATTGCCTCCCCCTGTGCTGATGGTGTGCACCTGTGCCATTTGGGAGCACTGCTCAAGGCATTTTACGATAGGTCGGAGATGCCGGTATTTATGGCATGCCGGTAATCACTTTTGACGCCTTCATGATGCCGTTATTTGCATGCCCGCTTCACTTGTGATCTCCTTCAGTTTACGGCATGCCGCTATTGCCGGCATGATGGCTCGTGTGCCCATGCCGCTATTAGAGGCACCATACTTTACGATGTCGCTAATAGCGGTCTGGCTGGTCAGAATAGCCCGTAGGGGTAAGCGATGCCGGTAATACTTTACCGGCATCGTTTTTCCCTTAGCACCAACCTCGGAATGGCCCCCTATGACTTATTGCACCTGCGGGGCAGAGTGTTCCGTAATGTTTTCCTTCCTGTCCAGCATTTTTTCCTCTAGTGCTTTACGTTGACAGGGGGACCTGGAATGCTAAACGTAGCAGGTGTGTTGGCGGTACCTGTGCATGTTGTTTTAAATTAATTGGTGAACTGGTTAAGGTCACGCAACGTGCCAAAGGTCAGACATCCCAAAGCTTCAAATGGTCACTTGAACACACGGTCAACTCTCAACTTCTGAAGACCCTTGAGATATTTGTTGATCTGTCAAAACCAACACAGTGTCAATGCATGGAGTGTGTGAAGGATGGATGCCTGTGCCTGCGGACAAAAGTTGCCCAAGTGCAGAACCCATTTCCTTATCTCCTTCACAAAAGTGATGTGGAAATCCTGCGCTTGCTTCATGCTGGCGTTCAGCATCCTCCTGAAGCACTGCTCAGCAGACTTAAAGGCCAGCCAACTCCATGGAGAGCCTGCGCTTGCTTCATGCTGGGGCTCAGGATCCTCCTGAAGCACTGCTCAGCAGACTTAAAGGCCAGCCAACTCCAAGGAGAGCCTGCGCTTGCTTCATGCTGGGGCTCAGGATCCTCCTGAAGCACTGCTCAGCAGACTTAAAGGCCAGCCAACTCCATGGAGAGCCTGCGCTTGCTTCATGCTGGGGTTCAGCATCCTCCTGAAGCACTGCTCAGCAGACTTAAAGGCCAGCCAACTCCATGGAGAGCCTGCGCTTGCTTCATGCTGGGGCTCAGGATCCTCCTGAAGCACTGCTCAGCAGACTTAAAGGCCAGCCAACTCCATCCACTCAGCTCCAAATTCCTTCATTCCTTTTACAGGTCACATTTCACCACAACAAACATTTTGGTAAATAGCATGGATACATTTATTCCATGGCTTCCTCCATGCCCACCTCATTCCGAATGATTCCCCACAAATGCGGAACCCACTACTGACACTCTGAATCCGAGTTTCCACATGGGGATCATGCAACATGCAGGCAACCCAAAATCTGGGCCTTGGGGAGAATATTCCAGACCAGATGGTTTCCTGCAGACTGTTCCTGCTTTTCTTATGCTAGGAAAAAGCAAATGCACTGCATAGGAAGCACTTGCACCATGATGTTTGCCATGTTCATCATGGCGGCCACCACTGCTGAGCTCAGCTGTGTGCACAGCCGCATGGTTCAGATCACTCCCAATTCCACATTCCACTGCGAGAGCCCCAAGAACCCGAGATCTGCCGGGATGACCATGCCTTGTTCATCACCAGAATCCGGATGTATGAACTGACCGCACATGGACGACTCATCCAAGCAGATTCTCCAGGTCCTCCTTAAAAGACAAACCTGACTCTTTCTAATCCTTCTCCTTTAAGAAACGGTGAAAGGCCCATAATCAAAGACAGAGGACACAATGTGACATTTGGCCAATGAAGGAAATAAAAGCATACTGTTGCTAAGGAGTTCAGACTACTTCCAAGAGGTCTGTGTAAAAGATACTCACTACTATGAAACCTTTTTTTTCTAACATCTCAGGGTGATGGCAAAATATCGACTCTAGTCAAAATGGAACACATGTCTAAATAATGTCTTCTGTTATTTCAGTGCTCTGAGACCTATGGGTGTGTAGCGCTATATAAGAAATACATTATTATAACTATTATTATTATTATTATTATTATTATTATTATTATTATTAAGCATTCTGTAAGCAAGCAAACTGCTTAAACTGCTTAAACATTGCCTTATTTAAGCATGTCCTAAGCTCTACAAAAGCATGTACAGTGCATAAACAATCAGTGAACATGTCCTAAGCGGTTTACTCAACTGCCAGCAGAAGAGGAGTGGTTATCATGGATTGGGAAGTGTTATTCGAACATTCAAACAGCTTCATAAGTGCTTGGGAAATGTTAAGCAAGCCTTGATTTGTCTAGGGGTCACCACAACACAATCGGGGCTCAGTTTCGAATGACAGTGCAATCGAAGCAAATCACATAACCCCATTTGAAAACTAACTTTGCAAGCAATTTCTAGTGTTGTGACAGGTCACTTTTAAACTTTGTAAAATAAAAGATATGTGTGTATTTATACTCGCAGACTTCTACATGCTCAAGGAATTGTCCTTCACCCCAGAGCAGCTGGCTGTTAGGGGGTGTTGCATTCTTAGAATGTTTGCACCCCCACAGTCTACCTGGTCTTGAGTGGGGGCCCATGTCCAACCTATGTAAACGTGATGTATCCTAGGTACTGCTTGTCACGTGGTTGTCCATTGTTATATGTTTTGTGGGGTTCTCCCCCCGCCCCCATCCAGCGTTGCTCCCATGTACCTTGCTGTATTTGCTGTTGGCCTCTGTGTGTTGGCATCAGAATTCTGGGTGCAAATAGGGAGGCTTTGCTCTTGATTACATCTTAACATGGGATACACTTTCAGTACCTGTCCACATCTGTCAATCTTCTTGTGGTTTCAGTACCTGTCCACATCTGTCAATCCACATCTGTCAATCTTCTTGTGGTTTCAGTACCTGTCCACATCTGTCAATCTTCTTGTGGTTTGCAAAAGGGAGTAGTGAGCCTGGAGTCTGACCGTTTGCATGCCAACATCTCGGTCTCAGAATCACTGAAGTCTTTGGGCAAATCACATACACTGCACAAGTCGCAGTGCCGCTTCCCATACACACACGTCTTATTGATTCTCATGCTGGGATTTTATCAGAATCTTAGAAGCTCTTACGTGAAAAAAGTCTTTTATAAGAATTCATAAAGTGTTTCGGTGTAAACAGTTCTTTTAACTTTCTCACAAGTTCCTGGAAGCTAATTATGAGTCTCTTATAAGGTATTTTTGTATGGGCTAGCACAATTGCAGATCACATACATTGTTGCGTGTATAGAATTATAGAATTATAGGCAGTGCTAATTTTGCATTACAAATGCCCTTTGCTTATGGCTAAACAAGTGTTGGTGTACGGTGGTAAATGGTTTAGCATTGTTCATACACGTCATCGTCTTTTAAGGTTCTTGCTGTCATTTTATATTGAAGGCGATGTTTCTTGGGCAAGAACGATTTTCCTAAAGTGGTTGTATTAAAACTACAGATTTGAAGAAATTCCTCAACACTCAACACTTGATTAAAAACAAACACTCACGCAAATACTTGACAGTGCGTAACTATCTACAAATACTATTCCCCCTAGTAAAAGCACAGACATGGCTGCCCGAAGGAACCGAACATTGTAAGGAAGGCTTGCTTCCAAGAAAAGCCAATTTGCACAGTTGTATGTTCATGTATCTGTCCTTGGAGGAGCACTTGGCAATCAGTTCCAGCAAGGGGGAAAGTTCTCTCCGGTTACTAAGGTTGAATTCCTGGACAAAAAAAATAAATTGCTTGAACCATGTGTGAAGGGGAGCCTCCTCTTGGAGCTGAACAACTGGATGAACGTGTTGATGGTAAATGTGCACATCCACTCTGAAGAGACACTTGAGGAGGGTTCTAGCCACAGACATGGACAGGGAACTCCTATCTTTGACGGAAATAACGTCTCATCATCCAGCTGGTCCTGCACCCATGTCATCTGGTAATCAATGTATTTTGGGGAAGAGCACTTGATGTGCTTCTTTGAGTTTCTCCCATCAGTCCAGTGGTACTCATATTTGCGACCAACAGCCATCATCGGGCAGCTTTCCTCAGTGCAGAAGTCTGTAATGCTTCTATAGAGCAAATAGTTCTGAATGAAGAAATGCACAGTGTTAACTGGCCCCCGTTCTTGTCAATCTTCCCCTTTTGGCAGAACAATCGCCATTCGGAGATTGTCACTTGCCTGTGTGGCCTCTGCATTTTCCAGCAGCTCCTACTCATGTGATCCTTCTGGAAGGTTTTTCTTTGGTTTGTAGGTCTTCGAAAGAGCGACTGGATCAGAGAAGACTCATGGTGGCAGCCTGTGTACCATTTCCAGCAGCTGATGCAAACACAGGAGGAGGCAAGCACTGAGGTGGTGGGGGATGGGGGCAGTTTGAAGAGCACAGCCACACTTGCTTCCAGAGAGAGCAAAACCACCCTCATTCTCTCATTATTTTTAATTTTTACAAAGTACCTAAACCACAGACCTATTCCATCCCCCCTAGACACTGCCTACTTTTCCTTTCTTCCCATCTCCACCTCTCTTCTAGGCATAATTGCTTCTATTTTCTCAATTAGGTATCAATCTCTTTTCCCTTTCTCTCTCTCTCTCTCTTCCTTCCTTTGTTTCTTTCTTTCTTTCTTTCTCTCTCTCCTTCTTTCTTCCTTTCTTCGTTCGTTTCTTTCTTTCTTTCTTTCTTTCTTTCTTTCTTTCTTTCTTTCTTTCTTTCTTTCTTTCTTTCTTTCTTTCTTTCTTCCTTTCATTCTTTCTTTCTCTTCTCCTCTCTTTCTTTCATGGCTTCGTAGTTTCTTCCAGAGGAAGGAAAGTCTGCCACATGTGCTAGGTTGGGGGTTAAGTCTACAGTGTAAACTCCTTTTCAATCTGAGGCCTGTGGTGGGGTGATTGGTGACCTTTGTGTATCTGACATGAAATTACCTCTGCAAAATAAGTGGGTGCAGAATAAGAGCAGTGGAACATACATGTTATGTGATATGGTGCAAAGTGTGTGCAGGCTGTAATTTACCATAACGCAAAAAATACCACCAGAAATATAATATATGATCCAGTTTATACCCTCAAGGCCTCTGGGGGGCATAGCAGTTTGTTATCTTTTGATGCTCATTTACGCCTTGTGATTATGAACATTTGACTCCCAACATCAAGCGCTGTTCTTTTAATGGTTGCGTTTACCCTACTGGGGGGTAGAGATTGCAGCTTGGTAGCACAGGTGTGTGCCGTTTTACTGCCATTCAATGCCATAGACTCTCCAATGCAATTCAGGACTGCAGTTAAATCCTGTCTTTCTGAACTGCACGCCCTACTTCTGATGTGACTGCCCGTTCTTCTTGCACCTCGCACCCCCTCACTCTTCCTTCCCCCTGAGTGTCTCTCCTCCTTGTCCAACGCTTCCTAGTGACAAGAGGCAATTCACTTTGCGGTGAGAACTTTACAAAATAATAAATAAGCAAATACGCTCATGCTCAACTGTTTTTCTCCGTCCTCTCTTTGTGACAAGTGTGCTCTGTGTGGTGTGTCGCTGGTGAAATGCTTGACGTCCAGCGGCGTTTGTTGATGTGGTGGGCTGTCAATATTTTCCCGAAATGGAATAAAACACCATAGGATTTGCAGGCAGTTCTACATGTGTACCCATGGAATATCCCATTATTTCAGATGCCACGTTAGCAACTGTACAGAGGAGGATTTCATCGGAATACATATTGCCTGGGCTTCTCAGAATACTGTCTTCTGTGTGGCACATCACCGGAAACAGTGCCTGATACAGAGTGCCACCAAAACATGGAGAAAAATGGCAATCATAAACAATGGGCCAATAAGACCTACACCTGCATTAAATATTGAACAGGAGATGTATAATTTTACGCATATCGCACATCGCGGTACCTGTGCTAATTGATCAAAAATAATTATAAGTGCCAAAACATAGGCCTTGCCACTACATTCAAGGTTATAAAATATTCCAATGTTCAGCCCTAAGTTCCAGGCTCTCAGCTAAAACATTAGCAAGCCACTTTTAAGATGTGCCCGGTTCAACAGCTCCATGCATGCCAGTGTTGCCACAGTACCATTGCTAACAAGCCCAGTGCTATACTAGGTTGTGCTTTGTTCCAAATTTCAGTGACGCTTTAGGCAGTGCCTTCCTAACCTATCCTTTGACTATTTGTTTCTAGACCATAAATATTCCACACGATGTTGTGTTCCTCTCCCATGTGTCCGCACTGTCACTACAGGTATCTTTGGAGCTGCAAATTCTGGTGGCAAAAGGTTTGTTTTCTCTTGGTCACCTAACTTGTGATGGACTCTTCTGCTCCTATGGGAGGGCGGCATAGGACTTTAGGCTTCAGTGCTTGATGGCTGAGCCGCTCTGACCAGGGTTCAGTTTTCTCATATTCCTAAAGATACATCTTCCATCAATGGATCCTTTCTGAATTCCTACTCTCGAGCAGAGGGATAGGAGCCCAATGGTAGCGAATTTATGTTTTCAAGAATCTCGGCCACCCAAAAGGAAGTCATGGTAAGGAATATAGCAGACTCCTCTAATTCATACAGATAGGTCATCCTACACATCTAGGTGGCAGCTGTCACCAATACAATTAACATTAATTCACCCACTGCTTGCATTAATGAACTTCCCCTCACCGCCCTACTGGGAGGACATGCATGTATGGCTCTTGGAGGGATGGTTCACCACTTCCTCTCTATTCCTGCTGTCCTTTTGGGTTCCCCACGTTATTTAACCTTGCAGAGCCAATTCTCATCTATGTCACTACTTGCACTTGGCTTATTGATATTGATATTGATATTTTATTTCTATCGCGCTCATACACAAGTGTTTCAGAGCGGCTTAGGAGTCCCAGACCATGTTCCAGTAGATTGGCAGAGTGTGCCTAAAACATTACCTGATAATCAAGACTCCACACTAAAATGGCATGCCTGAGCACATTTCGGGTTCATCAAACAACCATGGTTTGACTAATTCTAGTACCGCCTTCCAATGGGTTAGAAATCCATGGAAAATGTTCTTTTACAACATGATGTTGTATTGTTCCTCTTTCTGATCAACATTACATTTCATGCTCTTGATATGATATGATCTGGCATTACTAACACGCCTATGGACAAGTGTTTCAAGGCGCGAATTCCGATGATTAGCCATGCATCTCTACTTTCATAATCACACAACCTCTTTCTAAACCGCCATGTAATTGTCCAATAGTAAGACAATGTTGTCTTCTATCCTATTCCTCTTCCCCTCTCCTTTCTTCCTTTCCTCTAGCCGGACATGCTCTGGCTGCCCCTGAAGAGGGCACCATATGTAACCTCCCAGGCAAGCTCTGGTGCTGCAAGACCACTGCAGCGTTGATAGGTGAAGTACAAAAACTTTAAATTGTGACAGCACTCTAAACAAAGGAATGCCATTATTATCCCAATACAACACATTATCATGCCAGCATTATAATGTTCCATAACTGGGACAACACTGCCATGGAACTGTAGAAACAGACAACACAGGCTTCTGGGGCCAGTGAATAAACATCTACAGTACCCCTATAAACGTTTGATGCCAGGAACAAAAATGACATACCAATATTGCCACAGTGAAATACATTAGCATATCAGGATAAATGTAGTATCTTGAATATGCACAACAACCATTTAATAATAGTATAGATCATCATAACTTGGTATAATTAAAGGTGGCCACATGTGGATAGAAAATCAAGCCAGATTAAAGATTTTTCCTTGAGTTTAACTTTGTATTTGCAGCCTGCAGTACAGAATGACAAGGCTGATGATTTACTTCTACATGAATCTGAGAATCTTTCTAAAATGATGGAAGTTGCTGAGAATTCATTTGGAGAGAATGTACAAGTAATTTGGAGATGTTGGCTGTTATAGCCAAGCAGAAGATATTCTATTGTGCGAGGGGATACTCAAGTGAGCAGTTAAAAAGACACAGGAACTAAATCTCTTGCGGAAGAATATGTATCCAACTTTAAGGACAAAATAGGTACATGATGAGAATGAGATGAAGTGAGGCTAAATCAGTTTAGTATCAGGCCATTCAGAAATAGACCTGAGCTCACTGCCCACTGGCTATGATGGCTATCCTTGGATAGGGATATTGAAAGGTGTGTGAAATTACATGGAGTCTGTGCATATTCTAAGGCGTTTACAGAATAAACAAGCAGTAATTGCTAAAATTGCCTTTTTCTGGTACACAGTGGCATGGAATTTTATTGCATGCCTTCCTGTTCGTCTAGAAATACTGCATTTGAGTTTGTTATGTGTCTCTTTTCTAAAATTGGTTATGTATGGCTTAATAAAGTATGCCATCTGCAATTAGGTTAGCACAAGGCTTACTGAAAGAAATGTATTGTAGGCATGGAGTTCCTTCTATGATTAGGAAGCCAATACATTTAAAAAAGATTTGAATAATGTAATGAAATGGAGCTGCATCAATCTTCTGCTTTGTATTCCCAGACAAATAGGCAAATTGAGAGAACTAATAAAACACAAGAGTATCCACAATGCTTCATTAAAAAATGTCAATAAATAAAACAACAACTGTCTAACTGGACTAATTCAATAGCTATGGCTGAGTTTTATTCCAATAATGATATTCATATACCTATGAAAGTATCATCATGCATATGTCTTAATGCTTGGCCTTGAAGATGTTGCATAATGATGGCTCCATCAGATCCAGTATCAGCGGCTAGAGACAAGAGAAAGTAATCACAGCAGGTGCATCCAGACATTTGACCATTTGACGAATGCGAAAAGAAGCAAAGTACATAATTATGCACATATCTGTATGTACCAAAAGGAAATAGGCAATGATTTAATAGCAAAAGCATATCAAACTGGGGAGAGTGACTCAACGTTAAGACTTTGCATAGTCCTGAATGTGGCAGGACCTCGGATTTTTGATTGACCAATCCTTATGAAATTGTAAATATTGTTGTGCCTAAGGATTTGAAATTGGAGATAATGATAACGATGTGTTATTTATATAGCGCCTTAATCCAAAGCGCTTTACAGAGCACATATTTACAGACAATATCACCCAACCGAAAGATCTCTCATCATTGACAGCTACAACCTACGTTTAATGTTTGCTGTTTAACCCAGTTAGTTCCACCTATAGTGCAGTGGCCCTACAACCAGGGACTGTGCAGTTTAGGGGTTTCTGGATTTATGGCTTTCTTGGGACTTTTTTATATTATCTGATTGATTGTGGCGGATATGGACCCGAGAATCTATTTCATAATCAACTGTGCTTGTTCAAGCTAAACAATTCATGGCAATTTTGTAGGACACTAATAAACCCTGAGCTCCCATACCCAGTGAGCGTAGGACATTTTTGTTGAGACGATCTTCATCCAGCTGCCAGGTGGGCATCAGAGAATGCATAGCTAGGCCCCTTCAATAAGGACACACAACAGAAGGAGCGGATATCCTACTGGGCAATAGGCAATATAAAGACATTTTATTGTATATATTATTCTTACTATTGGACCTTGTATCTATAATGCATTTTTACATGATTCATGAAATTTTAGGATTTTGTTCTGCTTTTTCTATTTGTGTATAATAGGGAATATGAATTTTAATGTGTGTAACTTTTCATATATTTGCTATTGTTCTCTTTTAATCTTTTGCTATTATTTTGGGAACAGTTTGTTATTAAGCCAAGCATAATATAAAAAACACACAAAAAAGGGCAGTAGATTGAGTACTGTTTGAGAGATTAATTCCAATGCACCAGCATGTTCCCATAAATAATCGACGAACGGAGCGAGCAGAATGCAGGCATCAGCCCACCATTTCCTACTAATGGGACGTTCATTAGCCATTGGCTCTACAAACCGACTGGATTTGCCTGCCTTGATAAAGACCCTGAGGGGTTGAAACACGTGTCGGCTGACCTTCACCAACTAGACAATTTGTCTAAACCTTATGACAAAACAAATAAAAACTTTCATGTGACAACCACAGCAGTAACGCTTGAGATCCTTTCATTAATAAGGGCCCGACTACTTATACTGCAAGGTAACCAGGATATTCTCTTTGAAATTTCCCCAGTAAGAGGTATTGGGTTTACCTCTTCCAACCTGTGACCTTGCAACCAACAGAACAATTCGAAGATAACTATGCACAGAGCTCAGCAAAGGAGTGTTCATCACCTAGAACCTATCCTCTACTCCAATGTTCCCATAAATAATCTCATATTTTTAAATTCTGTTACAGATGAAAAGTATTACAAACCAATTCGATCAAGGCAGGACTGTGGTAGAAGAGGAGGTGACTCGTGCTGTGAATTGTACTCGTACAAAGCAGCAAGATGGACAGTTAGGCTCATTAGACGTTTGCCGGTCCGGAAATAAGGTGCCGGCAATAACGAATACGGCACCTTCCTGGACTAGCAAACTACAAGTCTGCCGGTAGGTCGGGCCCCTACCGGCAGATACATGCCTGAATCACTGGCACCGTTCCTAACAGTGCCGGTGATTCAGGCAACCCCATCCCATGAAGTCCTATGGAACTCCATGGAATGGGGAGTTACCAGCGTCTCTGATGTCCTTATCATCCTGTAACACGGGATATCGGGTGGCAGAGACAGTATGGTAGTTCGCCGGTATCCCACCGGAATTACCAGCAGGATATCAGGGAACTAAAAATGAGCCCCAGTGTCTGTGGTAGAGGAAATACATCTGGTTTTGTCTGTATGGAGAGCCGTAGAGGCCATGGACAGGTAATACATGTGAACTAAAACCAAAACGTGATGGACGGAAGGATTTTAATTGGTATTGCTTTGGGCAGAAGGAATATGACCTAGCAGTTCATGAGAGACTGCCCCTTTTGCTAGAGATTTAGATTCTCTGATGGAAGTTTTTCTTATTTATGGAATGCATTTCAACACTTGCTCAGCGATGCATTGTTATGTGTGCAGATGGGAAGGGATGTGTTCAGTGGAATAGAGGGACACAAGGTAAAAGAAATGGCCTGCAAGACGGAGCACAGACAAGACGGAGGTGGAGTGAGAGACAACAGTTGTGCTGTTAAATCAGTGCTCAGGTTTACACTAAATATCAGCCTCAAGGTGGAGGCCAGTTGGTGATGGTCATTTTGATCATGAAGATCATTAGCAGCTGTGCATGGACCATAAGCAAAATCACTGCACCATTGAGTCCTATGGGAAGGAATGGGTTTAGTAGCCCATTTCTTTGCAACATGCTGCATTATTCCTGGTGAAGTCCTGCTTGATTTTGTATTCATTAATTCATTCATTTTGACATTTGTGTAGTGCCTTTCACCATAATTGTGGTCCCAAGCGCTGTTGGTTGAACGCCCTCAGAATGACCTGAGCCAAAAATTTGGGAGAATTGGAAGGTGCTATTATGCATGTGTACATTTCAGCCATTATAGTTATTTAAGGGAGGCCAAGACCCTACCAGTCACCCACGTCCGAATGGGATGTGAATGGGCGCATACTACGAACTAAAGAGGGGCGGATTGTGTTTAAGGGGATAGAGAGTTATGTGAGAAGCTACAATTCTAACTTTTGTCATTAAAGGTAGCTACTTTCTTATGACAGAGGTGTTGTGCAATAGTGTTTGTGTTATATGTGTGTACAGGGTGTGTGAAATTAATCTGTGCCTTCCGCTAAGCTGCAAAGGTGCGGTGTGCGTGAGGAGAAAATGAGTTAGCTGCACAAACAATGTCTACATCTTGGATTCCATCTATGTTCAAGGAGCAGTGCTATGTTTCACGGAAGATCTAAGTGCTGAATGGATACATAATACTCACCTTTTGAGAGGATCTTTGAGTGATAAATTGCCATCCCCAGTTCCTAGTGTATCATTACACTTCCGCAATGAATAACATAGTGGAGGAGGAATGAAAAACTGAGATGTTTGCAAAGACTCTTGAAGTTATCTTGCATTGCTAAAGGCAGCTTTTGGGGCAATACTGGTTAATAGATGCCAGTCAACTGGATACTTATCCACTGAGGTATTATAGGTCCAGGGTATTGCTTCTCCATTGGTCATTCTACTCCTTATATTTTCATTCTTTGCATTATTGAACAAATGTATGAGCATTGTAATTGCAAACACTGTGCCAAAAAGAAAATAACAGTGAGCAGAGCAGGCCCTTTAGGGATTCTTTATAAAAAGACATATGAAAGTTGAGAAGCTGGGTAATCCAATGGAGGAGAGGAAATGTGTGCATCAGAACATTGAAAGTGTGAATATTCCAGACGCAGAAATTAATTACAATCCGTTCTTTTGGTACTAAAGGAATAGAAGCAGAATGCAGTGCAGGCAGGTTAGGAACTGACAGAATAAATGAGGGTGGAGACTTCAAGATAGTAGGAGGGGAGTAAAGGGAGAGAGAGTTGGTCAGGTAAATGTGGGGCATTCCATGGAAGGACTCAAATACTAGGAGGGGGTTGTAGAAGATGTGAGGGTTGCAAAGTTTCGAATTTTATCACAGGGAAAAAAGGGGAGAGAGGAAGGCCCAGGAGGTGGCTAGAGCAGTAATCAAGTCGGATGAGAACCAGGGCGAAGATCAAGGTTTTAGGTGAGTGGTAAGTGAGGTAACGAAAGATTGTGTACATATTCAGAAGGTTCGAAGTATCTGCTGTGACTGCAAGGTAAAGATTTGCTGGTGCTTTAATTTGCTTTTGAAGAAGACCCCAAGTTTGCAAGCCTGAGGAGCTGAGGTGAAAAGATCAGGGGTAGAGAAGAGCATGGAGACGAGGAGGGGCAGGGAAATAGGGAGCTGAATTGTAGATTATTCCAGTCTTGAAAGAGATGAGCATGGGGAACCTGAGTGCCGTCCAGTGGTGAATGACAGAGAGACGGTTGAGTATATGGTCGTATAGGTCAGTGGCGAAAGACGGGAAGGAAAAAAGATTAGAATGTCATTCGACAAATAGATCTTAAGGGAACAGAAAGGGAAGAGATTAGTTTGCTAAGTGAGGAAGTGTAGTACATGAAGAGAAGTGGGTTAAGAGTGGTGCCTTGAGGAAGACCTATTTGGAGAGAGATTGTGATGAAGAAAATACTCAGATTCGGCTTACGATTTAGAAAGGGTAGGTTCAATAACTGTTTACTAGCATCAATAGCAGAGAATGAAACAGCTACGTACATTAAACGAGACAACTTCAGACCAAGTTCCCAACCTGTGTAACTCCCCACACTCTTTGTCTCACTTTACGCCCTAATACATTGCATTCTATGAGTCCAGTAAAGAATTTAAGACTTCATTTAAGGAGGTTCCTCTCATTCCCCAAATTTCTCTTTAGTGTCTTCACATATAAGCAGCCAACCCAAGGTTTCTGCGGAGCACTCCCTAAACCGCAATAATTTTATCAGTGCAGCTGTGTGCATTCATTATAATAAAATGTAAAGCTCCTCTCAGAGCTCTGTTTGAAGTGGAGCTAGTGTGCACTGGGCTATATATTAATGGCGTGAGCAAGGTTACATAAACAAAGCTTTGTGCAACTGCAAACAATTGGGTAAACATATTCTTATTTCTATGTGCTAGAATAGAAGCCATCTTGCAAGCAAGCATATATATTTTCAAGATGGAAACCTCTAACTAATCTAGGCCAGTGAGGGATTATATGACCTACTCTAAAAGTAGTACAGTTAATTACCATTTTCTATTCTCATCAACTTTGAAAACAATTAATCTTAACATTTTCGTGTCCCGTCATTTCAACTTAAATTTCTTCAATGAAACTCAGAGCAAAGATGTTGGTATTCTGTGAGATGGAAAAGGACTGGTCAGTTAGACAGTTGGCAATCAAGGGAAAATCAGAGTCACAGATGCTAATGTTTGATAGTGAAGTAGGAAAGGAGGTTGGTTGACAGTGTCAAATGCAGTTTAGTGGTCAAGGAGGATGAGTTAATAAAGGGCACCACAGAAAGTCACGCCTGTACCATACACTAGAACAAACTGATGCCCGGTTTGTTAGTATGTTTTAATAAACACTCCTAAATTATAATCCCCCAAAAACACAGTCACATTTTATCATCTTGCTCAGCATTTCAAAACCCTTGGGCCTCCTTTGTGCACCTTCTCTGCATTTGAGACCCTGAATTTAGCTGGTTGTAGAACTAAGTCTTACCTTATCATAGGTAGACTCTTACGTGGTTCACCAAATGTTTGTTTGTTTGTTTGTTTGTTTGTTTGTTTGTTTGTTTGTTTATTTGTATGTTTTATTCACTTATAATGCGCACCAGACCCAAAGGCAACCGGGCGCAGCAGTATAGAATATGCAAGGCTTAGGGTTACATGGTTACAGATTATAAGCAAAAACAAAATATATACAGGCCATGGAAGGTCAGTTACAGATTCCAAGCAAAAACAAAATATACACTGTCCGTAGAAGATCAGATACAGAATACAAGCAGGATAGAATATATACAGGCACAAGCAGGTTGTCACAGTCACGAGGCACAAACAGGTTGTCACTAGCCTAAAGGGAAGATGTACAAATGGGCAACAGGATGGTGAATATGGGCTGCTTCTCACGTAGAGGATGTGGCAATGAATTCCATAATTGGGCCGCTTGGATCTGGAAGCTCCCTCCCCCAGCCTTAGCCAGCCTGAATTGCGGTATGATAAGGCTATTGACATCGGTGGTTCTTGCCGGTCGGATGGAGCTTCTCTTTAGGAATCTGTCCATGAGATAGCTAGGTGCGGCATTATTCAAAGCTTCGTGAACAAGGGATGCAACTTTTAAATGGATTTTGTTTTGGGTAGACAGCCAGTTGTTTTGGCGCCTGATCTTAGAAATATGCGATCTTTTGGACACGCCAAGAGCTGCTCTTAAGGCATTGTTTTGTAGGATTTGAATTCTGTGGATGATAGATTTGTTGGCACCGATGTATAGGGCATTGCAATAGTCGAGCCTAGACAAAATCAAGGCTCTAGCTAAAATAATGCAGTTGTCATCTGAGAGAAAGTGTTACCTGCTCTGATGAGCTTACAAGTGTAAGCTGTGGCTGATGCCATGGATTTTGCCTGTTTATCGAAGGAGAGGGTGGAATCCAGATAAAAGCCAAGTGTCTGCACCTACTTGGACACCTTGATGATATTGCCATCAATCTCAAATGAGGTGTAGTCTTGGCCTAATTTTTTAAGATTCAGGTGAGTACCCAGGATGATTAGCTCTTTTTTATCATCATTCAGGCATAGACCGTGGGTTGCCAACTAGGCCTGGATGATGAGATACACCCTATTTACCAAGGCCAAATCCTTGTTGTAATCCCCGGAAAGTGGAGGAGAATCTGGGTATCATCTGCATAATTAGTGTAGGTGATACCAAGAAGGTCCGGATCATCAAAAAGGGGCTTAGTAAATATGTTGTATAAGGTGGGGGAGATTCAGGACCCCTCGGGAACTCCACATAGAATGGGGATCGGATCAGCCACTGCCGAAGGGGAGAACACCCTCATAGTCCTGTCACTGAGGAAGGACTCAATCCAGGTTATAGCCCCTTTGGAAAAATGTGGTCGACAAGGTGGAATGTAGCCGAAAGGTCCAGCAACAGGAGAAGGGCTGTTTTACCTTTGTCTCGTAGTTCATCTATTTGAGCCTTCAAATCGATGAGGGCAGTCTCAGTACCATGTTTGGGACGGAATCCTGATTGGCGTGCTCCTAAGAGCTTATGTTGTTCCAAGAATTTTTGTCTTGGAGGGATGGGACCCAAGTCCAGAAAGAGCAGGATCCAAGCTTCTCCATATGCTAATCTCATCCTTCTGATAGTTGCACCAGGAATAACACTTTAGATTCTGTGCTCTATAAGGTAGCCAAAATTGTACCCACTCCAGCAGCAGAGCCCATCAAAGCCCTTGTGGGGGAGATGGAATTCCTGAACAACATTCGCAAATCCTTTATTTGCTTCTGTCAGAACCTAATTATCAAAGAAGGATCTCAACAGGGAGGCCAAATTTCCTTGATACTCTGTATCCAGGAAGCCCAAAAAGTGGAATATTAGCCACCCTTGAAAGATTATTATTATTATTTTTTTTATTTTCTATTGATTCAGCTGAATGAAATCAACTTTTCAATATCCATATCATAAATAAAAAAATAGAACACATCTTATTTGTTTTAAAATACATATCAAATGGTTAACATAATATTAAATGTACACCTAATATCAGTAAAGAAACAGAACATTAAGAATAGAAAATTAACACAAACACAAAATCCCCATGTAGTATTTGAACATATAAAATTGTGCACTAGAGATCTAATTTCAACGAAATCAAAAAAATTTAAATTGCTGTTTGGATGGATACATTTCTCGCACACAACAAAAAGGCCCATCTTTGCACAGTATCTAGCATTCCTAAGTGGGTGCAGTGATGTGCAAACTACTTCAGGTGCTCTCGGACCAGCGCGGGGCATAGTGACAGTAGATATTCTAGGGTCTCGTCTCTCTATTTAAGCAAAATCGACAGAAATTCAGTTCACCAGAAATCACTTCGCGCCTAGCTAGAATCTCACGAGTATGCCACAACTTAAAGCCCAATCGTAATATTCCAGAGCGTATTTGTGGGGATGGGAATTTAAGGAGATATGGTTCCAGTGAGCCAACACTTTTGTGTTTGAACCTCTGGAAAGAGTCATGTTTGTATCACTGACATTCGGTTCTTATGTTCATCCAATCATGACAGTAAATCGAGACCTTAACTTTATCAGGGTTGGTAACCAGGACATCTATAGTAACCTCAGCTCTTAGCAAAATGCAGTAGATACCTTTTAACCAGCATTTAACAAAATTGTGATGTGTTGCAAACACGCAATTTGACAGACATTGCAGAATGTTATTGTCACAGGTTGACATCAGACATTTGAGAAATAAGGCGCAGATCTTCCACTGATATTGTGCATGTTAGGAGACTAGTCCCAGTTCATAACGTAACCATGGCCCCGGAACACACTGAGGAAGATGTAAAACTGCTTTTCCAAAACTTTGCCTCAAGTTTGTCTAGGGTCTGAGTAGACCACAATGATTGAGTTTCAAGGCCATACAGGATACCAGTACATTAAAGTGGGTTTTAGCGTGAAATTACCATAACGATGTAATAAAACTTTAGCTTTCGAAATTGCTGTATCCAATTTTTGATTCATAGACTGTAAGTGGCCTTTAGCTATGGGAGTGCCCTCAAATATCATGCCCAAGTAAGTATAATTTGTAACTACTAACAATTTGTTTTGCTTAATTGTCCATACAAAGTTATTTGCACTCCATTTATTAGCCGAATAAACAACAATTTGGGTTTTCTTTGTATTAATTCTTAAACATTACTTTCTATGTAGGTGTTGAAGGCTGCAAGCAGTCTTTGCAAACCACTAGTGGTTTTCGAGAGGAGAACCAGGTCATCGGCATACATGAGAGTTTGGATGGGAATGTCATTCAATTTTGGAGAATCTGAGAGCACCGCCGCAAAAACTTGTCTGACATCATGCAGGAAATAGTTAAAGATTGCAGATGCAAGTAGGCAACCTAGCTTAAGACCACGTGCAGTGGGTATTGAGGCAGATGACAGTCCCTCTAGGGTTAATCGAATGCAAATTGAGGTTTGAGAGTGCAACAGATAAATAATTTCCAACAGAGTCTGAGGACAATTATCTCATCTTAATTTGGATATGAGAAGAGGCCTAGAAATAGCATCAAAAGCAGTGTGCAGGTCAATGAATGCAAAATACACTGGCTGTTTTAGTCCTTGACATTGTGTTTTTATGGCATTAAGACAAAGCAGGTTTATGTTGGTACCCATTCCTGCCAAAAACCCCATCCGAAACGGATCTCGTTTGTTGGTAATCTTTGTCCACTCATTGAAATCACATAGGATCAATTTGGCAAAGATTTTCCCTGGAGCGTCTAAAAGCGCGATAGGTCTACAATTGTGCGGTTGTGTACGGTCACCCTTTTTGTGAATCGGCACAATTATAGACGCCTTCCAGGACAGAGGAATAGTCTGTGATGAAATAACCTGTTGAAGGAGCCTGTTCAAAATCGACGCCCAGACAGATGGATTTGCTTTAAACATGGAATTACTAAACTCATCCGGGCCCATCGCCCTAGATGAGCTGATCTTCTTAATACAGTCTTCGATAATGGAGGGTGATCATTCTACTATGCACCCTTCATTATACTCAGGAACTGAGACAAAGTTTGAGAAATTAGGGTTTGCATATAAGTTGGTATAGTAAAGAATCCATTGTGCCTCAGTGACATTGTGTGGCTGTACTAAAGGCTGAGTCTTTTTGGGCACAGAGATTAAAGACAGCCCATGTTTCTGCAGTTTTTACTAGCTATCAGTCTCAGCATGTGCTCACTGTCATTTTGTAAGATCTTTGCTCGATGTTGGCGGAGCCAGTTATGGTATCTGCACTTGGCAGTTTTCAGGAGCTGAATCTGAGACGACTGATTCTACAAGAAAATGTATTTATTTCAATATTAAACGTGTGTGTGTGAAGAGACCTCGCTCGACCAGTGGTCTTATTTGAGTTGCTAAATGGTAAAAGTAGATTTGGATAATGAGTGGGAACTTGAGCTTTGTTGTTTAAGGCAATCATTCTATGCAGTTCCCTTCAGGTGAGATTGGGACCAATGGAAACTGGTATTTGGCATTATTGACTACTAGGTCTTGGCATAGCTTCTTTTTTCTAATTGGGTCACGTAGCCAATCAATCTTTAGTGCTAACAAATGATGGTCACTGTACGATTGGGGGATAACTTCAAATTATTGTATTTTCCCACTCAGATTCGAGTGAACATAAATGTAGTCACTGATGCTACTCACTGTCTCCCTTTGCTAAGTAGGTCGGGCCGGACTATCACCTTCCATGGAGCCGTTAACCATGTGAACATTTCTTTCTGACATGAAAGTGGACCAACGATTGACTCTAAGAGAATTAGGTTTGCTTTTAGGGCACAGACAGTCCAGGTTGAGATCTCCCACTATGATTGTATCAGTAATGTCTGGGGTAATCATCAAAAGGTCAAGTAGTCTTGTCAGTAGTCTTGTCAGACCTGAGTAGAATGCATCATCTGTTAATCCGAGGGGATTACGGTAGATGTTAATTAGAGCAATCCTGTGGGGCGGGCACATGATTTTAACTAGCTGTATGTAAGCAGTCACAGAATCCCATTGCAAGACCGAGAGACCTTTGCTCATGTTAACACCCACCAAAAGGCCTGATGAAGGCCTGCCTTTTATCGCTGCAATGGCTGGTAACAATACCACTTCATAGTTGTTCCATGCAGGTACGTTCGTGAGCCATGTTTCTTGAAGTGCAATGACATCATATTCAATGAGGAAACTGCAAATTGATGTTTGTAAATGTGAATGTCCGCGTGTGTTCCAACTAGCAATAGAAAATGATGAACATTAGGGCTGTGTTGGTGGTTATGACATTAAAGGGTTAGCACCTGTGTAGGTATTAGCAATCGGATGTTGTGGTTCACTTCTTACATTCATTCGGGCCGGGCCGGGTCTTGTGCAATCAGAAAGCCCATGCTAAAATGTTGCATTTTTGCTTTCCATATGGTATTCAGGACGACCCCAGATGGAATCCAAAGTCTTACTACTGAACATGTGGTATCGGATAAGAATTTGATCTGTTCAGTGTCACGGGAGGTGATATCTTCTACTTTGACTAATTCAGAGAAGATATTGAGTATGCTGCATCTATTCAGATCATAAGTCTTAAAAGATCATTCCCTGCATTTCAAAATCAGAGAATGGCAGCTTGTGTTATTTTGTTGGGTGTGCCACGAAGAGGAAATAGCCACATCTTTCACCTGGGTCGGTGGCTTTGATTGTCAAATTTTAAAGATTGCTCAATATTGTCCGAGTACGTTTGTGAAGGAATGCCGGATACTCTGGCATTTATTAGAGGGTTTTGCGGGATCGTCGGGTGCATATGAACACCACTAGCTAAGAGCCAATGCTGCAATTGGGGGTCTACTAAAATTGGTGTAGGATTTTTTTCATGTGCTACTGGCTGGAAGCATTGTGACAAATACTTGTCTACTGCTTTTCTCAAGTGATCAAGTGCGGCATTCGAGACCAAATTTTCGCCTGTACTCGGCCGCTCAATACACTTTGTAGACTGGGGGTCCGGTACAATGCTTTTGTCACAAGAGCTATGGGTCTGACTGTTTTCAGAATGGTCAAGCTCTCAGATTAGATCATTTAATGGCTGGTAGGAGATGGGTAAAGTTGGCACAGCAGCCTCAACAACAGATGACCACGTGAAGGGGGCAATTACCTCTACTATAGCCAAAGGCGATGTCGAATTTATTGGTATCGTCTGGTTAGGAGTTTGCAGAGGTAAATCTGTTTCTTTGAGATTCATGTCTTTCTGTGTGCTAACTTTGATAGCGTGAAAAAAGATTTTTGGGGAAAAAAAGAACGATTATAAAGCATCCCACCTTCTCCGCTAAGTTATAAATCGCATTCGCAGCACAATGCTGAAAGGACAAAATAATGTTCTACTTCTGCACTGAATCTTGCAGTCTTGCCTCCAGGGCTGTTGCCTTTCTATATGTGTTAGTGGTGCCCTTCTCCAAATCACTTAGTCATGTTGCTAGCAACTCAAGCATTCCCTCCACAAAAACCAGCCACAAGTCCAGCACATCAGAGTTTTCATGAAGTCTATCTAAGGACTCTATGCATGATCAGCCCCTTGCTGGGATTTAAATCCTCCCCCACTATCTC
Organism: Ambystoma mexicanum; assembly: GCF_040938575.1. Lineage (NCBI taxonomy): Eukaryota > Metazoa > Chordata > Amphibia > Caudata > Ambystomatidae > Ambystoma > Ambystoma mexicanum. Next base: position 1,120,276,021 of record NC_090922.1, on the reverse strand, counting down.
CAGTCAATCCATTATATTCTTGGTGTATGTAGCAGCACAGGCCCAAAGAAATGCGCTTTTGATTTTTGTGCTTCTTGGGCTTCTTACTCATGATTCTAGCCCCATGAATGCGTTGCTGCAATTACTAAAATCTTGTCTCCTTTTACAGGCAACGCGCCATACCTTAGTCAACACTCTAAACCATTGAATCCCTTGCTAGGGAGAGTCCACCACCCTGTTCGGCCCCAGCCATGCATGGGTACGGGCCCAGAAGGACCCCTGTAGTGTTTCACTTGTTCTGGATAAGCGCCATTCCCCCAAATTCAACTGGGTGCCACTGCTCTTTTCCTATCGCATTGATGGCACCATTTCTGGTATGCTGCCACCATTGCTGGATGCACCTGAATCACTGTTATCTTCCAAGCATTGTGATGTTGGCCTTTCAAATTGAGTGTATTTCCTCCAGTAAGCTGTGAGTGCAGGGGGCAGAATGCTAGCTCGGTATACTTGTCCTGGGGTGATGCCTTTCACCATAGGAATGTTACACCTGATTCTACATTTTTCCTCTTCTTATAGTAGTCCCCATTGGGCAGATCCTCTTGGACAGACCACTGATATAAAGCATAGAAGGGTAGCAGCCTGGGATCCTCAGAAAGGGGCAGAAATGTTTGCGGCGCTGGGCTTTCTTCATCTCCAAGAAATGGCAAATTTAACCCTCACAGATGACAAGAAGAGGGTGCAATTGGCCCCCTTTCACTGTGCCCAGGAGAACATAATATATTTGGCAATTAATATTCCTAGAAGGCTGAACTCTTGCTATGCAACAAACTGTTCAACTTAACTGCACCTAAAAGAAAAGGATCTCTTGAGGCAGGCCCTTTGAACATTTCTTAGTTAGTGCATACAGAATCTATACAGATCAGTGTTTATCTCATCTTGAATTTTTCAGGCCCTTTATAGTTTTGATGTCCAAATAACTTTTCTCCAGTTTTGGTAAATCCAGTGGTCATTTGACTCTTTTGGATTTTGGGTATTTCTTTGATGCTGTACACCTACAAATTACTTTGGAATAGTTGGGCATGGATGGACCATTCACGGATGGGTACTTTTGTTTCGGGGTTAGACAAAAATGAAAGGCCCACAAATATATATGCTAGCAGGGTCACCATTATCATTGCCAGAACTTTGGATCACTTGTCTTCAAAATATAAACTAGCATAATTTCCATCCCCATTCACCCTGAATCATTACAATCCCAGCTTTACTTTGGCTCGGTCACGCTCTTCATTCAGAAAATGGGCGTGAGGTGGGTGTAGATTGTTGGGGGACGTGTTCAAATGGGACATTGTACATTCTTTCCAGCAATGTAAAGAAGCTCTCCACCAAAGCAAGTAGGACTGATTCCCTTACCTTCAGTTTAGGCATTGGTTAATGCAACCAGCCATTAAAGAGGCAGCTTGCAAACAGTTATCTAATTTTGAGAAATTACTTCAATTGCATAAACACTCCAAACAACTTATCACAGCTGTATATAAATGTATACAATCAGCTGAAGGGCATTATAAATAAGTGTTTTACCCTAGCACAGGAAAATAGGATTGGGCAGGCTTATGCCAGACACAGAATGGGAACAGTTGTGATGGGATATACAATTGTTGAACAAATCCATGCACCATACTAGGCCATGGTTCACTGTCATGCAGAACTGACATCTTTGATGATCTATTGATTTTGGGAGTTGGGGGGGGGGGGGGGGGTAGGACAATGGGACACAAGTGTAATAATAAGTAGAAAATATTAGCCAACCTGACTCTCTCAACTTGATGCCTTCTGGTGGGCATGAACTGAGACACTTCGTAACAGAAAATGGTTACAAAAACCGTGGGGAGTTATAGCAATTGAACAGATGCCCTATGCCCTAATAGGCTCACATTGTACTGTACTGACTCTTTTGGTTGTCTCCATGACCACCAGTCTGGCTTCAGAGCAGCCAGAGGCACGTTGCTCTCCTGAAAACCTGTGAAGTTCTACTCTCTAATTTTGACTCCAGCTCGCTCTCTGTCCTCATCCTTCTTGACCTTCCATTTGCCTTTGACACAGTCAATCAAGCCACGCTGATCAATGGACTCCTTGAGAACCTGGGCATTACGGATCAGGCCCTTGCATGGCTGATCCCCTTCCTCGTGGACCATCCCCTTCCTCGTGGACCGTCCCTCCCAGGTCCAACTTGGATCCTTTCTATCCACCACCACTCTTTCCACTTGTGGTCCCCCAGGGCTCTATAGTCTCACCCTGGCTCTTTAACGTCTATCTGGCCCCTTTGGCCCGTTTGATCTCCACCTTCTCCTTTAACTTTCAGTCTTATGTGGATGACACTCTATTCTCTTTCAGACTCTCCTCAGCCTCCTCTCCTTCCTCGCTCAATCCTGACTCTCTATCTGTGATTCATGACTGGTGCACCTCCAAAAATGTCTGCTTTAGTGCCAGTAAGACGGAGATCCTTCTTATTGAAACCCCTGCTCCCGCTTTCCCTCAATCACTCTTCCCGCCCGCCATGGGTCCTCCACCTTTGCCTACCTGTTTGGCAAAATAACTTGGTTTCATCTTCGTCTCCACTCTCTCCTTCTCTCCTCACATCACAGACCTTGCCAAGAAGGCCCAATTCCAGCTGCACCTCCTATTTTCTACCTTGTTTCCCTTTCCCGCTCAGGAGCTGACCGTCTACAGGGCCGTGGTTCTCTCCAGACTGGACTACTGCAACAGCCTCTTTCTCAATCTGTCTACCTCTACTCTTCGCCCTCTGCAACTAATCCAGAACTTGACTGCAAGACTTGACCTTGGCCTCAAGGCCAGGGAATGTATCTCTTCAGCCCTGAAATCTTTTCACTGGTTCCTGATGGCTACAAGGGTCAAGTTCAAGACTCTCATGCATCGTCCACAAGTCTTTCTGGGGCCGTGGCCCGCACTACATCCATCTCTCTCTTCTGAAATACCTTCCTTCTAGAGCCCTTTGGTCAGCTACCTCCAAATCTCTGAGGGTCTGAAGCATCTCCAAGCAGAGAGTGGGGGGTAGATCTCTCTCCCCTTCAGGTGCCTTCCTCTGGAATGGCCTCCCTGACCCTCTCAGACATGAGCCAGACCACCTAAAGTTCCAAAAGCAGCTCAATACCTTCCTTTTCTCCTCTGACTTCTCTCTCTCGCTTCCTTGGTAACTTATCTGCTCTGCTGCGCTGACTAGACGCTTGGTACCCCCTGAGTTCACCGGGTATCAGACTCCTCCACAACTAGTCTTCCCTGCACTGCCTCTTTGCCTACTGCACACCAAGGGGTTTTAACTGCAACCCTACAACCCCCTGCCACCTACACTTACCCAGAGCCGCGCTGCCCTAGCTGCCCTTACTCAGAGCTTGCTGCCCTGTGCGCACTTCCACATTCCCTCTTCCCTGCACTTCCCCCGCTCCCTTACCCCTGCAACTCACGTTTTTGCACTTGCACGATCCAAATGATACAAGGCCTGGTAGGATCATTTATACTGTCTTCCCACCCTTGTCTTGTGGTGCCTAGAAACACTTGTATACAGGCGCATTATAAATACCATATCATGTCATATTATTATGTCACATACCACTTTTCCAAGCCCCTAGACCCAAATGAATTCTAAGGAGCACACAGTACATGCCTTCAGGTTATGAAATCGCCTGTCATGTGTATTCCCCTATTTCTGGTCAGAGGTTAGACAAATTTTATGTGAGTGCTACTCTGTGACAGAAAAGATACAGAGGTTCTTTTTTCACATATGTGGGTGGGCCTGTATGAAGGGATAACGGCTGGAGAGGGAAGTAGTTAGGTCTTGTTGATTTATGAGTTTTTCTTATTTTCAGATTTTGAATTTGTGTGCTTTTGTGTAAGAAAACAATAGATGTTGATGTTGCATTACCAGTCATGAAATGGTATTCTACTTAAATTGTCAATAAAAAGAACTTGAAAAAGGATATAAAAAAACGTTCTACTTATAACGTGAGAGCAATTAGGTTAATTCTTTTGACATGGTGCTGCCTAGTAGAACTCCATGGCAGTTCACATCCAGATAGGAGCCACAGAGCAAATGAAATGGCTCTTTATAACTATTTAACTTTGGATGTTAAGCTTATTTGTAAAACTAAATGAAATAAGAAATGGTGCCAGGCTATCCAGGATGCCATGGCCTTGAAACTACAGGGAATCAAAGCCAATATCAGCCTTAAATAGGCAAACGCCAGTAATGAAGGTAACACCCCAGAACCTCAGGAGCACATTAGAAACCCACTAATTCCAGAGTTCTCCTTCTCAGCAATTACGCTGGAAGAGCTGACGGAGGTGGTTAAAAACCTGAAAACAACTAGTTGTAGGAGAGATCCCTTCTCCGCCATTATAATGAAAGAATGTCCCCCTTTTTTGTTGGAAGCCATTTTGCAATTTATTAATGCCTCCTTTAAAGAGAGTGCCGTACCAGACGAACTGAAACGCTCCTGGGTCACTCCATTGCTCAAAAAACCAGGCCTCGCCAAAGATGACTCCTTGAACTATAGGCCCATTACCAACTCTGCCTTCTTGATGAAGATTCTGGACCGAGTTGCCTATATACAAATAGCTAAACACATAGAAAGCCATCCAATTCTTAACTGTCGGCAATCAGGCTTTAGAGCGGGTCATAGCACTGAAACGGCCCTCCTGGAACTAAAATCTAGGCTGCTTACCAACATAGACAAGGGAGTATCTACCATGCTCATGTTGCTGGACCTCTCAGCCGCGTTCGACCTGGTTGACCACACGTTGTTGGTCGCCAGACCCTCGCAGTGGGTGGCTTCTTTTCTCAAAAACAGGGTCAGTTGTGTATGCTCAGACCTAGCTGAAGCAGACACAATCCCGATTGAGTATGGAGTCCACAAGGAGCTAGTCTGTCGCCCTGTTTTTATAATATCTTTACCGTCCCCTTCTTCTCTATGCTGGTGCATGAAAATATCGGGTTCACTAACTTCACAGATGATACCCAATGTATCATTCCCCTTATGGGAGACCACACACAAGATGAAGAGCGTATCAACAAAGTCTACACCTGCATCGAGAACTGGATGGTACAAAATGGACTGGCACTTAATAGAACTAAACCAGAGCTTATGGTTGTGGGATCCACTAATCGGATCTTAAAACTCGACCCAGGTACAGCAAAATTCAGCTTGGCGAAGTCAAACTAGACACACTTAAAAAAGTTAAGTCGCTAGGGGTGATTCTTGATCAACATCTTTCTATGAATGCTCATGTGGGTAGTGTTCTATCTGGGGCAACCTACTATCTTAAACTCTTCACTCACCTTAGACCTATGCTTTCTCAGGCCAACGCTGAAACACTGGCTAGAGCCATAGTAGGCGCAAAAATGGATTACTGCTACAGCTTGCTGACTGGTATCAGCAAAAGGGAGCTTAATCGACTGCAAGTTATCCAAAATGGTGCTGTGAGGGTGGTTACAGGCCTTTCCAGGCGGGACCATGTTACACCTGCAAGAAGAGCCTTACACTGGCTACATGTAGAGGCTAGAATCCAGTATCGCCTTATGCTATTAACATTTAAGAGCCTTCTGGGCATTATGCCCCGTTACATCAACGAACTTATTCTGCCTAAGTGTTCTCCCCCTGTTCTTAGGTCCCAGGATACCAATATGCTCTTAATTCCTAAAAGCAAATCCTTGAAAGTTGAAAGGGGTGCATTTGCCACAGCAGCCCCTATCGCCTGGAATCGCCTTCCCCTGGACCTTAGATTGGAACCTACTCTCGAGGCCTTCAAAAGAAAGCTAAAAACATGGCTCTTTGAATAAAGCCCAGCTGAAGTTTTGGTTCTCTCTCCCAGCTTTATCTGCGCATATATGTTTTTTGTTGTCTAGTCTTGTCCGCGCCATCATGCCCACGGGTTCATTGCTTTGCAGTACAAATGCAATAAAGTAAAGTAAAGTAAAGTAAATAAGTATAGTGCAGAGGATTGAAAAATTTTAGGATTAAGTCCACCAAGTGAAGAGGAAAAATCTGAATATGAAAGACACCCCAACCGGAAGAAGCACCAACGACAACATGGCAGCCGATCATACGAGCTCACAGCAATTCCCACTGCTCCCACGATGGACAACTACCACGAAAGATACCCTTTCAGCAGACCTTACAACCCTGCAGGAATACAAACTCTATCCAGAGTGAGCGAAGACATACAAGACAGAACTGGAACCGGCTATATGGACAGAATCGACTAAAGCACCAGGAAGCCATGCCTCAAGTAGTTAGAGACATCATGACGACATAGCCACGTTAGACAGGAAGCACACGTGCAACCCACACATTATGGACACTCACACACCCAAGAAGAACAGATGCGTACAGCTCTATGAGTTAGAGGACAGTGACATATACATACTGTCTGCACGTTTATTATTTTGCCACTTAGGCTTATCGCAGCAACGCAGGAACGCAAGACGCCAGAAGAGCTTGTGTACATGTTTGCAGATGCTTACATGCAACTAACCGTATGGTGTGACAGGAGCACTCAAGGGACCTGGGACCTGCCAGCCATGACGCACTAACCTATGGACACTATGGAAAACACATACTAGAAAGCAGACTAGGCTTTAGGAAATCCAGCAGGCCATGATCTTCTTAAGAGAAATCTCAAGCCCACAAGATGATGTGCTAGCAGAACAGCTATGGCAGGAGCGACTGCACTGCCAAGGCCACAATGTTGCAAACAGCATTCAATATGCAAAGCCAAGGTGACAACGGCTGCAGCAAGGAATATTCCCTGCAAAATACAGACTAATTTGAAGCAATTGAGCCCGCAAGAGCGGTCTCCAAACACGTGACTCGGCCGAGCTGATACTGGGCTAATACTAGGAGTCTGGGAAGGAGCAGACGTCCCACGGCCAGGCAGCCATTTGCAACAAACTTGCTACTCTCCAGCTACTTTTGTACGATGGGAATGGAACGCTCTCATGGCATTAGTCTTCTACACACCATTGTAAACGCTGCCACATAGTTGTACCTCGCTGACACACAGTTGCACCTCACTGACACATAGTATACATGTAGTACAAACAGGTGTCTCGCGGGCTGAGAACAGAGTTCGTCCCAGGCTTGGGGGCCTGCAGCCTGGCCAATCAGACCCCCTTGGTCTAGGGGCAGATAGCAGGGGTAACTGACCAATCACCAAGCTTGCTCACTGTAACATTTTCAGAGTGGCAATTTTCGGAGATGATCCAAGCACACCACCTGACACAGGTTCGTCCACTAATATCACTCTTCTATGGGCTCCTATATGGGTGATACTACTCAGTGACCTATCATGAGTGGCAATAGGTTTTCTGGGAAGAGTCTAATGAGTGACGAAGGTTATGATGTCACAAGGTATGACAACTGCCCTGCGAGCCGAGTTCTCCGAGATGTGCCTGAACTTTCCTCCATGCATGTGGCCCCTGTGTGTTTGTTGTCTGTAATAAATCGCAGTGAGATTTTACTACTTGTGTGGACCTCGACTTCTTTGGGACAAGGGAAGGAGTTAGGGCCTTCCGTGAGCTGGGTGTACACGGACCCCTAGCACGTCTCTGATTGCCCATCCCCTGCAGTTCTTTCTCTTCTGATCCTTGAAAGTAGCAGGAAATGTTCAGAGGCTGATTGCAAGTTTCTGCCAGTAAGACATATAGAATGTCAGTCTAGACTTGTAAACTGATCTGCTTCTCATGCATAAAACATTAAACTGAATTTGACTCTCAGTCGGAAGAACTTCCAAGGTTAGGGTGGCCCGATCACTCCTTTTAACTCCGACAACCAACAGAGCTAACACATTCTGTACCTTCTGCAGATGCTTCACCAGTGAAACTGATAGAATAATTATTTTTATGTACTTGGTTTTCTAGTTTATTAGTAAAGTTTGAACACAATATTTCATTATACACAATACAAGAAATGCAAAACATTATTTAAAACATAACATGAATTGCTATTTTTGTGGATTAGCCATCACTTAATTCATATAGACAGCTTATGAATTTTAATTAAACCTTAACCAACTCTAGGGTTAATGCCTTCGACTGCCCACACATCAGTCTAGACCAGAACCTTCTGCTTTCTAAATATTCCTCATTTGGAACAACTCTTTCACATTTTACTTTCCCTTTTTTTGGGTTGCTGGACAAAATATTTACCAATCTTTTAATGTTTCTAGATAATCAGAGTTCTTACATAGACAACACATTCTTTCATTCCTCTCTACACCCCTTATCAGACCCCACCTAAGGAGGAAACTGAGTAGATTGAATCGAAGTGAAGGAATACTAATCTATACTTTGGGTCTGATAATCGGGATATGTAACCAGCTAGTCTAAAATAGGGCCTATGCTGTTTAGCTAATTTAGAATATAATTTGAACCTATATATTTGATCTTGATCTTTACACTTTTGATCCAACTTCATTTTCTTAAACACCCTGTCTGGATTTTCTAGTAACTGGTCTTTATTGGATTCAATAGCCGTCAGGATGGCATCACAATCCTTTCCAAATTGTACCAAAGACCTACTTGAATTAGTAAATAACGCCACTTGAAGATCTTCAACAAAGACTTCATTGGAGGTTCAAGGGTCGTTCTCTATAACCTCATCTTAGCATAATTTATAGATGACTCCAAGGTAACATGCTAAGCGTGTGCCTGATTACCACAAAGGGAATAGATGCTGGTATCCTCAACAATGTTTTCCAAAATAAACCTTCCATTTTCTCAAGCAACCTCCAATTTATTTGAAGCAATTCCAGGCCATACAAACTAGAAGGTACCACCTACCCTACATAAAACGTATCATGGGCAACAGTGTGAATTTGACAAATTTCAAGAAAATGTTCCAGCACTGGATATAAAGAGGTGCACATTTAGGTCCGGATTCACAGAACATTTTCCAATGGGATTTTGCCATTATAAAACGCTTCTGTGAATTGGGTCCTTAGTTCTTAATCTTCTGATTAGTGCCCCTTTCCTGTCTTTATTGTAAATTGTGAATCCCATATACACCATTCCTGATGTCTTTTTTAAAGTGACACCTTTTATTTTCCATGCAGGAAATTTCCTCAGGTTTATTCCGATGAAGGGGGGCGGGGGCGCGGCGTGGCTACATGGCCATGTAAGGAATCGTGTCTTCGGAGGAGCTCTGGACGATCATGCGTTGATCCAAAATAAAAGTGCATGTGCAGATGCCTGTTGCAGATGGAAATATATGTGCACGCACATGAAAGTATGGAGCCTGTCTGAAGTGCGTCGGAAACCTGCAAGACTCGTTGGTGCTACAGTTATCAGCAGGGTTAAGAACAGAGTGGCCTGATATACTTGGATCCAAGATGGCGGTGGCACGAACGAGAACAAATGACTGTAACAAAAAGGACTTACACTGACACTGCGATGCGGAGATAGAGAGCCGCGCAAGGAAAGACACACTGGCGTAACAGGGGCCCCCGCAGCCCCCGCGGTGCGGGGGGGCCCGCTAGCACATGTCCTGGGAGGGGGCCCCACTTGAAAAAAAATGAAAAAAAATATTTTTTCAAAATCTTTTTTTTTCATTTCTTTTTTAAATCACTTTGCCTTCATAAAGAAATTATTGCTGTAACAGAAATAATGTCTTTATGAAGTCAGAGTGACTTCAAAAAGAAACAATCAGCCTCATTACAAGTTTGGCTGTAGCCTTGCCGGTAAAACCGCCAGGCTGCCGCCAAACTTGCGCTTTTTTCCAGCATCCGCGAATGGGCAATTACCGGGTCATTACGGCCCCGCTGGACCTGGTAATTGCCTATTTGCGGGCAGCGGAAAAAAAATGCTCCCCATTCCCATTTGATCCCCATAGGGTTCAATGGCAATGAGGAGATCGGATGCACTGGCACCATTCAGAATGGTGCCGGTGCACCCGACATGCTCTGCTCACGGGTGCCAGTACGCCCGCCAGGTCAGACCTGGCAGGCGGGAAGGCACCCACAAGCAGAACTCCTAGTTTGCCGGTCTGGTAACAACAGTACCGGCAAGCTTACCGGTACCGTTGTTACCGAACCGGCAAACTTATACTGAGGCCCAATTTCTTTTTGAAGTAATAGGGCTCCCCTCAACCCTATGACATGTGAGTGTATGGTGAAAGGGTGCACACTTAAATGTAAGGATGGCTGGTGTGCATGCGTGTATACGGTGAATGGTGTTTGTGCTTGTGCTCAGGGGCGCAACAAAACCTACATTTCAGGGGGCTGATGCTTCAAATGTTGGGGGAGGCGCTAACTTCACGGGTGGTGGGGGAGGCAAACTTTTTTGTGTGGGGACATCTAATTTCTTTACGCATTTTAATTAGACTATTCTAGTGCAGCTTCAATGTTACAAGCAGTTAACTCTCTCCTTTAAGTGTGAAAGCACCCACTTATGAACTGTTGTGAGAATGAATGGTCTCCTGTTCCCTTTCTACACTTCCAATCACTTCCCTGCCATGAAAGTGCTAAACACACATCACAATTTCAATTGCCTAAAAGATTTGGCATTTGAATGCAGGTACTAACAGTGAAATGCTTTACGTTAGTAACTGCTTGGCCCTTGTTAACCCAGGTGCCGTTTAACATTGGTGTCCTGTTCTGTCCGGCAACTGCTCTGAAGGTCAGCCAGGTTGAGTCAACATAGCCCAAAATTACTGGGGGCGAGTGTTGCAGCCCATTCAACTGAATATTGTTAAGACCCTACTTGTGTTTATTGCCTTAATTATTGGTAATCGTCATTACTCCTAGCCCTATTCTTCCTTGTCTCTGTAATTGTGTATGAGGCAGTACTTGCCTCATACACAAGCACTGGGATGAGGTAGACGTACATGGAGGTAATGCCTGATTTAGCTACCTGTATCTTCATTACTCCTAATCCCACTCTTTCTCATCCCAGTACTTACCTATGAGGCCAGGAGCCTCAAACGTAAGCTCTAGGACAAGGATGAGGGACGTGAAGGTAATTCTGGGCCAAGGAACTGATTTTGGAGGTTGGGGTAGGGCATTGGAGGGAGAGGGCATGTGTGGGAGGTGGGATTGTGCGATAAATCATAATGGTTGTCCATGTCCAGGCTAAGCAGGCATGATATGTGGTATTAGTGGCTAGAGGGGCATTTTGGTGCAGCTAGTTTAGTTATTCTTCAATTTGGTATGACCTTTTTTTAACTGTGCATTTCTGATAAAGCAGTCCTGCTAAGTGTAATTACCTGGCTAGATTGTCATTTGGGTGCTGCCAGTCTAGCCATTCCTTACTGCAGCATTGTATATTTTTTTGAGCATCTGTGATAAAATGATATGATAGAAGTCTATTATAACACACCTGTACACAAGTGATTCTTGGCGCGACAAGCAATGGAGTGAAGATAGAGGGAGTGACAAGACAAATGATCTTACTAGGCCTTGTGTCATTCAAATCGTGCAAGTGCGAGAATGAGTAATGCAAGGGGAAAGGGAGGGGGGAGTGCAAGGAAGAAGGGCGGGGAAAACAGGACTGTAATGCTCTGAGTAAGTGCAGCCACGACAGTGCAGCTCTGGGTAGTGCAAGGAGAACAAGGGACTGTAGGGTTACAGTTACAGTCACTAAGTGCGTGGTAGGCCATCAGCAGTGCAAGGGTGACTGATCAAGAAAGAGCCTGGACTCAGTGAGACTCTGAGGGTAGCCAAGCAACCAGTCGGTACATCAGACAGGTAGGTCAGGGAGGTCAGGTAGGTCAGCAGGGGAGGAAGAGAGCAAAAGCAGAGGAGAAGAGGAATGTTTTGAGCTGCTTCCGGACATCAAGTGGTCCGCTAAAGTTTGAGAGGGGCAGGGAGGCCATTCCAGAGGGAGGCATCTGCAGAGGAGAGAGATCTACCACCCCCACTCCCTGCCTGAAGAAGCATCTAGCCCTTAGAGAGTTGGAGGTAGCCGGTTGAAGGGCTAGAGAAAAAAGGTGTTTTGGAAGAGAGAGTTGGTTGTAGTGTGGGCCCGACCCCAGAAAGCCTTGTGGACAATGCAAAGGGCCTTGAACTTTATTCTTGCAACCACCGAGAGCCAGTGGAGAGATTTCAGGGCTGTAGAGATATGATCCCTGGGCTTGTGGCCAAGGACAAGTCTCTCTGTCCTGTTCCGGATAAGTTGCAGAGGGCGGAGAGTAGAGGAAGGTAGCTTGAGAAAGAGGCTGTTGCAGTAGTCCAGCCTAGAGAGAAACAGGGCTCTGAACACAGTGAGCTTCTGGGGAAATTGAGAAAGGGAAGGGTCCCTTTGAGGAGGAGCAGCTGGTAGGTAGTGGGACCTCTTGGCGACTTCCGAGATGCGAGGAGAGAAAGAGAGAGTAGAGTTGAAGATGACACAAAAGGTTTTTTACCTAGCAGGAAGGCGAGGGAAGAGGGCCCAAGGTGGGTGGCCAGAGTGAGAGAGGGAAAGCAGGGGCAGGGGTCCCAATGAGAAGGATCTCCATCTTAATGGCACTAACGTCGATATCTTTGGAGGTCCACCAATCCTGAATCACGGATAGACAGTCAGGAATGAGCAAGAGATGAGAGGAGCCTGAAGGAAAGCTGAGTGCCATTCGCATAACACTGAAAGTTAAAGGAAAAGGTAGAGATCGGGTGGGCCAAAGGGGCCAAGTAGAGGTTGAAAAACCAGGGTGAGAGGATAGAGCCCTGGGAAATGCCACAAGTAGAGAGAGAGAGGTGATGGAAAAAAAGGGACCAAGTTGGACCTGGGAGGGGCAGTCCAAGAGGAAGGAGGTCAGCCACTCCAGACCCTGATCCGTGATGCCCAGGTTCTCACAGAGTCGATTGATCAGGATGGCGTGGTTGACTGTGTCGAAAGTCGAGGAAAGATCACGGAGGATTAGGACAGAAGGAATGCTGGAATCAAGGTTAGAGAGCAGATCATCACAGGTATTCAGGAGAGATGTTTCTGTGCCTCTGGCAGCTCTGGAGCTAGACTTATGGTCATGGAGACAACCAACAGATTCAACGTGGAGAGTAAGCTGGGAGATGGCCAGCTTTTTTCCAATAGTTTTCCCAGGAAAGGTGTGATGGAGATTGGGCGATAGTTTGCCAGACAGGTAGGATCGGCAGACTGCTTCTTGAGGAGTGGGTGCACAAGGGAGTGCTTAAGGGGAGAGGGGAACGTTACAGTGGTGAAAGAGTGATTACAGAAATTGGCCTAGGTGCAGCAAGGGTGTCAATATGGCCCTTGATGGTTCTGGAGGAGCAGGGGAGCACCTCGTTGGACGACACTTTCATGGATCGGACTTGTCTAGAAACCTTGTCAGGTGTTGTCAGAGAGAAAGAGGTGAAAGGAGGAGGAGAGGTAGAGATGGCCAAAGGGGGGCCGAGAGAGGAAGAGGGAGAGGAAGAGGAGATAGTGGACAGGATGTCCTGAGTTTTAGCTGAGAAGTGAGAGGCCAGAGCCATACAGAGGGCCTGGGAGGGAACCGGAGAGGTGGAGACCGCAACAGGATTGACCAGTTCAGAGAAGATTTTAAAGAGTTTGGCCGTGTTGTTCGACGCAGCAGATACCCGGGCTTCGATGTGTGCTCTCTTCTTGATGAGTGTTATTGCTTCGACTGGCATTTTTGTGCATCCAGTCTAGGTCTGTATAAATGTGGCCTGGCATGCTTTACTGTAATTTCATAACGCGTCTACACTGGTCTACATTGTGCAGCCAGTGGGATATGTTTTCAATGTGGCATGGCATTTTTAATAGCAAAACATTAATGTTCCTGTGCACCGTTGGTGACCTGCATATATTGGATTGGTGTTACCCTACAAAACAATTGCAAAAACTCTGGCTTTTTGGCCAATTATTCTCAGAAAGTGTGCTGTATATTACATTAAAACACATATTTATATCTTTCTCCTAGGACAGTGTGCGTCATACCCTTCAGCAGCACGTTCATGCGTATTGTGCAAGCGTGATAATCTAGGCCGGCCCAGAGTGTGGCACGACCGTGATTTGTTGCCGAGATGGGGGGGCCCCCTCAGCATGGTTCACAGGGGGGCCCCCACATTTTGTGTTACGCCACTGGAAAGACACTGTCATGCACCGGGTCCATGCGCGGCGCTGTCAGCATTTGGGCACGCCTCATGCTATTTCGAAGCTGCGCTGGCGCCCTGGTCAACGCCACAGGCTACGCGGTCCTATTTGGACTACATCTCCCAACACCCCTCACCAGTCGCGCGTCCTCGGCACAACAATCATGTGAGGTTCGCGCAACATGGTTCTGCGTCCTTACGCGTATTACCTATTTGTAGTCACCTGAACCATGGCTCGGGTGCTCCTTAACTGTGTATTGTGCCAGTTCTCGAGTGCATTTATTTCCGTTGCTTCTGCATCTTGATTCCGGCTGCTGGACCCTGCCTGTTACTACAGACTTTTGTATTTGGATTATCCCTTGGTTTCCAACGCTCGGCTCCTTTTGATTGATCTCCCGGTTATCCGACGCTGCTTTGTTTACATGGACTTTCTTGCCTAGTTCTGCCTCGTAAAATCAATACGTGGGTTCCGGTCTTTTTCTTGTTCCATATGCCATGCCAATGCTTATTTTGTTAAGCAGTTTCCTACACTCGTAACAGCCACTATCTGCACTTTCTCCACTTACCTTCTCTCTTTCCCTCCAGCACTTCTTGTCACATACGAACTACCTTACCCCCCTTTTCCTGTCACCCCTTTGTTGATTTTTCTCTTGGCAACACTGTGGATGCTTTGCTGATTCACCAAGGACCCTTTTCCTGTGATATTGGTTAACTTTTTTGTCGCTCTGCTGATTTCATCATTGGTTACCCATTTATTGCTTACCTCTGGACGCTTTCTTGAACTCCAGAGGATTGCTTTTGAGATCCGTTAGATTGCACCATCGTGCCGTCCGGATTAGGTGGATCAACACTGACTATTTGGGATTTTGGACTGTCTAATACTTATCAACTACCATGAGCTGAAAAGATCCTCTTTTCAGGGGCTGTGTGGGTGAGGATCGTGGAACACAAAATCTAAAGAATCCCACAGAACAGCTTCCTTCCCTCTCTGCTAAGAGTGAGTTATCCTAGATGCATGCAACCCTAGTCATGTTCACCCCTTAACCAAAAAAGGGGCGAATAACCATGTAATTATCAAAAATACACATTTTAATATTTACCAAAAACACTTTACACATTACAATAAATTTCTCTAAAACAACACAACAATATGTTTAAAACACACGCTGGAACTCATATCAGTGTGTGTACATATTCTACAAATGGCAAACATTTCAAATTCGTTTTTTGTGCCTAACTGGAGGGTGTGTCTCTATTTAACCCTCTACTGTTATTAATGATACACTTGATTCATACGGGAAAAAGAAACTGTGCCAACACTTAAAGAATGTGTTTCTAGAACCAACATGAATCTCAAAAATAAACACAGGAATAAATCCCCATTGTATATCCTAAAAAAAACGAAAAACGAATTTGAAATGTTTGCTTGTTTGCCATTTTTTAATTATATATTTATTTTAGGGGTTTGGGAGCTAAAAAAAAAGTTAAAAATTAAAAAAAAAAAAAAGGGGGGTCGGGGGGGGGGGAACCCCCCCATATAAAAAAAATGCATTGAAAAAAAAGTCGACATTTTATTTTTCGACATTTTTTTTTCGACATTTTGACTGTCGACATTTTGACTGTCGACATTATGACTATAAACCGCTGACGCGTGCCCATACGAGCAGGAGCAGACCCAGGTGGGCCATGAGGGCACCAGCCGTTCATCTACCCGCACCCAATTGAGACATTAGTTGCCCTACAATGCCAAAGTGTTTGGAGCAGAGCGCTAGAGGGCACACAGCTGGAGCCAAGGTCGCCAGACACCCACGCCTCCATGCACAGGCGACAAGGTAGAAGGAGATATTGCCCCAACACCACCCGCAGCCTGTGGGGCGAGCACTAATGGTCCTAGAGGTGTGAGGTGCACAAACAAAGGGACTGGCCCCCTTTCAGATATCCACACAACCGCAGAAAAAAACAAACAGGAGGAAGCCACATACAAGCAGCCTGGTCGGACTGAGGCTGCCTGGGGCCCATCGACCGAGCAGGCCGAAAGGAGGTGACTGTCATGGGTACTGGCCAGGGACCCCCTTTTATGCCTTTTTCACCCCTAGCTAAGGGTAATATAAGCAGAGGACAGTTAGGAGCCATTTCGGTGGGAGCCTAGCGTGCAAAGAACTCCTTTCACCCATACAGTAATTCTTAGGAATACCCGAATTACAAGTTATGTAGTTAAGTTACCACTTCCTGTTACTGTTTCCTGTGTGCCAACCAGGAACTAGCAGCGGCTCTAGTGTCTGAGTGTTGCTGCCTTTATAAGCCACGCCCAGAGACCGGCCCGTGCTTCTCTGTTGCTGAATGCCCACATTTCTGCGGCATCTCGTCTTCTGCACGCCGACACAGCTGCTTCTAGGAAGAAGAGAGAAGAGAACAGAGAAAGCAGTGAGTACGCGCTGTTTCCACCTCGCCTCCCGCGCTACCAGAATTTAACTTGCTCACCTCAGACGCCGCCCTGTTGGAGCTGAAGCCGCTCCTTTCTTTCACGTCAGCCCAAAGTCTTCTGACCTGCAAGAAGAAACAAAAAGACATAAACGTTAGTAGAAAACTATTCCTTTTGCCGGCATTAGAGTTATATTACAAGAACTTACTTGAACTGAACTTACCTGATTATGACTCCAGTGAAGTAACTGGTACCTTGCTCTAGAAATATATTACAAGAACTTGCCTGAACTGAACTTACCTGAATTGGATTTCACCCAGTGAAGTAACTGGCACCTTGCACGACTTCGGATCAACCCAGTGGAGTTAACTGGGCCCGCCTCCGACTCGCAAAAGGACTTACAGTCGGACTCCAGTCAGATCCGCGGCAGCGAACCTACCAGAAAATCGCTCTCGCCACCAGCAGCACCCCTGCAGATGCAGGACGGAGAGCGCACCAACCCTATAGAGAAGGTGAGATATCCCCTAGTTCAGCAGGCAGCATTCAGGGAAGAAGGGTGTGAGGGGTGGGGAGTGATACTTACCTGGGACCCCACTAATTCCTCCTTCTTTTAACAGATCACCTCCCTCACAGTTGGTAAGAAGAAGGAAGGGAATCAGAGGCTCTCGTTGCTCCTGCAGAGACCCAGGTGAGCGTGACAGTGATGCACCGCGCGCAGGTTAAAAGCGACCGCCACACCACGGGTCAGAGCTGAACTAGAAGAGCAACATATAGGGTGGTGGGACAGACATCCTGAAGGCACTGGGAGGCCCTTCAGACAGACCTGTTGGGCACTGGAAGCGACCGCCCGACTGAGAGAGGCGAGCCACCCCTGGGCGCACTGACTGCGGTCCACAAGAGTGACGCACAACCCGTAGCCTACACAGAGGAAACATCTGGGAGCTATACAAGCAACATGTCCACCAAAGTGGTCAAATCAAAGGGGAAACAATCCTCCTCAGACATTTTCACCAAACCAAGCCTAACCGGAGAGGGGACTGACCCATTGTGGCAAATCATGCCCAGGAAGGGGGAACCACCGCGAGGAGACCAACAGATTGCTGGGTTGAAATCCAAACTCGATGCTTCCATAGCGGAACTGAAAACTTCTCTGGAAGCTAAGATCGACGCGGTCAGTCTGGATGTGAACCTCCTGCGACAGGATGTTAGGGCCATAGCCGAACGAACTGGGACACTGGTAAAGGAAGTGAAAGTCAACACAGAGATCTTTGCAGCAAGCGCCAGGGAGATCCATGCCCTGCGGCAGAGAGTGGACAACTTGGAGAACCAGGTAGAGGAAGCAGAAGGGAGTGTTAGGAGGAATAATATCTGCATCGTGGGGCTCCTGGAGGGGGAAGAAAACCTCGACCCTACGAACTATATCGAGAACATGATATTACAGGAAATAGGGGCGGGAGCGCTTTCACAAGGATTCACAGTGGAAAGGGCACACAGAGCCCAGATCATGAAACCCCCACCGGGAGCCCCACCTCGGCCAATCATAGCCAAAATATTAAACTACAAGGACAGGAAGAAGATCCTTGATCACTTCTGGAAAGGCAGAACAATACGTAGAGCGTCAGCAACAATCACTGCATGCCCGGATTACACGTTCCTGGTACAAAGACGATGCCTGAATTTTGTGGCGGTCAAGAAAAGGTTGCAAGACCCTGGACTGAAGTACAGACTGCTCTACCCAGCGAAATTTAAGGTTTTTCACACAGACAAAGCGCTTTTCTTCGAGACACCGAAGGACGCCGTGATGTGGATGGACGGGATGAACTGCCCAGACGGTGCAGAATGCTGAAAGGCAGATGAGACGGATAAGTGAACAGATGTTTTCTCCTTGTTGAGGGTTGGGGACTGTTGCGTTTACACCGAACACTGCTCTCATATGGGTCATTTGAAGGAGAGGTGCCAGAGACAGCTTCGAGCAGTTAGGGTAAAGTTGGGAAGTCTGAGATGGTTTGGACACTGTAAAAGCTTAGAAATAATCATTCACTGTAACGATTGATGCACTGAGAAGATATTACTGGAGCGAAACCGAGTGGCACTTCTCCCCCATAGGTAGTTAGTTAGGATATTGTAGTATAGTATCCACCTGCTGCGACCTTAGCACCAGCGTCAGCCGGGCATAGGTAGAGATGCGGGGGAGCCTGAGATCCAGGGATGGAGCTGGACAACAGTTGGGAGGGTTGGGGGGCGGAGGGAGGATAGTTGTAGGGGAAGTTGGTGTTGGGGAGAGAAGGGGGAAAGAGGGCGGGAGGGGAGGGAGCTAAATAGAGGCAACAAACAGAGTCTGCAATCACAACTTGGTCTGCACAGGAAGAAGGCGGGGGTGATGGTGGGAGGGGTAGGGTGCGGTTGATGTGGGGGATTTAAGAATAGTGACCTGGAACGTATGAGGGCTGAACAGCTATATCAAGCGAAACAAAATTATGATGTACTTGAAGAGGCAAAAAATCGATATAGCACTGTTACAGGAAACCCACTTGACTAAGGGGAAGCTAGGAGGGATACAGAAGAAATGGAAAGGGACTATGGTGGGAGCCACATATTCGGTATATGCTAGAGGGGTTCTCAAGTGGATAGCATCCCATGTCCCTTTCAAAATATTACAACAGGAGGTAGAGCCAGAGAGGAGGATGGTACTGCTGAGAGGGCTTGTGGGCAATAAGGAGGTAAATATTATTAACATACATACCCCAAATAATGACACAGTGCCATATTTTAAAAACTTGTACACCAAGATCAGCCCGTACATAAATGCAACAGTTATAATGGGGGGAGATTTCAATTTCACGCTGGACCCCAGGCTTGACAGATCTGACGATAAGATAGTCAAGCCGAACCCGGCAGCGAAAGCTCTAGCCAAGCTTGTGCAGAATTTCCATCTGACTGAGATATGGAGAAGGCTTCACTCACAACATAGGGGGTACTCACATTATTCCGCCCCACAAGTCCTGCACACCAGGTTGGATTACATCTTTGTTACTGATACCCTGATAGAGGATATAACAAGTGCAGAATACAAGGCAGCATTCTTATCAGACCACGCGCCACTGGTGGTAATGTGGCAGATTTCCCCACCAAGACCGAGGGTACCAACGTGGAAGCTTAGAGCTGATGCGCTGAAAGATACCATGTTTAGAGAAGACTTGAGGAAGTCGATAAAGGAGTACTTTGAACTAAATACTGGTAGCGTGCAGTCGTCCGGCACACTATGGGAGGCATTTAATGTGGTGGTGAGAGGGGAAGCGATCTCAAAGTCGAAAGTATTACAAGGTGGGATTACTAGAAGAGCTACAACACACAGAAAGGGAGATTGAGGATAAGATGTGGGAGGAGGTGGACTCCACAGGGGACCGAGGCTATACGACAATTACAGGAAAAATGTAAAGTCCATTGGGAAAGGTTGTGCAACCTAAACTATAGGAGATATATAGAAAGACAGCATGCATAAGGTGATAAACTGGGTAGACTGCTGGCTTGGCTGTGTAAGAGTGAGACCCCGAAACAGGTGATCCGAGAGATACACAGATGTGATGGCACAATAGAGGATATTTAAGAGGGGGTGAACACATGTTTCTTTAGATACTATCAGGAACTGTATGCAGAAAAGGTCAAGGAAGAAGAAATAGATATATGGGATGTACTAGAAGAAATAAATCTGCCCAGTCTTGAAGAGGCAGACAGAGAGAGATTAGATACACCACTCACATTGGAAGAACTAGAACATGTGATCCGGACCCTGCCCACTGGTAAAGCCCCGGGGGCAGATGGCCTTCTGAGTGAATTTTATAAAACGTATGTGTCTGACCTACTCCTGCCAATGTTGGCCATGTTAAATGAAGCATTTGACACTGGTAAGCTACCAGGAACCCTTATGGAGGCAATTATCATCCTGCTTCTTAAACCAGGCAAATCAAGCACTGATTGCGGATCTTATAGACCGCTGTTGATGCTAAACCAAGATAGCAAGGTCCTCATTGCGGTAATGGCCAATAGACTGAAACCAATGATAAACACCCTAATACATCATGACCAGACAGGGTACGTCCCCCAAAGGTACATCTCCGATAACCTCCGGCGGCAACATCATGTTATAGACCAGTCAGAGGGGAGTTCTCGAGAAATAGCGATAGTCTCACTGGATGCTGTTAAGGCCTTTGATTCGGTCAAATGGCCATGGCTGATGGCAGTCCTGGAGAAATTTGGGATGGGACCAGCATACCTCAGGTGGGTTGAACTACTGTACAGCGAACTGGTTGCTCAGGTCCAGACAGGGTGGGTCATCTCCGAAAAGTGGACACTAGGTCGAGGCACAAGGCAAGGATGCCCCTGGTCTCCAATGCTGTTTATTTTAGCGTTGGAACCTTTGGTGGCATATCTGAATCACTACTATGGCAAGGTGGGTATCAAAACGGGAGGGGGGCAGCATTTGATATCGCTATACGCGGACGACAAGTTGCTGTATTTACAATACCCAGAAAAAAACCTGCAATATATCCTGGAGATGCTAGAATGTTATGCAATGCTATCGGGCATAATGGTTTACTCGAGGAAGTCTGTTGTGTTCCCCCAGGTAGATATGTGGGAATGTCCCAACATGACTTACCAGTGCTACAGATTGGGTGGGCCACAGACACCTTTCGATATCTGGGGGTGGATGTGTATCACAATGTAGAGAACGAGCACAAAAACAACACTGAGAAAGCAGTAAAGTGGATAGAACGGAGTGTAGAATTCGGGCGCAGCTGCCCCTGACCATCATTGGAAGGGCTAAACAAAGTAGAGTTCAATAGGAGCACACCAAAGTAGAAAAACTATAATAAATTCTTGTTATAATCATAAATATATTCCGGGTGCTGGGGAGGAATACAAGCCCTGACACAGAGCTTGTGCAAAACATGAACAAGAAAAAAGTGTCTATTTCTAAAGACACTCCCGTCCCCTGCACACCATTAAAGGTGATACAAAATCAGTCAGGACAATCTTTGTGTTTTTACCACAATGTAATCAAGTTATAAACAAAGAAAGGGAACAAAACTAATTAAATCCAGTAACTTCTGTTTAACATTTGAATTTGAGAACAAAATGCACAAAGGCCACCATAAAAAAAGGGGAATATATATACCTTTCTAGGGTGAATTTGATGCGTGCATATACAGTATTAAGGTAACTAAAGAATTCTTCTAGTTCTTTTTTGGAGCCACACGAGACCCCAAAAATATTGTCAATGTACCTTTTCCAAACTATGATCTTTGAAGACCATTCAGGTTTGTCTAATACATGCAATTTCTCAGACCAGTACATATAGATGTTCGCGTATGCTGGGGCCATTGCTGACCCCATGGATGTACCAGATACTTGTGCAAAGTACTATTGTTGATACCTGAAGAAACTGTTGTGAAGAATTATTGTAATGAATTCAATGACTAACTGTGGGTCACATTTCACATTGTTAGTTTGCAATAACAACCACTCAACAGCCTCAATCCTCTCCTGGTGCGGGATAGAGGTGTATAAGCTACACACATCCATAGAAAATAAAATACAGTCTGGTGACAAACAAGAAATTTCTTTCACATTTAGGTGAAAGTCTGTGGTATCTCTCAGGTATGTCTGTATTGATTGTACCAAATGTTGTAGGATCCTGTCGACATATTTGAATAAAGGGTCTAAGATGCTGCTGGTGCCTGCAACAATAGACAATAGGATGATGTTTATCCTTATGAATTTTAGGAAGACCCTATAGTACAGGAATTATGGGGTATTTTTTCAATAAAAAAGATCTTGTTTTAACATTAATCCAGTCATTATCAAAAGCTTTGTTCACACAGTCTTCAATTGTCGACCTGATTTGTGGAGTGGGGTCTCTGTCTAGCCTTAGGTATGTGGTGTTGTCATCAAGCATGAACCTGCACTGAGAATGATAAAAGGTGGAGTCCATTACCACAACTGCTCCACCCTTGTCCGCTGGTTTAATCGTCAATTCTAGAGCTTTAGCCAACGTCTCCAATTCCTTCAATTGAAAATTTATGTCTAGTGTTTTTCTGCACTTTGGAAGAAAGTGTTTGAAAAATTCAACTGATGGCTTCTCCATATATATGTATGATTACAGATTACTTCGCTCCTGAGGAAAGGGGTGTTCCCCGAAACGCGTAGAGCTTGAATCTTCATTTCATCACAAGAATATATATTATTCTTGTGATGAAATGAAGATTCAAGCTCTACGCGTTTCGGGGAACACCCCTTTCCTCAGGAGCGAAGTAATCTGTAATCATACATATATATGGAGAAGCCATCAGTTGAATTTTTCAAACACTTTCTTCCAAAGTGCAGAAAAACACTAGACATAAATTTTCAATTGAAAAAATGCACAAAGGCCATCATAAAAAAGGGAATATATATATATATATATATATATATTCCCTTTTTTATGATGGCCTTTGTGCATTTTTTTCTGTTCATTTACATTCAAATGTTAACCAGAAGTTACTGGAATTAGTTTTGTTCCCTTTCTTTGTTTATAACTTAATTACATTGTTGTAAAAACTCAAAGTGTGTCCTGACTGATTTTTTAGCAGCTTTAATGGTGTGCAGGGGACGGGGGTGTTGTTACTCACCGAAATGGAGAGTACGTAAACAGGCCGGACCTCTATTGCTGGGGAGTTGCTTGAAGGAGCTAGGGTTGGAGCCTCCTACCCAAGCCTCCTCTCTGTGAGGGAATGAGCTCTTTAAACCGATATGACCACTTGCTGAACAGTACAGACAAGGGGACCGATCGATCAAAAAAGCGGGGAGAACAGACCGTCTCAAACCCAGGCTGTAAAGGAAAGGATAACAAGTTAATAATCTGCCAATAATGAAACTGGTTTATTCCCAAGACTATTCCCCTTTAGTAGTACCTGGTTTAATCTCCCCTTAAGCCAAAGGAACCGGAGTAACCTATAAGGTAGAGAGGTCTTAGTATATGGCTAACGTATAATTCTGCAGTATGGAAAAACCAAGAAAAACTATACTTTACCCCTGATGGAAATAGGATTGAAGTAAGAGTCCTGGGAAACAACGAAAGTATAAAATAAAAAATAGGGAGGTTAGTAAGGTAGCTATCCCCGAACGGAACGAGGGTCGCACTGGTTTCGGGATGGTGCACCACAGCAAAGCGTTCAAAAGATGCACTTAGGAATGAAGTCGAATTCCACAGAAAATGGTGTTCCAATTAGAGTTTTTCTTACCGGGGTAGTTACTGTCTCAGAGTCCAGGAAGCAGGCAGGGGTCTGGTACACAGGCGGTCACGAAACACAGCAGAGTCAGTGTCTAAGAGTTCCGAAAGCAGGCAAGGGGTCTGGTACACGGGCGGTCACGAAACACAGCAGAATCAGTGTCCAAGAGTTCCGAAAGCAGGCAAGGGGTCTGGTACACGGGTGGTCAGAAAACAGTTCAATCGGGGATTCAGAATAAGGAGTCCGTGTGCAGGCAGGGTCGGTACACGGGAAAACAAGGACTTCACAATTCAAGATACCGGGAGAGCACTTCGGAAAGTATGCCGGTTGTAACTTTAAACAGAAGCAGCGTTCTGTATGCCGCTGTGGAATAAATAACAACAAGAGGCGTATCGTTTGAAGATGAGGCTCCCCTCTCAACGCCGAGAACTACAACGTAACAGGTTTTCTGGATACTGTAGTTCGTGTAGAAATTTGCCATGGCAGCTGCCAGCGCGATAAGAAGGGCGCGTGCCGGCGCCGTAACCCTTTATGAAGGGCGATCACTTTCCTGTCCCTTATTTTGGTTTTAACCGGAATTCCCCAATTGTTCTTGCTCATACGAGAGCAACGAGGCAGAACCCGGGAAACGCGGCACGGCCGAGGGCGAGGTGTAACAGGTGTCTTTAGAAATAGACACTTTTTTCTTGTTTATGATGGGAAGGGCGCCACTGCTGAAGATGATAGTTTTACCCAGGCTGCTGCACAATTTCGCAAATGTCCCTTATATGATTCTCAAACGATTTTTCACCAAAGTGCAGGGGCACAACTCCAGGAACAGAATAGCCCTATGGAAATTGCAAAACCTGTATGATCAAGCAGCAATTAGACTGCCCAATTTCGAGGTGTACTACTTGGCTGGCCAGCTGCAATACGTGGCAAGATGGCTATCCGAGGACACCACACCAGAGACCAGATTGCTAAAGTCGGAATGCGCACCTTACTTTTTGAACGAGTGGATATGGGTAGCCGACCCTCCAAAGGGGAAGAGAGCGGCACTGCTGGTCTTGGGAAGGAAGATCTGGCAGAGAGCCTGCAGAATGATGGGGTGCCCGTTGCCATGTTCCCGCAGGTCCCCCTGGTGACAGTGAAAGGTGTTGATGAACAGATGAGTAGGACCATCAAAGAACATTGGGAAGGAACCAGTGCAAATAACAACTATAGGAGATGTATGGTGGGGGGGAGGATGGAGTTTGATATTGTAACGCTCACCTGATTCCCACGGAGGCGCTGATCCCGGCTGGGTTGCTATCGTTTCTTCAATTGAGAAGCGTAGAGCTCAGACGACTCTCAGGACTGGGCTTCCTCTTATCGAATGTCTGACTTGCAGGGTAAGTTTTCTGCAGGTGGAAGAAAAAGGGTTAATCACCGTTTGATGGGATTCCTTCTCCCACCAATCGCCAGTTTCTCCCACAGCCTAGCTTTCTACTTGTCTCGGCGAGCTCTCACCTTAGGCGTATAAATGCTGAGCTCTCCATCCTGCGTCTGGTGCAGGGGTGCGTGGATTCCAGTTACGTCACTGGATGAGTTCAGTGTTGAGGCTCAAGTCTTTTGCGGCCTTAGTTGTGGCACTGGTGCTGGGATGCCGAAGAGCGATGCCGCCGTTACTGCATGAGCGGATGCCTGTAAGTATACTGTAGTCTTTAGGCTTTAAAAGATGGGCACCTTAATAATGTCCCTTTTCCTTTGTTTCAGGCCTCAGGATGCTGTGGGCGTAGTTTTCCGTTGCCGCTGCACGTGCCGATGCACGTAAGTATAATGTTCGTTGGCCGCTTTTAATGGCACCTCTAATAATGTCCTTTTTCTAGTTTTCAGGTGCCGGGATGCTGCAGGCTTTATATCCGTTGCCACTGCACGTGCCGATGCACGTAGGTATAATGATCGTTGGCCGCTTTTAATGGCACCTCTAATAATGTCCTTTTTCTAGTTTTCAGGTGCCGGGATGCTGCAGTTGATGCGGCCGCTTCTGCGCATGCAAAAACTGGTAAGTTAAGATGAATGCGACTGCCTTCACCCGAACCCCTTTTTAATTATGTCCTTTGCCTTTCAGGTGCAGAGAAGCTGCCGAAGAGAAGGCCGCAGTTAGCTCTGTTGCAATCACGGATGGATCAGGTAAGCGGGCGCAGCTGCGAGCGAGTTGCACTTTTCTAACCTTATGTTTATTCTTTGCAGGTTTTGCCGGTGACTGGATTCCGGGATCTGGTAAGTATTGTTCTGTGTCTTTCTTCATCAACAGGTTGCTGCGCGGAAGCTGAAGATGACTCTGGACCTGGAATGCAGGAGCCGACTCGGTGAGCGTCCTGCTGCTGCTGCAGAATAACGCGAAGCACGTGTTTTCCATCGGGCGTGGTTTAAATAGCAGAGAAGTGCTTCCAGTGTGTGTTCTTCCACCGGTTCCACCCAGGTAAGAAAAGAGTTCCTGAATGGAGGGAATAGTTCCTCCCAGCCCTGATGGCTGGGGACTTCAACCAGACTGGATTGTTCTGGGTAAATATGCAGCATGGTCTGCCTCAGGTAAGTCCACCCAAGCAGTATTACACTGTTTATCAATATGAGCCCGGCGCCTATGGCGCCGGGACTGAAACCCTTCATGAGCCTGGCGCCAAAGGCGCCAGGACACGGTCCAAAGGGCCCCTGTAGGGGTCTGCTGGGTCCAGAGTAGTGGAAGACGGGTCTGCTTCCGAGGGCGCTGGGCCAGTCCTGGCCCCTCGGGAGTAGCGCCCATGACAGCCCCCCCATCAAGGCCCCTCCCAAACTTGTCCTCCCCGGGGGTTTTGGTTTATCGGGAAAGGTTCGGTGAAATTTCTGGACTAGACGAGGAGCATGGACGTGGTCATAGGGTTCCCATGACCTTTCCTGAGGTCCGTAGCCTTTCCAGTCGATTAGGTAGAATAGCTTTGTTCTGATGATTTTAGAGTCCAAAATGTCTTTTACTTCGAATTCAGGCTCCCCATTCACTTGAATGGGCTCTGGAGGATTGGTCAATCTGGTTCCAGGTTGCATGGGTTTCAAAAGAGATACGTGAAATACAGGATGTATTCTCATATGGGTTGGCAATTCTAATTTAACGGCCACTGGATTAATTATGGCCGTAATTGGATATGGTCCCAGGTATTTGGGGTTGAAGGTGCGAGGCCCTTTAAGCGATAAATGTTTGGTGGACAGCCAGACTTGATCCCCAACCTGGTATTGAGGGGCATTGCTTCGGTGTTGATCTGCTCCTTTTTTGTACCTCTCTTTAGCTTGTTGTAGATGTGCAGTAGCTTCCTTAAAAGCTTGGGTAATAACGGTGTGCAATTGATCCACGGCAGGTGTTCCAAGATCTTGAGGTGGATCAAGGTTGGAGGTTCGAGGATGAATCCCATACAAGATGTAGAAGGGACTCTTCCCGGTACCCGAATGAACTGAATTGTTGTAAGCATATTCAGCTATCCAAAGGATGTCCTTCCAGTTACTCTCCGACTGTTGTAGCATGCATCGTAAATATTGCTCGAGAGTCTGGTTTGTTCTCTCGGTTTGCCCGTCGGTCTGGGGATGATGGCTGGTCGAAAGTCTTACATCGATTTGAGCTAATCGACAACAGCTACGCCAAAAGTGGGAAATAAACTGGCTCCCCCTATCTGAGATTAGTACTGACGGGAAGCCGTGTAGCCGGACGATGTTTTCAAGAAATACTTTGGCTAGGACTGATGCTGAAGGTAAGCCTTTTAGCGGAATGAAGTGGGCCATTTTAGAAAACAGGTCCACAATAACAAGAATGGTGTTGTACCCGGAACAGGAGGGTAAGTCTGTGATGAAGTCCATGGAAAGGGTATGCCAGTGACACGGTGGGATGTCTAATGGTTGCAGAAGACCAGCCGGCCTCTTCTTCTGACCCTTGTTTTGAGCGCACACACCGCAGGACATCACAAATTCCTTTATGTCTTTTCTCCACGAAGGCCACCAGAAGTGTCTCTTCACCTTTTCTGTGGTTTTGGCAATGCCAGGGTGACCCTCAATTAATGAATCATGATAGCAGGAGATTACCTGTCTTTGTAAATCGGCGTGTGGTAGGAACAATCGTCCTTGGAAATAAGGCAAGTCATTGCTTACGGTGAAATCTTTTCCTTTTTGTAACCAGTTCAGTAAGTCTGGTGAGGTTACAAGTTGTTTAGTTTTTTCTTCAATATCCTCAATGGATTGTGAAGAAATCAGACCCACGATCCTTTGTTCAGGAATTATTGGTACAGGTTCTGGATTGGCAACGTTATCTCCCATTCCAATTCGGGAAAGAGCATCCGCTTTGCCGTTCTTGTTGCCGGGGCGATAAGTGATCACGAAGTCAAATTCAGCAAAGAATAGAGCCCAGCGAAGCTGTCTGGAGGATTGAGCCTTGGCGGTTTTCAGATACTGCAGATTTCGATGATCGGTGATCACTGTGACGGTGTGTCTGGCCCCGAGGAGATAATGCCGCCATGCCTTAAAGGCTGATTTAATCGCTAGAAGCTCTTTGTCTGTGATGGTGTAGTTGATCTCAGGCGCCGAGAACTTCCGAGACCAGAATGCCACAGGATGCAGTTGGTTAGTCTCTGGATCTCTTTGTGATAGGACTGCTCCCATTGCTAAGCTGGAGGCGTCGGTTTCAATGATGTAAGGGAGGTCCAGGCGTGGGTGTTTCAGTATTGGCGCCGAGGTGAATTTAGCCTTTAGCTCTTGGAAGGCTTGTTCTGCTTCTGCGGACCATTCAAAGCGTTTATTTTTTCTTAAGAGGGCGGTGATGGGTTGTACCACTCGTGAAAACTGTGGAATAAATCTATGGTAAAAATTGGCAAAGCCTAGCATGCTTTGAACGCCTTTCACGGAAGTAGGAGACAGCCATTTGAGGATAGCGTCTACTTTTCTCGAGTCCATGTGGACTCCTTTGGATGTCAGAATAAATCCCAAAAATTCGACCTCAGTGACATGAAAAACACATTTTTCGAGCTTGGCAAAAAGTTTATGTTGGCGAAGTTTTTCAAGGACCGCCCTAACATGATTTCGATGGTCAGCTTCTGAAGATGAGTACACAAGAATGTCATCTATGTAGACGACAACGCAGACATCAATGAGCTCTCTGAGGACATCATTCATAAAATATTGGAAGGCGGCCGGTGCATTGCATAGTCCAAAGGGCATCACTTGGTATTCAAATAGCCCATACTTAGTGCGAAAGGCCGTCTTCCATTCATCTCCTTCCTTGACCCGTACCAAGTGATAAGCTCCCCGGAGATCAAGCTTAGTATAAATACAGGCGTTTTTTACCTGGTCAAGGAGTTCCGGGATCAGAGGTAAGGGGTACCGGTTTTTTACTGTTATCTGGTTCAGAGCACGATAATCTATACAGGTTCTGAGGTCACCTTCTTTTTTTGGTACGAAGAACAGAGCCGTGGATGCAGGGGACTTCGACGGACGGATAAAGCCATTGGCCAGGTACTGGTCTAAATACTGTCGCAGATGAAGGTTCTCAGGCTCGGTAAGGGCGTAAATCCTACTGCAAGGGGGAGTTGCACCGGGTAGCAAATCTATCTGACAATCGTATGATCTGTGGGCTGGCAAAGTGTTAGCCTGTTCCTTTTGAAAAACATCTTGGAACTCTCGATACCCTAGAGGTAATTGTGGACCGTCAGCCGTTACTGACGCTAGGCCAGTGTTGGGTCGTGGATAACAAGTTGGTGTGCACTCTGGGAACTTTATCGTCTTTGCTCGCCAATCAATCTGAGGATTGTGTTTCTCCAGCCAAGGAATCCCTAGAATTACTTGGAATTGAGGAGCCTTGATCACGTCGAACACAATTACCTCCTGGTGCCCGTCTTGGGCTAGTATCGTCACTTCAGTAGTGGTATGGGTCACTGGTCCGGAGGCGAGTTCCGTCCCATCCACCGTGGTAATGACGTCTTTAACCACCTTTGGACAAAGAGGTAAGTTCATCCTGGAAGCCAATTCGCGGTCCACATAATTTCCAACTGCTCCGCTATCAATGTATGCCTTAATTGCATGCAAACGATCCGGTTGCTCTGGGTTTACGAGGACCATTGGCATTATGAAGTGCGAGGTCAAAGAACTGGTTTTTACGCTCGGCAAGCGGACCTCTACACTTGTCGGGTGAGGTCGTTTCCCGGCTCAGGCTTTTCAGAACTCTTATCAGAAGCTCCCACTGTCTTCTTAGGTGGTTTCACCGGGCAATCTCGAAGAAAATGTCCTGAATTTCCACAATAGAGACATAGTTGCATTTGTCGTCTCCTGTCGCGTTCTTTCTGGGTTAGGGGACCCTTTACAACCCCAATTTGCATAGGTTCGACGGCTTCAACTCCTTTGGTGTGACTTTGAGGCTTAGGGAACACTCGTGTTTCAAACCTGGATCAATCCGCCTTTCTGTTTTGTAGTCTGTGATCCAATTGGACCACCAAATCAATGTACTCCGAACAATCCTGAGGAGGATTCACTACCTGGGCAAGGACGTCTTTGAGTTCGCCACGCAAACCCCTGTGAAAAAGCGTGATTCTTTTGTCCTCAGGCCATCTCGTTTCCACGATTAGCCTATTGAATGATGCAATGTAGGCCAAAAGATCTTGATTGCCCTGTCGTAGGGAAAGGAGTTCGTTGTCCAGGGCCTGCCCCTGGGAATGCCTTGCAAAAAGTCTTTCCATATTTGCCTGGAAGGTCGGGAAATCACGAAGGATCGGGTCATCCTGTGTAACCAGAGGGATCGACCAATCAGCGGCACTGCCGCTAAGATACGAAAGCACAAAGGCTATCTTAGTCTGGTCAGTCGGAAAGGCTGCAGGTCTACAAAGAAAGTGCAATCGGCATTGATTTATAAACACCGCAAACCTTTTAGGGTCACCAGAGAAGCGTTCAGGCGGTGCCAATGGCACATTTCGGGGTAGGTTGATTTGAACAGGATTGGCTGAAGCCGCTGGGTTATAGCTCCCTCCTGAATTAGGTAGCAGGGTTTGCCCCGCTTGTGTCTGTAATAACTGTCTGGCAAGATCATCAGTTCGTTCTTTTGATATTATCAATTCCCTCCTAAGGGCATTCGTTTCCTGGCGGGCAGCATGAACTTCAGCTCTTAATTCCCCTAATAACTGGGCCAGTTGGTCTGTGTCGGAAGTTTCCATAGCGCCTGGGTAGGAGGTTATTGGTGGGCTTCGCGTTCTGTAACGCTCACCTGATTCCCACGGAGGCGCTGATCCCGGCTGGGCTGCTATCGTTTTTTCAATTGAGAAGCGTAGAGCTCGGACGACTCTCAGGACTGGGCTTCCTCTTATCGAATGTCTGACTTGCAGGGTAAGTTTTCTGCAGGTGGAAGAAAAAGGGTTAATCACCGTTTGATGGGATTCCTTCTCCCACCAATCGCCAGTTTCTCCCACAGCCTAGCTTTCTACTTGTCTCGGCGAGCTCTCACCTTAGGCGTATAAATGCTGAGCTCTCCATCCTGCGTCTGGTGCAGGGGTGCGTGGATTCCAGTTACGTCACTGGATGAGTTCAGTGTTGAGGCTCAAGTCTTTTGCGGCCTTAGTTGTGGCACTGGTGCTGGGATGCCGAAGAGCGATGCCGCCGTTACTGCACGAGCGGATGCCTGTAAGTATACTGTAGTCTTTAGGCTTTAAAAGATGGGCACCTCAATAATGTCCCTTTTCCTTTGTTTCAGGCCTCGGGATGCTGTGGGCGTAGTTTTCCGTTGCCGCTGCACGTGCCGATGCACGTAAGTATAATGTTCGTTGGCCGCTTTTAATGGCACCTCTAATAATGTCCTTTTTCTAGTTTTCAGGTGCCGGGATGCTGCGGGCTTTATATCCGTTGCCACTGCACGTGCCGATGCACGTAAGTATAATGATCGTTGGCCGCTTTTAATGGCACCTCTAATAATGTCCTTTTTCTAGTTTTCAGGTGCCGGGATGCTGCGGTTGATGCGGCCGCTTCTGCGCGTGCAAAAACTGGTAAGTTAAGATGAATGCGACTGCCTTCACCCGAACCCCTTTTTAATTATGTCCTTTGCCTTTCAGGTGCAGAGAAGCTGACGAAGAGAAGGCCGCGGTTAGCTCCGTTGCAATCACGGATGGATCAGGTAAGCGGGCGCGGCTACGAGCGAGTTGCACTTTTCTAACCTTATGTTTATTCTTTGCAGGTTTTGCCGGTGACTGGATTCCGGGATCTGGTAAGTATTGTTCTGTGTCTTTCTTCATCCACAGGTTGCTGCGCGGAAGCTGAAGATGACTCTGGACCTGGAATGCAGGAGCCGACTCGGTGAGCGTCCTGCTGCTGCTGCAGAATAATGCGAAGCACGTGTTTTCCATCGGGCGTGGTTTAAATAGCAGAGAAGTACTTCCAGTGTGTGTTCTTCCACCGGTTCCACCCAGGTAAGAAAAGAGTTCCTGAATGGAGGGAATAGCCTGATGGCTGGGGACTTCAACCAGACTGGATTGTTCTGGGTAAATATGCAGCATGGTCTGCCTCAGGTAAGTCCACCCAAGCATTATTACACTGTTTATCAATATGAGCCTGGCGCCTATGGCGCCGGGACTGAAACCCTTCATGAGCCTGGCGCCAAAGGCGCCAGGACACGGTCCAAAGGGCCCCTGTAGGGGTCTGCTGGGTCCGGAGTAGTGGAAGACGGGTCTGCTTCTGAGGGCGCTGGGCCAGTCCTGGCCCCTCGGGAGTAGCGCCCATGACAGATATGCTGAGTAGAGACACAGGCTTACATAGCGGGCAATATATCACATATGCTAGGCTGATGAAGTTAGTGAAGAATGCATGGTCTGAGATAGAGCTGGCCCAGCAGCCGGACGCAGCCGGAGAAACTTTTCAGGTAGTGTCAGAAGGCGGCCATGCGATCTTCCGAATTTATGAATTATTGATGTCTAAGGTTGACAAAGAGGTGGTCCAGATAAGGAGTGACTGGGAAAAAGAAGGAGGGTAGACTATAAATGATGGACTATGGGCGAGGATGCGGAGGTATCACAAGAAAGTATTGAGGAATGTTAGACTACAACAGATTCAGTTATATATTACCCACAGGGCATACATGACCCCCAAGAAAAGTGCTAAATTCGCAAATGCAGCTATGCAGAACTGCCCGAAATGTGGGGAGGAGGACGCTAGGATGGTACACATGTTCTGGGTGTGCCCAGAAATAGTGAGATACTGGCGGGAGGTGGAGAACCGGCTGGCTGACAAAGGGATCAGATTAGAAGTGGATTCTCCTGTGGGCGTGCATGGTGGGGGATTTCCAAGACCACGCAAACTTAAGCACGTGAGCAAAGTCAAATATTTGGCTTATATTCTAGCGAAGCGTAGGATAGCGATTGGATGGAAGGCAAGAGAGAGACCGAGTGTGGAAAGATGGTGGTGGGATCTCTTGAAATGGGCAGACGCAGAAACAGTGGTCTGGAGAGAAGCAGTGTGTAGGGACGGGGAGGAGGAAGCAGCATCACTGACAGCCTGGCTGCACTTGGTGGCATCACTAACGAGCTTGGGTTCTGAAAAACTCAAAACGAACAGCTCCCTAGATAGCAAAGAAGGGGCGACAGGCATCGGCTAGAACATGGAAGTTGTATATTGCGAGACTCTGGGGGGGAGGGGAGGCTAGTAACTGTGTGGATATTTTTGGTTTATGTACTTTTTTGTTTTTTCATGCACCATGTTTGGGTGCAATATTCGTTGATTGTTGTGGAAACTAATAAAATACTTTAATTTAAAAAAAAGTTTATTCCCATGAATATCATTATCACAGTCTTGTCTGTGTTTAACAGCAACTTATTCTGTTTCATATAATTATGCAATACAGTCATGGCATGCTGGAGACCAATATAAGTATTATCAAACAGTACGATATCATCAGCAAACAGGAGAGCAGGAATTCAAGTGGCACGAAAGTCTGGGCAAAAATGATTGACAATATGCAAGTTAATCTACCAGGTCAAGGAGATAGAGATTAAATAGGCAGGGTGCTCAAACCAAACCCTGCCTAAGGCACATTTATGTATTAACTGGGGCTCCCAGTTTCCCATTATTATCTAAACAAATTTGGATACTTGTGTTTGAATGCAATTCTACTAGAAGTCTTAGCAGGCCACCATGCAGTTTGTTCCACAGTCTATTTCTTTCTACGGTATCGAAGGTGCTTGCCAAGTCCACACTTGCCATGAACAGGGGCAGTGATATTTGTCCAGGGCCTGTTCCTTTAGTAGTTGGATGATCAGTCCATTTAATCCAATTCCACAGTTCTTACTGAAGCCTTTTTGATATGTAACTGGTCTATTAACTGAATCCACCCAAGCTGCCAAATCCTGGAGAATTAGCCCTGCAAATATCTTTGACGCTGAATCCAGAAATGCTATTACACGATAATTTCCTGGGTCCCTGATGACACACGTTTAAAAATGGGTACGACTTTGTGGAGGAGGTGCTAGACCCCCCCTTCCCCTGCTAGAACCCCCTCCTTCCTCTTAAACTGAATGCAAAAAACCTAATAAGTTGATCAATAGTTCCAGTATTGCAAAAATCTGAATTATAGTGTTTTAGGGCAACATATATTTTTTGGGGTCAGAATATCCCAAGGGGTGGAGGTCATCTCAGGTATTATATGTAAATCATAAATATCTAAACATATAGGGCCTCAATACACGGAACGCGGTAAAAAACTGCCCTTGCCGGCATGGCGCTATTAACGTGTCCGCCTTGGCAAGAGGCCGCTAATTGCGTGCCATTACGAGTATGCGGACACGAGCACAGCGCCATGCCGGTAATGACCCTACTGCCATGCCGCTAAAGACCCCAAAAAGACCCTTAGCGGCACCGACAAAAGCGATGATAGCACTTCCGACCTCCAGCAACACGCAAATAGCGGTCACCGCTATTAGCGGTCACCGTAAAATTGCGGAAATGGAAATAGCGTCATCGCACAGGAACGGGAAAGAGCACGGCGGCCATCTTTAAAAACACAATCCATTGCCATCCTCTGCCCCCAGGACCTGTTTCCACACCAGTGCCATACCAAAGCATCAAGGATCCCCTCACAATGCCCAAGGCAATCAAGAAAGGCGCAGATCGCCAGCGCAAGGAGAAATTCACAAATGAGGAGCTGATCATGCTGACGGAGACCCTTGCTGCAAGCGCGGATGTTGTCTTCACGATTGACATGCAGCGTGAGACCCTGATTAAAAAAAAGGCCATCTGGGCAGAGGTGGCCCAGAAAGTCAGTGCGGTGGGCACCACCACCCGCACCGTTAAACACTGCAGGAAGCGGCGGGGCAATCTCCGCCTCCGGGTCCGCAGCATACTGTCTGCAAATCGTAAGCTGGCCATGGCCACAGGAGGTGGCGCTGATTCTCCCATCAAACTCAGGGAGTGGGAGGAGACCTGCGCCAGCACAATTGGCGTAGAATCCATAGAGGGAGTCGGGACATGGAGCGTGGTGCGCCCACAACATCAGATGGAGGTGAGTGTACACATGAAACAATGCACTGTGAAAGGTGAGGCACCCCCCAAATGTGAGCCCAGAATCACCTCAGGGATGTGGCCACAAACATACATGCACACAACCCTGCCCATGTGAGTGTCACACCCCAACACACACACATGCACGCATCACCACAGACATGTGCCACACAGACCCATGCATGGATGACCCACCCAACAGCCCCATGACCTGAATGCCCACTAATGAAGTCCCAATGCACAGAACAGCATGAGGAACAAAATCTGCATGAAGCACGTTGAACCATCACCAATGCCATCCCCCTCTTTGTCCCCCACAGGCTCACAGACCGACAGCGATGAGCAGGACACTGCAACACAGGCTCCCCCTGCCTAAAAACAAGCCAGGGCACAGGAGACAGGGAACACCGCCACCACATTAAGGGGCACAGGGAGGAGTGAGCACCTGCAGAGGGGCAAACGCAGCAAGAGAGCCACTGCACCAAGACCTGAAGCTACGGCTGCAACAATTGCTGCACCCACTGCTGTGATCCCCCCAACACAGGAAACACCCACGGAGGGCCCACTCTCTGCTGCCACCAGTTCGACTGGTGAGGCAGCAGCCACTGTGCCGCTGTCTGACGTGGAGGAGACGAGTGACTTGCCCATGCAAATGCAGACCCCCAGTGCCCCAGGATCCAGAGAAGCAAGCCCACGGTCAACACCACGATCCAGTAGCCATGGCCAGTCTGGCGACGAGACCATGGCAGGGTGCTGTAGCCCACAGGTGCCCTCACCTGATGGCTGAGACATAGACCAAGGTGCAGCAGCCACCCCACGAGCTGGACACAGTGGCCATGACCTGGCCACCATCAGGCAGCGCCAGGAGGATATTACAGCGCTGGTTGGCCAGCATGTAAATGAGGTAGCCCGTCTGAGGGAGGAGTTCAGGGAGAATGCTAGGCAGTCGAGGGAGGGAATGGAAGCCTGCACCAACAGGCTCTGCGAGGAGATGGCACAACTGAGGCAGGTCCTCACCCGCATAGCGGACGCGATGGAGCGACAGTACCCACCACCACCACAAGAACAACCAGGCACCTCCTCCTCTGCAAGTTCAAGGCAAACAAGCCCCCGCCGCCGCTCCTTGCGCACCATGAGGCACACACCCTCACAACCTCCTAATGGTGGTGGTGGGCATGGGAAGTAGGGCCAGCAGGATCTAGCTGGCACATGTGCAGCAGGACACCAACGTTGTGCAAGCCACACATGGGGGTGTTGTGGGGGGGGGGTGAGGGTGTTTTCGGAGTGTTTTGGGGGAAAGGGTGGTTGCATATTCGGGGCCATGCACTTTTTCTTCTCAAAATATGTTTAATACACTGGTGACAAGTTAAGACACAGGCTTGGACTTCATCATTGTGTATGTGAACTTTATTGGGGGACAGGGCCCATTGTGCGCTTCACCACAAACACCAGTGCACTAATACCCACATCCATCCAACAGAGTTGAACCATGTGATTCAGAATATTTGGTTGATCAGATGCTGACGCACATCGTGTCCCTCCTGGGCATCGCCTCTTGCTTGACATGCAGCCCCGTCCCCTCCCTCCTCATCCCCATCATCATCCTCATCAGGTGGTTGCATTTCGACGTCAGGGGGCAGTGGCACATTCCGTCTGATACACATATTGTGCAGCATGACACATGCCATGGTGATCTTGGCCACCTTCTCATGGCCGTACAGGAGAGCCCCACCCGACCTGCATAGGCACCGGAACCGTGTCTTCAAAAGGCCAAATGTCTGCTCAATCACGACGCGGGTACGGGTATGTGCATGATTGTATTGCTCTTCGTGCCTGTTCTGTGGGTTCCGTACAGGGGTAAGGAGCCACCTCTTCAGGGGATAGTCAGCATCACCTGCATGGGTGGAACAATGGGGACTTGTTACTGTTCACCTCAAGTGCAACCTGTACATATCACACTAATCCAGTTTGCATTTTGATTGGCATCCACGAATCCCAGCATGCATGGAGACGATCTGTGTCACTGCAATGTGAGAAGGTGAGCTAGTCCCTGCAAGTGGACATGCACCATGCATGCCTCCGGCAGTAATTGCCATGTCCTGGGTGTGGACAGGTCTTAGGTGTTCCTGGGCCCAGGCAAATTTGGTACCACACTGCTAGTGTACTGCCATTCTGAAATCGATGTCGCCATGCTGTGAAGCGTCACTTCAGTAGTGGTGTGGGGTGTGGTTCAGTACAATGGCTAGAGGTGATCCCTTTGCATGCACTCAAGGGCGCATAGCTGTAGTGATGTTGTGCAGCACAAATTTTCTATTTGCATATTGGTGCCATGTTGCTGATTTGTGTCATATGGGGTGTGGTATGATGTGCAGTGTGCATGTGGATGGATGTGTCATGTTTGGCATCTTGGATTGTTTTCAATGTTGTGCTGCTTCAAATTGCATGTTGTTTTGTTTCCGGTCAATTGTGGCCTGCCTTGGTGGACATTGGCCTACATCTGTATGTCCATTTGTTGTACAGACGACAGTCCACACCCAGTTGGAGTATGCATCTCTCCCCCCCCAATCACACCCAGTTGGAGTATGCATCTCTTCCCCCCCAATCACACCCAGTTGGAGTATGCATCTCTTCCCCCCAATCACACCCAGTTGGAGTATGCATCTCTCCCCCCCAATCACACCCAGTTGGAGTATGCATCTCTTCCCCCCCTGAATCACACCCAGTTGGAGTATGCATCTCTCCCCCATCACACCCAGTTGGAGTATGCATCTCTCCCCCCCAATCACACCCAGTTGGAGTATGCATCTCTTCCCTCCCCAATCACACCCAGTTGGAGTATGCTTCTCTTCCCCCCCAATCACACCCAGTTGGAGTATGCATCTCTCCCCCCCCCCAATCACACCCAGTTGGAGTATGCATCTCTTCCCCCCCAATCACACCCAGTTGGAGTATGCATCTCTTCCCCCCCAATCACAACCCACATCACGCTGCCATGTGCTTGCCCTGCTACTCACCAAGTAGCCACGAGCGTTGTCCGGCTTGTCGCTCCATGTAGCGTGGTATCGTTGAGTTCCGCAGGACCATTGAATCATGGGTTGATCCAGGATATCGGGCACAACAATGTGTGATATCTTGTTTGAGTCACATACCATTTGGACATTGATGGAGTGGAATTGCTTTCTGTTTCGGTAGACTGCTTCATTGTAATGTGGGACCACCAATTCCACATGGGTGCAGTCGATGGCCCCGATGCAACTTGGGCTGCCTGCCAGTGAATAGAAGCCAACTTTGGTGTGGGAGATCTCCTGGGCAGTCCGTGGCAGGGATATGTGTTCACTTGTGTGCTTGTGGAGGGCATCGAGCACCTGAGTCAGCGTGCGTGAGAATATTGGTTGTGAGATGCCATGCATCTGCCCTACTGTATGCTGGTAGGTGCCTGTGGCCAGGAAGCGGAGCACAGTTACCACCTTCAGTAGAGGGGGGATGGCAGTTCGGATGTTTATGAGGCTCACAATGTCGTCATGTATCATGTCCACGATGCTGGTGATGGTATCCCGGTCCAGACGGTACAGGGTGTGTATCTGCTCAGGGGTTGGGTTGAATGGACTGGCTCGGATCCTGGGGATTGCTGGCTGCCTCTGTGGTATTACTAGGTGGACTGGTGGGGCTTGCTGCGCCTGTCTCGCCCTCCTCCTCCTCCTCCTGCGTCTCCTATGTGCTGCCTGTTGTTGTTAGTGCTGCAATGCAATCATGTCCTACAGCCCATTTAATGCTGCTAGTATTGGAACCATCTTGGTTTGGGAAGGGGTGTGCGAAGGGGTGTGGTGTGCTCCTTTTGTGCTGCCACAGTCTCCATTGCCTCCACCTGTGCTGATTGTGTCCACCTGTGGCAGGTGGGAACACTGTTCATTTCTCTTAGTGGGTGGTTCGCAATGCCGGTATTTACGCCATGCCGGTATGGGCTTTTTGGGGCTGTTCCATGCCACTATTAGCATGTCCGCATGGCTTGTGATGGTGTGCTAATAGCGGCATGCCGCTATTTACGGGATATGGGGTCGTGCGCCCGTGGACTAGCCGCTATTAGTGGCACCGTTCTTAGCAGTGCCGCTAATTGCGGTTGGCCGGGTCCTAATTGGGAAGGGTTTTTAACGATACCAGTATTCCCTTACCGGTATCGTTATTCCCTTACCGCAATCTGTGTAATGAGACCCATAGTCTGTGAACTGAACAGAAACCGAGTTATGCGCAAAAGTAAATAACAAACTCCCCATTGGTAGCTGCAAAGAACATTCAGGTTAGAGAGACTCAAATAAATTCTAAGATGGATGCCGAAGAAACAAAATGGCCTCTGGACCAGATGTTAGAATAGATGACTCATTGTGAATCCAGGATGTTCTTTTGGCAGCAGTTCACTGTAGGCAATTATGAGGTGGGATATATTTAGCATTTCTTGGCAGCGATTCTGACAGTAATGGGCCGTGGAGCTGGATAAAAGTCTGAGAAGCTACCAATTAGACAGAACAGCTGCTTAAACTTGCAGCAAATATGCTGAGTTCATGACGTTTCCCACAGTATTGCCTGCCAAGTCAATTTGGGAGGTCTCAGCAATCTGATAAGAGCTGCTTCTTTGGCAGCGATGAAGGACTTATAAAAGAGGTTGGTAGGATCTCACACAAATTTAACTATCCTATATGTCATTCAAATGATGCTTGCCAAGAGAAGTCATGTGGGCTTGGTGAGTGGCACTTAGATCAACCAATAATAGAATGGATAGGGGTTTGCTTTTAGTTGAAGGAACCAATTAAAATGTATTGTGCAATGAATTGTAATGTCACATCAGCCTGAGAAAAGTATAAAAGGAAGCTGATTCAAGAGTTTAGGACTGCCATTCCTGATGTCCTTGAAAGTGTAATAAAGATGACTTTTGAACCAGCTTAGGCGTCTGTCTCCATCCTTGTCCAGTGCCCTGTCTGTGCTGCCTGTTCCACAGATGTCAAGTGCCCAGGGAGGCATTGGGCCCTCCAGTTCACTTGGTGGCCATGTGTGAAGGGACCCTGAAGACTTTTCTTCCAGAGAAAGGAATCCAGAGGGTTATGCTGGCAGACATGAGGAGATGTGCCCTGGGGAGAGTGGTAGGTTAAGTAATTTATCTGCAGTGTGGCCCCACCTTGCCGGGAAGGGGTCTCCCCATGAATGATGGATGGCACACTTTGGCATCTGTACATTTGGGTATGTGTTATGGGAGACTGGGGTAAGGTGGGGGTAAATAAACATGTATTATGTATTTTAAGGGGGTTGTGGTAGTGTAGAAGAGTAATCAGGGGTCTTTAAAAAAGTAATTCAAGAGCAATCAGGGGTCTTTAAAAAGTAATCCAAAAGTAATCTAAGAGTAATCAGTGGTTTTTAAAAAGTAATCTAAAAATAATGAATGGTTTCAAAAATAAACATAATAGTTTAGAAGAGCAATGGGGTAGTTTAGCTAAGTAACGGGGGTTGTCTTAGTGTGTGTGACGATGAGTGTCAAAAATATATGATATAGTGTTAAGGAGAGACGTATAGCGTCTAGAAGCCCAGCAGTCCTCGTACAAGGTAACGTAGAAGTCATTTAAAAATCCAAGTGTATAAAAATAGGCTACACACAGATAGATATGTGAAAGGAATTGACTTAGACTCCCATTGGGGGGTGTTTTAGGGGCAAGAGATAGTAGCAAGAGGCACAGAGGAGATATATGTTGAAGCCGGCTTGTCTGTGTGTGTTTTGTTTTGAAGTTAAGTGTTAAGAATTGACAATGAATTGAATTGTATAAAAATGGAGACAGGTTAAGAAATTACATTATTTGAGTAAGCCATTAATGAGGACACTTATATGTGCTATGCTATAATGCTATGAAGAAAGAATCAGGCAAAAAGAGAATTTGCAGCCAAAAAGAGTGGCTGATTTGAACCCCTGCAGCGGCCAGTGGCAGGCAGATAGAGAGTAAATTGTTATATTCCTACATAGCTGACAGCTTTAAGATAATAAATTGCTATGAGTGATAGAGGTTCGCATTGCGGTTCATATAAACGAAGGAAAGATAAGGCAGACAAAAATGAGAAAGGTTAATTTTGCTTTAAACAGCCAGCTATGCAGTTACAAAGAACGGAATTTAGGAGGTGTAAATCAAATTGAAACACAAATCCGACATCACATTCCTATCTTGCTTATGAAAAGTGAGCTAATAAGACACAGCACATAGCTTAAAAGCAACATTTCATAAATTTAGGACCACTTTTAGATGCACTATGCAGCTAATAAAAGCCTGTGTTGACAGCAGATAATGGAGATGTGTGTGCTTGAGACTGCTGCAGAAGCAACTATGATGCCTGTTCAAAGCTGAGAGA
Source organism: Ambystoma mexicanum (assembly GCF_040938575.1). Classification (NCBI taxonomy): domain Eukaryota; kingdom Metazoa; phylum Chordata; class Amphibia; order Caudata; family Ambystomatidae; genus Ambystoma; species Ambystoma mexicanum. The sequence goes on along the minus strand of NC_090922.1, from coordinate 1,120,234,384 downwards.
TAAGCAGTTGGCAGAATTAGGGGAAAAAATGTATGGTTGTAGAAATTCTAAGCAGTTGGCGGAGTTTAGAAAAAAAAAGAGAGCTTTTCAAGTCAAAACAGCTGTGAGTTAAGCTGTATATACAGAAAAGAGCAGTCTGTTGTATGTGTTCACAAAGAATGGAAGAAAATATGTATTTGTTTTTATAGTGTAACCAGAGAATATATATATAAAGAATTTGTGCATTTAGTATATAAGAAACATGTTTAGAGGTTTATTTTGTGCAATTTTGAAAAATCTGTTTTTTCTGGTGCCAGGCCAGATGTGGCCTGGTGCTCGACTGGTTGCATATGAAAATATGGGTTTGAACCCGAACTTATTAAATTAAACTGTTATATTTTGGGGGTTTTACCATGCATATATGCAAATGAGTAACATTTTGAAAAAACAGCATTTTGTTTATAGCATTAGTGTATGGTTATAGAAGTCAGATGCTGAAAGAAGCGCTGACTTTAAATCGCTATGTGGCGAAGCAATTTAACCCCTGGTTGGCTAGTCAAGGTGGGTATTTTAAAGAATTGTTGTTTTGAGCAAAAAACTATATATGGTTGAAATCTTGTGTTGAATATATTGTTTTTGTATTAAGAGGCTATCCCTGGCTCTTGTATATGCGTGAGCTGAGGGGCCCCGTTGAGGTACTCCTTAGGATTGCAAAAGGCAATTCCCATTTTTAGGGGTTTGGGGGGTCATTTAATGGAGAAATGATGGATGTTTTACTATTGAGCACACACTAAGAAGCACCCCTAAGTTGTTGATTTTATGTGGGGCAAATAACCGTCCCTTGTTGAGGAGGGATGGGGCATTTAGGGAAGAGCATGGATCCTTGAACATGCATGGGCCATTTATGCAAATGAGAAGAAAAATATTCTTTTTGTTAAAATGGTCTCCAGTGCGCTATGAAAAGAAAAGACAAATTTCAAAATGAAAACACAGAAGGGTGCTTTAGGTAACCCGAATGAAGAAAATACTGGTAAATCCTCATTGGGACTGACAATATCCACACAATCCTCTGTCACATCCTGCGAACTACTGACGGTTAAACTTCCCCTCAATAATTCACGCACTAAAATAATGCACTTGATTTATTGTCTGTTCCTTTGAAGAAGATGTAATCACCCTACTATCTGACAATACCAAACTCTCCTTGCAAATCCTAATATTAGGAGACTTTAACCTCCGATTCAATGATCCTAATAACCAAAATGTCTTGGCTCTGGCAAACTCTTTGACAGAACTAGGTATCACACAAAGAGTGCTGCTCCCCACTCACTAAAAAGGAAGAACCCTAGATTGGGTAGCCAACTCTAACTGTGAAACCACCATAACCCCATTCGAGCCTTACCCTTGGACCGACCACATTCTACTCACCTTTTCCATCCAAGATTGTGCACCATTTAATAAACCTGATCTCATGGCTCCACCTACCCTTACTAGAAATAAGCGTAACATTACAGTCGACAAATTCAGACCTCTGCTACCACCTCTACTAAATCCCTTGCCCGACTCTTCTGATCCAGCATCACTGGTGGATCTTTATAACATCACTATTACTTCAGCCTTAGATAACATCACACCACTAAAATTATGCAAAAGAAAAGCGAAAGTACACCTTGATACTTTGTTTACACCCAAACTCAAAGCCTTGCGGAATGAAAAAAGAAAATGGTAAACTACCTGGAAAATAACCCCACCTTAAATAACAAAGTCAACCTACTTGAAATTACCACCAACTACAAAAATGAAATTCTTCTAGCTAAATGTAACACTTATAATGACAGTATCAATAAAGCCTCCTCTAGCACCAGAGAACTCTTTGTGATATTAAGAGTACTGGAATCTCCTACGCCTCCAACAGACAACTGCAATAAAGACAAAACTTGGTGCACTAAGATCCAAGGCGCACTAGCAAACAAGATTGCTCTTCTCCAAAATAAAAAAGCAATAAAAAACTTAATCTACCTTCCCAAGTCAACAACCTGAAACCCGATCCTAGCCTTCCAAAACCGCTACAACGATTCAAAATTTACTACTGTCCCCTTTCTACTGATGATCATCGATAAAGCGGCCTATATCCAGATTCAAGCATACCTAGAGACCAATAATCTACTTGGACTTCGACAATCTGGCTTCAGACCACAACATGGCACCGAAACAGCCTTGATTGACCTGAAGAACCAGATCGACAACCTGAAAGACAAAGGGAAATCTGCCTTTTTAGTCCTTTTAGATCTATCAGTCACCTTCGATCTGGTTGATCATAAGGTGCTGTGTAAACATCTTACAACTGCAGCTCACTTCTCTACGGCATGGATCCAATCGTTCCTAAACAATAGATCCATGAGAGTCTTTTCACCACTGGCTGCAGCTGTTCCGATCCCCATAACTTGCGGAGTCCCGCAAGGTTCATGCGTATCAACCTATAATGTATAATGTCTTTACCAAACCATTGTTTGATGACTTAGACTCTCACAAACTATACAGATGAGACCCAGATCCTCATACCTTTGACAGGTGACTACAACAAAGACCTTGCACTGATCAACAAGATCTACCTCATCATTCAGGCCTGGATGGCCTCTCATGGTCTTTGCCTGAATGATTAGAAGACCAAGCTACTGCTCTTAGGCACGTCAGCCAACCTGAAGAAACTCAGCAATTGGTACACCTCCTTTACCATAGACGCAATTACATTAAGGTTGCAAAGCTTGTGTAAACAAGCTAGTGCCACAGCATCGGCGACAGCTTACAGTTGTAAGCTGATCCACGCCTGTAAACCCTTTCTTTGCACAGAAAGTTGTCTCACACTGGCTAGAGCTTTCATACTCTCCAAAGTCGATTACTGCAATGCATTGCATCTAGGAGCCAACAAATACATTGTCAATAAACTGCAAATTGTTCAGAATAACATCTTGAGAACTGCTTTAAGCATCCCCAGAAGGGAACATACCTCTGCGGTCAGACGGAGGAATAACTGGCTCCCAATCAAAGACAGATTCTACTAAAAAGGTTCCCTAACTCACAAATGCCTTAACAATTTAGACCTGCAATAACTTACTGAAAGAGTCACTAAAGATAACCTCACATGGCCTACAAGAAATGCCAACTCCTTCCGCCTAAGAGTCCCTGGGTTTAAACTGAAAAAAGCACATGGAAGCAGCTTTCCAGTCATGGCCGCCCAACTGTGGAACTCCCTATCAACATCCTTAAGAGTAAATCAATCCTTTTACAATTTTAGGAAAAACACTAAACTGTGGCTTACCTCTGAAGACAGACTACAACCTTAGATGATTTCGGAACCTTTGCAATCAACAGCAATGCGACCTCTGTATTTGTGTAAACTAATGCTTGTACATACTGTTTCATCGATTTATGTATTGTAACAATACCTGGCACTACTATGTAATGCTGAGTATATTGTAACCTGAAATTTACTTATTGTAATTAAGACTATGAAAATTCCTGTAATGCCCCCAGATACCTTTGGGTTTGGAGCGCTTTAGAAATAAATAAACAAACAAACAAACAAATTGGTAATAGAGAGGAGGCATGGGATATGTATTGCAATACAATATAGAGGCATGGGATGTTATGCATGGACGTTTTAGACATATTCACCAGGATTTTAGAGCACTTTGGAAGGGTGCTAAGAAGGGGAACAATGATTCCCTCACCATACATTATGTCTGTGCAATATGGGAGGATTTGGAGAAGAAAATGAAACAATTGTGTCTAGAATCACATAAGTTGAGAAAGTGACGCTGAGAGTATATAATGTAATTCTGAGTGCAAATTACAGTAAAAACTAGGTTAGTGTATTAATGGATGACAAAGTATGCACAGTGAATATATATGGGGAATCGCGCGGATAGGTGATACAAAAAATAGACTTTTTTGGGAAAGCATGGGAAATGCATGAAGAAAAGCAAAAAAATGTATTTAGCATAAGGAAGCAGTGAGCAATGAGGGAAGGTGCTCACAAAGCGCAATGAGATTAAAGGCACACGTAGAACAAGCAAGGGGCATGATGCATTTAAATAGTTGAATTGAGAAAACATTAGGTTGAAAAGGTATTTTTTATAGAAATACACATATTGACAGTCTGGCTTCTAAGAATAGGAAGAGCATTCTTTAGGTGATTTTGTAAGAGTTGTTGAAATGGAATGAATTTATAAAAAAGTGCAAGCAGGCTGAGGCACACACAAGGAGGAATGAGGGAAGCTTGACACAATTAGTGGAGAAAGAAATAGAGATGATTACGCTTGAATCTCTGTTATGATATGCTTACAAAAAGAGGGAGAGTGACATACAAATATGCACGCATGCACATACATGCATACATACACATATTTTATGGAAGCACAGGCAATGCACATAAAAGCACACATAGGTAGTCAGAGAAATAACTTCAATATAGCAATGAGAACACACACACACAAATGATGGTTTGTTTTACATTTAGAGTGCTGGATGAGAACATTATGTTTTATATGAATATTTGCTTGTTTATATTCAGGAGCATTGAAATCTTGAAGAGCGCAAGCGGAGGTGAAAATCAGTGGCAGTATTTCAACACAGTTTATGACAGAGACTGTTTGAAGTAGGTACAGAGATGGTTGGGAAACAAGTGGGAGTGGAAGCAAGGTCCTGGACAAAGATACAGTTGACTATCATGCATTATTGCAGGCTGCTGAAACGGGAAAATAAAAAGAAGAGCAATGCTAGGAAAAACTCAAGAAAGCCAAGTTAGTTCAAAAAGAAAGTGTCAAAATGTGCCATAGGAGGGGGAATACTGATGAGTGGAGGAGGATTGGGAATGTAGCAGCAAGTAGTGGATGCATCACAGGCGAATAATTAGCGTCAAGTAAATCAAGGAGGGAATGGGATTGTGCCACAAGGCAGAGGAATGGGTTTTAGAAGAAGGGTCAGTTTTCAAAATAATCAAAACAGTTTTCAGAATATGCAGAATGATAATCAGAATATGCAAGGAGAGCAAATATGAAAAGTGCCTCTTGTATGTTGGGCATGTGGCATGACAGGCCACATTTTGCGCATGTATGGAAGCCAAAGGTATGTACAAGATGGACAATTCTCAAGAGGGGGGACAGCTCATCCTCCAGTATATAGCTCACAAACTAGGGAAAAAGTTTGCCCAGGATCAGACAATGTATCAGATATGAGCGCTGAGAGTACAAGTATAGCAGCTAGAGCAAGTGTAAAATGAATTCACTGCAGGGGCAATTGCAGTGAGTCCCCATGCAGATTCAGCAATATGCAAATACAGGATAGAAGGTGCCACTATGGTAGAAGGAAATCCTTTCACAGGAACAGGGAAATGCATGCAACCACAATAAGGAAGCTCACAGGGCGACTTGATGTGCTCAGAATTATTAGTGACACTAAGACCCAAGAGGAGCTAAGGGTTAATACGGCGGAAAGGTGTTAGATGATGGGAATTATCAGAAGATTGAGGGTTCTTTGGAGCTACAAGTTGAGTTCCTTTGTTATTGATTAATTATCAGTCTCTGAAGGATAGTGTGGCATGATTGATTTTTTTTATTTGTGGCAGACATTAGTTAAATATTTTGGGAATGGTTTGGATGGCAAAATTAACATGATGATTGTATTTATTTTGATCAAGGGATAGTGTGTTCCACTTTTGGAACACACCATTTGAACGCGGGTGAATTTATATTGGCATACAAAGGGCAAGTGGCTTTGCGAGGGGTTAACTAGAGCCAGAGTCATTTTAATTATGAGGTAAGCATTTTTGTTGAACATGGTTATTTGGCTTAGTGAAGAAAGTGGTGAGAATATTTGATGAATTTTTGTTTAGACCACGGACACCTTTGGATAAAGAGGGGGGACAGATAAGCCCTATGAAATTAAAAGCAGCCATAGTGCGAAAGAAAATAAACATGCTGAAAGGAAGGGACAATAAGAGCGGACCGTGGAGGACAGTGGTGGTTCTCAAGGAAGGTTCTAGGTTTATGACATGGGTCTAGTGAAATGAATAGGGGAAAAAAATAAAAATACAGTCATGCAAGGAATTATAAATATGACAACTATGAACGTTTGTATTATGATTAAACTCATTAGTGAAAGATGAAAATAAACAGTTGACCTTAAACAGCACAGGAGTAAGAAACTCAAAACTAAAGGATTGATGATAAATTCAGGGAGTGAAATACAAATAAATAAATACAAAATGAATGAATGAATGGATATTAAAACAGAAAGAAGCATAGATGAATAAGATATCCAGATTTGCAAGACGAAGAGCACAATTGAGGGTGCTGGCTATAATTGAATAGTGTAGTGTAGTGTAGTGTATTTTAATAAAAGAGACAATGTGATTAATGAAGGGTCAAAGGGGTATGGTTGGCAAAGATCGTTCTGCTTATATGAGACAATTTTGTATAGAACTAGACCAAAGAACATATGGGAGTAAATAATAAAACATTATTTTGAATGTATATGATGATGGTGATTTATGTTTTACAGATGTAACCTATTGTCCTTTCTTGTGCACGGGAGGAATGTCTGCATGGCCTAGTAGAGTATAGTAATATAATGTGAAAAACATGATATTGCGATAAAGGTAAGTGTTAGTGAAAGAATCAGGGTCAGAAGAAATAAGTATTGGTTCACACTGCAGGTGTGTGAACATAGTGTTGATCATTATTAGGAGTAAGAGGACCCAGGTGAGTACAGAAAAAAGGCAGTAAGGGATACAGCCTTTTCAAATATGTAGCATTTTCCCAAGATAGGCGCAAACAGGTATGAGCATAGAATAGCATGAATATGCAATTATGGCCATATCTAACGACAGGGACACAGAAGACTTTGAATAAAAGGTGGAGTACCTCTTTTTAAATCTTGAAAAATGGCAAGATACCAAAAGGGTATATTTGGCAAAGGTATAGAAATATTTAGGATAGGCGAACAATGTATTTCTTATATGTCACATTGTATATGTTTAAATAGGAACAGTGCTGGGTTCCAAATAATAGGGGTAGATAAGATTAGTGTAGGTGAAGCAGCGAGTGGCAAGCGCAGAGCAGCAAAATATGTCAATTATATCTCAAAAGAATAAAAGACACAACAAGGAAAGAAGATGACTGCGGTCCTACGCGAGCAGTAGGAGGACTTCAAAAAATACAGAGAATAATTTTCAGCATAGCAGGGAATACCAAAGACAAGCCTAATTAATACACTAAGGGCCTCATTACACGGTAGGTGGTAAGGGTTTACCGGTACCGGTAAGGGCACTGGTACCGGTAAACCCTTACCACCTTACTACGAGGTCCCTTTGCGGGACCCGACCTTAACGGCTGGTGTAGACGAGCCGTTAAAGTTGGGACCCGCAAAGGGACCTTGGTGCTAATTACGGTACCGCAATTTGCGGTACCGTAATTAGCTCCTTCCCCATTCCTATTATGCCCTATGGGGCAAAAATGGAAATGGGGAAGGGCCATGGAGGAAGGGGGAATTACTGCCCGCCAACCTTGGAATGGGGTGGTAATTCCCCTTTCCTCCATGGTGGTACCGGTATGGTACCGGCGGCAACCATGGTGCTAACAGCACCATGGTTTACTGCCTGCCGTGTAATGAGGCCCTAAATGTTTTATGTGCTCCAACGTGTTTTATTTGGGACAGAAAAGTAGGCCTACAGATTAGTCGGCTGAGAGTGTCAAGAAATGACCATAGTAGATATTTGTGATTAACAGCAAGGAAAAGGGGTCTATGATAGGGAGGAACCTGACCACCCTGCCAGATTTAAACATGACTTTGCCTCTATTTCGGTTTTCTACAGAGAGCCTGAACCCATACCAGCATTGTCTTCTTCAGCAACGGATGCAGCAAGAAGACAGAAGAGGGACAATGAAGAAGACCTCCTTTTTTGAAGTGTTTTGAATTTGTTGTGTTGTCTGTTTATCATTTATTATTTTTATGATAAAGTAAGAGACCAAAAATGACTCTTTGCTCTGAGAATGTTGACCGTAGGAGAAAAATGTATCCTTTAAAAAGATATGTCTTTTTTTGAAGACAAGAAAGCCCAAAAGAAAATAAGGGCAATGCCAGACACGGGTGGATGTATTTATTGCACACATTCAGATCATAACACAGGTTCCAATATCAGCCGGCATGTATTTAAATATAAATTAAAGATAGGTGAAAAGAAAGAAAGGAGCAGCCATCTTGTTATATTAGAAATTAAGAAATGAAGAAAAATGCTGCAGAGATTTTTTAAGAGGCAGGAATGTTTGAAAGAAATACATGAGTAGCTTTTCAAGGGTTAGGTTTGAGGGGGAAGTTTTGACGATAGAGACCTATACACCAGGAGAATTGGCGGCACCTGATCCTGCCAGCAAAGAGAAAAGATCGAAGGACCCAGCCAGATGCTCATTCATAATCATTTCAATATTCTGTGTTTGAGAATTACCTTTACAAAGACTCCCCCATCCTTGTATTTCCCAGAAGTATTTGAATACCCCCCTATTGGCTATCTGACGTTGGATAAACAAACTAAGAGTCTGAGTACTCTGCAAAAGAAAAGACAGAGGACTGCTGGCCTATGCATTTAAAGGGCCCACAAACTTGCTGCAAAGCAGCCTAAAGGAAAAAATAAAGTATAGACTAAATCGAGAAAACCCGTGGACTTGGAATAAGGAGAATAAAGAAATCAGGTGGAAGATGTGCCGATGAAAGACAAATGGAAAAAAGAAGACAAGCACTAGGAATGTGCATGGGGAAGAGAATGGGAAGCATGGGAGCATCATGGGTTGGGAGGAAGGAGAAAGCATGCAGTAAAAGCCACATGTAAACAGAGAGTTAAAAGATGGGCTGGTGGGTTCTCTCAAGGAATGATTTTCTCTCGATTCTCGTAGTGGCTGTAATTACCTGACGTGTATAGTTAGTTATAGTAAATTAAGTAATAGAGGTTGGACCAGATGTTAGACTAGATTACTCATTGTGAATCCAGAATGTTTTTTGGCAGTAGTCCACTGTAGGCAATTATGTGATGGGATATATTTAGAATTTCTTGGCAGCAATTCTGACAGTGATGGGTCGTGGGGCTGGTCAAAAGTCTGGGAAGCTACCAATTAGACAGAACAGCTGCTTAAACTTGCAACAAATATGCTGAGTTTATGACGTTTCCCAAAGTATTGCCTGCCAAGTGAAGTTGGCAGGTCTCGGCAATCTCATAAGAGCTGCTTCTTTGGCAGGCGATGAAGGAGTTATAATGAAGGTCGGTAGGATCTCACATAAATTTAATTAGCTTATGTGTCAGTCAAATGAGGCTTGCCAAGAGAAGTCATGTGGGCTTGGTGAGTGGCAGTTAGGCTGACCAATAACAGAATAGATAGGGGTTTGCTTTTAGTTGAGGGAACCAATTAAATTGTGCAATAACATGTAATGTTACTTCAGTCTGAGAAAAGTATAAATGGTAGCTGATTCAAGAGCGTAGGGCTGCTATTCCTGATGTCTTTGAAAGTGTAATAAAGATGACTTTTGAACCAGCCCAGGCGTCCATCTCCATCCCTTTCCAGTGTCCTGTCTCTGCTGCCTGATCCACAGATGTCAAGTGTTCAAGGAGGGGATTGAGTCCTCCTGTTCACTATAACAAGCCCTCCAGGGGTCTGTGGTCAACCCTCATTCTAAAAATGATAGAAAGAGGTTATGTAAAAGCTTACACCATAACAAGGGATCCTTTTTAAAGACCAGATTTGAGATCCCATCTGAGCCTGTGACTCTGGATATTTTAGATTTATTCATGGAGATTTCAGTAATGAATTGGCCAAAGTTACCACGCCATGGTCCCAAATTAGCAATCTCAAAATTACAAGTTGTATTATCCTTGCCACCAACTTTTTTTATCAATAAATACAATCCAATCATAAATCAAATAGAGTCTATTACAATAGCCTGTATGAGAAGTAGGAAGACAGGAAGGGTCCGCCCACCAGCTTTTGATCGGTAGTGGGCAGAGGCAGAATTGTTTTAAGAAGCATATGCCCCACTTGGACAATCCCTACTGATCATATGGTACTGTGACAGGTATTGTTTCTGTCGTTAGCCCATGATAATCCTATCCTGCAAAGCCCAGTACATTGTGGGGGATGTGCCCATGGCTTCTAGGCATGCCAGTTGACCTGCTACTTACTCCACTTTGACTGGGCTCATCTGCTCTTAAAACAGTAACACCTACATCAGACACAGAGATCAGTTTCAATCAGGTTGGAATATGAAGAAACATTTTTCCCACAGCGCTTCAGGAGAAAACTCAAAACAGAATGAGAATCTCCTTTAACAGGAAAGAAAGAGCGCCCCCTTTTCAGCTTTCGACAAGCAGTTATGTCTTTTATAATTGTGTAGATTTCAACACACGTATAGGGCACATTTCTATTATCTCATCAAAGTGAAACCCATCAATCATAAACTGTGTTTCTGTTCCTTTCAGACCCTAGTGCCCAAGGTCAAATACCCAGTTAACAGCTAAATACGAAGGATAAGAAGGCGGGTGGCCAGGGAAGTGGATCTATGGCATGCCCATCCGTATAACTAGTAGGAGGCCATTATCTGGTATGTGTTCTCCCTAGGTTTAAGAGGTGTAGCAGTCTACATATAAATGTGTAAAAACAGCAGAGTATAAAAACATTCTATTAATGCATGTTTTTCTTTTCTCCCTCCTTCAACATAAATATTGAGTCAAGATGGTATCCATCTATGTTAGGCTTTTTTCTTTTGACATGAGCCTAGCACTTGCATTTACATTTCTCTTTGAATACTGTCTTATCCCCATAATCGGATCCAAGACCTTCTGTCTAACAAGTCTTTCCGAGTAGTAGCTGCATTTGTGCATCTCTTTGGAAGTTTACCATCTAATTATGTAATTAGGTTGTCTGTGTTAGCAGAAAGCAAGGGAGGGAATCACTAATGGGGAACTCAACAGTGCAGTTAGGAATGACAGGGTGTGTGAACGGCACAGCAATATAGCTTCATTGGATATCACAGATGATACCTTCCCTAACCTTTATTCCATACCTGTAACCCTGGGTATTCACTCTGTCTGTGTCCATATAGGTAATCTTATATCCTATCCTTCTAATTGTGTGAAAAATATTGTACCTTATTACTGTATGCCCTTGTTTTACAGGCCTACATTGCTTCTTGGTGAGGTTTGCACTATAGAAAACTGCTCTCTGTGCATTGCTCTTCAGATAAATGAGTCTTGCTCAGATCTTTGCATTTTGAGTCTTGAATACCATTGGTCCCCCAACTAATCCAAGTTAAGGAGATTCTGCTAAAGTGCCCACAATCTCACTTGAGTGTGCGTGCCATCACTGGGAATTCAAGATTCAGACAAAACACCAATTCCTCTTCCAAAAAGGGGTTCAATAAATGCAAACTTTAAAGTTAGGTGTCCATGGGTACTGAATAGCTCATTCATCAAACATAGTGTTACTGCTGCTGACATAGACATGTTGTTTCAAGAATGAAGGGCTGAGGCGCACCGAAGGACTATTCAAATAGAATGGTTCTTAGTTGTTTACAGAAGGGGAAGTTAATTCCAGCTGTGTCACGTCTCCCTATCAATGCTGGTCCTGGTGGCGACGTAGGAGATTATGCTATATTGTGGCTCTTTCTCACACTAACATGGCACCCAGACTGTTACACACCGAAGGAAGGCAACATGACATTACAGCCGTTCACCTGGCTCGGCCTCCTCGGCAACTGGGAATGGGATAACAACATTCTGAAGCTTCATCCCTTCGCGCTGCTACACTTTTAGAAGATGCTCCATAAGTCACATCTGCCTAGTACTGTTTTCCTTGTTTCCTAGACTGTTTACCTAGTTATAATTTTTGCTTCTCCCCCCAGCCGTCTCATTTCTTCTCTCCAAGCTCACCTGAACAATCTCCCTGGCATTCTTGCAGAGCCACGACAGCACTGTATACTCGATGACAAAGTCCCGCCCCATCTTGCCTCCCACTACGGTAGGCACTCTTCTCAATTCTTAGCCGCTACTAGCCCCATTTCCAATTCGAATTCTCACATACCATTTGTTCCCACAGCTCAGGAAAATCACCCCACGGAATGAACCTCCGCACTGACTCAACATTCCATTCACAGCCCGCATACTTCTCTTGGGCACATTCCTGCTCTAGAGAGCCTCCACAAGTGGTAGAGAAGCTTCGCATATACCACTCTCTTTTTCCTTCATAATTTCGAATTCTAGCAATTCCCTTGCAGAGCTTGTTTAGTGAACTCCTTACTGAAGCCCCTCCTAGCATTGAAGCTCGACAGTCTGAAGGTATATCAAATTCCTTAAAGAAACACTGCTCAGAAGCATTCTTCTAGTTCTTATTTCACCCCTTACTTTCTTGTCAGACACTCCAGCCTACTGCAGAGCACAGATTGCCTCCAGCAACGCCCTTCATGATTAGAGAACACAGAAGACTGCACCCTGCCTGATTCCTGACATCACCCATCCTGGTTCCTGGCATCACAGTTTCTTACCCAAGAGGATTTCCCTGGGGGTTCTGCGTCACTCCGACCCGTATCTTAGGGTTGGGAAAGTCAGAGCTACTAGGGGGATTTCTCAAAGTCCTCAGTCACTGCCTTTGGTCCAGGTCAGTGTTATTTGACTTATATCAAACTTTAACTGTCTGTGCATGCACTTCCATGTCAGATAGCGACGCCGACGGAGATGACACCATAGATCAAATGCAGCAACTGATATCTGCTATGCAGTCCTTACCGCAGAAAGTGCAAAGCCTAGAACAAGAAAACACCTACTTACGACAGCAAGTTGCCTAAGTTTCATTAGGCCCAGAGCTTCCGCCTGCTCCGTTACCCAGGGGTAAATACGATGGGAACCTCCAAAAACTTAAAGAATTGCTTGAGGTTGTACTGCACAGTTCGCTTTTCAGGCCTCTTTTTTTCCCACAGCCCGGGCTAAGGTCGGCCATATGGTATCTCACCTAACAGGGGCCGCTTTAGCCTGGGCAACACCTTTAGTGATCTCAAACAACCCTATTTTAGATTCCTACCATGCATTTGTCAACAGTTTGAAAACCATGTTCAGTCAGCAGGAGATCACTGTCTCTTCCCAAGAATAGCTCTTGGATTTTTAACATCGGTCTCAGGATCTCCTAACATATATTACGAAATTTAAACAAATGTCTGCAGACACGGCCTGGCCGGGCGACGCCTTGTTACCTTGGTCCGAAGAGGTCTTATGGAGGATCTCAAAGATGAGGTTTATCGGATTCCTCAACCTGCGAATTTGGCCGACATGATTACCCTAACCATGCAACTTGACTATAGGCTCCACCAACGCCTCCAAGAGAAAAGGAAGGGAAGAGCAGACCGATCTCACACTGATTACCCGATTACATCTACAAGAACCCAACCCGCCGAAGAACCCATGTAATTAGGAGTTGCCAGAGGGACACTTTCTGCAGAAGAGAGATACCGCAGACAAACTCAATGATGGTGTATGTACTGTGGGGCCCCAAGAACATTTAGTCAGAGAGTGTCCAGTCACTCCCCCTAGGAGGCAAGGGAGGCAGGGAAACTTTGAAGCCTGGTCGTAGAGGGAACATCCACCTGGGACGAATTTCAGGGTTCTCCCAGACTGACCCATGGTCGTGATATTAGTACATATAATCTGGGCTGACAGAGAAATACATGACATTCCTGCTCTTATGGATTGTGGAGCCGCTGGCAATTTTATAGACAACCAATGGGCAGCCAGTAAGAAAATCGATCGCATTCCCAAGGTCATCTCCATCCCAGTCGAAAGGAGTTGATGGCAGTCCACTAACCTCCAGTACCTTAAGAGAACAAACAAAACCCTTACATATTGGAATCACCTCCAATGAAGAAAGCCTTAGTTTTAACATCATAAAGGAAGCACACCACCCTATCATTCTAGGGTTACCCTGGCTACGTCAACACAATCCTTACATTAATTGGACTGTTGATGCCATTTTCTTAGGGTCTGATTTCTGTCTAGCACATTGTTTATCACATGACTCTGTTGGGTTCCACGCCACGCCTCAAGATCCTACCATATCCTCCTCCACCATCTTGGGTCATGTCAGCGGGATCCCTGTGGTTTACTCGTCTTATGCTGAGGTCTTTTCAACACCTCACTTTTCAGAACTTCATCCTCATCGATGAGATAACTGTCATATTGATCTCGTGCCAGATCAACTGATCCCCTTTGGGAGGATGTACATGCTCTCGCAAAAAGAGAAGACGGTTCTCAAGGAGTACCTGCAAAAGAAAATACAGAACAGACATATTACGGAATCCACCTCACCAGTCGGGGCATCCTTTTTCTTCATCTCAAAGAAGAACACAGAAGAGTTACGCCCCTGCATTGATTACCGAGGACTCAACAGAATCACTATCCCCAACAGGTACCCGATGCCCCTAATCCCAGACTTATTGGAAGCCGTGAATGGCGCTTCCATCTACACCAATCTGAATCTTCGAGGAGCTTACCATTTAATCCGTGTAGCTGCAGGGGACGAATGGAAAACTGCCTTCTGCATGCCGTTCTGTCATTTTGAGTACTGCGTTATGCCTTTTGGCCTGTCCAACATGCCAGCGGTATTCCAGAGGTTCATGGGCTGTCTTTTCTCAGATGTATTGCATCATTTGGTGGTGGTATATCTCAACAATATTCTGGTATATTCCACAAATGAAGCGGAGCATATTCAACATGTACGTCTGGTCTTAGATCGACAACATTCCAATCACCTCTACTGTAAGGCCAAAAAGTGTGAATTCCATCAGCCTCATATCTCATTTCTGGGGTACGTGTTATGCGCACAGGGCATTGCCATGGATCCTGCAAAAGTTGCAGGAATCCTGGAATGGCCTCCCCCTCTTGGGTTAAGGAGATCCAGCGTTTCATTGGTTTTGCAAATTTCTACAGGAAGTTTATCCCCCAATTTTTGGCAATTATACTTCCGCTAACTAGGCTTCTAAAAAAGGGGATACCTTTCCAATGGGATTCCCAAGCCCAGGACTCTTTTGAATAACTCAAGCGTCTTTTTACATCTGCTCCTGTCTTGCTCACTCCGGATCAAGGGAGGAAGTTCATCTTAGAAACTGATGCTTCACATCACGCGCTAGGAGCCATTTTACTGCAAGAGACCAACTCTGGTACCGACTCCCCAGTGGCCTACATGTGCAAGGCATTCACCTTTTCTGAACTATAACTACTCCGTTCTAGAAACAGAACTGCTTGCAATAAAAAGAGCCTTCGAAGAGTGGAGGCATTTACTTCTAGGTTCTCAATTCTCTATCAAGGTACGAATGGATCACCTAAATATATGAGTAAGTCAGTATGCTTAGGTAAGGAACAGCTGACAGGCTAGATGGGCCCATTTCTTTTCCACCTTCAATATATTATTCAATTTTCTCCCAGGTAAGTGGAATCTCTTGGCCGATGCCCTCTCCCAGAAAGAGCTTCCAGCAGCACAGTTTCGATCTGAGAAAATCTTCCCCAGGGCCATATTCCTTCAAGTGGTAACTGACTTTCTCCACAAGGTCAAACAAGGTACCAGGGAAAATGATGCCGGTTGTCTTTTGCTTATGCAAGGATACAACTTAGTTGCTGAAAGAGGTTATTTCTTCCATGGACATCAGGTACTGACCCCCATGGATCCTCTGCAAAAAGAGGTCATGCACATGTGCCATGATTCTCTAGCCACTGGACACCGAGGAACAGCCAACACCTTAGAACTCGTCAGGAGACACTTCTGTTGGCTATCACTGTCCATGGATGTCCATGATTATGTCTCAGCCTGTACACTCTGTCTCCAGTCAAAACAATCCTGTTCGTTTCCTTTGGGCCTTCTAGCTAAGATGTCCATCCCTGTCAAATCGTGGCAAGTGATTTTAGCAGATTCTTTTGTTGACCTCCCACCTTCTTGTCATCATACTGCTATAATGGTCATGATTGACTATTTTACCAATATGGTTCATTTTGTACCTCTGCCCGATGTACCCACCGCAGCTCGTATGGCCAGGATTTTCATTGAAACCATCTTCGCCAGACATGGATTACCAGACGCCATTGTATCTGACCGAGGACCCGAATACACCTCTCAATACTGGCAGATTTGGACTCTCCTGGACATCAAACGCGCATTGAGTTCAGGATACCATCCCCAGACAAAAATGGCAGACCGAGCGCTTGAATCAGACCCTCTCAGATGTTTTATCTCGGCTGCTCAAGACAACTGGGTAGACCTACTGCCCATGGCAGAATTTGCCTATAATAATGCTCCTCATTCTGCTCTGAAGTCTAGTCCTTTCTACTATTCGTATGGGTACCATCCTATCTATTTCCTGACCACTGTGTCTTCATCCTCGAGGATTCCAGATGTGGATGCCTTACTCTCTGACATCCAACAAGGACATCGGTCTGCTTGTATCACTTTACAAGAAGCCCAGAACTGTGTCAGACAGTATGCTGACCACTGATGGTCCCCAGCTCCTGTACTTGTGGTTGGAGACCCTGTATGGGTGGCTTCCCATTTGTTGCCATGCCATTTGGTTCCATCCACGTTGTCCCCCCGATTCTTTGGTCTCTTGAAATCCTTCAGTTGGTGGGTCCTGTTGCTGTCAGCCTATGCCTCCCTCCTTCATGGTCCCGGATCCATCTGGTCTTTCACATATCCCAGACCAAGCCAGACATGCCCGACCACTTTCACTGAGGGCCTACTGCACATCCTCCTCCTGTGGCTACTCCCATGGGTCCTGAATATGAAGTCTCCGGTATCTGCGACTCAAGATATTTCAGGGGCCGCCTCCAATAACAGGTGGACTGGAAGGGTTACTCCCCTGCTGACTGATCGTGGGATGCCCCCACTTGGTCCGTCAGTTCCATCGGTTTCACCCAGGCAAACTGGGGTGTGCGCCCCTTGGGAGGGGGCATACTGTCACGTCTCCCTATCAATGCTGGTCCTGGTGGCGCCATAGGAGATTATGCTCCTTACTGTGGCTCTTTCTCACACTAACATGGCACCCAAACTGTTACACACTGAAGGAAGGCAACACAACATTACAGCTCTTCACCTGGCTCTGCCCCCTCTGTAACAGGGAATGGGATATCAACATTCTGAAGCTTCATCACTTCACGTTGCTACACTTTTAGAAGACGCTTCGTAAGTCATGGCTGTCATAGTACTGTTTTCATTGTTTCCTAGACTTTGTATCTAGAAGTCACTTTTATTTCTCCCCCAAGCAGTATCATTTCTTCTCTCCACGCTCAATCACCCCAGCATTCTTGCAGAGCCACGGTAGCTCCATATACTCAATGACAAAGTCACACCCCTGTCTTGCCTCGCGCTATGGTTGGCACTCTTCTCAGTTCTTAGCCGCTCCTCTCCCCATCCCCAATTTGAATTCTCACATACCATTTTTTGCCACAGCACGGGACTATCACTCAGCGGAATGAACCTTCGCACTGATTAACCATTCCATCCACAGCCCGCATACTTCTCTTCGGTACATTCCCGATCTAGAGAGCCTCAGGCAACAGGTAGTGAAGCTTTGCATTTACCACTCTCTTTTTCCTTCATTCTCGCTACTTCTCTTGCCTATCAATTCCCTTGCAGAGCTTGTTTAGTGAACTCCTTATTGCAGCCCCTCCTAGAATTGAAGCTTGACAGTTTGAAGGTATATCAGATTCCTTAAAGAAACACTGCTCAGAAGCATTCTTCTAGTTCTCATTTTACACCTTACTTTCTTGTCAGACACTCCAGCCTACTGCAGAGCACAGACTGCCTACAGCAACACCTTCCACGATTAGAAAACACAGACGACGGCACCCTGCTTGATTCCTGACATCGCCCATCCTGGTTCCTGGTATCAGTGTTTTTTGCCCCCGAGGGTTTCCCTGGGGGTTCTGCTTCACTCTGACCCGTATCATAGGGTCGGGAGAGTCAGAGCTGCTACAGGGCTTTCTCAAATTCCTCAGTCGCTGCCTTCGGTCCAGGTCAGTGTAGTTTGACTTATATCAAACTTTAACTGTCTGTGCATGCACTTCCATGTCAGGATGTGACTTGCTTTGGCTTGAGGCAAACCAGTAGATGACTGTTGCTTAATCGCAGCAACCTCTGTGGTTGATAGTTTATCAGTAAATCAGTTTATCTTTCAAGTAAATAGGAGCTATACCGTGAATGCGCTTGTGCACACAGGTGAGAATCTTGAAATGTACCCTGGAGCTCACCGGGAGCCAGTGACATTTTATTCTTTGTTCAGAGATCTGTTCTCCGCGTGCCACGTTTTTGCTTATGCAAATCGCGTTGTTCTGAACTTCCTGAAGTTTGGAGAGATTTCCCTTAGTTACTCCCCCTTAGATGCACATTGCTTTAATCAAGTCTGGAAAGAATAGTTGCTCTGGCTAAAGGTCTGCAGTTCTTCTCGGAAACAAATAGTTTGACTTGCCTGAGCTGTTTCAGATGGTATTGTGGAGTTCTTACTAAATTATTGACCTGACAATCAGAGCTCAAGGACAAATCCAAGTAGGTGGCTAGTGTTTTGACCTTGCTCTGTGTGGGGATGGTACAGCTGTCAATGACAACGTTCGTGTAACGGTGGTCTAGTTTGGATTGGGCACAGGGTGGACCAAACAGTAAGAACTCAGTTTTAGTGTTGTTTAAGCGCATCTGGTGCATAGTCATCCACTGCTTTACATTTTGAAGTATGGTGTTAAGTTTGGTGGAATCTAAATCATGATCACCATCCAGATTAAATAATAGTTGTGTGTTGTCTGCATAGTTTATAAATTGGGAGCCAGTGTCAGCTAACAGGTCACAGAGAGGCTTTATGTACACATTAAAGAGTGCCGGAGACAGACAGGCTCCCTGGGGCACTGTGCAACTGATAGTAGCATGATCCAAGCAGGAGTATCCCCAGTGTACCGCTGAGACCCCACGGGATAGAAAAGAGTGGGCCCATGCTATAGCTTGGTGAGAACACCTACCAACCCTTTCTAGTATAAGTAGGAGGATGTCCTTGTCAAGCAGATCAAAAGCTGCTGATAAATCCAGCAGCACCAACAATCTGCACCTGCTCTTATCGAACATTTCAAGCGTATTGGTCTAAAGGTCCAAAAGGGCACTCTTGGTGCTTTGGTGATCCCTGATTCATGAGGCCTGGGATGTAGTATAGCGTTTTGATTCGAAGACATTGGAGATGCCATGTGGCCATTTTGCCCACTATCCTCAAGATGCATAAAGAGTTGGCGATTGGTCTAAGGTTGGTGGTGTCTTCTGGACTAAGCCCAGCTTTCTTAACTAGTGCCATAACAGTCACTTCTTTAATGCTGTCAGTTTTCGGGCACAATCATCGACAACGCATAACATCGCTAATTTATTTAGTGGCCGCAATTGAATATTCTTGGCATAGCCACAAACTGCCTCTGTATGCTGCATTTATAGATTTTACCACAACTTTTGATACCATAGTGTGAGAAAGACTATGGCCTAAACTTAAGAAATGGGTAATACCTTTAGGATTGTTAAGGATGATCCAATCACTATATACTGAAACATCTCTGAAAGTGCATTTAGACAGAGAAGGTAAATTATCTGAATCTATTCCAACACTGCGAGTAGTCAAGCAAGGCTACATCTTAGCAGCCACTCTATTTAACCTGTACCTAGCTGACTTCCCAGATGACCTCTATGAAATACCTTTTGATATTAAAATCGCCACCTTGAACTTAGGGTGGTTGGGTTATGCTGATGACTTCTTGTTGTTAGATTACACCTCTAAAGGATTACAGACCAAATTGAAAGCCTTAGAAAGGTTTGCTGCAGATAATGGTCTAAAAATTAATATTGGAAAAACTAAAATTATTACATTCCTGGGTAAAACGAAACGCTCCTGTTCTACAAATTTCAAGTGGTTCATTACTAACCAACAGATAGATGTGGTAGAATATTATAAATATCTAGGAGTGATAATAGATCATAAACTTTGTTGGAAGCAGCACTGGTATGAAACAAAAATAAAATGTATGATGACCGCTATGGCACTGAGGCACTTTATTGGTCGACAAGGGCGCTTCTCCGTCACCACTATTATATTGTTGTATTCTACTAAAATTGTATCTTGTTTATTATATGATGCAGAAATTTGATGAAAACATTTTTAAAAGGAAATGAATACATTCGAAGCTAAATTTTAAGGATTTTATTTAGAATGCCAACATTTTTATCTTGTGAATATATTTTCAGGGTAATTCATAGATTTCAGCTCAGAGGCAGCGCATGCGAGCAGCACAGAGAGGTAGCGTGCGCCAGCCGTGTGCACTAAACAGCATTCTGGCGCACCGAGTATTCATGGAATATCAAAGCCATTTTGAGCGCTGGCGCAGAGAACATCCCGCATCGCCAGTTACGCTCCCAAGAACGCCCCTTGCACAAGGATCAGGCATTGAAAACCCCAATGCAGTACAAAGGGCCGCGCTAACCCTGCACCAGTTCACAGGGCCGGACAGTGCATTTGGGGGGTGCGCGGGAAGTTTCACACGCGATAGGGCTTGGGCGAGCGGGGTACGTGTATTCTGAGTGGTGCGCGGGGAGTATCACACGCGATAGGCCTTGTGTGAGCAAGGTATGTGTATTTTGGGGCTGCGTGGGGAGTATTACACGTGATTTCGCTAGGCGAGAGGGGTACGTGTATCTTGGGGGTGTGCGGGGAGTATCACACGCGATAGGCCTTGTGCGAGTGGGGTACATGTATCTTGGGGTGCGCGGGGAGTATCGCACACGATACGCCTTGTGCGAGCAGGGTACGTGTATCTTGGGGGTGAGCGGGGAGTATCACACGCGATAGGCCTTGTGCGAGCGGGGTACGTGTATCTTGGGAGTGCGCAGAGAGTATCACATGCGATAGGCCTTGTGCGAGCGGGGTACAAGTATTCTGAGTGGTACGCGGGGAGTATGACACGCGATAGGCCTTGTGCGAGTGGGGTATGTGTATTTTGGGGGTGTGCAGGGAGTATTACACGTGATTTTGCTGGGCGAACGGGATACGTGTATTCTGAGGGATGCACGTGCAGTTTCACACGCGATTTAGCTGGGCGAGCGGGGTACGTGTATTCTGAGGGGTGCGCGGGGAGAATCACATGTGATAGGCCTTGTGCGAGCAGGGTACGTGTATTCTGAGGGGTGCGCGGGGAGTATCACATGCGATAGGCCTTGTGAGAGCGGGGTATGTGTATTTTGGGGGTCCGTGGGGGGTATTACACATGATTTTGCTGGGCAAGCGGGGTACGTATATTCTGAGGGGTGCGCAGGGAGAATCACACGCCATAGGCCTTGTGCGAGCGGGGTACGTGTATTTTGGGGGTGCGCGGGGAGTATTACACGCGATAGGCCTTGGGCGAGCGGGGTACGTGTATCTTGGGGGTGCGCAAGAAGTATCACACACAAATTGGCAGTTTGGGTCCTCCCAGGTGTGCCCTCTCCCCCTTCCCCAGGCCCTGCAGGTAGCCCACGCCACAGGGGACTACCCTGCACCCCAGGCCATGCCCTGCAGGCAGCCCATCCACCTTGGGCATGCCCTGCAGGTAGCCCATCCACCTTGGGCATGTCCCGCAGGTAACCCATCCACCCTGGGCATGCCCCCCAGCCAGCCAACATGTCACCATGCACCAGTGAGCACTGACTCATGTCCCCCTGCACCCCCACCCACCCAGCAGTGACAGGCACATGTCAGCAGGCCCCGACTCATGTCCCCCTGCACCCCCACCCACCCAGCAGTGACAGGCACGTGCCAGCAGGCCCCGACTCATGTCCCCCTACACCCCCACCCACCCAGCAGTGACAGGCACCTGCCAGCAGGCCCCGACTCATTTCCGCCTGCACCCCCACCCACCCGGCTGTGACAGGCACCTGCCAGCAGGCCCCGACTCATGTCCCCCCCAACACGTCATCATGATCCACAATCATGGCCCTCATGGCCACCCAAATCCCACCGCACGCCACCCCTGCCCAAAGAACCAACCAAGTATTACATCCACCCCACATTGAAATGCCCATTATATGAAACAACCCAAATGGCATGTATGTACATCAACACATGTCCGTCACACACACACAATGGGTGCCAGTGAATGTTAAAACCCCACATAGTGACATGCATGAAACCAATGAGAGAATACCACACATTGAAGTATGAAATAAAAATGTATTCAACACAAAATGAAGTGAATGAAATGAAAACACACAATAATGGAAATAAGAAATAAAATGCAGCATGTTCCAAAATGAAAAAAATATTAAATCAGAATCCAAATAAATCCAAATGAAAATGTGTCCAAAGTCACCGTCCAACAAAGCAAATCCAAAGGGAAAGAAATAAGTAAAATCCATTGCTCCATGGTGAAAAATAAAATAAAATGACAATAAATCCACTGTTCAACTATATACAAATAAGAAATCCAGGGTCCATGAGCCCAACCATTGAAATGAAACCTACAAAAAAACTACCTAATGAAGAACTATCTACAAAAAGGTGGGGCATAGTTCAAGCGCCCCAAATGAAAGAAAAACATAAATGAAACCTAACACTAACTAACTATATACAATGATGGCCGGTAAGTCCTACAACTCACTTGCCGATTTCCCAGGCCAGGGCATCATCGAACTCCTGTTCTATGTCCTGGAGACGGGCCTGTTCCATGGCCCCGAGGTCACTCAGGGATAACGCCATGTCCAACTCAAACTCCCTGCAAATTGCCTCAAGGCACTCGGCCCGCCTCAGCGCCCTGCGCATGGAGTTCTCTGCCCTGACCATAGTGAGCCGTGCCTGTTCCGCCTGCCGCCGCTCCGCATCTATGTGCTGGCCCAACCACTGCCACACAGAAGACACTCCCAATCCAGGGTCCTCCTGCCCTCCGGCTGATGCCTGCCCCTCTGATGTTGATGGGCCCGAGCCATCATCGCTCCCCCCTAGAGCCTGCTGCTGCTGTGCCTGTGCCCTGGCTCTTGATGCCTGCACGTCCTCCGCCTGTTGGGGTGCAGTTGTTGGTGTGGCCACCCCTGCTGGACCTCCGACTCCCGACTGTGGCAGGGATGTGTCCTCCACCAGCCTGGCCGCTGGGTCAGAGGCAGCTCCACAGGGTACCCAGGTGATACATGGGATGGAAGATGGCACGGAGTACTACTGGCGCATAGAGAGTTCAGCTGAGGAGGGGGTCGGTATAAGGTCCAGCAGATGGAGGAATCCAGACCCAGTAGGTCGACGCAGTCGAACGGGGGTTTATAGACATAATTTCGAAATCAAAAATTTCGAAAGTCAAAAAGTCGAAAAAAAAATGTCGAAAAAAATAATGTCGAATTTATTTTTTATGACGTTTTTTTTTTTAAATGGGGGGGTTCCCCCCCAACCCCTGTTTTTTCTTTTTTTTTTTTTTACCTATTTTTTTTATATAAACTAGAGCCCAAAAAAAAATTTCGAAAAAAAAAATAATTCGACATTTTTTTTTTCGACATTTTTGATTCGACTTTTTTGACATTCGCAATTTTGTATTCGATATTATGACTGGACACCGTCAAAGAGGCATCCGACATGACATGCAGTGTCTTCACGAAAACACTGCAGGTCACCACGCATGCCCCGTTGACGCAACGCCATCCCAGCCAGGGCAGGCTCAACCCGGTCCCGGATTGCCACGTCCGCAGGGAGATCAAGGCCAGTTGTTGTGCACTCATCCCCTCCCTGAAAACAGGTCTGGACGTAGGCATCCCTGCTGGTGCGAGATGATGCAGTAACAGGATCAGGGACAGGATTACACACAGGCACCTCAGCGGCAGCCTATGCTGCCTCCTGTCCCTGCCCCTGGACTGCACCACTAGAACCAGTAGAATCCCCCCTCCAGACCCTGTGTGTGTCCCTTCCATGGCCTCCTCCTCAACCAAACCCCCCACCAACCTGGATGACTCCATGCCATCTTCCTCCATCGGACCCTGTGGGGTCTCAGCTGCCCCTTCTGCTGCTGAGGAGTCCATCTCCGACCTCTGCCTCTTGGACCTACCCTCGGCAGCTGCGGCCACGGACACGGCACCAGACTCATCACTCCCCGACGAGATGACAACATGGGAGGGGAGCTGGGCCTTGCATCTCTGCCTGGTGGTGCGATCCCTGCTGCTTTGCTCCACAGCACCTTCTCCGTCCTCTTCATCAGTTGACACTGCAGACAGGGAGAGCTAGAACACAGGCATCAGGGCACTGTACAATGGTCTGATACACACATGACAGTTGTATATGAGTGGCAGTGTCAAACTTCAAACATGGCATCACACTCCCCAACACACATGTCATTTCAACTCACGCACATGAGCACATCAACAGGAATGTTGCCCCAGGCACCACCATCCATACACAAACAACAGCATGAGCAGCCGAAGGTGAGCCTGACGTTACATGCAACACGGGGAGTGCAGAACACGTGCACACAAGTAACCAGACATACATGCATCTGTACATCCCCATCCATGTCACATCTGGCAATCAGCCTCCTACATGTCATTGTCACATGCATCCATGGTGTATCACAGTTGCACACTTGTCAAATACACACACATGCAAATTTACATAGTGCAGATACATGCAGGTGGAAGCAGCATCCATGTGTGACACCACAACCATGCCACAGTACATACACAGAATTTAAAAAATGTGTGCACCCACACCTGCATTTGCCAAGCATGTTTACCAAGACATACACCATAGATGTGTCTCACACATGAGAGGACTCACATGCAGCAGGCTCATTTCCCTGTACATACACATGCATGCATGGCCCTACACAGACATATGTACAACATGCACGCTCCTGCCACACCTCGACATGCACAGCATCCAATCAATACACATGTACACTTACCGCTCAACTCCAGACGGGTCTGCCTCTCAAGGACCTGGAGGTGGAGCGCTGGGCGTATATGTTCCAGGACCCTCATTTGGTTGTTGGTTAGGCGGACCTGGCACCCCTTGGCATCCGCTGCCTTCAAGAGGCGCTGGGCCATGTTGAGGGTCCTGGACCTGAAGTCCTCCCAGCGCTTCCGGACGTGTTGAATGTCGCAGACTGCCACCCCCTCCTCGTGGATGGCAGTCACAATGTCCATCCAGATCCTCTTCCGTCCTTCATTGTCGGTGCGCGAACGTCCAAAGAGGGCATCATACTGCCCCAGGGCTTGCTCCACCAGGATACCAACTTCACTGGCACTGAAGCTGGTAGTCCTCTGCGTCTCTGGCTGGGGGTTGCCAGTGGTGCCAGATGGTGTTGTGCCCGACATGGCAACCCCAGAGGCAGGTGTGGGTGGGCAACTGGGTCCTGGGGATGGGATGTGGAGCGATGGTATCCCAGTCGGGAGTCTTCTGTTTCAGCAGGGGTGGTCACAGCAACTGCACCCCTGCAGATGGCTGATGTGCAGGCACCAAATAGCAGGGCATGTGGGCAGCAGGCAGGCCGGCAGCAGCAGATGGCAGGTGGGAGTGTGCTCGGGGCTCTGGGGGGCAGGTAAATGGCCTTCTGGGCAGGAGCGTGGTCTTCCATGTGTTGTTGCGTGGCCAGCTTGATACAGAGTGATTTGGCACGTGAAAAAACTGCCTGTCAGCGTGTAATTCGAGGAAAGGCCATTGGCGCGTAAGCGCGTCTGTGACATGACGCGCAAGGGCGTTTCCCTCAACACGGGTGCATGTTGATTGTACACGTGCAAAAATTGCACGTCCGGGTGTGACTGCGTGCAATTGGAGGAAACGGCCTTAGCGAGTATGCGCGTAAGTGATGTTGCACGTGTGGGCTGGCTTAAAAGGTACGCGTAGGATGCCATTTTCTTGTACGTGCTTTTTGTGGAGAGCGTGCGGGTGGTTCTTGTACTTCTTGTCAGTTCACACGTGATAACTTTGCAACGGTTCCAGTTCGTACTCCCT
Source organism: Ambystoma mexicanum (assembly GCF_040938575.1). Classification (NCBI taxonomy): domain Eukaryota; kingdom Metazoa; phylum Chordata; class Amphibia; order Caudata; family Ambystomatidae; genus Ambystoma; species Ambystoma mexicanum. The sequence continues at coordinate 1,120,208,365 of NC_090922.1, read as the reverse complement.
GTTTACTCAGACAGCTTTCAATTCTTCTTTTGGTGGGCGTGTTGCCAACGTGCACACGCACGTCTTTTTCACGTTCTTTTTCCAGGCAGACGGTGAGTCACACACATATTTTCCAACTGTGGTTTCCCCCGTGTGTCGCTTACCCATTCAGAGGTCATTGTAGGCTGCGTGTACCACGCATATGCTTATTTTTGTGTTTCGGGGTGCCACAGCGTAGTGCGGGTTCATTTTTCCACGCACGTGCTCTACCAGGGGTTGCGTGCAGGTTAAATATTGTTTTTGGGGTGCCTGTGCGTTGCATGACCCGTCATCTTCCCCCAGGGGTCACAGACAGCCTTGCTAGAGCACTAGGGTACGAATTCCATCTAGTACCCTACCCCTTTCACCCCAATTGCCCAGGACAATTGTTTACTGCAACTCCCATACGCACAACAACATCAGTGCCATGGTTGGGAGGCGACCAAGCAGTAAGGGAGGCAAAGGTGGCCAACCTCAAAGAGGTGGGCATGGTAGGGGACGTGGCCAGGATGTGCAGGGTGGCCCAAGAGGCCAGTGTGTGGAGGACCAATCAGGGACACCTATACCCCCCCAATGGTTCGGGGAGATGTAGCTGACACCATCCAAGCTCAGCCCTTGTTAAACCTGCCCATATTGTCAACAGAACCGGCCCAGGATGACTCCCAGGCTGACTTCCGTGTCACCAAGTCTAAGCCATGTGTGTCGGTGAAAGTTGCTGTCACCAGGCCACGTGGATCTGGGGCAGCAATGTAATCTGCTGCCCCAAGTAGCCAAGGTGAGGAGGCTGCAGGGGCAGTTGCAGCTCAATCCACCCCAGCTCCGAGTCTCCCAGCCAGGACAGTGTCGGTCCAAGTCCATCACACCGAGGTTGGTCCTGCCAACATCACCCAGCAGCCAATGCCTGCAGTGAGACCTTTGGTCATCGTGCCTTTGGCAACTTCCAGTGCCGAGTCCACCTGCGCTTCTGCCCCTACCAACCAGAGCGGCGTAAGCCACTCAGGGTCCGCACCACTTTCCAAGAGGAAGAAGGGTGCTCTTGCAGTACAGGCTGGGACCCCAGACACGGCTACCCACGCCGGCACGTCAAGGAAGCCTAGTTTCAATGATGCAGAACTAGATGCACTTGTGGGCTATTTGTCGGCCCATGGCCGTGAAATGGTGGTGACTCCAGGGTGCAAGTCTACGACTGCTCAACGTAGGGCCCACTGGCAGACCATCGCGGACCACATTAGTTCCCTTGGATTTGTGAAGTGCACAGCTGATGGTTGCTCTAAACGCTGGAATGACCTGAAACGCAGAGCAAAGAACAATCTGGCTTCAAATCATGCCTCTACTCTGTTGACTGGCGGTCGGTCTCCACCAGAGGAGGAAGAACTCACTGAACATGAGTCTGTCGCTGGAACATTCATCACAGAGGATCAAATCCAAGGCGTGGGAAACCTACCAGATCTTGAAGCAATGTCCGGTGAGTGACCATGCATGTGTGTGCAATCCATGTGTATGTTGCTTGGGTGATGTGTTCTGATTGAGTGCCAGGTGAGGCTGTCTAGTCATGAGTGCTATGGGTCACCCATGTGGTCCCTCAAAACCATTCCCCGGTCTTGTGTTTCTGTTTCACAGTATCCCTTCTGACCACAGTTCACTTTTTGCACATGATTAATCCACTTGGCCTTCAGCTGTCCTCTTGCCACAACATTGTTCATATTGTTTTCGTCTTCATTCAGCCTGATTGATGAAATTATTAGCATATTTACAAGACATTTTTGTGGCCTACTGTCCCAAATGTGACATACTTCTGTCATAGATTACTCCACACAATGGGCCACATTTATTGACTTATTAGGGGAAAGATTTATACAATCAGGCTGATTGAGGAATGTGCACCTACACATGGCCTGCTCACTATCATTTTGGGGCCCTGTTTGAATGTTGAACATGACAATTGTATCCTCTCATGTCGAAGTGACCAACCATTGATGTATCCATGTGCCTGCCATCACTGCATCAGTGAACACTGGCTTTGTTGCAGCGTGTGGCACATGCGTGTTTTCTCACTCTTTTTTACATGTTTTATTTCATGATGTCCATCTCACATGGATGGGTCACAGTACTGATTTGCTACCATCTGGGTGTCCTTGTCAAATCTGCCATGGCTATGGTACGTGCCGTCTGTGTGCTGGCATGTGTGATGTATGTGGATTGTCCATGCCACTCACAGGCTAATGTTTGATGCGACTGCTGTCCAGCATGCAGCACATGTGTTGCTTTTCTATTTTGCAGCCATCAGTGTGTGCTTTTTGCCTCCCCTTCCAACTCATTGACAGTGCATGCATGCCAGAGTTATTGTCATGTGGGACATGTGTCATTTATGTACTGGATCTCTGCCTCGTCATGCCTATGTGTGTGTGCTATAGTGCCCATGCCTATTTCCATTTGTTATCTTTCATGTTTTTGCAGATGATGAGGCACTTGATTCTGTTGAGGAGGAGGAGATGGGGCAGACCCAGGAGGACTCACAGGAAAATCCATTACTCATACAGGCCATACTGTCCACGGGTGTCTCTGGGTACACCTCCGGAGACCTCTATGAATCAGGTGCTGAATCGGACATTGATACATATGTGCCATCGCAGGTGAGTGTTTCTGGCAAGGATGCTGTTCTGTCCAACCCACCTGCACCGGGGGTAGACCCCTCTATGGGGATTTCAGTGTTGGAAAGTCCGCCTGTGGCGGTCACAGATGCAAGGCCACACTCCACAGTATTTGCTCCTGTTCCAGGGCCAGCAGATTAAAGAACGAATGCAGTCCAGCAGCCTCAGGCAGTGCCAGCACAGCAAGGTGCACATCAGGCCAACGCGGTGGCCGTGCGCCACCAGGCAATACTGTGTGGGAGAACTCCATGTACAGTATAGCAGCACAACAGGGGGCATTGTGTGAAATGATGGCTCGGGCAATGGATAGGGTGGCCACTTCCATTCTCCCCCCTGAAAGGCAGATGGAGCTCTAGCAGCAGACAACAGACTCCATTTGCCACTCACACAGGGTGGACATGTTGGCGTCCGACAGGGACCGACGGGCTGGACTGGAGACTCTGCGCACAGCCATATCTGTAGAGTCACAGGCCCACAGGGAAGCCCTCAGGTTAGAACACAGGTCCCTCAGAGATACTCTGGGTGAACTTGAGGTGTCCCGGAGTACAAGGGCAGAACAGCAGCTGGAGCAGCTGACACGTACACTCTCAGCTGAGCTCCAGACAACCTGTCAGAAGATCCGGGCATCACGCGAGGCCATACAGGCATAAATGCGTGCTACCCGTGAGGTGCTGCATGGGGATCTCCGTACCATCATCCTGCAGAACCAAACCTTTCACACCCGCATGCTTGCTGCCATCGAGGAGCATGCCAGTGCTTTGTGTGGTCTGCCTCCCATATCACGGCCACCTTCTGATGTACCACCACAGGGTGATGACAGCAACGGCAGTTTTCCCACTGTAGTGTCGCCGTGCAGGCCACGAGCCCATGGAGGTATTTTTGTTTTTTCTCAACATCCATGTATGTGGGTGTTGGGGTGCACCCTGTACCTCGTCCCTCCTGTGTGCCCCCCCGCCTGGTCCAGACATGGCCATTTTTGTTTTTTAATCAGTGTGTTGCTTTGTGTGGCTCCCGTATGCATCCACAGTGTATTCCAGCTGGGCACATGCAGGCTTGTCCTGTCTTTGGGTTAGATGCTTGGGTTCCTGACACACATACCCCTCCTGCTTCCCCTTTCCATGGGCTTGCAAAGGGTGTGACCAAGTGACAGTAACTTACACAATGACATTGGGCTCCCATAAGTTGTGTGGATGTCTGTAGTCAAAACTGTGTATACATCCCTAGTGGGTATTGTTGTAGAAATCTCCACTGCATGGTGGATTTATGTATGGTTCTACATCATTGACTTTTTTCTTATATACATGTACCTTCTTCATGTCTTAACAAGCCCATCTACTTTGCAGATGCAGTTCATGTTGTATGCAGTTCACTGATATATTTGCCTTCCAGCAACAATCTGCAGATGGAAGGGGTCGATGTGCTGCCTTAGTCAGGTTGTGACACTTGCACTACTTATTTTTTATTGTGATATATTGCCACTGTTTGTGCATGTACTGATGTTTTTTTCTTGCTGGTAAGTATTTGTTCATGTGTGTTGTTTTTGTATTCATTATTGAGAGAAAATTGTCTGTGGCCTGTTTCCATTTAGGACAGTGCGCTTTGTGACACTTGTGTCATGTGCTGTGCATTCATTTTGTTGCTTTCACATTGCATGCCATGCCATGGTGTGTTGGGGAGGTGTTGGGTGACATGCCACTATTTTGATGTGGTATTTTGCAAGGGGGTAGTCCTTCATGCTACATGCATTGGTGCCTTTTTGTGACACAGCATTGGGTGTCTTTGAGTAGCTAGGGAGGTACGCAATGTAGCGCTTAAAGGTGAACAATCTCAGGCTGGTATGGTTGTGACAGTTTACTGTCTCTTTTGTCATCATCATTGATTGCGAGCTGGTATGTGCCAGACCTGTGTGCACTCCGCAGGGGTGGGATTTTAGGTGAAGTAATTTGCCACAAGCTGGGTCCGGGCTGCCTCACCAAGTGCCCTTTCACCTTCCATGCGCAGCGGCGTGCATGTGGTGGGGGATGTGGGGGCACCACCATGTCCACTGGCACACCACGCCGGGTTGCAATGTTGTGCAGGACACATGCTGCCACTATGATCCTGCACACTACTGGTGGCGCATATAGCAGCTGCCCACCAGAGCGGTCAAGGGAGCGAAAGCATGACTTGAGCACTCCGAATGTGCCCTCCACTATGCCCCGGGTTTCAATATGGGCTGTGTTGTATTTTACCTCGGGTGGTGTGGTGGGGTTCCGAATTGGCATCATCATGTAGGTGCTCAGAGGGTAGGCACTGTCCCCTGGAGAGGTGATAATGGTTGTCATTAGTGGGCTTTTCCCATTTCTCATTTTGTGACATGCATGCATGTGCAGAGGCATTTATACTCACCAATTAGCCATGTGTCGCCATGCCGGCCAGCTTTCAGGTCCCGGTTTGGGGTGAAATTCTGAATATGAAACTATCATGGCTGGACCCTGGATAGTTGGCATATACTGAGGTGAGGATTCCCTTGGCATCACATGCAACCTGCACGTTGATGGAATGGCAGTGCTTGCGGCTCCGATAGATATGCTCAGTGGCCCTGGGTGGACGTAGAGCCACATGGGTGCAATCAATGGCACCTAGGACTTTGGGGAAGTGTGCCACCCCGTAAAATTGCTGGACAACAGCCTGCCTTTCTGCAGGTGTTCGGGGCATGTATATGTGCCTGTGGACTGAGGGGAGTGCAGTCATGATGGCCAACACCTGGTGTAGGCAGTGTGACTTCGTGGCCTGTGACACCCCCCCCCCACTATGGCACTTGTCTGCTGAAATGAACCAGTAGCCAAGAAGTGCAGTATATTGAGCACCTTTTCCAAGGGGCTCAGTGCTTGCGAGCACAGGGTGGGTGATGTGAGGTCATCCTCCCACTCCCTCACCAGGTCTAGGATTATGTGTGGTGGAAACCTGTACCTTCCATACACCTGGTCATCAGGCAAAAGGCTGGTCCTGGGTTAATAAATGCGGGGCCTGGCTATCCTCCTCCTCCTGCGGTGTCCCACGACCACTGCTGCGAGGAACGGTATATTCATCGTAGCGTCTGAGCTTGTTTGTTGTGGGCCGACACATAGCCTACAAGTGCATCTACTTCTGCATCATTGAAACTAGGCTTCCTTGACGTGCCGGCGTGGGTAGCCGTGTCTGGGGTCCCAGCCTGTACTGCAAGAGCACCCTTCTTCCTCTTGGAAGGTGGTGCAGACCCTGAGTGGTTTATGTCGCTCTGGTTGGTAGGGGCAGAAGCGCAGGTGGATTGGGCACTGGAAGTTGCCAAAGGCACGATGACCAAAGGTCTCACTGCAGGCGTTGGCTGCTGGGTGATGTTGGCAGGACCAGCCTCGGTGTGATGGACTTGGACCGACACTGTCCTGGCTGGGAGACTCGGAGCTGGAGTGGATTGAGCTGCAGCTGCCCCTGCAGCCTCCTCACCCTGGCTACTTGGGGCAGCAGATGACATTCCTGCCCCAGATCCACGTAGCCTGGTGACAGCAGCTTTCACCGACACACGTGGCTTAGACTTGGTAACACAGAAGTCAGCCTGGGAGTCATCCTGTGCCGGTTCTGTTGACAATAACAAGGGCTGAGCTTGGATGGTGTCAGCTACATCTCCCCGAACCATTGGGGGGGGGGCATAGGTGTCCCTGATTGGTCCTCCACACATTGGCCTCTTGGGCCACCCTGCACATCCTGGCCACGTCCCCTACCACGCCCACCTCTTTGAGGTCTGCCACCTTTGCCTCCCTTACTGTTTGGTCGCCTCCCTACCATGGCACTGATTTTGTTGTGCGTATGGGAGTTGCAGTAAACAATTATCCTGGCCAATTGGGGTGAAATGGGTAGGGTGCTAGATGGAATTCGTACCCTAGTGCTCTAGCAAGGTTGTCTGTGACCCCTGGGGGAAGATGACGGGTCACGCAATGCACAGGCATCCCAAAAACAATATTTAACCTGCACGCAACCCCTGGTAGAGCACGTGCGGGGAAAAATGAACCCGCACTACGCTGTGGCACCCAGAAACACAGAAATAAGCGTACGCGTGGTACACGCAGCCTACAATGACCTCTGAATGGGTACGCAACACACGGGGGCAACCACAGTTGGAAAATACGTGCACGACTCACCGTCTGCCTGGAAAAAGAAAGTGAAAAAGACGCGCGTGTGCGCATTGGCAACACGCCCACCAAAAGAAGAATTGAAAGCTGTCTGAGTAAACAGGGAGTACGAACTGGAACCGTTGTGAAGTTATCACGTGTAAACTGACAAGAAGTACAAGAATCACCCGCACGCTCTCCACAAAAAGCACGTACAAGAAAATGGCGTCCTACGCATACCTTTTAAGCCAGCCCACACGTGCAACATCACTTACGCTACTCGCTAAGGCCCTTTCCTCCAATTGCACGCATTCACACCCGGACGTGCAATTTTTGCACGTGTACAATCAACATGCACCCGTGTTGAGGGAAACGCCCTTGCGCGTCACGTCACAGACGCGCTTACGCGCTAATGGCCTTTCCTCGCATTACACGCTGACGTGCAGTTTTTTCACGTGCCAAATCACTCTGTATCAAGCTGGCCACGTAACAACACACGGAAGACCACGCTCCTGCCCAGAAGGCCATTTACCTGCCCCCCAAACCCCCCAGCACGCTCCCATCTGCCATCTGCTGCTGCCTGCCTGCCTGCTGCCCACGTGCTCTGCTATTTGGTGCCTGCACGTCAGCCATGTGCAGGGGTGCAGTTGCTGTGACCACCCCTGCTGGAACAGAAGACTCCCAACTGGGATACCATCATTCCACAGCCCAGCCCCAGGACCCAGTTGCCCACCCACACCTGCCTCTGGGGTTGCCATGTCAGACACAACACCATCTGGCACCACTGGCAACCCCCAGCCAGAGAGGCAGAGGGCTACCAGCTTCAGTGCCAGTGAAGTTGGTATCCTGGTGGAGCAAGTCCTGGGGCAGTATGATGCCCTCTTTGGAAGTTTGCGCACCGACAATGAAGGACGGAAGAGGATCTGGATGGACATTGTGACTGCCATCCACGAGGAGGGGGTGGCAGTCTGCGACATTCAACACGTCCGGAAGCGCTGCGAGGACTTCAGGTCCAGGACCCTCAACAAGGCCCAGCGCCTCTTGAAGGCAGCGGATGCCAAGGGGTGCCAGGTCCGCCTAACCAACAACCCAATGAGGGTCCTGGAAGGTATACGCCCAGCGCTCCACCTCCAGGTCCTTGAGAGGCAGACCCGTCTGGAGTCGAGCGTTAAGTGTACATGTGTACTGATTGGATGCTGTACATGTTGAGGTGTGGCAGGAGTGTGCAGGTTGTACATATGTCTGTGTAGGGCCATGTAGGCATGTGTATGTACAGGGAAATAAGCCTGCTGCATGTGAGTCCTCTCATGTGTGAGACACATCAATGGTGTATGTCTTGGTAAGCATGCTTGGCAAATGCAGGTGTGGGTGCGCACATTTTTTAAATTCTGCGTATGTACTGTGGCATGGTTGTGTTGTCACACATAGATGCTGCTTCCACCTGCATGTATCTGCACTATGTCCATTTGCATGTGTGTGTATTTGACAAGTGTGCAACTGTGACACACCATGGATGCATGTGACACTGACATGTCGGAGGCTGATTGCTAGATGTGACATGGATGGGGATGTTCTCACAGCGACAGGTGGTGGAGATGTACAGATGCATGTATGTCTGGTGGCGTGTGTGCATGTGCTCTGCATTCCCCGTGTTGCATGTGACGTCAGGCTCACCTTTGGCTGCTCATGCTGTTGTTTGTGTATGGATGGTGGTGCCTGGTGCAACATTCCTGTTGATGTGCTCATGTGCGTGAGTTGAAATGACATGTGTGTTGGGGAGTGTGATACCATGTTTGAAGGTTGACACTGCCACTCATGTACAACTGTCATGTGTGTATCAGACCATTGTACAGTGCCCTGATGCCTGTGTTCTATCTCTCCCTGTCTGCAGCGTCAACTGATGAAGAGGGCGGAGACGGTGCTGTGGAGCAAATCGGCAGGGATCGCACCGCCAGGTGTAGATGCAAGGTCCAGCTCCCCTCCCATGTTGTCATCTCGTCGGGGAGTGAGGGGTCTGGTGCCGCGTCCGTGGCCGCAGCTGCCGAGGGTAGGTCCAAGAAGTAGAGGTTGGAGGTGGACTCCTCTGCAGCAGAAGGCGCAGCTGAGACCCCACAGGGTACCATGGAGGAAGATGGCATGGAGTCATCCAGGTTGGTGCGGGGTTTGGTTGAGGAGGAGGCCGTGGAAGGGACACACACAGGGTCTGGAGGAGGGGATTCCACTGGTGCTAGTGGTGCAGTCCAGGGGCAGGGACAGGAGGCAGCACAGGCTGTCGCGGAGGTGCCTGTGTGTAATCCTGTCCCCGATCCTGTGACTGCATCATCCCGCACCAGCAAGGATGCCTATTTCCAGACCTGTTTTCAGGGAGGGGATGAGCGCACAACAACTGGCCTTCCTCTCCCTGCGGATGTGGCAATCCGGGACCGGGTTGAGCCTGTCCTGGCTGGGATGGCATTGCGTCAACAGGGCATGCAAGGTGACCTGCAGTGTTTTCGTGAAGACACTGCACGTCATCTCGGATGCCTCTTTGACCGCGTCGACCTACTGGGACGGGTCACCAGGACTGGATTCCTCCGTCTGCTGGACATTCTTCCGACCCCCTCCTCAGCTGAACCCCCTACACGCCAGTCGTACTCTGTGCAATCTTGCGGCCCATGTATCACCTGGGTACACTGTGGAGCTGCCTCTGACCCAGCGGCCAGGCTGGTGGAGGACACATCCCTGCCACAGTCGGGAGTCGGATGTCCAGCAGGGGTGGCAACACACCAACAACTGCACCCCAGCAGGAGGAGGATGTGCAGGCATCAAGAGCCAGGGCACAGGCACAGCACCAGCAGGCTCAGGGTGGGAGTGATGATGGCTCAGGGCCATCAACATCAGAGGGGCAGGCATTGGCCGGAGGGCAGGAGGACCCTGGTTTGGGCGTGCCTTCCGTGAGGCAGCGGTTGGGCCAGCACATAGGAGCGGCGGCGGGCGGAAGAGGCACGGCTCACTATGGTCAGGGTGGAAAACTCCATACGCAGGGCACTGAGGCGGGCCGAGTGCCTCGAGACAATTCGCTACGAGTTGGAGTTGGACATGGTGTTATCCCTGCAAAACCTCGGGCCATGGAACAGGCCCGCCACCAGGACATAGAACAGGAGTTCGATGATGCCCTGGCCCAGGAAATCAGCAAGTGAGCGTAGGACTTGCCCGCCGCCATTGTATATAGTTAGTTAGTGTTAGGTTTCATTTATGTTTTTCTTTCATTTGGGGCGCTTGAACTATGCCCCACCTTTTTTTAGATAGTTCTTCATTAGGTCGTTTTTTTTTTGTAGGTTTCATTTCAATGGTTGGGCTCATGGACCCTGGATTTCTTATTTGTATATAGTTGAACAGTGAATTTATCGTCATTTTATTTTATTTTTCACCATGGAGCAATGGATTTTACTTATTTCTTTCCCTTTGGATTTGCTTTGTTGGACGGTGACTTCGGACACATTTTGATTTGGATTTATTTGGATTCTGATTTCATATTTTTTTTCATTTTGGAACATGCTGCATTTTATTTCTTATTTCCATTATTGTGTGTTTTCATTTCATTCACTTCATTTTGTGTTGAATACATTTTTGTGTCATACTTCAATGTGTGGTATTCTCTCATTGGTTTCATTCATGTCACGATGTGGGTTTTCACATTCACTGGCACCCATTGTGTGCGTGTGATGGACATGTGTTGATGTACATACATGCCATTTGGGTTGTTTCATAAAATGGGCATTTCAATGTGGGGTGGATGTAATACTTGGTTGTTTCTTTGGGCAGGGGTGGCATGCGGTGGGATTTGGGTGGCCATGAGGGCCATGATTGTGGATCAGGATGACGTGTTGGGGGGACATGAGTCGGGGCCTGCTGGCAGGTGCCTGTCACTGCCGGGTGGGTGGGGGTGCAGGAGGAAATGAGTCGGGGCCTGCTGGCAGGTGCCTGTCACTGCCGGGTGGGTAGGGTTGCAGGGGGACATGAGTCGGGGCCTTCTGGCAGGTGCCTGTCACTGCTGGGTGGGTGAGGGTGCAGGAGGACATGAGTCGGGGCCTGCTGGCAGGTGCCTGTCACTGCTGGGTGGGTGGAGGTGCAGGGGGACATGAGTCGGTGCTCACTGGTGCATGGTGACATGTGGGCTGGCTGGGGGGCATGCCCAAGGTGGATGGGCTACCTGCGGGGCATGCCCAAGGTGGATGGGCTACCTGCGGGGCATGCCCAAGGTGGATGGGCTGCATGCGGGGCATGGCCTGGGGTGCAGGGTAGTCCCCTGTGGTGTGGGCTGCCTGCAGGGCCTGGCGAGGGGGGAGAGAGCACACCTGGGAGGACCCACACTGACAATTCGCTTGTGATACTTCCTACGCACTCCCAATATACACATACCCCGCTCGCCCAAGGCCTATCGCGTGTAATACTCCCCGCACACCCCCAAAATACACGTACCCCGCTCGCACAAGGCCTATCGCGTGTGATTCTCCCCGCGGACCCCTCGGAATACACATAACCCGCTCGCCCAGTGAAATCACGTGTAATACTCCCCGTGTACCCCCAAAATACACGTACCCCGCTCGCACAAGGCCTATCATGTGTGATACTTCCCTAGCACCCCTCAGAATACACGTACCCCACTTGCACAAGGCCTATCGCGTGTGATACTCCCCGCTCACCCCTCAGAATACACGTATCCCACTCGCACAAGGCCTATCGCGTGTGATACTCCCCGCGCACCCCCAAGACACATGTACCCCACTCACCCAAGGCCTATCGCGTGTGATTCTCCCTGCGCACCCCTCAGAATACATGTACCCCACTCGCCCAGCTAAATCGCGTGTGAAACTGCACGCACACCCCTCAGAATACACATACCCTGCTCGTCCAGCGAAATTGCATGTAATACTCCCCGCGCACCCCCAAAATACACGTACCCCACTCGGACAAGGCCTATCGCGTGTGATACTCCCTGTGCACTCCCAAGATACACGTACCCAGCTCGCACAAGGCCTATTGCGTGTGATACTCCCTGCGCACCCCCAAGATACACGTACCCTGCTCGCACAAAGCCTATCGCGTGTGATACTCCCCGCGCACCCCCAAGATACACGTACCCCGCTCGCTCAAGGCCTATTGCGTGTGATTCTCCCTGCGCACCCCTCAGAATACACGTACCCCGCCCGCCCAGCTAAATCGCGTGTGAAACTGCACGCGCACCCCTCAGAATACACGTACCCCGCTCGCCCAGTGAAATCGCGTGTAATACTCCCCGCGCACCCCCAAAATGCACTGTCCCGTCCCTATGAACTGGTGCAGGGTTAGCGTGGCCCTTTGCGCTGCATTGGGGATTTCAATGCCTTATCATTGCACAAGGGGCGTTTTTGGGGGCGTAACTGGCGCTGCAGGATGTTCTCTGCGCCAGCGCTCAAAATGGCTTTGATATTCCATGAATACGCGGTGCGCCAGAATGCTGTTTAGCGCACACAGCTGGCACACGCTGGCGCACGCTGCCTCCCTGCGCTGCTCGCGTGCCTCTGCCTCTGCGCTGAAATCTATGAATTACCCTGTTGGAATCTGCTTGAACCATGCAATTGAATCCGTGTATAGAGGGATTGTCATCATGGGGCTTAACCTTGTTGTTGCTTTCTGTTGTAGAACTTTGATTCAACATTGCCCCTGAGGAAGACAAGACCTCAAGTCATTTCTTGAAACTAGAACACCTGCTATTTATAAAATATTTGTGCTGAATGGAAATTGTTTAGCAGCCAATTCGTGCTTATATGTTGATTCAGTTGCACTTTTGAGGCTACTAGTTGGCCATTGAGTTTATATCAGACAGTGATGTGGCCATTGAGTTTATGTCAGACGGTGATGTCTTCTAAGATTTCATCAATTTAGATGTTGAAGAAATGTGATAAAACAATTGTGTGAATATTCTTACTGCCTGTGATTTTCAGCCTGCATGAATGTTGTGTTGTCTTGCTTTTTATGATTCATGTCAATGTTTGTATTTTTGATGTCTATGATACAGTTACAATTGCTGGAGCACTTTTCACATTGCACTTTTTTATAAATGAGATTTGATATGACTACATGGCACCTTGTTGTTTTTCTTCATTATGATTAAATGCTTTTTGTATGCATGGTTGTTGTCAGTGTGTTTATAGAGATGAAAACAGTTGCTGTGATTTAGTCATTTTTTTGATTATGTATAGTTCTTTTGAAAGATTTAGATGCTAATTAGCCATAGACCCATCTTTCTTTCTGTGCCCCTTTATGTATTGTTCTATTCCCATATTGAACAAACATGTAGGTGTAACAGTATAAATCATTTTTATATTGTGATTTAAGATGTATTTATTTGTTTAATATCGTGCTAGAACATTGCACTGTTAAGGTAAAGTTGAATTGATATGGAGTGTCAGAAAATATAATTTCTTAATAACCTGTGATCACTTCCATGAAAAATGTTAACAGATAAAAATGTCAAGTGAGGCACTCCTCGTAGAAAGTTTCTCAATTTTTAATGGACCGCTTCATATTTCAAAACATCTTCTTTTAATCGTGTTTTCAACAGCTTTTAACATGGGATGTTCCCATAGCAAAAAGAAAAACATTTTGGCAAAATATCTCCAAATGGCCACTTAAGTTTCCATATTCATTGCCATGCAAGTAGATTTTATACAATACACTCATATGCCATTTATACATGTCATAAACACATACACCATACACTCACACAACATATGCCATACACCCATATACCCTATGCAATTCAGTCATACACCATACAGTCATATGCCTATGGTTAATACATTCAAATGCCATACAGTTAGGGCATACTCTCATACAGCAAACACTCATATGCTAATGCACTTGCACGCCATGCACTGATGTAACATAAGTTTATAGAACATGCACTCATATGCTATACACCATACTCACCACACAAAAACAATTACATTACATTACATTACATATAAAACCCTTTTTAAAGAGTTAATGTTAATCTAACAAAAGGCAATGTTTGCAAAGAGTACAAATAACTATGTTAAGGTACAAGCAATCACTTTATACGGCTAAAAATTCAACCATTAAACCTGAAGCATAATCACTCACTGTATACCACTACAAATTTAACCATTAATAAGCATAAACACTCCTTCCATATCACAACAAATCAGCCAACCTTAACACTTACTTCAAATATTAGGCACTTTACTTCACTCCAATAGTTAAAGTGGCTGTTAAGGTTGAGTTTGTAGTGATATGGAAAGAGTGTTTAAGCTTCAGTTTTAATGGTTGCATTTGTAGTGGTATACATTGAGTGTTTGTAACTTAACAATTGCATTCCTAACTCTTTGTAAACTTTTTTTTTTTTAAATGAACCTTAATTCATTATTTAAAAAGGGTATTTTTATTTTTAAATGGACAGATAAATAAATAGATAGGTAGGTAGAAAGATGGATAGATATATAAATTGGTTCCTAGTGAGTATTTCAAATGACATTTTTTCGAATGCCATAATGTCGAAAAGATGTCACCGGAAAAAAAAATGTGAATGTCTTTTTTTGGGGGGGGGTTATTTGCAATGGGGGGTTCCCCCCTAAACCCCCTTTTAAAAATTTTGTAACCCTTTTTTTACTCGCGAAACACAAAAAACATGTAAATTAAAAAAGAATACATTCGAGAAAAAAAAAATTCGGTAAAATGTTTTCAACATATTTGTCATTCGAAAAAAAAACATTCAACATATTAACTGGATACCATATAAATTCACACATATATGGTTATGGAAAATACATCCCTTGTTTTTTGGTAATCACTAAATCTGAAATATAAATATCCATTATGGGTAAAGATTTATATTTCAGAAATGTATGGGATGACATTATTATCTGTGACACACTATGTAACAACGTTGCAGTAAGAGAAACAGCAGTCCATGCATTAAAAGCTTTACTCATGTGGTTTATGCATTTCTTTTACGTGTGACTACAATTTCCCCAAAAGTTTGAAAGCAACATACAAACCAATGAAATCTGCTTTTTGGGATTGGAGGGGTTAAGTGCTCCAACATAAATCAGCCCCTCATCCCTGAAGAAATACTAAAATCCCTTTCTCATTGTACATGCACAAATTACATATATTTGCAAACGTGTCTGTGTTCTTCCATGAGCATACATCTTGTTCTTATGCAGTAGTTTCAAACACCAACTTAGCCCTTCTTTAAAGCAGTCAACCTCACTGACAAAAATACAAAAAATAAAGATGAAGTCGAAGAAAATAATGTTGCCACAAAATTATTTTTATTGTTACATTCTTTTTTCACGTTCATGCAAAAATCAGAAATTACATTTGAAATCCTCATTAAATGGTATTTGGATTGTCATCAAAACAACATATGCACTGTCCGGGCATATATGAGCAGATTAGGTGCAAGCAATCATTTGAAAAAGTCCTAAATATGCTTCTAATTGTAAGATATCCAGTTTAATTCAGTGCAGAGACTATCTCTGTGTTGTGTTGCCTGTGGCAAAAACATTTGATAAAAAACTTCAATAATCAAGCAGTATATTGTTCCCAAACTTTATTTTGCCATAATCCTAGGTTTATTGGCATCATTTGGGGTGGATACAAATAGTAATTGATTGCTAGCCTTAACTTCGTTGGTATCATGTAGGGTGATTTGCATTGCTAGCCTTATGTCCCTGCTCGTGATCTCTGTGAAACACGCTTCAATCCTGGAGGCTGAACCAATCTGATTCCAGACATAGTGAAAGCTTGCACTCCTCCTTTCCAGGTTTTAGAAGCTAGGTTCTTGCATTAGTTTGCAATCATTGTTGATGAGCTTGCTGCAGCTACAAGTTTCAACAAGACTAGTTAAAGAAAACAAACCATCTTCTGTATAAATGACAGATCATGTGACGTGACTTCTTGTGATATAATTGACGGGTGACGATCCTGCAATATTACTGCTGACACGACCATCATTTTGGTCAATTTTAAGCACATATATTATTGGGAGGGATAGCTTTCATCAAAATATTGTATGTTTTAGGTTGGGAAATCCAAAATTCTACTCTAAAAACAAAAGCAGAAGGCACTTGAGATCTCCAGACAGGGGAAGCAGAGGTTTTTTCTGGTGTTGCCTTGAATACTTTGTGAGTTCTCATGGGGGCTACCTTGGTTACAGGGAGCTTTGCAAATGACGTGAAGAAGGTCACAGGTTTGTCAGTGAAGGACGAGGTAGGTTCACCATTCTTTGACTGAATTGTAAAGTTTTTTTTTAGAACTAAACGTGTCTCATGACGTTACTGTACTGATCGTCACTTATTAAAAGCCAACCTTCTGCAAACATTACCTAACTATGTAATCTCTTTAGAAACAATGGAAATACAGGGACAAAACTTTGTTAAAGCATAAGCTTAACCAAAACGTCTTTCTAACAAAAGGTTTTCATTGAATTGTAAATGCTTCTTCTCACAAAACGTGTTCCATAATGTTCAAGCACTGTACATAACTTATTAAAATGCCCTACATTGACATACACAACTTGAAGCTAACGCGTCTGTGACAAGAATGGGCGGTGCAGGGGTGATGAGGGACTTTGAAAAGGAAAGGGAATGCTCGGTAATGAAGAACTAGGATGAGGATGGTGATGCGAGGGTGGTGGTAATGAATTACTGTCATGAAGAGGAGAGATTGCAGGGTATGGGTAATGAGGGACTGCTACAAGGAAGGGCAATGCTGGGGTAAGGATTATGAGGTCACTTGGTCTGAGCTGCACAGAGGTACACATGGCAAAACGCAGCATTAATGAAAAAATGTGCCAGCCAGGAGAGCAGGGAGTCTGCAATATGGTTGAAGCCTTGCCCTGGCATTGCAGCACACAAAGCATATGTCTGTGCCAATTTAAAATGTAAAATATCTTACAGAGTTAAGAGAAAATGTATTAAAAGAAATGCAATTTAAATATCTGAATAGAGCAGGACTGTAACTGCAGTCAGAACTCTTGACTTGTCCGGAAAAATCAAATGTTCCCGAATAGGTGAAATTTGAAACTGGGGTGAAAGAGTTGTTAATTTCCCTTTTCACGGAAAACAGAGAAAATGGCATCCTGGCCTCACCAGAGCACAACGTTTTTAGAGTTGGGTTGCGACAGCTGTCAGAAACGTGGGCCCTGGGTCCACTGGCAAATGCTACACCACTTCAAAGGGATGAACAGTACAGCACATCAGATGGTCTCCATAGTATCTGAGCAGAGAGAAGGCAAGGCGCAGTCTTAATATTAGTTAGAAAATTGAGCGCGACATTGGTGATGAGCACTGCACTTTTTTTTTCGTCAAGAAATCCCTTGGCGCTCAGTGCCGAATAACGCGTATGCGAGTTTTAGGTGTATAAGGGAGGTCCACTGCATGTTCCCTCCTCGTCCTATTCTGCATCGAATTACACTATCAAGGCTCGTATATATGGAAGAAAGCTGGATTTATGAAAAAGGGGTTAATCTGGATAGAAAAGCAGAGGGTCTGTGCAGGTATTTAAGTGCCATCAGGTATATAGAAGAATATATGGGGACCTTGGAAGGGATAAGAAGTGCTGTGGAAATTGAAAGGTCCAGAAAGGTATTTAAGTCATATGTGTCCCTTTTGCTGACATGAATGGATGAATGTGTTTCTCTTTAAAATACTGAACTGGGATGTTTCTAATAATAATGCTTAACAGTTATTGAAATAGCCTTCTTAAATCCCAAAATATAAGACAATTATTTAATGTAAATTGTTATTTGAAGAAAACATATATACAGACTTTCTTACCCATGGTGACTTGCATTAACATATTCTGATGGTCAGTCTCTGGCCTAGAAATGGGCGTGTATGTGTGAACTGGAGGCACCGTAGCATAACCCTATAAAGTATTTAAGAAAATCTGTCCCTGTATTGATATTGTCTAGGACAAATAAGTCCTGCAAATTGCTTCCCACAGGACCCCTTGGAGCCATCCCATGATGGCAAATATAGCCTGTCATTAAAGTTAAGACATAACGGCAAGATGGAATGCATTCCTATGCAGCCATATGGTGTTCTCCTTTTTAAGAGCAAAAGCCACAGTATCCAAAACAGTGGCATGAAAAGTCAAACACTCTGCTCCACTGTTGCCTGGAAATGAATGTGTTTTCCTGGAAATTGATGTCTGCTGCTTCAGCTGCGTAATCGCTGAACTCTGGGTTGTACATTTGTTGTTCTACGTAATAAAAACAGGGAGATGTGTTAATACATGCTAATGACACCATACAAGCGAAAACCGATACTATACATTTAAAAATTACCAAATAGCATAACAACCGGCAACATTGATAGAAGACATCAAGGCGTTAGTGGTAAAGTGATATGTTTCACCGGAGTGTATGTAATATAAAGAGAAATGAATCCAACGGAAATTGTGAAGAAGCAGACCATGCCAACTGCTTTATGTACATTATTACTGCATCATACTTAAAAAGGTGGCTTCTAACGGCAAGATGTCAAACAGACGTATTGGCCACAACTCACAAAGAACTTCATTTGCAAGCTAAAAGTATGGTCGGCGCAAATGGCATCGGCAGCTGCCACTATTTGCACATGGATGTTGATCCACAAAGAATCCCAAATGCGGGACACTCCATTTTTCCCTCCCTCAATTTGGGCTTCTAAAAGCAGCTAATTCAGAAACACACACAAAAACGAAATCCAGGCAGGAGTCACAGGAAATTTAAAAAAGAACATGTGAAATTGAAACTTGATTTTGCATCATATAAACCTCATCATTTAAACCTGAAAGTGATGTCAGACATCAGGAAAGTGAAACATAAGTGTGCTTGTGGATTTGCCACAACCCGAATGTGACTTAAACAAGGTTGACCAGGGGCAAATTACTCAGATCATAATGTACAATGTAAATCCAGAGTAAGGTTTAGTCATACTTATTAAACAGACATGTTTTCAGTAATCTCTTGAAAGCTGGGTAAGAAGGTTTATTTCTTAAATGCACAGGGAGTGAGTTCCAAGAGAAGGGGCAGTGGTGCTGAAGCTGATCCCTCTGGCTCTAGCGCGTTGGAAGCATGGGACCATCAGGGTCAGATGGCCAGAGAAGCAGAGAGAGCGACAGTGATGCTTCCGTGTAATGCAACTGTTCAGATATGGGGGTGCTTCATTGTAGATGCAGCAGTTTGCAATGGATAACATTTTGAAATCAATCCACGCTTTTATGGGTAGCCAGTGGACTTCACGACGCGTTGCCGAAATATGGTCAGATTTGTGGAGGCCAAGAGCCGCGCACAGGGCTCTGTTTTGTAGCTATTGGGGCTTTGCTAAGTTGGAAGCGGACGTGCCCTTGAGCATGTTGCAAAAGACATGTTTGCTCTGGATTAAAGCTCTTGAGAGGGTGAGACAGTTGTCACGGCTTAGGAATTATTTGCTCAGTACAATGAGTTTTGCAGTGTGGGCTGTAGAGGTGGAGAGGGTATCTGTGCCTCGTCATTGATAAATCAGCGTCATGGTAAACTCCAAGGGTTTTGGCGTGTCTGAGGACAGGGATAGACGTGCCATCAATGATGACGGCAGAGTAGGAGGGGTCGATGGATTCAAGGCGAGAGGGAGAGACCACAATTAATAGCTCAGTATTCTTGTTGTTGAGACAGAGATTATGGGTGGCCATCCAGTTCTGGATAGTGCAGAAGATTTTGTGAATGTTGTTAGTATCATTTGTGAGGCTGCCTGAGATAGGGATGAGAATTTGCGTGTCATCTGCAAAGTTGGTATAGGTGCCTAGAGCATCATGTATGTCAACAAGGGGTTTTGTGTAGGTGTTGTAGAATTAATCTTGAAACAAAACAAACTGCATAAACCAGTAACTATATTGTTAGGTTTCAGTTGGCGGGATTGATAGCTTTTCGACCAGTTGGGTCAAATTGTTGAAATAATCCCAACACGGCATTTGAGTTTTTTTGATCCTCAGAAAATTGGACCAGTTCCTGTGAAGCTTGCGATAGATTGGATGCTTGTGGTGTATTTATGGTGTGCTTCTTCTACAGGTTTTCTAAACCTGTTAGGAATTCAGGATAAGAAAGACACGCCTGTTATCCTAGAACATATTAGGATATTAAGATTGCAACTACGAATGATTCATCTTTCCACTGGGAGTAAGTGGTTCACATTGTCTTGTATTTTTGCCTTACTGTTATTATTCACAGTTGGATTCATGTTGCATAAATATACCCTTCTAGACAATGGTGCTAAATTACAGGAAAATCTTACTCTGCTAAGAACTAGGACACATGCTCTAAATAATTTACAACCTTCTTGATCGCAGAACTTTGAAGATATTAAAAAAAGCTTTCACCTAGCTTTCGGTCATAATGTAAGACCCCCGTCCTGCTACTGTTAGTAGAAGGTTAATTTGTGCTTTGAAAGATGTTTTTTTATATCCACTCCTAAAAACAAGTAGCTGTACGTTTTTTTCTTTTATTTAATGTGCCATGGTTAACAAAAAAACTTAAACACAGTTCAAACAATACATAGGTATTAAAAAGAAAAAGGAACAAAAACAAGCACATAAAAACGATAATTCCATATAAAAGAGAAACAATTATACAAAATTACCAAATACGATAGATTTCCCTTAAAAAACGAACAAGATCAATAGTCAATGATATATTCTCGCCCCACGTAAACCGCGACCAGAGCAGCTCCTTAGAATAGTCCAAAGAAAAGCAATCCCATTCTTTATGAAAGAAAGTCGATCTGATCACACAGAGCATTTGGAAGTCGATAATCCATTGCCTCACATTTTCCATAAATGAATTATCCGCAAAAAAATGATATTTCATAGTAAAAACCCCCTCAGTGCGTACAGTAGTCCAATGCTGAGTCCTTTCCTTGGTATGCAGTTGGTTCATCCTACATCTCAAATACACATGCTGTGCCTTCTCACACGGAAAACATTTGAGATAGCTAAGCAATTGACCCCTCCTAAGAGGAAACTTAGCATATTCCAGATATGTGGAGTACATTGTTAAATCTTCCAACGCCAGTCTCCAATCACCTCTAAACAGTTTTGATTTGACAAGATCAGGATTGTCCGACAATTCCTTTTCAGAAGAGCCAATCCGCTCCAGCAGATTGCACATACTTGCCCTATAAGCCGAAATAGAGCTAACAGAGCAGTTGTCCATAATCTTGTGCATATCAGTATAGAGATAATTGGGCAGGGGATTCAAGAATTTAAAATAGATCTTTAGTTGTTTCCAATGTTCTCTAGCCTGTAGGGAAATCAGATTCAATTTGTGGCGAACTACCACATTCAGGACTGAACTAGAAAGCCTCAGGACCTTTTTCCAAAGTAGGCCCTGGATTGGGTCCAGACAAGTATCCAGGTTTACCGAAGCCATATCTAGTTCATAAAGCAGCCCAGGCACAATTTTACCCAAGTAATATCTCAACACAGGAAGCATAGAGAATCTGCAAAGTTTGTTGAAAATATGCTTTATGTGAGATAATAGTGGATTCATTTTACCCAACAGTGCCATTCTCCACATAAGTATAGATGATGTATTGGATACATTGTAGTCCAGATAGTGAAGAGGTGCAACCCACTCTAGAGATTTGGCCCCCAGTGTTCATTTCATAACCATAGGTATTATCTCCCTTGAGAAAACCACCACCTTAGATTTAGCCCCGTTAGCCAACAAAGTTTTAGAACAGGGATAAGACTAAAAAATATTGAGCTTCCCTTGGGGGCCTCGCAGAGTCCCATCGAAAATAATATCATCGACGAAAGCTAACCAATGGACTCCCAAGTGTGCCAAACTCACAGGTACCAAATCATATGTACCCCACAATTCCTCAATATCACAAAGGTACAAGTTAAAAAGCGTAGGGGCCAGAGTACACCCCTGTCTGAACCCTAACTGTACAAACATAGATCTGGTAATAGCCCCTTGCCTCTTGAGGCGAATACGGATCGATGTGTTTTCATAGAGCGGAGCAATTAGCTGTACTAGTTTCCTAGGAACATTAAGCCTCAAGAGCTTGCCTCAAAGCGGCTGACGATCCACACAATCAAATGCATAGGACAAGTCCAGGGAGGCCATATACATATTTTCTCCCTGCACGGCCTTTGCACTAAGTAGGAGATGTTTGAATAAGGTTGCATTCAGAAATGTGCCCATAGATTGCCGAAATCACACCTGGAATCGAGAGAGAGTGTTATTTCTACTCATAAAGCTATTCAAGTATCTAAGAAGCAAAATAGAAAAATAACTTACTGGAAGAGTCCATTAAGGCAATAGGCCTATAACTGCCTGGATCATTACGATCCCCTTTCATATAGATGGGAATAATAATAGATTTGTCTCCAGGATTCAGCGAAAATATAAGTGGCATATATAACATCAAAATTTGGCTTTAGAAATTATGCCCACACCACCCATCCTTTTTCAAAAGAAACAGCAGTAGTCTGGCGGGGCCAAGATCGCTTCAATCTATTAATCGCCCAGACTATATCCTCAATTTGCCACGGGCAAGGCCCTCAGCACAGAATTTTACAGTAGGTTAGATTGTTGATCCAGGTTGACGGAATGCTAAACCTTTCCCTGAAATAGGACACCCAGATGTTCTCCTGAATTGAATCTCCCGTGGATGCTACACCCCCAGCTATTTTGTTGTTAATGCAAAGCCAGAAATGTCTGGTGTTAGCATTCATCTGGGTCTTCAATAGGGCCTGATTATCTTTTAAGAGAAGGTCAAACCTGAGAGTTTAACAAAATGAGTGTCTCGTTGACACTCAAGTTTTTGGAGTTTGAATTTTGGAGAATTCCTCCCTAGTTGTATCCTTTCTCCTTCGCAGCACATCTTGCCCTTTTGGAATCTAAAATCCTTTGGTCAAACCAATGGGGAAAAGACCACCTGGATTGAATCCCAGTGTTAAAGGACACCTTCTTAATACAATCATTGATGTGTACGTCCAAGGGTTTGCAACCTAACCTATCAAATAACCTATTCGCCTCCACCGGATCTGTTCTCCACCAAGTGCTATCTTCCAGGAAGTGGTTCATAAGTTTGCTATACAGTTTCCCATCCCAAACGACAAGTAAGTCCCATCCTCTCAGATATTATGGGTGCCAGCATTAGGCATACCATATGCTTGGCGGTCAAACCTTTCATTGAAGGTTTATCATCAAATGATCGTTAGCACCTAAATCAAGAAGAGACATATTACTACATCTACTCTTAAGGAGCAACGAGACAAATACATTATCTACCCATGATACTGAGGACCCCTATCCCAAGAATAAAGAGGCATAGCTCTGTCATGGATAGTTTCCAATTGTTGCAAATCCCAAGTCGACGTGAAGGAGTCCCAAACCAGCCCCTTGGTAAGATTATTGCTGCCAGCCCTAGGAATAAAGGAGAGGAGATTAAAACCCTTGCCCTCTGCACAGAGGGCATTCCAATCTTCCCCCAATATCATTGCATGTTAATAACCCCCTGTCAACCAGGAGTCAAATAACTGCGACAAATATGAGTGTAAAGCAGCAATAGAGTATTTAGCTGGGTTCAAATATACATTAACTAGCAAGACGTCCCCCACTGCCTCAGAAAAGCCTGCATGCACCCCAAGGATGCCTTCACCCACAAACAAAAGAGTCAATGAGCGGAGCAAATTGGTGTCTAGAGCAATTGCAATACCACTGCTGGGTCTACCCTTAGGTCCATGCGTGGCCGGGCAAGAGAAAGTGGTGAACCCCTCCAAAACAAACCTCCCTGTACACATTGTTTCCTGTATCAACAGGATATTGAAACTCGGTAGGTAAGGTGAACCCTGCCTTATATGGCAAAAGCTGTTTAATCCACATGTATTCAAAGATAAAAACCTAATTTCCCCACTGCTGTGATTGTTTAGCCCCTGCAGTAACAGACACCAATGTCCTAATCGCAGATTCAATCCATGACCAGTCCTGTGGCTCCTTGGTCCCGGTAGTTTGTGGTAATCCAGACTGGACTGTAGCTGCTACACATGATATCATATCCTTTGTAGTTCCCAACACATTGGACGCAGCCCTAGATGGTGTCAGATACAATTTGGCTGCATCCCCTGAGTTCACTTTGACCAATTCGTAGCCCAAGGACTGAAAGATTGTTCTTTGGATCCAAACCAGATTGGAAACAATATCTGAGAAACATTATGAGGCCATACGATTATTATTGTCCAAAGACAAAGAGATATGGTCGATGTCACCAGAATGTAGAGACCTTAATATGGAATGTGATTAAATAGGTTCAACACTCTTGACCTATTCAGCCACCTGAGTTCATGCCTATGTTTGTCCACCTCGCATCCAATAATCTTGGAGGTGTACCCCATGCTAGGATCCGCCCTAGGGAACTGCTCCCCCAAAACATGCATCAAAGCCATCTGAGATGATCCTAGTACGGGGTACTCTGTACCCGTACCAACCCTAATCATAGGCTGAACAACATTAGGGATCCACTTGCAACCCTGTCTCTCTCAATACTGAAGGGATCGTCTGTGCCCCCTCCGCCACTCGCTCAGCCAGCAAAGGCTCCTGCAGGGTCTTGTCATAGATACATTGTCATGGGTAGAATTTAAACCAAAGGTCGTCCAAAAAGAAGTGAGCTTTGGTTGGTGGGTTCTACCCAGGGCCTCAGACAAATTTAAAAGCGGAGGCACTGTTGACCCATTCACAGGGGTAACATTAGTCACTTGCTGTCTATTACCATCAGTCAAATTAAAGATAATGCGATCATTCCCTACTTCCATTCTCAATACCCTTAGGACTAGTCGGTCAATCAATCCTAGTAGGGGCAGGATTACAACTGTCAATCTTCCTTGGTTTTTATTTGTGTTGATTTTGTACACCCCACACTAGATCAATCACTGATGCCACTCCAGAAGCAATAGAATTGATGTCTTGGACATTTAAATCAATGATGGTATCAATTGTAGACAACTGACTCGCAGGTTTCTTGGAGACATTGGCAGAACTAGATTTTTGCGCTGGTTGGTTTTTAGACTTTTTGCCCTTATTGGCTTTACTCTTTTTTTCTTAGTCATATGACTAGAGCGTGGAGATGAATGATCTTCCACCTCTACCTGTAATGGGCCCCCTGGGATACCACTGCCCCTGCCCTGTTCCGGTCATTAAGGTCTCCGGGATTGGCCAGAGTCTGCAATACACTCCACCAAAGTTGAAGGAGAATCAGGGGGCACACTGGTGTCCTTGCCCTGTGAATCATTAATTACAGCCTCCCCCCACCCTCCAGAGCTCACAGTAGATGGGTTCATCATAGTGTTGGGCACAACCTTCACTTCGGGTACCAATGGATGTAGGCTAGAATCACCCTGTTTTCTACATGCAAGACCCCTTAAATATTCCTCCACAAAAGACAGTTTATCGTTCATTGTATTTAAAGTATCAGTATTTGCCCTCACTGCCATTGACAGCAGTTCTTGTTGTTCATGCAGGGCAGTTAGTTTGTTATTAATGTTTGACAAGAATTTCCCCCAGGTGGGATCATCTATATGCCTCTCTATTTCAGTAGGAGATTATTTGCTCCAAGAATCGCCAGCCGGCGAAGTTACCTTTAGCAAATTCACAGATTCTATCCCCACTGTATGACTTGAAAAACATGAGGCCGATGTCTGGGGCACCATATTTTTATTTCTGATCGGTGGAACTTTACTTAACACCAAAGCATTGCCATCAGTGGCCCCCGGTAAGACTCCCACTACTTAGAGGGCCTTTATGGGTATACCCATGAGATCCACTAATAGGCTTGGGATAGACCCCAAGAATCGTCCCACAGAGATACATATCAGTGGATATTGAAGGATTAGCAAGAGGCCCATCTGGATCACAGCCTGACATCAATTCCAAATCAGTAATCTCTTTCAGAATACTTCAGTTCTTACTCAAAAGGTTCATAAAGCAGTCATCATGTGCATGCACAGTAGACTTATCACAAACATTCCCCTTAATCGTTTCTTGTCCCCACATACCTTCCCCATAATTCAGACCCCCTCCATTATTTGCTGATTCTTTAAACAGATAAAGATGGGCCTTGTGAGAACCAAATACAAAGACATCAGATAACAGTGCCTGATGAGGCAGGCCCGGTGGAGCAGAGTGAGGACATGACTGCACGGCACCATGCAGTTTAGGGGTATAAACTGGAAAGGCAGCATGGAAACGCACCTGTTTGGAAATTGGGGAAATACTGGGACAGAAAGCAGGTTTTGCAAAGTTTCAGGAATCATGTGGCAAGTGCCCTACACCCCTAACCGATTTAGAGGTCACCTCCAAACTCCTGGTCCTCTTGGCCCTCATTCCCTCAGACACCCTTGTTAGACAACTCTCCTCTTACATCAAAGGAAAGTCTTTGATAACCTTGTGGCACTCGTGCCCAGGGTCGAGAGGCCCTACAACAGTGTCTGCTTACATTGTTTTTGCTGTTTGTTTCTGGGCGAAGTCGGTATACCATTTCCTACACCGGACCCAGATGCAGCTATATCCAAATGCAATACAGCCCCAGACCTCAAAGTACAAAGGGACATTGTGGACTAGTCGAACCCCCTTTGTATACTTGCAGCCAAAGCCTCCGGAAAGTAGATTCTCCATCCGTCGGCCCCTATGATAGTTGACAGGAATGTACGCAGCTCGTATGGTAATTAGCAGCAGTCACACTGCCCAGGGAGCTGACCCAAAGGCACAAAGCCCACAGCCATCAGCTCTCCAATCGAGGGAAATACTCAATTGTCAATCCCAGTGACATCCACCGAAAAGCTGGCTCAAATGCCTTCGGACCACAGCCACCAGCTCTCAGATTACCCAGGTTTGAGCCAAAGTCCAGAAGGCAGAGGTCAGCCTCTTCTGCCCTGACAGTAGTGACTACCTCTCTATGCTTGCCTCTCGTTAGACCATCAGTTTATAACAGCAAATAGTTGTGACAAAACTCAGAAAAAAAGAAGCCAGCCACAGAGCTGTTATAGAGCTCTTAAAAGACCTGGGAAAGTTCTGTCAACAGTGTATACAGGTTTTGCGGTTAAACGCACTTAGCTCAAAGGGAAGAGAACCGTCTCCACCCCACAGTCACCATGCATGAATTAGGTGGTCACAATACCGAGTACTGAATATGCGCGTTTGCCTCAAAAGATAGGAACTCCCAATCCCGCAGTCACCAAGTGCTACTGGTTACAGTTCACACTTTCATTTTCTCATCACCTGATTAAACCAAGTGAGCTCCGGTTGTAAACACTGATAGGCTGCTGAGTAGACCATAGGCGCAGAACTGCGAGGAAATCAGGGCGCATTGTAAGGGTAGGGGATACAAAGGTTGAGGTTATAAATCTGCAAGACCCCAAAACTAGGAACACCGAACACTCAGCTGACGCTCCGCTGCAGAAGGAATGTTTGTAGAGGGTCCACGAAAAGGTCTGCCTCCAAGTAATGGATGGTGAAGACAGAATTGACACACCTGACACCAGCTCAGATCAGGCAACTCCGAGCACTCAGTACACACTCCGGCTTGCACTTTTTAAATAAATAATAAACTAATGGTGAATCTCTAAAATACAACAAGAGATCATATTATGAGTACAATAATTGATTGATCTATTACTAGGATGAGTCAACTACCTGGGAAAGGGAACGAAAATAAACACAGAGGAAGGAATGATCAGAGGGAACATTACTCATATACAAACAGCGAAATACATGATGAAGGCTGTGTCATATGAATGAAAAGGCTAAAAGGCTGAAACTAGATAGTAAATGCTAATTATATCACTTGTTTACCTCTTTGTTATTTCTTGTTTTTTCCATTGTAAGAACTTTTCTTTCAGAAATGGAACTATAGATTGTGACCTTGGAGGGCCCCCTGTTTGACAAAAAGGTCATTAGAGTTCTACAATACAGGTTTATGAATGGGTATGTAATTGTGAATATGAATGAGCTTTGGTTCCTTGTCAAATGTTGAATTGGTCAATGAGATATAAAATTGCACAATAGAAATATTTTGCATAATTGTGTTTAAAAAAAGATCAATAAGTCGTTTTTCCATTTTTAGTGTATGGTGGCCCGTTTTTAATGTATGGATGTTTGGTATTGTCATTTTGTGGATAAATGAGTAAGTCCCTATCAGAGAAATTTTTGAAACATGGAAATTGTGAAGAAAGGCCCCTCATTAAGTATTTTCTGTACAATAATATATCATGTTAAAAATAGTAGCTACAAACAGGAAGATGCAAGACTGACGAATTAAATGTGCTGGCCTAAAGTGAGACAGGTGCAAAAGGCATTTGCAGCCACCCGCAAATTGCACACATATGATAATCTCACAATAATTACACAAGCAGCACATGCAATTTGCCCCACCTGAATTTGGACCTGCAAATGGACCCGATTCTCTGTCTCAAACACACAAACACACACACACAAACGAAATACAGGTAAAGGTAGAAGTCCCTGAAAATAACAAATATTAAGTGTACTTAAAAAAATAAAACATTCCGTTTTCAACATTTTAATCTGAAAGTGATGTCAAACTTCGGGGAGAGTGGACGACTTTCAGGGAACGTTGTTTGTTCCCGTGGATTTGCCATATTCAAATGTAACTTGCATCAAGCTCAACAGGGCCAAATCAGTAAGTTTTTTGTGATACAGGTTTGGCAATTTACGTGTGTTTGTGTGTGCCTCATTGTAATGCCTGCCCATTGCCACTTCTCCAGGCATTAACATTTTGATTTGCAAAGCAGGAGTGTGTGGAGTTACTCCACCACCCAACCATTCAGTGAAAGCCATGCTTTTCTATTGTGACTGGTTTCAAATGGCCCTTTCGTGATATTGTGAAGTGAAAGCAATTCGTGCAAGCTGCATTTTAGGCATTTGTGGGACTGCAAAAGATGTGTGAATTGGCCCCTTTATTTCTGACTGAACATGTTGCATGAGGTGTCAGTCATGTAGGATAGGTGTGTTCAAAGCAGTAGGCAGACTGGAAAGCCCTTTTGGTCTGTATATACCATGCATTTCTCTGAAGGCAATTGGTAAACGGTTGCTTTATCTTAAACATATTTACACTTGAGAAAACAAAACAAATATGAGACACGTGAGTCAGTGCGACACCCGGGAGCTACAAGCGAGTAAATTAGTATATAAAAGTCATACAAACAAGTTCACCCGAAAGGGTACGACATATAATAACTTGGGAGTGTTACTGGAACAGGCAAGGACATGAAATTCAAATCTGTGCTATACCCTTAAATAGTAACATTCATGGGGATTTAAAAATCAGCAAGGTTTAATGTGCTCTGATCTCAGATAAAGTTCCTCTGAATGGATTTAGGCGCAGGTAGGTCGACACAAGTATGTTGAAAGTGAAAAGATTCTTCTTGTTTTCTACAGTAAGGGGTGATCTTAGTATAATATTCATATGCAAGAAAAGTTTAGTAAAGCAGTTGTAAC
This sequence comes from Ambystoma mexicanum, assembly GCF_040938575.1. Lineage (NCBI taxonomy): Eukaryota > Metazoa > Chordata > Amphibia > Caudata > Ambystomatidae > Ambystoma > Ambystoma mexicanum. The sequence goes on along the minus strand of NC_090922.1, from coordinate 1,120,179,041 downwards.
TATAGGAGATGTTCTCAGCAACCATTCAATTTAGGAATGTTTAAAATGTGCAGAATGTGCCTAATGCATATGTTATGCTCCCTCAAAGGCGTAGGCCGCACTGAATGTGAATGACATACTTTTTCTCTAGTTTGCGCTCAAGTGTCAAATTTTATGAAATAAATATTTGTGCACCACACTCCCATTTTCAATGTGCATAGAGGTGTAAATTGTTATGAACATTTCTAAAGCTTTGTGAATAAACGGATATGTTCCTCTTGTATATGTTAAGAGGATGTAGATGCAAAAGGATGAAAGGCTGAATTGGCTTTGCCGGGATTTGAACCTGCGACTTGCAGATCAAACACAGCTCACATCAACAAGTGTTTGACCCAATGACTCTGCACGTTTAATAATAATGGCCGGATTCTGAAACATTTGCACTGAAGCAAGTCAGGAGCTGGTCATGAGAATCAGAGATGTGCACCTGCTACCTTTTACCTGATTCACAAAGCCTAGAACTGGAGGAAATCTGGCGGCGCCCTTCGGCAAATTCTTGTGAATCACATGTGTATGTTAAAGATGCACTAGGCAAACCCTTATCAGATCCAGTTTGATTTGGCTTTGGTAATCAGATATGAGGTGTCAGGTATAAATCAGAGAGGCTCATGGGCATCTCCTCTTTTGCTATAGTGTAATTCTCTGAGAATCAGGCCGATTGACTGTTAAACTAGAGGCGCCCAGTTAAAGGAAGCAGTGGGCTGCTGTATACCCACATATCAGAAAGGTGCTCACTTCATTACAGATAGCAATTACAGACAGAAAATCGAAAGGACGCGAACAGGAACGAACCGGAGACGTTTAGCGTGCCACGTGGACAGAAACCAACACACCTACCCGGGCGCTAGAGAAGCTTTCAGTGAACACAATTATCAACTGCAGAGCGAGGCCTGTTGAGAAATAGTAAAGTCACAGTCTACAAACGATGAGCAACTGAGGCGGAGCCCCCGAAAGCGGTCATTCAGAACTAAAATAAAGAAGGGATTGTAGGAACCCACGTGAAGCATAACAGCAGAACATAGAAGGCTGAAGTAGCGGGCATGCCTACTAAAGAATGCCATAGCTAAAGAAATTGCGTAAATGTTGAAATTGAGACACCACCGTGAAACACCAGATCTTAGAAATTATTGTAAACACAGAAATGCTGCAATAAAATCAGCTAATAGTTTAACGAACGGAATAAGTCTCCTAAACAAAAAGGAGCGAATGTCATATTTATTTTTAGGACTATGGAAAGGCGAATAGAGTTCCCCTGAAGAATTTCCTTAAACAAATATTTTAGAATGGATAGAAGGAATGAAAAATGTTGGGATACATGCAATGAGATGGCATGAGAAGTGTAAAAATGAGAATGAATGAGACCGTATTTTTACTGCTGAGGTTTAGGATATAATGTATTTTTAAATGTTTAAAAACTCTTTTTACACTTTTGCCTGAAAAACCACTAGTATTCACTTATTAATGTAACAAAGAGAATAAAAAATGCATCGAGATACGTGTATGAAATAAAGCCGAAAACCAATAAATGAGTATATTGGAATTTTATACAGGAGAACATTAGATGCAAGTGAAAATTGCATAAGAATGAGGAATGATTAGATAGTATCGTGGTGGGACCCAAAGACGACATAAGACGATTAAAGCACTTATAAGTATAGATAGTTTATTACATAGAGGGACTGCTCTAAATCCCTCTAATATCTAATTCATGTTTTGTAATTACAGATCCTCACCACAAGGATGTTCACAGAAGAAAATGAGGAGTAAAGTGTGAGCATCTCATGTTTGCAGAGGGCACCCAATACCCGAATCATTAAGCCTAAAAGCTGGCGATGCCTGGGCCATCTCTGAAATTCATCAGAGCAAATCTTTGTAAATCATATTAACACGTGAAAATGTCAAAGATGTTTGAGACACCTGCTTCTTTGGTCCAGGTGTAGGCTTTGTTAGTATGTAATAAGACAGCCAGTGGAAATCCGAGATGCTCACTGGCTTCCTCTCATTTGCTCCTGTGGTAGTTTTTGGGTATCAGGCTCCAGTGGATGTTAGGCTAAATCCTCCCGGACTCAAGAAAAGCATCACAAAATCCAAATAGGAACAAGCTGGGCTTCTGCAACGTCCCCACTGCAGCCCAAACATACTGAGCCACGGAGCATTACCTTGTTTTATTCAGACCTTTACTTGCCACCATACAGTACTTAGATAGAGATCTTCTTAGAACAGTGGGATGAAAATGCAAAGAAATACTAGCACACTCATATACCGTATTGTGTGTTTTGTTGGTAACGGGAGCTATTCCATACGTAGACTTCATACAACAAAACCTTGAATCTGTCACCATACAACACTGTTGAGGGTATTTTGCTTCATTTCCTCCCGAAATTATAAGCATTTGGTGCACACAGACTTCCCAATCAATGACCTGACTTAAAAGAGACGAGGAGCTGGGTGACATTTTCAAAGAAAACTCTTTAATGCATACAAACAACCAAAACAATCTTGCACAGTCCCTCACCAGAAGGACATTTATACCAGATCAAGAACAGAGACTTCAGGGAACATCCCCATGCAATGTTAGGAGATGCAAATCCTACTAACACATCTGCACCAAATCTGCTGTAAAAACTCCACAGAACCAAACATTACAGCTACAAGGAGCATCCAATTGCAAATTATCCAATGTGATATACATCATCCAATGCAAGAAATGTCCACAAGGACAGTATGTTGGTGAGACTTGCAAGGAACTACGTCAAGGAAGGAACCTGCACAGATACACCATCTTGATGTAACAGAAACACATGTAGGCCAACACTTTCCGCAAGATGCACACATGCTGCGTGACAAGTCAGTGATGGTACCTCTCGATTACCACACAAAGATGAACATGGGAGTTCAAGTACTTAAAGAGTCTCAACCTGAAAAATGTTGGTCTGAACACAGACACAACATGTATGTCACAATAGGGCCTACATTGGAGCTGAAACCTTCAAGGCAACCACATTGACAGTACCCAAATTCGACCTGCTGCTACTAGCTCCCACATGCAGCTTTTAACACAATGTTCAGATCCCCGAATGGGTAAAGACACAGGCATCACGTATGGCTATTTTGGATGTCTGAGCAGAAATGTTTGGTACCCATTATTAAAGAAGAGGCATACCCAGCCAACAGTGGAAACCTCACCATTGGAACAGTGGTAAAGTATTTTTGTATTTGCCACTTTGTATGCGATTCATAATGGCACTGTCAAATATGAGGCACAACTAGGATATAGTGGACATATCACCTTGAAAGCTTAGGGAATATTTGTGTATTAGTTCTACCATATGCATACAAGTAGGCCTATTTACCACCCCAGCACAGAATGGAGACTGCAGAAACATGCAGCCACCTCTGACACTATGTTAGTCCCCACACACTGGTGCACAGTGTTTTTCTTATTCAGGTTGGGCATTACAAACACTGCAAGCAATAATTTGGCTGCCAAAAAGATGCTTAAACACATTGTAATTGGAAAAACTTGAGTCTGCTTATGACATTGGAAAATGCATACCACTCAGGATGTGAAAAACCTTACTGCGCAGGGAAAGGTCTGAAAAAAGACATCCTTTTCTTTCTCAACCTGTCTAGCATTTTGGAATCTGTCTACAATAGCATTACTGTTTATTTTATGGTGGGTTCCACTCATTAGACACGACGCGTTGAAAACGTTTGGACATACTATGAACTGCAAAACATTTGCCTGAAATGTAACTTCTCAGCAAAGGAAACTGCCTCTCAGTGTTTGAGCATGTGTCTGTTTTTCATTTCCAATTTGTGGCCGTTAAGATGAAGGTGCTTTGCAGGACTGAATTCCTGGCATCATTTCTTTCTGCAGCCAATGGAGTTTAAAGTGGACGAATCCCATGCTTTTTGTATCCATGTAAAGGTGCTGTACAGCTCTGTGTCTATTTACTTTTGTTTACCTTTTGTCTTGTAACTACCAAATGATTACGAGGTCTCTGGGAATTTGAAAGCCTATGGAACAACTTTCTGAGCACAATATTTTGTTAGACCAATAAAAGGTATCAGAATTTGGATTTTGTGTGATTTTAAACTGGACTAACACAGCGTTAAAACCTTTCCAATACATTTATACATGAAAGTTTGCAACTCCACCAAAAAGCAAACTGAAGCTCTGTTAGACATTGCAGATACAGTGTGGGTTAAGTATAACATCTAAGGCAATTGGTGATCTATGTTACATGTATCGGAGCCAATTCATTAAAGAACACTGGTGAAGCTCATATCCATGTGCCTGCAGTTCTCACCTCACAAGTTCCTGTTTCACAGAAGTGATTTTCGAGGTGTATGAGGACCTCGCTGTGCGCAGGAGGTACGTGCATTGTGCTTATTTATGCTTACCTACATGTTAAGCATGTTTAAAGCACCTAGGTATGCATTTGTTTACTGACCCCCCATGTGGTGTGAGACTGGGTCTCTACCCAGGTCGGTGAGAACATTTCAGGCGCTAATAACATTTTACATTTGTTGTGGAAAAATCTAAGTAGAAATGAGGAAAGACAAGAATGTTAGAATATAATGTTTTGTAACCCGAAGAAAGCAGAAGAAAAACAGTGAATTTACTGTATTACATCTAGACTGGGCTGTATTATAATGCTTGCTTGCAAGAGGGACATCCACTGTGGCATGCAAAATCGAGAAAATGCTAATTTGCTTTCAACCCATTACACCAGGCTTTGTTTATGTAACCTTATTCACGCTGCTTAATGTATGGTCCAGCACAGGCTGACTCCGCCTCAAATAGAGTCCTGACAAAGGCTGTAAATATAATTATAAATGCACGCAGTTGTACTGAGAGTGTTTAAAAAGATTAGGAGTATCCGGGAGAACGTTTAATAGATTGCTTGTGTATGGGGAAACTATGAAGATTATTGGGAAACCAGAGGAAATGAAGGCATACATTCTTAAATTCTTTGCCACACACATAGAGTCTAATGTCTTAAGAAACCCATGTACACTGAGACATGGAGGGGGCATTTGGAATCAGTACATTTTTCTGAAGCTGTTGTTTTATGTGTACTTTCCTTTATCACCTTCTGCCATTAGGATTTTACCGGACTAACCTCACCTAAACCTTGAAGTCATGTCTGAGTTTTTCCTAGTCACATTTCCACTACCTCTTGTAAAATTACACAGCTGTGAGCCATTGTAGAAAAATCTGACAAGGATCTCAAAAAGCCCCTGGATGCTTTGGACATTGTCCTGCATCTGGCAGGGAGATCAGTAACAGGAGAAGAAGCGCAAGGAATGCTGCAAATAAAAGTGGATCCCTCTGTGAATTAGGGATGCCTTTTCAATTGTGGCAGTCCCCCGCCTTACACGCTCCTACCCATGTTCACACAGCACACACGACGATGAGTTACAAGAGATATCCTTGGGGGCGTTTTGTATCTCCTCGGACCTAGAGGAAAATGCAGAATTGGTGGTAAAGTTTCATGTTCTTTCTGGATCAGTGTGAATGTGCTGAGCACACTTGTTTATGACGCCTGAACTATGCGCTACCACTGTGCAGACTGTTCTTCTAAACTGTGCACAGGTCTAGGTGTGGCAGGTGGGTGGGAATGGGAACTATGCTGATGTGTTGCCTTGGAACAGGGAAGGTGTGCATGCTTTCTGACACATGCTCTTAATGAATGTGTAATCCTGAGTCTTTTGTGATATACCAAATTCTAAATAAAATATACATAAAAAATAAAGTATTTACAAAAAAGTGAATGCTATCTAAAAGAAAACGCCTGCGGCTTAGCTTAGTTCTATGTGATATTGTCCAATATTAAAGCGTGCATAGGTCGATTTGGTGTAGCCTTTATTAACCACACCTCACCCCTCCTCACCTTTGAAATCGGGGTGTTTCACGCCCACCCCATTAATCATGCACGCTCTACCCCCATAACCAACTCTATGCTACCCCCCACACATATAAATATGCACAACCACACACAAATATACACACACACACACCCCAGTCCCTTCTTCACACACTCTAAACACTACACCACAACACACACACAGATACGCAAAAAGACAAACACTTACCTCACCTCCCACTTCCATCCTCCCGTGCTCTTCTCGGCCGTGCCTGTAACCCCTCCTGTCACATTCGTGTGTGACAGGAGGGTGACAGTTAGATTTAGAAAGACTGCTCGGTGCGGTCACAGTGCGGTCTTTCTAAATCGGCCTTTGTTTCATTTAATACCGTAGCTTGGTTACACCTAGAGGTTCTTGATGTAAATGTGGAGTGTGAAGCGTGAAAGTTAAAATGCTGGTTGACGAATACATGGGCCTTGTGGAAAAAGAAGACATATATCATGGAAAAGCATTTTGTTGTTTGAGAAAAAAGATATTGGCTGATTGGGGAATACAAATGTTTGTTTCCCCTAAAAAGGAGTCTTTGCAACTTGCACCCACTTGACCAATACTCATATGTGGCTCTCTTTTGTTCGGGTGCACCTGGCATATGTTATGTCTATATTCACTTGCAAACTTTGTGAATCCTAAATTACTACGAATCATCGGCCTAACGTCGGCCAGAAATAGCGCTCACCCAGGTACAGGCTTCTTCGTGAACCGGGCCGAGAATGATAACTTTTTGTCAGAGCAAGTAATACAATTCCATGAATACAACGTGGACCAGGCTTGGCTGCTCCCTTCAAGGTGCCTGTGCAAAGTCATCAGCCTCCGTGGCTAGAGGAGCAGGAAACATGTGTACCTTCAACTCCCCAATTTCCAAATGACCCTTTAAGTTAAACATTTGTGTTTTAGAAAATGTATCTTCTTGTTTATTCTGCGTTATGAGCGGCAAGACATTACTGTGGGTCACATGGGCAAATCTGGCACAAAAGCACATGCAAGATCCCGGAAGTGCATAGTATTGCTTTTAATTTTGGCTATTAGGTTCAGCTTAGGCGCCACCTATACACATAAACTATTACATTTACCCTAATAGTTTAAGTACAAAGGTTGATAGAACAGATCTTGCACCTGTTGCCAATCTTATCCTCCAACCTTTTCCGCTGTCCCATGTTAATTTCACTCCCTCGTCTCAACCTCACCAGTTCCCTTTTTAATTTTGACTTTTAACAGGTGCTTTAGTGCCAACTATAAGCTGAAACTATTGCAATGGAATACGGATAGAAGGGAACTAGGATGTGAGGAGGGACACGCAGCTTGTGGGTATTGATGACCAAACAACTGACCGCATAGAGCCGTGCTAATCCCTACGGCCAATACCATCTGCCTCGTTCTGCCCAAAACACATCATCCTGAAATCTCTTTAAGCTAGCTCTATCAAACAGTAACATGAAACCTGGAGCTGTAAAGGGCATGTTGGGGTTATTTCTAAAGAGTTTTCTGGGCGTTAATGGTTGAATTCCAGCTGTAACTGCACTATTGGTGCACTATTGGTATGATGAAAAATGTCATAACCAAGTGCACCTCCAGCCACTTGATTTATAAGCAGTATGTGTGCCCTTAAATCTGTTCCTTGCACTGAAGTCTTAAAAACAAGCATTGAAATTGCTACAATGTTAGTGCATATCTTAGTGTATAGATATTAGACACGCATTTGACAGGAATTGCCATCACATGATCAGGTACTTATACCATGTCCCAGCAGTTGCCATCTTTTCCAGATGCTACCATTATAGCAGTGTCTGTCAAATGTCTATCCCATGCATATACAAAACCCAAAACCGATGGCTTTGCAAAGCGTGTTGTTATGGTTGTGCTGCCAAAATATATCTATTTATTACATTCTTGACAAATGGGTGGTAAATAGGTACATGTAAATCAAAATGGTAAGCTCCCCAATGACATGCTCCCTCTTAAAGACAGCTCTAGGTCCATGCTGCTATGACTGGCAGCTCATATTTCACAGAAGGCATATTTGCTGGATGTATTTGACAGATTGCGCGTATTCATTTGATGTGAATGAGAAAAATACTTTTGCATGCATGTGTTGAACATTAAACAAAGTTGAATTCTATGTTGACAACTAAAGTGCGATATTGGGTTTTGAGTGCCATGTGTTGGCAGGGGATGCCATAGTTTTCTGTAAGTATCCCGTGTATGTGATTGTGTGTACATAGACCCAGATGCATATACTAAACAACTAGGAGGTAAATTGTGCCTCTGAGACTAGTGGATTCTGTGTAAGAGTCGCATCAGCGTCTAATGGGTGCTGAACATGCCCGGCTTGCAGTTTATTCTTTTTCGTGCATTATCTCTTTATACTGACTGGTGGGGAACCAGCTTGTCTCTCTGCACTCTTTATGTATATTGTGAAAGATCATAATTTGACTTTTATGACATGGTTTATAACACAGTGATTCCACCTTATGCCTATAAGGCTGCTTTTTGATTACTAAAATATTCATTGTTTTCTAAAAGGCCCTGATTTGTTGGCCAAGCCCTTAGTCCTGCTGTGTTACACTCAGTGAAAGTCACTGGCCTGATAGAGGTTTACTAGATTTCCTAGGTCTCAGCTAGTCCCTAAACTTTCAATGACTCCCTGCTTGGTAGCTTGGTCATAGTCACGGCGTCCACTCTGCAAGCAGCCACGAGGCATGCAAGAGAAAACATGCACAATTCAAATCATCAGCTCAACAGACAAATAATGGAATCATCAGGTATATTAAGCCAAACAAAAAGAACAAACACATGTTAACTAGAACAGTGGTCAGAAACCCTTGGCTCTCTAGATGCTGCGGACTACAACTCCAATCACCCCTCGGATCATAAAAAGGCAAGTCAATGGTGAGGGGTCATGGGAGGCATAGTCCTGTTCTGACAAGCTCCCGGGTAGACTGGACGGCCACTAGGAGTTCGCAGACTCTTGGAAGGCCCAACACCTTGCCCCAAAAGTAACGTAGACCCAGCCAGACAGCAAGTTCAAACTCTGGTTTATTACAGCAAAACCAACAGGGATCAGTACAAGGATAGAAGAAATCCGAGGACCACTCAACGTCTCCTGGCTCGAAGGCCAGTTTTGTCCGAAAGTTGCATCATAGTGACATCACAACCTGGGTCCCTCTCCAGAAAACCTATAGCACTACTGGATTAGGTACTGAGTAATAGTCCACCTATGGTGGACACTATACATGTTAATCTACTAGCTCTCCCACATCAGGTGGCTAGCCTGGTCCATCCCTAAATTGCTATTTCTAACAATGTTACAGTGTGAGGGTCTTATCATTGGTTCTTGCCCGTTTCTACCCACCCCTAGGATACCGAACTGTAGTTGGCTAGAGCTGACGTCCCCAAGCCTGGGATCTGAAAAGGTTATCAGCTCTTAGTGTACCTTCTCAAGGTAATAAGAATGACTATGTGTCTGCATTGTAACTTGTGTGTACCACCATAGACTATGAGAGTGCCCGTTCATTTCGTGCAACACTTGTCTCACATTGTAGCATCTTTGTTGCAAGCGAGATCGGCTTTCTTTCCCAGCTCTGGTTTCAGTCCATTGACTGAATCGGCCGCGTCACTTCTTTGGAGACCATGATTTGGAGTTCTGCCGCTTTGAATTATGAAGAATTATTCACATTTATTGCAGCTGGTTTAACTGTTGTTCAGGGAATTAAATGTCATTCATATCTGGTGGCCTTGGCAGTGGGTCCTGTCTCACACGTTTGCTCTTGTCCAGCCTGAATTCAAGTCAGCTCAGCTCTTGCTGAGAGGGTTGTGGCCTGCTGTAATTTTCCTAGACCATTATGTGGTTCCTATGCTGCCCATGCTATTCTATATTCTCCATATGTTAGTCACATGTGGCTCTGTCAGGTCCCATAGTTGTCCCTGCAGTTCCATAAGGTTATCTGCATATAAGCATCTACAAGCTTCACTCAGGATCTCTTGCTTCATGTGGTTTCTGCATTGGTGTGTTAAACTAATGACAAAATAATAAAAGCAATATCAATATGTATATGTATCTGTCCTCTAACTATAGAACTGTATGCTCGTGTTCTTTGTGTATTCGAGTGTGCGGTTGTGTCCCGATGTGTGGATGGCACGTGTGCTTTCTGTCTAACGCCGCTTAGTCGTGGTGTCTCTAACGACGTCAGCAACATGGCTTCTCAGCGTTTTAGTCAATACTGTCAATTGGGGTCTCTTTAGTTGCACCGGGGGCTCCTCGTCCACTCTGGGAAAGATTTGCACAGCTTCTGGTCTGTAGGGTTGGCTGAGTGGGAAACTCTTGGCATACTCGTCGATTATTGGAGCACTAGGAATTGGTCATAAATAGTATGGCCGTTCACAGTATCTCCTGGCCTTCTTCTGTGTTATATTCCTTATAGGAGGGGGAGCAGAGAGCGAATTTCCCCCATCCCTCTTCAGTCCAAAACATCAAGAAAATTGAGGTTGTATACAGTGAATTAGTCTCTTAGGGCCTGATTCACACAGCATTTAATTATGGGATTGCACCCTTATAGAACGCTTCTGTGAATCAGTGCCTTATGGTAAAAAAGAAACAATAACCCAACTAGATCAAAAACCTATCTATTCGGAAAAGAAGTTTGAGGTCTTCAAATAAAGTGTATTTTACAACAATTTAAAGTTGATGGAGGCATAAATAGATTCAGAAAAATGCCCAAAGAGGAGCAGAAGCCCTTGGCTGGAAAAACCTCTGGAAATGAAACTGGCTTGGAGGAGACACAGCTGGCATGTAACACATGTTGGGAAACTGGTCAGAAAGGTTACAGCTGACTTACTGCCGTTTCACAGAGCAGGATCTCTGAAATGGGAGCTCATCACAGAGATGGTCACGAGGAGCATGAATTCCCTCAGATCAGCTCAGAGCTTAGTCAAGATCTTGAAGTTCAAATGCAGTGAAACATCTCTGGGCAACAACATTCAATGGCACAGTCTGCTCATCGACACAAGGACCCTGGGTAAGGACCACATTGACTATCTGTTGGTCATTTTTTTCTTGGTATTCACTATTGCAGTGGTTGTCATGAAAAGGTGTGACGTCCCTGGCTCTAGGTCAGTTTTTCGCGTTCTTACATGGAGAGGTTTTCACAGTTAGTGATTTGGAAACAGTATTTACGTTCATGTTTTATTCAAATTATCAAAGATTTGTTTGGTCCAGTCAACACTTTTCCTTTTTCACAGAATCTTTTCATTCAGCCTCAACAAAACAAAGCAACACGTGCCTCTACCCACAACGGGGTATAAGATGCAGAGAAAACAGTCAGTGCTCGTCTGCCCCACAGAAGAAGAGACTCTCTTGCCAAAGCAAAGGGTTAAATTGGAGTTATCCCGGCGTCAATGGTGTTTGGTGCCAATTAGTGCACTAATATATTTCCTGGACAATGCTTCAATCTGCTTATACTAGTGCTTTGGAGCTTTTTGTAGACAGGCTTTCCAGCAATCTTGATGCAATGTTCACAGCATCTTGACTGGAGGGATTTGTTTCATGGGATGATGCAGACACGTCCTCCAAAAGCTGGCATGCGGTCTTCAGAGAATGGCATCATCGCAGGGCGGCAACAACACCATTTTTCTTTAAAATGTGTTTATTGGTGAATTTTAAGAACACCATAGATAGGTCAAAATGTGCTAGTTAACCAACCCTGGAGACAAGCACAATTTGCCCTGGAGATCATATCCCTCAAGAAAGGACTCTTTGCAGGCAACTGTTGGTCTGCAAAACAAAATTCAGATCTCCAAGAGTATGCAAAGTCTCTCAGCATCACTGGCACGTGGATAGGAAGACCTGGCTCCTGGATGGTATCTGCTGACCAATAATGTCACTCAGATTTCTTGGTCGGCCAATAGTGCTACATCCCGCCATTTCCAGTGGAAACTAAGGGAAACTAAGGGCATATAATGCCATGTGAGAAATTAAATTCAAATTGGAGACCTTATGGCTAAAGGCTCACATGTGTGAAGGTGGCTGATGCATTTGCTTGGTTCTCATTGTTTTCATAGTCTGCTCTTTAAAAGTCAGCAGTTTGTTTGCATACCTTTGGTTATCATGAATTCGACCCATTTTTTTTGTTTTAAAGAGGGGGTCCCCCCTATTCCCGCCTAGGCCACAGCCCACCCTATCTCCCCACCACAACTCATCGCCCCTACTCCTATATACACATATACATAAACATATATATGTATATGAAGTTGGGCGATTTCGACCAAAAGTGTACAAACAAATGGCTGACTTTCACACAGCAGTCTATAAAACACACATTACTCTTCGCATGGATTCCTTGATCTCTCTCTCCTCAGTGAAGTGGATCTGTGACTGGGTGTTACCCTCGTTTCATTGCACGTGAGTCAGGCAAGATATACGCAAGTGCACGGTGGATACAAGTTAAAAAAAGATCACAAAATAATGCTTTAAAATTAACATTCCAGCGAGAGTCACAAGTTCATATCATATATTTAGTGCCAAATAAACAATGAAACCAAAGTTTTCAATGCAGTTAATGTGGTGTGTGGCATGAGTACATCACCCGGCTGATAATGCCCATTCAATAATGGTCTCCGTTCAGATGAGCACACAGCGATGTTTTCAGTTCAGTGCCCCAGAAACATAGAGGTCGTGAGTTCAAATCCACAGAGACAAGGCCATTGCTGGTATTACATTTTAGTATCGGATGGAACAAAATGAGAAATCTCATGGGGCGCAGAAATGCACTGTACGCCCTGCAATCCACCGCCTATGCACTGATTGCCCATCTTGTCTGGCGCCCTCCTCTCAACTCTTTTACTGCACTCTCTAGAGCATGGCTCTGCAACCTGAGGCTCTCCAGATATTTTGGACTGCGACTCCCATGATCCCTCACAATTTACTATGCTGGCTAGGGATGCTGTAGGTTGTAGTCCAAGACATCTGGAGAGCCAAAAGTTGCAGACCCCTGTGCCCGTGAAATGTTAGAGGTACAAGAACCCTAACTTGCGTACTCAACAGCAGTAGATGACAAGAAAGGAATGAACACAGATGACCAAATGAGAAGTCTGGGCAGCAGCATAGCTATGGAAGGCTAAGACGCATTGCTATAACAGCATGTACAATGTTCAAAGAATTAATTAATTAATAACATTGTGTTTCTTACCTGATTATCCTAAGTCGATTTTTGCATGAAGGTTTATATGTTATTCGGCGCTTCTCTTGCCCCTATAAATCACTGAAATAGAACGTAGATTTGGATTTAGCAGGTGTTATGCCCCAAAACATTCCTATATTTCAGAGGAGACCCGCTAAAAGCTACAAACGCCCAAAAAAGTGGATTAAATGATTTAAGAATGTCAGTGGTGCGTGCATAAATGTAGTGTCTGTATATTTCCCTGGGCATGATAAACGTATATATTTTTTATTTATTTTTACATGAAAATCCACACTTTTCCAGGTTTGTCTATTTATCCCGAATACAGGATGTTGATAATTGAGCATTATTAAAAGTCCTGCAAAATATGATCCTGTTGCATGCTTACATTTAAAGAGCTGTCAGGTGGTCCCATGGCATTTGAGACTTCTTCAGTTAGCCCTCGCTTTTTAGCCATCAGCACTTTGCATGACAATTGTAGGCCAAAAATGTGAAACAAATGCCCCTGATCATGAAATACTGGTAGGTTAAAATCCTGGAAAGACCTCAGAATACCACATGACAGAGGGCCACAGGGCAGTATAGGTCTCCTTTGGTTTGACTAGCTCAGTTCAGAATTCCTGGCATTTTTAAGGAAATATGTTTCTGTGTGCGTTTATTTCTGCACTTTTTTAACTTTGTATTTCAAAATTCAAAAAATGTGTACTCGAATGAAAACCTGAGAATTTAACTGCTTGAGTAAACATGTGTAGGGGGAACGTTTTGACTTAGACATCTGAACATCAGTAATATTCGAACGCAAGGTCCAGTGCAAGCATCTGCCTAGCCTGTCAAGCATGCTGGGCAGTTTTCAAAAGGCCTTGCCCCTCACCTGATTACCTGTTTTCCTGCCTCGTTCTCACCCATGCACTGCCGCGTTCCAAGATGGCTACCATCAGCTGCAGCTGTGAGTCAGCCCCCTGCTCTAGACGGATAACGCAACAATGCACAGTAGCATCACGCCTCCCAAACCCCCATAGTCCATCAACCGTGACCGTACCTGAAGTACCAATGTTTACCAGCATCTTACAACTTCCTCAAAAAACCATGCTCAACGACTAAAGCACCCAGCAATAAGCGGCTCTGGCTGCTGTAGGACCTTTTGTTAATACATTAAAACAAATACAAAAATAAATCTATAGCTCAACGATTTCTTTAGAAAAAAAATGATGCACCCATTGTTCTTACCCATTCCAACTGAGCTACCGGAGCAGGTAACTGAAAGGCAATAAAACACAGGAAAGATCATAAATGCTGGTACACTCAAAATATTAGTACAGAAACATTGTTCATCAAAAATGTCTCATATATTATGAACACAAAACAAATATAAAATATTCCACTGTGAAGTCTTTGAATATAGAAAAGGTATCATCTCTCAATATCCTCACTCACTAACTAGCCCCGTCACAATTCCTAAATAGTTGCAGCTCGTGTGTATCTTCCATTGATTGAGTTCAGAAACTATGCACTGCCCTTTATGGTGCACACATTGAACGAAAGCGATGTGGGTTATTGAACAGAACACGTTTTCAAGTAAGGAATAGTCTCCATTGCATTGGCTGAAACTAGGTTTCAGCCAAAAGATCACAGCGCCCACCCACACCAAAGGCAGAATTCTCAACTGGATTGCTGAGCACAACTGCCCAATCACAGTCACTTCCATAACGCCCCAGTCTTGGTCCGACCATCATTTGATTATGTTCTCACTAGAAGCATCAGCTCCACTGGCTATCGACAGTATAGCACCAGCCGTCCCCACTAGAAACAAAAGAAATATCACGCTAGAAAACCTCCTCCCTTTGAAATTACCCACCCGCAACTCAATCTCAAACCATATTGATCCATTCACCATGGTAGATATGTACAACAAAGTGATGTTATCATCCCTTGATGTCATAGCACCTCTAAAAATGAGAAAGAGTAAACCTCGCAAACCATTGAACACCTGGTTCACTCCACACCTGAAAGCAATCAGACAAGAGAAACGTTGTTGCAAAAAAATATGGAGACTAGATCCATCTGAGACTAACAAGAATAATTTGAGTAAACAAGCCACCCTCTATAAAAAAGAAATTTTCCTTGCTAAACAAACTTCTTACAACCTCTGCATCTCTCAAGCCAAATCCAATACCAAAGAGCTCTTTGCTATTCTGAAAGAGGTACAATCTCCCATCCAAACGCCAGACTGGTGTACGGGCATACAACATGCTCTGGCCAATAAAATTACAACCTTACAAACTAAGATTAACAACAAAAAAGACACTCTTCTTACCACCTTGAAACCCAGCAATACTAATACTACAGCACCGTTGCCAACCTCGACTCTACCACAGGTAGACATCCCCCACTTTAACTTTCGCAAAGTATCCACCATAGAGGTTAAAAAAGTCATCCTGACTCTTAAAACTTCAAATTGCTATGGCGACTTATGCAAGATGCAGCTTGTGACCTCTCCCCGTTCATTACCAAACTCATAAATGCATCCTTTACCTCAGGTATCATCCCTAACAACCTGAAACAATCTTGGGTCCTCCCACTTCTAAAGAAAGAAAACTTAGATCCCTCCATCCCCACTAGCTTCTGCCCGATCACCACAGTGCCAGTCCTACTTAAAATCCTTAATAAAATTGCATATCTACAAATCCAACATTACCTTGAACACAACAACCTCTTAGGAGTCCGACAGTGTGGCTTCCGACCCAAACATGGTACTGAGACTGCACTGGTAGACCTCACGGCACATATCGATGAGTTGAGGGATGAGGGCAAGACGGCATTATTGCTGCTTCTTGATCTCTCAACGGCATTCGATTTGGTCGAACACGAGATCCTCTGCAAGCACCTTGAGACGGCAGCCCATTTCTCCCAAGAGGCTATCGACTGGATTCAATCTTTTCTCAATAACAGAACCATGCAAGTCTTCTCCCCGTCAGCAGCTGCGGACCCAATACCTATAACTTGTGGTATGCCACAGGGCTCCTCCGTCTCACCCACTCTGTACAATATTTTTACAAAGCCCCTTTTCGATGATCTTGACGGCCTGGGTATCACCTACACGAACTATGCCGATGATACCCAGATCCTCATCTCGTTGACGGGGGATTATGACAAGGATTTGGCCTTTGTAAACAGAGTGTACCTCATCATCCAGGCATGGATGGCCTCCCATGGTCTATGCCTGAATGACGACGAAACTGAACTCCTCATCCTGGGCACCACAGCTAACCTCAACAAACTTGGCCAGAACTACTCATCATTCGAAATTGACAACAGCACCATTGCCGTGGCTAAGGAGGTAAAAACCATTGGCTTCCATTTAGACCCCACACTAACATTCAAAAAACAAGTAAACGTTATGGCCTCCGCCACATCCTATACTTGCAAACTTATCATAGCAGCCAAACCATTCCTGTCCTCTAACAATTGCATCACCCTTGCTAGAGCTCTGATCTTGTCCAAGTTGAACTATTGTAACACCCTCTACGTGGGCAGTAACAAATATGTCACTAACAAGATTCAAATCCTGCAAAACAACGCTTTAAGAGCAGCATTTAGTCTCCCAAAGAAAGCCCACATTTCAGACATTAGAAGATCCGTCAATTGGCTCTCCGGGACAGATAGGATCTTCCTTAAATCTGTATCCTTGATCCACAAATGTCTCCACCACTCTGCCCCCCTTTACCTGACAAAAAGATGTACTAGACAAGCCTCCTGCCGCCCTTCTAGAAAGATCAACTCAAACCTCCTTCTGGTGTCGAGATTCAAACGCACTATGACTGGGGGAAGTAGCTTTCCCCTCAAAGCAGCTCAGCATTGGAATTCGCTACCGCCACCCTTAAGAGAAGACCTCCATTACACACAATTCAGATCCACGGGCCACAGTGTAGTCTACAATAGTGCAGGTGTGCACTCTGATCCGAAGAAATATTTGTTCAGAACATAACACATTGTGAGTTCCCACGAAGAAGGCTGCGCCCTCTGACTGCAGCAGATCAGGCCAAACCTAAAAAGTTCGAGTCAACAACAGGATATAGGTAGAAAACAAATTTCTGCAGTGCAAGCTGTCCATATGCAGAGGTGTGCATGCATGCAGGTTCATAGAGTATGAGCATAACAGTTAATCCTACGTGGGTTGAGGAGGAAGTAGCATGAAGAGGTAACAAGTGCTAAGTACCATCTCAAGAGCAAGGAAATGGGACTTCAGATACTGCCTTGGGGACACAGGTAAGAGGAATAGATTCATAAGCGAATGTAGACCTGGATTTTGAATTTGGTGCAAAAGGTTAAGGGGATTAGAGTGCATTGTTGTGCTCACTTTATGAGGATGAGGTCTCAATAACATTTTTCATATTTTTTAAGCACCATATGATGTTGGAGGTAGATCATGATTTTCCAGAGTAGAAGAGTAGACAATGGTGGATGATAAGGGCTTCCTAGAGAGCACAACGTAGACCTGCATTTTCAGTGGGCTGCTGTTGGCATTAAGGTTGACATCCTCAAGCCATAGTAGCCACATGGGGCAAGAATTACATTAAGGTCCACTTCAAGTTCCTGAAAGAAAGTCCAGATTCAGCAAACGACAGTAAAGAAGGACAACGTGCAGGGTGACAAGGAAATGAAGCTAAACCAAAGTGTTCGAATGAGGAGGGAGAGGGCATTTGCGTGTGGACTGGAGAGGTCAAGTGTACCTTTCTTAGGATGAAATTGAACACATCCCCATAACAGGAGGTAGGAACTGAGGACGAGCCAAGGTGATGTAGTCAGTGACGAGGAGCGTAGGTGTTCCACTGTACCGAGATCTCAGTTAAAGTGATGAAGTCTAGTTGGGAGTGGGTGGGATTCTTCGTGGTCAGTGATTGAGATTGTCTTGCTGCAAATGGATCGACATTCCATAAGCAGCATCAAATGTTCTGTTGGTGTGGTAATTGGTTTAATAGGGCGTAGGATTGTGAACGGTTGGGTTTCAGGAAATGTTTTGTGGTATGTGAGGCATATGGTTTGCAGTAGGAGGGAGGACAGGAGCATGGATGTGGGATCTGAGGGGTACAGCCTCCAGTAGGAGGGAGGACAATACCACGATTTCCATATATGGATGTGGATGACATGGTGTAAGAGGTGAGGGGAAACATGACTCTTCACAAAGGCATTGCATGATGGGCAGACAGAGTTCAAAAAAGAAGAGGTGTGATGGCTGAGGGAACCATTGTGGGAGGATGGAGTAACATCAGGTGAGAGTGGATTGTGGGTTTTGTGGTAGGAGGATCTTTTAAATGACAGCGAGCTTAGTCCATCTTGTAGTTCCTCTAGACCTCAGCAGTTGGTAAGGCTTACCCAGATTCAGTCCACCACTGAAGCTTAATTGGGCCGTGCAAGGCATCTTATTCAGTACAAGTGATAATAGAAGAAATAGTTTGATATCTTCCTTGTGCTGCATCTGTTCTATGACGTTTCTCAGCAGTTTATGCCACCTGAAACCCCCATGCTATGTGACATGTATATCTTTATGAACATTGTTGGCATTCCAATGCTGACATGCTTGACGAGAAGGGATGTCTCCACATGTTGGTATACTGATCAATTTTGTATGATGTTGTTCTTAAAATGAAAGACAGGCCTACTAACACAAATTATAGCATTACAACAATTCCTTTTCAATTCCTAGGTTGATTTCTTTGTGGAGATGACAAGAGTATGGTAGATGCATTTTTGCTCAATGGGTAAAAAACATAGCACATGTATGTCCTTAAAAATCAGGGTATGGCTTCTTAACTAAAATAAGTTCTTGTTGTTTGTCTTGAATTCCTTATTCAGCCATGTCAGGTTACAGTGATTGTATGCATAATGTAACAACAACAGTACTGTGCTTCTTTAGCTGTATCAAACTCACTACTCTTTTCAATCTATGTACGGATGTTATAAAAAGTAAGCATGTTAGCAGTGAAACAATTAGCAATAGGCTTGTTATTATGCAATATCATAAATAAAAATGCCTCTCTCACCAAAATCCTCAGATTCGCTGCACAGACCCTCTATAACCTGATTAATATCTTCATCACACCCGGTGGATACCCATGCAGAATTGCTCCCTTTTCAAGTGTCTGCTTCTCATTTTGAAATACATCCATGACCTAATTCCCCACCACAGGACTGAATCTATTTGTCTCTGTTCTCTCGCTCAGGCTCTCTGCCCTCTACAGTCCCTCTATCCTGCATCCCCTTGGACTGCCTTCGAATTCTGCTCATGAACCATTCCGGTATCTCCTGAATGCTCTTTCACCCGATATCAAGACAACTCATTCGGTGCAGGTATTCAAGAGCAGGCTGAAGTTCCAACTGCTAGCAAGAGAAGGTGTGTCTTCGACCCCGTCCTCCTGCCGTTTCCCCTATATCCGCCTGTACAGTTCAAACTCGATGTAAATATGTAATTATATTATTACTGGCTTAATGCTCAATGTATAGTATTATATATTTATGTGTGGCATTTGTCCCCTTCTCATCTCTCCACACCCGGCCCTTCAACACCCGGCCTTTCACTACCCACCCATTTTCAGTAACTCTTTTAAGATACTCAGATGTGGGACGGCCCGGCCCTTGCTGCCTGTTTGTACTGTTTACAGTGCTTCTGGTCAAAGTGCCAACCCAATCACTGTAATAAATACAAATACAAACTACAACTACATACTTCACAAGTGGACATATCAACAAGTGTTATTGCATTGCACATTTGGTCTGGCTTAGTAGCTGGTAAATGTGTTGTTACCTGAATATATCTTTTTGGGACAGAAGGTTAGCTTCAAGCCATCTTCGCCAACTGGTGCGACCACCACTGTGTAGACATCCCCACAGGGTATCGCTGTAACATCACAGTAACTGGAACCAGGGCTGGGGGAGCATGTGAAATTGCCTTTTGATCCATAAAGATCAACGCTGTACTGGGTTGGATCTGGAGAGGCCCTCCAGTTCACCCGTATTCCATTACTGGATAGTCTGTACAGCTTGACGCCCATGGGGCAACATGCACCTTGCAAAAAAGAGAAACAACATACAAGGCTGAGTAGATGTGAAAGTGCTGAATAGATGAAGCATTAAAACCATTCAGCAACATTACACGATGGCTCATTCGAAACAGCAAATGCATAACATGATGTAGCATACATCATTAAAACTGAATATTTCTGAACCTGGTTTCGGAAAAAAATAGTTTGGATGCTGTGTTATAAAAAAAACCCTTTCATATTCCTGGTGTTCCACGGAGTGAAGGTAACTTGGAAATAGACTTCTTCATGTTTCATGTCGCTTTGAACCCCTCCGACAACGGCTTAATATTTGTGCATGTGTTTTTTAAAGTGTTTACACCGGTCTACCCATGTTTCTTTTAGAAATGTTACGGGTAATCATATATTTTATTGGGCCAACGTAGGTAACGTAGGTGACACATTGATGTTGCACAGTACATGCTTTTGTATTCTCAGAGGACAGCTCTTCAGCTAGATTCCTGACCAGAAGACTCTTTTCTAACAACTGGCTTCCACCACCCAGCAGTTGTGGGGAGTTCTTGGGTTTTATTTTGATTTCAACATGCTGGCCATGAATGGCAGAAACAATTTAATTCGTACAAGAGTCTTATTAGAAACAAAGGAAAAGGCTGCAGGGTTGTCCAACTCCAGGCCTCGAGGTCCTGGATCCTGTAGGGTTTTCAGGATATCGCTCATTAATAATTATGAGGATAAATGTGCATACATTGAGAATCGTTGTATGCAAATTCCTCTCTGGATATCAATGAGGGATATCCTGAAAACCTGACATGGATCCGGCCCTTGAGGCCTGGGGTTGACAACCCTGCATAAGTGCATCAAACACCTTTGGTAGATATCCGTCCAAGGTGGAAAGCAGAGAACGAGTGAGGGAGCATACTGTGCTTGGACATTCCCAGTTCCAGTTACTTGCAAGGAAGAGATTCTCAAAAAATTCACATCGGAGTCGATATTTAAGTTAGATTTGTACTCCAAAACAGCTTCTATTGAATTAAGATGTTTTAGTGTTTCTCTCGTTGCATTTAAATAGGGCAAAATAAGTTGTGGATGTCTACCAGTGGCAAATGGCAAAAAGTTTCAGCCCATAAATATGGAAAGTATTTCTATTTGGGCATCTTCTTTTGGAAATGGTATTTTTCACATCACACCCCTCCCACTGCCGTTGGGAATTTGGCGGAGTATTGTGCAGTTTGATTATCAAGGGCAAGGTTACTCACCACTGTCTCGAAGCGATCAATGTTCCTTAATCTCAATGCCCACATTCTTTTAATTATTTATTTCTTGGTTGATTACATGTAAATAATTGATCAAGAAATGTAAACATGATAAAGAAAACTAGACACATATCTCTTTAGTGGTTAAAATGCATTTTAACATCAAGCACTCATTAATTGTACCGAAACTATTAAAGGGTTCATGGCTTGTGCTTTCCTTTGCTTACTGGAGGAGTAGCCTTGGTAGGTGCACACCGACGTCCGGCCCGTTTCGCTGATTGCTTCCAACGACACAGAGTAGTTACTGCCGCAGGTGATGCAGCCCAGAACGCAGTGGTTTTGGAGGGTGTGGCACTTAGCTTGTCCTTTTGGGGAAGTTAGCATTGTCGTGTATGTCATGGCTCCCACTGCAGTCGACCAGCTGACATTCGTCATGGACTGGGTAACTTGAACTGCGCTCAGATGTGTGGGACAGCAAGGATCTTCAAGGGAAGGAAGTAAAGTAGCATTAAATAGGTTCAACCATAAAAAAGCTTTCAGCATTTAAGGTACTCCAAGCTAGCTACCACATGCCAATAAGAACAATCAAGCACCTTTCCATAAAAATGCCTGCTAGTACACCCCAACGACATATTAACATGATACAATGTGTACATAACATCACACAATGTAATACAAGAATGCTGTGCATAAAATACAGTTATGAGTTAGATTGCCTTGTGACTGGGAGAAGAGTCCTTGATGGCTGCTGAAATGGAAAGGGGTAGAGGAACAGTGTTACTGTTATATATGTATATCAGAATTTTGATAGCCACTTTCTACCAAACGTTCTTTTAGAATCTGACTTCGGAAATGCACTGTTTCCTGTTTTGGTGAGACTGCCTTCGTTCGAGTATGCTCCCTTCTTCCCACCGGCATCCTTCTGGCCTGCTCTTCTTTGCATCATCACTTGCTCAGCAAGCTCTTGCTTCCACAGTGGAAACACTTACCTCCACGGACCATCTACCCGTCCTCTGTCTGCACGCGTGTGCTCCTGCTTCCATTGACGCTGCCCGTCTATACTTCTGGTTTCAACTGCGTTCATTCATCAGTGCGGTCCCCCCCACCTTGAACTCCCCTTATGCTGACTACCCCACACCCTGCCCACTGTCATCCTCACTCAGGGCTCAACTCTGGCTCATCCCAGCATGTACCCCATCCCAGCATACACACTCATCAACTACTGTTGCGACTCAGGCCTTCATGGGCATGCCCAGTGAATGCTGGCTTCCTCATACCTCCCACCTCTTGAGGCCTGCCAGTGCCGGCATCTCCACCAGTGACTCTGCCGTTTGCACCCGCTGTACCCAGTGAATGAAGTTGCCAGTGACAAAATCGCAAAAATGAGTACACGTTTTGTTTTTTCCTCTCAATAATGTATAGTCTCATTGTTTTTCCTGCCGGAATTTGACACGCTGTAGCAGAAGTTCCGTGTGTGGCTTCTTGGCTCAACAACATTAAGCAAAACACAGGAGAGAGTCTGTGCTGCATTGACGAAAACCATGAAACCAGCAACAGCTGACAGGTACATATCACACTACATGCTTATGAAAGGCAAGGCCACTCACCCACACACAACTGCAACCACACTCTATTCCCAACGACATATTGCACAACACATCTGAATTTAGAATGCAGCCATCCCCCACGACATAAATGTGGTCTAGGTGGACACATAGTGAATCTACTACTCTTGCACTCTCTCTTGTCAACTTCTAAGCACCCATCCATTTGCCAAATTGCTATTGATAGCTAGTAGGGACCTGACCAACTTCGCTTTGTCTAAAATGCACACATGCATTCTAAACTCCTCTGATGAATTTTTTCATACCTGGACTTCGGTCCCCTGAGGGAGTTCAACCTACAGTGGGTTGGGACCATACCAATGGTGAAAGTCGCTATACAAATGACAATTACAATACTATACAAGATATGCATGAACATTCTGAACTCATTCAGAAGTAGATAGGAATTTGCTGTTAAACACCAAATACTAATCTCCCCGCTTTCTGATAATAATTCAATATGTATTTGCACTCGGGTCTGTACGTTGGAATCCTGACAGCCAGACAGGATCTATGGATTGTCGGCAATGTTCATCAGTCTAACCGTGGATCCCGACGACTATCAGGATTCCAGTGTCTGGACTCTGTCCCCTCACTGTCCTTGTACACTCCCCAGTTCACCATCACCTTACCTCTAGACTTGCCTCGGCCTTTACATCCCCCCTTGTGTGCTCCCCTCCCTAGCCTGTGCCTGGCTCTGCTCCTTCACTGCGGCAACAACGATCTAGTGACGGATTCCACCGAGTGTCCACAGCTCGGCATCGTTCCAGCACTAGGTTAACCGTTGTTTAATACTTTTCTCTCCTTGGACGGCCTGCCACCAGCACCCAGCCCCTCAGCCGGGTGCTTATAGCTTTAATACCCATGGCTGCTGGACAATATGGCACCTTATGCGCACCCTGAGTACTCCTAATCCATTATCACTAAGATCTTGCACATTAAGTCGGGCTTTCAAGCACATAAGCAGCCATACTGCCGACAGCTGCAGATAATAATGCTTAATTAAGTAGTTTGGCAATTCGATCAAATTTCTAGCTCTATTTGGTGTTTAACGTTACAGTCTCAACCATTCATCCGTTGCCTCTTCCTTGCTATAAAGTGGATAGGCAGTGACCACAGGCAGCAGACAACCTCAGCACGTGGGACGGTTGTCTAGAAAGCCATGACTCGTTTAATGAGTCAAATGTATAGGTTGAACTTCTATTAGGGAAAAAATATTAGGACATCTTGAAGGCAGCTTCGGTGCAGATGGACCAGGTGGTTTGGGCGTTGGTTCTGTTCAGGGAGAATGGGGGTTATACAGTTGCCAAATAGAAGCTTGTGATTCTGAATAGGTGAAGCTAGAAATAAAGGCACAACCGAACAAGTTATGCGCTGGATTCCTTGAGGAATGCTGACTGCTGAGCTCCTCTGAACAGTGCACAATAATGAACTTGGAAGAGATGGACCAAGACTAATAGCAACTGGCCTGGGCTCAAGTCTTAGAAGGGGGTTTAGAAATGGTGGTGGTTGAGCGCAGTACAAGGTAAATCTTGCTGAGTGGTACCATGCGTGGCCATGGTGATGATGATAACCCAGACTCCTTCCAGGCACATAGATGAAGCAGCCCCTGCCACCCAAAATTCCAACAGACACTCCAGAACCCAGATATACCCAGAGCCTTAAGAAGAATAGCTCAACTACGGCTTGGGATGTGCGTCTGCAAGCCCAGACTCTCGTGATTGACAATAATGGACCAACCTCCATGTGACCAGTAACTGGACATCAGTGCAACCAGCTGCGGAAGAGAGACTCTTGAAGCCCAGGTGGCATTTAAATGAAATAAAATATGATGCTCTTAAGTGTCATTTCTAAAACATGTGTTTCCAATCGCCACAAATTCCCCTCTCGCTCATTTAATAATTAGGATACTATGGACAGTTTAGTTTGTCTTCTATGACATTCATGCAATTTAAGACATGTTCACTATGTCATACAGTACATCAACATAGAGATTTAGAATGTACTTAGTTCTACACACCTGTTTCTATAGGCACGCCGTAGCTAGGTAAACTCATTCCTGACGGTCTACTTGCCACAACATGGACTAAAAACACGCATCCGCATGGGAGACCGGTCAGCGAGCAGGATGTCCCCGCGCTGGTGCAGTTCCACGATCCACTATGACTTCCGGCAGTGGCAATGTAGGTCACATCTTTGTTGCCCGACTCCCAGTAGACATCAAAGGTGGAGGTGTCGATAGTGGTAATATTTAGTATTTCGGGACTGCAGGGAGCTGAAAGAGTAATGCGCAGTTAAGTAGGCCCAGCAATTATTGAACTCAATAACCCCAACTCCGCATTCCCCTCTATAAAACGGTGTGTTTCAAATGAGCAGTGTGATTGGATGAACAGAGATTGAGCTATCTGTGTGGCCTCATCACATTTTATGAAACCCTCGCCTTAAAGGATTGATTTCTGATTGTAATATTGTACCCATCTTGTGCACTTCCCACACATAATTACTCTACCTTTATTCCGATATTGCGCATGTAGCTGTGCTTTAATAAACTACAGTATTTAG
This sequence comes from Ambystoma mexicanum, assembly GCF_040938575.1. Classification (NCBI taxonomy): domain Eukaryota; kingdom Metazoa; phylum Chordata; class Amphibia; order Caudata; family Ambystomatidae; genus Ambystoma; species Ambystoma mexicanum. The sequence continues at coordinate 1,120,153,440 of NC_090922.1, read as the reverse complement.
TTCAGTTTAGCAATACAGTATTTATTGCGTGCAGACGTATGCCCAAAGAGGGCAATTAGGCGCTGCATTGGCTATAAGACTGCAACGGTCAAACGTGAGTCTGGATATAAAACAGAGGATGTTTATTTGGGAAAGAGGTCACATTTCAACAGTCTGCATTAGAAAAACGAACTTCTCATCTCCACAGAGAACACAATTGGAGTGCAACCACTATTCATTTCTGTCTAGAAATGGGTGTAAAAAGGGAACTCTGCTTCAATATAGTACCGTATCATTCATGAAGTGGAGGAAACTAGTTCAGATCACCAGTGAAACGCAAAGAGGAACAAAACAAGGAATGCCCTGGATGTGTGGGCATTAGTTTCGATATGTATAAATATGTAATGCACGTATGATCATTTTAAATTCCATTTAATTTTAATAGCACTGGATAAGTACCATAGTGTGGACATTTCAGCCAATACCATTTACCAAGGCACTCATCAAGGGCTGCAATTCAGTGCACATATGGAATCCTTTCACACATGCTGTATTGTATGATTTTGTGCCCATGTGCATTTAGGCAGTAGTTATGAACCGGTTTTGAAAAAAGCCTAATCCAAATAACAGCACATGAAGGAAGTGGCCAGTAGACCAATACCTTCCTCGGTAATTTGCAAGCACCTTTACATTTTAGAAAACAACCTTCTGAAGCTGAAATCTTGACCTCTGACCATCCTTATTGCTTTGGAAATCCTACCAATCCTTTAAAGCAATGCACAGTAGTTCTCAAAATAGCTGTGTATGCTTGAAAATAATCCTAGTCAGTATTTTTATTATATATATATATTCTGCCCCAGTTCTCATGCAGTTCTTATCCAGAAGATTTACATTTATATGAATAATTGAGAAGATTTATGAATTTGTTTGCAAAAAAAAATGGAAGACTGCATAACTTTGCTGGAGTGTACATCTTTTTTACAGCAAGTGAAATTCTTAGGCAAGAGACATTCTGACTTATATATGCATGACTTATATATGCATGATGCAGCCAACTTCTGGCACATTTAGTTTAGTACAAGCTGGCGTCTATAAGGAAGAGCCATTTGCTGAAACATAAGTTTCACCTGGTTCCAAAGGCGCACTCTGCACAACCCACCAATGGCATCAATGTACTTAATGTGCATCCCTAGCAAAGCACTAGACAGAGAAGGGATCGGTTTCTTCATACCTGTTGTTACATAGTTGGATGGGCAGGAGGTGTTGCTGCCCCGGAGTTCACTGAAGGAGTACACTGTGACATTATAGGTGGTATCACACTGCAATGCAGACAGGGCACACACTGTGGACGTGTCGTTGCACAGGATGACGCTGCTTCCAGACACGGCCTTAGTTTCATATATTTCAGCACCACGGACCGGAGACCAGACAATCTCCAGCGTGTCACTGGAAATGTAGACCGGACTGACGTCTCCGGGGCAACAAGGTGCTAAAATATAAACAAGATCATCTCCAAGTTAGTGTCAATGAAAGCAAACCAATGCCGCAAAATAAAGTCCCACATCAGTGAAAATATTCCACAACGCTTCTCTTATTAACAACATGGGTATCGCTTGATCACCTGATTCCGTTTAAGATAGTGGCTTGTTTAAAAAGGCTAACTACACTAACCGGGTCAATTTCGAAATCTTGGTGGAAAGACACAGCAGGAATAAGGGACCACAAATGTGTGCATAGCCAAGAACATTCCCTTAGGTCCCCTGCATGGTGTATCTGGGATTAGACAGTCCTGTATTGACCTTTCACACCTGACTCCTGTATATTCATGTGTTGCTCACCTCGTTCTAGCCCCGAACAGATGCCTGCTGCAGGCCGTCAGGCTCCACATCTAGGCAGTGAATCTGGTGATCTGCAGGGCAGGCTATATAGTTGTAACTTGTCAAAAGCGTTTGCAGAGCTGACTTGACCACTGCCTGTTCAAGCTTGTAAATCAGTGTTGTACATTGTGTTCTGTGCAGCAACAGGCTGCTGATGCAATGTAAGCTACCTTCACACAACACCTGATATAGCACTACCTGATACCTTGCGTACAGATTAGTAAAGTCTGGCTGCACATTAGAGGACTTAAGGATCTCTGGTGTTGGATTTTCGCAAGCGTTCTCTGAATATGATGTAGCGTCTCTGTGGGTCTGAAATCGCTACCAAACATACATAGCTTCTGTGGATTGTGTGTCTGTTTGAAATGTTCAGCCTACTTCCCAACATGCTACAAACCTGAAATTCGACATGTGGGTAGGTTCCATGGTGTAGACAGTGTAAAAAGTATAAGATATGCATTTTTCTATTTTTTTCAATAGCAGTCTGCAATGGTTTACCCCTGCCGTATGGCTCTTAGAGCCATACTTCTGCCGTAGTTCTACGTAAACCTCAAAAGTTCATTGTTCCTAAAGTTTGCAAACTACCAGCATTCTAGCTGACATTAGAGGCATTTGCTTTTGTAGTAATGCGGATGAAAGGAAACAGTGCATTTCTCTTGGATAGTGTCCGCAATTATGTTATCCGTCACATTGTGGCAGATCTCTCATAATAATTACAGGAAAATAATTTCCCACTGGAGTTGATGGATATATGCCATCTCAACAGTACGAAGCTTACATGCTTCCTACATACACGTACAGGTATGGCACTTCATGCTTACACCCTTCAACCCTACAAGTACAGCACTTATGTAAGTCTTGTTTATACATTTGCAGTCTCAAATACAATTGATAGCGAATTGGTCTTTGGTTGACAGTGTTTTTATTTTGATAAAGGTAATTTGGGTGCTGCTTGGTGGTGACTAGTAACACTCAGACTGCCGAGTGTGTCACAATTTATGAAGAACAAAATTCTGTTCTTCATGACTTATGTTGAAGTCGCTGCTGCCTCGGCTGTACATCGGGACACCAATAATGTTGCTGCGCAATCTCAACGCTCTGAACTAGGGATTACTGTGTGAAGAATGGATGCAACTGCTAGTGATATTATAAATATAGATGTTAATAATGATGTTTCCTAAAGCACATTGCCAATTTTTTTGTCCTTTCTCCCTTTACATGGCAGCAAGAAGAACAGTCAGGAGGAGTGCCTGGATCGGATGAGGGAATCAGCAAGGACAGTGTGGTTCTCGTGGAGTTGCACAGCAGGTATGTTTGGGGAGGATGCGGGAGTGAGAGTGGGAGTAGGGCGAAGTGTAGCAGTGATGAGACGAGGCAAGGCCACCACCCGGGATGTAGGAATGCGGTGCCTTACTCATTAGGGGACTTGGAAAGTGAAATCTACCAAGATGAAGTAGACAATGGCCCTCATTACAAGTCAGGCGTTAAGGGTTTAACGGCGCCGTCGGCACCGTTAACCCTTAACGCCTGATTCACACTTTAACGCCTGCTTTTTGCAGGCATTAAAGTCCAAGGCGCTAAGCGACCTTGGTGCTAATTACGGCACCGTAATTTACGGTGCCGTAATTAGCGCCTTCCCCATCCCCATTATGCCCTATGGTGCGAAAATGGGAATGGGGAAGGGCAAATGGTGAATGGGGAATTACCGCCCCACTCACCTTGGAATGGGGCGGTAATTCCGCCATCCACCATGCCGGACTCCGGCATGGACCATGGTGCTAACAGCACCATGGTCCAGCGCCAGAGTCGTAATGAGGCCCAATATGCGTCGGCCAGCTGGTGACCACTTTAGAAGGCATTCCATGGACTATCCTCTTGGTAGAGGTCACTCTCCGAGAAACCTGATGAGCAGGAGACCGCCATCTTACCTCCTGGGTGGCTGCCTTACCCTCCTGCTGTCTCTGTCACACATTCCACTTCCCCGTACCTCCCACATGCTCTCACTAAGCATACCTGCTGACTGTCGTACTGTAATCCCTTGTCCCACTGGAGGTACTCCTCCTGACTGCTCCACTGACCATCATTTCAAGAGAGAAGGGCCTAGGAGTAGTTTCCTCCTTTTTTCCATGGTTGATCTTTTCTATTGTAGTTTTTAAAACTTGTGAATCATCCAAGGAATTGTTTCACAACTTTAAAAAAGCCACTGGCTTCGCTCTGGCCTGGACTCCAAGACATTACCAGGCAGTAATGTCACCCAACTCGGAGTCTACTGCTTAAGTAAGCTTGAATGCACGCCTGTCTCTGGTTTGGATCACTCGCTTGTCCTCGTTAACATACCCTGATTCAGTTATGTAGCTTGGAGCTAGGAACATAGTGGCAACCTCAACAGACTGATGAGATAATGTTTGGCAAAACCTATTAGCCAAGCTTCAGGGATTATGATCGAGTTGCTTGCAGCAAGGGAAGCAGTGTCTACAGCACTGAATAATCACTGCGCTACTGCCACTGCTGCAAAAATTACAATGGTTCCAAAAGCTTTTACGAAAAAAGCAAAGCTCAAAATCCATCGCAGTTTAACAATTTAGGACTTATATGTAGGAACTAAAGAGGCTTTTCCATGTTCATGAGCATCATTTAGCATTGATCATTAAAGCAAACATAAGTATTTTTCTCAAATGATTTCACATAGTGCCGAGAGGAGACCAGATTGATTGTCCAAAGCCTTTCAGTGGCTCACCAATTCAACAACTGCAAGCTCATGTGGACCGGAGAGAAATGATGAATGACTTCCGGTTCAGCTTCCGTCATAGCACAGAACCACAGGTGCCAGAGAATGCTTGTCAGAGTGAAAGGGCAAAGGCTAGCTGGACGTCTGGAAGTAATTAGCCTTGCCGACTGCCTTTGACTCTCCTGGCCATGGGGTCGACGAAATATTGGCACAGAGTGTCCAAGAGTGCAGGGGCCTGACTGTGGTATTTCACTAGGAATTATTACTGCAGGCTTGTCATGAGAAAATAAAAGGTGTCGCCTCCTTGTCAAAGGGGAACTTTCAATATATTGCAATGTTGTATGTATTGCTTCCTACGTTCAATGCACCCTTCCTACGCAGAATTCTATCAACATTCTGAATGCACAGGTCTACAGTGCGGGTTGTAAAGCAAGTCTCACAGGGCACACAGAGATATACATGAATCTGGGAGCACCTCCCTACAGTCGCATAGTCGCTTACCAGTGGTGTAGTTCAGCACATCTCCTAAAGCACTCTGCCCGGCCCTGTTGTATGCAAAGACACTAATGAAATAGGTGAAGCCACATTCGGACGGGAAGGAGCACTGGGTGGCCGAGGTATTGCAGTTCACTTCCAGTCCATCGTCGCTTTTCACAAACACAACATAATATTCATTGAGCTGTCCGGCAGACCAGGTCACAAACAGGGAGCCAGGGTTCTCTTCTGAAATGGTGATCCCGCCTGGAGCACAGGGCACTGTCCAAAACACAAAGAGAGGCCTGTTATAAACCTGCATACAACGTGTCCAGTACACACACACACACACACACACGCCCATAAGGCACCATCTCTTAATTTCGATTCATTATGTTAGTAAATGATGTGGCTTTGGATTGCATGTCCTCTTTCTTATGCAGGATATTGAGACAACACAAACAGGCAGGGAATAAAACTATTATACAATTCTTATATTTAACAATTTGAACTGATGGTTCGCACCCGCAAAATGGTGGTTACTGCTGCATGGTACACTTTGGGTGGAGTTAAACCAACATGCAAGCTTTCTGACTTGAGAAAAGGTAACAATTAATTTTGGTAAATGAATGTATGCCGTACGTAGAAGCACCTTTTGTTGCATTTATGGAAAGCTCTTTAGCATTCACAACCTTTAGCACTGTAAGTCTTACGTGATCCAGAGAGCTTATGGCATCTCCCAAGTGTGGACTTCTTATGTTATGATAATGATAACGATGTGTTATTTATATAGCACCTAAATCCAAAGCTGTTAGTCCATGTTGGGCCTTTAAATGGTTTCCTAACAGCTTGCAAAGATTTTTTGAACCAGCAGCGTGACAATGAACCCTAAAAGGGCATTTGTTTCAGCTGTGATTGGGCTGCTAACCATTGCTGAATGTGCACCTTGCGGTGTAGGCCATGGTTCAATGTACATTTATAAGCATGTTCATGGTGCACAGTAACACAAACAATAATAGCGGTTTCATGCAAAAGATTGCAAGGCCATCTGGGCTTCTGTAGAGGAAGCTTAGAACATCTGTCTGTCAATAAGGCATCTTTCATGCCAATTCCTCAGAACTAGCACTGATTTAAGGTCACCCGGGATATAAGAGATTTCCTCACTCCAAAACATACTACAATTGTAACCTTAACTCCCACACACCAGACCGGCAATGGCACCCACACCCCCGTCCCCCAGTTCGGGGTTTATTGCTTCATGAAAACGTAACTTCACAAGATTAATTTTAACTACCATACCGGTGTGAGCTACCTTATACTTAAGTGAAAAATCTTAAGGTAAGGCCAATCCTAAAGTTCTCAGGCGTGGTGGCTACACGGTTAGAGCACGTTGGCTTGTACATTACAGCAAACTTAGTTCTCCTCATAGGACACTTACCAGTTAGTAAGGACTCTCCACTGGATGACACAGTGGACCCTGCGTCATTGACTGCAGCGATGGACACAGAGTACAGCGTTCCACACTGGAGGGCGGTGATGGTGCAAGAAGAGGAAGATGACGTGCAGTTGAGTTCTGGTTCTGCGGGACCACTCGAGAGCATGAGAACGTATTCTGTTGTTCCAGCTGTGTTGTTCCAGGAGAATGTAGCATCCAGGTTTGAAATGTCAATGTTAATTTGGCCAGCAGCTGGGGCATCTGGACCTGTTAAGTTAAAAACATCTCCTAAGTCTTGTCATAGCAGCCCAGCTAGTATCGTTATCTGCCCATCTGTACTGATTATAAGCTCTATGTGATCAAAATCATCTACTGGAAGCTGCCTAGTGTTTTTGCAAGGCAGTCTCATAATAGAACAGACCACATGGCATTGAGGTGTTATCCTACTCTGCTTTAAACATGCTTCATTGAAGTTTGATGAATAAGAACGCATGGTTCATATATGTGCACATGGTTTGCACATTATTCATATGGATCTGGTAAGGCTATGTAGGAATCTAATAAGGGGAACACATACTACACCATAGGTTGAATGTGCTTGCAGATTGGAAATGCTGACACTTCCAAAACTATTGATACCTATCCTATTCTTGCTACAGCAGCCCATCCAATTCCTGCTACAGCAGCCCCTGGTGCCGGGACCAGTTTACCTTTTCTTTTCAAGATATCCAGTTCCCTACCCCGTGTCTTTACTTATTAATCATGTGGCCTTGCCACTCCTTCTAGGGGGTTGCTCCATGCTTTAATTACTCTTTGTGTGAAGAAATATTACTTATCACCCAGTCACTGCCTTTGATCTAACACTTTTGTGATATACATGGCCCTGATGTCTTGGCACTTTACATATATAATGAGTTACAATGGACTTTGTAAATGTTTATGGACCAGTATTTAAAAGTAATCCACTTAAAAATTAAACCATGTATGTGTGAAAGTGAATTAATTGTTTCAATAGCGTCAACAACTTAAAGAAATTGATGAAATGGTCACATACTGCATTCTCAATTGGTTCTTACGTGTTACTTGGTTGAGGGTGATAATATCTCCAGCGTTGCCGTTTGCATCCCAGGCATGTACCGTGATGGTGTAGGGGGTACCAGGATCGAGACCAGTAACTGTCAGGGGTGATACAGTTGAATTCACGGTTGTTCTGTTGCCAAGACCATCAGATCGCATGATGGACACAGAGTAGGATACAGCTCCATCCACAGGATCCCACTGCACTTGTACACTGCTAGAACTTGGAGAGCTTACACCCACGTTTGCGGGTGGCAAAACTGTGAATTAAAAAATATCAGTGCGACCATTACCCATGCTGAATACCAATATCACAATATTATTACAAGATGGCAGATGAAGGAGGCTTCGGGTGGGGCCATTTGGTGATTTGGCAGAAGAAATTGTAACTGGACCCACGTTTGATCCTCCTAGGTCTGGGGCAACCATGAAGAGGCAACAAAGGCACAGAATACGGAACTATCACCGACTACCTCTCTATGTAGGGAGGTGTGGAAGGACAGCTGTAGGGTGTCGTTGTCCCCCATATTACAATATGAGACAGAATGGCAAATAATTGTACCCTGCCATGATGTTACATCAGTGAAGAGTGACTGGTTGTACTCTACTGTGACATCATAATGGTGCACAATGGCTGTGATTATACATTTCTCTGACATCTCATCAGTGTACAACAACCCATGGCTCTGTAATCTGCCTCCTATCGGAATACATGGAGACCATGACCAACATTCATATGAGACAATGGTACTGGAGCAGCCGCAAGCAATACACAGGACATTACAAACCATCTGCAAAAACCCTATCCCACCCACTGCGGCCCACTGTGGCATCACCCACTCACCCTTAATATACTTTCTTATCTTCTGCACTCCTATTCTTCTCATCCTCGTCGTCTTTTCCAAACTCTGACTCGTATTCTCTCTCCTCCACCTTGTGACTCTGCTATCGAATTTGTTTAATATTTTTCTTCTAAAGTCACTCTCCTTCGTTCTGCTATTACACCCTCTGCTTCCTCCCATTCTTCCCTTTCTCGGTCTCTGTCTTCTGCTTCCCTATCTCTCCTCACCCCCTCGTGGACGCTGATATCTCAGCTTTGTGGACTAAAGTACACTCTACCTCTGCCCCTCTTGATCCCCTTCCGTCATCTCTAATTGTTAAGGTCTAACCTTTTCTGCTTCCTTTTCTTACTAATTTGTTCAATAATTCCCCCTTAACCTCTGTCTTTCCTTCTTCTTTTAAACACGCAACCATTCTTCCCATTCTGGAAAAGCCTTTCTTACACTCCTCTCTCCCATATAACATTCGTCCTTTATCCTTCCTCCCTTATCTGTCTAAACTTTTGGAGCACACTATTTATTCTCAAGTTTCTTCCTTTATCACCTCCAACTCTTTTGTGCCATGTTTTCAATCTGGTGTTCGCCCCCACCGCTTCTAAAGAAACTGCTCTCCTCTCAGTGTGTCATTTTCTACTATCTGCTCACTATGCTAAGCACTCCACTTTCTTAATACTTCTTGATCTGTCAGCAGCGTTTGACACAATTGACCACTCTCTTCTGCTTTCCTCTCTTGGTTTCTCTGGTTCTGTCTTTAAACAGTTCAAATCTTATCTATCCAATCACAACTGTTCTGTTTCCTGGGCTGGTAATACCTCTTCTGCTCTGCCCCTTTACCATGGTAGCCCTCAGGGATCTGTACTGTGCCCCCTACTCCATTCTCCTTACACATGTTCTCTTGCTTTTATTATCTCTTCTTTCAGGCTTCCACACCATTTCTATTCTGACAACACTCAACTTTTTCAGTCCTTTTCTTCTTTCTCACCTCTTATGCGCTACAAAATATCTTCGTGCCTATTGGCCATCCAATCATGAATGGTGGATCACTTTATAGGCTTAAATTCCTTTAAAACAGAGGTTATTTTATTTCCTGCTTCAACAGTTCCTCCCCCACTTCCACCTACTTCTATTAACTTTCCCCCCTCCACTTCTTCAATCTCTCCTACGGTTCAAAATCTTGGAGTCTATCTGGATTCTTCACTCACTTTTTCACATCACATCTCTTCTATATCCTGTTCCTGTCGTGCACATCTATAAAAGCTCTGCCTTTTCTTTCTTTTCATGCCTCTAACTAGTATCCCCACTCATTTATTTTCTCATGCCTTTTTTACTGTTCTTGTCTCCTCTCTGGCCTTCCTGTCTCGCACTTAAGTCCTCTTCAATCTATCTATTACCCTTTTATTCATCTACTATCCTCTTTGTCTTCTCATGTTTCTATCTCTCCTGCTCTCTCATCTTTGCACTGGCTTCCCTACCATTCTCGCCTTAAATTCCATTTCCTCAAACTAGTCTTCACATCTCTTCATAATCTCTCTGTACAATATCTGTCTTCTCTTGTGACCTTTTACTCCCCTGCTCGACCTCTCCGTTCACACTCCCAATTTCTTCTTACTGTCCTCGTCCTCCATGTGCTCCATCACATTTCCGGTATTTTACCTTTTTGGCCCTGATGCACTGGAACGCGCTTCTGCTTTATCTACGTTCCCTTTTCTCTTACCCTCTTTTTCGTACTTGCCTCAAAGATGAGCTTTTCTCCATTTAACTGGTTTATTTTGTTTTTCCCCATTATCCACATTTGTTTGATGCTTAAGCATAAAGTGCAATATAAGTACAAATAAAATACAAAATATACAATTATGTCCCCATTGCAATTACTGCCTGACACCCAATTCCCAAAAATATGAATTCGAACTTTTGAAAGTCAATATTTTGGTGCGATCTGAATGATCCATCAAACAAGGTGAACACCAATAATAAACAGTACACAAAAAAAACTAGAGATTTCGGTTGACCCTGGAAGAACCCTGGAGGTGAACCAGTAATGCTCTGCACAAGTCTCTTTGCTCATTTACAGTGCAGTGGAGGTAGCAAACCTACTATGCAGGAGGTGTGTTTCTAAAGTGGGGCGTCACAAGATAAAACCTATGGAAGGTAGGTTGACAGTAACCTGTGGAAGTTCATTAGTCATGCTTGCAATCGCCTTCCAATTGGAGGGTTTCGAGCTAAACTGGATATAATCAGAAGCAGAAACTTTACCTTGAAAAATGCCCAAGGAGTGCCACACTCTTTGTAGGTCTGACTGGTGACATTGGCAAGATTCACTACCATGCTCAATTAATATGTTACAGAGAGAAGTTGTTAATGGCGGACTTGGATGGCCAGGCCTTTCTGATCTAGCAGGTTCCCTGCCTCCTGGTGCACCACAGACCATACCTAGGGGAATATGTTATAACGCTTTTCATCTGCAAAACACATTTAGAATGAGTATGTCTCAGCCGTCAGTTCCAAATTGCAAGCATACTAAACATGGAGCATATATCCTATGGTAGTGTTACACAATTGTATTTACTAAAGGTTTACAACTGTTCCTGCGGTTTCAAGCATGGGAGTTGATAACCATCTTCCTTTCAAAGTGGAGTTGGGTTGTGGAAGACCCTGACCTCTTTGCTGCTTGCAGGGATGAAGACTGTGAACCCCATGAGGAACTCTGCCTTCATCCTTGGACTTTCTGTACTAATTCCCAAGCTCTTCCGATGTGACCCTGTAATTGACAAAGGTTACAATGGACTTTGCCACAATTCCGAGGACCACTGATCGGTATGCCTTAGAAGGCCTTTGTCCCAGGATTCACAGTCACTTACGAGCAGCAGCATAGCCTGGCACATATATCATGAACACTGGTGATGAAGGGCAAATGCAACCACTTTTACATTGCCAATCTGATCAGTATTAGGTTCATAATGCTGGTGCTGCACTGAGCAGATTGCTAGCCACATCACTCTGACTGCACTGCATTGTATTGCGCAGTCAAAATATTTGACTCTGACCAACAGTCTGCATTTGCCTGTTCCCGAATCTATGGCTCTTTCTTGGCTTTCCCATTGTCATTCCTCCCCTAGATTTCTTTCAGGTCTTTTGAGTTATGTTACGATCTAGCTCTAAACCCTCCAATTGGAAGGCGATTGCACGCATCTACCAACCATTCCTTGAAGAATGAACTTCCACAGGTTACTGCCAAACTACCTTCCATAGGTTTATCTTGAGACTCCCCACTTTAGAAACACACCTCCTGCATAGTAGGTCTGCTAGCTCCACTGTACTGTAAATGAGCAAGGAGACTTGTGCAGAGCAACACTGGTTCACCTCCAGGGTTCTTCCAGGGTCAACCAAAACATCTAGATTTGTTTGTGTAGTGTTTATTATTGGTGTTCACCTTGTTTCTAAGCTCTCTGAACTTAAATAGAAAAGTGAACTGAAATGCAAGGAGATAAAGTAATTTGTAATGGTGCACACACTTTTGGTCAGGCATGCTAACTACAGTTTGCACACGGGTCTTCTGCATCCAAATTCACCTGCTTACACACTAGACACGATATGGGGCGAAGGGGTTATTCTGGTGGGGATACATGGGGGGAATTTTTACATTAAAACTCTTCTCGCCACATCGCCGCATTTCCATGTCTATACATCGCTGTATTTCCAATGTCTATATCGCTGACCAAGTCTGGGATCATATCCCCCTCCCAGTTATAACATGGTGAGACAAATGCTGTGAAACATGTTTCTTGTCGTCTTCCTGACAACATCCAGAGCCAATGTCTGTCAGGAAAGTGCACATACTTAGTCCTTCATTATGAATATGGAAGACAATGAAAATTGAGAGAAAAGAGCTTTCTCAGTTTTTTCTATTCCTGCTCATTCCAATCTTTGCATCCATGAGGATATCCTGCTTAGGTAAAACAGGCAGCTTCCTGCACCTCTGCAAGGAAATCCTCATGGTAGCTTGGATCAACATTCGCTATCCCAAGGAATCAGTTTATTCCAATGGATTTGGCCTGTTTCATTCTATTGGATTCAATGGGGCAACGGTAGCCACCATTTGTGCAATGGCAACCACCATTACTGTTGGCACTGTGCAAATGTAGACATGGCTGATATCACCCTAGAATGTTTGTACATCGTGGCAAGGATATCCGGGCAGATCCCAAATGACTGAATGGTTATTCTCTCATTTATCTTGCCATTCAATGTAGTTGCGCCTACAATTTCTGCCCTGTCTCATCTTAAGACTGTAGCAGGTACTATAATTTTGTGAACAATGTCCTCCTACATGGTCTTGAATCCTGTTTACTTACATGCTCTGATGGTGGATAGCTCTGTCGACCATCTACAAAGTCTAGCTCTTTTCATTGTCCTTGCTGGGCCTGCTGGCATCTTTACAATGGTAGACCATCATACTGGGTTGCACAGATTGGTACCTGAAACTATAACAGCCTTTCAGTGATTAGCTTTTTTCCCTGCCGGGGGATGTTTTCTGCTGTGGTTCCCAAGGTTCACTGTAAAGTTTCACTTTGCACCTATTTTTTTTCTTATAATTAAACAGTTAAACAAAAAACCTATTGGATGCCCCCCTAATTAAATAAGCTTAGGTTCAGTCAGATATGCCACTAAGAGGTGTCCTTAGCTTTGAGAATAGGCAATCAGGTTTTAACCGACCATGATGGATATAATGATGCATTTTCTTAGACTTCACAAAACAAAAGAGACTTGCCAATGGTGGGGCCTAGACATCTTCTCCACCTCAGCCACACACAAGTGCACAGTTGTGTTCAGTTCATCTGAATCTAAAGAGATAAAACTAAAGGATCTTGTAATATTTTATTAAACTTCAAAGTTTATTTGCTTCACAAATTGCAAGTGTAGTTGTCAGTTTGTTTTAAAGTGGCACCTCTTTAGTGTAATATCCCCCTCCTCCATATTCGACTGCTCATAGGGCTGCAACTCGGATCTTGGCTATTCAAATACCTTGTTCTGAGGTCTGCTGCAGTCCCCAATCCACAGGCTCAACAAGTTCATAATGGACCATGGCATGTAGAGCTGAAACTGGCCACCAGCCCACCTGATCATGTTGCATGGGAGGTGTTGCCTTGCCCGCAAAGTTGTATGTCTGAGCAATTTCATGGCCTGGTCTGTGATTATCTGGCTAATCCCATTCACAGATACTTCCCAAATACAAATCCTCTTAGTGAACCAAAGGATTCCCTGATACTGGTCAGGGATCTTCCCAGCGTTGGATCAATAAACTCAACCAAATATCTAACAAATGTTTCTACTCGTTTTTGTGTAATCCAAAGTTAGGCTTTGCTTTGAATGTGACCAAGCTCCATGCGTTGCTCACCCCTGGCTTCCTTTTTCCCCTATCCCCATCCTTCCCAGTTACTTTTTCTTTGCGCTCTAGCGAATATAGATGAGTTGGTGCATTGCAAGGCTGCACCCCAAACAAGTTAGTCTGCTTGAGTCAATGTAAAAGATAATTGCTTTGCACTAATGGCTCTCCTAACAATTGGAGTTTCTTCTTAACACAGATCCATCATTGCACCGCCAGGCAGCCACGGGCCATGCCACAAGATGCTTTTCATGCTGGATACAGGCCGAGATAGGCTCTTGGGTAATAATGAACGTTTCAGAGTTAGCAGGTGTAGGAGGAAGATCTGAAATGCATCTCATAGCCGGAGGCATGGATAACAGAGGGGAGGTGACCAGCAGCACATTTTTCTAAGGGTTTGCACAGCCTTTTCTGCTGTTGATTTCTATTGTGCTTTCTGCGCATCTGGCATCGCATTTCTCTCCTAGGTGGACTCGGGTGACATAAAAAATTGCCCCTAGCATAGGCGAATGTCTTTTGAGAGCCCCATTGTTGGATCGTACATCTGTGCTTTCCAGAAGCAAAGACCTAAGGCTTGACATTGACCTTATTTCCGAGATTTCTTGGCGGCTATATGAGAACTGGAGACGTTTCGGCACGAAAGGAGATCCGCACTTACACCCACTTTAGATGTGTAATTTAAACATGAGAAAAAGGCATCTGATTCCTTTAAGGAAATACAAGTCCAATGTACTCAACATGTTCCCGGAACATTCGTGAATAGGTTCTTTTGGCCATTCTGCAACCTGGGGCAACTCTGAACGCATGCAGCATATCAGGAAACCCCACTCATTAAACGCCTAGGCAGATTCACAAAGGTTCAGGGATATGCCAGTAAGTTGGGCAACTCATTGCTTTTTTGCTAATCAGGTGCACTTTACTTGTATTTACAGTGGGTGTATTTGCTGCTTTCCTTTTGCATGAGCCCAATACATTTTTATGCAATTTGAAAGTGAACGCATAAAAACATGCTATTTTTCCAATATTTTAACCAATGCATTTACCTTAAGCTTTCTTCTCCACGCTATGCCACCCAGCAACCCCCATAGAAGCTTTTAATATCTGATAGCCTCAAGAGTGTACCTAGGACCGTTGAGTCTGCCTAATGAAGCAAAGGTGTAAACAGTTGCTATAGTTGTTCTTAAAAAACTTTCCCAGAAGGCCTTTGAAACTTGGACAAACTGTACTCTCAACCCGCCTGATCCAATCCAGAGAGCAATAAAGTTTCCTTTGCTTTCAAGCAAAAGGAAAACATACTTCTTCCAACTATCGTGATATCAGCACATTGCGATGTGTACAGTACATCGGGCAGGAGCCTGTGTAGCTATGGCCCCTCATCTCTCAGCATGACTCACTATTGCCATATTTGATTGAGAAAATAAAAGTGAGTTTCGGTGCCAGTAAGTGCGTAAATGAGTGAGTGATTGAGTGAGTGGGTGAGTGAGTTGGTAGATGGGTAAGCAGGTGAGCGAGTGGGTAGGTGAGTACATGATTGAGGTGAGGGGTTGACAAGTTAGTGGGTGGTGGATGAGCGGGCAAGTGTACAAGTGAATGGGGGAGGTTAAAGTATGGGTAGGCAATTGACTGAGTGCATGAGTGAGTGATTGAGTGATGAGTGGATTAGTGGGTGAGGGGGATATTTGCCAAGTGTATGAATGAGTGCATGGGTACGTAGGTGAGTGAGGAACTGAATCAGTCATTCAGTCAGTATTTTATTGAGTAGGTGGGCGTATGCATGAATGCAACATTTCTTACAGTAGATAAATGTTTGGCAAAGAAATTTCCTTTAAATCATAAAACAATGTGTTACCAGATCAACTACCTTTCATTGAAAAATGTTCACACTAAGTGATAAGGTTTTCATTTGACAGAAGAGGTGTGGTTACCTGTCTGTGCCCATTTGGGGCGTGATGGCTGACTTTTGCCTGCAGAGTTGATGGATCGGATGGTCATTTTGTAGAGAACGCCATGATTGAGCCCTGTCACTGTTCCTGGTGAACTCGGCACCTTGGTCTCGTAGAAGAGATCTCCATCACGGGCTGTCACAAGGTACTCGCTGGCGCCGGGGACAGCTGCCCATTCTACTGTGATGCTGTTGCTCACCTTGGAGTAGGCCTGGTCAATAACAGGGATCTCGGGAGCTTAGAGAATAAAAAGACATCAAGCGCAGAATGAGCAACTTTTCCCTGGAAGCCTCTCATGATGGTTGCAAGGTTCATAGAACATCATTCCACTTTACAATTAAAGACATATTTTAAAATTGTTTCAAAAGTGAGTATTCATAACTATATAATGCATTCCTCTTTAACAAGTCACCCATAATTGAAACAAATACCAACTGCTCAATACAAGATGCTGTCTCGAATCTATTATTCAACAGACCAGAAGATTGCTTTGAACCAGTCAACACAAATAAATGAGCGACTCAACACATGAATGTATCTATACATGAACACATGGGTGGATGAATCAGTGGGGCCTAGAGAGTGTGGGGTGTGAAGTGCCTTAAGAATCAGGTAAGTATTCTCCAAAGATGCATGTCTGAAAATCATTGAATTGCGTTTCAAGTATCATTTGTGTTAATATTCCCAGAGATCCACTGCAAGCGACAACTGTTGGCACACACACACACTGGACAGATAGCCACTGGATCTCACACAATTCACTGGACCCCTTTTTGCGTCCTGGATGTCACTCATGAGAAAGAGTCCCTTCTCAGGCATGTCATTTCAGACAATAGTTGTAATTTACGAGCTGACAGTGGAACAACGTTAATTCAAACCCCATGCTTGGGAATAAAGGAGTTTGCCAGCAATACATTAAATACCTAAGGGGGAGGGCAGACAAATATACTCTCTGTCTTTCTTTGCAGCAATGGCAGACATTTCCAAAACATCTTTCATGACATTCAACATATCTGTACTTAGAGGTGGTTGATTTAAAAACCTACATCAGAGTGTTTTTGCAATGTCATTTGGTCAAAAGTAGTAAACTCCTAAACTTGAAATGTTTACGTGTAACATAACTAGGACACTCCCATAATGTACACTCCTAAACTTTAGATGTTGCATTTAAGATGACCATGGCACTGTAAAATGTAAACTTCTAAACTTAAGGAGTTGTCTGGAAGATAATCAAGCCACCCCTATAATGTAAAAGACTGAACTTGAAAAGTGTATCTGGAACATTAACAAGCCATCCCATAATCTGAACTACAGAACATAAAATGTTGGCCTGAAACGGAACCAAACTCCTCGATAATGTAAACTTGAGATGTTGGTCTGGAAAATAACCAAGGCACCCCAATAATGTAAACTCGGAAACTTGAAATGTTGACCTGAAAGATAACCAAGACACCCCAATGATGTGAACTCCAACACTTCAGATGTTGGCCTTCAATATTCACTAGAAATGTTGGCCTACGGTGTACACTCCTACACTAGAAATGTTGTCCTGGAAGATAACCACAGCACCCCTAAAATGTGAATTTATAAACTTGAGATGTTATCCTAGACCACAGCCAAGGTATCCCTGCACTGTAAACCCTTGCACTAGATATGTTTCTCTGTAAGATAAGCAAGGCACCCTCATGATGTAAACTCCTGAACTTGAAACGTGTGACTAGAGCATAACCAAGGCACCACTAAGGCACCCCTCTACCATAAACTGCTAAACTTGAGACGTTGCCCTGGACCATAACGAGGGCACCCCCTACAATGTCAACTCCTGAATTTGAGATGTTGGCCTGAAACATACCCAAAGCGCCCCTTTAATTTCAAAAGGGTTGTGGCTCTCTTCAATTCCATCCACCCAGCTACCGAGGGCAATTTGCGAATGTCTTGGTATGATATGGCATTTATAAAGCTCCTATACACAAGTGTTTCAAGGCGTGAAGAGGCAAGGGAGGGGGAACAGAGGGAAGACAAAAAGACAACGATCTTACTAGGCCAGGTGACATTGAGATTGCGCAAGTGCAGGAGAGGGGGGAAATGGGAAGGGGCAGTGCAATACATGAGATCAACAGTAATAATAAATAAAACAAATAAGAACAATAGGTAAAAAGTGCAGCCAGCTTGTGGCAAGTGCAGGGTTAAGTGCAAACATCAAGTGTCAAGAGCTGGGAGGGACTGTAGGGATACAGAAAACAGCCCCCAAGTGCAGATGTTGCCCGGGAGGCAATGCGGGTGGGTAACTGGGGGGGGAGGGGACCTGGGCCCTAGATCAGAGGGTAGCCAGGTGACCAGTGCAGTTACAGTCAGGAGTTCACCAGGGGAGAGGAGGAGAGTGTTGGTGGTAGTTCCATGTTAGAGGTGTTTGCATGCCTGCCCCAGAACCTTGGTGACTTTATTTCTGTGCTTCTTCTGTAAAACCTAAAAATCAGTCTGACAGTGACACCTCACGCCCACCCAACCACACTAGTCTACAGCCCGCACATTCGGCTCTTCTGGCTCGTGTGTTACACTGCACTGCTCTCCCATACGCCACATAACGTCCCTGAAGCAGACAGTTACTATTAAAGTTGGTGCTTTCCAAAAAGAAACAAATGAGCTAAATAACATGCTGCTTTGGGTGACATGGGGTGCTTTGTACAGACCACATGTCGAATACAAGATTGTTGGTGGCATATTAATGTGGTTCTGGAAGTCCCTGCTGTCTGTGTCATGCAGATGCAGTAGGAATGCTGCACAGACACGCGTCGCGGATTTTGCCGCTTTAGACCAGTGAAGTGAGTGCATATGGACCTGCTTCACTTCCAAACAGCAATGCTCGCGTAATAGCGATCAGGGCGCTGCGTTAAGAGGAGCCTAATGACTCTTAGACGTCACCTGCCAGTGCCTTTCACAGATCAAGAGTGATATCAAGGCTAAACCACTCCACAGTTCTCACACGGACAAGTCAAGACTATATGAGTGAGTGGGAAATCTGTACCGTACCTGTACGGTGCGTGATGCTTGACGAAGCAATGATGTTGCCAACGCTGTTGTAGGCTTCGACGGCGACGTCATAGATTGTGTCGGGCAACAGCGTGTTCAGCGTTCCCATGACGGTGGCACTGTTGAACACTGCAAAAGCGGACTGGGTGGACGGGCTGCTGACCGGGGTGGCGGTGACCTTGTAGGAAGTAGTGCCCGGGTACTTGGCCCACGTGACATAGAAACTTCTTTCCGTCAGTTCAAAAATTGACACGGGAAAAGCTGAAATGTACAGAAAAAAATTAATAATGCGTCTAGCTTTGCCCTCTGTCCTTTGAATGAGACAAGATATTGAAAAATAAATTGCAGCGGTGAGGCCCGCAAGCTGGAAATAGTGCACTGCTAAATTAATAATTTCATACCAAAATGTTAAGAATAAAAGCAAGGTAGCTGAGAGTTGCCTTCCATCTCTCACTGAAATCATAATTCAACATTTCATAGAAAACAACATGTGGCTTCCTATAGACACGTGAATGGACATTGATCGGTACATTTTTCTATCATCATTATTGAAATAATTCTATTCAGAGACAAATTTACACACAGGCGTATCTGCGTGCACATAAAAAAGACACTCGTGTACACACACTGTACTGCATGTCTGCATCGTGGTTCGTGTGTGGGTGTTTTACTTTCTAAGTGCGCCAGTCCGCTCGCCGTAGCTATTCATCCGCTATTAAATTCAAAAGCATGCACCTATTTAATCGTTTGGCATTCGTGTTAAAACACTCTTAAGGTTAGCTCACCTGCGCTTTGAGACGCCGCCTGAAAAAGAAAACGTACATTATTACAAACTCAAAGAACAACAACGTTACTACTACAGAGAAGCAGATTTGACAGAGGAAAAAGCACGTCAACATATCCCCACGGAGTCATTCCGTGGCCTGCTGGTTAAGCCCCTGCGCGGCCATGTCCGCGTCGCGCCCTCCTCCACCTGAGGGGTTTTGGCGTCTTGCTTTGCACCTGCACGCAGCAGACACGGGATGCAGCGCGTGCCCTCCTCCACCTGAGGGGTTTCTCCTGGCCTTGCTTTGCGCCCGCACGCAGCAGACACGGGATGCAGCGCGCGCCCTCCTCCACCTGAGGGGGTTTGGGCCGGTCTTGCTTTGCACCTGCACGTAGCAGACACGGGATGCAGCGCGTGCCCTCCTCCACCTGAGGGGTTTCTCCTGGCCTTGCTTTGCGCCCGCACGCAGCAGACACGGGATGCAGCGCGCGCCCTCCTCCACCTGAGGGGTTTTGACCTGGTCTTGCTTTGCGCCCGCACGCATCAGACACGGGATGCAGCGCGCGCCCTCCTCCACCTGAGGGGTTTTGGCCCGGTCTTGCTTTGCACCTGCACGCAGCAGACACGGGATGACGGCGCGCGCCCTCCTCTACCTGAGGGGTGTCTCCTGGCCTTGCTTTGCGCCCGCACGCAGCAGACATGAGATGCAGCGCGCGCCCTCCTCCACCTGGGGGGTTTTGGCCCGGTCTTGCTTTGCGCCCGCACGCAGCACACACGGGATGCAGCGCGCGCCCTCCTCCACCTGAGGGGTTTTGGGCCGGTCTTGCTTTGCACCTGCACGTAGCAGACACGGGATGCAGCGCGTGTCCTCCTCCACCTGAGGGGTTTCTCCTGGCCTTGCTTTGCGCCCGCACACAGCAGACACGGGATGCAGCGCGCGCCCTCCTCCACCTGAGGGGTTTCTCCTGGCCTTGCTTTGCGCCCGCACGCAGCAGACACGGGATGACGGCGCGTGCCCTCCTCCACCTGAGGGGTTTCTCCTGGCCTTGCTTTGCGTCCGCACGCAACAGACACGGGATGAAGCGCGCGCCCGCCTCCACCTGAGGGGTTTTGGCCCGGTCTTGCTTTGCACCTGCACGCAGCAGAAACGGGGTGCAGCGTGCGCCCCCGCTGACAGACCTAAAAACTCCTGGAGCTCAGGCGGCGCCGGCCTCTCTATCGAGGCGAGGTCGGACCCAAGACATTTCACTGCGCTCTAGTGTCAATACAAGTGTATTCAACCCCAAGGGAAAAGAAACTCACTTGGAAAATGGCACGACTGGCTGTAAAAAGCTTACCTCAGTGACGCTGATAAAATAAGTGCGTTAGCTCACCGTTTGACAGCATGTGAGAATAATCCCCACTAGAATGAAGAATTTGGCGCTTCCCCCGTCCATGGTGACACGCAGCAGAACTCTCTATGTTTCGCTTGGCATGCGCCCGAGCAGACAAGCCCCTCTGTGAGAACCACTTCTGAACACCGCGAGCGCCTTACTAACTGCAGAGCTTCTAACGCAATTCACTCAACCAAGGGATAGTGAAAATAAATACCTGCGCCCAGCCACGCCCACTGGACGCGCCTCTGCCCCCAGGCCCGCCGGGGAGGCAGGCGCGTGCTCGCTTTTCACCCAGGACAAAGGCGACTATAGAAGCCATTGTAGGGAAGAAAGGTGGGTAACGGGTTTAGCCTACATGAAGTCCGCCACGGCTGTACATTTTGGAACAATTTGAGCATACTAATGTAGTACTGCTTTTTCGTAAGGTGGGAGGACTGTGAGCTGAGAGTACTAAACGGGTACGAGTGAAACTACATTAACAACAATCGACCTGCCAGAGGCTCTGCTGACATGTTAGTCCTTTTAGCCCCTGAAACACCTGTTTCTGAGATCACATTAAACTTTAGGCATATTTGAAGGATCAGCACAAGAGATTCCAAAGGATCGTTTGTATTTGTATTAAAATGTTGCCCGATTTACCGCGTATTTGTGCGAGTGAAGGCAGGGCAGGGGATATCAAGAGAGCCTCAAAAGTTGCATAACAAATTCTAAGTCCCTTGTGTTTGGATGGCTCAACACCACATTTAGATTAGAGGCTACTGACTACTTCGAAACTTTTTATGGTGGATAGAACATCTTACCAGTGTTGTTTTAATATATTTAAAACGCGTTAAGAAACATTTATAGATGTATTGACAAGTGTGTCCGGGAAAGTTCGTAGTTTTCCTATTTGAACGGAAACCCTTTCACATGGCTGAAAAAGGCCACATTGAGCGCTGCCTGTCTTCCCACCATCTTGGGTCGTCTGATCCAGGTCTGTTAACTCTAATGTACACAGACATTTCAGTGACGCATATTCCCCAGCTTTAAGTCATCCCTGGTACCTGGTACCAGGGACAGTGACACGCCATGCTGCTGGAATATGCATGCAAAAGAAAACAACTCCTTTTCGGTGCAATTCGTGGATCCATAGGGCAGGGCGATGCATGTGTTTCTCTATGTACACTCCACACACTATAGACCGACCCCGTGGACGTGGTAGGACTTTTTGTCATTATGGTAGAGGGCACTGTGGGTAGGGACACCGCACCCCTGTATGAACTCTGGCCAGAGTCACTGCACATGGGACATGGCCACAGGCCATGGCTTGTGTGCAGTACCAGCTGGACATGGCCACAGACAATCCCATGTGGCCACTGTAGACAGGGTAATCACATGTGGGCTTCATCATCGGTCATACTCCCTGTGCAGTGCCCGCAGAGTATTGCCACAGATTATGCCTTCCAGGCAATGTAGGCAGTGGTACTAAGCCGAGTAAATGGACAGATGTTATGCCATGCATGCAGTGCACAAAAGGCATGGTTGCAAGCCATGCCCTATGTGTACCGCAACCAGGTGTAACCACTGACATCACTTTTTTGTCATAGAGCATATGTAGAAAGTGTGTCTGATTAGCAGAGCACATTTTCTTGCAGAGAAATCACCTTAACGTTGTGTTAAAATACAGAATAACTCAGGAAAGCTCACTTTCACGGATGGAATTCTCACACAC
The DNA here is from genome assembly GCF_040938575.1 of Ambystoma mexicanum. Classification (NCBI taxonomy): domain Eukaryota; kingdom Metazoa; phylum Chordata; class Amphibia; order Caudata; family Ambystomatidae; genus Ambystoma; species Ambystoma mexicanum. The sequence continues at coordinate 1,120,130,822 of NC_090922.1, read as the reverse complement.
CAGATAAAAAAGTAGATGAAACCATTCAAAGGGCCTGATCATGAGTTGGGCGGTAGTCCTTAAACGCGGCGGTAACGCTATTACCACCGCATTTAAGGGTTTGCCCAACCATGACTCTTAGGGAATTACAGCCTTACCACTACTCGTGATCCGATGCAAATTGCACCAGCCCGAGTAGCGGTAATGCTATTTGCGTTGGCAGTATTCCAGCAGTATTACCGCCAGGATACCGCAGAGGCTGTGATGAGGCTCTGAATGTCTAACGTTTTAAGCAAAAAGATTTACTAAAGCCGGGGTTGGTCTACACTGTGACACGCGGCCCAGAGATGTAGGACAGCCCACACTATGGCAAATGGCTCTTTTGCAAAGTTAGCCAAGTTTCACTCTCTTTTTCAACCTTCTGCTAATGAAGATGGTGGGATGTTCTTCCCCTATAGAGTTTAGCTGTGATGTAACTGAGCTAATCCCAACATCACTAGTGTCTGTCTGGATAAAGAACTCCTGCCTGTGGTTAGAGGTCTTTAGAAATGTGGCCCTGAATACAACATTTATCAAGCCCTGGACGACTGCTTCACATGTAGGAACCATGGCAACTTCATGGACATGAACTAATTCACAGACAAGACAATGGCCCCATTCTTCATGATATAAGGAACACTAATGCCCACTGTGGCAAAGAAAGGCCCTCACCTGGATCTGTGTTGTTGAGATGTCACATTATGGACAGCCTGGACTTGAACCTAGTGAGGCTGTTTCGTACACATTACTTGTCTGTAAACAAAATAATGTGCACCGTAGCACTTTAAACCTTAAAGAGCAGCCCCCAGCCCCATTTGCTTGGCTCTCCAGCTGCAGATCTCATCAAGCACATTTGTTCAGTTTCATCTGGACTTTCATTTTCATTATGTTGTTTTACTTTCTTCGTGTGCTTCAGTTCCCTTGCTCCACCGCTCATGGAAGCTCGAAGAAGCACCCTGCAGCTACAACTAAGGAAAGGTGGCACAGGCAGTGAACACAGCCATTACTGTGCTCAATTAAAACCCTGCCACTTTACCGACATCATATTATATCACTGTGTAGAAATGTGTTACACTTCGATGGATATTTGGTGGTATGAAATGTGTCGCACATGTATTAAGGGGCAGGAAAGTTGTCGCACTTAGAGTTAGTCTGGGGACAGGAAATGTGTCACACTTAAATGGATTCAGGGGTAGAAGATATTGGGTAGGTTAACATGTGCTGCGCTTCAACGAAAGTGTGTAGATTAGCAGATGTAATTTGGGGGCAGGAAACATGTTGCACTTAGATGTATTTTAGGGGCAGCCAATGTGTTGCACTTACATTTTATTTGGGGTGAGGAAATGTGTTACAATAGACAGAACTGTGAAGATTAGTCACAGGTCACATTTAGATAGATTTGGGAAGGCTAGCCATGTGCCACATTAGATAGAATTGTGAAGATTAGCCATGTGTCACATTAGAATTATGAAGATTAGCCATGCGTCACATTAGAATTATGAAGATTAGCCATGCGTCACATTAGAATTATGAAGATTAGTCATGCGTTGCATTAGTTAGAATTGTTCAGATTAGCCATGTTTAATCTTAACATTAGCTGTTTAATGTTGCTGTACTCAGAAGCACACTTTGAAACCTAGCAATTCTTGCTGTGGCAGCCAGTGTATTGCACTTGGAATATTTGGAGGGTACCATTGAGTTGCAGCTGGATGAGCTCTGAGGGCATTCTTGAAAAAACTTTGAGAGCAGTCAATGTACTAACCACCCTGCTCCTGCTCCCTTACAACATACCTCCCAAGTACTATACAGGCCCTATGGGCTAGCCAAACTACACACAAACACACGCCCAACACAGCTAACATTTGCATACAACAAACAATCCAGAGACTGGACTTCTCCCTTACAGGCGCGCATTTGTGAAGTCGTGAGGAAGTCTGGAGACGGCATCACGCATTCTGAACTGTTTCTGTTTTATGTGAATGACTGGAACTACGACCGCGCTCCAGCGCTCTTTCTAAAGTGGATTGACCACATTTTTTTTCATAGTGCTCCAGCACTGTTTCTAAGCCAATTGCCCTCACTTTTCCATCAGGAGTTGCCACCCATTGCCACACTGCCTGCCTCCTCTAATTCCTATAACTAACATGAACGCAAACATTGCACGCAAGCATTCGTGCAGTCGTGAGGAAGTCGGGAGGTAGGCTGCTTTGCTGCTTTGCTGCGGCGCGAGCAGCGTGCGGTGCACTTATATACGCATTTCTAGAAAGTTATTCATACTAACTTGATTTGACAAATTTTAGCATCAGTGCTAAGCTCGTTCTGAAGGGTATATGGTGCCCATTTTTTCACTTATTACTATTGTAATTGTAACCTAATTGATACCGCAAATGGCTGCTCGAATGGTTGTTACACATGCTTCATCAACTTCTAAAGGGCCCTCAACAAAAGTGGTGGTGTGTAAAGCATCGGCTAAAAAAAATAAGCAGAACCTTGATTTATTAAAATTGAAACCAGCAAATGTAGAGATTCGCGAATTTTGCATCATACAAAATGCCATTAACTCCACCACATCAGAAAATGATTGTTTTAGTACTCCAACTGCGATAGAGCCTCTTGACTTCTTATCTACTCAACTTGAGGAAAACATCCAAACTTCAACACCACTAGAAACTAACATCGATTTAGTCACCTACTCTGCCCTTGTAATAGCAAGTGACAATGCACTCTCAATCAGACACTAACAGAATGATGCAGCCTGCAGATATTTCCGAGGCTGATATAATTGCAGATACTCCTATGCTAGATGTATTCCTGGTAAATGAACCTGATATAGTAAATATCAGTGATCATACAGTGACACTCTCTGGCACGTCGAGTGCACTCACGGCCTTAAGTCAGGACAAGACATTTGTTGCAAATAAGTCCGTGGCCGTGATCGACCTACCTAATAGTCATCACAATGACTGCTCCAATTCCCTATCGCAAACACCAGACATGTTTGAAACGTCCAAATGTAATTCCTTGGTGTCATCTTTTATTTTACCGACGCCTCGTAGACACCGCGAGGGCAGTAGGATATCTCCATCTAACAACGTCCCAAGCAATGGCTCATCAATACATCCATCCTTAGTGGAAATTACTCTAATGGCCATGCATTCCACCATTAAATCACTGTTCATATTATTTGACGTAATGGATGAAAAAATCACCAGACAAGCAGTTCAATTAGAGCAGCTTGTTAAATGGATGGAAAATATACAAATAAATGCTACCGAAGCTAAAACAAAGGGGTCGTGTTCATTGAAAACAAAAGTAGGGACAGTTTCAAAATTGAATTCGGCCCTCCACTCTGAACTTATGGTTAAGACCATGGTCATGGAGACTCTTCCGGCCATTCCTTACATTATTTATGAAGTGTCAGAATCCAGTAATAATTGAGAGAATCCATCTATAGAAACCATTCAGTTAACCAACAACCCTATAAATGGGTCAGACCAGGCGAATTTCCTCAAAAAAATATCATTCTTGGCCGCTCAATTGATTTTTGCAAAACCAACTAAAAAAGACAAAGTTGAGACACAATGTGAAAAGGGGCAGTTAATACCCAAGAGCAAAAACACTGAGAATGAAAAAACACCAAAAGATGACTAGTACTTCTCAAGTGAAGCAATTTGTCAATAGAAGACAGATACCCAAAACACAGAGCAGTAATGCAAGCAAGGCTATCATAGCCAAATATAAGTCACGGATTAACTCCAATACGATCATGATCCAGAAACTCAACAATCCACTATTTGCCCATCCCCCACTAGATGATTAAGTCACCTTGATAGAGGATGAACAGACACAAAAATCCACCCTGTGTACGCAAACTGTTCAGGAAAAACCTTGTGTTGACACAGGGGAATTGAATATAGAAAAACAGATTTCAATGACAACAGATAACTGGTTACCACAGTTAAAGGTTGAAATTTGTAAATCCATTGAAGAATATCTACGAACCAAAACAAGTAACTCAATTGTTGATTCCTCAATGAGTAATATTCCAACTAGTATAGGCAAACCAGTGGTGGTGAATGAACATAAATCAATCCACACACAGATTATTAATAGTAATGAAAATGTGAATCCCATCCGTCAGGACTTAATGAGTGGGATTAAAAGTGATGGTGAGGCCCACCATGACAAATCTTCTAAGTCGAATTGTCGCCCCCAGTGTCATCGACTGATCTTGAAATGTTGATCTGCCCCCTTTGCCTCTTATGACTTATGTCGAGCCAGTTTATTAAATATATTTTCGGATATACAAAAACTGGAGGACATAACCTCAAATGACATTAAACAGGTTGAATTTCTGAATGATACAGATTTGTCCGTAGTTAGGTTGTGGATCCCTTCAGGAGTGGTAAGGAACATCATTTGACTAGCGAAAATGGATCTGTTTGCAATGGGATTTCTCATAGCAATGGATCCAGCAACATTTGATCTTGCTAAGTCTAGCAAAAGCGCATCCAATTCAAACAATAGAAATACAGGTGGTAGAATTAACAATATCTTTCGCTCTGATCAGCAAAGGCAGAAAAGTGTTTTTTTTGGGTCAAGTGATCATTGGAGTAAATACTCATACTGAGAATCAGTTTTGTCTGACTGCAATAGAGATATAAATGTGGCTTGCTGGAACACACAAGGCCATCTCCACTTGATCAGTGAAAGTGCCGACTTGATTGACTCTTATGACATAGTCATTTTTCAAGAAACCTGGCTGGTGGATGTACCAATTTGGAACAATCATGAAATCAATTTAATACCAGCTGAGAAAAAACACAAAGGCCTCCCGACCTCTGGTCTCATGATAGCCCTAAAAAACAACATAGGCTTGCAATTACAAGCCTGGGCCTCAGCCAACAATCATATACAATTAGTAAACATTGTTGGTTTTGAGAGAGTCCTGGCTATGATTAATATATATAGAAATCCTATAGCCCTGACTGACCATTAATTCTTCAGTGACTTGGAAGACATTATGATGACCATACAAATGTCATATGACATCACAGATGTTATTCTGGCAGGTAACATCAATTTGCGATGTCTTTATGATAATAGAAGAATAACGTTGATCGCACTGAACAAGTGGATGGCGCTCATGGAAGCACACCAAATGTATATGCTAAATGGATCTATTGAAGGTGATGTGCCGGCTGCTTGCACCTGGTCTAGAGGTTCCAGCAAATCCATCATAGATTATGTGTATGCCAATTCAACAACTTAGAGTCAAATTGAGGATTTTAAGGTGCTTCAGCAGGTCAATAGTGATCATAACCTTCCTTCTTTTCGATGGCTATTACAAGGCAAGAACAATCAGGTCAGTTGTAAGCAGTACCAAGGTATCCTTCAAGTTAATAACTCAAAGATCCATTTTAAATGGGACATACAAACGTTATATCATCTTAATGAGGGCATGAGTGAAATGTGGCACTTGCACTCTGAACGAGCATCAAGCACTAGGGCTAATTATGTGAATGTGCTTCATATGTTTAAATGCCAACCAACAACACACACGGATAGCTATCATAAGAAAACATATTTCTTTAATGCAGGCATCCGAGACCGCAAAAGAGAACTGAGACGCCAAAGATTACTGCCACTTCAACAACCTCAGGCAGTGAGAGCTAGCCTCCTTAAAACACTGAAGTGCCATTATAATAACTGGCAACGGTCGAGAAAGGCACATTTATATCAGCTCGATGGCGAAGATATGCTGCGAGCAACATCCGGGAAAAACTCAGGTCAGACTTGGAGTTACCTTAATTTGGCGACCTGTAAGACACAGCTTCCAATTCAAATAAATGGGGTTACTAACGCTGAATGGGTTTGGTATTATACTGAACTTTATGTGAAACCAAGAATTTGCGCTAACTCCTGCTCCAGTACAAACACCTTGTGGACTAGCCTAAAACTTAATGAAGAAGACATCTTAAGCTATATAAATAAGTCAAGAAATCCCCAGGCGCCTGGTCCAGATGGACTTAATAATCGTATGTGCAAGAACAACACTGAACCCTGCGCAAGAATACTTTACAATGTATTTAGCATGGTACTGGCATCTGGCATTATACCTTCATTTTAGCGGCAGTCAATTATAGTCCCTATGTTCAAGAAGGGAGATCGGTCAAGTCCCATGAATTATAGACCGATCGCTCTCCTTGATGCACCTGGGAAAATCTTTGCCCGAATCTTGCTGAATGAATTTAATGAATGGACAGCACGTTATCATCGACGCAATTGTTTTCAGGCAGGATTTGTTCGAGGCCTGGGCACCGTGATTAATTTGTACACGCTTAATGCCATTCAACAGATTCATTCATCCATGGGGCAACCCCTATATATGGTCTTCGTGGACTTTAAGTCCGCATTCGACTCTGTGTCACGGGAGATACTGTTCGATAAATTAGTACATTTATGTGAACTAATCGAAGCGCTCCACACCGACACCCAGATTAGAATTCGTATAACTCTACATGGAGACCTAACAGATGAAATCCCTACTTTTCAGGGGTGGAAGCAGGGATGTATTTTAGCTTCAGCCCTTTTTAATTTCTTCATATTTGATATGACACATGATTTTGATAACATCAATAGCGATGCGCCTAAAATATATGGTCAACAGATCCCTGCCCTTTTTTATGCAGACGATCTGATTTTAATGTCTAAAACTCCTCAGGGGCTGCAACGATTATTAAATGCACTAGCAACCTATGTAGACAGAAATATGTTGACTATCAATCTAGCAAAAACAAAGAATGATATTTGATGAGAAGGCAAAGAAAAGATGCACACGAGTGTGGATGTTGAAGAATGTCAATTTACAGAGGGTAGATCAATACACTTATCTGGGAGTGGTGATCAGTGATAATGTACATGCTAAAGCTTATGATATAAACTTGGATAGGAAACTTCAGACTGCAATATCGCAAACAAATATCATCATGAAGCGATACGGGAAGTTTACCTTAAATTCAGCTATTACCTTTTATCTCCAAAAAGTCGGTCCTATATTGTTGTACGGAGCTGAAACCAGGCCGATAATGAATGAAAATAGATTCCTGAAACTTGAAGGGAAATACTGGCGACGCGTTCTGAAGTTGCCTAATTGCGTGCTTGTCGTATGGGTAAAGTATGAATGTGGGCTGATATCAAAAAATGCCAAATATAGATGGCAATTTATATCATTATTTAGAAAATGTTTACTTGCCCCCAACTCACAAACACTCTTGAGTATCATAGCCAAATATATGTTCAGCTCTCGGCAAGATTTTGTACGCACATGGAAAGATTTGGTCAACCACACGTTGTGCAAGACAGAAGTTACCTTACAACTTTTAATAGGAAATCCATGTCGAGTAAAAACCAAATTGTTTGAAAGAGATTGGATCTCCACTCGAGAGAAATGTATGAATTATGAAACCTACAAGTATAATCCCTATCAAAGCAAAAAATATGGTATTGTGGAGAGCTATCTGCAAAAGTCACCTTCAGATAGACATCGCAATGATTTCATGCACTTTAGGTTTGATCTGTGGCCCACTAGAGAGATCCAATTCCGACGGCACCTTATTAAAGAATGCGAAAACATTTGCCGATTTTGCAAAGTGTACAGACCAAGGAAACATTGAAGCATTTGCTAGTCGAGTGTCCCATGCTTATGAAATTGGGCATTTTACATTTTAAGAAATTGTTTGCTAACCAGTATATATTAACAAAAGAAGAATTATGGGAAACCCTGTTTTTAGTCCAGAAAGTGAAAATTTAAATTGCTGTTTTAAATTACTTGTATGCGTTAAAATTAACAGAAGCACGTGGAATAGGTATTTGATAACCGAAATAGGTTATATACATGTGAAATAGATTTTATTAGATGAATCATGATGAAATGTATTATACATATGTGATTTTTGATAAAATAGTTTTATTATCTTATATGATGATTTATGATGAAAAATGAAGAAAAATTTGTAAAGTTGATTTATCAGCTGTATCAAATAAAAAAAAGATGCAACAAACCAGTCTGCATGATCAAAACTGCCAGCCAAACTACACATACAACATACAAACCCACACCCACCAAAACAAACATTGGCACACAACAAACAACCCAGGCATTGGACCTTACCATTACGGATAAAACAAGCCAGTGCACGCAATCAACTGATCTGCAAGCCAACATGAACAGATGCCAGTTTCCCCTGGTTCTGGACCTATCCTATCACTAACCCACCCGTCCTTCTTGCTTGAAGAGCCTCGTGAGCAACTGGCGACCACCCCAGGATGGTAATGGTGCGCAGTATAACACAACATAACATAACAGCCAGCAAATTGGTGTACAAAGAAAATTAGAGTAAAGCAATTGTAGATTCTATCGTTGAGTTGGGTCTTGAGCAGCAAGTGCAGAAGAGAACGCATGTGACAGGTCATACGTTGGAATGTATATTTGATAACTCAAATTATATTAGGGTTGGATCTCCATTTATTTCTACCTTGGACAGATCAGAATCACCTTTACAATAGATGTGGATAATCATCAATCCCATATGAACACTCAGACTATTCATAAATGGGCCAAAATGACACCTGTCCCTTTTTTTAATCCATGTTGGCTTCAGCTACAATGGCAAGGGACAAGGATTCTGATCCGTCTTCCATCTTAGGTACTTTCTATTTTAAAGGTTTTAATGCAATTAACTACATGATTCTGGGTTGAGATAAACCCAGATAAGGCCTGGATAAGCCCCGGTATGTACCAGAGCTTAAAGTGGCAGAAAGGTACTCAGATAACTTGATCATATACTGAGGATAAACTATGAGCACAAGAGAAAGATTGTATATATGCCCACATTGTGGAATTATATGAATAATCATAAAAAGATAAGGTAAGCAAAGCCGAAATACTATTTGAATCACATCTTCTGCAGCCCAAACATCATAGGAGCTGTTTAAAGTTCACAAAGAACTTTGTTCTCGCGAAGCTCTTTCTAGTGCCATAGTTAAGCCACAGGCTCTATGTGAATATTGAGTAAAATATTTTTCAGATAACATCAATAAAGCTCAGCTTGAAGCAAAACAAATTGCACATATGGGAGATTTTCATGCTACTACGCCAGTGATGGCAGATGAGTTGAACTCTAAGGTGTTTTTTTACAGCTTTTCAACCTATTTCAGAAGTATCCTTGCAATATGGCACATTGCTCTACGGGCTCTCTGCATTAAACGTATACAGTAAGGGTCATTAGCAGGTTGATTTAGGGTTAGTATCAAATCATCTTAAATCTGCTCTGCTATATTAACATCGCTGCAGTTAATTAAATCTCGTAATGACCCCCAAAGCCTGTCCCCACTCCCTTTTCCACCAGATTTCCTTGAACACCGGGATGTTTTCAGCACCCTGCACTGCTATTTTAGCACCCCCTCTTGTATGGAGTAATCTCCTTCAGCTACTTTCCCAAAGTGCTGGCTAGCATTGCACCACTAGTGTCTCCCTTGATAGATCAGCAAGGAATATCGAGGCTTAGTACCAACAAAAATTGAATCCACCAGTCACGAAGTCAAAGTTATGAATATAACTTTATTCTGTACAGATTCAAATATCAAAGCAGATAGCTATCTGGCTCCCAAGCGCCACGCAGTGTGTACCAGCAGACACTGTGAGGTGAGTGAGTACTGGTCATCACAAAGCATGCAGCATTTATACACAGTCCTGGTCATAGCCCAGCCCTTCTCCAAACTACTAAGTTACACATTTGGGTTTGTGCCCAGTTCACGTAACAAATATAACAATATTAGTACACACTTTTGACATGTTGTCCTATCCTTGAAGATTCAATAGTGATGTTGGTTCCCAGCTTAGATTGATCCTAGTTTCAAGAAACAAATTCAATAGTTTATTGCTAAGGCACATAGTTTTAGTTTGTCTACCATTCAGTTCTGATGTTTGTATATGGCTGATGCTATTTATGCAGACAACACTTTGAATGAGGTTCCCTGTGGCTCCAAGGTTCCTTAAAGTTACTGGCAAACTTTTTTGTGCTCAGCTGTGTAGATCTTTCCTTGTTTTTTGAGCTTTAGGATAAGTCCTGTTCCAAGAGATGCACAGAGGATTTCTTCCAAAATTCACAGCATTAGTTACTTTGCATTGTATGTCACTGTTTGAGGGAGGATGAATCTGTAGACCTAGATAACACTTTGAATGAGAGTTCATTCTGACTACAAAGTCTCTTTGCACAGAGCAAATAGTCTGCTCTTGGCAGCTCCAGTGTTGACATAGCTCCAAGGCCAGTCTGCTCTGGCAGCTGAAAACATGGTTAATCATTTCTGAACAGAGAGCAAGAGTCAGAATCAAAATGAGAGATGTTTTCCAAAATGGTGGCAAAGTCAATTCTGTCTAGATCTAGTTAAGCATAGGTTTTATTTTATACAAATGCAAAATGGCTTAGGCCAATGCATGTAATTAGGCAGTACTTATGCGAATATGGTTTAACAAACCCTCCTTTTGGCCTAAGCCAAGAGCATATTTCAAACATTCCGACCATACGATGACCATGTATCATAATCAGAACACTCTGAGTTTCTGGATTCAAAAACACCCATTACCATTAACTCTTTTATAGTTATTGCCTGCATTATTAAGGCATTGGTTGCTTTTTCAGGCATTTGTATCTTAGGTCCTACTGTACCTACTGCTTGAGCACACCACCCTCCTACCATGGAACATATGACAGGGAGGCATTGTACACAACAACAACAGAAGAGGAGAATACCAAGAATCACCATTAAGACTGCAAAGACCTTCCAACCCCATGATCGTAACAAGTCCCAGAACCAACTACTAGGATTCCAGTTTCCCTCTGGGACATTTACTTCAGTACTCAAGGTATGTAGATTTTGAATTGCCTTGAATATGGTAGGGGAGGAGTCGGGTACAAAAACACAGCATGCGGATCCTACCATTTTGCATACCCCACCACGCTCAGCTAGAATGACCTCTAACACAATTCTATTTTAAAGGGCTACTAATCGAATCGCCTTTTGCTCTAGCGTCATGTTGTTCAAAATTTCGGTGGTCCTATTGATGGTTTTCTCCAGTACCCTTGCTAGTCTTCTAATATCCTCAGAATTCATTATTTGTCCCCAAAATAACACAAAGGATTTTGCTGCATCACCCAAGACTTGTGAAGGAGTATCTCCATTCTCATCCCGCATTGGACGAGCTCTAGAGACTTCAGAGGTGCTAGCCACATATACCCTTGGTAACAAGATACCCAAATAAGTACCCTGCCAATCTCTAGGTAACCAAGGATAACCTTCATCGCCACAGACAAAGTAAACAGGGTCTCCTATGTACAAAGGTCTGTCCTCACTGGTTAGATTTGTGATGTTGGTACAACCCTCGAATGTACCCACTGGCTGAGAACCATCCCTTTGTATGCAGAAGGAAACAGAGTTGGGGCTATGATTAATAGTATAGGAAGAAGGCATGGCATTCCGGTTGCCTACAGGAGCCATCTTGAATGAAATCAGTGATTGAAAATGTCTAGAGAGTCTATCAGAAGGCCTAATAGAAGCACCATTGAGTTTTCTCCTATTTGCAAAGAGGTAACATCCCAAAGGTGTTAGGACTCATTTCTCAAACTCATTCAGATTAGTCCCATCAAAGTTCCCAGAAATACTGTCATTCCAACGACCAAAGGATAGTGCCCTTAGTGAGGCATAGCAAGCAGTAGTTAAAGGAAGAGGATGAATATACCAGCCCAACCCCTTTTCCCAGTGTTGTGGCAAATGTGAACACACCCAGCAATTTGTCTTGTGTAGAATTGCATGGGTCGCATTCATAATCAATAAAAGAGTATTATTATGATAACCCTGTCTATGCTGGGAGTCTCTAGGAGGAAGAGTGTGCAGATGCACGAAAGGTGGAGACACAGTGGAGATAATTGCAGTAGGTAACAAAGTCTCAAGTGGACGCACCCCTTCAATGTACCATAACCCAAGCGCAATTATAATTACAAAAAGGACTAGTACCGTGATCAAAAATCAATGGGTCGTCAGGGACCATGATCTCTGATGAACAGATTCTCTGTCAGCCACAAGACCGGTAGTTTGTTCCGCACAAGTAGATTTAGGAAAAGACATTGTTTCTCAGAGTCTGTTTAGAAGCCTCCCCGTCAGGCTTTTTTAGTTCATCCTTCGGTGGCCCCTGACAACGTGGCCTATCTTGCTTGAAGGTAGCTTTGCCAGTCCGTGCCTCTTATTTATGTTTCAGCGGAAGAGTGACAAGGGACTGGCTCAACGATGATTCCTTGTGGGCACAGCCAATGCTGTGCTGTAAGTCTGGTGCCTCGAACCCAGATCGTACCTCAAGACTCCAAGTACTGTGTGATCTGCGAACAGAGTGTCGTCGCTTCCTGATGGAAGTGGTGAAACAGAAGAAAGATTGCTCAATGATGCAGAAAGATCCGAAGAAGAACTTGAAGGCAAAGCGGCAGTCTCCTCAGGCCCCACAGGCTCAGCAAGGATTTCCAGGACACCCTCGGTGTTGGTCAGAACAGATTTGTGATGCGGAAATGAGTGAACAATTTCCTTCTCTTCTTCTTTGTCGCGAGGCAGAGGTAAAGGTATCTTCTTGATGTGGGTTGCGTGAATCCAGTGTCTCTTTCCGTCTACTCGTACAGAGGTCTGTGTGGCCAATAGGACTTGGAACAGTCCTTTCCAGCGAGGTGCGAGACAAGATGCTCTTTCAAATGACTTAGTGACCACCCAGTCGCCGGGTCGAAGTCGATGACCTGGCCCCTCGTATTTTACTGGGAGGGCTTCTCGCACCTGTTGATAAATCAAATACAAGTTTTGAGTGAACTGGTCACAGTACTCAGAAATAAGTACATTCTCAATATCTTTTAGCAACTTGGGCTCTGGTATCCTAAAAAGGCATAGAAGGGAGGCATAAACTACCTCTTGGTGTCAGTGTTCCTCTGCCACTATTGTGCTGTAGGCATACTATGCAACTTTGAACAAGATGCTCAGCAGTCTTTGGAATATTTACATTAACCCAGACAGGTTCTAACAATTTACAAACTTTTTTTTTGGCACATATATGAGTTGGACCATGAGCCATTGTCACCATAGCGGTAACATAAGCATTGGGCAACATCCATTTATTTTGTTCAGTGTCTACCCAACAACCCTCATCATCTAAACTTGCTGGACACTCAGCCAACTGTTTAATTTCATCTGGAGTAGCGTAGCCTGAATTTCTTTTATGCAACCAATCCCTTCATCTATCACACAAGTGTTAGTGACCCCTTTTTGTAGGGTCCAGAACATACATTTTAGAATGTAAATCAATGGCAGTTTGTTTGGCTATCCTGCCAGCAAAAGTGTTTCCTCTCCCCACATCATCTGTCACTTTCTGGTGTGCTACGCACTTCATTATTGCTAGTTGAGTAGGAAGCACAAATGTGGAAAGTAGCCAATCTATCAAAGTGCCCTGTTGTATCTAAGTTACATATGAGGTCAAGAAACCTCTTTCTGCCCATAATCTACCAACGTTGTGAACCACCCCAAAGGCATACTGACTGTCTGTAAATATGTTCATAATAAGCCATACCCTCACTTTGTTTTACAGATGCAGCGGCAGCAGCAACAGCTCTCAAACATCTCGGCAAAGTGCATGCAACAGGGTCAAGCATGGAGGAAAAATAAGCGCATGGTCTATTCTTCCCTCGATGCTCCTCCATCAACACAGCCAAAGCACATCCATCACATTCATGCACATACAACATGAAGGCCTTTTCATAATTTGGTGTGCCCAAAACCGGTGCTGAACACAGCGCAGCCTTGAGCAGATCAAAAGCTTTCTGGCAATCCAAGTTCCATGGTAAAGGCAAATAAATGCCCTTCTTTGTCAATGCCAACATTGGTTTTATCATTAATGAGAAATTAGGGATCCACTGTCTACAGTACGAAGCTATGCCTATCAAAGCTCTGACTCCCTTCTGTGTTTTTGGCACAGACATGCTAGAGATGCTTTGTATCCATTCAGGTGTCAGTCTTATTCCCTCCTTTGACACGAGGTAGCCTAAATAGGCGACCTCCTGTTGACAATATTGAAACTTTTTTAGTGAAGCCTTATGCCCATGTTCTGCTAGATGAGTAAGCAACAACACGGAGCCCTCCTTGCAAGCAACTTCAGAATCCGCAGCTAAAAGTAGATCATCCACATACTGTACCAACGTGCAAGTAGAAGGTATCTCAAGTGTATCGTGCTGTTTCTTCAATGCTCTACTATAGATACTTGGACTTTTAGTGTACCCTTGTGGCACACGAGTAAATGTAAACAAGCGTCCTCCTAAGGTGCACGCAAACAAAGATCTACTGTCAACATTTACAGGAATACTGAAAAAAAGCATTCTTTAAATCCACAATACTAAAATGAGTAGCTGAAGCTGGAATCATTGTCAATATTGTAGTCACATCAGGTATAATCTGAAACTGTGGAACAACAACCTTGTTGATGGCGTGCAAGTCAATAAAAAAACGAAAAGGAATCACACTATCCCCTTTCTTATGCACAGGCAAAATGGGACTATTACCCATATTCCCTGCAATTTCCTCAATCACACCAATGTGTACAAGATCAGGGACAATACTCTTCAAAGCCTGCTCACCTTCAACCGAAATCTTATATTGCGGAATACGTGGTAGTTTAACACCTGGTTTCAACACAATTTTAACTGGTTCATTTAAGAAAATGCCAACATCATTGTCATTAACTGCCCAAGAGATGTTGGAACCTTAACTAATTCAGATGGTAAAGGTCTAGACAAGAACTTTGAGACAGAAGTTTGTTGATGCAAAATCATTAAATGCACTCCATCCGGAGAAAAGTACATTTCGGCATTCAATTCTTTCAACAAATTTAATCCCAACAAATTTTCACCACATCTGTCATCAAAAGAAATGGACACGAATCAGTAAATGGCCCCAGTGCAATAGGTACCGTCTGAGAGACCGGACTAACCACTGGTATACCAGAAAACCCTACAGAAATGTTGTTCTGCCCTGACAGAGGAATATCCGGAACCCATGAATGATCTATGGAACACTTCTGTGCTCCTGTATCTATCAAAAATAGATGCTTTCTATTCCCCACCTGCATCATAACGTAGGGCCCTTTTTGATTGACGGGAATAAGTACTAGTTCCAGACTCTGCTTTGGGCAGTCCTAACGGAACAGTATGTCATCAAATGCAAGCTCCTCAGAGAAATAAACAGTCGAAGGATCATCAAAAATGTTCCCACTATTAACACCATATTGCTGAATATCCTATGAAGATGACTGTTGGTTCTGAGTAAACTGACTTCTGCCAGGACCCCCTATCCCAGGACGGCCCCTGGATCATCTACCCATGGCACCATATGTGCTATTTGACCTCTGCTGAAGGATCGGGCATTGTGCTCGCCAATGGCTTTCCTGTCTACAATATGCACATTGGTTCATGTTTACAGGACCCAGTTGCACATTACTCTGTGGTGTAAATTGACCTCCACCTCTGGCCTTTTTCCTGACTCAGTACTTAAGTCTTGACTGCTAAAATCTGAAAATACTTGTTCGAATTGATTAAAAATTCAGTAGCGCCCTCAGATTTCCCCTGGATGCAAGCTGCAAGCTTGTCCCAAACTATTCTTTTCTCTGGAACCAAAGTTTTCAATTTAGTTACTATTCTGTCTGGCAGTGTCAATACCACCTGTGGTGGTTTCTCACCAGCCTTCCTTTCTCCATCTATCCGTACCAAGTTAACCCATGTATCACCCATCCCCACCTGATCATCTACAGTTCTAATCTGTTTCCATAAATCAGCAGGTAGGATCACAGGGAACATCAAATCTATATCACCCAGTGTAAAAACTGATGAATGCAAGACAGATTACATTTCTTTATAAAATCCTGTTGGATTCTTCCTAATATGTAGAATTGTTTGTCTAATGGTATTCCCTTCCTGTCTAGAAAATGTTACATGCACAAACTGTGAGACTTAGTGTGATTCAATAGCAGTGGCAGGTATGCCTGCCACTGCATCAGCTAGAACTTCTACTTTCGAAACAAATGTCGGGGCAACCTCCCTCATCGGCAATTGTAAAGTAGCCAATTCTGAACATTTATTAATCAATAAGCTAAATCTAGCGACAAAGTAGTCAAAGCAGTATCGGGCGAAAATGCTCTCTTATAAATGACCATCAAATCTGCGGGACAACAAACCTTTCTCTTCATAAACTCATCTTGTAGATACTCTACCATCACCTGTAACACTTTCCTTTGTATAGCCGAAGCATACTGACTAAACATGTCATGCACTTCAATGGGTGAAATTGAAACATCTGAAATCCATGTAAGAGCGTCTCTTGTGCAAATGCTAATTTCTTCACTCACTGGTTTCAATGAAGGAAGAAACTGCTTCTGCACATATGAGGCTTCCAATCTATTACTATCGAATTCATCTTTCTGTAACCAATCTAGCACCCTTTTAAACTCAAATACCTTCTCAACATGCTCATGTACTTTCCCTGCAGTGTCTCTTGAGTGGGCATGGACATTCAAATCCCGCAACCCCTGCGGGACATTCATGTCCGTCAAATCACTCCAAATATCACCTAAATGCATTCCCATCCCCTCTATCAAAATAGCCTGTTCGGGAATACTTTCTTGAACAGAGATCGCAACTAAAACAGCTGATTCTTCACCTTCTTCTATGTGTTTCCTAGCCCATGCATACAATTCTCTTTTTCAAGCTTTGGATACTGTATTGCTCTCCCCTGAAAAGTGCACGGAACAACCATAAATCACCAATGCAATTATAGAGCAAATACTTCAACCCATAAACAGACAGACACAATAACTCACAGCCACGCACTCTTTAGAAGATAATCAGCTCTTTACGGCTATTTATTCAAAGATTACAAGTACATAGAAATAACTCATAAAACTACTATGGAGACAGATCACAGAAGAAGTAAAGAAGTTAAAAAGAAATACATCACCGTGAGCGTAATATAATTCCTCATCTCGTCCAGAAGCGGCTGGAAGACCCCGGGGACAGCCAGGCTGAGAGTGCCACAGCTTACAGGAAGGCCAGACGGAGCGTCCTTCTCTGGCTGAAGTCTCACCTGACCCCCTCCGGGTTTCTGCATATATAGACACTCCACAAAGGGGAGTTCATTCTCGAAACCTTCTGGAAATTGCATCTGCACAGTTGAAGAACAGCCTCCCTGCTCTAAAAACACGCTCCACGGAGAACAGTAGCAAGCCATAACAACATTAGCTTTCCCAGCAGAAATGGCCTTGACCGCATACCAGGTTTTGGAAAAAAAGCATGTTTGTCTCAGCACTATGAATCTAACACTTCAGCAAAATGTGTGCAGCCTTTCACTGCGGTGTGAAGTAAATATCCAACATGGCTCTGAGCGCTCCCAGAATGCATTGCGCGCCCGCGCCATTTTGAATCAAGCATGAATCAAGCATAACAATTCCACCCTTTGGATATTTATCTTCTGTAACCCGGCGGCACAGGAACTGGTCTCTGAAACCTACGAAATGTTAAAACTAAATTGGGAATACATTGAATGCAACAACAACAAGCAATTATAATAGACAGTATAATAAAAATGCAAGCAAAAATGTAACGTAGTGTACCCCCAATATCAGGTATCCATGAAAATAACCAATACCACCAGTTTTTGTTAAGATCTTGAGACACTTGAGAAATGAGATCCCTCAAACCTCGAATATGACTTTCGATGGATCGTGAGTGGTCGCTTAAATTGAAACAACACATACCTTCAAAGGCATTACACCCTAAATTATGTTTCAGCAATAGATAATCAACAGCAGCTCTGTTCTGCAAAGTTGCTTTTCTAATAACTTGACTATCAAGGAGTAATTTTTCTAAAGCCTGCGAAGTATGATTAAGGCTTTTAACTACTAAACATGCTAATTTCATCAAAGATTTGTAACCTCCAGCAGCTAAACCCCAAATACCTACTAATGAAAGGGTTAATGCTAGAACCTCAGCTTCTGATAGCAAATGTACATGTGAATCACAGTCAGGAGATAGCCCTACAGATTCAAAAGTTGACCTTTTACCTCGAGTTATCGCTGAGTGTAAAGGTAAAGGAAACATCATTAGTCCTAATCGAGTCAAAGCACATGGACCTCCAGAAATGTTAGCTGGAATATAAGTATATGTAATGTTACCACATGAAAAGAGCCATCCTGCTGGAAGTTTCACATGATTCAAATGATTAGCAGTTATCACTGTATGATTGCAAGACATAGTGTTATTTACACTGGTGCATTTGCGTGACATTCGTGAACATAGTCTCCTCTCGAACGTAGTATGATTATACTAATTGGTCAACTCTATTTGTCGGCATTTGCCAATTTCTTGTGCATTGCACGTCATAATATAACACACATCACATTGGGTTATGTTGTAAGTGATAACACATGTCAAATTTGTCCATTTACAGTCAGTCTCTTTGCAGAACCTACAGTATTCATAAACTGAAAAAGATTGTCTAATGTCTGAGTCTTTGTCATGATGACTACCCCCGGAGCACCAGGCCAGGCCCAGCACCCCCGGGAGCAGGCATCATGCCCCCGGGTAAAAGCCCAGCGGCCCCTTATAGGGGCTCTTTGGACTCTGTCCTGGTGCCTTTGGCGCCAGGCTCATGTTGGACATCAGTCCTGGCGCCATAGGCGCCAGGCTCATAAAGGAAAATGTTTGGTGCACTTACCTGATGCAGACCATGCTGCATACTCACCTGATGCAGACCATGCTGCATGAAGACCCAAGCCAAATGAGGCTTAGGAGGGACTATTTTACTGAAGGGACTATTTTGTTACTTGGGTGGGGCTGTGGAAGAATACTTAGCTAAGACTTCTTCCAAGGCTATTTAAGCCACGCCCAGACAGCCACACGTGCTTCGCGTTGTTCTGCATCCCAGCAGCTGAACGCTCACCGTGTCTGCTCCTGCACCTGGACTCCAGCCACGCCCGCCTCGAACCTGGAACACCTGTAAGGAAAGAAGAGAAGAGAAAGGTGAAAACCAAGAACTTATTCAAACTTCTTACCTGCATCCGGAATCTTCACGCCAGCATTCTTGAAGAAAGACTTCCATTTAAAAGCATTGCGTTGCTCGCTGCAATCGCCGCGCTTCACTCACCTGTCCTCGAGACATCTCCCGGCTCCATCGCGGCTGTCAGCACCGGTCGCCACATCTCTGCACCTAGAGGAGAAAAGAAGAGACAAAAGGTGAGCAGAGGGAACACAGGAGGAAAGCTGAATTTTCAGCCATAATACGTACCGGCTTTTCTTGGTGAACCATTCCACATTTCGTGTGGGCGCCGCTTCGTTGGCAGGTACCGCACCCCGGCCCCTATGGGGAAAGGACAAAAGACATTACTGGGGAATTATAAAGACATTTAGAGGGGTCGCCCTCATCACTAACTCACCTGATTTTACCATCAGCAATTTAACCCCTCAACGCATCACCTTCGTTCGGCACCTGAAATAAAGGACAGATCACAGATTAGGAAGACAACATAAAAAGAGGCTCACACTTGAACTTTTGAATCTTCATACTTACGGCGTATCGCTCAGAAAAGTCAAGTGGATTTTGCCAGCGCCATTCTGAAAACCAGTGAAGTAACTGGACGAACGCGCGCCCCTGCATTAGAAGCAGGATGGAGAGTTCATCCTTCCAAACCATAAGGTGAGCTTAAACCGGGGGTTTTGGAGGAAGTCAGAGAAGAACGAAGGGGGAAAGGGGGGCGCAAGCACACTATTCTGCAGACAGTTAATCCCCTTTCTCATCTGCAGAAGGATATTCCTACGGGCCAGACAAGCAAGATTTGGGGGTCCTGTTCAATCGGTGGTCCGAATTCTGCGCATCACGCTTGAAGAGGCCACAGCAACCCAGACTAGACCAGCGCCTCCGTGGGAGCCAGGTGAGCGTTACAGAACGCAAAGCCTTCCTACAAATTCCCACCCAGGCGCTATGGAAACTTCTGAGACTGACCAGTTGGCCCAACTACTGGGGGAATTACGGGCCGAAGTACACGCCGCTCGTCAAGAGACTAATGCTCTCAGGAGGGAAGTGATTGTAACAAAGGAAAGAGCTGATGACCTGGCTAGACAGCTTTTGCAAGGTCAAGCTGGACAAACTCCTTTACCCGGTTCCGGGGGGAACCCCGCTCCTGTGCTTTCCAGTAACCCGGTGCAGATTAATCTACCTGGAAACATGCCGCTGGCCCCACCCGAACGCTTTGCTGGGGACCCCAAACGATTCGCCGTATTCATGAATCAGTGTCGTTTGCATTTCCTATGCAGACCTGGGGCCTTCCCTAATGACCAGACCAAGGTAGCCTTTGTATTGTCATATCTCAGCGGCAGTGCTGCCGATTGGTCAGTTCCACTGGTAACTCAAGATGACCCGATTCTTCGTGATTTTCAAGGATTTCAAGCAAGCATGGAAAGGTTATTTGCTCGTCACTCCCAGGGGCAGGCTCTGGATGACGAACTTCTATCTCTGCGACAGGGCAATCAAGACCTCCTATCCTACATTGCAACCTTAATAGACTAATTGTGGAAACTGGGTGGCCAGAGGATAAAAGAATCATGTTATTTTATCGAGGTCTATGCGGAGAACTTAAAGATGTCCTGGCCCAAGTTGTAAATCCACCCCAAGAATGCTCAGAATATATATAGACTTAGTGGTCCAATTGGATCACAGACTGCAAAACAGAAAAGCAGATCGGTCCAAGTTTGAGACCCGGGTGTTGGTCAAGACACACGCTAACCTCAAGGGGGCTGAAGCCTCTGAGCCAATGAAAATCGGAGGGGTTAAAGGGCCTCTAACTCAAAAGGAACGTGAAAGAAGATGGCAGATGCAATTATGTCTTTATTGTGGGTCCTCTGGACACTTTCTACGAGACTGCCCGGCAAAGCCGCCCAAGAAGGTGGTAGGAGCCACTGATAAAATCCATGAAAACTCTGTATCGGGAAACGACCATGCCCGACAAGCGTAGGGGTCCGCTTGCCGAGCTTGAAAACTAACTCTCAGACCTCGCATTTCATTGTGCCAATGGTCCTCGTAGATCCGGAACAGCCTAAGCGGTTGCATGCAATAAAGGCATACATCGATAGTGGGGCTATAGGAAACTATGTGGATCGTGAATTGGTCTCCAGGATTAACCTCCCTCTGCGTACTAAAACCAGCAAAGTTGTCATCACCACAGTTGATGGAACCGAAATTGCCTCTGGGCCGGTAACACATTCCACAGCTGAGGTGACACTTGTAGGTCCGAACGGCCATCGGGAGGCAGTTGTGTTTGATGTAATCAAGGCTCCACAGTTTCAGGTTATTCTCGGAATCCCTTGGTTAGAGACACATAATCCTCGAATTGATTGGCGAGCGAAGAGAATAACCTTCCCAGATTGTGCACAAACCTGTTACCCAGAAAATCTGAATATTAGTCTAGCATCAGTAACCTCTGTCTCCATGCAACTACCTCCGGAATAGCAAGACTTTCAGGACGTCTTCCAAAAGGAACAGGCCAACACGTTACCTCCTCACAGATCATACGATTGACAAATCGATCTGGTGCCCGGTGCACAACCCCCTTATAGCAGGATTTATGCCCTTACTGAACCAGAGAATCTGCATTTGAGACAATATTTAGATCAATACCTAGCCAATGGTTTCATTCGCCCGTCAAAGTCTCCGGCATCCTCGGCTTTATTCTTCGTGCCCAAAAAAGAAGGCGAACTTAGAACTTGTATCGATTACTGCGCATTGAACCAGATAACTGTTAAAAATCGTTACCCTCTGCCTTTGATCCCTGAATTCCTTGACCAGGTGAAGGACGCTTGCGTATACACCAAGTTAGATCTCCGGGGGGCTTATCATCTGGTACGAGTAAAAGAAGGCGACGAATGGAAAATGGCCTTCCGTACAAAATATGGACTATTCGAATACCAGGTGATGCCTTTCGGGTTGTGCAACGCGCCTGCTGCCTTCCAATTCTTCATGAACAATGTCCTTCGGGAACTCATCGATGTCTGTGTTGTCGTGTATATCGATGACATTCTGGTGTACTCCTCTTCGGAATCAGATCACAGAAAACATGTCAGTGCCGTCCTAGAGAAATTGCGCCAGCACAAACTGTTTGCAAAGCTGCAAAAATGCGTTTTCCATACCACCGAGGTTGAGTTTCTTGGATTCATCCTGACACCTAAAGGGGTCCGAATGGACTCACGGAAAGTGGATGCCATCCTCAAATGGTCATCACCTAGTTCGGTGAAAGGTGTCCAAAGCATGCTTGGTTTTGCCAATTTTTATCGCAGGTTTATCCCGGAATTTTCACGTGTGGTGCAACCCATCACTGCACTCTTGCGGAAAAATAAACGTTTTGAATGGACCGAGGAAGCTGAACAGGCCTTTCAGGAATTGAAAGCTAACTTTACGTCTGCACCTATTTTGAAACACCCGCGTCCCGATCTCCCATATATAGTCGAAACCGACGCGTCCAGCTTAGCCATGGGAACTGTCCTGTCTCAGAGAGACCCCGAAACCAACCAACTGCACCCTGTAGCATTTTGGTCCAGAAAGTTCTCGCCGCCGGAGATAAATTATGCAATCACCGATAAGGAATTATTAGCCATTAAGTCCGCCTTTAAGGCTTGGCGGCATTATCTTCTTGGCGCCAGGCATACCATCACCGTGATCACTGATCACCGAAATTTACAATATTTAAAAACTGCCAAGGCTCAGTCTTCACGACAGCTCCGATGGGCTTTGGTCTTTGCTGAGTTCGATTTTGTAATCACTTACCGTCCCGGCTGTAAGAATGGCAAAGCGGATGCGCTATCTCGAATTGGAATGGTAGAAATGGACACAAACTCAGAACCTGTGCCGATAATTCCCGAACAAAGAATTTTGGGGATAACCACTTTACAAACCCTTGAAGACATTCAAGCACGGGTAAAACAATTCCTGGATTCTTCAGCCTTGCAGGATTGGATCAAAAGGGGGTCTTACTTTTCAGTCAACGATGGCTTACCTTACTTCCAAGGACGCTTATTTTTGCCAGAAAAGGAATTGCAAGAACTGGTTATTTCCCGTCATCATGATACTCTGATGGAAGGACATCCTGGCATTGCCAAAACAGAAGAAAAAATTAAACGACAATTCTGGTGGCCTTCCTGGCGAAAGGATATTAAATCTTTTGTGATGTCCTGTGGAGTTTGCGCCCAAAACAAAGGTCAAAAAACAAAACCAGCCGGTCTTCTTCAACCCTTAGACATTCCACCAGCACCTTGGCACACCTTGTCACTAGATTTTATCACAGACCTGCCCTCTTGTAATGGATACAATACTATTCTGGTTGTGGCGGATTTATTTTCCAAGATGGCCCATTTTATTCCATTGAAAGGATTACCTTCAGCTTTTGTTCTTGCCAAGGAATTCCTCGAAAATAGCATCCGTTTGCATGGATTCCCGTCCATACTAGTTTCCGATTGGGGAAGCCAGTTTATTTCTGATTTTTGGAAAAAATGTTGTCAACTGGCACAAATCGACGTAAGACTCTCAACCAGCCACCACCCACAGACCGATGGTCAGACGGAGAGAACAAACCAGACCCTTGAACAATATCTACGATGTAAGTTGCACCAATCGGAGGGTAACTGGAAGGATATTTTATGGGTGGCTGAATATGCATACAATAACTCGATACACTCTGGAACTGGTCAGAGCCCCTTTTATACCCTATATGGACATTACCCTCCTACTTCAGACT
This sequence comes from Ambystoma mexicanum, assembly GCF_040938575.1. Lineage (NCBI taxonomy): Eukaryota > Metazoa > Chordata > Amphibia > Caudata > Ambystomatidae > Ambystoma > Ambystoma mexicanum. The sequence continues at coordinate 1,120,106,896 of NC_090922.1, read as the reverse complement.
TGGACTCACCTTTGAGCCTTGAAATGCCCGCAGTGGACCATTTGCATTCTACGATTACTCAAGCCTTCAAGGATGCAACTGCACACTTACAACATGCGAAAGGGAAATACAAAAAGAATGCGGATCTGCATCGAAGAGAGGCGTCTCCATACCAAATAGGGGATCAAGTATGGTTGGCTACCAAACACTTATCGCTCAAGGGACCTCGGACTTTTAATCCAAGGTATTTAGGTCCTTACTCAATCAAAGCTATAATTAACCCAGTGGCAGTCAAGCTAGATCTACCAGCTAACATGCGGATTCACCCTGTTTTTCATGTGTCACTTTTGAAACCAGTGCAACCAGGAACCAGATTAATAAAGCCACCAGAACCAATCCAGATAGATGGGGAGCCTGAATTCGAGGTGAAGAACATTTTGGATTCTAAGATCTCAAAATCAAAACTTTTCTATCTAATTGATTGGAAGGGGTATGGGCCTCAGGAAAGGTCTTGGGAACCCAGCGTACATGCACCTCGGCTAGTAAAAAGGTTCCATCGGAATTTCCCAAACAAACCGAAACCTCCAGGGAACGACCTTGGTAGGGGCCTTGGGGGGGAGTGCTGTCATGATGCCTACCCCCGGAGCACCAGGCCAGGCCCAGCACCCCCAGGAGCAGGCATCATGCCCCCGGGTAAAAGCCCAGCAACCCCTTATAGGGGCTCTTTGGACTCTGTCCTGGTGCCTTTGGCGCCAGGCTCATGTTGGACATCAGTCCTGGCGCCATAGGCGCCAGGCTCATAAAGGAAAGTGTTTGGTGCACTTACCTGATGCAGACCATGCTGCATACTCACCTGATGCAGACCATGCTACATGAAGACCCAAGCCAAATGAGGCTTAGGAGGGACTATTTTACTGAAGGGACTATTTTGTTACTTGGGTGGGGCTGTGGAAGAATACTTACCTAGGACTTCTTCCAAGGCTATTTAAGCCACGCCCAGACAGCCACACGTGCTTCGCGTTGTTCTGCATCCCAGCAGCTGAACGCTCACCGTGTCTGCTCCTGCACCTGGACTCCAGCCACGCCTGCCTCGAACCTGGAACACCTGTAAGGAAAGAAGAGAAAGGTGAAAACCAAGAACTTATTCAAACTTCTTACCTGCATTCGGAATCTTCACGCCAGCATTCTTGAAGAAAGACTTCCATTTAAAAGCATTGCGTTGCTCGCTGCAATCGCCGCGCTTCACTCACCTGTCCTCGAGACATCTCCCGGCTCCATCGCAGCTGTCAGCACCGGTCGCCATATCTCTGCACCTAGGGGAGAGAAGAAGAGACAAAAGGTGAGCAGAGGGAACACAGGAGGAAAGCCGAATTTTCAGCCATAATACTTACCGGCTTTTCTTGGTGAACCATTCCACATTTCTGGTCGGCGCCGCTTCGTTGGCAGGTACCGCATCCCGGCCCCTATGGGGAAAGGACAAAAGACATTACTGGGGAATTATAAAGACATTTAGAGGGGTCGCCCTCATCACTAACTCACCTGATTTTACGGCATCAGCAATTTAACCCCTCAACGCATCGCCTTCGTTCTGCACCTGAAATAAAGGACAGATCACAGGTTAGGAAGACAACATAAAAAGAGGCTCACACTTGAACTTTTGAATCTTCATACTTACGGCGTATCGCTCAGAAAAGTCAAGTGGATTTTGCCAGCGCCATTCTGAAAACCAGTGAAGTAACTGGATGAACGCGTGCCCCTGCACCAGAAGCAGGGTGGAGAGTTCATCCTTCCAAACCATAAGGTGAGCTTAAACCGGGGGTTTTGGAGGAAGTCAGAGAAGAACGAAGGAGGAAAGGGGGGAGCAAGCACACTATTCTGCAGACAGTTAATCCCCTTTCTCATCTGCAGAAGGATATTCCTACGGGCCAGACAAGCAGGATTTGGGGGTCCTGTTCAATCGGTGGTCCGAGTTCTGCGCATCACGCTTGAAGAGGCCACAGCAACCCAGACTAGACCAGCGCCTCCGTGGGAGCCAGGTGAGCGTTACAGTCTTGAACTAAAGAATCATTATGTGTGACGCCGAAAATATGCTTTAAAACCGGAACAGGCGTCGGCACCGCTACTAAACATGTAGTCAATAAAGCTTCAGCATTGGGCACATCCGTAAGACAAAAATGTGATATATTCAGTACTTGCTGTGCTAGATATGTCCACATATTTTCTTCTTGGGTTATCATAGGAGAGTGTTTCCTCCGTCCTACAAAGGGCTCCTGCACAAATGGCATCAAGGTTGTTTTCGCTTGCTCCTGATGTGTTTGTCGCATTTCACAGATCCGTGTCTTCGGTCTGGCGGGCTTTTCGGCACTTGCATAGGGCTGCTTGGGGACAACATTATTCATCACTATCAGTATCCCCTTGATCACTGGCAGAGATGTGACTTTTTTCGGTTGTAACAGCAGATCTCTTAATTCGCCCAAATGGAGTCCATTTGGTGCCAGAGTTACACCAACCAGACCCAGGATCTACAAAGCAAACCCAGAAAAGAGATATCAGTGTTGCACATCACTCTCTCAGGTAACATTTGTCTGCGGGTACATATTGCCATTTCTTTCTACCAGGCTCCAATACTAAAACCACTTGATCTTTGCCTGATGCAATGACATCTGCTGGCACTGGTGGACCACTTGGCTTTTCCACCCACACCTTTGCACCCGGTACCCTGCTGTCTGAAGAGCCAAAACCGCGATCCCCACGGGTAGTTAACACTGTAGGAGGCTCCCCTTTCTTAATCATGGACAACTTAATGGGAATGACTATCAATTGGGCCACTCGATCACCCTTGTGTATTGATAACAATTGATCCCTACTATGCATTAGGATGACTTTAATCTCGCCTTGGTAATCAGCATCAATTACCCCTCCCAACACTTGAACTCCCTTCAATGCTAGGCCAGATCTAGGGGCAATCCATCCCATATGCTCTGGGGGAATCTGTACTCCAATTCCGGTTTCAATAATAACTATTCCTCTTGGGTCTAATCTGATTTCTTCATTGGAATGCAAGTCTACCCCTGCTGACTCTGGAGTTGCCCGATAGGGAGCTAAAGAACCTGGTGTGATTTCCCAGTATAATAGTGTTTCTCTGACTGAATTGGGTTGAACCTGCAAATTAGGAGTCATTAATCGCATCAAAGGAGTTTCATGTTCATACACAGGCCTATTGTTCAGCACTTGCACCACATCAAACACACGATCACATCAGCCTGCCAAACTGCCGTCTCCAGATTTGCGTAACTGTTCTTTCAGTAACCCATTCATTCGTTCAATTAGCCCTGCCGCAGCTGAATGGTAGGGAATGTGATATATCCACTCAATCCTCTTTTCCTGACAAAATTCCTGGATTAGTTTGCCTTTGAAATGTGACCCATTGTCACCTTGAATCTGCAAAGGCACTCCATAATGTAATATGATCTGATCTAACAACCTGATGGTATTCAATTGGGTTGCACGTTTGCACGGCAAAACCATCAAATATCCCGAGTAGGTATCCACAATAGTGCATGCATACTGACAACCTCTGCTGTTTGGCATAGGACCAATATAATCAATCTGCCAAATTTGACCTGGTAATTTTCCTCTTCTCAATGTACCTCGAACTATGTAATTGGTGTTGGCACAAGGGACATTGCAAAATAATGGTTTTCACTACTTCTAAAGGAAGACTTATGCCTCGAGCTTGTGCCCACCTGATAGTAGCCTTTTCTCCAAGGTGCCCACATTTCTGATGGGCCCATTTGGCCAAACCCTCCATATCGTCCTCCCGAGCCTCTGTATCCACTGAGGAAATCTTGGTGTGTTCATCTGCAACAGAATTAAACCAACGTTCTAATGAATCTATGGCACAATGTGCGTCCACATGATATACAGTGACTTCACTTTGTAACAACATTTCTGCAATATCTTGCCACAGTTCCTTTCCCCACAACTCTTTTGAATGAATCTTCCATCCATTCTTTTGCCAAGTTGGCAACCACACTGCCAATCCATTCGCCACTGACCATGAATCTGTGTACACATAACATTGACCAGGGGTCTCTTGTTTCAATGCTTGGTATAATGCATAAAGTTCTGCTAACTGGCTGCTCTTTCCTTTCCCTGTCGTTATCAACATCTTTTTTGTCTTGGGATTGTACGACACTGCTTTACAGTATCGCTCAGTTCCCACATATCGGGCTGAACCATCCGTGAACCAAGCATGCTCTCTTTGTTCCATGGTCAAATCGCTGTAAGGTACTCCCCATTTCACGGGAGACTCATGTCTTTCAGGCACTTCCGGTGGTATGTAATGTGAGGGCGGTATGTTGGCTACTTGCTCATGTAATTTTGCTACTCCACCCTTTCCTGATTTGGCTCTGTCTTGAATATAGCATTTCCACTTAATTATGCTGGCTTCTTGACCATGTCCTACTCTATGTGTTTTAGGAGAGCTCAGTACCCATTGCATGATTGGTATTTCAGGTCTCATGAATACATCATGACCTAACGTCATCTGCTCAGTATCAACAAGAGCCCAATAACAGGCCAGCAATTGCTTCTCAAATGGAGTATATGAGTTACCAGCGTCGGGCAATTTACGACTCCAAAACCCTAATGGCACACGTTTCCTGTCTTGTTTCTGCCACACACTCCAGTTAGCATAATTGTCTTGTACAGACACATCTAATTCCACTTCACCTTCCTTCAAGGGCCATAAATCAAGCACCTGCTGCACGGTGTCTTTCGCCATCTCAAAGGCTCTCTGCTGCTCTTCCCCCCACTGAAACTCATATTTCTTGCGTGCCACTTTATAGAGGGGGGCCAATATCTGCCCTAAATGGGGAATGGGCTGTCTCCAAAACCCAAACAGTCCTAAAAACTGTAGAGCTTGCTTTTTGTTCGTTGGAGTGGTGAATTCAAGTATTTTCTGTCAAGCTTTTGGCACCATTTCTGGATGCCCATGATGCCACTGAATCCCTAGAAATATCACTGTTTCAGCTGGACCTTGAATTTTACTCGGATTAATCTCCCACCCTTCCTTTTTCAATCCATAAGGACATCTAACTGACTTTGCACGCTGTGCTCATCCTTGCCCTGAATCAAAATGTCATCAATGTAATGAGAGATTTGTATGTCAGGTTTACACGGTATCTTGTCTAAGTGCTCTGCCACCAGCCGGTGACAGATAGTCGGACTGTGCATGTACCCCATGGGTAGTCTCGTGAAAGTGTACTGACGTCCACCCCACGTAAATGCAAACTGCTCTTGACACTCATCAGCAATTGGCACGGAGAAAAATGCATTAGCTAAATCAATCACTGCATACCAAGTCCCCTCGAACTTTTGGACATTTTCAATCAAGGTAATGGCATCTGGGACTGCGGGCACTAAGGGAGGAGTGTGTTTATTTAACTCACGGTAATCCACAGTCATCCTCCACGACCCATCTCCCTTTTTAATAGGCCAGAGAGGATTCTCTTTGAGGGTGTCTGAAATTTCCTTGTGCCCCCCAGGAATGCGGTATTGTTTCATTGCTACCCGCTTGGTTGCTATTGGCACTTGCACTGGGGGCATCTTCAATTTGCCTACAGTAATGGGGGTACAAATCAATGCACTCACCCCAAACTGGTACGTTTTACCGCCAAGTCCCAAGGTTAGCCCTTCCAAAATGTCAAAGCCAATCAACAACGGGTATTTCTGCCTCTTTAAATTGCCTATTTTCATCTCCACTCACGTTTACACTGCGGGGGTCTCCTTTCCCCCTAAACCTGTAATTGTAAACTGTTTGCCTTTAAATCATGTGGGATTACCATGAATCAAAGAGGCCTCCGCCCCGGTGTCTATCAATGCTCGCACCCCTTGTGTATTTCCTGGCTCCCAAAAAATCTTAACATCAACATGAGGCCACCTATCCACTTTTATGTGGGCAGACGCTGCCGGAGCTTGGCCGTAGCCCTAGTCAAATTTCGAATGAGTGTGACTTGACTGCGCCTCGAGCATTGCTCTCACCACCTTTCTCAAATCAGCGTATGTCAGCTGGTAGGGGGAAGGTGTCCCCATAGACCCTTCATCTTGTTCTTCTGCAGGGGGAGCAGAAGGTGAGGTGCCCCCCTGTGTCGTGGTGACTACTTGTTTCTTAACCTGTTTATAGCGCTCTTTTGCTGCAAGTCCTCGTTTTTGTATAATTCATACATCACTCTGGTTTCAATGCCATCAATTTCTTCATGTGGCACACCATCTTTTAACAAAGCCAAAAACATGTCTTTTCGGGACACTCGGGAGTCTCTACTATCTTGCCGCCTGCCTTCAGTTCTTCTCTCACTACGCCCTTCTCTCTCCCATGGCTTATCATCACTCTTATCCCACTCTCTCAAATCTGCAAGTTGCCTAATGGCATCTGCTACCTCATCAGTAGCCTTGCCCGTCATACCTACGAGCAAAGTCATAATGATACTTTTGTATGCGGGTGACGCGGTTCTAATCATGTTGCGAGTTGAAACTGAGAGTGGCACGACTCCCATGTGATCAGGAGCATCTATGTGAATCGCCTCTTTCATAGCATGCTCTCTGACTTTTTGAATTGCTTCTCTCAATGTATACCACTTCGTTTCTTCACTAGGCCAGTCTGTGGTAATGGGGTATTTACGGTTACATGCTTGGGCTATCAGGTGCAACAAAGACAGCTGCGTATCATGACCATTTGCATCAGGGGGCGGTCCTGCTCTTAAGACCTCCTGTACATTGGTGTCAATTGACAGGGGTAAAAAACGCAGTGAATCAGTAGAATCTACCAACAACCCTGCAGCACCCCCATCTAGCAATCTCACCATACATGTCAATAAAGCTTCCCCTGATTTTTGCCTCAAACGGGTAATAATTTCCCCAACCTCCTGTTGTGTGTAATCTTCAAAAGTGGTTAAATCCACCATACCAGCAACAGGATTCTGCGGGTGTGGTCCGGCTCGCTGCCTTCTAACAGGCTTTGCTGCCACTGTTTTCTGTTTCACCTCTGCTTTGGGGTCGGACTCTTCTGCAGAACTAATTTCTAGACTGGTCGAATCAAAAATATCACCATCCCACTTGTCCGGATCCCAGTCTGCGCCAGCGGTAGCGATTACAGTTGCCACCTTTCTTTTGATGACCCCTCCCCGTCTTTTCCTATACTTATAACGAGCTACTCTGACTGCTGCCCTCTCGGCCACCACCTGATATGTGTCGGCCTTATCTTTAAACAGTTTCATTTGAATCTGCTGCATTAATGCAGTCTGCCGTTCTGCAGCCAGCTCTCTTTCTAATCGCAAAACCTCATTTTTTATGTCCAAATTCCTTTGATGTATTTTCCTATAAGCATGCAAAAGAACCCAACCTCGCCTGCCTAATGCCGCACATTCTTTACCACGTTGTACTGAAACTTGTTGCAAGCATGCAATTACATCAGCTGGATCAGCATCCCCCAATCCTTGATCCCAAGTCTCACTTAACCCGGCACCACATGCCCATGCCTGAGCCAACTTATCATATGGACTCTTAGTCCACCCTGGAATGATAACATCAGAACATTCACCGCCAGCGGGAACACTCTTTTTCCTGAACAAACTATTCATTACTGCAAAATGGTACAAAACCTCTTTATATCTATATTTATTTTTCTCACTGTAATCACTCCCACAAGCACGCACACACCAGCAAGGAAAGAGAAAAAAAACAGCTTAACACAGTTCAACACTCACTGCCAAATTACTTTCGCTTGCAAGATAACCGAAGCCTATCTACGTTCAAATAGATTCTTGAATATTTGGAACACTTCATCACAAATACCCTGCTCACAGCGCGAAAATGTATTGCTCTCCCCTGAAAAGTGCACGGAACAACCATAAATCACCAATGCAATTATAGAGCAAATACTTCAACCCATAAACAGACAGACACAATAACTCACAGCCACGCACTCTTTAGAAGATAATCAGCTCTTTACGGCTATTTATTCAAAGATTACAAGTACATAGAAATAACACATAAAACTAATATGGCCATAGATCACAGAAGAAGTAAAGAAGTCAAAAAGAAATACATCACCATGAGCGTAATATAATTCCTCATCTCGTCCAGAAGCGGCTGGAAGACCCCGGGGACAGCCAGGCTGAGAGTGCCACAGCTCACAGGAAGGCCAGACGGAGCGTCCTTCTCTGACTGAAGTCTCACCTGACCCCCCTCTGGGTTTCCGCATATATAGACACTCCACAAAGGGGAGTTAATTCTTGAACCTTCTGGAAATTGCACCTGCGCAGTTGAGGAACAGCCGTCGGTTGCCAGCTGGGTCAATCGAGAGCTCCCCTCAAGGAACACAGGGCCTCTCTGCTTTAAAAACACGCTCCACAGAAAACAGTAGCAAGCCATAACAACATTAGCTTTCCCAGCAGAAATGGCCTTGACCGCATCCCAGGTTTTGGAAAAGCATGTTTGTCTCAGCACTGTAAATCTAACACTTCAGCAAAATGTGTGCAGCCTTTCACTGTGGTGTGAAGTAAATATCCAACATGGCTCTGAGCGCTCCCAGAATGCATTGCGCGCCCGCGCCATTTTGAATCAAGCATGAATCAAGCATAACAGATACTGCACTATGAGTCACTATTCTTGAATCAGCACCCGCTCCTTCAATCACTACAAGTGGAGCAGAACCACTTGGAAAAGGAAATTCAGGCAAATCCTGTTCAATAGATAGTGGAGACACTACCGTTGGCGGTGGAGACGGAATTAAGGGAACCGTAACTATCGGTAAGGGTGGAGGTGCATAAGGGGGGACAACAACAGGAAGAGGAGCAATGACTGAAGGAGGAGCAACAACGGGAGGAACAGGAATAACAGGAATAACAACGGGAGGAGGTGCAACAGCGGGAAGAGGTAAAACAACAGGGAGAGTCACATCGGGAGGTAGTTCAGTAGCAACAGTCCTACGCTCATTTAAAAGCTTATTGATTCGTTCGTCTGAGGCATGAAAGTCCTGAGACGGATATATTTTCTGTACCTCAAGTTGAAAAGCCCTATCCATACTTCAAATAGATTCCGACTGTTTCTGTTGATCATACAATAATGCTTTCTCTGAGTTAGACATATGTCTACGTACATGTTTCTCTTTACTATTAAATTGCTGCATAGCTTCCTTTCTCCAATTCTTAATTACATCAAATGCTGCATGCCTGGCCTTTTTCTTTAACAATATAGTCTCTAAATACTCTATATGGCAATTTCAAAACTACCATGAACTGGCCACTGAAATTCGGAAGCATGTCTAGTTTGTGCCAAATATCGTTGAATACTATACTACCAATGCCGTACTTACAGTATATAGTACATGCCGGCGACCCCTCCATTAGCGCTGGTCGTCCATATTCCAAAGATTGTCTGTATCTGTGGAATAAAACCCTGAAACAGGCAGACAATTTCCCAGGCATATCAGATCCCTGGTGTTACCTGGTATTGTTTGTAATTGCAAGAACAAATCTGCAACCAAATATCAGGATTCTTAGGGATCGGGGCATGACTCACCTGATTTCAAAGACTAAGGAGGTCCGATCAGAGTACAAAGGATAGATGTGGCTGGCGATTCCGGCAAAAATACCCACCTCGATATGGGGACCCTCGTCAAGATGTCCTCTCGAGCCGCTTGCTCACCGTTCAGGGATCAGATCGTGCAGTACTGTCGAGGTGTTGTGTCTCATACAAAAATGGGCCCCTTTCTCACGCTCCGATCCCGGTCCAGTAGCCACATCCTTGATTAGCGAGGTGACATCAATCTTGAGGGTCCCTATTCGGCCGCCATCTGATAGATCAGCAAGGAATATTGAGGCTAGCACCACCAAACTTTAATCCGCCAGTCACAAAGTCAAAGTTATGAATATAAATTTATTCTGTACAGATTCAAATATCAAAGCAGATAGCTATCTGGCTCCCAAGTGCCTTGCAGTGTGTACCAGTAGACACTGTGAGGGGCGTGAGTACTGGTCATCACAAAGCATGCAGTATTTATACACAGTCCTGGTCATAGCCCAGCCCTTCTCCAAACTAATAAGTTACACATTTGGGTTCATGCCCAGTTCACATAACAAATATAATAATATTAGTATTATGAAAGACAAGCATCTATAACCAATAACAATCAGGATCAAGAAGACTGTGATAAGGAATCTCTCCTGAGGAACCATAGCTAAAGCTATGGGGAAACACATGTTAGGAGATAATCTAATGCTACAAGGGAGCTAATCTGTTGTTGAAAAAATGGAACAAGAATTCTGAATGCATGATTCAAATATATGAGCATCTACATAAATTTAAATAAATGAATCAAATTAATATGATTGAGTGATTGTCAATTCTGTCCGGGGAGCGCACCAATAAGGAGTACCAACTTAATTCTTCATAATAATATTAGTATAAACTTTTGACATGTTGTCCTATCCTTGAAGATTCAATGGTGATGTTGGTTCTCCAGCTTAGGTTGATCCTAGTTTCAAGAAACAAATTCAATAGTTTATTGCTAAGGCACATAGTTTTATTTTGTCTACCATTCAGTTCTGATGTTTGTATATGGCTGATGCTATTGATGCAGACAACACGATGAATTGGGGTTCACTGTGGCTCCAAGGTTCCTTAAAGTTACTGGCAAACTTTGTTGTACTGAGCTGTGTAGATCTTTCCTTGTTCCTTGAGCTTTAGGATAAGTCCTGTTCCAAGAGATGCACAAAGTAATTCTTCCAAAACTCACAGCACAACTCAAAACTTGCATTGTATGTCACTGTTTGAGGGAGGATGAGTCTGTAGACATTGATAACACTTTGAGAGTTCATTCTGACTACAAGGTCTCTTTGCACAGAACAAATAGTCTGCTCTTGGCAGCTCTAGTGTTGACATAGGCTCAAAGGTCAGTCTGCTCTGGCAGCTGAAAACATGGTTAATCATTTCTGAACAGAGAGCAAGAGTCAGAATCAAAATGGCAGATGTTTTCCAAAATGGTGGCGAAGTCAATTCTGTCTAGATCTAGTTAAGCATAGGTTTTTAATACAAATGCAAAATGGCTTAGGCCAATGTTTATAATCAGGCAGTATTTATGGGAATATGGTTTAATACCCTCTAGTGCCAATGCCTTATCTCCTCACACCCCTGGGTGGTAGGTTGTCTCTGGGGGCGATGGGTCCTTTTTGGCTTCATCCCCCACAGTAGCTCACTGGGTTGCCCATGTTATCTTTTTCTTCTGCTTCCTCCCTTCATTCACACCTCAGTCTGTTTTGGTGTCTCTCTGTAACAGTGTAGCGAAGTAAGTTTTCCAGGCTCCAGAGGTAAGCATGTTACAGGTTGCTATATTTAAATTCATTGCTTTAGTCACATCAATAGTCAGGCTACAATAACTGAACCCACTAGTTCCCACCACCCAGAGTCCATGCTTCCAACTGACCTGGGTTGAACACTCGGATCAGCACAAACCCAACCATTCCACATCCACACAGCAATTCTATTCGTGACATCGCACATCCTGACATCACTCACACATCCCTCAAACTATACAAAAAAATACACATGCAACAGTAATAGTATATCTCCTTCACCTGTTGACACTTCTCTATTGGTAAGGGTCCTTTCCTACTTAGTGGATAATCTTTGCTCTATGGCCCAGCCCTGCTTCACAACCAAGTTCTGCTAGTGGTGATGGTATAGCACAAACAAAACAGAATCACAGCAAGTCACAATTCCATGACTTGTGACTATAAATGGCCCAATCAAGGCAGAGAAAAATTCCACGGATTTCATACAAATATAGACAATTAGTAAAGCCAGGCTAAGAATCTACATCTAGCAAGCGCCCAAAGAGGTTTTCTGAAATAGAGCCTCAAAAGAGGGAGCCTGAGGACTTGGAAGTGGAGATGGGCAAAGAGTGTATATCTATGCGGCCCACACGCTCTTGGATCGCCATTGATCACTGACAGTCTCCACCCTCAAAAGCAAGACATTTCACCACCATCAGAAGTGGACCTCACCATGTTATTTTGAGCTTTATCCCTGATTAAGAAGCCACCGACACACACAATCCTAGTGAAGGACCTAGTGCTTAGAAAGTATAACCTGGTGGCTTGAATGCAGCATGTGGCCACACCTGATAGCTTTCTACTTTACATAGCAGCCATAAACAGCAAGTACCAGAACAGGCCTCTGAGTGAGATGTGAGATTACATGGGTAATTACTGAGCTGTGTTCAGGGCATCCACAATAATGGCTGCTTATGGTAATGAGTGGGGTCATCAGACTCTCCCCTTCCATCATCTGCAAATTCCCAGAGCATTATTGTAAACAGTACACATGCATCTATTTGAGAGACAGAAAGAGAAACACACACATATAGAGACTGAGAGAGAGACAGCGAGGCAGAGATAGAAAGAGAGAGCATAGAGAGAGAGAGGGAGGGAGAGACAAAGAGATAGCGAGTGGGGTCATCAGACTCCCCTCTTCCATCATCTGCAAATTCCCAGATCATTATCGTAAACAGTACACATGCATCTATTTGAGAGACAGAGAGAGACAGAGACACACACACACACATAGAGAGAGAGAAAACAGAGAGAGAGAGGAGGGGAGAGAGAGAAAAAGAGAGAAAGAGAGAGAGAGAGGGAGAGAGGGAGAGAGAGAGAGAGAGAGAGAGAGAGAGACTGACACAACTATTGAGACATTTCCCAATGGGTACCACTACCAAGATGTCACCATGGCCACACTGGATGAATGCTGCAAATTGCCCAGCAGGTCCTCCACTAGCCTCCCTGCACTAACAGTCTCGCACAGTACTCTCAGGCAGACTATACACATGACAACTAAGCCACTCACACATGACAATTGAAAAATATGTACTTGTGTATTTGTGCAGATTTATAAGGCACCACCTGTCAATCGCAGTAATTTCAAGGAGCTACTCTGATAAACCTGCCAACATACATCAAACAAAAAAGTGCTAAACAAAAGAATGCTATTGCTCTACAATCAGATTACACATCACAGTCCTGGCCATTGCATCCTAGCACAATGGGCAGACAAGACTCCCCTCTGGACACAAACACTTCTGTGCTCTCATCACATTAGACCTAGAAACAGACCCATACACAGAGCTATGGGCACTTCCAGTTTGCACGTATCAACACCGCAGCAAAGCTATCTTGCGTTTTCCCTCTCTGGCCACTAAACTGACCCACTTCTTTCTCTTTCAGATTCACCAGAGTGCCTCCAGGCCTTGCAAATGGCAATGGTGTGTGGTATAAATCCCGATAAAATAACATGATATAACAATGGAAAAAACAGACAAGAGCCCTGGCAAAACAAAGATGTCACTGCACCCTAACTCCAAAGTGCTCCAAACACAAATCATACTAGAAAACAAATGAAGACCACTCAGCTAACACTTAGGAAATGGCTCCACATCCAGATCAAGAGTTCAAGCAGACCCTGGCACCTTGATGTCCAATATCAGTATAATGCAAATCAGCTAAGGGCAAGCTGAGAAGCACTATGAAAAATTGGGTGCACCATTTAAATGACGGCATAATAGAGCAACCGGACAAAAGGTACTTTTAAAACAAATATAGGAGGCAATCATTAAATTGAGTACCATTATTTAGGTTCATAATAAAAACATTTTTACAGCACTTGAAAGCAGTAGGAATCCAGCATGAAGTTCTATTCAAAACACAATTAATCATTGGTTGACTATATATACCTAATATATTGATGTATATTATTTGTACTACTGCAGACAATTATCAGTGAATCTATGAATGGAAATGGGATATTTGGCCCTATGAATGATGTCCGCATGTGAGGAGCTTGGTATACCAGATCTTTATTTCCCACCTATGAAGTTATAATTAAGAGGGAAACTCATAGTTGTCTGCATGTATTGAAATCACAAATTAGGTTCTAGAGTCATTAAAGCATAATGTCATATAATTATGGAGATGGTATGCCCACCAGAGAAGAGTGGGAGACATGTTTTCTCTCCCTATTAAGAATTAGTGAGATTGGCTAATGCAGTGCTTAGTGAACTAAAAGTATTGGAACCCAAGAGTAAATTAAGGCCATTTAATACATACCCATTGGAAGATAGAGAAATAAGAGAATGCTCCATCATCAACCTTGCAGGAGTGCAATGAATCATAACGGTGAGAAGTTTAGTAACGCTATCACAATGCTGGAACAACACTTCAATTGATCCTATGTACCCAGGATAAATTGAAGAGGCTCAAGAATCGATAATCTATCTTAATTGTGTCAAAGCTGATGGTAACCATTTAGAAACAAGACTTGTGAGATGTTCAGGGTGAGTTCACAAGGGACGGAGAAAGAGATGATGTATACCCAGTTTCAAACTAAAGATGAATATCATATATTTCCTAAACATTTATTAGTACAAAGGAGGCGATGATACCGGTACAGAATCAAACCTCTACCCATGATGGCTCCGTTATACAAAATACTATTAATCAAAAAAAATAAGATGATATTACTGTTAATATGTTGTGAGCTTCTGACCCTAATGGCATGCCAGTAGATCCAGTAAAAAACAAATGGTTGGGCTTTGCTCCTTATGCCGATGATCCAATTGCTATTAAGAATGGGGAAATTACCAGAAGCATGAATCCAGAGTATCCTAACTCCAATCTTCGAGAAAGGAAATAGATTACATGCAAATAACTATTCACTCATTAACTTAATGAATATCAGATGGAAGATCTTCCCCAGTCTAGTCCTTACGGAATTGAGAAACTGTGTCAAATTAAAGAGTATGGTCACAAACATGATTAATGAAGGGCTCTGATGCCATCACCAATTCAATGACTCTATATCACACTTCCCAAACATTTGCTAAAAGAGGACGCTACATGTGGGAACTGTAGCTCTCACAAGAGCATTTGCCAGCATAAACAGAGCGACATCTTGGACTAAGATGCTAAACGCAACATTTCCCACCCATTGCTAATACTCAGTACAACATTTCATACTAACATTACGTACACGTCTGTACTGGGCTCCAAGGTGAATGCACTTCCAAGCTCTGCCTGGAGAGGGGCCTAAAGCAGCCCTCTGTTCTAGACCTGCTCTCATTTCATTTGCTTATGGACAATCTTCAATTCTCTTTCAAAACCACTATACATTTCTCCTGAAACTGGGCAGCAAACATCTCAGGATGTTATCTCATTCAGAGGATGTCGTTTTGGTAGCTGTCCCTCTGATTATCCATAAGAGATCTCTTGATCAAGTAAATGTAACCTGTAAACTAAATGATTTGTATATTAATATAAATATGATAAAAATAATGACGCTGTCACTCAGATCTTAACTGGGGGATTACAGATGGCCAAAAGCAGGAGATGGATAAATTACAATATCGAGGTACTATTTTCGACACAAGGATTACATGAAAACCACATTATCAGAAGGTTAAGGATTGATTGAGTACTGTGCTGTATGACATTGATACATGTGTACATATCACTGGATCAAGATCAATCACTACAGTTATTAGAGTGTCCACCATGATTTTATTTGTCTTTGAAGTTTGGAATTCTGACTGGCACACCCTGTTAGATCGCCTGAAATGCCAAATGTGGAAAAGTTTCATGGGTATTCCTAAACCTTCACCTATACAGGTGATTTCTTATGAAGCAAAATTAGCATATCTTTAGTTGGCTATGAGGCTAATCTGGGGCACTACTGGTGCCCCCTGTTACTCAATGTCTCATGATGATAGCTCAGGGGCAGTGCGCTAGCCTTGGAAGCAAGATGACACAGAGAAACACAGGTTCAAAACCCGGGTCCATGCACAACATGGAGCAACACAGGTTCGATCCCTTGCTCTGTGCTTAGAAACCTCTGGGTATTAAGCACGTTATAAATAACTAATTATAAAAAATTTAAATGCACAAAGAAAATGCTGATAGTGAACCCAAGTACCTGGGTGGCACACATGAATAGGCAAGGCAGATGCTTCTGTTTTAGAGTCAGGAAATCTGAGGGATAAATGGGAATCCACGATGAGCAGTCAAATCACAATTTAAAGCTATGGAAAAACAATTAAGAATTAATATAGATAGAACCTATGTGACCAAATTATGAACAATAGCCGTTCTTAGAGAATATCCGGGATAAGAAGCCCTAACTTTGCCTACCCAACCTTCCGATAAAGCATGTCTAAAAAGATACTGGCTGGGCACCGGTTTTTATGCATTTAAGATGCAGGTCATCTGTCTCTAAAATGCTATGTCTGTGCCAAAGTTGTTTGGAAGGCACTGGATCTCTAGGGCATGTATTGTTAATTTGCCAAATATTTGGACAATGAAATGAAGAGATTGATTTGTCTGCTGTTTGGGACCCAACATTGTCATTTGGAAAAAGGAAGCTTAACATTTTTATTGCTGGGGTCCTCTAACCTGGTTCGTATTAACCTGGTAAAATACGTTGAGTCATTTAATAGCGATCTACTGGGTAAGGAATATTCAGACGCTGATTTGTTTTAATTTAGTGCTTGTTCAGTCCTAAGTGAATCCTCCAAAGTATTGCAGTGTGTTATGATAAATATCTGACGTAGCTGTTGATTAATATGTCCGCTCCGTTAGGTGGAAATCTCACTGTACTGATCGGCTTCTATTCAAATTATTCAAAGATCTTAGGGTCATGTGCATACTGCACTTTGAGTATTATAACATTCTTATTTGGTTTTATTCCATTTGATTCTAATCCAACTGTAATATGTACAAATTGCATTTTGCCCTACAGTAGGAAGGGGGATAATCTGAACGTATGTCATAAGTGTGATATAGCTGTATACAGACTTTTTTAATTGTTTTTTTTCTCTGTTGATCTCATGATTGTATGAAATGGAATTGTTTTCATGTTTCAATTTGATTGTAACCCGACAGTACCCTACATTGCACATTCAATGTTTACAACGCCTCTGTCGCATCAGGTATGTAAATAGTTTTAATGTGTTGCTTTATGTTATTGTAAACAGTGTTTGCATGTTGTATGTGGCGGAAGCATGCAAGTAGATGTTGTTTTCATGTGCAACAAGTAGGACATTTGGTGGTGAATGCAAATATTCTTTTACGTAATCTCTTGCAATAAAAAGGTACACATAATGACAAAAGTATAGTACCCATGCCCAGAAGTGTCAGCTCTTTTGCCTGAATACTACAGGAAATGCTATAACGGGGCTGTATTATTAGTTTGGATGTGCAGCAAAAAATACCACCACTTTTATCTCACTGCCAAATCCAGAGTTTCAAAACTGAAGCTCCTGAAAAAACGTCTGGTTTCGTGTTAAGGAAATCTCCTAGGTACAAAGCCATTAGCACGTGAATTTGTTACATACAGTAATATGCATTTCGAATGGAGTACAGTGTGACTCCAAAATGGGGACTAACTGAAGGGTCCACATGCCTCTGACTCATGGGGACAATTCCGATTACAACCTGGCTCTACATATCACACTGGTAATAGTTTGGTGTTCATATCAGAGGTTAATACCATCAAACTCATAATGAGGAGTTATGCAGTTCCTAACCATGCTTTTGGGAAGGGGACAGCCCTGCACCACCCCTCTGGGTGGTTCAGAGTGAGGTGAGATGCATTCAAGCACTATGATAAGCCAGGGGGAAGGAGGACGGTGAGAGGATCAGCTTCCAATATAAAAGGACCCCACTCCAATATAATCAAACATAATCAACGCACATAATATAGCGAGGGGCACAAGCAGAATTCATGAGAACATCCCACACCCCCAACCTCCACAGCGCCTATTCATTGTTCTAACAGTGTTGCAAGGCTGTTCGAGAAAAATGTGCCTCACAACGCTGTGATCACAGACCAGGGCTGGTGTGCATGTTATCTCACACTGGCCAAAGCATGACCCAGCCCATCCCCAGGCAACCACGAGTTATAGCCCATATAGCTGATTAAACTTAAGAACCCTGAATTCCATGGCACCCGGTGCCTTTTTACCACCAACCCCAAAGTAACAAGTCCTGAAATGTTCAAAGAGGACGGACAGGGAACATTGTTGAAGCAAAAACCGTGTTATTTGTATTGCGAGGTGCTGGGAGGGATAAATTATAGTTCAAAACACATGTGGAGACCTTGGAGCCGGATGGCATGGAAGGGAGTGAATGAAATGTGTGTGTGTGATGGTTAGAGTGCCCAGAACCTCCTTTGTGCCCGTCTTAAGGCCTGTCAGGTGCACAGTATAAGTGATAAAGTAGTATTATCTTAGGAGTATAATTAATTTGTTCTTTGACCGTCAACGTAAGAAGAAGATGATCACTGCAGCACCCACGAGACGGAAGACAGACGGATTGGGCTGGCACAATGGCCTGGCATCTCTTATGGAGCAGGTGAATCATGTATAGGCGCTTACCAGCCAGCCGCGCAGGTTTTTATGTATTGCGTCATGTATGATGATGTTTTCCATTATAAGATTCTGCTTGCACTACTTGTTGGCAGAACGTTCTTAGCAGCAGAGTTATTTACTGTTGCTCTCATCTGCATGTGAGATTAATACTTGTTATCCTTATAAGTTCGACTTGGACATTTCTTCCCTAGCAGGTTGTATTCTGTCTGGTGTGAGCATTCAGAGACTTTCCTTCAATTGGTGACCTCAACGTGATCCCAGCGCCCCCCGTATTTGCAAAGGCTTCCAGGCTGCTTTTCTAGAAGGAGCTGCAGCCACCTACAGCGACTGGTCCCAAAAGAACACGTGTTCAAGTGAGGTTGGTGTTATTTTTTGTTAATGTTTTTGTTAATGTTTGTACTATGAGGAGAGTATTTCGGTAAGGCATTATTAAGTAAGGCAAGGGTAAGGCAGAGAGCCCCTCCTCGGGAAGGGTAGGGAAGGTGGTACCACAATAAAGTATATTGTTTAAAGGAGTAATACAGAAATAAAATAAAAGTAGTGGTCTCATAATAGGCCTGGAATAAGTAGTGTTATTTTAGCATGTTATTTTAGTGTATTCTATTTGTGCTTTATTGGATAAAGAACAGGCAGGCCCTAGGAAGGGTGGCAATTGTGTGCGTTGCAGTGTGGTGTGGCATTGGATGGTTTCGTGGAGTGGTGTATGTGTGCAAGGAAGGGGGACCGAAAAGTGTGAGGGTTGATTTTCTTTCTTTTGGTTACAAGCAAGCTGCAGCGTGTGCAGCGCATAATCAGACCTTTGCAGGGTCAGTCAGAGTTAGACATCACAGACATGGGGGAGGAACACCAATAGAGTACATGTATAAGGCCCCATCAATGTATCATGACAGGCTGGAGAAATATCATAAGCAGTGGATTGTGAAGATAGAAGGAGGGCTCTGCCCTGCCCATGGCCAGGGCAGGGCTAACACAATAAGACAGTCTTGGAACACATGGGGTATGATATGATTGGTTATTTATAATGCGTTTAATACCCAGAGGTTGCTAAGCGTGGACCCGGGGATCAAACCTGTGTTGTTCCCTGTCGTCGTGCTTCCAAGGAAAGCACGTTGCCCTGAGCTATCCTCACGAGCCAATGTCCCATTTCTAGCAGCTAGGTATAAGGGGAAGCAGCTACAAAAGAGAAAAGAAATCTTAGCTCACTGGTGTATTTTCGAAGACACCGAAGACCAAGGGGATGGAGTAGGGGCACAGAGACAGAAAGATGGAAAAAGCAAGAAGGGAGAAGGAGAGGGCGGGGCACCAGCAGAGTATGGGGGATTATATCCCTTAACAGCGTATCCCACAAAAGGGTGGCACAAATCCGGTCTATGTACTCGTTGCGATAGGGACCGCTTTTGCTGTGGTAGGGACCCCATCAGCACCAGTAACACCACAGGCTACCGCTCCCCCACCCCCATATGCAAACCCACCTGTAGTATCAGCATCCGTGGGTGTCATGTCAAGAGAGTTCGAAGACAGGTTGTCAGAGTTGTTAACAGAATTGAACAGGATACAAGAATCCTGACGAGAGATGTGCAATGTACGGGCACTGGAAAATGGATCAGGAAAATGGAGATCAGGAGATTTGCTGCTTAGAATGAATCAGGGAGGAATACAAAATCTATGTGTCGAGAAGGAAGGAGGCGGGGTAAGTGCACATATTTCGGATGAGATATGGTGGTGGGAGAAGTCGAGAGGGAGGACGATAGTGACTTGTTCACTGAGGAACAGGTGAAGAAGAAGGAAGGGGTGAAAAGGCAGCTGAGAGTACCCTCTGAGCATTAGGCACGTGGAGCAGGGGCAGGTTGAGGAGTACGACTGGCTGAATGGCGACAGTAAGAAAAAGGGGAAGTGTGAAGAAGGGCATGAGAAGTGGGGTAAAGATGTAGATGCCCCATATACATAAGGGAGCCAGGAGAACACAGTATGTGTTCTGGCCCCAGATGGATAAGAAGAATTTAATTAAGGCCAACCCAACCTCACAGCAGGAGCGAGCAAGTGGATATACAAATTTGAAAAGCAAACAACAGGGGTTCCCTTGGCAATATGGGACATCAAGAGCTTGATGGTTGCTATAATTGGGGACCAGGCTGGGGACGTATGGGTTAAAAGCTGGGTATAGAGGAATAAGCCTGGGGGATGATTAACATGATGGAGCATCATTTAACGGAATTAGGGCATGTGTGTGAGATGTGATACACATAATCAGCAGCCTCAAGCAACTGTCATGCAATTGTGGGATTCGCCACAGCAGGACGGTGCTGCCCCGATGAGCAGGGTACCAAGTGGGGCTACTGCTCCCTTTGGAGGAGCAGCAGTGATGGGGGCAACCCCTTCTCATTTTCTGTAAATAACACATACCCTGATCAGGACAAAGGGTTGTCGGGTTAGGCATTGAGAGGGATGGGTGTGAGTGGCACACAGTGCTCTTTGTAGATTACAGTACAGCTGAAGGAAATGACGGATGACGAGTTGTTTGAGATCAATGACAAAGATGGGGAGATATATTAGAGATTTGTATCCTCTGTGACATAATGATACAGTACTGAATGGTGCAGTGCACCCTGATGGCAGTATTAACCCCACCCCTATTTCTTGACGAAGATTTATAACACATGCCTTTACAGCTGTAGACTACAAATCCACATGGTGTAGGATTAGTGAAAGACGTGACCCCTGTGCGTATAACACTGAAGCCAGGTGCAGTGCTGCCCAGGGTAAGACAATATCCACTATCGAGGGAGGCAGAGAAGGGTATTAGAAAGACAATACAAGTCCTACTGGACCAGGAGGTCATTGTGCCGTCAACGTCTCCATGTAATACAGTGATATACCCTGTCAAAAAATCAACATGGGGCAATTGGAGAATGATCCAGGATTTGCACCCTCTCAATGATGTGGTGCAGAAAGAATTTCCAGTTGTTCCGAATCCTGTGATAATGTTATGCATCATCCCTAACGAAGCCACATATTTCATTATAATGGTCTTGAAAAATGCATTCTTCATGATTCCACTCCATCCTGAGTCGAGGTATCTCACGGCATTTACACAGGACCAGATGTGGTTTGAACAAACTAGGTTACCTCAGAGGTACTGCGAGAGCCTGAGCATATTCAAAAAAATACTGCATGCTGATTTAGGGGAATATTCAGGTGCCTAGCATGATTATCCAGTACTTGGATGACCTGCTAGTGTGTAGTGACAGTGAACAGCACTGCCGAATGGACTCTACTGTACTCTTACAATTGCTGGCCTGTAAGCAGTACAAGATCAACAAGGCCAAGTTGCAATATTGCCAACAGGAGGTGCTCTATCTGCGGCAGTTCATATCAGCGAATGGTAAAGGAATCCTACCAAATAGGGCAGCGTCAGTACGCACCACCCCCAGGCCTGTGCAACTACTGTAGGGCATGGATCCTAGATTATGCTGCATACACAAGGCCACTTTTGCAGGTCCTTAGGCAGGCACACAAATCAAAGGACCACAAGTTACAGTGGACGACAGACATGATCAAACAGTTTGACGAGTTAAAAGAAGTAATTAGTTCGACACCCATACTGGCCACCCCAGATTACACGCTGGAATTTTACTTGTTTTCACATTCAGATGGCCATTTTACGACAGCGGTTCTCACTCAGAAGAGCACTATGGGCCATAGCCCATTGGCCTATTATAGCAGCACTTTGGATGCAGTGATGCAAGGGCAGTTCATGCAAGAACAAGTTTTAGCAGCTGCTACTTTCGCGATAGAAAAAGTTCTACAATTGTAATAGGGTGCTCAGTTACATTGTACATGGAACATTCTTTGTTTGACATTCTAGAAAGGTCAAAATCTACTCTGACTACTCAAAGATCTTCAAAACATGAGATTATAATTTCTAAACCCCATATTCATGTGGTTAGATGCAAAACAAACACCCTGCCACTTTTTTAACAGACATGCCTACTACAGTGAACGATATAGTCATATTGAGCTTGCTGAGGAGGTCCCTCCCCAGCAAGTTAATAGGTGATTCTTCTTAGTACAGTAAAGGTGCTCATACTGTCTTCCCACCCACTGTTACATCCAAATGTTCTGTGTAAGGAACGTCGACCACCGCCGCAGAGAACCCTTGCATTTCCAATTTACGATTAGATAACGGAAACCTGCCTTCTCGTAGGCATGATTTTTCGGCTCCTGAGTCTACCATAAAACTGAATTGTTTATTCCCTATCCCCGCCCCCACCCATGGTTCCTCAGCTGCATCGAGGGTCATCGATAGTACTGGACACACAAGTGCTCTCTGTGGGCTGTCCTATGCTGGAAGCCTTGTCGTTCCCCCATTGTTAAAAACATTCCCCGATACCACTGCCATTTGCCGTTGTGGCGAAAGGGTTACCTTGTACATGGGACATGTGCGCAGTATTGTGTGGTGCTGTTGAAAATTATGCGGTGGTGCCCTGCGCTCATCTATGTATCTCTGATCCTGCTGTTCTTCTCTCCCTCCACCTCCCATTGGCAGTCCATGTGGGCTTCCTGGGTGGGGGTGGCTATACTGCTGTTCATTTTGATAATTTTTCATGGGTCTGCTTCTACACTCCCTTGAAAAATGTCCCCACCTTCCGCAATTCCAACAATTCCTTTGTCCTCCCGTTGGACCTGGACCTCCGTACCCTCCATACCCTCCATACCCTGGACCACCCCATCTTTGACCTCTGTAACCACCTCATCCTCCACGGGTGCTCCTCACTTGCCACTGTGGCCATCCATATTGTTCCTCACCATTCCACTGCTCCTGTCCATTTCCTGCTCAATTGGCTGCCATTCTTGCTTGTATTACTGTTGATCCTTCCTACACTTCTCTGTCCCTGTCTGTGGGGAGTGCAGCTACAGCTGCTGTGACCTTCACTAGTTTCGTCTGAATTAATTTTGCCTCATCTGCCAGTCTTCTCTGTGCTATCTCCTTCTCCCTTTCTTTGATCCTTTTGCAATGGTGTACTATAATGCTTTGTATCTCGGGCCAGCCTTTGGCCTCAATCCCAGCTATTTTATCGAGCGCTTTCTGAACTTCCTTCGGGAGCCCTCTTTTTATTATAAAGTAGAACCGGGTGGTTGACTGATCCCTGGCCGTCCCTGTCTCCGCCCTCCACATCTCCTGCACCCGTAAAATGAAGGCCATTGCATCTTCCTCATCATTCATTGTGCTTTGCATTACTGACTGTTAGACAGATGTATCTGGGAATGAGTCTCTTAATGCATCCCAAATTCTTGCTCTTACTGTGTTAAAGGAAACACCATCATGGCGGTCACAATCTAATGTTATTCCTGGGAAGCCTGCTTTTGCCCAAACCCGATCAGCTTGATCACCCACTGTGGACACCATCAAGCTTTTAACGTCACCTACTGCCCAAGGAACCCCTGCAGTGTTCTTTTCCAATGCATATATCCATTTACTCGCACCTCCTGAAAGTGGGGGTAATAGTTTTAATAAATTTGCTTTATCCATCTTTGCCCATGGTATGTAATTTGGTCTCCCTCCTCCCCTGTGTATCAGTGGCAGATGCAACCTTCCTTTTGTCCCTTTCCCCGTACTCACCTTTGTCCCTCTTTTTCCCAGTACGGCCATCCTCCCCACTCTGCTTCTTACCCTTCCATTCCATTCTTCTTCCATTGCCCGCCCCAGAGGTGTTTCGTCTAGCCTCACCGGTACTCCTCCTGCTGCAATCCCTATTCTCCTTCCTTCTAACTCTTCTTCCTCTATGTCACACCACAGTTCTTCCGCTCCTCCCGATGCCATAGCCTCTCCCATTGTTTCCCCCTCAGGCATGTGTTGCTCTAGCTCTATTATCCTTGATGGCTCATAGTTTATTCAAAATAGCATCTCCCCCTTCTTCCACCCTTCTTCTTTGGATCTGTCGGGTGTCTGTGATCTCTGTGTTTGATTAACCCTAGAAGTACCTGATCCACTCTGTTCGCACATATCTCTCAGTCTAGACAGTTCACTCTGGGCCATTGATAACATTGAGTCTAAATCTTGTGGACTCAATATCTATTGCCGGGATACTCACCTGTCCACTCGCTCTTGGGCACTCATGTTGGGGGTGCTGTGGGTCGTGGTGTGGTTAGGGAGGTGGGTTTTGACACATACACCGGGTCACTGTATCTCTCAGCTGGCACTGGTTTGTTGAAGAGGGGGTATATTCGTGCAACCTCTACTGACCCTTCCTTTTCTTTGCCCTCCTTTCCATTATTCTCTATTGCCAGGGGAGATGCACCCTGTTCCTTTATTTGCTCTTTCCTTTTTATTGGAGGCACCTCTTCAAATAACCTCCATAGGTCTAATATCTCCCTTCTATTCTGCAATTGTTTTCCTTTATATTTTACAAATAGGCATGTGGCCACCATATCCAGTGCGTTTTTATCAAATGATCCTCCCTGGGACCATACTTGCGGTAGCCCTTCTCCTTTTAATTCCATGATCCACTGATCATGGTATTTAGTTATTCTCTCTGCGTAACCTGATAAACTCTGACAAATTTGGGCCAGTTGTTTTTCCGCACCCATGTTGAGCTCTCTTCCCCCTTGTACCTCTTGCTGTTGTGTGTGTGTTATGCTTGAACTAAAAAGGCGCTGGTGCGCAGTGTATTCTGGGAGCGCTCGGAGCCATGATGGATATTTACTTCATGCCGCAGTGAAAAGCTGCACACATTTTGCTGAGTTTTAGATTCACAGTGCTGAGGAAAACATGCTTTCCAAACCTGGTATGCGGTCAAGGACATCTCTGCTGGGAAAGCTAACTTTATTTTTGTTTTTTATTTTTTACATTTATAAAGCGCTCACACAGCCCGCAGGCATCGAGGCGCTGTTACAAGAATTGTTTGTTTTTCTTAGTTGCTAATTGTGTTTTTTTTTTTTTGTCTTAGTTACGTATTTATAACTCGCTTAAACACCCAGAGATTTTGGGGGGGCGCTGTTGCGCCGAACGAAGATGGCCGCCTGATGTCAGTGCTCTGAGCCGGGAGAGTTGAAGATCTCGTCCGGCACCCTTTCAGTGCAATTGTGCAGTCCCACGCTCGAGGAGCGGACGTGTGGAACCTTCCACTATCCCCTGGCTTAGTCTGGTGCCCCAGCGTTGCTGGTTGTCCCTGGTGCGGCGCCCGGCATCGAGAGCGGACGCCGGCGCTTGGCCTCCCCGGCCCGCGGCTCCGGCGCCTTCAACTCGCTCACGTAACTTTTGAGTGCGGCGCGGCGGGCCTCTGCGGGGGGAGGGGCGCTGTGCCTCCATCTGTCCTCCTCCGGAATCGGGCCCTGCGCGGCCACAGACGGTCTCTCTGGACCCCTCCGGCGCGCCATCCGGCTGCTGCCGCCGCGCCTTCCACCTCCGGAACTTCGGGGTACCGAGCGTCGACGGGACCTCCGATTCCAGCTCCAGTGGAATTCCAGCCTTCACTGCGTTCCCGGTGCCGCCGCCGCATTAATACCCTTCCTCTGCTGCCCCCCTCCTGACGCCATGGTGGCCGCTTCGAGGACCAGGTAGCGGGGTGCGGGGGAGGCTCTATGCTGTGACCGGCTGGCGGGCGCCTGGTTCTCCAGGCCGGCTCTCCTCTCTGGTTGGGGGCGCGGTGCTGCGGCGGCCGGCCCTGCTGGTCCACCCGTCGCCTTGCCCTGGGGGGCCTGCTGTGCCGTGCCCTGGTGTTGCGGCGGCCACCACGGCCGATCCCTGAAAACCTCCTTTGTCCCGTTTCTGCCCCCGCGGGTCCACCCGGCTGGCTCGCCCACCTCCCCCTGATTTGCTCTCCTGACTCTAGGCGGGCCGGCGGCGTGGCTGTGGGGCATGGCTCGGCGCTGCCCTCCCGGCTTCTCGTGACAGCGGCCCAGGTGGCCTTGAACTCTCTAGTACCTCACCAATTGGAGCAACTTACCATTGTCCAGCCAGGGCACCAAGAAAACCCATGAACTTGCAGTGATCAATTTGTCAACGTACTCATCTCCCCGCGGTATGAGTTAAACATCTGCTTTACCCAGAGACATTGGGGCTGGGCCTTTGGTGGCCGGATTGCATCGGCCTGGACTTGCACTATACCCTGGTACTTGGGAATCTCCTCACATGCTGCGCCTCCTTCTCCTCGGGGCTTGGTGAGTTCGTACTTGGCATTCCCCCCCCCGCTTGGCCCCGCGGCGCCCGCCCGGGGGATAATGGTCCCTTGCCCCTGAGCTCCCCCATATTTGCGTCAACTCATCTGTCCCTGGGATTGGCGCTAATCCTGGAGGCCCGGACCCCGGTTCGGGTGCCTGCGGTGTCAGTGTGTGGGCGGGTGTCTCCGGGTTTCAGCCTTATCGTACTAGCTGATGTTCTCCGCCTGTGACTAAGGTCTTAATACAACAGCCGGGGGCTTGGGACCCCCTCACCCTCCCTACAGTAACACTCACCCGGTGGGCTCGCCCACGTAAACTACCGTACTGCTATCGGGCTGTGCCTCCCTTCTCGTTAGGGACGCGGCCCCGACCCACGGTTGCCGGCCCTGCTGGGGTGGTCCCAGCTCCAGTTCTACAGCTCCCGTTGTTACTCCCTCCCACGCAGGGGCCCCCCCATATCTTTGCGGGTACGGACACGCGCTCCCCCGGTGGCGCTTCTCGTGGTTCCGTCATCACCATGACCAAGGGGGCCGGAGCTGGTAAGAAACAAAGTTCGCTCAACATGTTTGCAAAAACTCCGTCCAAGGTACCCCCCGATCCACCTGAGGAGACATCCATGGTCCCGACGCCCTCAACCTCGGATGACTCACAGAGGATGCTTGAGTACATGAAGGAGGGATTTACCGCACTGCACACCAAGTTGGACGACATGAGTGGTACCATCTCGTCTATTAAAGCCCATATGGAAAGAACGGACGGCCGGGTCGCCGAGGTCGAGACCAGGGTGGGTGTCGCGGAGGATGACCTGTTGTCACTGCGAGCTGCGGTATCTACACTTACTAACCGTGTCTCAGCGGTGGAGAGGAAGAATGATGACCTAGAATCTCGCTCTAGGCGTAACAACCTGCGTATCATTGGCGTTCCGGAGGATAATGTCAAAGAGCCCATGGAGGACTATGTTGAGTGTATCCTTTTAACCGTACTTGACGCCCCGCAGCTCTCCTCACACTTTGCGGTCGAAAGGGCGCATCGCTCTCTCTCTGCTAAGCCTAAACCGGGCGCGCCTCCCCGACCCATCATCGCCAGGATCCTAAACTTTCGGGATCGAGACGCATTGCTTCGTGCAGCCAGAGCCAAGGGTGAGCTGCGCTTTGGCCCAGCAAGAATCCATCTGTACCCCGACTTCTCGGTCACTGTTCAACAGGAGCGTAGAACCTTTCTTGCTGTAAAAAAGAGGCTTCGCGACCTGGGGGTCAAATACTCCATGCTCTTCCCGGCGAAATTAAGGATTGAACACATGAATCAGACCTTCTTCTTCACCATCCCTGAGGAGGCATCGAAATTCATTGATGAACACTTTCCCGGTTGATAACTGTCTCCGCTCCTATAGTATGGGGCACCCCGTGGTGGCCCCCCAGCACATGACGTTGGCAGTGAAGGGTTCACCACCGCCAGGTCCCCTATGATATTCATGATCTCAGCTAACTCTTGATCACCGATTCTGCTCTCGCTGTCTCCAGTGCCCCCCCCTGAGGGTCCATCATTTGCTTATAAAAGACTCTGTTGTGCTCGGGCGTTTTGGCCCCTGCGGGGCCCCCCGGCACGTAGACTGTGGCGCTGTTGACCGAGAGCAGCTGGACCCGTCTTCCTGGGCCCTGGTCCCACTTTGATCATGAGGGATTTTCGGCTCGCCTCGATCTGGTTTCCGAGGACCCTTGACTGTTGCATTCACCCTGATTTGTTGTTTGATCTGTTCGCTTATACGGCACTTTAGACCTTAAGCCGTTCCGATCCTGATATCTTGTATCCATACGGCTCCCTTATACTACCACTATGTTTTGTTACATACTACTATTGCACTGTGTATTATCCTTATGCTCTCCCCGGTTTCAGCTTGACATCGCTAGGCTGACTTGCAGCCCCCCAGGCGCAGATGCCTAGTATTTTGTTGGTGTTGTTGTCAATGGGTTTGGGTTTCTTCCCTCGAGTTTTGGGAGGGATGTGGGTGGGGGGAATGGGGGGAGGGGTAGTTACTGTTGAAAATGACTTGGCAACCCCTAGGGGCACCACATGCGGTACGTCACTACATCACACACTCACGACTGGAGATCCCTCCACGTCTGGATCTGTAGAGTTTCTCCTTTCTGATGACGCACTACTGGTACTGTATCAATATTCCCAATTAAATGGCAAGTGAAGCCTTGACGTTCATGAGCTGGAACGTTCGTGGCTTAGGTAATCATAAAAAAATGCGCCAGATACAATTATACGCAGAACACCACAGGGTCAAAATTCTCTGCTTACAAGAAACCCATGCCCGCTCTGAACAATGTGACCGATTCGCAAAACAGTGGGGTTCCCAAAGATATTATACTAACTATTCTACCCAGAGCCGTGGCACACTCACTTTAATACACAGAAGTTTGAAATTTGTGTGCAATCACTCACGTATAGATCCCCTTGGCAGATATGTCCTGCTCGTTGGCACACTACAGTGCCAAGAGGTGGCCATCCTAAACATCTACGGTCCCAACGTTGACGATCCAGACTTCTATTCGCACCTAGCCTCGCTCCTGGAGGGATTCCCCCTGATCCCGATCATATGGGGAGGAGACTTTAATACTATATTGGATGTCACCCTAGACAGATCGGGCACGCGACCTCGCCAACTCTCCAGAGCGGCCTACACTATACTCACTATTCTCCCACATCTGACACTGGTTGATTCCTGGCGGTTAATAAACCCTGATGCCCGTGAATACTCATACTATTCCACAGTCCACGACTCCCACTCCAGAATAGACAGATGGCTCATCACTGACAGGTTAGTCAGGTCACTGTCTCACCAGGGTATCCTCCCCAGAACTCTATCTGATCACTCCCCTGTCGTCATCTCGCTGGAATGGGGTCCTGACGCCAATAGACCCAGGCAGTGGAGGTTAGGCTCACGCACGCTCCTAGACCAGACCTTTGTGGCTGAACTCGAATCGTCCATTGAAGAGTTCTTTGAACTCAACACTGGATCGGTGACAACTTACTCCATGCTCTGGGAATCATTCAAGGCATACACGAGGGGTGTGGCTATCTCCAAGGGAAGCGGCATCCTTAAAAGGATCCGCGCGGACATCTCCGTTAGTGAATCAACCCTTGCCGGTCTTGAGGCTCAATACGCTCTTAACCACTCTTCAAGCACTCTTTCGGCCCTGGGATCGGAACTAGATAACTTTCGTGCCCTTGCGGAGCGAGAGGTCAAATTCCTAGAGTCCCCATGTTTGGCGAGGAAATATGGCGAAGGTGAACGCCCCGGCCGTATGCTAGCCAGGCTGCTCCGTCGCGAACTCGGTGCCCCCAATTTTCCGCCCATAGCAAGATCGGACGGCTCCATGGCTCTGTCCCCACAAGACATCAACTCCGAATTTCTTGCATTCTACACATCTCTATACTCCGAGACCAATGACCCCCCCATTTCGGAAATAGATTCCTTCCTAGACTCTCTCCCTCTCTCCGTTTTATCTTCTGAGGCTGGTGCCTCCTTGGAGAGACCTATCACGTCTGAGGAGATCACGGAGGCTATTGAATCACTGGCGTCTGGCAAGGCCCCTGGCCCGGATGGATTGGCCATTGAATTTTATAAGCAATACAAGTCATTGCTGGTCCCGCACATGTTGGTCCTCTGGGAGGAATCCTGCGAAAAGGGTATACCCCCCCCCTCTCTCCGGGAGGCGGTGATAACGGTTCTCCCCAAACCGGGCAAGCCCCCCTCCCAGTGCAGCTAATACCGCACCCTCTCGTTGATTAACAGCGACGTTAAAATTTACGCTAAACTCATAGCCAACCGTCTAGCCCCTATTCTGCCCCACATTATTCATTCTGACCAGGCAGGGTTTGTCCCAGGAAGGTCCACATCCTTAAATTTAAGAAGACTCTTCAATGTGATGAGCAGGGTCAGCCCCACCACGCAGGCGGTGGCAGCCACGCTGGATATGCAGAAGGCCTTTGACTCGGTCTCTTGGAAATACTTGTGGCGGGTCCTTGTGAAATGTAAGTTTGGTCACAATTTCCAAACTTGGGTTAAGCTACTTTACACCTCCCCTTCAGCTAGAGTCCGTACTGAGGACAGATGCTCCGCCCCTTTCCAGATAGCTAGAGGCACGCGCCAGGGATGTCCTTTCTCTCCACTAATTTTTGCCGTCGCCATCGAACCATTTGCTGACATGATTCGCCAGGCACATGCCCACAGGGGATTACGCACAGCCGGTCAGGCTGACATAGTTTCTCTGTACGCAGATGATGCTCTGCTGTATATTCGTTCACCAGACATCAACCTTGCTCCTATCCTGGCTGACGTCGCCAGATTTGGTGACATATCGGGATTAAAAGTGAACTGTTCCAAATCTACACTGTTCCCGCTTACTGATTGTACGTATCCTCCCCCGGATCTGTTGGGTTTCTCCTGGTCTCAATCTAGTTTCACATACCTGGGGGTTGAGGTGTCCCGATCCATAATAAGTCTGCGCATGGACAACTACTCGAACTATCTAACGGCCCTGTCCGGTAAGACG
This sequence comes from Ambystoma mexicanum, assembly GCF_040938575.1. Classification (NCBI taxonomy): domain Eukaryota; kingdom Metazoa; phylum Chordata; class Amphibia; order Caudata; family Ambystomatidae; genus Ambystoma; species Ambystoma mexicanum. The sequence goes on along the minus strand of NC_090922.1, from coordinate 1,120,075,723 downwards.
TCTAGTTGGAACAAGCTCCCCATTTCATTAGCAGGTAGGATCGGAATCCTCAAAATGGTAGTATTACCCCAACTCTTATACCGATTCACCAATCTACCTGTATGGCCAGGCGATATATTCTTTAAGTCACTACGTCACATTACAAATTCCTTCCTTTGGCACTCAGGTGCGGTTAGGCTTAAACTTTCTACGCTTACCACCCCGAAAGAATTTGGGTGGTTTGGCGCACCGGATTTCTTGAGGTATTGGGTGGTGGCTCAATCACAATTCGCCTCCCATTGGTTTAATACCACCGATCCCCCCCGCATGTCCGACTCGAGAGGCTATCTGCTGCTGACCGAGTGCTGGGTTCCCTCATTCTTAAACCTATACCAGCTGGCTCCGACTCGACAGATCCAGTGACATGCACCTCCCTCGCGCTCACTAAACTCTGGGCCCTGGTTATCACACCACGGCCATTCCATGGAGACCTACCGCTCTGGAACTTTCTCCCGGATGTCTCACCTATCCCGCCATCCACCGTGACCCGTTGGGCTGAAGCCGGCTTCCTGTCGCTCCGCAATATATACGAACAAGGCAACTTCGTCGAGTGGGCGGACCTTCCCCCATCCCTCAAGCGCCGGCCCACTGCCTGGCTACAATTTTCCTCCCTTCGCAGGAATCTCAAATTCAGATACCCTGATTTTCCCACAATACCGCCTGATGACTCCATAGTTGCGGAACTCTGCTCATACCTATCCTTTAGGGGCAAAGTGTCGAGACTATATGCACTGGTGCAATCTAGAGCAGTCCCGGCCTTCACTAAGCTGAAGCACAGCTGGGAGGTCGACCTCGAGGTGGAGATCAGTGATGAGAGGTGGTCTTGAATGTGTGCTCGCACTCAAGATGTCTCCTATAACTCAAAATTTAAGCTTATACAGTTTAAGATTCTCCACAGATACCATCACACACCTAAGAGACTGCACCGCATGTTCCCAGATTCCCCCTCCAGTTGCCCCAGATGCGGCATGGAACAAGCAACCTACATCCATATGCTCTGGCACTGTCCTCTCCTGTCGCAATTCTGGATCGAGGTTTGCTCCACGCTATCAGACATGCTGGAACACCCAATTGCCCCTACCCCACTACATTGTCTCTTTCATGAATTCCCCCAGCTGGGCAGGAGGGCCAGGAGGCTTGCGGGTCTCTGTATGCTGCTGGCGGTCCGCTGCATTCTGTTATGCTGGCTCCGTGCCAGACCACCTATATATTCACAATGGCTTAGATCAGTTACATGGGCTCATGACACGGAGGAAACCTGGAGCGCAATGCAACATCCGCACTGTCGCCCAATAGATGTCTGGCAAAGCTTCCGTGATTACATGGCCTCCTTGCCTTCTCCTTCATGCACAGCTGGTGTCTCTCCTACAAATGTATAATGAAGTGTATAACATGGTCATCTGTACCTCTGATTGTCTCATATGCTGATATCTAGTTGTATCTATGAGTCCCTGCTCCACTGCCCCACAGTTGAACAGCCGTGTGTTGTTGTTGATGTATATTTATGTATACTTACTTTTGGTGTCTTAGCTGCCATGTGGCCGCCCTTTGCCCTGTCTTCTCAAGTGTGTTGTCAAGTCAAACAATAAAAACAAGTTTAAAAAAAAACAAACACCCAGAGATTTCTAAGTGCGGACCCAGGGATCGAACCTGTGTTGCTGCGTGTCGTCTTGCTTGCAAGACGCGAACGCTGCCACTGAGCTATCCTCCCGGGACTTTGTTATGGTTTGCTACTGTTCTCCGTGGAGCGTGTTTTTAGAGGAGGGAGGCACTCTGCTCCTTGAGGGTGGCTGTCGATTGACCCAGCTGGCAACCAACGGCTGCTCATCAACTGCGCAAGTGCCATTTCCAGAAGGCTCGAGAACTTCCACCCCTTTTCGGAGTGTGTATATATGCGGAAACCCGGAGGTGGTCAGGTGAGACTTCAGCCGGAGGAGGACGCTTACGTCCGGCACTCCTGTGAGCTGTGGTGCTCTCGGCCTGGCTGATCCCGGGGTCTTCCAGCCGCTTCTGGGCGAGATGAGGAATCCAGTTACGCTCACAGTGATGTATTTCCTTTTAAATTCTTTGCTTCTTCTGTGATTTATGTCTATGTTACTTCTGTGAATTATTTCTATGTTATTACTGGTTGCTTCTAAACTTTGAATAAATAGCTGTATAAGAGCTGATTATCTTCTAAGAGTGTGTGGTTGCGAGTTATTGCGTCTTTCTGCGTTCAAAGTATTTGCTCTGTAATTGCATTGGTGATTTATGTTTTTCCGTGCACTCTGGGGAAAGCAATACAGGGTTACAATTGTAGCATCACATCATTTACAGGGCCGGGGCTTCACATCTCAGGCCGGCCAGAGGGGGAGGGAAGATGGGGGCTGTGCACGCGGTGGTACATGAGATGGGGAAAAAGGCCCCGTAGCATGTTGGGCATACATTATTTATGTTGTGGGGGCACACATAGATCATGCATTTAAAACGAGGTAGAAATAGGTTAGTGTGTGCATTGGTACATGAAAAGGTGTGCAACGTTATGCCTACAATATGAAGTGCATGATTCAATGCTCAGAGGTTACTCATATGCTACAAAGGGACACTTTATTATACAGCCAGCACATATCATATTGAAGCATACATATCGTGATACTTAATTGAATACATTTGAAATCGTACAACTTTAGAAAATCATTGAGTATATATTGATTACATACATTGCTTTGTGTATTCAGTGACAACCTTGCTTAGTGATGAAAGACTTAAACATACACTTCATGGTTCTGCGTGCAATCTGGGATGGGTGAGGGTCATCTTATTTCAATATATATATATATATATATATATATATATATATATATATATATATATATATATATATATGTATATGTATATATATATATATATATATATTCACTGCAAAAAAAACTTTGTTAAGGAGACGTTATGGTTAAGTTGCCCTACCAAAAACCTGTGCACTTCACTAAAAAAAACTTTTCCACTTCCCCATTATGGTTCAAAGTAAAACCGAAAAACCCCTGAAATGCGCCAGTTATGGTAAACTAAGCCATACCTGCCATCACCACTGTGCACTGCTAACATTAACACCCAGAACATGAAAGATGGCATCACAAATGTCATTGATGACATCACTGACGACATCACATGTTTAGCCCCTTTGTTTTCATTCCCTGCAATATATATATATATATATATATATGTACCTTCTGTAAAAAAAACTTTGTTAAAGGGATGTTACACTTCACAGTGAAACCAAAAAACACTACACATTCCCCAATTATGGTAAGCTAAGCAACCATAACTCACACCACCTACGCATTGCTAAGACTAACAGCCAGGACATCAAAGATGACATCACAAATTTCATTGATGACATCACTGATGAATTCACATGTGCATTTAATTTTCACGCTGCACCTCCACTAGTGATTGGCATCAGAATATTGGCCGAAAAGTGTAACAGATCATTGCAGAACTATCATATGCCAAATAGTTCATTAAGCAATACATTGCTAAAAAATTCCATTGAAATAGTGCATTCTTTCAATACATGGTTGATAGTGCGGAAGTACATTGTAGGAACTTGTAACTGGAAAATTTCAATTTATTTTTCCAATTATGGAAATTGCACATTGTCGCCGTCCCTAGGGTCCCACTACATTTCCTCCTATTGAATTAATTTTTTACTGAAAATGTTATGTAGTACAGCTGTGGTTTATCCAAAGGTTGCGTATTCATACATATTTTAATTCCCATTTCCTCCTCAGATACTTCCTTCCCTATTGTGATTGTCACGGATTACAGATGCCAAGTGACGGCTTCTTTAACCGTCAAATGCAACTGTTCATAACCGGCTGTCTGAGCATCATAATTCACTGGGATGATCGTGTGGGCCCTCTGTGTCCCTACGCTGCTGTCGCTATAAGAAGTAACATTCCATCCTTTCTGGTGGTGTAGATCACATCAGTTGACGTCGTCTTGCACATCAATGTGGGAGGAAAACAACTACTGTGGCGGCACCGCTTACTTTCTGTGTGTAGAAAAAAACAACGTGACCTTTAACATTCTCATTGTTGACCAAAGAGACAAACTTAATACTTTTATAGAAAAGTGAATAGTGCCATCTTTTCGCACAGTTCATTGTAAAATAAAACTACTTTATTACTTGCATAGGGCGATGAGGAGGCGTTCCTGTTGAAGACAAAAAATCCTCTTTCTTGGTACCACGAATTACTGCTGTAAAATCTCGATTGCCAATGGCATTCATGCCCCACCCTTTGGGGAGGAATGGGGGTGAATGATCCAGAAACGTCGGTATGCACTCTTGCTTATATTGTGTTGCACACTTGCATTGTGGAGTTCTGCGCAGAAATTTTTGATCAGTTAAAAGTTCTTACAAGAATACCCAATGTACTTTCGCACCATCAACCAGTTACACATGTCATTGTGAAGTGTGTATGACTCCTCGAACACGCCCGCATGCTGTACGTCATCATATGATAATGTGGAATTCTTCGAAAGGTGGGCAGTTACTTCAAATGTTCCTTTACAGTCGTATGCTTATGTGTTACTATTAGAACCCTGATAAATGTAGTCAAAAGTTTTTGTTAAAGTAATGTTATGATGCATTTATACTACTAAAAACCTGGCATTCAGTTAAAAAAACTTTGTTACAGGGACGTTATGGTTACGTTGCCCTCCCAAAAACCTGTAAAATCCACTACAAAAAAACGTTGTTGAGGGGACGTTATGGTTAAGTTGCCCTATGAAAAACCTGTGCACTTCACTAAAAAAAAATGTTTTCACCCTCCCCATTGTGGTTCAAATTAAAAACGAAAAACCCCTGAAATTCGCCAGTTATGGCAGACTGAGCCCCCTTACTTGCCATCGCCACTGTGCACTGCCAACACTTTCATGTTCTGGGTATTAACCCAGAACATGAAAGCTGTCCTCTCAGATGTCACTGATGACATCACTGATGACATCACATGTTTAGCCTATTTGTTTTCATTGCCTGCCATATATATATATGTACGTTCAGTAAAAAAACTTTGTTAAAGGGATGTTATACTTCACAGTGAAACCAAAAAACACTGCACATTATGGTAAGCTAAGCAACCATAACTGCCCGCACCACTGGGCACTGCTAACACTAACACCCAGGACAAGAAAGATGACATCACAAGATGACACAGATAGTTTTTTTGGGGTGAATATATATATATATACAATTGATCTTGTGGCATACACCGACAGGAGTGAATTTTATAGTCCCTTCACAGGGATTAGCTGTACGGGTGAAACAGGGTGGCACCCGGGCTATGTAGGTGTATCTGGCACTTCAAACGGGGAACAGGGTTGGGGGGTTATCCTCAGCATATATCATAAATCTGGGGTCTGCGAGGGAACAAGACAAGTTTTATGGAGATAGCTTGTTTTTCTCAAACCCCAGCTTCAGCCCGGTCATCTGTAGGTCAATTATGGACTGCGGAAGGTGAAAGATACAGTGTTTGTCATGTAACTTGTTTGCGCCTAGTCTCCCGTGAGAACAGGCCTGCAGCAGGGCCGCCGAGGGGAGGAGGGCGATGGAAGGAACTTTGCTCGCTGTGCGCAATCAGGAGGGGAGAGCTGCAGCCCCGCGGGCGGCTTAGGCCTGTGAGGCCTAGATACATTTGTCTCAAGATGGAATCTGAGTGTGTCACAAAATGGAGTCTGGTAGCGTCCTAACAGATGAGCATTGCAGCCACATGTGTCGGCCCGCAGTCATCCTGCATCCCTGGCCACAAGTGCATGGGTGGCTGCTGGATGAGTCATAGTCTGAATGCTGGGTGAGAATGGAGGGGAGGGGGGCCATGAAGACCTTTCCTCCCATACACCTTTTACTGTGAACTCGCCTCCCCAGGGTCTTGAATAAGCTACCTGGGTAATCTTCAACGGTGGGTAATCTTCAATGGTGCTGGCCATGACAGCCTCCTACCTGAGTAAATAACTAAATATTATTCATATTTATGACCCACCAGGAGCAGCAGGTACGACCCAGAATGTGAGAACTGTAAAAAAGCTCCTTCAGAAGTGTCCCCCAAATGTGCCGCTTCTGATTGTAGGCGATTTGAATGCTAACATTGAAAACAGTGAAAAAGTACCCGAGAGATTAGGTGTCTCTTCCCCTAGGAAATTAAGCCCCATGAAGCAGCAAGGAAAGGCCTGGGCGAAGTTACTTTATTCTAATTCACTAATTCAACTTAATGGTAACTGCCGTGGTGACTCGCTGGTGCGCAGTGTATTCTGGGAGCATTCAGAGCCATGATGGATATTTGCTTCATGCCGCAGTGAAAAGCTGTACTCATTTTGCTGAGAGCTAGATTCACGATGTTGAAGAAAACATGCTTTCCAAACCTGGTATGCAGTCAAGGACATTTCTGCTGGGAAACCTGGCTTTGGTATGTCTTGTTACGGGACTGTTTTCCATAGTGCTTGTTTTTAGAGGAGGGAAGCACTTTGCTCCTTGAGGTTACTGTCGGTTGACCCAGCTGGCAACCAACGGCTGCTCATCAATGCGCAAGTGCGTTGCCAGAAGGTTTGAGAAATTACCACCCCTTTTTGAGGAGTGCATATATGCGGAACCCCTTAGCGGTCAGGTGAGACCTCAGCCGGAGGGAGGACGCTTTCGTCCGGCATACCTGTGGGCTGTTGGGCTCTCGGCCTGGCTGTCATTGGGGTTTCTTCTGTGATTTATTTCTATGTTATCACTTGTTGCTTCCAAGCTTTGAATAAATAGCCGTATAAGTGCTCATTATTTTCTAAGAGTGTGTGTGGTTGCAAGTTATTGCGTCTACCTGTGTTTAAAGTATTGGCTCCGTAATTGCACTGGTGATTAATGACTGTCCATGCACTCTTGGCGAGCAATACAAGTGTGTCCACTCTGGATTACGCAATTGTAAACCCAGCCACTGCATCAATATTTTTAGGCATGGCGATAACACCACGTGAAAAAAGTGACCACCTACCTCTGTGTGTCGCCCTTGAATTAGAACAAACGGTATCCCAGAGGAATGCTTATGATGGGAATGGTGACATCTTTATCAATAACAGCAATAACTGAATACAGTGGAACCCGAAAAACCTAGAATAAAACAAATGCATTAGTGGAGGTACTATTGCCGAAATGTATTGCTCAACACGAGATCTGTGAAGTGAAAGCGCCCTCTACTATCATTGACGACTTAACTGAGCTCACAACTCAGATTAAGGTAACAACCAAAAAACGTAGAGCTGTTAAAAGCCCTCATTAGCACTGGAACTGGTCTAGAATAAAAAAAGTTTGTTTTGATAAGAACATACATAGAGCCAAAAAAGATCTGAGGTTTGAAATTGCAAAAATATTGAAATCTGCAGATATTTTAAATGCAGATTGAGAAGTTAGTATGTCCATTAGAAAAGCGAAAATATCTTATAAGAGATGGTTCAAAATGTATCGAGTGTCTTGCGAAAGAACAATATGGCAACACGCTCTGTGGGAACACTAATGGCATTTGGGCAGTAATCAGAGGAGCTGCAAAACGTGCGTTACTTCAATAAAACGGAGCAGAATACGCATGAGCAAATCATATTGCAGCAACCCTAAATAGCCACATTCCTCCACCTGACATGACAATTGAATCTTCAACACATGTGTGAGAATATAAATCTGTTGTTGAAGATCTCTGATATTTAGTAAATTAAACTCACCTCGCACAACGGGTCCAGATGGCACATGTAACAGCTCCTCTGGGCAAAAGCACTTCGCTTACTCTTTGTTGGGATCAGCAATAAGGGTGTTCTACCTCCATCCTGGAGTGCTAACCACATCCTCCTGATCTATAAGAAAGGTTATTGGACAGATCCCACAAATTATAGGATGTTAGCTATGCTGGATATCCCTGTAAAATTGTTTGCAAAAGTGATCTTAGTCGAACTAACAGAATGTACTGCAACCAACTAGTAACACCCTGCCACCTAACCAGATTAGCTTTAGACAAAATGCCAACACCACTCACAATATACTAATATTAATATCAGCCGTTGAGGATATGAATAAGATAAAAAAAAACTCTGCAGTATATGGGGCTTACATATACTACAGTGCAGCCTTTGATACCGTAATGCTTAACAGGCTGTAGACTAAATTTATAGCGTGAGGTATCCCAAGAGGTCTACTAAATATGATAACATTGCTATATCCCGGTACCAGTGTACGTATCCACTTGAACGTAGAAGGCAAACCATCTGGCACTATTCCGGCCAACAGAGGTGTTAAGCAGTGTTGCATCCTGGCTGTGATACTCTTTAATCTCTACTTAGCCGACTTTCCATCAGCTTTTCTTGAGTCTAAATCCTATGCAATCAAGATTAGAACAAAGAAATTGAATTGGCTTGGCTATGCAGATGATTTATTATTATTTGATCAAATGCAAAACGGCCTGCAAAATGTATTGGACTGCTTGAACACATATGTGAACAAGAATGGGCTCAAGGTGAACATCGCTAAATCTAAAATTATGTTTTTTAAAGGAAAATCTACCAGAGCAAACTTAAAGTATGTGTGGAAATATGACACACATCCCCTTGAATGTGCTAAACATTATGAATATCTAGGAGTGATCATAGATGGCACACTAAGCTGGAAATGCCAATGGAATGAAACTAAAAACAAATGTGCGAGACTAATCCTTGACCTTAGTGTTTTTACTTGGCGGCAAGGAGGGTTGTCAATTAAAACAATATTATTGTTATACACTGCTAAGATGATCCCTGTCCTAATGTACAGTGTTGAGGTGTGGGGTCATGATCTAATTAATTGTTTCGAAGCAAAAAAATTGAGGATATTATTTCAAATGCCAAAGTGTTTACCAGTGGAATACCTAAGACTTGAATTTAGCATAATAAATATAATGGTTATATACGTTATGTTATTTGGCATTCATATAGCGCTCTATATATCATTGGTATGACCTCAAAGCGCTGGTAGGTTGAATGCCCTCGGGGATCGTAGTCCAGGTCAGTTGAGAGAGTAGGGTGTCGTAGGGTGCTTGGGTGCACCAGTTATGTGTGCAGCTGATGTAATTGCCTGATTGTAGCTGCATCCTAGCATTAGGTGTGGTGGTATTGCTATCGGTTGAATGTGTGCAGTCTGGCATGTGGATGTCATGATGCCTACCTCTAAGGAGCCAGGCCGGGCCCAGCAACCCCAGAGGCAGACATCATTTTCCCCAGGGAAGTCTCAGCGGGCCCAAGTCAGGGCCCTTTGGTCTCAGTCCTGGCGCCTTAGGCGCCAGGCTCATAGCGGACCCCAGCCCTGGCGCCTTAGGCGCCAGGCTCATAGAAGAGGATATGTGTTTAAGTGCTTGGGTGCACACTTACCTGATGCAGACCTTGCTGCTTCATCCAGGCCCTCTTGAGGCCTGAATGGGACTACTTAACCTGTAGGACTACTTCACCACCCGGGTGTGGTCGGGGAAGGATACATACCTGATTGGTGGAAGGATACATACCAGGAACTTCTTCCAAGGCTATTTAAACCCCACCCGAACAGCCACTCACGCTTCGCGTTGTTCTGCACCTAGCAGCTGGACGCTCACCGTGTCAGCTCCTGCATCCTGACTTCAGCCACGCCTGCCAGCACCCTCGAACACCTGCAAGGGGAGAACGGAAGAGAATAGGAGAAGAAAAGCCCTTACCTGCTAAATCTGCATCCCGGAGTCATTTCTCCAACGGCCCTGAAAAGGAAGACATCATTTTAAAGGCATTTCGTTTCGATCGCTGCAGCGCTGCATTTCACTCACCTTTGCAAGGCGCTTCCATCTTCAGCAGCGATCTTCCGGATTCAGCTACGCCCCGGCGCCTAGAGGAAAAAAGACAAGAACAAAGGTGAGAGGGAGAAAAGGAATAAGGAAAGCTCAGTTTCCTTTTAAGTCTTACCTGTTGGATTATTCCCACTGCATTTCGGGTCCTGCCGCTTCCTGGCATCTCCGGACCCCGGCCCCTACGGGGAAAAAAGACAAAGACATTGAATGAGCGAATGCGAAGACATTACCTGAGCGCTCATCCAGAACTGTTTCACTTCGGGTCGGTGCCATATCTCCGGCACTCCGAACCCCGGCCCCTAAGGGGAAAAAGACATAAGCATTAGCGCTTGCTGCAATTAGACAACAAACATTATTATTAAGCTTGAACTTTTGAACAGAACTTTTACAGCGCCTTACCTGAACAGTCAAGCTTACCTGAACTCCCATCAATCCTCAATCCAGTGAAGTAACTGGGTTTCAACGCGCCCCTGCATCAGAAGCAGGATGGAGAGCTCATCCTTCCAAACCCTAAGGTGAGGCTTCACGGGGAATCGTGGAGGAGGTATCGTGGAGGGTTGGAAGGGAGTGGGAGGCTTGAGCATTGTTCCACAGTTGGTAATACCCCCTTTTCACGCACAGGAGGGTATCCAACGAGCCAGGGAAGCCAGAATAGAGGGGCCCTTCCTGTCCATCTTCAGAGTTCTGCGCCTTCGACGCCGCGCCTCCGTGGGAACCAGGTGAGCGTTACAGAACGCAAAGCCTTACCACAATTTCCCACCTGGGCGCTATGGAGACTTCCGAGACAGATCAGCTGGCCCATCTTTTAGGGGAATTACGGGCAGAAGTGCACTCAGCCCGCCAGGAGACTAATGCTCTCAGAAGGGAACTAATCCTATCCAAGGAAAGAACTGATGATCTGGCCAAATGGTTATTGCAGGGCCAGGCAGAGCACACTCCTTTACCTGTTTCCGGAGATATTTCTACAACAATGGGTTCGAATAACCCGGTACAAATCAATCTACCTGGACACATGCCTTTGGCCCTGCCGGAACGTTTTGCGGGGGATCCCAAGAAATATGCCGTTTTTATGAACCAATGCCGTTTACACTTTTTATGCAGGCCCCGGGCCTTCCCCAACGACCAGACCAAAGTAGCCTTTGTACTATCTTACCTCAGTGGCTGTGCTGCCGATTGGTCTATTCCATTGGTAAATCAGGATGATCCCATTCTACGGGATTTCCAGGGCTTCCAGGCCAGCATGGAAAGATTGTTCGCTCGACACTCGCAGGGACAGGCCCTTGACAACGAACTGCTATCCTTACGACAAGGTAATCAGGATCTTTTGTCCTATATCGCCACCTTTAATAGACTAGTTGTGGAAACCGGATGGCCTGAAAATAAAAGGATCACATTGTTTCATCGAGGCCTGCGCGGAGAGCTTAAAGATGTTATAGCTCAGATAGTAGATCCACCCCAGGCCTGCGCAGACTACATAGACTTAGTGGTTCAACTTGATCACAGACTTCAAAATAGAAAAGCAGATCGGCTCAAGTATGAAACCAGAGTACCTATCAAGACTCACGTTAACTCCAAGAGTACTGACGTTTCCGAACCTATGCAAATTGGCAGTGTTAAAGGACCATTAACGCAGAAGGAACGAGAGAGAAGGCGACAAATGCAACTTTGTCTGTATTGCGGAACTTCCGGTCACTTTCTTCAAAGTTGTCCAGTTAAACCACCCAAGAAGGTGGTTGGAGCCACTGATAGCGAGTTATTGACACCTGGTTCGGGAAACGACCTAGCCCGACAAGCGTAGGGGTCCGCTTGCCGAGCTTGAAAACAAACTCTTTGACCTCGCATTTTGTCATGCCAATGGTGCTTGTGAACCCAAAACAGCCTCAGCAGTTGCATGCTATAAAAGCATACATAGACAGTGGAGCTATTGGAAATTACATAGACCGTGAATTGGCTTCCAGGATTAAGCTTCCTCTCCGCCCGAAAGTAGCCCAAGATGTAATTACTACAGTTGATGGAACCGAAATAGCCTCAGGGCCTGTAACGCATTCCACAGTTGAAATCACTCTGGTGGGTCAGGACGGACATCGGGAAGCAATCGTGTTTGATGTGATCAAGGCCCCACAATTTCAAGTACTTCTTGGAATCCCTTGGTTAGAAACACATAATCCGAGAATAGACTGGCGAGCAAAGAAGATAACTTTTCCTGATTGTGAACCAACCTGTTACCCAAGGAATCCAGCTATGGGTCTAGCCTCTGTAACTTCCACCCCTGTACAGCTACCATCTGAATACCAAGAATTCCAAGACGTTTTTCAGAAAGAGCAGGCTAACACCTTACCTCCCCATCGATCTTACGATTGCCAAATCGACTTGGTACCCAATGCACAACTACCTTGTAGTAGGATTTATGCTCTTACTGAATCTGAGAACCTGCATTTGCGCCAGTATTTGGATCAATACCTGGCCAATGGTTTCATTCGCCCATCAAAGTCACCAGTCGCTTCCGCTTTGTTGTTCGTACCTAAAAAGGAAGGAGACCTTAGGGCCTCTATTGACTACCGCGCCCTAAATCAGATAACGATTAAGAATCGTTACCCTTTGCCCCTGATACCTGAGCTTATCGACCAAGTAAAAGATGCTCGTGTGTACACCAAGCTAGATCTCCGAGGAGCTTACCACCTGGTACGTATAAAAGAGGGCGACGAGTGGAAGACTGAATTCCGCACCAAATTTGGGCTCTTTGAATATCAAGTAATGCCCTTCGGTTTGTGCAACGCACCTGCCGCCTTTCAGTACTTCATGAATGATGTTCTTCGGGAACTTATTGATGTTTGTGTCATTGTTTATATTGACGACATCCTGGTGTATTCCTCCTCAGAATCTGATCACAGAAACCATGTTAGGGCAGTTCTTGAGAAATTGCGCCAGCACAAATTATTTGCCAAGCTCGAAAAATGCGTTTTTCATACCACAGAAGTGGAGTTTCTCGGATTCATCCTGACACCTCAAGGAATCCGAATGGACTCGCGGAAAGTGGACGCCATTCTCAAATGGCCATCTCCTAGCTCTGTAAAGGGAGTGCAAAGCATGCTTGGCTTTGCCAATTTCTATCGAAGGTTCATCCCGGAATTTTCTCGAACTGTTCAACCCATCACAGCTCTCCTAAAGAAAAACAAACGCTTTGAATGGACTCTTGAGGCTGAACAAGCCTTTCAGGACCTGAAAACCAAATTCACCTCTGCACCTGTATTGAAGCACCCGCGCCCAGATCTCCCTTACATCGTGGAAACCGATGCATCCAGTTCGGCCATGGGAGCTGTCCTGTCGCAAAGAGACCCAGAAACTAACCAACTACACCCTGTAGCCTTTTGGTCCAGAAAATTCTCTCCACCTGAACTCAATTACGCAATTACCGACAAAGAACTACTGGCTATTAAATCAGCTTTCAAGGCTTGGCGTCACTATCTTCTCGGTGCAAGACACACCATCACCGTAATTACGGACCACAGAAATTTGCAGTATTTAAAGACGGCCAAAGCTCAATCTTCGCGACAACTCCGATGGGCTTTATTCTTTGCGGAATTTGATTTTGTAATTACCTATCGCCCTGGCTGCAAGAATGGTAAGGCAGATGCCTTATCCCGGATAGGCATGGAAGAACCCAATTCGAGTTTAGAACCTGTGCCAATCATACCGGAACAAAGAATTCTGGGCTTGACTTCATTGCAAACCATTGAGGACATCCAAGCTCAAGTAAAACAGCTTTTTGACTCTTCTGCCTTACTGAAATGGAGTCAAAAGGGTCCTCACTACACCATTAAGGATGATTTACCCTACTTCCAAGAGCGGTTATTTCTGCCAAGTAAAGAATTGCAGGAACTTGTCATTACCCGTCATCATGAATCATTAATGGAAGGACACCCCGGTATCGCGAAAACAGAAGAAAAGATCAAACGCCACTTCTGGTGGCCTTCTTGGAGAAAAGACATAAAGTCATTTGTGTTGTCTTGTGGAATCTGTTCCCAAAATAAGAGTCAAAAGAAAAGGCCAGCCGGCCTACTTCAACCTTTGGACATTCCACCAGCACCTTGGCACACCTTGTCAATGGACTTTATAACTGACCTGCCTCCTTGTGGTGGTTACAACACGATTCTCGTAATAGTGGATCTATTCTCCAAAATGGCCCACTTTATCCCTTTAAAAGGATTGCCGTCAGCTTCCACCTTGGCCAAGGAATTTATGGAAAATATAGTGCGGTTACATGGTTTCCTTTCCATATTAGTCTCAGACCGTGGAAGTCAATTTATCTCCCACTTTTGGAAGAAATGTTGCCAACTAGCACAAATAGACGTGCGGTTATCCACCAGCCACCACCCCCAGACCGACGGACAAACCGAGAGAACAAATCAGACTCTCGAGCAATATCTGTGGTGCATGTTACACCAATCCGAGTTGAATTGGAAGGACATCCTTTGGATTGCAGAATATGCATACAACAATTCAGTGCATTCTGGAACCGGACAGACTCCTTTTTATACCCTGTATGGTCACCATCCTCGGACCTCTGACCTAGATCCACCTCTGACCCTGGAGATGCCTGCAGTAAATCTCCTACATTCCACAATAACCCAAGCCTTCAAAGAAGCCACAACCCACTTACAGCAAGCCAAGAAAAAGTATAAAGAAAACGCTGATTTGCACCGAAGTAAAACTCCTCCTTACCAAGTAGGAGATCAGGTATGGCTAGCAACTAAACATCTACCCCTCAAGGGTCAGCGAACTTTTAATCCCAGATTCATTGGGCCTTACCCCATCAAAGCTATTATCAACCCAGTGGCCTTTAAACTCGATTTACCATCCAGCATGCGGATTCATCCCGTTTTTCACGCATCTCTTCTAAAACCAGTACAACCTGGAACCAGACTGTCTGAGCCCCCAGGCCCTGTCCAAATTGATGGAGAATTAGAATTCGAAGTGAAAGACATTTTAGATTCCAAGATAGTTAAGTGAAAACTCTTCTATCTTGTTGATTGGAAAAGATATGGACCTCAGGAAAGATCTTGGGAACCCAGTAACTATGTTCACGCACCACGATTAATTCAAAGATTCCATCGAAGGTTCCCGCACAAACCAAAACCCCCGGAGGAAAAGACCTTGGGAGGGGCCTTGAGGGGGGGTACTGTCATGATGCCTACCTCTAAGGAGCCAGGCCGGGCCAGGCAACCCCAGAGGCAGACATCATTTTCCCCAGGGAAGTCTCAGCGGGCCCAAGTCGGGGCCCTTTGGACTCAGTCCTGGCGCCTTAGGTGCCAGGCTCATAGCGGACCCCAGCCCTGGTGCCTTAGGCGCCAGGCTCATAGAAGAGGATATGTGTTTAAGTGCTTGGGTGCACACTTACCTGATGCAGACCTTGCTGCTTCATCCAGGCCCTCCTGATGCCTGAATGGGACTACTTAACCTGTAGGACTACTTCACCACCCGGGTGTGGTCGGGGAAGGATACATACCTGATTGGTGGAAGGATACATACCAGGAACTTCTTCCAAGGCTATTTAAACCCCACCCGAACAGCCACACATGCTTCGCGTTGTTCTGCACCTAGCAGCTGGACGCTCACCGTGTCAGCTCCTGCATCCTGACTTCAGCCACGCCTGCCAGCACCCTGGAACACCTGCAAGGGGAGAAAGGAAGACAATAGGAGAAGAAAAGCCCTTACCTGCTAAATCTGCATCCCGGAGTCATTTCTCCAACGGCCCTGCAAAGGAAGACATCATTTTAAAGGCATCTGTTTCGATCGCTGCAGCGCTGCATTTTACTCACCTTTGCAAGGCGCTTCCATCTTCAGCAGCGATCTTCCGGATTCAGCTACGCCCCGGCGCCTAGAGGAAAAAAGACAAGAACAAAGGTGAGAGGGAGAAAAGGAATAAGGAAAGCTCAGTTTCCTTTTAAGTCTTACCTGTTGGATTATTCCCACTGCATTTCAGGTCCTGCCGCTTCCTGGCATCTCCGGACCCCGGCCCCTATGGGGAAAAAAGACAAAGACATTGAATGAGCGAATGCAAAGACATTACCTGAGCGCTCATCCAGAACTGTTTCACTTCGGGTCGGCGCCATATCTCCAGCACTCCGAACCCCGGCCCCTAAGGGGAAAAAGACATAAGCATTAGCGCTTGCTGCAATTAGACAACGAACATTATTATTAAGCTTGAACTTTTGAACAGAACTTTTACAGCGCCTTACCTGAACAGTCAAGCTTACCTGAACTCCCATCAATCCTCAATCCAGTGAAGTAACTGGGTTTCAACGCGCCCCTGCATCAGAAGCAGGATGGAGAGCTCATCCTTCCAAACCCTAAGGTGAGGCTTCACGGGGAATCGTGGAGGAGGTATCGTGGAGGGTTGGAAGGGAGTGGGAGGCTTGAGCATTGTTCCACAGTTGGTAATACTCCCTTTTCACGCACAGGGGGGTATCCAACGAGCCAGGGAAGCCAGAATAGAGGGGCCCTTCCTGTCCATCTTCAGAGTTCTGCGCCTTCGAAGCCGCGCCTCCGTGGGAACCAGGTGAGCGTTACAGTGGACCCCAAGACTGGGTTCTGGCTATGTTAGGCCTGTAGGACACTTATGTGTGCAGCTATGCCGGTTTGCCATCGGAAATAGCTTTGTTTTATTAGAATGATGAGGTGTTCATGGGGTAATGTCCGTATGTGAGCAGCTAGGCTGAAATTGATCGAGGGGTGTAGCTGCACTCTAATTGTGTGAAGGTGTAGAGTAAAGAGTAAGCATAGTGATATGGGAGGTGAGTGTTTGGGTGGAGTTTTGATCTAAGGAGATCGATATTCCACATTTCAGGCATGCGGTTGCTTAATAGTGAATTGATAAGCGTATTCAATGATGACAATGTTCGGGATATCATTGAGCATTAGTCATCGGGTTGCAAGGGTTCAATCGCTTCAAATGGTCGTGGTTGGTATTATGGAAAGAACCATGTTTTTAGAGGTTTGCGGAACGTCATATAGTCTTGGGTGTGTCGACTATGAGGGGGAAGCGAGTTCAGCCTAGGTTTTTACTGTATCGGATGTGGGGGTGGGCCGAGGGACAGGGCCATGGGAGCCTATTTGGTAGAATGGCAGTATTGACGCACACCATGATTTCAGTTTTAGCAAGGTTCAAAAGGAGGTGTCATTGTCATCCATCGATCAATATCCCAGAGACAGGCATCAAGGTCGGGAAGGGGGTTGGTGCCTGACATGGGAATTCTTAGGATAATTTGGGTATCGTCAGCATAGTTGTAACAGGAGATGTTGTGCATGCAGGATGGTTGGATGGTCATATAGAGGTTGAACAGGAGAGCAGACAAGTATGCCCCTTGGGGTACTGTTAAAGATTTCAATCAGGCGACACACACCTTCGTCTCGGCCTAGTATGCAGCGCACAACTGAAATGCTTATCTTTTTATGTTACATAGATTCAATTTGAGATGGTACACCACTCATATCAGACCCCCTTTTCAAATACCCTGGGTCACAATGGACCATTAACCAGGCTTGTTGGTAAAATACAATATTTATTTATTTATTTTAAAATTCAAAAGAAATCATACACTTTTAATATGGGGCAACAATTACCAATGGGGTGATAATTACAATGAGAATGTGAGCAGTGCACTGGGTTTAACCTTCTAGTGAAACATATACGCAGCACAGCGGAATAGGAGCACTTTTTGATTTAGGAAAGATAGCACCCAAGTTAGTATTTCCCCCTGCAATGTTCTGTCAACCCACAAATAATCAATTGTGGTGGATAAACAGAAGCAGCAGGTAATCAGGAATAAGAAACAGGAAACAGAATCCAAATATGACCTTCCCTCCCCAAATAAGAGAGAAAACGGATTTTAAACCCCTTGCAATGTTATGAAATGACACTCGGAAATGGACAAATAAATAATGAATGTGTGTTAAAAACCTTGAGGCAAATATAATTCCTCACTAAAGCAACAATGCAAAGACACTAATAATCACAAAGAATGGATTACCAAAAGCATACAGTTCGAACATCAGTTGAAAGTTTAAAACAGATTGCAGCAAAATCACACGTTGGAAAGTTCACACATTTTTCAATTCCCTCGTGAAATTACCCAAACGGTTTTTAATAAAAATGGGTGAAATACATTTGGACTGCGGTTTTTTAGTTGTGATATAGAGGTATATCCCAGGGATATTCTAGAAGTGAAACTAGGTCTCTAGCTGGTAAATTGAGTGAGTTATGCAAGATATAAAAAGGCGCACTTTGAGTAAAATGAAGCTGCGAAATAGGAAAGGAAATCAGTTGTGACAAGAACAGTTTTACTTTACACTAGAGCATTCAGGCTAGGCCACCAAAGATAGACACAGTAAGAGCCAAGGTTGATTCGCGACTTCAACCCTGTCACCCCAGCGTCCAACCCTGGAGAACACCAGTCCGATCACTCGAAATATGACTAATGGTTTAGGATTACACAAGACAAAATTACTAAAGAGATGGCGCTAGCACTAGAAATCAAGGGTAAGGTTGCAGGGATAATTGTGACAGTTTTAATAAGTTATCGGGATAAGGATAGGATGACTTAGAGAATGGGATAAGGACAAAGACAAGATATGCTATGGATTTCTATGGGGTGGCAATTATACTCACAGTCCACTTTTTAATTTTGGGATTTTGGACCGTCAACGGTTCTGGTCACTACACAGCAGTGCGCCTGGCAAACAGCTGGGCAGTTCTGGTCACCGGATGGCACTGGACTGGAATGTCAATTCTGGTCACTGGATACTAAAGGTCAGCTGCATGGCAGGTTTGCAGTGGGCATGCAGTTAGGGGGCAGCAAGCCAGGCTGGTTCAGGATGCTTCCCAAAAGAATAACACAGCTTTCTCCTTTTTAATGGGAGATTAGTGGATTTTCAGATTTGAGGCCTTGCTGGGAATAGGATCAGCACTGCTTGGGTTTGCAGTGGACCCTGGAGTATGGTCAGCAATGCTTTGGCCTTGTAGTTGAGATCTGGAATCTGGATGATGAATGGAACAGAACGCCAGCGCAGGAAAATCAGGAAGAGTGTCTGTCTAGAGTCTTGTCAGGGACTCTTTATATAGAGCATGGTGACATCATAGACTATATTGCTGGGCCGGTTTAGCTAAACCCGCCTCTAAACAACTGTATTGGACAATCAATGTTGGTTGTCTCCCCTGGGATGTGCCTCATTTAAGGAGGTTGCATTTTATGATGTAAAAAGACTTCCCACAGACCTTTTTGGCCAAACATCTGTCATACCAGAATGTACACCTTTGTACAGTTGTGGCACCTTAATAAATAACATAATCAGGTTACATATTTTAAGTAGAGCACAGCCGTCCAATCCTGCAATATGTGAGACGTTGTTTTGTCCTTTTATAGTTTTTTGGTAATTTTCAGTATGAAATATTCGGCCTAAAATTCCATAACTTTATACATGGGTGTGGATGATCATAAGGGATGTATGTACAAAACTTCGCATTTGTAACATGGATGCTTTTCTTGTAATCCGCAATACTTTGCCATTTCTGTCCCCAAAGTGTCAGTGAATTCTACCATGTCTTCAATGAAAGCCCATAAAATCATATTTAAACTATAACATTTTCACATTTTTACAAATTCTTGCTGCAGAAATCAAAAGTCTATTTATGAAATAGTATTTGGAAGAAAATGGCAGTCTGTTGTCTTGCACTGGACCATTTGTTTTCTTTTTCAGCTGCCACCAACTGTCACTTCAGCCCTCTGTGGGTTGGGGGTTCTCAGTTTGATTGAAGGTTTTATGCCCCCCCTCCACTTCACAGGTTAGTGTTCCAGGACTTCTATTGTCCCAGCCTGGAGCACAGACAAATGTCTGACGAGCGTGTGAACTTTCTTTGTCTTGGTCCATTCAAAGTTTTTCAAGCTAGCAATTATCACTTTGGTGTCCTGGAAGTTTATGGTGTAGCTCCCTTCCTAGCCTAGGGGGAAACTTTAACTCTGCCAATCGGAATAACCTGTTTTTGACAGCTTGCAAATCCAGCCAAGGAGGTTTAAAACCTTTATTATCTGATATTTGGTCCTGAATTAAAACAAACCTGTTGAATAAAATAGCCCTTGTATGTATTTTCACCAGCCACAAACCCCTTCACATTGCAAGGTAATGGCAGGCTTAGCTTCAACAGTTTACTTTTTGAACGGGCATTTTTCTCCTTTAGTTTTGCAAAAGCCCATTTTTACACATGTGTTGAAAACTGCTAGCATTTCCTTTCAAATTCGATTTTGCCATCTGACTGCCCAATATTGCCTTGAAGCCATAGTTATTTTCTTCTAGGCTGTAGTTAATTTGAAGCACAGATGCATTGAAACTGACATGGCTCAGATAGCTGGAGTCTCTTTTGAACTACTGAGCTTTGATACATTTGTAAAGAAATGAACACGTTTTCCCGTGCAAGTAAAAGTGAAGTTCCTTGTTGATTTCTCTCAGAGTTGGTTTGACAGGGCCTGTCATTCAGAAATCATGCCTTGTTTTGCTGAGGCACAATGAGATACTGGGCATGGCCTTATTAATCACAGTGATTTAAGTAAGAACTGACGACACCCAGATACTCATCCCCATGCAGCGCCTCAGCAAACTAGAGCCCTCCTACAGTCATTCATCATAGATTGTAATACCATCAAAGTATCTAAAGACACTAAAACATTGGGCTTTTACCTTGACGCCACTCTAACCTTATCCAACAAATAAATGCAGTCAGATCAGCCTCTGCATACACCTGCAAACTCATCTCAGCCTGTAGACCGTATCTGACTAATCCTAACAGTGTCACCCTAGCTAGAACCCTCATTATGTCTAAAATTGACTATTGCAGTGCCCTATACTTAGGAACTAGTGAAGGGAATCCGAACAAACTACAAATCACCCAGAACAATGCTATTAGAGCAGCCCTAAACATCCCGCGAAACCACCACATCTCCGAATCTAGAACAAACCTACATTGGCTACCTGTCAAGCGGAATATTTAATTGAAAACTCTTGCCCTCACACACAAATGCCTGGCTAACAAGGCCCCCCTACCTCTGTAGTCGGATCACACTCCATTCTTCCACCCAACCTCAAAGAACCGCCCAGACCCACTGTCTATCGATCCCAAGGTTCAAACTCCAAAAAGCTGGGGGTTCGAGCTTCCCTGTCCTTGCCTCCAAGCTGTGGAACGCCCTCCCCGTCACCATCAGATCTGAAGACTCATTTAACATCTTTAAGTCTAAAACAAAATCATGGCTTTTCAACCAGAACTGAGACACTCCTACCTATGCTCTACAAACTATAACCTTACAAGTACCAGTGCTGCCGCTGCCGTCTATCCCCTTAGTTCCCTTCTTTATGCCTCCCCTGTTAACATCTTGTAACTCATGTATTTAGCTATGTCTGTAATTATTATCCATGTATATAATTATGTATGTATATAAGTTCTATATGTATGTAACTTATGCACAAGTTGTGCCCTGATGCCTCCGGGCCTGATGGTGCATGTTACACATAAACAAAATACAAATACAAATAAGAACAGATGGAAATAGCGTCAGCAGCATTATTTTCAAGGTGAAAAGTTTCCTTTATAGTGGAGATCTTGGGCTTTCAGCAAAGCAGTGCTGCCTTTTCACTCCATTTCTTTAGTGCATGTAAGAACACACTGGCACACTCCCTTAGTGTGTCCCCTTGTTCCATCCTGCCCCTGTGTGCTTGGCAAGAAGGTGCAGCCATCTTTTTGTTGCTGCATTTTGCTGTTTCTGCGCTCATGCAGCTTGGTGATGTGGGGAAATACTGTTGAGTGGGTCAATATATCCCACAGTACTCCAGTGTTCACTGGGGAAGCAGTTGAGACATAAGGGGAGAGGATGGTTATTTGTTTCCTGATGTTGAGGAAGGAGGCAATCCATTTAAGAGTAGTGCCACAGATTCCTAGGGAGTGAAGTCGGTCGAGTAGGATTGAGTGGTTAACCGTGTCAAAGGCTGCAGAGAGATCGAGGAAAATCAAAGCTGCTCAGCCTTCAAAGTCTGCAGTGACCTTGAGATCATCCCAGATGGATATCAGAGTGGTTTTAGTTCCATGTCAGGGTCTGAAGCCTGATTGTGCGGGGTTGATGTGGCAGTGGGATTCTACAAAGGAGTTGAGCTGGGAGTATGCAGTCAGGTTAATGAGTTTTACGAGAAATCTGCTGTTGGAGATCGGTTTGTAATTCTTGGAGTCAAGCGGGTCAAGGGATGTCTTTTTTAGAAGTGGCTTGGCATGCACTATTTTCAAGGCATCATGGAAAATGGCAGAGGTGAGGTATCATTAGGTAACATTATGGTACAAAAAGCGACTGAGGTTAAATAACAACGCCATCATAGTGAGTTATTTAAAAGCATATAAATCAATTGAAGCATATACCCCTATGGTTACAAAGGCTAAAATAAGGAAGATTCATGATAGTTGGCTCCTGGTTTTCACAAGAGATAGTCACACAAATCATCTTTGGACTTGCAAAAGGTGGTTGAAATTGAAATCGATCTCGCATAGCTATGAAGTAGACCTAGTTAAATTAGCAACAAATGCGAATAGCTGTCGCTTCATAATGGAGCGTGCGTCTATCCCAAATTATATAATGGCGTATCCTAGTAGTTGGACTGTCAGATACTATCTGATGATAACATTCAGTATATGTCCTGTGCTAGAAATCATAGGAACGTGGATGCATATAAGGTGCTCTCGACTATGTCGACTATGTGCTACTGATATAATAGAGACTGCCAAGCATATTTTAGTTTACTGCGTAAGCTTAAATAGTCTGTGAGAAAAATGGCTCAAATTCTATAATAACAAATGCAACAGCACTAAGACTGTAGACATGTGGTGTAAACTAACTAATGGATGGAAATGATATTAATTATTTGTATTTTATTTTGACATTCTTTATGTAATGTATAGAGTTTTTAAATTAATTATCACAATGTGTTACATACATTTTAACTGTTGAAACCTTTAGATTATAAAGAATGGTGCAGGTTGCCAAAGAACTGATGTTTGCATTTAGCGCATTATGATAAACTGTGCAAGACAGATAGGTGCTGTGTTATGTGTTTTAACCATTAGTTTTGTAGTGTAGTATTGGTTGTTTCTTTTTAATGATTGTGATGTTGTATATATATATATATATATATATATATATCTTACTTCAGCTGTCGTTTCCGCAGTTGGTGGAGGAACACTCCTTGGTCCCAGAAGAAATTACAAAATCAGGAAACCAAAATGCAAAATTGTTCCACTTTATTTAGATATCAAAAGGAAAAAATCCATAAAATCATTGCACATCCTCATGGCAAGAAAAGGTTTTCACAAGCCACTCACATTGTGGCCCTCCCAAGGTAGCTGGCGCATAGTGGATGGAGTCTACGCGTTTCACGGTCCACTGACCGCTTGTTCACCACTAGTGACCCAAACATTGTAAAGGGTTAAAATACCCCATGTGACATGTGGACAGACATAAAGAGAGGACTACCCAATCTATCTGTCGACTAACCGTGTCGGCCATAATGGAACAGGTCTGTTTTATCATAGGGTTTGCCAAACCCAGGCTGCTATGTATCTTGGCCCTCCTTATAAGTAACATATCTTGAAACTTGGTGAAGGTACCAGTTATTGACATAAGGTTTGTGTGTCACAGTTTAGTGCTTGTCGTTTCCTCTTCATTGTGTGATGGAGATCAAATGACCTGCTGCATAACCCTGTACAGATGATGCTCTCTGGTAGTTCCAAAGGTGATAGAAATGCAATACTATTATAGATAATGAAGTACATTTAATATTAATTTAATATTACTCGCAGCATAGCTAAAAAATGCATAATGCTATTAGCGTAGCCATGAAGTGCATAGTGCACATGTTGATTAATCTAAAAATGTATTGCAGATTGCTCTCAGCATAGCTGTAAGGTGCATAATGTCAGCAACATAGCCATAAAGTGCATACTGCCCCTATTTACTAAGTCTAAATGGTCCTTCACGACGCCTGCCATACTTGATATTAAGGGTTGGCGGGTATTTGACTAAAACCTTCACCGGCTGGCCTTCGGTTTATATAAACATATGGTACTCGTACCTTGGTTCAAGGTGCAATGTGCTAGCAGCTATTTTGAAAAAAGTGCTATTCGTCTCTCCCTCCAGAAAGTGCAAGTGCCTATAATTCTGCCAAGGACAGGTACCAATCTTTATAAACAGATTAAAATCATAAAAAGGTTTAAAATCTCAGTATGAACGGCCACATGTCACATCTAATTAAAACCCTACGAATATCATTCTGAGTTGGATCACCCAAACCCATCAAATCCCAAAGGTGAATTAAAATTGCACAGTCTCTACTGTTAACCCGATACTGGAAAAGAGAGGAGGTAGGGAACAAAAGACCAACACAACAGACAAAATCTCCAAACGGACAAAAGGACTTATACCACAGGAAATCCTTTCTTCTCATACTGGGTACAATCTACTCGGGAGAGCAAGTTCGCTTGCATATCATGGTCCACATTAGTACTCCGATCAAAATTCTATCAGTCTCATTGCATCATAACAATTCAAATATTAACCCAGGAACGTGTAGAGTTCTTCATCTGTATTGTGCCCACCGGGAGTTTTGCTTTCAAAATCTAAGATGCAACAAGTTTCTTTTTGTCGAAGTTTCTTCTCTCTGATACCTCCTCTGGGATGGTTCTCTATCTTGTGTATCCCAAAGAAGTAGAAACTGTCTATCTTCGCTCATGATAATCACTAAAGTGCTTGGCCATGGGATCATTCGGATCTTGGTGTTGAATGGCCCTCACATGTTGTTGGATCCGAATTTTCGGTTTACACTTAGTACTCCCGATGTACCATTTCTTACATGCACATGCCAGTACATAAACTACAAAATCTGTTTTGCATGTGATCTTCTCCTGAATGGTAATGGAATTACCTAGCACCGGATGTTCATAGGACACACAGTTTTTTGCAAATTTGCAAATGTTGCATCTGGTGCACTTTCGGAAACCAGGCTTCTGTGTTTTTAGCCATGTTTCTTTTGTGGATGGACCATCCATGAAGCTTTGTACCAAACTGTCTTTTAGGGATCGATTCTGTCTGTAACTTATTTCAGGATTCATTTTCAGATTTGCAGCCAAATCCTTATCTGCCAGTAAGATCCTCCAATGTCTACAGAATATTTGTTTCACTTCTGTTACCTCACTGTTGAAGGTTAGAATCATTCTCGTAGTTTTGTTTTCATTTATTGGTTCGACTGGCTTGTGTGATCCTGTGAGGAGCTCCGATCTTTCTTGTTTTCTTGCTTTAATGTATGCTTTCTCTATGATTTTTTTGGGGTAGCATTGTTCAAGGAAGCCAAATGCTGCACTTTTACTGTCCTGATCATATGCCGCTAGGGTGGAGCTGTTCCACCTAATTCTTATAAACTCCCTTACGGGATGCTCCACACCAGGTTCTTGGAATGTCCACTTGTTGCATGCAGAGGAGTATTAGTTCCAGTAAATTTTCTGTGCAGCTCAGTTGTTAGGGTCTGGTTCACAATCCTTAAATTCACATCTAGGAAGGTTAGAAAGGAACGACTATGTGTCTCTGTGAACCTTAAGTTATGTTCATTATTGTTGAGAGTTTTCACAAAGTCTACTGAGGCTTCTTCTGACCCTTTCCAAATTATAAAAAGGTCATCAATGTATTTTAGCCATAATACAACATCTTCCGTGGATATTTGGTTCTTGTCCGACCATACATCTTTTGCTTCCCAAGCCCCCATTGTCAAGTTAACATACGATGGGGCAAATGTAGTGCCCATTGCGGTGCCTTGCACCTGTCTGAAATATTAATTATTGAATAAGAAAGCATTATTTGTCAGGCACAAATTGATCATTTCAAGAATCATTTCTGTGTGTTCCAGGTAATTTAATGATCTGCTGTTTAAAAAGCTTTCACATGCGTTGATGCCATATTTGTGTCCTATGCATGTGTATAAAGAAACAACATCCATTGTAGCCAGTATATAGATTGTGTCCCAAGGTATATTTTCAATGCGTGTGAGAAAGTCTGTTGTGTCTTTTAGGTAGGATGGAAGTGATGACACAAAGGGAAAGAGGGTCTCGTCTATGTATCTTGACATATTCTCAAACGTTGAACTTATAGATGAGACTATGGGCCTCGATGGAGGTTTTTTCATGTCCTTATGTATCTTCGGGAGAAAGTATATTGTAGGAATGTTTGCATTTGGGGTTGAAAGGAATTTACAATTTTCATCTGTTAAGATGCCCTTCTCTTCCCATTTCTTAAGGAAATTATTCAGTGTGTTTTCCAATTCTTGACTCGGGTTGTTTGGCACTCTCTCATAACAATTCTTATTGTTGAGTTGCTTATATGCCCCCTTAATATAATCTTCTCTGTCCATGAGGACGATGTTGCGTCCTTTATCTGAGGGCTTTATAATGCAGGTCTCTAGGGTCTGTATTTCTTTCAGAGCCACCCTGTCCGCAACTGATAGGTTGTCTTTATATCTCGATCTTTTCTTTCTCCTAAATTTCTTTAGATCTTCGATCACAAGTGTCTGGAATGCTTCGATATTGTTCCTCAAGTTATTAATTGGATTAAACTTTGACTTCTGTTTTAGCTCTTCTTCGTCCAGTCTGTTTTTACGTTTAATTCCTCTAAATTTATTGTTATCAATTCTGGATTTGTGTCAAGTTCTGTTTCTTCTCCTTTTGAAGAATGGTGGCAAGGTCTTTTATAAAATGCCCACAATAAGTCATCATCCCCAGAAAGCTGTGCACCTTTTAAACATTCTTGGGAGGTTTGGCATCCTTTATGTCTTTCACCTTGGCCAGATCAGCCGAGATGCCTCCTTCTTGGAACACAAAACCAAAAGATTCTAGCCGTCTCTGCAGAAATTTGCATTTGTCTTTGTGAAGCGTGGGCCCCAATGAGCGAATTCGCTACAATGCTTTCTCCAGTCTTTCCAGATGTTCCACCTCTGACTTCTTGAACACAAGGATATTGTCACTGATGTGTAGAGCCCCTGGGAGGCTGGTCAGATCACCCCTCACTGAGTTATGGAACATTTTGTCTGCTGAGGAGACCCTAAACGTCAGTCTCTTATAACGATATTGGCCTCTGTGGGTGGTGAAGGTCTTAATATATCTAGACTTCAGCTGTAGGACCAACTGATGGTACCCCGCACTTAAGTCCAGTTTAGAAAGAAATACTGCACCCTGCAGATCCATCACTATGTCATCAATCATTGGAATAATGTGCCTCTCCCTCTTCATTGCATTGTTGGGGAGGCACATATCAACACAGATATGTACAGAGTCAGGTTGCTTTGTTTTCCGGTCCACCACTAGTTCTCGCTCCACTTGTTCTCTCAGGTGAAAGGGAACCTGCCTGTGCTTCAGAGCTACTGACTCACACAGTTTCGCCAATATGTAGGCAAATCAGTCACCCTTTCATTTTCCCAATGCCAGAGAACACATCTGCAAATATCTAAACCAGCGATGGAACATCTATGTACACCACAAAAGCACATTTAAGAAATGTGCATGGCCTCGGCTGCAGCACAACCCAGCAGTAAGTCTTCACTCAATGTTGTAATAAAAAACGTTGCTTTTATTCTATTCCCTTTCTAGTGCCACAGTCAATACGAGCATGCCCTCCAGACTTAGGGGTGTTGTGCCCACAATAGTGAAAATGTGCGCCGGGGTTTTGCGTTGTGACGCAGGCCCCTCTAACATGAGGTGGTGGGAATGAACCATGACATTCACCAAAGCCATTGTGTCACTGAGGATAGTTACCTTTGTTCCATCTACGCACACCAAATATTTGGGTTGGCATTTGTAGAGACTGAGCCAAGTACCTCAAGTATCTCGCCCATATTGCCTATATGTTGGGAACCACAGTGTGAAGTACGTGCAGTTCCAGTGAAAATACCAATACCAAGAAGAATCCTGGAGCAAGGTTCCCATTAGGAAAGACATACCTGCATACAAGACAGTATTGTACAGGGGAGAGCCCCCTCCCCCTCAAACTGAATGTATAGGAGGTAGGCCCCACCATCTCAAACAGAATGCTGATAACTTGTTGGATTGATCAATGACTTTAATATTGCGAAAATAAGAAATGTAGTGCCTTTCAGAAAAGCGCTTTGAAGGGCGGTCTATTTTGTGGGGTCAGATTGTCGTGCACAGTAGAGAATATGTCAAGTAGTACTTGTTTATGATAAATTATCAAATAATCTAGATTCAAAACTGAGCAGGTACCAAGTTTTGCGTAAAAGATAGGTTGGTCAGGCATTTTGTAATTTGATCAGCCATTTGGAGTGGGACAAAGTCAGGCAAACTCTAAGATGGATGCTAGATACAAAATGGTGGACGTTTGCAAGTCATGCCAGAAATAATGATATAATTACATCATGGAAGTTCAGTGAGAGTTCAGTAGCCAAGGACATGGTGTCTGGACTTCTAGCCTGTAATCTTGACAGTGACGGACCAGGAAAGCCATGTATTGATCAAGGGAAGTACAGACATCTGGTTAAACTAGCAACAATTGCTCAGTTCGCAGAGGAGGCACATAGCTGACACCAATACTTGGGCTTCTGTGACAGAGAGATAGGATGCTGTTTGCAAAAAATATCTCAGGATTGACGTCAGTAATTTTCTCTCCTGATACTTGAAAGGATTCACTTTAAAGGTCGAGTGTATCATACACAATGTTAATTAGTCATATGCGTAGGTATGACGTAGGTACTTGGCGAGTTACATTTCAGTCAACCAATCCTAGAAGGGGAAGGGGCTTGTCTTGGAGTGCCTAAACCTATGAGAGTGCACTGTATCATAAATAGGGAGCTGAGCCAAGCGAATAGCAAATATAAGGAGGGAACATTTATAACTTTTGGGAGATCTGCTGGAGCCTTGATGTATGATGACCGCCGTGTTTTGCCCTGCTGTAATTTGAAAGAATAAAGATGACTTTGAAAATCCAGATGAGTCTTTTGCTTGCTTCCTTACTTGGTCCTCAGAATGCCTTCCCAGATCCAGAGAGATGTCAAGACCCTAGGAAGGGCGCTGGGTTCTCAGAACAGTATGATGGCCATTTGAATGAAATCCCAGAAGAAGCATGAAAAAAGAGCAAAAGAGCAGATTGGTGACGTCATGCAGAGTCATACTGATGCACCTAGAAGAGATGCAGAGACAAGAAAGTGAAGATAGTCTATAAAGCATCAAGAAAGTATCAAAGATAAGTGACATCTCTGGCTCAAGATGAAAAGGCTTATGCTCCATAAACGATGAAGATATAAAGTTACTTTACACGTGTACAGATGTAAAGAAACACAAGTAGATGAAGTATTCTTGAGGATAGCTATGTAGTGAATATACTGCCGCAAGTGCCAACATATTTATATATATATATATATATATATATATATATATATATATATATATATATATAGGAGTAAGTAAAGTGTGGGTGATTCCACTACGCATTAAAGCAGAGCTGGACCAGAAAATTGCTTTTTTCAACTCATGAAACCCTTCCTCCATTTCTTTAGTCCAGACAATTTTTTACTGAGTTGCCTGTGCTTTTTTCAGAGACTATAACAAGGGCCTTATATAAGAACTATAATCGAAGACCCATGCTCTAACATAATTGCATAGCCCCAAAAATGTTGCATGTTCTTTATTGTTTGTGG
Organism: Ambystoma mexicanum; assembly: GCF_040938575.1. Classification (NCBI taxonomy): domain Eukaryota; kingdom Metazoa; phylum Chordata; class Amphibia; order Caudata; family Ambystomatidae; genus Ambystoma; species Ambystoma mexicanum. The sequence continues at coordinate 1,120,046,066 of NC_090922.1, read as the reverse complement.
CTTTGCTGTTTTCAAAAAAGCCTCAGCCCTTACAGGAGTAACTTTCTTTCCTTCATGAGAATTTAACTGACCTATGTATAGCACCTCTTCTTGGCGATACTGTAATTTCTCCTGTCTACCTTATATCCTTTCTCTGCGAGAATAATCATTAGCTGAACTGAGTCCTGTCTGCACTCTTCCTCTGAGGTGCTACAGACTAAGATTTCATCCACGTATTGCAGCACAACACTTAGAAAATCAGTATTGCTTAAGTCCATCTACAAGACTCTATTGAAAATCGACAGAGAATCACAGTGATGAAGGACACATGCTCTTTGTCCTCACTTCCGAAAAACTGTTCTACCTTCTCCTCAATGGGTTCAATGTTCACCACTGTCTGTGGCTGTCTTGGGACAGCTTGTCGAGGTCTAGCAGGGCCTTTGGATTGTGTACCTGGCACAGGACCATGGCATAGTTTCACAAAATGATTATTAGCACCACATCTCCTACACGTGTAGCCTTTTGCCGGGCAGTCACTAGAATCTGGGTTAAGGCGGTTAAGGTGGTGGCGCCTCTATCTTCTTGTCTCGTCGGGCCCACACACTGTTTTTAACAGGTTTGGACATCTGCTGTCTTCTTATCTGATATTTGCTCCAGCATGACAGTTTTCATTGCAGCGTCCATTTTCAAGGGACATGTATCTGCCAACTCGTGCGATCGGCTCAATTCGAGCATCCTGGTCACTGTGATGCCGGTTCTCTCAATATTTGAATCCTCATCTTTTCTGAAGAGCATCCCTGTATCAGCTGTTGATGAACCTACTCCTCTTCATTGGCCAAAGCGGATGAGAGCGCCAACTGTCTTAACCTGCCATGAAATGCATCCAGTGATTCCTCATCCTTCTGTACGGCAGAGCGCATGTCAAAATGCTCATTATCAGCATTCACTATCTGAGTGAAGTTCTCCTGCAGTGCAGTCTTTGCAGCATGATAAGAGTCATGCACAGGCCATAGGGTCTTGAACACCTTGTGTCTCGTTGGGCAAGCAGCGTGTAATAGCGTGGACTTCATGGCATTATCGTTGATCTCACCAAGTGCATTGAATTACATCTCCAACCTTTCGATCCATAGACTCCATTGTGGGCCCAGGCTGGATGGGGCAGCAGACAGAGCCATCAGATTCTGCTGAAGGGGCCAGTGACCCTTGCTGCACAGCTGCGGGGGCCACACCAGCGTTGTCCTCCATGGTGTTGCCTTGTTATACACACACTGTTATACACCCTTTTCCGTGCCCAAGCACTTCAGAAACCAGGGTACACGAGTCACCCGGGAGCCACAACCCAGGGTGGCACTTCCAGGCTTGCCACCCTCTGACCACAGGAGCCTCAGCAGAGGACCTGAATAGATTGTGGACCTACACACACACACACACACCCACAGAGTAGAGGAAAACATTGTTTATTTTATTCTGCCGAGGTGCATAAGCACTCCACACAGGAGCTGCAACATGGGGGGGGCAGTCCTGTGTATGCCCGGACTATCTCTGGAGTCTGTCAGGCACTCCAACACCTAACGCCAAATGAGGTACGCTGCGGCACTCTCCTGGACACAGGACACGTGCGCGCATGTGGTAACCACAATAAACTGCAGCAGCAACTTTGGGAGGTTTCCTGGACCCCGAGATCACTCGTGGGCTGAGCAACCTCTCCGTCGCCATTGTTGTGTGGGGTAAGGCCGCACCCACAATATCGTGCTTGGCGCGGGAACAGAAATATGGACACAATATTTCTGTGTTGGGCTCTGCTTGTGCACTGCCTTGTGTGACGCCCCTTTTATTAGAGAAACTTGCATACATCAATGTAATCCTTGTGAACTAGAGGAACTTTTCAAGTAGAGATATCTTGAGGTGTACCTTTGCGACTTATTTATGATTGCTCTTTGAGCTGATTATGCCTTCTTTGTGTAATATCTTTCTTTCTCCATTAATTGCTAAGTTGTCGCATGGGTGTGGGTCACACGGAGACACTGAGTTCCTCGACTCATTTTGAAAAATATGAGAAAAGTCAGCTTGTCCCTATACCTCTTTGTGCCAATTTTAATACATAGCCAAAAATCACAAAAGCCGATTTTTCTTGAAAAGGAGTATTCCTTGATTTATTAACTTGTGTTTAGCCCTTATCGGATGACACGTGTTTCGGCGTATGTCTTGCGCCTTTTTCAAATCCGGGCTGTTTATATACATGAAAAATAAAACAAAATCAAATACAATATTGAATAACTCGTTGTGTTGCATCCGCCTTAGCTATTACTGCATAGTAAAAGTGGTGACTTTCATTACTGTTGTAAAACCATATGTTAAATTTTCCCCAAAACGAAAAGCAAAATGACACCTTTGCCTTACACCTCGTGCAATAATTTGTGTACCAATCAAATAAGAAGGAAAAAATATCAATGAGATGTATACGTTACAGAAATGGGGAGGATAAATCGGAAAACATATCTTAATTGTATTTTAAAATATTTTGTTAAATGTCCAATTCAGCAATCCCTTACCCTTCCTTGTGAGGTTACAGTTCTCCCTCTGAAAAATGTCTTTCTTAGCTGGTCAAGCGGCCGGGGTCCTAGGGTTCAATCCCTCCTATACACAAAATTACATATGATGTTATCAGCTTACGTTAATATTCGTATTGAGTCCACGGTCAATCGCTTTTACTTTTTCACCTTTTATTTATATATTCATTACCAATTGAGAAAATCTCTTTATCACATTACTAAATATTTCCAATTGTCCCTATGATTCTGAGGCTTAGTTATATTTGCCCACATGAATTACTTTCAGATTCAGTATGTTACAGTAGCGTAGTGCTTCTCCTTGCTAGTACCGGAGAGAAAAAACCCTTTCCTAGTCTAGGAATACGTGCACTGTTATCTAGGCACGCGTGAGCGGTTATCAAGTTTTAAGACATTTGCCTTTTCCACGAGTTTGTTTTTTTTTTTTTTAAATTTTATGTTTATTGGTTTTACAAAGAACAGAAAAATGCAAACATTGTTTAAACACAGTTTTACATCCCTCAGGGGGGCAAGTCAGGCACGAAATGCAAATCAGAACAATATGCTAAGAGTCTCTTAGTCGTGCGACAGTCCCCGTTACCTGAGTATGCTTCGTTGGCTGTTTGCCGTACTCCCTCCCCCCCCCCCCACTTGGTTTGTTGTACATCACAAATGCAATCGTCTAACAGTAACATCGGCATTGTGCGGTTGGCACAGGGCTAAACGTTGCAAAGTATTAGCAGTCGGACTTAGGTGACTCGCTTTCTGTATTTTGTAATGTTCTTTGTATTGTCCTTTGGACGTGGCATCATCCGGTCGGGTTTTGAGGCTCCTCTGACTGGGAGGCAGAGGGGGGTGAGATGTACGTGTTCTTGAAATCCATCCATAGGGTTTCACATTTCGCGGATTTATTGTGCAAGGAGGCGGTGATCGTTTCCATCACATAGATATTTGTAGCAATTTTGATCCACTCGGCTTTCCCTGGGGTCCGGTGGGACTTCCATTTGGTCGCTATGAGGGCTCTTGCCGCCAACAACAGCTGGGGGGCCAGGCCTTTCACCCGGAGCCATTCTTCCTCGTCTCTTTCAAGGCCAAACAAAACAAGGTGTGGGTCGAGTTCTCTGTGAGTATTATCTATCTCCTTAATCCATCCCAAAACCTCAGTCCAGAACACCTTGATGCGCGGGCAGCTCCACCACATATGCCAATAGTTGGCATTTTCTCCACACCCCCTCCAGCATTTCGGGCTCATGGATTGGGACATTTTAGAGAGTCGGAGTGGGTCATAGTGCCATCTATGTAGGAGCTTTATTGCATGGAGTTTGTACTGGCTGGAGATGGAGGATTTGGGTGCGGCTTTGCACATCTGGTCCCATTGGTCGGGGAGTATCTCCTCACCTAAGTCTTTTTCCCATCTGGCTTTGAGGGGTTCCGTATTGCCGCCTCCTGCTGCTAAGAGTGTTTGGTACATCACGGATATGAGGCCTTTCATTTCCGATCTGGAGTCCAGAAGTTTCTCAAAGGCGGTGAGGTCTCTTCTCAATTTTGCTCTCCATTCAGATTTTGTCAACACCCCTTTCAATTGGATAAAGTGAAATGTCGATAGGGTACCTATCCCCAGAGCCGTTGTCAGGTCCGGTAGTGTAATGAACGAGTCTTTTTTCTGGAGTTGCCCTATCCTTTCAAGGCCCGCTTCATACCATGATTGGAATCGCTCCAGGTTCGGAATATGGTCATTTACACCAGGAGACCATAGGTGACTAAGCGGGGATGGCCAGGTGGTGACTTCTCGCATCCCTTTCCCGGTGCGCCATATGTTCCATATAGTAGTCAATATGGGGTGTTGTTTGATTCTCCTCTGCACCCGTTGGTATGGGGACCAGAGCCATTCTGCTACCGTGGCAGGGGACAAATAGTGGTTATCCATCTGGACCCATTGCAGGTGTTTGTGGTCTCTAAGGTGTGGGATTAGGACGCGCAACTGGGCAGCTTTATAATAATTCCGTAAGTCAGGAAGACCCATCCCCCCTTTTTCTGTGGGGAGAATAAGCGTGTCATATGGGACCCTCGGTCTCTTCCCCTGCCAGATGAACCGCAGCATGGTCCTCCGGGCCTCAACAAAAAATTGGTCAGGTATCACGATCGGTAACATCTGGAAGGGGTATAGAAAGCGAGGGAGGCACACCATCTTAACGGCGTTGATACGCCCCAGCCATGAGATCGTCAGTTTGCTCCATCTCTCGAGATCTCTTGCAAAGCTTCGGAGAAGCTGGGGGAAGTTGGCCTCATAGAGGTCATCTAGGGTTCTAGTGATCTTTATACCTAGGTATTGTAATGTCACGTGTTCTATTTTAAGCCCGAGGGAGAGGAACTTTGCCTCATTTTCGACCGGGGCACCTTGGAGAGGAAAGAGGATGGACTTGGACATATTCACTTTGAATCCGGAGAACCGACCGTATTCTTCTATTAGGGCTATGGCATGAGGGATTGAGGTCATAGGTCTGGTTAGGTGTAGGAGGATGTCATCAGCGTACAACGCTGCTTTGTATTCGGTCCCTCCCAGCCGTATTCCCTCTATTCGGGAGTCGTCTCTGAGCTTTTGTGCCAGGGGCTCCAGGGAAAGTGCGAACAGGATCGCTGAGAGCGGGCATCCCTGTCTGGTCCCCCTTTGCAGTTCAAACCACCTGGAGTATTCTCCATTTACGAAAATTGACGCTTTGGGAGAGGCATAAAGAGCTCGTATCCCATCGCAGAATTTGGGGCCTATTCCCACTTTCCGGAGGACTGCACCTAGGAAGTCCCATTCCACCCTGTCAAAGGCCTTTTCCGCGTCAAGCGAAAGGAGGGCCGGGTCGTCTTGGAGGCTGTGTCCAGCGTGGACAAGGTGCAGAGTCTTGCGCATGGTGTCGGCACCCTGCCTGCCGAGGATGAATCCGACCTGGTCGGAGTGGACTAGTTTGGGCATTAAAGTTTCTAATCTGGCTGCCAATATTCTGGCATAAATCTTCGCGTCCAGATTGAGGAGGGAAATGGGGCGGTACGATCCACATAGTTTGGGGTCCCTACCCTCTTTAGGGATGACAGATATGAGGGCTTTCTTAAAAGAATCTGGGGCGGTCCCGGAGCTCACTATCTCGTTAAAAAGTTCCGTGAGGAAGGGTGACAACTGGTCGGCGAAGGTCTTATAGAAGCCGGCTGTGTAGCCATCTTCGCCCGGAGACTTCCCTAGTTTGAGTCGTTTGATCGCGTCTCTCGTTTCACTTTCAGTTATGGGGCTATCGAGGAGTTCGGCTTCCATTTGCGTTACCGTAGGAATGGTAATTGGGGACAGATAGGACGTTATGTCAGAGTGAGCCGGTAGCAGCTCGGAGGTATATAGATTTTCGTAAAAGGTGGCGAAACGCTCGGGTATTGAGCAGGGTGTGTGTGTCGTGGGGTTAGTGGGCTCTAATATCTCCTTCACCTTGCGTTCCTCTCTCCGTTCCCTGAGTCTGGCAGCTAAGAGTGCATCGGCCTTGTCCCCTTTTTCATAGTATGTTTGTTTCAGGAATTGCAGTTTCCGCACCACTTGGCCATGCTCCACCAATCGTAGTTCTTCTCTTTTGCGGTGGGCCATGTCTAGCTTGGCGGAGTCTACCTCTGTTCCATCTCTCAATTCACTCTCCAGTTGGTGTATTTCACTGCGTAACTTGTTTTCGACAATCTTCCGCTCCCTCTTTTTAGAGGAGCCCTCGCGCATTAGCAGGCCTCTCCACGTAGCTTTCCCAGCTTCCCAGATCCCTTGTTTGGAGACCTCTCCGTTGTCATTTGTCCTAAAATATTCTTCAATCTCGGTCTCCATTTCTCCCCTGAAAACCGTATCGGTCCAAAGGGACTCATTGCAGCGCCACGATCCTCCGGCAACAGGCAAGTCAGCCCAGTCGACGTCCGCCAATACCATATCGTGGTCTGTCCATGTAGTCGGGACTATACCGGAGTAGCTTGCGGACTTCGCTAGATCAGACGAGAGGAATATATAGTCTATGCGCGTGAATGTGCCATGAGGGTTCGAGTAAAAGGTGAAGCCCTTTTCGTCATGGTGCTGTACTCTCCATACGTCACGTAGGTCGTATAACTCCATCAGAGCAGCGAATTCAGTGTGGGCCCCTCTATGTTGATTCCGTGTGTCGGGGTTGCCTGGTCTCCAGTCTACAGATGGATCCATCCACTGGTTGAAATCGCCTCCCACCACGAGATGGCCTGCAGTTTCCAGCACTATCTTGGGGATCGTTTTCCTGAGGAATGCGGTCTGTCCGGTGTTGGGCGAGTATACTGTGGCAATCGTGACCTGAACCCTTGCAATTTTCCCCACAATCAAGAGGGCCCGTCCGCTCACATCCGACCAGGACTTCTCTAATTCGAACCCGACTCCTTTCTTAATGAGGATTCCAACCCCTCCTTTTCTGAGCGGGCCAGAGCCCCAAAATTCCGTGCCTCCCCTAGTTCCCAGAACTGTCCGCTCCTCGCCTCTCGCGAATTTTGTCTCCTGTATGAGGAGAATGTCTATGCCAGATCTTCGAAATTCTCTATGTACCAGTGACCTCTTGGTAGGAGAGTTCAGTCCTTTCACATTGATTGACCCAATCCTGAGAAGACCCTTGCCCTTGACCTTCTCATGTGATGCCATTGGTGGTCTGTAGTCTGGAATCCGTCGCCTCCAGAGTCCGAAAAGACCTGCAGGTACCCTGTGTCACCGCAAACACGATACCTTGAAACGAGTGCAATGATATTTGTACATTTCCCAAGTGTTCATTATCTCTCTCCCCTTCTCTCGTGTCCCACCATACTCGATGGGGCTTGTTTGAGCGTAGGAATAGGGTGTGCTGCGTCGGCAGCCGTTGACGGCGTCCGGAACGGACTGGGTGGAAACGTATGGTCCGTTGGCGGACCATCGGTGGGAACCGTCGTCCCACGGTCCCGATCATATTTCCCATCGCTACTTAAGGGTGAGCCCCCATCTTCTTTCTCCCTCCCCCAAACATTATACAGTTTCTACAACAGTAACAACAAACAGGTGAAAAATTCCAACGTTACGTGCGGTTTACTGGACTCTCCGCGGGAGTCCTCATCACTTTTCGGTCCGGAGGGATGCCCCGCCAGCGGCGACATCCGTTCAGCGGGGTCCGCCATGTAACGATCTCCGCGGGAGACAGTGCAGCCCACTGTGGCCATGGCTGTGGTCAGCTCAGATTTCGCCTGGGTCCCTTGGCTCAGGTCTGCTCGGGGGTGTTGTTGGGGCGTCTATATTTTCTTGATCCCTTTACCCTCTTGCGTCTAGGGCCCTGGAGTTCCCATTGCCTTCCCGGGCGCTCGCCGTCGTCATCCTCTTTGGTTCCCTGGTTCGCTCCGAGGAGATCGGCGATACAATCCTTGATTTCTTCTTCGGAGCGTAGGATCAGTTTTCTGCTACCATGCTCGAAGGTAAGCGAGAAGGGGTATCCCCATCTGTACCTTATGTTTTGGTCTTTCAGCCATTTCGTCAGGGGGCTGCAAAGGCGTCTTAGGGCTAGCGTTAGCGAAGATAAGTCTTGGTAGATGGTGATTTGCGCGCCCCCCATCGTGAGCGGGCCACCAGATCTGGCTTTTTCAAGTATTCTGGTTTTGTCTTGGTATCGGTGGAATTTGGCCAGTACAGAGCGTGGGCCGCCAGGCGGTCCTCCAGCTCTGTGTATGCGTTCAGTCTTAGGTTCATCAGTGTCCTCGTCAGCTGTTAGTATCTTGATGATATCGTGAATGGTATCTCTGAGGTCTTTCTCCGTTTCGCCATCACGTTCCGGAATGCCGAAAAAGCGAAGGTTATTCCTCCTTTCCCGGTTTTCCAGGTCATCTATCTTGAGCCTTGCCTCAATCTCTCTTTTCTCGATGTTGCGGATTCGTACATCCATCTGAGTTTCGAGGGTATCAATCGAGGTCTGATTATTCTCCACGCTTTCCAATCGCTCCTCGAAGCTGTCCATTCTCTGGGTGATTTTGTCGATTTTGCCGCCAAGATTGGCACTCATGTTTTTTATTTCAGACAGTAGAGTGGCAATGTCTCCTTTGGTGGCCGCAGCACCTGCCTCCGATGAGTCCGAGGCCATGGCGTCTATATTCCCAGAGGGTGCAGGGGATGGTCCGTAGGCAAATTTAGCCAGTTTGTGTCGTGGGTCCATGCGCAAAAATCCCGGGTTAGAGGAGGCACACGCCCCTGGACAGGGGGCCCTACCCTCTGGGAGGATGCACGGGTAGCAGGCTCAGTGTTGTCGCTTGTTCTCGGCTCTTTTTGTGGTGTGGGCCCGTTCCTCGGGCCAGGTCAGCGGAGGGTCACGGGGGAGGGTATTGCCCCGTATGTAGTGCTCAGCTGGCGGGTTACCCTTGTCCCTTCAATATGGCATTTGGCACGAGAAGCGTATGCCTAGGCAGCCAGCAGCTAGGAGCGATGGTCATGTGAGGATTGAGCTTTCACACGGATCATGCTGTGGGCCGCTTCTTTGAGTACGGCGTCTCGCGGCCTTCTCGGCCTTCAGGTGGGTCGTCCCCGCCTCTACCGCAAGGAGGTTCAGGGCTCACCGCCGGGATCTGGCGCGGCCCGGTGTTTAATAGCACCTCGCTATCCCCGGTGGGGCCGGGGGCAGCAGCACAAGCGTGGGGGTCCAGATCCAGCAGGCAGCTACTGCGGGGGCCGGCGCACTGCCGGGGCACAGCTCATAACACGCGCCGTCGGCAGCGAGGAGATGCGTGTATCACGCGGCGCCGCCGGGGCACGGGCCTGGCGCCGCGGAGTCTCGCGGTGGGGGTCCTCACTCACCCCGTGTGCATATGCCGGTCCCGGGGGGTGTCGCCTCTCCGGGGCCCCGCGTCCAGTCTGCTCCGTAGGCTCGGGGCGCGGGCCGTCACCGCAAGAGAGGCCCGTCACGGGGCCCGCCGTACTCGGGTCTCCCGCGGTGCAGCAGGCGAGCGCTCCTAAAAACTCCCCGTTCTCGGTGAAATCGGGCCCGATTTCCGTCGGGTTTCTTCTCCGTTGCGGGGGGGTCTCTTCAGACAGTAGAGTTTCGCACTTTCGTGGTGGGGGGGTCCGTTAGCGGGGGCTCATGCCGCTATCTCGGGACCATGGAGGCGGTGCTCACACGGAGAGGACGTTCATCCGTGCGCCCCCTGGTGGCCAGTCCACGAGTTTGTTTTAATTGAAAAAATAGTAATTTATCTGCTTTACACGGTTTAGACCGCGTGTGCTGCTTATGGTGGGCTTCCCACCCATTTTTAGGGCTTACCTGAAAATTATAATGCTCCTGCCCCACCCGTCGGGGGTTCCATCTTACCTGGAGTTTACTCATTGCTATTAAGGGGTCCTTTCCCTTCAGTCCTTCTTCGCTCTCAATGCGTATTTCATGGCGGCCATATTTTGGGATACCTGCCGGTTTTTCTAGGCGGCAGGTTAGCCATAGTCCTTTCCCTGCATGACTATTACGTATTTAGAACCGGTATGTTTATCCAAATTTAATTTTCTAAATTAAAGTGATAATTTGTTTATAATTCAAAGGTTCTAGTTATTGCAAACACTTCTTGTCCTACAGTTAGCCTACGCAAAGGATTATGGTTATAGTAGTCTCATGGCTGTTACTATGTTTAGTTTCTTTACTTCCTTTTAGCTGTATTCCAATGGCTGTTTTTATTATTTGTTAATCCCCACTTACGGCCTCTACATGAACCAGGATCTTTCTGAATAATTATTGTTTTCGTTTTTGTATGTGACTCCCTACTATAATTCATTGTTCCAATGGTTAATATTTATACATTCAGTTTGTACAAACACACATTTTTAACAATATTACAAACGCCTGAATAGGTATGTGTCAGTGATCACACAATTATTGTTTTGTCAATTTCAATACCAATAGGTGTTAAATCGTCATGGTGACGATTAGCACACTAACAATAGCAATAACAATTTTTTCCATGCTTTACTTCCTTTTGATCTCCATTCCATTTATATCAAAGAAAATGAACCATTTCATTGTCCGAATTCAACCCTAAAATGGCTAAGATACATTGATGATGTACTGATTATTTGGAACGGAACATCAGAAGAATTAGATTCTCTATTACATCAAGTGAATGAGAACCAATTTGGCTTAGAGTTTATTGGACAAAGTAGTCGGTCAGAAATTAACTTTTTGGATCTAACCATCTATGTATCCAGGAATCAACTACACACAAAAACGTTCAGAAAAGAAACAGAAGTGAACTGGACACTTTATGCAACCAGTTGCCACCATCAACCCTTCATTCAGAATATTCCCAAAGGGGAGTTTATTCGAGGTAGACGAAACTGTACTGAATCATCAAATTTTGAGAGAGAGTGCCAATTACTATCAGACAGATTTACAGTCAGGGGATACCCAAGAAAATTAATCACAAATGCAAGGAAGAAGGCTAAAGCATGACCAGACAATCAACATTGTCTCAAAAAATCAAAGAAGCACAACAAGAGAGTAAAATTCACTTTATTACCACGTACTGCGCAAATAACAAGGAAATTAAGAGAGTTCTAAAGAGGAATTGGTACTTATTGAAGTTGGATCCACATATATCTGAACATATTCAAGATCACCCAACAATAGTATACAAGAAAGCAAAAACTCTGAAAAGGATGCTAAATCCATCAATGTTGCCGGAAAAAGAAAAAAGAAGGAATAAGACCACAGACATGGCTACACCAACTGCAGTTAGGCTTTAGAGAATGTGGCTTTTGTTCAATGTGCCACTATGCGGCACCAGAAACAGACTTGTTCACAAATTATGATGGGGTGAAAACAAAGATCAAAGAGCAAATAAACTGCAGATCCAAATATGTTATTTATGCGGTGATATGCGTCTGCAATCTGATATACATTGGGAGCACCATTCGAGAGTTAAGAACTAGAATCAGGGAACACATTTCTGCTATTGGAAGCCAAGACAAAAACCTCCCGCTGTCCCAACATTGGCAAAATCATCACCAAATGCAGGATAAAAAAGATATAAGGTTTGTCGGTCTGAAAATAATAACGATGGGCAAACGAGGAGGGAACCAAGAATTACGTTTACGGCAGGAAGAAGCCAGACTCATATGCCGTTTCAAAACGGTAGAACAAGGGTTGAATTTGGACAATGAAATGGTTCATTTTCTTTGGTATAAATGGAATGGAGATCAAAAGGAAGTAAAGCATGTAAAAAATTGTTATTGCTATTGTTAGTGTGCTAATCGTCACCATGACGATTTAACCCCTATTGGTATTGAAATTGACAAAACAATAATTGTCTGATCACTGACACATACCTATTCAGGCGTTTGTAATATTGTTAAAAATGTGTGTTTGTACAAACTGAATGTATAAATATTAACCATTGGAACAATGAATTATAGTAGGTAGTCACATACGAAAACAATAATTATTCAGAAAGATCCTGGTTCATGTAGAGGCCATAAGTGGGGATTAACAAATAATAAAAACAGCCAATGGAATACAGCTAAAAGGAAGCAAAGAAACTAAACATAGTAACAGCCATGAGACTACTATAACCATAATCCTTTGCATAGGCTAACTGTAGGACAAGAAGTGTTTGCAATAACTAGAACCTTTGAATTATAAACAAATTATCACTTTAATTTAGAAAATTAAATTTGGATAAACATACCGGTTCTAAATACGTAATAGTCATGCAGGGAAAGGACTATGGCTAACCTGCCGCCTAGTAAAATCGGCAGGTATCCCAAAATATGGCCGCCGTGAAATACGGATTGAGAGCGAAGAAGGACTGAAGGGAAAGGACCCCTTAATAACAATGAGTAAACTCCAGGTAAAATGGAACCCCCGACGCGTGAGGCAGGAGCATTATCATTTTCAGGTAAGCCCTAAAAATGGGTGGGAAGCCCACCATAAGCAGCACACGCTGTCTAAACCGTGTAAAGCAGATAAATCACTATTTTTTCGATTCAAACGAACTCGCGGAAAAGGAAAATGTCTTAAAACTTGACAACCGCTCACGCGTGCCTAGATAACAGTGAACTCATTCCTAGACTAGGAAAGGGTTTTTTCTCTCCCGTACTAGCAAGGAGAAGCACTACGCTACTGTAACATACTGAATATGAAAGTAATTCATGTGGGCAAATATAACTAAGCCTCAGAATCATAGGGACAATTGAAAATATTTAGTAATGTGATAAAGAGATTTTCTCAATTGGTAATGAATATATAAATAAAAGGTGAAAAAGTAAAAGCGATTGACCGTGGACTCAATACGAATATTAACGTAAGCTGTTAACATCATATGTAATTTTGTGTATAGGAGGGATTGAACTCTAGGACCCCGGCCGCTTGACCAGCTAAGAAAGACATTTTTCAGAGGGGGAACTGTAACCTCACAAGGAAGGGTAAGGGATTGCTGAATTGGACATTTAACAAAATATTTTAAAATACAATTAAGATATGTTTTCCGATTTATCCTCCCCATTTCTGTAACGTATACATCTCATTGATATTTTTTCCTTCTTATTTCATTGTTACACAAATTATTGCACGAGGTGTAAGGCAAAGGTGTCATTTAGCTTTTCGTTTTGGGGAAAATTTAACATATGGTTTTACAACAGTAATGAAAGTCACCACTTTTACTATGTAGTAAATAGCTAAGGCGGATGCAACACAACAAAGTTATTCAATATTGTATTTGATTTTGTTATATTTTTCATGTATATAAACAGCCCGGATTTGAAAAAGGCGCAAGATATACGCCGAAACACGTGTCATCCGATAAGGGCTAAACACAAGTTAATAAATCAAACAATACTCCTTTTCAAGAAAAATCGGCTTTCGTGATTTTTGGCTATGTATTAAAATTGGCGCAAAGAGGTGTAGGGACAAGCTGACTTTTCTCATACATCAATGTAATACGGTTTCTTAAAGAGACCATACAACATCATGCATGCCAACCCTCACGATTTAGGTGGGAAACTCTTGATTTTTCCGAGAAGGATATTGGGTTCGCTGTGATTCTATTGCGAAAATAACAGTGACGTACAATTACAAAGTGTAATAAATATTGCATTAAAAAATATTGAAAGGCCTTTTACAATGTACATTGAAACATTCCTATTTTCGGGGGGACCTCCTGAGCCCCCGTCCCTCTCCTACTTCTAAACTCTCCTTGTCTCTCTCCCCTTGAACCCAATTTTAACCTAAATCTGTTTTCATTTTATTTTTTACACCTAAAACCCACCCCTATCATTACATTTTCTTTTCTTTATTTCAATATTTTTTCTGCTTTTCGGTATTTTTTACCCACTCTGTTATTTCTTACAATATTTTTTCACCTTTGTAAATTCATTCTTTATTATTTCCTGCAATATTATCACTGGATAACGAATATTGCTATTTTTCACATACTCCCAGCTAACATAATTCTTTCCCAAATGCATTCCTATGGGAACCTTTTAGTCTCCCAATTTCTCTGCCAGGACCACCCGCCTGCCCACACCAAAAATGATTTAATGACCATTGTTGAATTGTTTAATTTACAGGGGAACTGTCACAGTGGAGGTACATGGTGCATCCAGGCTGGAAGGGCTGTCAGTTTTCACATACTCCCAGCTAACATAATTCTTTCCCAAATGCATTCCTATGGGAACCTTTTAGTCTCCCAATTTCGCTGCCAGGACCACCCGCCTGCCCACACCAAAAATGATTTAATGACCATTGTTGAATTGTTTAATTTACAGGGGAACTGTCACAGTGGAGGTACATGGTGCATCCAGGCTGGAAGGGCTGTCAGAAATAGAATTTATGATGGCATCAGGTGCATAACCTCTGATGTGCCATGGGCAAGTACAGGGTGGTGGGATTCAGACCCTCCCAGGTGCTCTGGATGTTGGCATGCATGCAACGTCAGGTACAATCTCAACCAATGAACATTACTTGTACAACTGTCTGTTACATGCACTCTCACACAATTGACATTAATCTTTCACGAACTCACATAAATGATATTCTAACAGATTATCTCTCTACGTCCTTCACGGACTCTGCCACGATTAGAATGTCTCCCCGTACACTATCCCAAGCAAGATGCCCATGCGCAGTAGCTCGTCTCTCGTTATTTCTAGTGTGCACGCCACTGTGTCCGGTTGCTTTGCTGTGAATTCTTGTATGCGCCATATCACTGTGCGCCTCCACATGTATCCCTCCATGGAGTGCAGGGATCATCTGACCCTGGGGAATCCCTCCGGTGACCCCCGTGACGTCGCCGGTGCCTGGGAATGCACTTTGCTTCTGGATTAGCTGCAAATCCTGTGACATCACTGAGGGCGGGGTTGCAGTCGGAAACATGGCTCCTGTGGCAGGGGAGGCGACGGCTGACCGGGGTCTCAAGAGTATCGTCTGGCAGAGTAAGTGCTGTGCTTGATGGTGTCCCGGGGGGAGGAGCAGCCCCCAGGCGCCACGGGTGCCCAGGGATCACAAGTCACCGGGACACACCCCGGGGCCAGAGAAGCTGCGGCCGCTTCTCCCAGCAGTGCACTGCGAGTGAGTCTACTTCACAGGTGGACTGCTGGGCCCGGCAGATGCCGAGCAGAGCTCCCCGGGGCAGAGACCCCGAGTGCCTGCGCTGCTATGACGAGAGTAGGGCAGGCAGAAGGGTACAGGAGAGGGGAGGAAGTTGGGGGGACTTGCTGCTCTGCCTGACCCACTTGTTTATATGTGGTGTTGTTGGAGAGCCCCGAGGCTCCTGTCACGGGCTGACACTGGCCTGAAGGGCAGCACAGGAGCACTTACAGGGCGGCCCACACATTTTATGCAACTGGGAGTATGTGGCTGCGTCGGCACCCGGTGAAGGTTGGCCCAAGAGGTTTCATGTCAGATACTGACACCTTAGCAGTGGAGACGACTACAGGCTGCGGCGAGGCACTATCTTGCTGGGGTGAAACATTACACCATACCGATGTAAGGGTCAGGTGTCAGGCAATCGGAAACACACGTACCATTCATGCTGCGTGGCGGAGACACCACTTGGCCTTCAAAATGATTTCGTCCAATCATACTCCAATTATCTTTCTTCTAATGCGCTTAAAGGTAAACGCTGCTTGAATGGGACATTTTTTTTCGAATGTATTGGAAGTTGCACAAAAGGGAATTTCATTCTATTCCATCGTCTGTCACGAAAGTGAGACAAGTGAAAATCTAAAAATAGCTGCGGTCTGTGATCTATGTAGCGAATGTTATGTTCAAGACATCAGACACCTTATAATAACCTGTAAAGCCACATTGTCAAATAGAGAGAAATATTTTGCCTGATTTGTACATCATATAGAGTGGATTAACACTCCAGATTTCTGGAACAGGCTTTCGGTGGATAAGGAAATCTTCCTATCAATTGAGTTACCGAAATTGTTGAATTAAAGTTCATAAAAATTGCCCTATAAAGCAACTTGGGAGAGACAAATTGACAGCTCACTAATGCACTTTACTGGCGTTTACTATATCATGTCTAATGAGAATGTTCTATTTTATCAAAATTCTTATAATAAGTATGACTGTGTTTTCTTTCTTCTTGTTGGTTTGTTTTGTTCTGTTTTATTTTGAGTCTGTTTAAAAAGTTTAAATTTTACTGCATGCACAATAAAAAAATATCCTTGTAAACTGAGGGAAGCGCCGTTATTGCGAGATGACAAAGTTATGGCCCCTCTGCAATGTAAACTTAAATGCAACCTTGGCTCCAAATTCCATACGTTTATGATAAACCTTCTATCTGGTGGCAAAGTAATCTGAAAATATAAACCATACCTCCTGTTGTATGGTTTTGTAGGTTTTACATAATTATGAAAAGCCACATCTGATTTCAATCATACACATGCCAGCCTTGTAAACCCAGGTCCGCTATGGAAGGGATATGTGCATTCTAGTCCGCCTGTCCCTGTCAGACTAAAGGATTAGGCCTCTTTTGATTCTTTTGTGAGGTTGGGTAAAACCTCTCTCCACCAAGACAGTCCCTCCTCAGGAGTGGTCCTGCAAAACAGGAATCCAAGGGCGCGCCCTGTACAAAAGTAGAAGCCTCCCACCAGGGTGCTGCATACCAATGGGCCTTTGATGCTATGGGTCTGGGAAGGGTTAGGGTAGTCAGAGGAAGCTCAGCACAGTTGGGGAAAGGTTCAGCCATTTTGTTCCTCCTTCCTGTCTCCTCCACTTCCTTTAGCACAAAACACTGAGTATAAGGCAAGAAGGCTTGTCACAAGAACAGGGATGGGGACCCTTTCTAGTCCTCCAGTACAGAGGTCATTTCATCACAAGATTTGAATTACATTCTGACTTGTAGGATTCCCCCTTTTCTCCATTTAAAAAAAAAAAGGTTTATGGTCTTTCCCCTTTTTAAAACTGATTAAACAATACAGCCTTGATTTCTGTAATTGTGCCAATGATGCACAACTCATAGTAAAATTGTGTAACCTACTGGTCACTTTCTCTTTTCTGTTTTGCCTACCAGCTATTAACACATGCACAAATAATCTGTTGGAATTAAACTCTACCAAGTTGAAGATGCTGATTGTGCTGCTCTAGCCAAAGTGCTGGGTCTCCTTGTTTGGACAACTGAACTGGGAAATTGCCTGTGCTAGCGACACAGTGAAATATTTTGGATTATCCTTAACAATAAACACTCGTCACTATAATACACTACCATCCTAAAATAGAGCATTGAAAGTGGTTGTTCCTCCTCCTTGAACGAGAACAGAATGTTTTGATGTGCCAGCAGTCGTACAGTGTCTCCATCATGGCGTAGAGTCAATATAGTCCAAACAGTTGGGTCTGCCTCTGGTTTCAGGATAGCTGGATCCAAATGTTATGAGTCCTATTTGAGAAGATGATCTTTTAGGTATGTAACTCCCGGTCTTTGAAACTCTCTTCCCTTTAGTCTCAGGAAAATCCCCTCATTCACTACTTACAAAAACAAACTTAATACTTACCTTTTCTTGGATCACTATGGCCCTGATTTACAATCATGTTTTCAATGGGACTTCCCTTGGCAAAACGTTTTTGTAAATCGGGACCTATGTCTCTTAATTTCTAAACAGTCATGCTCTGCATCAACCTATGCAATAATGTGGAACTCTCTCCCCTGAAAACAAACTCGACCAAACCTGCACTAAATTTATATTTATTCTAATTTTGTTTTTTTTAAAGAGACACACTGCTCTATGATGCATGGATATACTTTGGGCCAGAAAAGCTGAACAGTTACCTTTCCTACATCTCAAACTAGAACATCTGCTAATGTTAGAGGGCGAGCTGCAATAGAGGACAGAAAAATTAAATCTCCCTTAAAACGAGCGAAACAGCCGCAGTGTGCGTCATGGTGAAATCTGTTATTGGATCGGGCATTTTATAGAACTTGTAGAATGTTGCTCCTAAGAGCAAACAAATCTGTGCTCTGCAGTTATTTCTAAGTCTGGCTAGGGCAAGAGTTGGCTCTTTGCCAGAGCTCTTGCAATAGCATGTAAAGGGGCTCTTCCATCAGTCAGCAACTTCATGATACAGAAATCGTACATCGGAGTGAAAACGTTGTCGAGCACGTTGTAGACACTATTTTAACTCTTTGTTGGGGAGAGAGTTGTTGAATTTCGTTTTAAGAGCTTCTTTTCTTCCATACGTATGTTATGTCTTCGACTGATGGGCGCATGCCCAAGAGGTCAGGTGCATCGAATCTGAGTGCAGCCAGGTTTGCGGCCTCTAACACGGACTGAGGTGCCTGTGCGACCTGTGAACATGACAGACAGCGATGGAGAAGCTCTGGCGGCTGCTAGAGTGGTGAGAAGGCAGCATGGATCCCTACAACCAATGCAAGAATTTGACACCTCGGGCCCACCGTCAAAACTGGGTCCGAGATGGCTTC
The DNA here is from genome assembly GCF_040938575.1 of Ambystoma mexicanum. Classification (NCBI taxonomy): domain Eukaryota; kingdom Metazoa; phylum Chordata; class Amphibia; order Caudata; family Ambystomatidae; genus Ambystoma; species Ambystoma mexicanum. The sequence goes on along the minus strand of NC_090922.1, from coordinate 1,120,027,605 downwards.
TATGGATCAAGAAACTTGACCTGTTTTTCGCTGCCCTGGGGAGACAGACGATGATGCCAAAGTGGCCACGCTGCTATACTCGGCGGGCACAGAGGTACTGCGCATTTACGAATCTCTTTCCTTACCCGTAGTGAACTATGATGCTGTCAAAACCGCGCTGAAGGATCATTTCATCCCCCTATCCAACGTTGACTTTGACAGGTTTGTCATGTGCGGGGAGAAGCAGCACGAAGAGTCGTCGTTAGATCAGTTTTGTGCACGTTTGAGACAGCTAGCCACCACGTGCAGATGGACGGATGCAGACTTAATGATCCGCCATCAACTGATTCAGGGTTGCAGTTCAGGCAAGCTGAGGAGGCAGGTCCTGAGGGAGCCGGGCATGTCGCTGGTGCAGATTTTGGACAGTGGAAGGGTGTACAAACTTGCCGAAAGTAGAGGAGCTAAGATGGATGCGGCCACACGCCCAGGCAAGCATGAGGACGCTTTTGCTGTTGCGAAACAACCCCAGACGAAGCCCAGGTGGAGTCAGAAGAGGCAGGAACCAACAACGCTGCAAGGTAATCCCGCCATTCACCAGTATTGTGGGTATGACTTGCCGCATTCAGAAAAGACTGTCCAGCTAAGACGAGAGTCTTCAGAAGATGCAATACGCCAGGGCACTATGCCGGGATGTGCAGAGCTGCTGCCCCGGTGGCCACGCAGAGAGGGCCCGCTAGGCTGGGTGGCGGGTTCAGGAAACAACGCAGTGTCACGGCCGTCGAGCAGGATGTCCAAAGACTTAACATCGCGGAAGAGGAGGAGGAGGAAGATGAAGAAGTATTTTTCATCTCAAACTTGGCTACCGGGACCAAGAAGCGCAGACCACCAACGTGCGTTGTAGACATTCAAGGGGTCCCAACACAGGTGCTAATAGATACAGGAGCCTCGGTTTGCGTACTGGCCCCTGAATATTATGAGGCCATACCAGGTCCCCCTCCGTTGGACAAATCAAGAGCAAAAATGTTCACTTTCGGTGGTGATGATCCCCCTACCCATCAAAGGGGTGTTTGTAGCCCCTGTAGCCCGAGGGGACAAAGTGATAAAACCAAGGTTTTTTGTCACTGATGTCAGACCACGGTCACTGTTGAGTTGTGCGGCCTCGGAAGCATTAGACCTGGTTCACTTTGTGCTTGCGATCTACCAAAGGGACGTCGAGTCACTTCTGGAGAGGTTTGAGAGTACCTTTCAGGGGATTGGCCGACTGAAAGCGGATCCAGTGCGACTACACATAGATGATACGATCCGCCCCACGGCGCTGAAGCACCGACGAATTTCGTTTCACCTCAGGTCACAGGTTGAAGACAAGCTCAAAGCGCTAATCAGCATGGACATTATTGAAAGGGTGGAGATGCCGACTCCTTGGGTCTCGCCAATCGTGGTGGCGCCCAAACCCAAACAACCGGGCAAGGTGCGCATCTGTGTGGACATGCGGCTGGCCAATGCAGCCATTAAGCGTGAACGCCACCTGACCCCCACGATAGACGATATCATCAGCGAACTGCAGGGGGCCAAGGTATTCTCCAAACTGGATCTAAGGGCAGGGTATCGCCAACTAGAACTGCATGCAGACTCGAGGTACATTACCACCTTTACCACGCACGAGGGTCTGTACCAATTCAAACGCCTCAGCTTTGGGATATACTCTGCCGCAGCGGTCTTTCAGAATTCCATCAGGGGCGCTCTGGCGGGCCTAAGGGGAGTAATCAATATGAGTGACGATATTCTGGTTTTCGCCACATCGCATGCCGAGCACATGAAGCGCCTAGAGGCGACCTTGCAGAGACTCAAAGACCTTGGACTCACCTTGCATCGTGAAAAATGCGAGTTCTTCAAGGACCGCATTGGGTTCTTTGGGTTTGTGTTTCACGAGAATGGTGTATCCCCAGATCCGGAGAAAGTCAGAGACATCCGGAGGCCGCAAGCCCCCAGTCGCAGACAGAAGTCCGTAGCTTTCTGGGGATGATTAACTATTGTGGCCGATTCATCCAGGGGCTGGCATCCCTCTCTGAACCCCTTCGGGGCCCTCACGAAAAATGACGCTGTTTGGGTCTGGGGCACGAGAGAGCAAGAAGCGTTCAACTCCATCAAGAAGGCGCTGTCCGATCAGGACACAGTGGCGTATTTTGACCCCTCAGCCGAATCCGAGATTGTCGTGGATGCGAGTCCCGTAGGCCTAGGGGCTGTCCTGATGCAGGAAGACACGAGAGGCGAAATGGTACCCATCGCATATGCAAGCAAAGCCCTCACAGAAACTGAAAGACGCTACTCACAGATTGAGAGGGAGGCCCTGGCCATCCTGTGGGGCTGCAAGCATTTTAGGCTGTATATTCTTGGGAAACCCGTAACTGTCATAACGGATCACAAGCCACTTCTTCCGATCCTTGCGGGTGTGTCGTCTAAACCACCTCCCAGAATTGAGCGGTGGATGCTCGGCCTTCATTGGATATGGGGTCGGGTTAGTGTACCGACCCGGAACAAACAATCCTGCGGACTATTTGTCCCGCCACCCCAACAAAGAAAGAGGACAGGGCCAGGGAGAAGTAGTAGAATGCCAAGACTTTGTCCACAATGTTGTGGAATGTGCCATGCCGGTGGCGTTGGACAGAATGGTAGTGGCAAAAGAGTCGGCGAACAATGAGGTGTTCAAGATCATCCAAACTGCAATTCGGAGCGGGGAATGGAGAGATGTCCTACAAAACAATCCAAGGAGGGAACACGGAGCACAGAGGGACCTTCAGGCGTTATGGAAGGTTTGTGAGGAACTCTCGATGTTGGAGGATGGTTTGCTGTTAAGAGGGCAGCAAATTGTAGTTCCACAATCGCTGAGGTCTCGAGTCCTGGAGCTGGCACACACCGGACATCAGGACGTGGCCAAAACAAAGGCGAGGCTGCAACCAAAAGCATGGTTCCCTATTCTGGAGGGCCTCGTTGAGTTACATGTGAAAAGATGTTTGTCGTGCCAAGCAGCGAGCCCCCTAGAAAGGGCACCGCCGATTAAGTCAATGGAGCGGAGTGAGAAGCCATGGAGTACAGTCCACGCAGATTTTGGATCCACAGGAAGGGGTATGTACTTTTTAGTGGTAGTGAACCAGTGGTGGAGGTACCCAGAGGTGGAACTCATGGACTCAATAGCCAGCGGCCATGCTATCCTGGCCTTAGAAAAAATGTTCGCCATGCATGGCTTCCCTGAAATCTTCTGCTACGACAACTGGCCGCCTTTCACTGGGAACCTATTTGCTCAATATCTGAGAGAAAAAGGAATACGGCACCGGAAGGTGTTGCCACTCTGGCCCCGGGCCAATGGAGAGGGCGAAAGGCTTATGAGGACACTTAACAAGGTCTTCCGCATAGCGGCAAACGCTGGAGGGGAACTAAAGAGGACCCTTTTCGAGTTTCTCAGGGAGTACCGAACGACACCCCACCGGTCCACTGGAGTGGCTCCAGCAGAGGCTCTGTTTGGGCGCTGCCTGAGAGGGCTCCTCCCCGAGGTGGAAGGGCGTGAGCCGGGTATTATAGACAATGACAGAGTGAGGGAAGATCCGAGAAGTACACAACGCTAAGGAGACCGAAAGGAGAAGAATGCAAGATAAGGAGATAGTGGTAGGAGACTCGGTGCTGGTACGAAACCGCAGGCCAACAGGAAAGCTGTCGCCCTACGAATCACAACCGTGGGCAGTCGCCCATGTTAAGGGATCCATGGTTACCGCGGCAAATGCAAGGAACTATCACCCGCAACCAATCCTTTTTCAAAAAAATGGACAATCGGCCCTGCAATATCGACCCCGCAGTGTCTGCACGACCAGAGGAGGAGGATGGAGTCCCTGAAGATGACCCACCCATGGATCAGACGCCGGCAGTCGGGACCCCACCACCTATCCCGCAGGGTGAACGGAGGTACACTGCGCGACAAGGCCGCGCGATACTGGTTCGACTCAAGGACTACGTCCTAGATTCTGGAGACTGAACGGGTGACTGTTCCAGGCTAATGATCCACAGTTGCAAGTGTTAATACTGTTTCTAAGTATGGTTTAGTTGTAAGTTATTGCACTATTTTGTTTAAAGAAAAAAAGGGATGTTATGTCTTCGACTGATGGGCGCATGCGCGTACCTCGTTCTGGCCACACATGCGCGTTGGTAATAAAGACGGTCCGTGTGGCAGTTGCCGCCGGGACCCTGGAAGGTACAGATGTGTGTGTATGAGTCTCATTGCATGCATGCGTGCGAACGCTAGTACAGGGCGGCCTGAGGCACGGGAAGCCCTATCACACCGTATATCAACGTTCTTTGTACTTCTATGCTTTATTACGTTATTTTTATTTATGCTGATTATTGGAATTTTTTAAAATTAGAACTTGTCTCTATCGTTGCCGTTGTTGGTGTTTTAGAATGCGATAGGCTCTGAATACGTAACAATTCGGCTGCTCCACGATGCAGAGAGTCTTCCGTTGGCCCATTGCATCTTGCCTAAAGAGTGTTTTCAGAGACAACTTCACACAATGGTAGAACACACCTGACAATGTAATTACTTACATGTGTGCGTCAGCTCCACGATGATGTTTTTCACTGTGCACTTTCCTTGTGTGTGATAACTGTTTTTCAACATGTTCTAACCATACATTCTAGTACATGAATCTCTGCATTATATCATGGAAGTACAAGTTTGCTTACCGATTAGTATTTATTGCAGTACATTGTACAATCTTGCTCGAGTGTGGTATCGTTTGTTGAAGTAACTAGAATAATTTTGTATCCAGAAGAAAGTAGCAATGTCCAATTCAGACATATCTTCACGGGTATGCACTGAGACCTCGCTGAATTTTGGAGCTTGCGTGATAGGAGCTGGTCATAGAAATTAAAACAAGAATACGGTTTCACTGAAGAGAGAGTATGGTAATCTGGCATATATTATGAAGTGGCACCATTGGCTATTGTCCCGTTGGGCTTCACAATAAAACCATAACCTCCAAGTTTAAGAAAAGCCACGTCTGATTGCTCTGCCAATGCTTGCTTTTGGCATGTGTTTCTGGAGTACTCTGTGCCACCAGAGCACCCACCTTCCATTTTCTGGGAATTCGAGCTCGAGAACTAAGGTCTGGGAGACCGTCATATGGCCATCCTATTCCAGTACATTTTACTAATAAAGCTGGAGTACAAAGCAGTGATCTGTGGAAACTTCTAGAGCTAGTACTGCTGCATCATTTTTGAAAAATGCCATTATTATTTTCCTTTTGAAGTCTGTCCACCTTGCGCGTCTCTCCAATCCGCTCCTCTTGTTTTAGTACTGTCAGAGTTTAAATCCCTAATATCAAATTATAGCACACAAACCTGGACTATTTGATTACAGATTAAGTTTCTTAGTTAGTTGTAGTAAACCATGTTCATTGAGCACAGTTCATTTACCATAAAATCCATTTTAAGATGCTAGATTAAAATAAAGAAGCAAATTGAATCTTTTACAGGACTGAACCCCAATGAACAAGAAAACAAGAGGCTATAAAAAAAAATGTCAAACCCCTTTTATATGTAAAGTAAATCTTGTCTGCTTGTGTCCTAAATTATATTAAACAACCGTCGCAGTTAACAGACGGATAATTCTTTGGATATGAATCTAATATGCATACCCGTAACTGAAACTTATCTTTTTCCTAAGTTTAAGGCATCTCTTCTTTCTTAGAAAACATGTAGGGCCTATCTAGGACAAAAATCTGCGCACATGTTTTGGGCACTACAGGGATCAAGATAAGATTTGAGGAGCGGCATCTAAAAGCAGCTCCTGGATGTAAGACATCAGCCGGTAAGCATGATCTACCTTGGTGTATCGAGGAGCTAAGCGACGGTGTGCCACAATACCTCCATCTCACCTGCAAACTGCAACACGTTTTCCTTCTATGTGACCCATTCTGATTTAAATATCTCCTCTGCCCAATATCACCTTACATTCACTCCCATACATGGTTATGCCACACGTGGGTTGGCCATTATGCAAAGCGTTTATAAGTGTTCTGACATAAAAGCATATAGGACCAATAGGGAACCCTCTTTAGGCATAACCGACTTTGCGATAAGAAATGTAACATGCAAGAAGTTGAGAGCGCATTAAATACCCAGTCTGTAGGTGAAAGTACAGGTCTTGATACAGTTCCAGCAGATTCTTCTTCTTATATGCATTTCTTTTGGGTACCACTCTTGTCAAACATTGTTTTAACTGCTTCTTGAATAGTTCTGCAATTACTCCCGAATGGAGCACTAGCACTATTGTCCCAGTGTATCCTCTTACAGGCCAATCTCATTGGTAAATAGGAGCTCTAAGCTGTTCACTGAAGTCGTTCATCTTCGTCTCGTATATAGGGTGGTAGAACATCATTTAATAAAGGAACCCAACCTGAATATAGAGCACGGATGGAGTCAGAATTACAATGTTTAGATGTGTTTGTGGGGCATGAGTTAGACTTTTTCTGTGGTGCCTTTTTATAGACCTTACTTCAGCATTTGAAAATGTAAATGTAGCATACCTGTGATGTCACTGCACTTTTAGCTTGGAAATTGCTGTTGAATATTGGGCCGACAGTGAGTTATCAGATAATTTCAGATTTACAAAAGGGGTGTGACTGGCGCATCTTGCACCCCTACTTTTTAATGTATGCACTAAAAGGGGGGGTGCACGCTAGATTTATTATTGATGTAAACTATGCCTACACTATAAAATACTACCTGTTACAATTCATTTTGAAATGTAAACTGAGCAATTTAATGTGCTCCACAGTTCTGTTTTTCAAAATCTTGCAGGCACCCATTTTCTAATATGTTTTCAATTCTCTGGCGGCAATAATGAAACGCCAGCCCCCTCCAGCGTGGTATAGGGACTGTCAGAGCAGTGAATTCTAAACGCATACACTGTGGTGTTATAACTTTATCCCTTTAAATGCCAGCGACGAGCTGGCTCGTCGGTAAAAACCGCTCCAGGTTGCCACCGACGAGCCGGCTCGTCGGTGGCACTTAAGGGGTTAATGAGGGGGGAAATGTTGGCGGGTTTGGGCGGTGAATACCGCGATTTAAAAAAAAAAAGCCATTGGCACTGGGGGGGAACCTCAATGGCACTTCCATTGGCACTGGGGGGGGAACCTCAATGGCACTTAAGAGGACTTCACAGTATTATGAAAGTTATAACAGCACTGCAAAAAAGCCCTCTTTACAGTTGAATTATAAAGACTCTTTCAACTTACAATTGAATATTTCTTTAGAAATTCAACTTTACAGGCATGGCAACAATGTCCTTTTTTATAGCTGCATTTTGACTTCTATTCTGCTAAAACAGGATTTGTTTGCTATGTTATTATGGAAAGTTATAACACCAGTGTGTGTGTGTTTTGGAATTCACTGCCCTGATGTCAGTAAACACGAGCTCCCTCCAGCATGCTGAAATTGGCTGGTGTTTGATTGTTGCCGCCAGCGTATTGAATGGAACAAATACATAAGCATGTTACAAAATTGATGCTTGCAGGGCTTTGGAGCACATTAAATTGCTCATTTTATATTTCAATGCTTGTGTTCTCGAACTCTCTTGTGTCATTTTTAAAGGTTTTAAATCAATCTAGTGGTGCCAATTTGAGGCTTTAAATGTGTCACTGAAACAAGTTACTTCACAATTATGAACGATGTATGCAGCAAAATCGATTATACAAGCCAAGTACGGCTTGGGAATTTGGGATTACGGGGCTACTCGGGCGCAGCAAATCTTCAGCTATTTCACAAATGGTTTTAACAAGTATGCTGGAGATACCTCGCTCGACATATATAACATTATCACAGAACTGTGAACTTCCTTCATAATCGATTGACATTAAAGCACAACCTATTTTTAGGGTGTATTATATGGTTGTTGAGTGATGGGCCAACTTTAACCCAGGATATTATATTACATTTGATACAGGCCGGCGGTTACACTAGCAAAGTAGCATGGCTGGGGAGTATCTCTAGCAAATTACATGAATTTGGATATCCCCTGGTTTTGTAACCCAAAGGCTACCTCTGTTAATGCCAAGAGTATCATAAAATGAACATTGCTAGAGATTGTCAATGAAAAGAGGGAAAGTGCCACATGGTTTCATTCTAGTGCCCAGTGCTCCAGATAAGATTTGGAATTAGGAGTATTTTTACTCCCTATTTTATTTTTTGGGAGTATTTGCCAATTCTTAGGGAGTACAAATGGCTTATACACCCCTAATCTATAGGGCTGCTAGTGCCTGTCAATATTGCCTACTCTAACCAGTTTCTGGCATAGCAAGTTACTTGCAGCTTATCGGAAACCAATATCCGCAAACGTTTATTCCTTTCTGGTTACATTTGTTGCCTTTCTCAAACATAAATGGTGACTGGTACAGTTGGGAGGAAAACAGCATGTTATGTCTTTGTAAATCTGGTGCAATGTTATCTTCAATGATATAATGTTTTGTTCATTTATATGCAGTCCCAAGAAAGTGCTTTCTAATTCCACTTTACGCGTATGGCGATTCAACTAACGTTGACTCACGTTTTGATATTTATTGCTTCTCGCTGATGCATTAATTTGTTTTTGTGTTGACACATTCATTGCTGCTGTTTTAACGAATCGAATACTTCCGTAGTTGTGTGGATTTTTTAAATTGTTTTAATTTTTTAAATATATTTGTACTTTTATATGGAACATGCTTATTTGAGTCAACCTAACCTCATTAATTTAGGCTATAGGCTGGACCTCAATAGTTCGCTTCAAGTTGGGATCGTGCAGAACAATGAAACACTTCAGGTCTTTTGAGGAAAATATAACCAGTACATCATTTCTTTTTTTAAAAAATAATCAAGACCCACCAACTAACACAGTTTTCGCTTTGCTTTGTACTATATAGGAGATGGACAGAGCTAAGGTTTTCTAGCACACCATGATCAAAAAAGACAATCCTTTGCCTTTGGAAGATTTTCTAGGGTTGCTGTAGAGGACTGCTAAAGAGGCACTTTGAACTTTAAGTTTATTATGGTAGGTTTGGTCACAGTGCAGAAACCAAGTAGGTCGGGGCTCTCGTCTTGCAGTTGAAAAGGGCACAAGAACACATGTATTAAAGAAGCTTTAAATTATGTTGAACGCCACTTTATCATCATTGAAAGTTCAAGTGCCATATCGAGTTCAATTAACACAAATACTTCAAATCGTTTTGAAAGGAAGTGTGAGGTGATTATCATTGGGAGAAGTGCCTTGTTTAAATTCATGAAGTTCCAAACTCTTCGATTCCAAAAATAATTCTTATCTCTCTACCTTAGAAAGTCTACCCATCAGAACCCCTAACGATTGGGTAAATAGTAAAAGGGCCCTTACCGATGTCTGTGCAAAAGCCCTTTTTTGTTTTTTCTTATTCCGCATGCAGACCCCTTTCCTCATGGGTTTAGCATTCCATAGTACCAGAGTATCTGCATCCTTTGCTCACTAAGCTAAACCAACTTCTCACAGTCCTAGACCGTACTCTAGGGAGAAGCCTTTTTTATTCCATGGCCCGCCAAAATATGGATTTGGTCTAAACTAATGTATTGGTTTATTGAACTCGCACCAGCATTTATATAGTAACCATTGACTACATTTTTTAGTAGGATCAGCATCAGAATTGTGGTGTAAGAGGTCCCTTAAACACTCTTAAAACGTTAGATCCATGCAGACCCTGGACCTGATGAGAAAGATTTACCCATCTGCCCCCTTTCCACTCTGTTTATTCCACTCAATTTTGAATTTGCGCCACTCAAATCTTCCTTTTTACCCTTGTCACCATTCTCTTCACCTCCTTGCCCACTGAAAAACCCATTGTATTCCTGGGAGACTTTTTAACCTTCCCAGAATCTCCAACACCCTCCGAACTTGACTTCTCCTCCTTTGATCGCCCCTTTCTACCCTTCATAATCTACCCGCTCATTCCCCAGGCAACTCTTTTAACTTGCTATGCTCTCCTCCCCTCTCCCTTCTTCCAACCTCACTATTGAGTCCTCCTCTAATGACCACTCTATCCTCTACTTTAGTATTACTGCCATCCGGGTAACTTCTTAAGGACTCCAGGCAGATTGCATTGAGGAGGGTGCTAGTCACGTGACCAGGCCCAGCCACTTAGTTGCTCCACCCACGTCGTCCTCGCCAGCATCTTCAGGAAAGGACGGATGAAGTCAGAGCCGTAGTCTTTTTGTGCCTTATAGGGCCAATGGCCAGACCCACTATCCTTCATTTCACCTATAAAGTAATTGCTAATTCTGCTACTCATCAAAAGACATAGGCTGTCAGCCTATCTCCACCCTTGCTATGTTTTGAATGGCCAAGCGCCCTGGGCAGCCTCGGCAAGCTACCCTAGCAAACCTCATCGATATCACCCATGTCCCCATCCGAGATCCTCGACCCACACAGACGAGCCCCCTCCTGCTGATCAATGCTCTTTCAGCAGTCGCTCACGCCACAGAGATCGGCAACCTCCCTTCCTACAACCTTGATGCCCTCTTTGTCACCCAAACATGGTTTACCACATTGTGTTTTACCACGTCCACCCCCATGTGTTAGATCATCCTAACCACCCACCAGGTTACTGCATCCAAAATGCTGACCAGCAAGAAAGGGCAGGAGGCTGAGTGGTAATCATCCACTTGAGTGATTGGCCATGCTCTATTCCCCTTTCCAAGCTCATTCAAATCACTCAGTATTCCTTTATCTCACAATTCATCTACAGACCACCTAACATGAGTGACTATTTGACGGCTGAAATCTCCAGTGCCAAATTACCACACACTAATAATGTCTTTCTAATAGATTTTAACGTCCCTGAGTTGCACGCGACAATAACACTCAAAGCACGCTTTTTGCACTTACTGTATCCATAGACCTTAAGCAAATTGTGCTCTTCCCCATGCGCAAAAATGGCAACACCCTAGACTTCGTCTTTACATCAGACCCCCCCCTCCACACCTGCACAGACCTTCTTGACTGGTCTAACCATGCCGCTATTTCCACTGTCGATCACCCACTTTACCACGTGCCAATGGCTAAAGGCGCTGTCTCTCAGCGCTGCTCATTCAAAGCTTCCGGGTGAATGAGTTAGAAGCAAACTTTTCAGACTTCCCTACCACAGGGAATGCGTTGGTCCTTGTAGAATTATTCAACAACTCGGCTATGAATATGGTGGAACTGGTGCCTTCCTAAAAACCAACTGAGCCAAGACCAACAATCCGCCCTTTTGGCACATCCCTGAGCTCGCCTTGAACAAATACTCAATTAGAGCCCTAGAGAAATGGTGGTACAAAAACCGTAACCCCTCATCAACCTCACATCTCTTTGTGCCAACCGCAGGATTCTGTTTACTGAAGCCAAAGCTGCTTACTGCGCCAGCACCATTATGGCACCCTCTAATTGGAGCACATCCTTCTTTGAAGTAGTAAAGCATTGGACCAAACCCTCACCCAACCTAAGGTGCAAGCAACTCAGGAAAAATACAAAAGAATTAAGCATTTTATTGAAAGAATTGAACAAAATTTGATTGATCATCAAATCAACCTCCCACAGCATTAGTCCTGCACTCCAGCACGTACACTGCCCCTCTGGACTGAATTCTCTCCTCTCCTCTCCCTCCTCACCAGACCTCCAAAAAACAATCGCCTCTCTCAAACCTACTTCCTACTCTGATATCATCCCAGCCTCCATCATTAAACAATTGATGGGCAAGGCGCGCAATGCACTACTCATTAATGCCTGCCTCACAGAAGGGCCATTCCCAGACACCCACATGACTCATCACCTCTTTTGAAAAAAAAAAAGCCCTATACCCATACGACCTGCCAAACTACCAGTCCATTACAACCCTCCTGTTTATTGACATAATCCTGGAAAAAGTAGTTGCTACACATCTACTTGTCAGAATCATCACCTAAACCTCATTAACGATCATCAGTCGGGGTTCCATCTCAAGTATAGCATTGAGACGGCCACCATCCAGATGGTGCAGGATGACCTCACAATCATTCATACGGGAGACTTGTGCCTCCTTGACCTCTCTGCTGCATTTCTCTACTGACATCCTCTTTGTCGTTCCCTCGCCGGACCTATGGACTCTACATATGGTCTCTGTGCTCTCTCCCTTCTCTTCCTCTCCCATTAATGGTGGCACCCAGTGGGAGGCCCTCTTTGCCTCCTTCTCCTCTTTGATAGACACTTCCTGCACCTCATCAGTTTCCTTTCTTCTCCTGCTGTCCCCTCTCTCCCCGCCACGGCATCCTTGCTACCCCTGCTGTCTCCACCTTGGCTACCCTGGCCTCTCCTCCTTCCTCTTCTGCCCACCCCTCCTTGCTTTTTCTACACCTCCCCAGCGCATACTCTGATTTGTACCCCTCCCCAGAAGTCTTTCAAGGACTGCAACCACACTCACTCTGTTGTCAAACACTCCTCTGACATTTGCCGCCTCCTGGAGGAACTTGACCTCAATGTCCTCAGTCTCACCGTGACATGGTTCACGGTCAGCTCTGTCACAAGCTTTGACACTCTTCTCTCTGATGGCTACACGATCCTCTTCGTGCCCAGATCCAACCGTTCCGGAGGGGGTGTAGCCCCGATCTTCCCTGAGTGGATTCCTGCCTCTGTCATTGCTACACAGGCCTAATCCTCTTTCGAATGCCTCGTCTGCAGGCTCGCTCGCTCTCTCTCTCTCTCTCTCTCTCTCTCTCTCTCTCTCTCTCTCTCTCTCTCTCCTGACCATTCCCTCACTGTGGCTACCATCTATCGACCACCTGGTCTGATCTCCTCCTTCCTCTCTGAGTGGGCAGACCTCTCCTCTTCCCTCCTGGTCTCAACCGCTCAACTCCTCCTTCTTGGAGACTTCAACATCCAACTTGATGCTTCCTGTCCTTCCACTGAACTCTTTCGTGACCTCTGCGACTCTCTCTCACTCTCTATTCACCCCTCTGGCCCGACTCACTCCGCAGGGCACACTCTGGATGTTCTGATCTCTTCAGACTTTCCCCTTTCGATCCCTCTCGCCACTCCTCTCTCCTGGAATGATCACTTTCTCCTTTACTCACATCTCACCCTCTCTACCCCGCAGGCCAAGCCAACTCCAGAACTGCCACCTACCTTCTCGGTGATTCGACCCATGAAGCTTGTATCGGTGGAGGCTTTCGCTGCCACTTTCTCACCCCCTCCTCTCCCTTTGGCTGACTCGTACCCTGACACAGCCATTTCCATGCTCCACTCTGCTATATCTGATACTCTCCATGTCTTGCCCCTGTCATGAGGATCTGCTTGAAGGCCAAAGTTTAACTCTTGGTACGACTCGGACCTCGTCATCCTTAAACGAAAGTATAGGGTGGCTGAGAGGAAATGGCGGGCTTCTGGTACATCCTCTGACAAACTGGCCTGCCGCCTGCTCCAAAGGCAATACTGGCTCTGTCCGCACCAAGAAGAGAGGCCACATCCAAGCCTGCGTCTCTGCGGCATCTAACAACTCGGCCGAACTCTTTAAAAGCTACAAGGAGCTGGCCACCTCTCCTCCCTCCTTCTATGCCTTCCCCTGTTCTCCTCAGACGAGGTTTCTAGACGAGTCTGGTCTATGAAAGTCTTGTCAAAACAGGTTCACCCCTGTGCCTCCAAACCATCAAGGACCACATTGACACCCTGGCTCCAGCTCTGACAGACTTCTGCAACCACACCTTCGCCACTGGAGTCTTCCCACCCCCCCCCCGAAGCACTCCCTTGTGCACCCTCTTCTTAAGAAACCCTCTGCCGACCCTTCCTGCCCAGCTAACTATCGTACAATCTCCATCACTCCTGTCCTAAGCAAACGCATGGAAAAGATGGCCATCTCCCAGCTTAATCTTCACTCTGAATCTGTTGGTTGTCCCCATGACCCTCAGCCTGGCTTCAGAGCTGCCAGAAGCTCGGAAACTGCTCTCCTGAATATCCGTGAACACCTGCTCTCTAACCTTGATGCTAACACCCCCCTGTGTCCTCATCTTACTTGATCTCTCTTCTGCTTTTGACACGGTCAACCATGCCATCCTGCTCAACCGTTTGTGATAACCTGGGTATCCCCGATCAGGCCCTTGCTTGGCTGACCTCCTTCCTCTCTGATCGACCCTCCCAGGTCCAACATGGGTCGTCCTTCTCCTCTCTCTCTTCCTGTGGTGTTTCCCCAGGGGTCTAACCTCTCTCCCTGTATGTTCAACCAATACCTGGCACTTCTTGCCCACCGCATTGCTGCTCTCTGACCCAACTTTCAGTTCAATGCGGATGACGCAACTCATTTTCAGGCTCCCTTCTGCCACCTCTTCCCCTTCTCTCATCTGTGACTGTCCACCATCCAGGAGTGGTGTGCCGCCAATGATCTCCGCCTTAATGCCAGCAAGACCGAGATTCTCCTCATTGGCACACCTGCTCTCTCCTTTCCTGTCACTCTCTGGCCGGACTCTCTTGGACCTCTTCCTGCTCCCACCCGTGAGACTAAAAACCTCAGGGTCATCTTCTACTCCACCTTTTCCTTCTCTCCTCATATCTCTGACGTCTCTAAGAAGTCACACTACCAGCTGCACCTCCTCAGAGGTATTCTTCCTTTCCTCTCCTTCCTCCAGATGCTCACTGTCTTTAGAGCTCTGGTTCTCTCAAGGCTGGACTACTGCAACAGCCTCTTTCTAAATCTGCCTGCCTCTTCTCTCCGCCCTCTGCAACTCATACAAAACAGGACTGCGAGACTTGTCGTTGGCCTCAAGCCCAGGGAGCGTATCTCTCAGTACTGAAGTCTCTGCACTGGCTCCCAGTGGCGGCGAGGATTAAGATCAAAACCCTCTGCATTGTCCACAAGGCCTTCTGGGGCCTCAATACCTTCAACTCTCTCTTCCTTCTCAAGCTCTTCGCTCATCCGCCTCCAACTCCCTCAGGGTTAGTCGCTTCTCCAAGCAGCGAGTTGGTGGTAGATCTTTCTTCTGCTGGGGCCTCCCTCTGGAATAGCCTCACTGAAACTTGAGGAGAACCATGTGTGTTTCTGGAAGCACCTCAAGACCTTCCTCTTTGCTTCCGCTTTCGCTCCACCTCTCCCCTGCTGATCTCCTGGCTGAATCTGAAACTGCACTGGTTACCTGGCAATCTCGGGCCCAGGTCCCCTCCCCGCCTGTTGCACACCTTCACTGCCCCCCCTGGCAACCCTTCCACTCAGGGACTGTTTCTGTGTCCCTAGAGCCCCTACTAGCACTTCACACCTGATGTCTGCACTTACCCCTGCACTTATCACCAGATGGCCGCACTTTTATCTATTTATTGTTTTTATTTATTTTACTCTTATCCTATGTACTGCACTCACCCTTCCCCTTTCCCCCCGTACCCTGCACTTGCGCGATCTAAATATCACCTGGCCTAGTAGGATCGCTACCGCTGTCTTCCCTCTGTTCCCCTCCCTTGCCTCGTCGCGCCTTGACACACTTGTGTATCGGCGCGTTATGAATTCCATATATCATTTGACACCACCTACCACTGTAATCTCCTCTCTATCCTCGCCACCAGGATGGGATTCTTTGGCACTGTCCTCATTTGATTTGCTTCTTACCTCTTGGGCCGACACCAGGCCATCCAGATGAATGTGCTGTATTCTAACTGACTCCCAGTCTAATGCAGAGTCCCCCAAGGCTCCATCCTCTCGTTAATCCTTGTTGACCTTTAGATGCAGCCTCTGCGTAGGCTCTGCAAAGATCCTGATTTTGCCATCCACCAATACGTGGACGATACTCGGTTGTACATGAGAATAAAAAGCCCACAGGAGATCAGTCATCTCCGCGATTACCTATCCATTATCCAGTCCTGTATGGCAGCTGCCTACCTCAAACTTAACCCAGCCAAGCCCAAAATTGTCTACATCGCCGCCGCCGCCCCCCCCCTTCTAAACAACAACTTGTTCAAAAGTGCCTCAGTGATATTTGCCTAGAAGGATATAATCCATAACTCTTGGATTCGGCAAAATCCTTAGGCTTCACCATTTACAACATAGCGGTGGACTTGGGAGGCAGGCCAAAATGGGGAAGGCCGTGTTGAGACCTCAGCCAGAGGGCCACGGATTAACAGACCCAATGAGGGTGAGTTATGTAGTCCGGTGGACTGCCCCCCCCCCACCCCCCTGGCAATACGTCAGGCCACACCGAAAAGGGTGAACACCAGTGAACGCACCAACATTTTTTGTTCAGTTCGGAGATCGGGAATTGATTTATTACTGGCAGAGAAGTAGTCTTATTGCTGAAAAAGTATGTTAGGCACACTGGACACGAATAATTGTCTGCACAGGACTGCAGGCACAAGGCGGAGCATCAATGGCATGCATACAGGTGTTTGTGCCCTCTCTGACTCTACGTGAAAAAATGAATAATACAGACACTCCCTGGACAGGGAATAAGGCACAAAAGAGCAGGCTGCGAGAGTTCAAGGAAAAGTTTATCTAGATCTCTGAGAGCGCTCTGACCACATCAAGGTTAAAACACATTTATGTAGTACATTGACCTCTTTAACATATGATGCTACATTGGACCTGGATTGGTCAGCCGGGGTAGTGTGTTAGGTGTGGGCACCATCTCTTCCTCCGGGTTGGTTGCTTGGTTGGTGGGAGGATTGACGTCAGACATCTGTGCTCCGGATGGGTGAAGGTCAGGTCGTTGTGAGATACAGTGGTCACTATCTAAGCTAAGCTAAGAAAATACATTCTGAGTATTGCATGCACTAAATAATGGTTGATCAAGACCCTCAATAGTGTATCATGTAATTGTACTAATCACTCAAGAGTTTATATCATCTACAACATTTGGGTTATACAGGCCACAGGTTTACGGGCCTTGACCACTATAATACTGTCATTGAACTATAGGGTTAGTCTCGCAAGAATCTCAGGTATGTGGCATTTGTTAGTGTTAGACACGATATACTGCAGCAGGGGTCTAATGTTAGTTGGGGGTCTGTTGGGTGGGCTTCATAGCATGGTTGGCAGTCTGGCACATGAAAGTAATGCCTTGCAATGACACAGGGTTAGAATGGCAATAAGTTTCAACTGGCAAGGGTAAGAGGACAAGGACACTTTTGTGGAGATGGACGAGCTATGTGCTTGGCTCATGTTGGTTCACATGCAGGACAGTGATCTCCGAGGAAAAAGGGATGTGTTACATTTATTATTTGTTGCAAGCAGCTCCGGCTTCAGCGTGAGAATGGAGCTGAGGAGTGTTCCAGCTGGAGTGGGAACAAGGGTGGGGGCCATGTGCTCCGAGCTACTGCGGCGGGCAAAAGGGAGAGAGGCATTTTGTACTATCGCAGTGAAGCCTGCTCACCAAGATGGAGTCGATAGGGGGTACAAAAAATGGATGCCCCGTGTCCTGCGCGGTGGTCCTATCTACGCGAATGTAACCCAAAGTTAACATTGCATAAGGGCGAGGGGCGTACCCACCACTAGAGGCACTTGGTCCGAGTTTTGTACTGAGAAGTGATGGTAGAGAGGGGCCCATTGGCCCCTTGCTCCCACACATTCCCCCTCTTTTGTTACATCTAAAGTAACAAATATTTCTACTTTTTCTTCTTTTCATTCTCCCTTCGGTAGTACTCAGCTTCCGCCACAGCCTCGTCCCACGCGGGTGTCTTTTATGGGCATCCATGCTCTGCATACACTTCTTAGGCTATTTCCTCTTCTGGTGTACACATTAAGTAAATTCCTCCATCCCCATCTAGATCTACCCATACTTCTTGGTACCATTGCAACTCCCTTGGTTCTTTTATCGTTGTATGATGCAAATGATCAACTATATTCCCATATTGCCTGCAAATTGCTGTCATCCTGTATTGTGGTGTAGTGTATTCCTCTGTTTGCGTTTGTGCATCTATCATGGTAGCTACCGTTGTCGGTCGGCCCATTGTTACCATCATCATAGCTGAGGTGGCATGCTTTTTTCACAACATCGTAGTCCCAGTTGGCACACACAAAAGAACAGGAGCACAAAGACGATGATGGGGATCAGTATTTTCATTGCCACATTTACCCATGATGGTATCCAGCTGAACAAATTGTCGAGCCATGTGCTTTCTTCTGCTCCTCCTTCCGTTCTCCTTCTTTCTCCTAGGTTGTGTACTGCTGTTATCACATGTTAGAGTGTCCCGTTATCAGCATCTTCAGTTGGCACGAATGTGCAACATGCCCCCCTGCCAATTTTTCAGCAAACACCACCGTCCATCGCCGTGAGGAGATCTAGGACATATCTGTTTTGCATTGTCATTAGGTGCAGTGCACGGAGCTCTATTTTTTTTATCGCGTTGAACCCCTCTTCAGTGTTGTTAGCCAATGAGCTCCCTGCGCACTATCTGCAACCATTTGGCGTTTGCTTGTGCTTGCAGTCCCGGGACAAGAAGTGAGGCGAAGAATGTCTCTGCTGATGAAAAGAGCTTGTATTTGTGCAGGATCTCCGCAAGAAGTTCCGATGATTCGGATGAGATGTAATTGGAGGATCCTTTACTTCGTGTCTATCTTTTCTTTAGTTCATACTCTGACAATAGTTCATACGCTGGAGCTTCTGTCATTATTAGTTGGGGCGCTGTCGATGGTTCAGCCGATTGCTCTGCTGCTGATATGCCAGCCGATTGCTCTGCTGCCGATATGCTAGCTGATTGCCACGCTGACACTTGGATGTGGCTCTCTGGTATTACCATCAGGGCTGTGTGGAGGGTGGCTAGAGCACAAGTTCCTTTCCACGATGTGGGGAGGTGCAGGTAAGCTTGTTTGCTGCAAATCCAGTACTTGTCCATCAGTGCAGCGGTGCCTTTCTTCATGTCGGGTATTATGACAGTCTTGTTACATATCTTTGTCCCTCCCATGTTCACTCTTCCCTCCCCATGGAAGCACAGCTCATGTGGCACTCTTTTCTGTATTTTGATAGGTTTTTCTAATGCTGTGACCCACGTTGGCTTTGTGATATGTCGCAACCAGATGGGGTCACATCCCTGTTTTATCCATTGGAAAGTGTCATTTGATAGGCCTCGAAGGGCTTCTGCTTTGCATTCAATTGTTTCTTCGTGCCACTTGTTTTCTGCATATCGCGTCCCCTTGATGACAAGAAATGGTTCCTTGAGGCAAATTACTCCTTGGCGTCTGCTTGTGCACGTTTTCTCATTCTCCAGTTTTTTCAATGTGACGGTGTGCGCTTGGAACGTGCTCTTTATTCTGCATAAAACCAGATGAATTAAACATTGGGCCTCAGTCAAGGGCACTTCCTGCGGTACTAACATTTTCAGTGTTCCTGATGCGTGCGGAATGAGTGAACAGACGTAGCAGCTTTCATTTGTTGCTTGCTCGCTGTGGCACTCATGTCGGAATACCATTTATTTGATTGATCAGGGTGGCGGGGATCTTCTATTTCGTCTAACCCCAGGTCATGATAGATGTCGTATCTTTTCCCTCCCGCCCCACCTTTTTCTCTTCCTCCTCCCCCCTTTTTCTCCTCCTCCTCCCTTCCTGGTTATTGTTTTTCACCCTTTAGTAATGTATTGGAAACATTCCAGCCCAGGTTGTATCATTACTATTCAATATGGCATGTGTATCTTCATCAGTAGCATTAATGTTGTGTGCGGTAGGGTATATGGTTGTCTGTGCATTAATACTAGTGTTAATTAACTCATTTGTCCAATAATAATCTCCATCATATTCGTTGTATCCATAAGCATTACTCATATTTACTTTGAAAAGTACACTGACACACTTCTTGATCCTACAGTGATGTATTCTGAGGGTTGCAGCACATCTGTTTTGTTGACATTAATCTCCTGTGACTCTTTCCATATAGTCTTTACCCCAGTCCATATCATTTGCGATCCTTCTCGTATCATGTTAGCCCCGCTTCCTCCCCTTTGCATGTGATTAACAAAAGATAAAAGGGTATAATACCAAGCTGCGAAAAACAACACTACTGACATCAAAATTGCAGCACATTTCAAAACACATTCAACGTTACTGAACCTTTTAGCCCTAATGGCGACCCTATCACTATCTAGCATTGATTGGTTCTCCACGTTTGTAGGTCGTTGGGCATTTATCACCTGGAGGGGCGATATAAATGTGTTAAGTCACCACAATATATACATGTATTTACATTATTTGTTCAACTTCATGTTTAATCATCATTTTTAGTCATGTTTGTTCTTTTACTCAATTGCACATGTACTTTTGCTATGGAGAAGATGGTAATAAAACAGTGATGAAAAAAGCGTGGAACAATAATCGAAACGAAGGTGGGAGATAAAGAGGGAGAGAAAGTTGAGGTGTATGGAGAATATTTCGATACGTCAAAGAGGAGAGGAGGAAAACCTAGATAAGTCGTGCAGAACAAAATACTTATCATAACTTTTATCTCTGCATATTCTCTTTACTGACAATTTAGTTATCCTTTTTCAACCTCATTTGTGGTACCAGTGGCACCAACCTGCTCCTCCTGGGGGATTGTACTATTGTGTGCCCTCCTCACGTCTGATAAGTGCACCCAATACTTCAATCCTTTTACCTTCATCTATAGTGGGTGTACTATAGATGACCTCATAAGGGCCATGAAACCTGGGTGACTTCCACCTCCTCACAAAGCTGCGGACGTACACATGTGCTCCTGGCATCAGTGGCCCACTTGAACTGTCTGTGGCCAGTGTGGTAGTATCAGTCGCCACATCTTCAGTAAAAGGCGGTGCTATTTGTCATGCTATGCTGCGTACGGCACGTGTTAACTGGGTCAGGTATTCCTTGAACTCTTCCCCCAGCACTGTGGTAGCCCTGTGCGCATCTGATGCTCTTCTAATCGGGGATACTGGTGTGTGTATTCGCCTCCCAGTCACAATTTCAGACGGTGGTCTTTACATGGTTGCGTCCTGAGTTGGAACAGTGCTAGGGGCAAGCAATACACCCAGTTTTTCTTCATTGTGTTACACAGCTTAGATGAATTACTCTTTAATAATCCGTTGATCTTTTCTACCACTCCATTCGCCTTCACATGATAAATTGAGCATAGTTTGTGTTTTACCCCCAAGAGTGATGTCACTTCCTTAAAGAGGTCATTCACAAAGTGCGTACCGTTGTCTGATCTAATCATATCGCATATTCCCCATTGTGAAAACACCTCTCGCACAAGGAACTTGGCCGCACACTTTGCGTCTGGGTGGGGACATGGGCCAGGTTCCACCCATCTTGAAAAGGGGCACACCACCACAATCAAATATCTTGCTCCATTACACCGCTCTCCCATATCAGCATAGTCTGTGGAGCTCTCTAAATGATCCTGTTGGTCGGGGCAGGGTACCGCGCAGTGTTCTTAATGTCATTCCTGAATTATATGTTTGGCATGTTATGCATTCTACAATGAATTTCGACAGGTGCTCTTGCAAATTGGAGACGAACCAGTGTTCCTGGATGTCTGCGGCAATGTGTTGCTTTGCTACATGGCCGGGGAAATGCAGCTGTTGGAATGCTATTTCTAGTAACTCTATGGTCATTACAACCTTTCCTGTTGTCTCCTGTCTCCAAATGAGATCTGCGGCTGATTGTTTACATCCCCGTTTGCTCCACAGTTCTTGCTCCTCTTGTGGTGCTCTTCTTGTAATTCTGTTACGCTCACCTGGTTCCGGACAGCTGCGGTCTCCACCAACGTGATGCGTAGTGAAGAGATGACAGTCTGGACTGGCCCGCCTAATCTTGTCTGCTGGACTCGTAGAAGTATTCTCCTGCAAGTGGAGAAAGGGATTTAGCAACCTGTGGACTTTAGTGATGGGCCCCCCCAACTGTTCTCCCCACTAATCGCCTCTGATATCCCCTCTTGGTAACCTCACCTTATGTTTTTAAATGATGAGCTCTCCATCCTGCATGGCATGCAGGGGCGCGTAGATACCAGTTACTTCACTGGTTTGAAGGTACTGGAGGAGTTCCAGAGGAATAGTGACTCTAGTGTCTATAAAGTTCAAAGAGTTCAATATGTCTGATGTTCACTCTTGTTCCATTCCCTCGTTAGGTTGCAGCTGGGTCCAAAAGAATATTGCCTGGAGGCAGCTGATGGCGTTCAGGTAAGAGTCTGTATTACCAAACACTGTCCGGTAAAAGTTGCATGAGTTTAACTTGCTGTTTTCTCTCCCTTTTTATAGGTGCGGCATAGAAAGATGCGGCGAATTAAAGGATAATACCTCCGGTGGTAAAGCAGGTAAGCCTATGGTGGCAAAGAGATTGTCTTTGTCGGTTTTCTCGGCTCACCTTGTTGTTCCTTTGTTTTCCCCCCCAGGTGCTGGGTTTCGATGAAGAAAATGATGGCGGCAGCGCCGAGTTGAAAGATGCAGTGGACTGGTGAGTATAACGCAGCGCTGCTGCTGGCGAAGCGACGCGTGCTGAAATAATGTCCTTTCCAGGCTCTGAGATGTGCTGGGTCCGGAATCAGGTAAGGAATCAAATAATGTCCGTGATCTAACCTCTTCTCCTTTCTTTTCCTTGTGTCTAGGAGCTCCGGATTCGAGGCGGGCGTGGCAGAAGACTGGATGCTGACTTGCAGACACAGTGAGCGTTGCGCTGCTGGATGCAGAATAACGCGAAGCGTGAGCTGCTGTTCGGGCGTGGTTTAAATAGCCTGCAAAGTAGTCCCAGGTAAGAAGTTCCCCAGAACCACACCCGAGTAAAATATAGTCCCTGTAATAAAATATTCCCATCCAGGCCTCACGTTGGCTTGGACTCATTTGCAGCATGGTCTGCATAAGGTAAGTAAAGTCTATGAGCCTGGCGCCTATGGCGCCAGGACTCATTTCTATGATGAGCCTGGCACCTAAGGCGCCAGGACTGAATCCAAACAGCCCCCAGCCTGGGCTGTTGGGGTTTTAATGAGTATCTGGATGCCTGCTCCCGGGGCTGATGGACTCGATCCGGATGCCTGGGGGTAGGCATCATGACCAATTCTATTATCTGCGCTATTGGGGTATTATTGTATGCTTCGTCTTGTGGATCTGTGGTGGTTGCTTTTACAATGCATTCGAGTGTTGGTGTCACATTGAAATACGAGGCCTCCTTCGCTGCTGCGTCGGCTGCCGCATTTCCCAATGAGATTGCATCTGTGTTGTTGGTATGGGCTTGTCATTTCACCACTGCCACTACCGATGGTACTGCTAATGCATCTATTAGCTCATTCAACAATGTTACATGCGGTACTGGAGAACCGTCTGCCCTCCTGAATCCCCTTCTACGCCACTGTGACATCCCTGAGTGCACTGTGGTAGTTGCATAGGCTGAGTCGAAGTATATTGTCACCGCACAGCCCTTGGCTGTTTGCAGTGCTTCGATCAGGGCAGTTAGTTCGGCTGCCTGTGCTGAGTAATGGGATGGGAGGCGCTTTGTCTCAGTCATCTTCCTCCATGCGCACTACTGCCATTCCGACGTGTTTTTCCCCTGTTTCAGGGTTTTTTTTTTTTTTTTATAAATCTTTTTTTATTGGTTTGTTAAACAGAGAACAAAAGAAGAAAAAAAGGTAGCACATTCAGCATGAGTACACAAAAGACATTAGGAGACCTATCATCGAGGTCACAATAGATAGCAGTGCATAACATAGCTCCTGACAGTTGTGTAGTACGGCGGGGGGGAGGGGGTTGGGGGTCGAGAATCCACACCACCCACCCGGCAGCTGCGCAGGGCGTCGCCGCTGTCCCTTGTTTTGGCCTTAGCAGTTTATAGTTCCCATTTTCCCCATATTTTCTGAAACTTACGGGGGGAACCCCTCGCATTATAAATTCGCCTCTCCAGGGAGGCGCATCTGTCCATTTCATTGGACCATCTGTCAATGGTTATCCTGTCCCCCGAGCCCCATGTGGCTGCCGTGATTCTCTTTCCTGCACCAAGTGCTACTCCTAGAAACATTCTTTCATGCTTGTTAAGGTCAGTTTCGCCTCCTATACCCAGCAGGATAAGTTTAGGGTCTCTCGGGATTGTGGTGCGAAGTATTCTGGAGAGGCGGAGTAAACATGCAGTCCAAAACTCCTGCAGCACCCCACATTCCCACAACATGTGGTAGAAGGTGCCCTCCGCCCTTTTGCATCATCTGCATTCTGTGTTGCCGTCCCCATCCCAACTGGCCATTTGCGTTCTGGAGTAGTAGGACCTGTGTAGGATTCGGAGCTGAATCAGCCGGAGTTTGGCATCAGTCCCTATTTCCCTCGGGGACATCAGGGCTTCCACCCCTTCCTCCGCCTCTAGGGGCCCTAGGTCCTGTTCCCATTTAGCCCTGAGGTTGTCAAGTTCCCTGGATCCAAAGGAGTTAATTACCTGATAGAGGTTACCTTGTAGGGGATAGGATGTGGGAGTATGTTTGTTTCCAATGGAGAGCAGGCGGGTATATCGGCCACGTTCGGGAATTGGGTATTAATGGCGTGTGTGAGCTGGAGGTATCTGAAGCGGTCCATGGGTGACAGCCCGTGTCTCGTCCGCAGGGTTTCAAAGTCTATCATTCGCCCCTCCTGGACAATGTCCGCCAGTGTGGATATCCCTTTCATCTCCCAGATTTCAAAGTGGCCCATTTTTTGTATTTCGGGAAGGTGTGCATTACGCCAGAGGGGTTGGACCAGGGTTGGTCTGTCTTCCCAGCCTAAGTATCTATGGATCTCCCTCCAAACTCGCTGTGTGTGACGGGACCCGGTCGGCGCTGCTCTTAGATTCCTTGGGCTATCGTATAGTATGTGCAAGGGGGATGGCGGGCCAGTGTCCCCTGTCTCCACACGGATATGTGGTAGCAGCGGGTCTCCGTGTAGCCATTCATTTGCCACTCCCGCTTGTGCCGCCCAATAGTATGTGCGAATGTTGGGCAGTCCTATACCCCCAACCCACACAGAGCGGTAGAGCGTTTTTAGGGCAATGCGCGGCTGTTTTCCTCTCCAGAGAAGTGTGCGGAGGGTCCGGTTGATATCTGCGAATATTGTGGCCGGGATGGGGAGTGGGGCATTTTGGAGGACGTACAGAAATCTCGGGAGTGCCAGCATCTTAAAAAGTGCCGCCCTCCTGAGTAATGAAAGTGGGAGGGAGTGCCAGTGGGCGACATCGTTCTCCAGTTTTTCCATTATCGGGTGGCGGTTCAGTTTGGGGAAGTCCTCCTGTGTCTTGTTAATTCGTATGCCTAGATAGGTGAAGCCCAGAATTGAAACGGAGTATGGACAGGGATCTGGGATTGCTTCCTCCCCTCCCTGTACCGGGAAGTAGATTGTTTTTGTGTGTTGACCCGGAGTCCCATGAAGTGTTGGTATTCCTCCAGGGTTCTGGTCACAATCGGGCAGGAGATTATTGGGTTGCTCAAATATATCAAAAGGTCATCCGCGTACAGCGAGACCCGTTCCTCCCCGCCCCGTGGCCATGCGAATCCTGTCCACGTTGTATCAGTTCTCAACCGGATTGCCAAAGGCTCAATGGTGAGGATAAACAGCAGGGGAGAGAAGGGGCATCCCTGCCTGGTCCCCCTACTCAGCTGGAATGTGGTGGATGATTTCCCATTGACTCTTACAGAGGCCTCGGGGAGGGAGTAAGGGAGTTTAACCCATGACATGAAGTATTGTCCAAAGCCCATGCGTTCCATTATGGCCCACAGGGCGTCCCATCCCACTGTATCGAAAGCCTTCTCAAAGTCCACCGCTAGGAGGGCCAGTGGGGACGGGATCTCGTCAGCTCGATCGAGGGCAATCTGGACCCTGCGGAAATTCATTCGTGTGGACTTGCCGGGCATAAATCCACACTGATCCGGGTGAGTTAGAGATCCAATCACCCCCAGCAGTCTATTGGCGAGGACTCTGGCTAGTGTTTTGGCCTCCCCATTTATTAAAGAAATGGGCCTGTAAGAGGCGCAGTGCTCCGGGGGTTTCCCTGCTTTGGGGATCACCACTATTGTCGTTTTCCGGAGGTCTGGGGGGAGGGTGCCCTGTTCTCTGCTACGGAGGAACATGGCGTGCATATGTTTCGTTGTCGTTACGCTCAGTTTTTTCCACAGTTCTACCGGGAACCCGTTGGGACCAGGGGTCTTCCCCGTCTGTAGTTGTGAAAGGGCTTCCCCTACCTCATCTTCGGTGATGGCAGTATCTAACTGTCCTGTCTGGAGTTCAGAAAGGCGGGGGATCGTGATCGCGTCCAGAAAGTTTGGGACGTTTGTTGGGGGTTCTCGTATTTGTGGGGAGTATAGTTCTCTGTAGTAGTTTGCGAATTCCCCCGCGATCTTGGCGTCCCCCGTTAGTAAATCCCCGCCCTGGGTTTGGATGGCCCGTACTTGTCCTTTGCTATGCTCCCTATGTTCCAGCCAGGCTAGTGTTTTGGTGGCTTTGTCTCCTCTCTCGTATATCTGGCTCCGGGCCAGCCAGTGGGCGGTTCGGGTATTATCTAAGGCCCTGTCTTTCAGGATTGTTTGGGCTGTTAGGGCTGTGAGGATATAATAGAGTCTGGATAGGGACCGGTGTGCGTTGGAGTAGAACGAGTAGCCCCGATCCATTGGGTGGGCTGCCCTCCATGTGTCAGATAGCCCCATAGCTTCTGCAAAGGTGTGGAGTTTGGTCGGGATGTCCGCCGCTCTGCTGCCCACGTGTGTTCTGTCCCGGGCCATCTCCATGACCTCATTGAAATCCCCCCCCCTATTGCCAATGAGTCCGCCCGTTCTTCTAGTGCTCTATCCTGGAGCTCGGCAAGGAGTTCCGCTGTAAGCGTGGGAGGTGCATACACTGCCACGAGGCCCCAAGTCTCCCCCCGCAGTTCACCCAGTACCATCACAAACCTGCCCCGAGGGTCTGCTTTGACTTTCCTTGTGTTAAACGGAAATCTTTTATTAAGAGGATCATGACTCCCCTAAAGCCTCTGGAGAACCCAGCGAGGAATGTGTGCGGGTAATTTGATTTCCTAAAGAGCCCACTGTTGGTACCGATCAGGTGGGTTTCTGTTATGAATGCAATGTCTGGGGAATGGCGGTTAAGGTATTGGAGTACCAGTTTACGCTTTATGCCCGACCCCAAGCCGTTCACGTTCCAGGACAACAGAGATATTTGTCTCTTTTGTGTTATATCGGCGTGGGACTTGGTTTGGGGTCAAATGGAAGGATGCGGTGTGTTTCCCATGTTCCTATCTTGTCGGCCGTTCTGAGGTGTAACTGATGCCTGAGCCCTTCTGCCGTACTTATTTGATGATCTATTTTGTGTACTTCATGTGCAAACTCTAGAACCCCAACCTGTGAACCGTAGGCTGTGTCCGTGCAGATGGGTATGTGCTGGCCAGTGGGGGGGACGTGTCGGTCCCTCTCATATCTTGTGCAAGGATTTCTCTGAACTCTGTTTTGCTGCTCACTATTGCTGGTAGTTGTGACATGAGGCCTGTCTCTTCCTTCCTCAAAAACCCCGAACTCCCCCCCCCCCCCCACCCCACCCTGCACTTCCCCCCAACCAGAAATACCTGTTCCCCTAACCATTTAAACTACTAGAGAGGCAAGAGAGGCAAAGGCCCCAACTCGGAGGCGGGGGGGTCAGGAGGACCCTACCCCGCAACACGTGTGGTTCAAGATAACCACTGAACTTAAAGTAGAGCTAACAGTGAAGAGTCCCTCTCAGGGGGCACAGGGGTGGTAGTTGTTCACTTCCCCTACAACCCTTCCAGGGCCGCCGGTTGTAAGGATCTCATACTGTTTCCTTAGTCCTGTCCCTCAGCAGTTGCACATTTTCAGGTGTGTCCCATGTCGATCGGGGGTCCGAGTTTTCCCGCTTCCCCACGTGGTGGGGTGACCTGTCCAGTAGGGTGGTTGTTGTCTCCATCGTTCCTGCGGGGTGTGTTTCCACCCGGTCTATTCGGGCATGGAGTACGGAGGACCTGTGTTTCTAACCACTCCCAGGCCTCGCGGGGAGTGTAGAACACTTGGACCTTGCCGTTGTGGTACACTTTGAATGTTGCCGGAAAGAAGAGTGCATATTTGATGCCCAGGGGTGACAGTTTCTTTTTGATGGAGTCGTAAGATTGTCGTGACTTCTGGACCTCTCTCGTGTAGTCGGGGAAGAACCCGATTCGGTT
This sequence comes from Ambystoma mexicanum, assembly GCF_040938575.1. Classification (NCBI taxonomy): domain Eukaryota; kingdom Metazoa; phylum Chordata; class Amphibia; order Caudata; family Ambystomatidae; genus Ambystoma; species Ambystoma mexicanum. The sequence continues at coordinate 1,119,999,496 of NC_090922.1, read as the reverse complement.
ACCATTGTAAGTGATGGGGCCGGTCGCCCTTGCCATGTGCAGTAGTGTGTCTCGGTCCCTGTAATTCATGAGTTTTGCGATCACCGTTCGTGGGGGGGCCCCCGGGACTGGTCTGCCCGTCGGAACTCTGTGTGCTCTTTCTATTGAGAAGAATTTAGAGAGTCGCTTGGGAGCCATCAAGTCTGCTAGCCAGTGTTCCAGAAAGAGCTCCATGGAGGGCCCCTCCTCTTTCTCGGGAAGGCCGAGTATGCGGAGGTTGTTCCGACGGGACCTACCCTCACTATCTTCAGCTCTGTTTTCCAGCATGGTGATTTTCCGTTCCATTTGTTCAAGGCGGCCTCCCAGGTTTTTAACCGTGTCCTCGGTGTCTGATATTCATTGTTCTGCTTCCCCAACCCTGGTAGTTAGGTTCCTTAAGTCTTGCCTCACAAAGGACACCTCGGAAGCCAAGCCATCTATTTTGGTCTCTACCGAGGTTCTGGAGTCGTTGATTGCAGCCACGATGTCGATGAGGGACAGCGTTTGGGCCACACCCCCCTTCGTTGCCTCGTTATCCACCCCACTAATTGGGTCCGGGAGAGCCGCCGGGGTGCTCATCGTGTATTTGTCTATTTTATTTTGGGTCGTTCCCCCTGCGGGGCTGATCCTTTCCAATTCTGATCCTATGGGGTGGCTCTGGGTGCGGGTGTGTCTCCTTGGGTCGGAGGTTTCCTCCTGGGTGGTCCTTAGCCCTTCGATCCGTTCCTGTGGGCTGTTGGTTGGTGGCCTTATCCCTGTTTGCACCGTGATGCTTTGCCCCTTGTCGGGTCTTGGCCTGCAAAGTCTGGCACTATGTCCCATGTAACACAGCCCTGGGCATTCTTTGTCGTGTGGTTCCGGGAGTGGGGGGATGATTATGCAGGCGGAGGGTGGCGTTAGTCTTATGTACCGGCGTGCTTGCTCCGGCCGAGCTGGCAAGTCTGTGCCCAGGCGCCTGGTGGTGAATCCTAGTTTCCTTCCCAGTGCGTGGCGGGTGATTTTTGGGTTGCTCGACCTTGGCAGGGGACCTCAATTTGCAGCGCCTGGGGCAGTCCCCCAGCAGGTCCGCTCCGACCTGCTGGTAATTTATCCCCTCTGCAGGGCCGCCCCCGAGATTTCACCTTCTCCAAAACCCCCCACTCCCCGCCCCTTGCCCGACGCCCCCCTAAACCCAACCCCCCCCCGGCCGCCTCCCCCGGCCGGGGAGGGAGAGCCCGCGCGGGCGCCGTGCAGGGGGGAGGGGGTAGGAGGAAGGTGGCAGCCCCAGGTCAAGTTGGGCGTCCCTCGACGTTCGGTACCGGCCGATCCGGTGGTTGCGGCTGGCTGCGGCTGCAGCGGAGGCCCAGGGGGAGGGGGATGCGGGGGGGGGGGGGGAGTCCTCACCTCGCTGGGTGATGACTCCGGTCCCGCAAGCCTCGGGGAGCGAGCCCGCAGCGATCACCGATGTGCCAGACGCGTCTTCAGCGGGGCTCCGTTGGTCGCAGTTGGTGATCACGCCGACTCTCTCATGCGGCTTGCCTCGCGGCCCTGGCCGGGCTTTCACACGGTGCGGGAGGCTCAGGCAGGTCCGATTTTCGTCTGGATTTTTCGGAGGGGATGCTGGTGCGTTCCCCTACAGTGGTATGTGGTGCAGGTCAGCCAAAGATCCGAAGAAACGGCAGGATTATGAAGGATTTAGGCGGCCCTGGCGGAGCGACGTGGAGCTAGGTCTTCATCCGGCGCCCCCTGGTGGCCAACCTCTGTTTCGGGGTTTATTGATGCTGACCCATCTATGAAATATATTTCTCCCTCCTGTAGGGCATTTTCGCTTGCTTTTGGGATGTCATCACCTTCCCCCTCATATGTGGCACAATCGTGTTCCTGTATGTCCTCTGTCGTGCATGGCTCTGTAATGAATGTTGCTGGGTTTACTGTTTTGCACCTCACAACATGTACGTTGGGGCTTAAAATTATGACTTCATATGCTTTTGCTCTTTGTGTCGTTAGTGTTGATTTTGATCGCTCCAGGATGGCGAACAGGGAATGCTCCACATATAGCGTTACTGAACATCCCATGACAATGGTGGCGCTCTTTTCAATCGCGAAGGCCGCAGCTGCGAGAGCCTGTTAGCACGCAAAATGGCCTTGCATTACTGGATCTAGTGTCCCACTGTAATAGGCCAATGATTTGTGACCTAGTGATGTTTTCTGTCTCAGTACTGCTGTCATCAGTGTCCCATTGCAGTGTGAAAACAAGAAAGATTCCCTCTCATAATCTGGGTTCGCGAGGACTGGGGCGTCCGCAAGGAGGTCTTTTAATTTAAATACTGTGTTATTATTTCCTGTGTCCATTTTATTGCTGCTCTATTTTCTGTGCCTCTTAACGCTTGTAGTAAGGGGCGTGTGTATGCCGCGTAATCAAGGATCCATGCTCGGCAATAGTTACAAATGCCATGAAACTTTTGCATGTCTTTCACAGTTTTTGGGATTATTATTTATTTATTTATTTATTATTATATAGCAGCTGCTCTGTCTGGGAGTATTCACTTCCCATCTTTTGATATTTGCTGTCCAAGGTATACAACCACGGCGAGACAGTATTGCAATTTTCCTTTGTCCACTTTGTACCCCTTGGTAGCTAGCACATTTAGTAGTGCTATCGAGTCTTCTCTGCACTTTTCTTCTGTATGGCTACAGACGAGTAAATCGTCTACGTATTGAATGATGGTGCTCTCTACATCTATGTTTCCAATGTCTTCCCGTAACACCCTGTTAAAAATGCTGGGGCTTTCACAATACCCTTGTGGGAGTCTGCGATGTTCATACCTGTTGTTCCCTTATGTGAACGCTGTCAGGTATTGGGATCCTGGGTCGAGTGGTATGGAGAAGAAAGTATTCTTCAAGTCAATAGTGAAACATGTTGATTCTTTTGGGGCGCTGCACAATATTGATGCCGGGGTTAGGCACTAATGGGAACTCTTTTTGAATGACGTCGTTGAGTGGGCGGAGATCCTGGATCATCCTCCACGCCCCTCCTTTTGCTTTCTTGATCGGCAAAATTGCTGTATTACATGGGGAGTTTGATGGTACTATGATGCCTTGTTTCAGGAGTGCATTTATGGTCTCCCTAATTCCCTCCTCCACTTCTCTTGATCTGGGATATTGTTTTACCCTCGGCAGTATTTCACCTGGCTTGAGTTTTATTTTTATTGGTGTCCCCTCATGTAGTAGCCCTACAACGTGAGGCCCTGTGGTCCAAATTTCAGGTGCTACTTTTGCCATGTCTTCCTCAAATATAGTCAGTGGGGCCTTAATGCTAGGCATTAGTGGGTTGTGTACCTCTCTGTACTGGATCATAATATCACATGGTATGCTTATTTCCATTATTATTTCTCCATCATGAGAGAGCATGTTAGAGGTGGGGGCCAGAGGAGTAAGGAACCTGTAGGCCAGTCAGACCCAGATCAGGACAGAGCCGCAACAGGAGAGACTACGCAAGCCGAGCGCTTCAATTCAGGATAGAGATGCAAACTAACCAACCCTACTAACAACTTCCTTTTCTGCATACACCTCTCAAACTCCAAACCAAACACAACCAAACCTACAGCACAACAAACCGCACAAACTTCACTACATTGGAACAACAAAACAAAACACACATAGCCTTGCACAACAGTACACGACGACTACCGGCCGCACACCCCAGGCCCAGCCAACGGACCCACCGGGCTGAGGCCGCCAACAGCACATCACTGCTCTCTTGCTTTTTTCCTGCTTCCTCCCACTAACCCACCCCCCCTCTCCCTTTTCCAGAGCCACCAGAGCGCCAACGGACCACTACGGTGGTGATAGTGCGCGGTACAAATGTCCTTTAACATTAACATAACGTCATTCTCACCATCAGTGAATAATTCCTCGTCTGTTATATCTCGTAGCATTATGTTTGGGTCTATGCAGAACTCAGTTCTCCACTCGCACCCATGCGCGTCCAGTCCTATGACCACAATACGTTTGCTGGATACTTGAACTGCCTCGATGTCAATGGACATTATCGTGCCTGGCACGACGTCTGTGTGTGCAATTGGGCGGAATATGAAATCTGATGGTGTTCTCCATTCTTTTCTCGTTATCTCTGGCACCACTCGTGCTAATACCTTGATGCCATAAATAAACATACTTATATCAATGGGTATTCCTCGCACCACAACTTCGTTCATTACTGAGCTGATCATCAACATGGCTCGTACTGGGCATACTCCTGGGGTTTAACACACTATTCCTCGTTCTGTAAACGAGATGGTCATATTTAATTTGCTTAACAAATCTCTCCCCAGCAAATTGATTGGTGCATCTTCGTGGTACAGTAAGGGTGCGCGCACGGTTTCCCCCCCCACCGTTATATCTAGATCTTTAGTGTAAGGAACTTTTTAAAATAGCCCATGACAACCCCTGTGTCTCTAAATTCCTGCCTGAGAGCGGAAACCGCCCTTCCATAAGACATGATTTCTCCGCTCCTGAGTCTACCATAAAGATAAACTGCTTATTTCCTATCTCTGCGCCCACTAGTGGTTCCTCATCTGCACATAGGGTGGTGGATAGGACTGGACACGCAAGTGTTCCCTGTGGGCTGTCCTAATCTGAATGTCTTTCTTGCCCTGGCACTGAGAAGACATTGGGCCTCATTACACAGATGGCGGAGTACCATGGCGCTATTAGCGCCATGGTTCATGCCGGTAAAATACCGGCACCGCCTTGGTGGAAAGGGAATTACCGCCCCATTCCAAGGTTGGCGGGGCGGTAATTCCCCCTTCCACCATTGCCCTTCCCATTCCCTTTTTTGCCCCATAGGGCATAATGGGAATGGGGAAGGCGCTAATTACGGTACCGCAAATTGCGGTACTGTAATTAGCTCCCTGGGTCCCTTTGCGGGTTGGTTTTTAACGCCTGCAAAAAGCAGGCGTTAAATCCCCCAACCCGCAAAGGGAGCTCGTAGTAAGGCAGTAAGGATTTACCGGTACCGGTAAATCCTTACCGCCATCCGTGTAATGAGGCCCATTGTCTCCAATCACGGTCACGCCACGGTATGGTGCGGGCGCCCCGTTTGCAGATGTTGCATAGCAATTGTTTGCGCTTCCTACTGCATTTTGTCTTGCCATAGGTTGTGGTGGTGGTTGCTGTCCTTGCTGCATCTGAGGTTCGTTATAGCATTGGTCTTGCTGTCTCCCACTTTCCATCGGTAGTCCATAGGGGCTACCTGGGTGTGGGCACCCCCAACCTTGTTCGTGCTCCATGGGCTGTTGCCCCTGGAAATACCCTGAAGGCTGCATCTACAATCTCTGGAGTAGTGTCCCCATCACCCACAGTTCCAGCATGACCCTTGGGGTCCGCCTCTCATTCCTTGACCGCCAAATCCTCTATTTCCCATACCTCCAAACCCACCTCTCTGGCCACAGTACCCACCTCTTCCTCTTGTTGGTCTTTCTTGCCACTGTTGTCCACCGTATTGCTCTTCTCCGTTCCATTGTCCTTGTCCTTCTGTGGCCCGCATTGCCGCTATTGTTGCTGGTCTGTTTCCCGCTCCTTCGTCCCCCTCATTTTCTCTGTCTATGGCTATGCTGGCATTGACGGCGGCGACCTTCACTAATTTGTTCTGTACCAGCTTCGCTTCTGCTAGCCTTTTTTGTGCTATCTCCTTTTCTCTCTCTTTGATCCTCCTGCAGTGGTGCACAATTATACTCTGTATTTCAGGCCAGCCCTTGGCTTCTATCCCAGCTATTTTGTCCAAGGCCTTCTGCACCCCCTTCGGGAGCCCCTTGTTAATGATAAAATAAAACAAGGCGGTGGACTGGTTCCACGCCATGCCAGTTTCGTTTCTCCATAAATTCTGCACCCGCAGTATGAATTGCGTAGGATCCTCGTTCTCCTCCATTGTGCACTGCATCACTAAATGTAAATCGGGAATATCTGGAAACGTGCGCCTCAATGCTTCCCATACTTGTGCTCGAACGTTATTGAACGCCGACCCATCGTGGCGGTCACAACTCATCGTTACTCCGGGGAATCCGGCCTTTTCCCACACTGCGTCTGCTTGGTCATCAATTGCTGACGCTAATAAACTCTTCACATCCCCTATCGCTAGCGGCACTCCTACTGTGTTTTTTCTCAAAGGCGTGTATCCATTTCCCAGCCTCTCTCGATAGTGGGGGGAGGACCTTTAGCAAGTTGTTCTTATCCATTTGAGCCCATGGAATATAGTGTGGCCTACCTGCTCCTTTATGTATCAATGGCTTTTGTAACTTGTGTTTGTTTCTTTCCTACCTTACTTACCGCACCTTTCTTTATTTTACTTACCATCATATACGGTTGTGGATGCGGGGGTGGGACATGATGGTATGTACAGGGGCTCACTGTATCCTACTGCTGGTCTTGACATTAAAGGATATATTTTGGTTTTATCGCCTTCAGCTGTAGTGGTTGTGTACTCGCCCTTTGGCGTTCCGCTTACCTCTTCCTGCGTTTTCTGTGTTTCGTTCGTTCTTTCTTTATTTACCTCTGCTGTAGCCGTAACTTCTTCAAACATTCGCCACAAGTCTAGTACTTCCCTTCTATTTTGTAGTTGTTTCCCCTTATACCTTGCTAACAAGTGTGTGGATACTAAATCTAAGGGTTTCACAGATATGTGCTAGTGGTGTTATTCCCCCCCCCATAACATTATCTTTTCCTTTTCTCCTTTTGTCTGTACTTGCCCTTCAACCTCTTTCCCTTTAATCACTTCTTCACTAGTCTTTCTTTCCTTCTAGCAGGATAATACACCACGAATCTTCTCAGTTACTTGTAATTTGTATGCACATATATGTATCAAGATAAATATATCAATCACTTTTCAACTTTAACCTTATAGTTGTTGCATGTTCAAATTCAACAGTTCATTTTTGTATATTTTGCCACTTCAACCACAAATTAATCACAGTACTTGGATATCCTTGACGAAAAATGGACAGAACACAAAAGCACATATAACACTTATCATGCACTACCTGCGTGCATTTTCTCCCCGTTTTGTTCTTTTTTACCATTCCTTCCCCGTTTCGCCTACTCTTCTCATTCACTCCCCACCCCTTACACCCTCTTACTCTTTTCCAAGAATCCTTTCGTACCCAGAAAAAGAATGTTCTAAATAACTTCTCCGAGTCTACTCAATATACAAGACTCCTACTATTTTCTCTGTATCTTCACTTATTTATTCTGCACTGGACGAGACAATGCTACGCGGCGCCGCCTTCTACCCCGTTCGGGCTAGGATACCACTTCTCTTTTTTCTCTTCACATCTTACAAAAACCTAATGGCCATATAAAAGACAGATCAGAAAAGCCTCATCAATCACACAGGCCCTACTCTTCCCTATTACTCGTTGCCACCTGTCCCTCCTATTTCCCCCTTACCTTTCCTTCGTAACTTTGGCAACCGGCACTCACGTGTTCAGTCAGGTGACCGGAGGGTCGCCGCTTGCAGTCCAACCCCAGTCAGGCTCGCACCCCAACCAAGCCGTGGCCCGCCTGGCGAGCAGCTTTTCAGTCGGGTATTCGTTAACCGGGAACCCTTGACCCTTCTTCGTAGTGCGCACAGGCTTGTCGGCCTCGAGGCACCTCTCCGATCACGTTGCAGGGGGTCACCAAATGTTTGTGCCCTCCCCAAATCTATGTGAAAAAATGAATAATACAGACACTACCTGGACAGGGAATAAGGCACAAAAGAGCAGGCTGCGAGAGTTCAAGGAAAAGTTTATCTAGATCTCTGAGAGCGCTCTGCCCACATCAAGGTTACAACACATTTATATAGTACATTGACATCTTTAACATATGATGCTACGTTGGACCTGGATTGGTCAGCCGGGGTGGTGTTTTAGGTGTGGGCATCATCTCTTCCTCCGGGTTGGTTGCTTGGTTGGTGGGAGGATTGACGTCAGACATCTGTGCTCCGGATGGGTGAAGGTCGGGTAGTTGTGAGATACGGTGGTCACTATCTAAACTAAGCTAAGAAAATACATTCTGAGTAATGCATGCACTAAATAATGGTTGATCAAAAGACCCTCAGTAGTGTATCATGTCATTGTACTAATCACTCGAGTTTATATCATCTACAACATTTGGGTTATACAGGTCACAGGTTTATGGGCCTTGACCACTATAATACTGTCATTGAACTATAGGGTTAGTCTCACAAGAATCTCAGGTATGTGGCATTTGTTAGTATTGGGCACGATATACTGCAGCAGGGGTCTAATGTTAGTTGGAGGTCTGTTGGGTGGGCTTGATAGCATGGTTGGCAGTCTGGCAGATGAAAGGAATGCCTTGCAAGGACACAGGGTTAGAATGGCAATAAGTTTCAACTGGCGAGGGTAAGAGGGCAAGGACACTTTTGTGGAGATGGACGAGCTATGTGCTTGGCGCATGTTGGTTCACATGCAGGACTGTGATCTCAGAGGAAAAGGGGATGTGTTACATTTATTATTTGTGCAAGCAGCTCCGGCTTCAGCGTGAGAAAGGAGCTGCAGAGTTTTCCAGCTGGAGTGGGAACGAGGGTTGGGGCCATGTGCTCCGAGCTACTGTGGCGGGCAAAAGGGAGAGAGGCATTTTGTACTATCGCAGTGAGGCCAGGTCACCAAGATGGAGTCGAAAGGGGGTACACAAAATGGATGCCCCGTGTCCTGCTCGGTGGTCTCATCTATGCAAATGAAACCCAAAGTTAACATTGCATAAGGGCGAGGGGCGTACCCACCACTAAAGGCACTTGGTCCGAGTTTTGTACTGAGAAGTGATGGTAGAGAGGGGCCCATTGGCCCCTCGCTCCCACACCACACAGGCTAGGCACACCCACTTTCATGGGATGCGAGGGCCTGTGGAGTACCCTTGGATGCAGGGGAGAAGAGAGTGTGTGAGAGAGAAGAAAGAATGGGCAGCTGGCGACCGATGAGAGAGGGAGTGGGGAACAAGAAAAATAGCTGGTGGGGAGATGGTGGGAGAGGGGAGAGAAGGGTATGGTAAAAGGGGAACAAGGGGGAGAAGGAGAAGGAGACGGAGTCGGAGAGGAAGTGAGGCTGTTGGGAGAGCAGGGGCAGAGGTTCCCTCTCTTTCTGTCTCAGGAGGCTCACTGGTGGAACTGTAGAGCAGGTTGGGGAGAAAGGGGAACATGTGGAGGGGAGGAGAAGGGCAGACGGGGAAAGAGGTATCTGCTAAAAGGTCTCTGCAGCTTCTCTGCCCCACCCCATGCATTCAGCACACCACTGCCAGCAACCAAAAAGAGAGCTGATGGAATTGCCAATAAACTATCTCGGACCAAAATAACCGGACAGACTCAAAGAATATGGCATACTTCATTATCAGCTCAATATAGGAGGGAAACCTGGTGAACAAACAGATTGCAGCTCACTCACTTCTGGATACATTTCTGTTACACAGAACCTTTATACCTTGATGTATGTCAGCTATTACGTCTTCCTATGTGGCAAATAGTAAAAACCTATGGAAGGAGGGATTGGTTAGGGGTGTGTTTAGGTGTTAGTAGCACAATTGGCTGACCCTTGTATGGTAGGCTTAATGAATAGGCCTTGTGTTCCACTCTTGCACCACGTGTGTGGAGTTCAAGTTGTGTCCCTTCTGACCTTTTATTTAGTACTATTTGTATTCAATTACACTGGGTGCTTGCTGTTCCTCCCCTTTGCTCAGTCTTCCATATGATTTCTGCATCTTTGTTTGGTCAATGCTTGGCACTTGCAAATGTTCGCTCCTTTACCTAATCTAAGAGAAGTATGTCGTGTGTATTTATCTTATCCTCTTCGACTTCTCTTGTGCCTTGCAATTATTTCTTGATGTGGCATCCTTGATCCCAAGCAAAACGGATATTCTTTGTTCTTTCCACAAAGCTGGTTTCCAAGGTCAGCTTCTGCAGCCTCAATCTCTCTTTTTGCTTATTATTTATACAGTGTCAAGGTCCATCTTTTCATCAGGTCCCTTTACCTGTGTTATATTTTCTACTGCAGCAAGCTTCTGTATGTCTCGTCTACCTTGCTTTTATGCGTATGTACATCTACTGCATCTCTTCCCACGTATCTTCTACGTGTATATTTGTTGTTTATTTGTAATGCCCCGGGAGCCTGCAAGGTTCGGGGCACACATGTACACAGAGACAACAAAAGAATACAGGACAATGTACAGGAGAAAAGTCATAGAGTTCCTAAGTCAACTACTTAAAAAGTATAGTCTTGGGTGTTCTCCTCAAAGGGAGCAGGTTTTCCACCAGTCTGAAATCAAGGGGGAGAGAATTCCACAGCTGGGCTCCACGGACTGGGAAAGATCGCCCAAAACCCTTGGCTCATTTGAAGATCTGGCAGGAGACCAAGGCCAAGTCAGATGAGCGCAGTCGTCTTCCAGGTGAGTAGCGAGTCACTGCTGATTTAAGATGGAAATGGTCGTTGCCAAAAAGACGGTGGACGATGGTGCATGTTTTAAATTTGATGCAATCCTGTATGGACAGCCAGTGCAGATCTTTCTGATGTTTCGAAATGTGCTCCTTCCATGGGACTTTTCTTTTTTTTTTTTTTTTTGATTCGTACCACATCGTTCTGAATTTGCTGACGTCCTTTTAGACTGGTATTGTTTGCCCCAAGAAGTAGTGCATTACAGTAGTCTATCCTTGATAGGACAGTGGCACGGGTGATGGTGGCATCATTCTTCTCGGTCAGAAATGGTCTTATGTTTCTGAGAAGTCGGAGATGATCATTTCAATTTCTGCTGATCATGTTGGTGTGTTCGTCCAAGTTGAGTGAGGCTTTCAAAGTGACACCCAGGGTCTTTACCTTGTGCTGGACTGGGATACTGATGTTATTTATAGCAAAGCTATCATAATTCGCACTAAGCTTGCCCGTAGCCTGGGAAGTGCCAATAATGACCAACTCTGTCTTCCATCCATTAATGCACATCCAATTTTCTGACATCCACAATTCAATCTGAGAAGTGAGAGAGTTTTGAGGAGTCTAGGGAGTAGTCCCTGCTGAGTTCCATGACCAGTTAGTTGTGTCGTCCGCGTAGACGCCTAGGCTCTCTAAAAGGGAGCAGAGGGGCTGAATATATAAATTAAACCGCACCGGTGACAGACTGGCACCTTGCGGAACTCCACAAAGGATGGATGCTGTAGATGAGAAAGCATCCCCCCCAATGGATTCTGGAGACGCGGCGGCGCAGGAAGGATTGAAGCCATTCGATTGCTCCACTGGAGCAATTTCTAATGGATTCTAGAGCATGGAGAAGTAGTTGGTGGTCCAGCAGATCAAAAACCTGCAGATGGGTCTAAAAGGACCAGCAGGCCTGACTTGCCTTTCTCCATTATCCCCAGCATATGAGATTGTAGGTCTATTGGACCCGTTTCCATGCTCTGTGCGGCCTGAGACCTTATTGGCCTCAACATAGGATTGAAATTGTTCTGTAACAAGTTTGGCTAGGATCTTCAAGAGAAAACATCAGCTTGTTATTGGTATATGATTTCTTCGTATTTGCATGTGCAGTTACTTTGTTACTTCAGTCACATTTTATATAATTTCAGTGTGTCCTCATGTCTCCTCTTTATGACGTAACTTTACTCTTGCCAGATTTCATTTTATAGCTCTTCTCTGTTCAATGGTGTATGCAGACTTCGTTCTACCATGTTAGTGCCAGGGTACATTCGATACGGTTGTCTGAGCGCATAACATCATTCTTATCTTTGATGCAGTATTGGGACTATACCAGTTTTCGTACACAGTGCCTTTTTACTGTTCTTTCAGTATGACGGAGGTGAGGGGGTGGGCACTAGAGATGACTTATGCATTGCCTCTCTACATTTCCCCCCCTCTCCGATCAAGTCCTCAACACCCTGCTCAATTTTCTTCACACTGTGGTTTCTTCAAAATCCATATCTACGTCGCTGCCCTCTGGTCACCTGCATTCTTTGTGTGATCATCTACGTTCCAGGTCATATGGCAACATTCTCCAGTTGGATGACTGAATACACAACCTCCCACATAGTCCTATGATCCTTTGGGTAATAAAACGACCGCCAGGGGACTTCCTTTCAGGTGCCTGTGGGTGGTACTTTCAGTCTGTGTGTGCTCGTCAGTCACAGCATTCACATCATTATCTTCATCCCAATAGCTTTCTTTGCTGTCTTCTTGCATTGTCCTATGATTATTCTTACAAGACAGAATCCCAGCAATACTAACACTGGCATTGCTCCAAGCAGCTTAAAGGCATTCGCTAGCCAGGTTGGAACCCACCAGAACATGGATGAGAATCAGTCATCTCCGGTCTCATCTACTTCTTCATCCATGTTGGTATGCAGAGTTGACATCATTGTTATTGCCTCTGTCAGGGTTCCATTTTCTTCATCATGGGCAGTGCAGCAAGAACGGCCGTTCTTGGCACACATGCCACCTTCCATTGCTGTAATCGACCTGTTCTGGAGGGCTATGAGTCTTATGGCCCTCAATTCTTCTCTAATCATTTTGAATGCTTTTATTGTTTGTAACAGCTCCCACCTGGTTATTTAGATCCACTTGGCGTTCACTGCAGTCTTAATTCCTGGCACTGCTGTGCTACTGAACAATTTATGCTCCACTGGAATGTCCTGATCGGCTTCTATTGACTTTGCTGAGAAATAGTTCTCTCTCTCTCTTCAATTGAATGATGTAAAGCAACCTCTTATTTCTTTGGTGTGCATCCATTCTCAGGGAAAAACGTCAATATTGAGATAACTTTGGGGAATCGCCAACGTAGGAGCATGTATGATCACTACAGAGTATATTCCTCCCCAGTTTCTAGGGAGCTGCATATAGGCATTGGATTCACAGGCACAATAGTGGTCCAGTAGCACAGCAGTTCCTCCATTCATTCCTGCTACATCAATTATGTGCTGCATTCTTTGTTTTCTCCAACTTGGTCAGCCCCTTGTTTCTGAAACACAATGTTGAATGGATACAGATCCTGCTTCATTCTCAACCCATGTTAATAATTTTGAAGCTCATTATTTCAGGCATCCATCAGTCACTATTTGCACGATCTGTACTTGTGCTGTCATGAATACAGGTGCACTGCATGCTAGCATTCCATCTTCCCATCTTGTGCTGATTGCTACTCATCCATATACTAATAGTTGATGTCTCTCCAGCATCCTGGAGTTTCCCATGCTTCGGCACAACCCAGTCTCTTTTGTTCAACAATCCTTATTTGGTATCCAGTCTTTCCACTGAGTGAGTACATGAGCATTCGGCTTTTCCAGTCTGGGTCTTTTTCCATTTTCTGTGTTTCTATGTATTCATCTACACATGGGAATGTCTTTCTCGACCTCCATCGTAGGGTTGCACATCTTCCTTCAAATTGTCCTCTTGTCATGCATGCTGCTAGATGGCTATGGCACTTCGCATCATCTTATTACATTAAGCTTCTGGCACGAATTGGGCCGTTTCTTGAAGCGTCGAGCTGTGCAACATCAGCTAGGGCAATCATTGGCAGCCATCTGGACTACTGTGCCAGTCTCCTAATAGGCGTAGAGAAAGGAGAACTTAACCGCCTAAAAGTTGTTCAAAACAACGAAGTGAGGGTTGTAGTAGGGCTACATAAAATTGATCACGTATCGGTAGCACGAAGATCACTACATCATGCCTATAGCAAAAAGGGTAATGTTTTGCACCTTATACATTCTACATTCGTGACTTTTTGAAAATAGTCCCTCCTACCTTTCAGAACAGTTAACATAGCTACCAGACAGACGCAGCCTAAGATCCAACTTGGGTCTACTGCAAATCCCTAAGTCAAGATTATCGCTGGTAAAAGACGGATGCTTTACAACCTCTACTCCGCGACCATGGAACACCCTCTCCCCTGACCTGATGTTGTGCCCCAGGGTCCCCATATTCAAACACAAACTGAAAACGCTCCTTCAAATGAAGTGGAGAACTACATGTCTTCTTGAATTCTGATCCCTTGCCTGATTGTTTGCTTGTTGTCGGTCAGTCTTGGCGCTCTCATGCCTCAGGGCTTTTGTTGAAGCGCTTTAGAAATAAATTAAATAAAAATGGACCGGTATTTCCCTTGCGATATATGTTCTGGCTGTGCTCATGGCATAAGGGATGAGAGAACATACATAGCAGCTCTGATGTCTCCTCCCCACCTCTCATGTTCTCATGCCACATGTTCTGCTTTTAAATGGGCTGAATTATCGAGGTATGTATTTATACCTGCATGATCTTCCCCAGCATCCCTATATCACTCGTACTTTTGTTGGGGATAAAAATAGATGTCTCATTGCTCAACACTTCATCTACATTATTAATCATTAAGAAAAGACAAATCATTGTACAGAATGAGGTTACCAAAAGTATTCCAAATAAACTAAGATTTCGTTTTGTTTTTTGTTGCTGGCAGTGTGTTTTTTCTAATTTGGAAAATTCCTATTTGCTAGTAATTTTGGCAACATTTTTTATAAACCACACTTTTTTTATAATAGAAATTGTAAAATAATCGCAATAATGATCCTGAAAATAATAAAACTGTTTTTAGTAGTTCCAAAAAATTTGACAATATCAACGTGTCGTCTCCCCAAAGCTGGGTAAAAATGAAGAATGTAATTGAATAGGCGTGGGTATTACTGCTCAGGGCCCTCTATAAGTCTATTAAACATGACTTGGCCATCAAAACCATAGCTTATACATTCAAGCATGGGCCGGCCTTCTATAACAGGCACATAGAGCTGCTAAAGGAAATGCTACAGATCACGTTGAACCATAACCAGTTTATTTTTAACAGTGTATATTACCATCAAACGCAAGGAGTCACCATGGGAGCCAAGTACGCACGGACTCTGGATAAATTATTCATAGGCATGTTTGAGAGAAATATGTATATCCAGACCCCATGTATATCTTCTATGCCATCACACAACGGAGGTATATTGATGATCTCTTCATGATATGAAAGGGCACCGATCGTGACCTCAAGACCTTCGTTGACAATCTCAACAGTAATGAATATGATATCAACCTAACCTATAACAGTCATAAGAGCAACATTAATTTCTTGGATCTAACAATATACAATGAAGACACAGACCTCAAGACAAAAACCTTTAGGAAATCCACAGAAGTCAATTTGACACTTTTTGCAACAAGCTGTCACTGCAAATCTGTCATTGACAACATCCGCACAGGAGAATTCATCGCAGCCTGCCATAACTGTTCAGATCCAGTTGTGTACCAAGAGAGATGTGAACTCAGAAATCTATTTCGGGATAGGGGCTACATGACCACATGCATTGATAAAGCACTGAATATCGTTGCCAAGACAGATCGAGCTAATACGCTGATTGCTAAGCCATCCTCAATTACCAATGACGCGCACAATCCAACCTGCTTTCTGACACAGTATTCCAAGGACAGCCACTTGGTGTACAAGATTCTCAGGAAGCATTGGCATCTGTTGCCTTTGGACAAATGCCTCTCTTCCAACCTGGACAATATCCTAAAGATTGTATACACACGAGCGCCCTTTTCTAAAAAGCGCTTTGTCCATCTTTCTTACCCAGTGCCTATACTGGCCATCCTTTGACATGGTTGCAACCACACCGGCAGTGTTTCTCCAAGTGTGGTACATACATGATGTGCATATGCCTACATACTGTCACTCACCAATTTACTGACCCACAGGGCATTACCACCAAGATCACTGCCACTATCGACTGCTGGTCAAATTATGTGATCTATACCATTACATGCATATGTCAAAAAATGTATATTGGAAGCACCATACGTGAGCATCTATCAACTATTGGCAGCCAGGATGCGAAATTCCCGCTTGTAGTGCACTGTGTAACGCTCACCTGATTCCCGCAGAGGCGCCGGTCTTGACTGGGCGAACACCGTATCTTCAAAGGTGATGTGTAACACACGGTTGGCTCTTTGGGCTGGACCTCTGTGCACTGTATGTCTGACTCGAAGAGTAAGATGTCTGCAGATTGAAAATATGGGATTAATGAACTGGGGTTATTGGGTATCTCTCTCTTCTTCCCTTTCTCTTCTCCTGTAGAACCCCAAAGGTTAACGCTCTCACCTTAGGTAAGTGAACGACGAGCTCTCCATCTGCCTCGGGGCAGGGTGCCGTGACCAGTTTCTTCACTGGATAAGGGTGCAGGCCTCTTGACCTCAGAGGACTGCTGTCCGTCGTTTACTGCACGAACGGTAAGTTCTGAGTATTTCAAATGTCTTTAAAAGTCTTTTGTAATGATGTCTCTTGTTTTGCAGGGTTCCGGAGATGGCGGATGACGGGCTGAAGTGAGTTGAGGATGGAACCCGTGTGAGGAATAGAAGCGCCTGGAAGCATGTAAGTAAGCGCTTGTTGCCTGCTTCACAATGCGCACTAACTGTCCTTTTATCTTGCAGGTACAAGTTCGGAGCTGCCGAAGGGTGCCGGAATACCCACTGGGTTCGGCGTGGGAAGGAGTAATGGCACGTGAGTAATAAAGTTACCCAATGTCTTTAAACGCACCTTCTTTTGTCTTTCAGATGCGGGATGCAGAGCGAAGACCTCCGGAGCACGCGAAGAGTAGGTAAGCCTTTGTCTTTCAGATGCCGGAATGCAGCGCGAGGCGTTGGTGACAGCCGATGGACCAGGTAAGAGAAGCGCTGTCACTGAAGACCGTAGTGCTAACCTGTTCTTTCTTTGTCTTTATAGGTGTTGCTGAAGACTGGATTCAGGATGGTAAGCCTTTTTCCCTTAGGCCCAGGATCAGATGCAGAAGACACGATGAGCGTTCTGCTGCAGAGGATGCAGAATAACGCAAAGCAAGATCCATCCATCGGGTGTGGTTTAAATAGCCTCCTGTAGTGCTTAGGTGTCTCCTTCCACAGCCACGCCTAGGTAAGAAAAGAGTTCCTGCTTTCTAGAAGAGTTCCAGTGTTCTGAACCTAGGGAGTGGCTCCTGCCCCACCCAACAGGAAAAGTAGTCCCAAACAGAAGAGGATCAGGGGCTCAACTGGCAGGTAAGCAAGCAGCATGGTCTGCTGCAGGTAAGTCCACCCAAGCATTATGAGCCCGGCGCTTCCAGCGCTGGGACTGGGCATCTTCATGAGCCTGGTGCCACTGGCGCCAGGACAGGGTCCAAAAGGTCCCAATTGGGACTGGCTGGCACTCGGAACCGGGGTTATGGGTCTGCTTCCAAGGGAGTCGGGCAAGTCCTGATCTTTTGGAAGCAGAGATCATGACACACTGGCAGGCTTCACATCAACTAGATAACAAGAAAGACCGGAGATTTATTAGACTGAGGATCATTTCCTTAGGCAAACGAGGAGGGGACAAGGAGAGAAAACTATGACAGACTGAGTCAAGGATCGTTTGTCAAAAGCGAACTACCCTAAATGGTCCAAACGCAGATCACAAAATGGGATATTTCTTGTGACTTTCTGTGAAAGTTATTGTACAGTGTTATCTCCCCTGTGTGTAACCGATTTATGTACATGTCTTTGCTTGTTGTACGTCAAATACATTCACAGAACACCCCAGGAATCAAAGTGAGGAGTGAGCCTTTTGTTGCAAAACGCTACAGAAACGGAACCCAGAGGCTTTGCGGACTGTAACATATCCTTTATATTTACCTCTACTTTTAACCAACTGAGCACGGACAATGAGCATCATATTGAATGTGCATATAGATTTGTGTAACCATTGTCTTAGCACTCCACGAATGTGCTTTACAACTATATGGATGTTAAATGTAGACCATGTCTTGCCAACCACGTGCCTTTTTGCAATTTAATTATTAGTATCAGGCATTGCCAGTGTTCTAGCCTGTTGACAGTATTTGCTTGCCCTTATGCAATTTGTTTTGTCTGTTAACAATTTCAGCTTTAATGTGCTTAATCCATGATCAGCATAAGTCTGGTGTTTGCACCATAATGTGGGGCAATCCGATTTGGCCTCCTCAGTATGATGGGGTATGGTCACCACCGTCCCTCGCACGCGCAGGGTGGTACCGTTTTTGAACTACTTAAATGAAATTGCAATGGCAGCCACGATCGCAGCTGATCTAGTAGGCCATTGAGCCCAGTGATACCGCAGTTTCACGGGGAGCACAGCACTGGCTACTGATAAGGGTGTCAGCGCATTCACTGATTGTTTATATTGAGTTCTATTTAAATGTGACCATGCCAATGCAACCGTGCGTGGTGTGTTTAGTGTTGCTAAGCATTCCTGATCAGTATGTGTACAGCAATGCTAGTTTCCGACATAAACTATGCCTGCGTAGGCTATTATGGGCACTTAGACAGTATGGCAAGATTTACACTATTATCAATCTCTAACACACAGATGGTCTGCTGCATGATCTCTTCCATGTATTATTAGTTGCTTAGCACACAGTACTAGTTAATCACGGCATAGGCACCCAAACGCCAGATACAGTTTCAGGTATGGTGTTTGCGCTAACCCATCAATATGAAGCTTAGTAGGATACACTGGTATTCTGTACTAACATGAGATTTTCGCACAGTACTGTTTCTTGTTTAGGACTCTGCTTGCATACACATTAGGGAAGATTTGCTCGTGTGTGACCTGTATTATCATGGTTTATTACATGGCAAGCTCTGCTTACTTTGCATGAATCGGAGATTTGGCCGCCTTTAATCTAATTTGCATGCAATATCTAAACAAAATTTGTCCAGTATTCTCAACAATTTACCTACCAGTCTAGGAAGCCATGTCAACAAAATATTGACTCCATACAAAAATACTCCTGGATCCAAAGGGACACCTCGTAATGCTTTTTGGCCTGCAAATGCAAATAGGAATTCTCTTACATTTATGTAATGTATCCCTTGAGTGGAACATACTGTCCATTTGTAAGTAAAATGTATCGTCATGTTTAGTTTTGTAATCCAGCCACGTCCTAATATGGTAACTGGTGTCTGCCGAGAATACAATGGTGGCATTGATACGTTATGTTCTCCTATAGAAATTAGTAAATTATCAGTAAAAGGAACTAAACTCCTAGCCCCAGAGAATCCCTGCACATTCATGGTAATGACAGACATTGGGTATTTTCCTTCTCGAACACAGAAATGAGTTGCTCCAGTGTCTACAAGAAACAAAAATGTCTTGCCTCCTATCATTACCCTGACCCTCCGTTCCTCTTGGGGGTCTGATGTCACTGATAGTACTGAACATATCAGCTCACTCTGTGGGCTTTCCTATTGTGGACATAAATTCATCCATGTACCCGCGAAAGGATTTCCTCCTACCACAGTCATCACACTCCCTATCCTGGGTGTGGATGGCTGTGGGGCTCCTGTATTTGCATTTCATTGTGGCCCCATTGCTTGTTGTGTCTGTGCCTGCTGAGTCTGTACATGTTGTGTTTGCATAGACACTTGCTGTGGTTGCCCTTGTGGCGATTGTGATTGCAATGGAACTTGTTGCGATTGCTATATTTGTGGCGCACATGTCTGATTCCGTGTGTGATCTTGGCATAGTACTGCGGTTCTGTATTATACTGTGGAGAATAGCCCCCCCCCCTGTTGGAGCTTGCAAATTCTGCTGCATGCCCCCTCTACTTCTGCACATTCAGGCCATACGTCCTATTCTCCCACAATTCCAGCATTTTTGCAGCTGTCCTCCATTAAATCCTCCTCCCCATGAGGGTTTTAAAATACGCCTCTTCCTTTTTGGTCCGTTCCCTCTACTTGGATACCCTACATTGCTGGGCTGCGCTGGCTGTAACTCTTGTGTTGCCACACCTTTACCACTTGTCAATACTGCTCCTTATATGGCATATTTTGACAAATCTTTCTGAACTAAATTAGCTTCCTTCTGCTTTCTGCTCTCGGCTTTCTTCTTATTCTTATAATAATCGACAATGATGTATGACAGTCAACTGTATTTCTGACCATGGCTTTCCTTCCATCCCTTCCTGTTTCTTCATCTGCCGTTGCACTGGCTCGGGCAGTCCCCGACATAAAATATGATAGAGTAATGCTACCGTTTTATCCCACGATTCCCTTATCTCAAGACGCCAACGTTCTTGAATAAAAGCAACAGGATCTTTGGCACCCATTTTCCTTGTCCTAATCGCACCCATGTCCGATGTGTCAGGATATTGTACTGTAGCACCCTCCAAACATCCACTCTTCTATTGTTAAACGGTTCTCCATTATGCGCTGTCACACTCACATATCTTGCTCGTCTCCAAATGTTGTCAGCTCTCTCCCCTAGTATAGATGCTAGCAGACCATTTATGTCACCCATTGGTAACGTCATTCCTGATGTCATTCTTTTGAACTCATAAATCCATTTTTCCGCACCTGCAGTCAAGCGAGGTAATTTACATTTCAAATAATCTGTTAATTTATGACCACACTATATTGTGGTCGTCCCCCTTTCTCTAATAATGGGAATTGTGTAAATCCTGGTCCACAATCCTACCCACCTACGCTTCTTGTCTTCCTGGTGGGGCTAGTTTCACCCATTCGTCTCCGTCCTGGCAATGACCTTAATCTACTTGCATAACCTGATTATATATCCCCTGCACTGCGCGACCGTGCTGGTGGTTATTCAGAAAATGGTGAAAGTTCTGGTGTTTTTTTTTCTTCTGGGTCTTCTAATTCTGACCATTTTTACCCTCTTTCTATGCTTCAAATATGATATAATATGTCATTTATAACGTCCCTGTGCACAAGTGTTCCTAGGTGTGACAAGACAAGGAGGACAAGACAGCCGCTTTTACTAGGCCTTATTTCATTGAGATTGCGCAAGTTCGCCAATACAAAGTGCAGGGGGAAGGGGGGGGAGGGAGTGCAAGCCAGGTAGCAATGCTCAGAGTGAGTGCAGCAGGGTAACGAGACTCTGGGTAAGTGCAAGGAAGCAGGGGACTGTATGGATTACAGTTACAACCCCTAAGTGCACGGTCGGCCAGAGTGCAGTGCAGGGGGAGACTGATTAAAGGAGCCTGGTACCCAGTGTGAACATGAGGGTAGCTAAACAACCAGTCGGCAAGTGGAAAGGAAGGTCAGTAGGGGAGGGAGAGGGAGAAAGCAGAGGAGAAAAGGCAGGATTTGAGCTGCTTCCTGAACGTCAGGTTGCCCGGCTCAAGTTTGAGAGGGGCAGGGAGGCCATTCCAGACAGAGGCATGAGATCTACCCCCCACTCTCTGCCTGGAGAAGCATCCGACCCTCATAGTTAGAGGTGGCTGAGCAAAGGGCTTGAGAAGGAAGGTATTTTGGAAGAGTGTTGGATGTGGTGCAGGCCCCAGCCCCAGAAAGCCTTGTGGACAATCCATAGGGTCTTGAACTTGATCCTTGCAGCCAGCGGGAGCCAGTGGGGAGATACGGTCTGTGGGCTTGAGGCCAAGGATACGTTTTGCAGTCCTGTTCTGGATTAGTTGTGGAGGGTAGAGGAAAGTAGATTGAGAAAGAGCTGTTGTAGTAGTCCAGCCTTGGAGAGAGCCGGGGCTCTGGAGACGGTGAGCTTCTGGGGGAAAGTGAGAAAAGGAAGAATACCTCAAAAGAGGTGCAGCTAGTAGGAGGCCTTCTTGTTGAAGTCTGTGACGTGAGTAGAGAAGGAGAAAGTGGAGTTGAAGATGACACCAAGGTTTTTTGCCTCAAAGGAAGAGGGTGGGCAGAGACGGAAAGTGGGAGCACTGGCGGGCAGAGACGGAAAGTGGGAGCACTGGTCCCAATGAGAAGGATCTCTGTCTTTCCTGGCATTAAGGTAGAGATCATTGGAGGTGCACCAATCCTGAACCGCGGATAGAACGTTAAG
This sequence comes from Ambystoma mexicanum, assembly GCF_040938575.1. Classification (NCBI taxonomy): domain Eukaryota; kingdom Metazoa; phylum Chordata; class Amphibia; order Caudata; family Ambystomatidae; genus Ambystoma; species Ambystoma mexicanum. Next base: position 1,119,977,668 of record NC_090922.1, on the reverse strand, counting down.
AATGAGTGAGAGAGGAGAGGAGGCTGAGGGCAGTCTGACAGAGAGCAGATGTCATCCGCATAACACTGAAAGTTAGAGGAAAAGGTAGAGATCAGGTGGGCCAGAGGGGTCAAGTAGAGCCAGAGGGAGAGGATAGAGCCCTGGGCAACACCACATGTGGAGAGAGAGGTGGTGGAGAGAAAGGGCGCAAGTTAGAACTGGGAGGGTCGGTCTAGGAGAAAGGAGGTCAAACACTCCAGGGCCTTATCCGTGATACCCAGGTTCTCACAGTCGTTTGATCAGGATGGCATGATTGACCATGTCGAAATCAGAGGATGGGGACTGAAGGAATGCTTGAGTCTAGCTCCGAGAGCAAGTCTTCACAAGTGTTCAGGAGAGCAGTTTCCGTGCCTCTGGCTGCTCTGAAGCCAGACTGATGGCCATGGAGACAATCAAGAGATTCAGTGTGGAGAGTAAGCTGGGAGATGGCCAGCCTTTCCAGGAGTTTGCCCAGGAAAGGAGTGATGGAGATTGGATGATAGTTTGCCAGACAGGTAGGATCGGCAGCAGGCTTTTTAAGGAGTGGGTGCACAAGGGAGTGCTTGAGGAGAGAGGGGAAAGATCCAGTGGCGAAAGAGTGATTGCAGAAATCAAGGCTGGAGTGAGGGTGTCCATGTGGTCCATGATGGGTCTGGGGGAGCAGGGAAGCACCTAATTTGGACGACACTTTCATAGATCGGACTTGTCTAGAAACATCACCAGGTGTTTTCAGAGAGAAATGGGAGAAAGGCGGAGGAGCAGGAGAGGCGGCCAGAGGGAGGTCGTGAGAGGTAGAGGAAGAGGAAAGAGGACTGAATGTCCTGAGTTTTAGTGGTGAAGTGAGAAGCTAGAGCTGTACAGAGTGCCTGGGAGGGAACTGGAGCGGTGGAGACTGCAGAAGAATTGGAAAGCTCCTTGCAGATCTTAGAGAGTTCTGCCGTGTTAGAGGCCGTAGAGATGCAGGCTTGGATGTGGACTCTCTTCTTGGACAGGACAGAGTCTCTATTGCCTTTGGAGCAGGCGGCAGGCCAGTTTGTCATAGGATGCATCTGAAGCCCTCCACTTCCTTTCAGCCATTGCGTTTTTGGGTGGGGAGGTCGGAATCAAACTAAGAGTTGCTCTTGCAGGTAGGCTTCAGACAGATTCTCATGACAGGGGCAAGGATATCCAGAGTGTTGTAGATGGAAAGATGCAGGTTAGAGAGGGTTGTGTTAAGAGTGGGAGTCAGCTGCAGCAGTAGGACGAGCAGAGAAAGTAGAGGCAAAGGCATCCACTGTGACACGCTTCATGGACCAAATGACGAAGAAGGTAGGTGGCAGTGCTGTGGTGGGCTTTGCCTGAGGGACAGAGAGTTTCAGGTGAGAGGAAAGCAGAAAGTGATCCGTCCAAGAGAGAGGAGTGGTAAGAGGGTTGGAGAGGAGGATGTATGAGGAGATGGGGACATCCAAGGTGTGTCCGGCAGAGTGTGTCAGACCAGAGAGTAGAATGGAGAGAGCGAGAGGGTGTCACAGAGGTTGCGGAAGAGGCCAGTGGAGGGATTTGAAGCATCCATGTGGATGTTGAGGTCTCTGAGGAGGAGAAATTGAGAAGTGGAGGCAAGGAGAGAAGAAGAGGTCTTCCCTCTCGGAGAGGAAGAAGGCAACCTGGTCAGGTGGCCTGTAGATGGTGGCCACAGTTGGTGAGAGGCCAGGAGAGATGGAGAGCCTGCAGACCATGCATTCAAAGGAGGAGTAGGCCTGCGTACGAATGACAGAGGCTGGGACCCACTCGAGGAAAGATCAGAGCTACTTCATCTCCGGGTCGGTTGGTTCTGGCTCAGAGAGGATCTTGTAGCCATCACGGAGGAGAGTGTCAAAACATGTGACTTCGGTGTGAGATGTCAGAGGAGTTTTTGACGACAGAGCGAGAGTTGAGAGTAGCGATGTGAAGCAGTTTGCCACATTTGAAAGACTTCCGGGGTAGGGTAAGGCTTGAGATACACCAAGCAGAACTGGTGGAGGGGCCAGAGAGTGGGCAGAGGTGGTAGGAGGAGGTGGCGTATTAGCCAGAGAGAAGGAGAAAGGAGCCAGAGAGGCAGTGGAATGAGGTGAAGGGATGAGATAGGAGATGGAGTAGCAACATGGGAAGATGGGAGAGATTTAGAGCACCATAGAGAGTGTGAGGAGGAAAGAAGGGAGCGTTGGGGGGGGGGGGGGGAAGAAGCACAGGCCAAAGCCGAGAACCATGGGAGGCAAGAAGGGGAGGGTTCTCAAAGAGGGAGGCCCACAGGAGGCAACAAGCAGGCAACCACAGGGTAATGCAGGAGACCGTGTAGATGGACGGGGGGGAGAAAACTGTAAAACACCCAGATTTGACTTTCTTAAAAGGAGCGAAAAAGCCTAGTTTTAAACACCACAGCAATGCAAAAGAATATGGCTTTCCAAGTAACTGAGATGCTCATGTGTGGTGCAGTAAGCAACGTCAGAATAACTTGAGGGGTGGGTCAGTTTGGTAGGGTGCAGTGATTGCTGCCCCTCAGACCGCACCTACCAGGTTGCACGGCTGCAGGCTTCTAGCTTCCCCGGCTGACACCATCAGGGCTGCTTGAAGGAGCTGTTCTTTGCTTCGGGGTCCTTCGTTGCAGGGGCTACCATGGGCTGCCCTGCAAGACCAATTCAAGAAGCACTAGACAGTCAATGGGATGCAGAGGTGGGGCAATGAACTGGACGGGGCAACAGAAGGGAAGAAAAACTACTGGCAAACAAGACGAGTGCACAGCGCTAAAGAGACACCGGAATGGAAAACACAAAATCGGAGAGACAAATGAAGAGATTATTGGAGCCACACTATGGTAGCAGCCTCACCTCCGTGCCAATGGTGGAGAGTGGTGCCGGCGAGGGAGCAAATGCAGAACTAGGTCCTGGTTCGAACACAAGCACATCCAATGGGAAGTAGAGGTAGGACCAGGGAGGGGGCAACAGAAGGGAAGAAATGCTACCGGAAAACAAGACTTAAAACCGCATGCGCCTTCTTTTCGCTCTTTCATTTTCTTCCCTTTCTTCGTCTGACATCATTATAGCCCATCTTGTATGGCTGTCATCCCTTTCCTCGTCATCAAGATCTAGTCTACTCAAGGACTGCACTCTATGCTCGTCCACCTTTGTCATCCAATCTTTCTCCTGTTTCCTTTGATGGAGATCCTTTGGTACTCTTTGGTTTTATAACCATCCTTCTTCCTCATCTATATAAATCTTCAATTCTTTTCCCTATGCCTTCTGCCTCATGTTAATAAGCCCATGGCTGTGTTCTCGGTATGCCTTGCAGCTCCTTGCAGGGCTGTTGTAACCCTCTCTCTTCTTCCCATCATTCTCGTGCGTAGATTGGTACTATACATCTATTAACAATGTTATCCATTTTGGCATTTTTATAACCCCAAACACATGTGGACTTTAAGTTTCTGCAATCGTCTTCTCCTACTTCCTCTAGTAAAGGTAGCTCATCTTCAGTTTACCCCATTTTGGAGTTCGACATGTATTCTTCATCTTGGCTTTGCCTCAGGCATCTCTAAAAAATACCTTGTCTGGGAGTTTAATGCATGTCCTTCTGTCCCCCTGGGTACGAGGGATCGACGTCTCTCTCTCTCTTTCTCTTAAAACAGTTCCGATTACTATATATATTTACGCTTGCAATACAATCCCTCCCCTTTATTTGCCACTTTTGATGCTCTACTTGCATCCGTTGCTCAGCTCGAGTGCCTCGATATTGACTCTTCCCCAATCGACCAGTCTGCGGGGCACCTGTGGGGACCGGACAGGAATTCCTTGAAAGGGGCACATGCCGACCGTCTCATTTTCGTACATGTATTTTTCTCCGTTCTCCACAGGAAACTCTGCGATCTTCTGCTTAATGGTGGAAGACGTCCAAAATCCAAGAGTCTGGATATAGGCCCGGGAGACAGGACCAGAACTAAATGCGCTGCTACCAAAATGTGCAGTAGCACCTGAAGCATTCCAAGTGCCAGATGGAATTACCAATAAACTATCTCGGACCCAAATAACCGGACAGACTCAAAAGAATATGGCAAAATACTAGTTTATTATCAGCTCAAATAAAGTAGGGGAAACCTGGTGAACAAACAGATTGCAGCTCACTCACTCTTGGATACATTATTGTTACAGAAAAGCTTTATACTTCGATGTACGTCAGCTATGATGCCATCTTACATGGCAAATAGTAAAAACCTATCAAAAGGAGGGATTGGTTAGGTAGGGGAACATATATAATATATATATATATTTTGTTTAGATTGTTAGTAACATAATCGGCTGCCCCTTAGTTCAAGGCGTGACTACCAGATAACTTTAACTACATATAATGCAGAATAACAGCGGATTGGGTTCTGCAACAATGTATGGTCCATCGCTACATAGGCCCTCATGATTGGTTGGCATTCTCTCCCAACCTTGGACATTCAGCTTTTTAGCAGCACAAAACCCTAGGGCAGGGAACAACGTCCGACCACTGCCCATTTGGCCAATTAGCCTACAATACCTCATCAGTTAGGCTCTAAGCCAAGGCTGCTTCTTTGTAGTTTACCTTGCTGACTGTTCTCTTCCTCTGGACTTTTAAGGGAGTGAACGTACATTGCTATCTTCGTCTGGAAAATGAATAGGCCTTGTTTTCCAGTCTTGCACCACGTGTGAGGAGACCACGATTTTGTCCATTATGAACTTTTATTTAGTGCTCGTTGATTCAATTATACCGGGTGCTATGACTCCTCTTGGCCTCTGGAGACTTGGTTGTTCCGTCTTGTAAATGCTTTCTGCATCTTTTTTTTTCAATACTTGGCACTTGCAAATGTTCACTCCTTTACCTATTCTAAGAGAAAAGTGTTGTGCTTATGTCGACTCCTCTTGTGCCTTGTGCCTTGTGCCTTCCAATTATTTTTTGATGTGGCTTCCTTGATCCCAAGGCAAACAGACCTTCTTTCAGGGCTCAAAATTAGGATTGAATAAGTAGACGCTGCAAGCAGCTCCTGGGTATCCAGCAAGCAATAACTGGTCACCAGGAGCTATCGCTGGGGAGCGAGGAGCTAGTACATAGCGTTACTCAGATCTAACTTTGACATAAAATGCAAACGTATAATTTTATCCATTATTTATGACCCCTTATGCTTTAAATGCATTAGTTGTCCTGGGAAGCCAAAAGTAACTCCTGGTAACTGTTCGTTTTAAGCTAACCAGGCTCTTCTAGCCTATAAGCAGGGGCTAAATAGCTACCAGCTCCCCTCAATTTTGAACCCTGTCTTTGTTCTTTCCACAAAGCTGTTTTCTAGCGCCTGTCGGCTTCTGCGTCCTCGATCTCTATGCTTCAGGCTTCTTGCTTATTATTTCTAAATTTTTTTCATCATGGCCACTTCACCCGTGTTATATTTTCTACTGCAGAAAGCTTCTATATGTTTTGTGTACCTCGCGTTTCTGCGTATGTACATCTACTGCATCTCTTCTCACTTATCTTTTGAGTGTGTATGATTTCTTTGTATTTGCATAATCAGTTACTTTGTTACTTGTCACATCTTTATTCTTTAAGTATTCTTATATTGTTTCAGTGTGTCCTCGTCTCCTCTTTATGACGTCACTTTACTCTTGTCAGATTTCACTTATAGCTCTTCTATGTTCAATGGTGTCTGCAGACTTCCTTCTACCAGTCAGTGCGAAGGTACATTCAATGCGGTTGTCTGACCACATAACTTCTTTCATATCTTCAATGCAGTATTGGAACTATACCATGTGTCGTGCACAGTGCCTTTTTCTTGTTCTTCCAGTATGACAGACGTGAGGGGGTGGGCATTAGAGATGACGTGTACATCTGCCTCTCTACAGAGCCCCCGGCCCCCTCTCCACTCACTTATGAGGCTGCCGCACCCCCTGCCCGTCAGAGCCGCTCACACCCACCTCCATGATGAGCTCAGCTGTTCCTAGGGTCAAAGGTGGCCTGGTGACAGGAAGGGGCAGCAATATCACAGGGTGTAGGGCAAGTGGGCTGAACACATGCAGGGACAGGGTCTCTCCACGGCTGTCGCTTCCACCCCACCCCCACCCCCATGATGAGCACAACAGGTGGAACTGGCTTTTGGGTTGTTCCCAGGACCCACAGAGGTTTGGTGAGAGGAAGGGGGTGGGAAATCACAGGATGGAGGGCATGTGGGCAAACGCAGGCAGGGATTGTTAGATTGCTGTTTCTGGGGAGGGTAGGAAGTTCTCTGTAAAGCTGTAAATCTGGTAGCTGTTGCCTGAACAGTTTAGTTTAGTTTTCAGGAGGGGTGGCCGGGTTGTTGAGGGAATGGAGTCCCTTTGTCCAGGAGCACGGTGGAGTCCTCCATTCTCCCCCCCCCCCTCCTTCCTTAGACCCCACACATACCCCATACTTGTACACACAGTCCAGGGGACACAGAGTGGAAGAAACATAAGACTAAGAATGTAATTAATTCTCTCTCTCGCTCTTTCTCCCCCCCAACCCCCTGTCAATGCATTAACCAAATATACATTCCAGCTAAGGCCTTCACAAGTAAGAATAATGTATTCCAATTCAAATTGAAACACTGCTGCGCGAATTTGCCAAAAAAATGCCGATATTGATGAACCCACTCTACTTGAGAGGTCAGATACCCCCAAAAATAAATTCAAGCAGTCAGAGTGGATAGCTGTTTGGGAGTCATGCCTAACTTACAAAGCATTTCACCTTGGTAGCTTTGTTATGAAGCCACTTGATCAAATTCCAACTTACCTTAAAGAATGACCGCATCTCAAATATAGAGCACATTTCATGAGGCTCTGCTTCAACCTCTGGTGCACTTAGAAGTGCCGACTTCACGAAAAATTCTCTCAAAAATGGAAATCAAATGCATCCAACAAGGAAACATTAGACAATCTAATAACAAACTCTATAGCCTTATCAGATCATAGAAGACAAAGCTTCTTTAAAAATCTAGGACATCTCCGATCGTTATCCAGTGAAGACATGTGGTCCATGCTTTTCAAATCGCCAACTCCATATCTTTAAATCCGGCAACCATCCGATTCATATTGCCCTTAAAACTTGAGTCGAATGATCTAACCACTTGACGATGTCCAATTGGGAACTCCTCCAATTAAACATTTCAATAATTGACAGAATTTATATGAAAGAGTTCTCTTTTCTTTCTCCGCCCTTTCCCTTTGCTAACATCCCTCACCTTTCCTCCGGTCTTTCTAAAAATAAATTTAAAAAAAAGAGAAGAGGGGGAAATATTATAAATATCAAAACTTGTGTAAGGTTGAAAATCAACCACACATGCAAGTATAAATAAAAATAAACCTGTTCTGACATGTCATACATGCAGCCCTACAGATAAGGGGTGTATTAGCCACTTGTCGTCCCTAAAAACAGGCAAATACTGCCAAAAAAATACTCTGAACAAAAAATAGGAAACAGACACATAGAACCATGTGCCCATGCTTTCACCCTCCCAGCTCCATGGATATGTTTGTACCAGTAGTGCACGTAGTGCCGCAGAAATAAACTACTATTAGACCTGCCTGATCAGAAGAAGTAATGAAAACAATGATTCCAAAAAGCTGTATGGTGAATAAAAAATTAAATCCTCATACTTATTCTATGCTGGTATCGAAAGATATCCTTTTTTTTAAATTGCCCTTTTGAACAAAACTTACATATAAGAGCGAATAGAAAAACCAAAAAGACTGGTAAATGAGAAATAATGCTGTATTTCATTAAATATAATGGTAAATAAAAACTCATGAAAACATGGGAAAATATAGTCTTGTGTATGTTTATACAATAGTCAACAAAAACAGCTTCAGAACAGAAAACAAATGGAGTACACAGTGATGAATAATGTGAGTGTTGCAGCTGTAAAATCAGAGACAAACAGAGAAAATACATTGCTAAAATAAATGTGTGCCTCAGTACATGAGGAAAATAAATAAAGCAAACAGTAAATGTCAAATGAACAAGTCTGCCAGTACATGAATATTGAAAGAACAAACAATAAATGTCAAAAAACACGGTCTGCCTATGTAAAATTCTACGGTAACTAATATCCGAAACAATATCCAAAACAATGTTGGAGAGGGTCCAGGATGTATTAAGTTCAGGGAACGTGAAGAAAGAGGTTCCAACTATCAGGGACTCAATTTATGTTTCGGCGGGCCACCTATCGGCCTCCAAAATCTGAAAACGCCTTCTTCGGGGTAGAATGAAAAGGAATAGTCCCTAGGGGAAGCAGACAAATACACAGTGAGTGTTTTTGAGAATGAAACATGTTTTTTTCTCTTTATTTGTCTCTTATTTTCTCATCTAGACCTCTCAATGAGGTAAGTTAAGGCCTAAGGGCAGAGGAACAAATTTAAGCACAATTTAAAATAAGGATATCTTTCGATAAGTATGAGGATTTAATTTTTGATTCACCATACAGCTTTTTGGATTCTTTGTTTTCATTATATTAGTCCCCCACCATAGCTGTACCACTTTAAAAGGGGCAACCCACATTTTTAGTCTGATCAGAAGAAGTAAACCTGTATCTTTTAATGTGCATGAATGACTAGGTGCAAAGAAATAATTCTTACAAAAATATCTCCCTTTTCCAGTTAAATTTTCTTTTGACTTGCTTGTAAAAGTCTCTCATTGGGAATTGTATTGTCATTTTATACCCAACGTATAGTCAGTATAATCTCCACACTTATGAACCTTATCTGCATCATTGTCTAGAAATAAACAGTTACAGTCTCAAACAGAATATGTTCCACCTTAGGTACCCTTCACCCCTCACCCAGGGATGGCAATCTCTGAGTTGTTTTTGAGCTTACCCTACTTCACTTGAAGACCTATACTGTGACTGCAGACATAATTAACCTACTTAACCTCAGGAAAAGCTATTTCTCCTTACGTACAACTCTACTAAAAGCATTGTTCTAACTTTGGTACTTTTGACTACTTTGCCAGTTTCCTTCTTGGACTCCCACTCTATTCCGCCATGCTCAACTCTGCCAACAGTACATTCTGATCTCTTTCTGGCTCTTCAACCTTACCAGCATTCTGTTTGGCTCTCAATGAGAAACCAATCCCTCCTTACGTATCTGCTGCTTGTCTTCAAATCCCTGCATGGACTTGCTCCATCCGACCCAGCAAACGCCATCACTCGCTACACTCCATGGTGCACCTTCCACTTTTTCTTACTCCCTACTCTGTCTATTATCCTTCTGTGCATCCTCTTGCTCTTTTTTTTCTGTTTCACAGGTACTCCCTTCCCCTTCATGTTTAAACTCTACTACTATCCACTTAATAAAGTCTTCATGTAAGCCCCACCTCCTTAAATTAGAAGGTACTCTTTCCACCTACTCCCACATTAGCCCTCCCTGACCTTTCTGATCTCGAAGCACCACACACTTTAAACTGTCCTTATTCAGTCACATCTTGCATGTTTGTCCTGTTTGTATCCCTTTCTCCCACCACTATCCTCCGGCCTTGCAACCATCTCTCGCTCCCCATATTGTATGGCACTTGACTCCGGATTGCCCTGCCGGCTGTTGTTTTGGAAAGTGTTTCTGATCAAAACAACATATCCTCCATAAATGCATGTGAAGTCTTAGATATGCAACATCTCCCCTCCCTCAGCTGAAGGGTGGGTACTATAGTTGTGCAAAAGAGCATCACACTGCTAACACAATTGCCCCCTTCGTCTTGATATCTACAGCCTCAAGTAATAGTTTGAGCACCACTGGTACTCCAAAGGGTGTGAGTCAGCATTTGGCAGATTTTCTGGTCAGTAGTCTACCACAGGACATAAAAGGTGTCTTGTCTACACTTCCTTTCCTCTCCTGCTATCCCTTCTTACCCTTCTCTGGCTTATTTGCTACCTCTTCAGCACCCCCTGATGCTTCTCTGGCCACCCTGTTGCCTCCCTCCTCTACCACTCTCTTCTCCCTCTCCGACTACCCTGCCTTCTCTTCCTTCCTCCTCTGCCCATCCTCAGGCACCTCCAACACATCTGCAGGGTGTACCTCTGGCCTGTACCCCCTCTCCAGAAGTCGTTCCGATGTCAAACACTCCTCTGACATCTCCTGGAAGAGATTGATTTGGATGAACTCGGTCTCACTGAGACTTGGTTCACGGCCAGCTCTGTCATGAGTTTTGACACACTCCTTCCCGATGGCTACAAGATCCTCTCCGAACCCAGATCCAACCGTCCGAGCGGGGGTGTAGCCTTGATTTTCTGAGAGTGGTCCCTGGTTCTATCATTCCAATTCAGTACTACTCCTCCTTTGAATGCCTAGTCTGCAGGCTCTCCATCTCTCCTGGCCTCTCTCTCACTTTGGTCACTATCTACAGGCCACCTGGCCAGGTCTCCCTCTTCCTCTCCGAGTGGGCTAAACCCTCCTCCTCGCTCCTTTCCTCTATCTCCAGCAGAGAGGAAGTGGAGGGCCTCGGGCGCACCCCCTGGCAAACTGGTCTGCCGCCTGTTTCAAAGGCAGTACAGACTCTGTCCTCTCTAAGAAGAGAGCCTACATCCAAGCCCACATCTCTGTGGAATCACAACTCTGCTGAACCTTTCTAAATCTGCAAGGAGATGGCCAATCCTGCTGCAGTCTCTACCTCTCCTGTTCCCTCCCAGACCATCTGCATAACCTTGGCCTCTCATTTCACTACTAGAACTTGGGACAGCCTATCCACCCTCTCTTCCTCTACCTTCTCTACCACTCCTGGCCCGTCTGAGGCCGGCTCTCCTCCTTCTCCTTTCTCCTCCTCCTTTCTCCTGTTCACCCCTGACGATGTTTCTAGACAAGTCTGGTCTATGAAGGTCTCATCAAAGCAGGTTCGCCCCTGCTCATCCAGAACTATCAAGGATGGCATTGACACCCTTGCTCCAGCCTTGGCTGACTTCTGCAATCCCTCGTTTGCCACTGGAACATCCCCTCCCCCGCCCTTAAGCGCACTCTTGAGCACCCCCTTCTAAAGAAGCCATCGGCAGATCCTTCCTCTACGGTCACTATAGCTTCATCTCCATCACTCCTTTTCTGGGCAAACTCTTGGAAAAGATGGCCATCTCGCAGCTTAATCTACATGCTGAATCTGTTGGTTGCCTCCATGCCCACCAGTCTAGCTTCAGAGCTGCCAGAAGCACGGAAACTGCTCTCCTGAACACCCGTGAAGACTTGCTCTCCAATCTTGACTCTAATCTCCCTTCTGTCCTCATTCTCCTTGATCTATCCTCTGCTTTTGACACGCTCAATCATGCCATCCTGCTCAATCTTCTCCGGGACAACCTTGGTATTACTGATCAGGCCCTGGCCCTTTTGACCTCCTTTCTCACTGACTGACCATCTCGGGTCCATTTCTTTCTCTTTCTCGTGTTCCCCATGGGTCTAACCTCTCTCCCTGACATCTCTAAGTGGTCAAACCATCAGCTGCACCTCCTCAGAGGTTTTATTCCTTTTCTCACTTTCCCCCAGAAGCTCACTGTCTTTAGAGCTCTGGTCCTCTCTAGGCTGGACTATCAATAGCCTCTTTCTAAATCTTCCTGCCTCTACTTTTCGACCTTTACAACTTATCCAGAACAGGACTGCAAGACTTGTCCTTGGCCTCAAGCCCAGAGATCGTATCTCTCCAGCTCTGAAATCTCTTCACTGGCTCCCTGTGGCTGCAAGGATCAACTTCAAGATCCTCTGCATTGTCCACAAGGCTTTCTGGGGCCTGGGACCGCTCTACTTCCAACCTTCTCTTCCAAAACATCTTCCTTCTCAAGCTCTCCGCTCATCCACCTCCAACTCTCGGAGGGTCAGACGCTTCTCCAAGCAGAGAGTTTGGGCAGATCTATCTCCTCGGCTGGGGCATCCCTCTGGAACCTCTCTCAAACTTGCAGAACCACCTCTGGTTCCGTAAGCAACTCAAGACCTTCCTTATCACTTCCGCTTTCTCTCTTCCTCTCCCCTGCCGATGCACCTTACTGCTCCGTGCACTGGTCACCTGGTCACCCTCTGAAATCTGGGCCCAGGATCCTGCATGTCAAGTTGCCCTTCCACTGCCTCCGGGGTCCCCGGCACTTAAGGGTCTGTATCTGCAACCCTACAGTCGCTTCTCTCTGCACTTATGAGCCACCTGCAGGATGCACTTTTGAGTTAACTCCACTTCCGTCTTGCCCGCACTTGCGCAATCTGAATCACACAAGGCCTAGTAAAATAGTTATTTTGTCCTCCCTTGTGTGCCTCTTCTTGTTTTGTCGTGCCTAGAAAAACTTGTGTACAGGCACGTTATAAATGCCACATCATATTGTACACAATCTGATTAACTGTGAACACTCAGAATAGATTGATAAATTATCAGGCTGCTAAATTGGGGGTATTGTCCCTGCACACACTTTCCGCTATCTTGGGAACATAATCAATTAACACAGAATGCATTTGTTTTTGTGGAATCCTCAACTAGTAGTGCCTTTAATTTATGTTCGGATCCACAAGGATGGGTGTCCACCTCCAGGCAGACAAATGACTTCCTCTTGAGAAAGCCTCTGTGAAGCTACTTCCACTGATATTGACTTGCAGCTGTCTGTGTTCAAATTACCATCATATGTTCAAGATGCCAAGCCCATTTTAAATTTGCTAGAAGATCTGGTGATGCGGATGAGGGCATATTAGGGTAGCCTGGATGTCGCATGTATTTGAACCTAGATTCCAAATGATTGTTTGCCTGCTTAGAGGTAGCAAGGCATAAATTAGTCTTGCAAAATTGATTAGTCGAAACTGCTAAACAAAAATATTTTGATTAGTAATCCAACGTATGTGATTAGCTAATTTGTATAGCCTTACTTTCAATTAGGACGCTCCTTATGGATGGTGGTTCATTGATGAACCTTTGTTTGATAAGTGCTCACTTTAATTTCCTTCACATGATATGTAATAGCAAGCATGATTCTGTCAAACAATGACTACAGGAAGGTGACCTTATTCTACAATACCTTTTGATATGCGTTTGTCTTGAACTTACATTTTCCAAACTCTCGTTACTTTGCATTCTAGTTCTTGTAGTTTTCCATTCAAAAATGGGAAAATAAAGCTATGACCATACTATTTGTTCTTAACCTATTTCTATATATTTCTACAAAACCGAGTATTCTTTAAGCCAAGAAACACTATTTCTACCAACTAAAGCTGATAAGATATGTGGTTAAGTGCCTTATGTTGCAGAGTAGTCTCAAATCCTGTTTTCACAATTAACTAGTGTGTGTGATCCTTGGCAAATCCTTTTATTTCCCTTTGTGTTATCTGCCAAAATTAAGTGCCCACAAGCTAATCAGTTGACATGTGTGCACTACACAACAAAGCTCACTCAAGGTAACAATGATACCACTGGTTAGTCTGCACATCAAAGTTATTGTCTCTTGGCTTATTAATAAAATGTTTTAAAATGTAACTTACCATCATTCCATTGAGTATCAAGGACTACATATGAGGCAATTTTCTGTGGTATCCCTTCTAGTGCGGGCAATACATATGCAAATTAGGGGAGGCATCATGTATTTTTCTTAGTCACGCAAATTATAAACCTGCCAACTTTCATGGAAAGCAAAGTTCACGTTTGACACGAAAGTTGGATGTCTGCACATTTTCTACCAAGTTCCTACCATATGGCATGAGCATTAGTTAAAGACCAGCCTACGTTTTGCATACTTGGTCCGCTCTATAGTTTCTGGCAATAGCAGGGTCAACCATAATCTTAGATTTTGGTGCTGTCCTTGAATTAAGATGTTGCTCAAATGGTAACATGTACAACAACCACAGCAACACATACCAGGGCACCACGGCTTTTGCACAAGCAATGTAGATTTTCACTTGCACACAGACCTCCGCCTTCCATGGACACCTAGCCTTTCACACAAAATCTAGCCTTTCATGTGCATGTGCACACTTGTCCTTTCACATACATGCACTCCACATCCTTTCATATGCATGCATACGATAGGCTTTCATGTGTGCATGCAAAAGGCTATCTAAGGAAATTGCGGTCTAAGCAGAATGTAGAACTCAGTAAAGGTGGGCAGAGAGGCGTATTAGAAGACAATTGATTTAGGAATCAAGATGTGTGCAAAAGTAATAGATGAAAGGAGAGCATCTGAGAAGAGACAAGGAGATCTGGGCAAGAAAGAGTTATAGGGTCTGGTGGATGAGAGGGAGATGGATAGAACATCAATAAAAAGGGTGTAAAAGTGAGCAAAATAACAAAATGGAAAGATTCTGGGAAACAGAGGAGGAAAGAATGACAGATAAGGGAAGGACTAAGTGATTTAATACTTTCCTGACTCCCAATATTTACAGCCAAAGACCGAGATAAGCTCCCACCCAGTAGTCACTCTTGTATGCAGTTTACATCTGCCAAAGTGCTAATTAAAGGCGATGTGGTCAGCCTATATCCCGGCTTTCCTTTGTATAGGCACCACGTTGTCCTGGAGCTTGTTGTACAGTATAATAAACGGGTTCCTCTATGAAATCACATCACAGTTAGTGCGACATGATTTATAAAATGAAAAGCAAGGGCTGGGACTCACCTACCCGGATTGACGGAAGTAGATAGACAGGCCCTAGATAGGGACATCACCATAGAAGAAGTCTATGCAGCAATACAATCCCTCCTGAACAATAAAGCCCCGGGCCCGGACGGATACACTGCCATTTATTATAAGACATATAAGGATATACTAGCCCCTATACTCACATCTGTTTAATACATTTGGGGAGAAGGGGGATTTGACACGGTCTATGAATGAGGCCAAACTCCTGGTCTTCCATAAAAAGGGAAAGGATGAGCAACTCCCCGCCTCATATCGCCCGATTGCCTTAATCAATCTAGACGCTAAATTGTACACGAAGATCTTGGCGACTAGATTGGGCCCAGTACTTCCCAGAATAATCCACCAAGACCAGTCAGGGTTCGTACCAAACCGCCAGACTCACGATAATATTAGAAGAGTCCTACATCTCGTTGAAAAGATAGGCATCAAACAAACCCCCGCTGCATTGGTAGCTCTAGACGCCGAAAAGGCATTTGACAGAGTTGAGTGGTCTTTTCTATTCCGGGTTCTCAAGAAGATGGGGATGGGAAAAAGTTTTATAGATAAGGTTAGAGCCAATTATAACTCCCCGTCTATGAGAATAGCGGTGAACGGTGGGCTATCGGAGGTAGTGACCCTACAGAGAGGGACGAAGCAAGGGTGCCCGCTTTCCCCCCTTCTATACGCCATATACCTGGAACCTCTTTTAGCAAGAATCAGGGACTCGCCAGCGGTGCAGGGAATAGAGATGGCGGGGCAGGCCCATAAGGCGATGGCATATGCTGACGACATGTTAGTAGCCTTAGGAGACCCAGAGAAGTCCCTCCCACTTCTAATGGGAATAATTGAACGATTTGGAGAGATTTCAGGATTAAAAATAAATAGGCAAAAATCGGAGGTGCTGATACTGGCCGGGAATGGAGAAAGAATCGGCTCAGTGGCTACAGACTGTCAATTGAAAATTGCCTCCGCGGGCGTCAGGTATTTAGGAATTACCCTCACAGACCATGTAAATAAATTATTATACTCCCACAATTATCCGCAAACTCTAGAAAGGGTCAGGAAGGACCTGTTAAAATGGAACCCTTTAACGATCTCCTGGTGGGGCAGAATCACGGCAGTGAAAATGACAATTCTCCCCAAGTTAATGTACCTATTCCAGGCGCTCCCGATAAGACCCCCCCAGGCCTTCTTCAAAGCGCTAAGGAAGGCGGTCTCCAAGTACGTCTGGCAAAACAAGACTCCAAGAATTTCAAATGTAGTATTAACAGCTCAGAGAACGGTGGGTGGATGCGCCATGCCACATTTCAAAAAATACTACGAAGCGGCCCAACTCTGGGTCATGAGGGACTGGATATCGGAACAGGGGGAGAAAATTTGGGAAAAACAGGACAGGGCGGTGGCGACTACACCCACCAGGCACATGTTATGGCTCAACAAACGATTCCGACATCCAAACACCAACATTAGCGTAATAATGAAGGCGGCATTGGAGATATGGGACGCAGCCACGACAAACGAAACATTAACCAAGGACCCCGCCCCGTTTATGCCAATGTTTGGAAATCCCGAATTCCCCCCAGGATTGGACAAGGGTGCGTTCAGCAAATGGGAGGAAGGGGGGGTGCAAGATGGTGGGGGATATGCAACAGAACCAACAGATTAGATCATTCGAAGACTGCAAAACACTTCTGAACTTAACACCGAAAGATTGATACAAGTACGAACAGATACATCACTGGCTCAGCACTCCACGCATGAAAGAAGCGATGACCAGGGACTTAACCCCCTTTGAGAAATACATCATGACGCATTCTGGATCTAAAAAATTTGTTTCCACCACGTACAAATTTATTAATACCCTAAAGGAACCTACCACTTGGCAATACATGAAAAAAATGGGAGAAAACACTAGGCTAAGCACTCTCCAAAGAGAGGTGGGAACACCTATGGGGCATGATACCAAAACTGACAAGAGCCATCCAAATGAGAGAAATGTGGGTGAAGATGATGGTGCAATGGCACTACACACCGGAGAGACTGAACACAATGTTTGCGGCCTCCCCGAACATCTGTTGGAGGAAATGTGGTGGGCGGGGTGATTGGAAACATATCTAGTGGGATTGCCCTAAAATACGCCCATACTGGGAGGAGATTAAAACTAAAATGACTGGAATGTTCCCGGGAACAGAGCATCTGGGAGAGGAAATATGGCTAGGGGGCTTCTGGGATCCGCAAGACAAAACGTTAAACACCCCCCAAAAAAGACATTTTATGGGCCCCCTAATAGGAGCATGGCTGGAAATCACAAAAAAACTGGAAGCATGATTCCCCACCATTGGCGATAGATTGGTCACGAAGGGTGTGGTCACATCTGGCTCTTGAGCTAATAACTTATAACATCCAAGGGGATCACGGGAAATTCAGAGAAGACTGGGGAAAGGTACTGGAATTTCTTCAAAAGGAATATAAAGAACAATGGTGCCCTCACAACATAAGGATATTGGACTTATTTACGTGAATGAGAAATGATCTTCCGTCGAACAATGAATACAACTGAGATATGAAGCTCAGGGGGTGGGAGGAAGGTTTTGTTTCTTGCTATTTGTTTTTCGATATGTTGTTATGTTAACAGAAACTAAATAAAAACACGTTTAAAAAAAAAAAGGAAGTATGAAAGGCTGAGTCGGCCCTGCCCGGATTCGAACCTGCATCAGCAGGATTCACCCAGACGTCAGAGGTGAGCACTCAGCTCGTTGTGCTTTCTGACTAGCACATATCAACCCTGACTTTTAAATCTTCATTCAAGGTTGTGAATACAATTTCAGTTTTAATATATAAAATTGGTATGAAACATTCATGAACAGGTTTACAGTAAAATACCTTTTTCACACTTATCGTCATCGTATTGCTTAATTTGCTAGAATTGTTCAAATGTACTATTTCCAGCCTTTGAGAAAGTTTTGATTTTAAATTACATATTAGCACTTACTGGCACATCATTTAACAAGGGGTCTGAGCAGCTACAGTATAGCACTCTGAAAGAAGCCCTGAGAAATAATATAAACATAATAAAAACAACAAGTATTCTGTCAAAAAAACAAAAAAAAATGAAAAGCAAGTAATTATTATTGCACCGTGAATTGCAAAACTGCATTTTTTTATGCCTTGATGGTACTGTATTCGGAATCAGCATCACATTATCCAAATAATTCATTATCAACCTCACCCACTTTTTACACAATAACATCTTTGTGTATAAAGAAACCTTTCCACCAAGTTAGAGGTACGGCCATGGGGACTGTTTGCGCTGCTCAGGGTTAGTGTGAGGAAATGTGGATTGGCCACCAGTGGAATTGCAATCTATATGAAATGGGTAACCAGATCATATTGCTGAATCCATGATGTTTTGATGGTGTGCTATGATGATGATGAGATTGCGCAAGTGCAGGGGATGGAGAGGGGAAAAGTGCCAGGGAAAGGGGAGGTGGGGGAGTGCTGTACATGGGATCAAAACGAGAAGTGCGGCCAGCAGGTGGCAGGTGCAAGGGTAAGTGCAGACAGCAGGAGTCCTAAAGTGCAGGTTGGGGGACTGTAGAGTTACAGATACAGACCCAAGTGCAAAGGTTGCTGGGAGGCAGTGCAGGTGTGCAACTGGTGGGTTGGGACCTGGGCCCAAAATCAGGGGGTAGCTAGGTGATCAGTGCAGTATCAGACAGGAAATCAGCAGGGGAGAGGAAGAGAAGGCAGAAGCAAAGAGGAAGGTCTTGAGGTGCTTCCAGAACCAGAGATGGTTCTCCTCGAGTTTCAGAGAGGGAGGAAGGCTGTTCCGACTGACCCTGAGAGAGTTGGAGGAGGGAAGAGCTAGAGTAGGAAGGTGTTTACCAAGAGAGTTGGAGGTATTGAGGCCCCAGGCCCCAGAAGGCCTTGTGGACCATGCAGATGGTCTTGAACTTAATCCTTGTAGCCACTGGGAGCCAATGCAGAGATTTCAGTGCTGCAGAGATACGATCCTGGGCTTGAGGCCAAGGACAAGTCTTGCATTCTTGTTCTGGATGAGTTGCAGAGGGTGGAGAGTAGAAGCAGGCAGACTTAGAAAGATGCTGTTGCAGTAGTGCAGCCTGGAGTTAACCAGAGCTCTAGAGACAGTGTGCTTTTGGGGGAAGGAGAGGAAAGGAAGAATACCTCTGAGGAGGTGCAGTTGGTAGTTTGACTTCTTTCAGATGTCAGAGATGTGAGGAAAAAAGGAGATTGTGGAGTCGAAGATGACCCTGATGTTCGTAGCCTTACAGGTGGGAGCAGGAAGAGGGCCAAGGGAGGTCAGCAAAGAGCAAGGTCTTGAGGGAATGTTTTTTTCCGCCATCGTTGTTGGCGCTCAAAGCGCAGTTTCTTCTAGCTATCACCATTATTTACAAAATACAATTAATTCTAGTATACTCTTACTGTCCTTTTTTAGCCGTTCCCCTGCAAGACCTTCGGCGATGGTTTCTAGTACTACCCTTTGGCGACGACTGCTCCAACTCGTCTCGACAAACCTTTCAGACTGTTTTGGAAGGCCGGTCCGGGTCTCGGCCCTCATAGTAGGGAGAGTGGAGCGTGGTTTAATTTCTTAGTCTCCCTAAGAGAATGCATATTTCCCTCTCTACCCACTTTATTTGCCAGTCTGCCTTCCCCATACACAATGGAGAATTCACCATTTAAATTTTGCTCATCTTGCAACCGGAAATGTCCCTGGAAAGATATGCACCGGGTGTGCAATCTTTGTCTCCCAAGAGACCATAATGAAGGCCACTGCAAATCATGCAAGCTCTTCAAGCCCAAGACTCTTAAGGACTGCAAGACAAAGCGCTGGGCCCACCACGCCATGCAGGCCAAAGCCGCCATGGACGTTGAGGGTGCTTCCAGTGACTGCAGCATTGACATCTATAGTGACGTCGGATGCCCGCGTGCAAGCCTCAGACCACATCAGGCAGGCCGGCGGCTCTGCTACGGGGCTGACACCCGGTGGCACTGGCACGAACAAACAACATCTCACAAAGCTTACATCCCAGGGCCAATAGTCGACCTCAACGCCTTCCAGAAGGCCACACACAGCATCAAAGGGGAGATCTGACCGTTCCCTGTCCTCGGGGCCATCGCGCTCGCGTTTGCCTCACAACAGGCCCCTGAAATCGACAGGCAAGTCCGGTCCTGACGCTGTGTCCAAAGGTCCACACATGCCGATGACCGAGCGTTGAAAGACACATCGAAGGCCCCTGCAAAGTCACAGAGCTTGAAAATGAGTGAGCTCATCAAAAAACACGTACCGGACACGTTACTAAAGGGTCGGACGTTGAAAAACCACAAGTCCTGAATGCAAAAGGAGGGCTCTAGTTTAGAGACTATGACCCAGGGGGAGGGGCCCATTTCACAGACTGAGGCACAAGAAACACCCTGCACCTGAGCCAACTCCCACCCGTCCTGCCCCATCTGTTGTCCCAAGTTCATCCCAATGGTCTGCAGAGGAACTTGATAGTGTCATGAGACTTCATTTGCCAATTTCTTTGTTTACTAAAACCTCAGGGTGGTTGTCATTCAGGGCAGCTAGTGGGGACGCACTTACGCAGCACCCCGCCAAGGGAGCCCTCGCAGACACCATACAAGCTCCCCCCAAACCCATGCAGGACCTAGGGCAGCTTGCTTACTATGACTCCACTGAGGACTTCCAGGATGCTGGAGCCTACACAGACACTGAAGACGAAGGGGACGTATGGGGGGAGGCGGGGGGGGAGGGGATGTAGACCAGTTTTATAACGACAAAGACGTCTACGTCACACAGTCCCCAGATCATTTAGACTCACCGGCCGACAATCGAATTCAATACAATGATATGCTCCTAAAAGCAACACAACATTTGAAGATAGATACACTGGAGACGCAGGTAGACAAGGACTTTGAAAACATTTTGAGAGAGAAAGTCTGCTACCCAATTTATTCGATTCTCCAATCTGTACAGAGGTGAATTCAACCCTCTTTAGTGACTCCAAACTTAACACAGGCTGTAAACCCGCACATTGAACAAGACTTCCGACCAGCTCCCTCAGACCCCTGTTACATCACGGGTCAATTAAAACCTGATTTATTGCTGGTTACAACCGCTAGAAAGAGAGCTGGAACACTCTAGCCTCTTCAGAAGCACCCCCGGATAAAGAAAGTAAGATTTATACTTTTGGTAGGAAAGTAGCCTCTTCGGCAGCTTACCAGGTAAGGATTGCCAATAACACCACCCTACTAGCCAGCTATAACTGCCTTAAGTGGGATGAATTGGCCAGATAGCTTCAGATCCCGGCCCCCTTAAGTACAACTCTCTCTCTCTCTCTCTCTCGGTTGCAGAAGGTAAAGCGGTTGCAAACTGCATTCTTACGAATAATCTAGATGCAGCAGATAATGCGGGGAGCATAATAGCTGAGGGCACGCTAATCAAACGCCACACGTGGCTACGCCAGTCTGGGTTTAAGCTCGAGACACAGGTCACTCTTCTTAATATGCCAATAGAACCAAACGTCTTTTTCAGCAAGGCAGTGGAAGACTCCCTCAAGAGCGCCAAAGAAGAGTATGATACCTTAAAGTCACTAGGGCAATTTACTAATAAACCCTCAGGACAAAGAGGGTTTATTATTTTCGCCGCTTTAGGGGGCACAACCAGGGTCAGAGCTCATCCTTGAGCTCACCACAGGGGCAGTCCTTGCAAGGTTTTCAAAGAGGCCAAAGAAGATGTTGCGGCAGGGGTAAATCCTCCTCTTCCAGAGGCAGGTCAACACCCCCCCCCCCCCAAACAATGACCACCCGCAATGGGTTCCCTCCCATTCCACTTCACTAGGAGGACGCATATCATACTTTACCCATGTATGGGAGGGAATCACCTCAGACAAGTGGGTACTTTCAACCGTGGCAGGTGGTTATTGTATAGACTGCTACAGCAACCCGACAACCACCCTCCAAGACAAAGGACCACCTCCAAAGAAGCACAGCGCATCCTATTGGAAGAGGTGACGGTGCTGCTCTTAAAGGACGCTGTAGAAGTGGTCCTGGCGCACCAGGTAAACAAGTGTATTTATTCAATGTACTTCCTTGTGCCAAAAAAACTCCAGATGTGCCCTGTCTTAGATCTGCGCCCTGCAAACACCTATGTCAAGCCACAGAAACTCTGCATGACAACGCTACAGGAAGTAATCCCACTGCTAAAGCGGGGGGGGGACTACATGACAACCTTGGATATGAAAGATGCATACTTTCCCATTTCAATGTTCCCAGCGCACAGAAGATTCTTGCGTTTCAAGATGAAAAACCAGCACTACCAATTCAAGGTTCTACTTTTTGGCATAGCATCCACTCCAAGGGTATTCACCAAGATACTGGCGGTGGTGGTGGCGCACCTACGCAGGGAGTCAATCCCAGTGTACCCTTACCTGGACGACTGGCTGATCACAGGGGAAACTCTCCAAATTTGCAAGCAATATACCCATAGAACGATCAATCTACTTTTCCAATTGGGTTTCTCAACAAGAAGTTGTCAAGCCTTGTACCAAACAAGACTAAACAGTTCTTGGGATCTGTCATAAAAACAGAAGAGGGCTTAGTTTTTCCATCAAAGGAAAGAGTACAAAACATACTGCTGCAAACACCTCGGTATCTAGCCAGTCGCCAGATAACCGTACACAAAGCAATGCGCTTGCTCAGGATGATGGGATCATGTATTTACCTGGCCCTACACGCACAATGCAAGACTGGTTAGCGAAACAGTGGTCTCGGGCAAGAGGTCAGTGGGACGATCTAGTGGTCGTTTTGCCAACCCTAGTACAAGTTCTATACTAGTGTACGAAGGAGAATCTGTTGAAGGGAAAACCCTTCCACGACACGGCGGTGCAATCTGTTGTTACAACAGACGCATCTCTCATCGGGTGGGGGGCCCCAATCACCTTCATCCCACAACGCATAGTCTGTGGACTCCAATCACAGCACAGAACCACATCAACCTGCTGGAACTTCTAGCAGTGCTCAAAGTGCTACAATCCTTCAAAGCACAACTGACAAATCAATCAGAATTCTCAAAGACAGCACCACTGCGATGTTTTACATAAACATGCAAGGGGGCACACATTCATCAAATCTGTCCAGGCTAGCACAAGAAATATGGGAGTGGGCACTGAAGCGGGGTATGTTCCTAACATCTCAACATGTTCCAGGGGAACGCAATACTCTGGCGGACTAACTCGGTGCAGAGATCCTCTACCAGAAGAGCATGAGTGGCAGCTCGACAAAAATATTGTAGATTACATTTTCACACAGTGGGGCTACCCCTCGCTAGACTTGTTTGCAACAAGAGAAAACAAACAATGCCCAGACTTCGCGTCCGGGTTTCCCCAACACGACTCCAAGGGGAATGCCATGTGGATGAGTGGGTCAGGGGAAATTTGCCTAAGCTTTTCCCCCAACTCCATGAGCTAAGTGGCGAACAAGATTCACAAGGAACAGATGACATTAATCCTAGTTGCTCCTATGTGGGCGAGACAACCTTGGTATCCAAATCTGCACAAACTGGCGATATGCGACCCGATCAAACTCCTCTGCCCATTCAATAAGCTCACTCAACACGGGGGGGACATCATTCCACCCTCAACCTCAGTCTATGAACTTGGCAGCTTAGCACCTGAAGTCAGAGTTTGGACATCTAAATCTACCTAAAAGGTGTATGGAAATCCTCAAAGAGGCACGTAAACCAAACACTAGGCACAAGTGGAAGAGATTTGTAATTTGGTGCCAGTCAAAACAAATAAACCCAATAGAATGTACTCAATCACACATTCTTCATTGCATGCTTCACTTACTAGACTCGGGGCTAGTATTTAACTCAAAGTTCACCTAGCAGCTCTATCCCCATACACAGAGTAAGGTGTCATGGTGGAAAATCCCTGTCATTAAGGCATTCAAGGAGGGAGTAAAAAGACTCCACCCCCCTATTGCAAACCCACCGCCAGGCTGGGACCTCAGTGTAGTACTTGCAAAGCTCATGGAACCCCCCTTTGAGCCTGTGCATAAATCGAGCCTTAAACACCTCATGTATAAAACTGCTTTCTTGGTGGCTATCACCTCCATAAGGAGAGTCCGTTGACTGCAAGCTTTGTCAGTGCAAAACCCTTTCTTTGTTATCCACAAAGAGAAATTGGTATTAAGAACGCACCTTAGGTTTTGACCAAAGTTCCATGTCAATCAGGCCATCGAACTACTAGCTTTCTTTCAAAACCCAACAAGCTCAGCTTGAGATGAAACTCCATACACTGGATGTAAGGAGGGCGGTCCTTTACTATGTAAACAAGACCAGACCGTTAAGGAAAACAGATCCACTGTTTGTCTCTGTAGCCTCAGGCAGGGAAAGAGACCACATTTCCAAGAACGCCATCTCCAGATGGATAGTCCGATGCATACAGCTCTGCTACTCTCTATCAAGCAAGACACTGCCTACACCAAGGGCCCACTCCACCAGTGGTACAGGTGCTACCTTGGCTTTGGACACATTTGCAAAGCAGCTACATGGAGCTCTGTCCACGCTTTTACTCAGCACTACTGCATTGACACTCGCTCTAAAGTAGATTCCCAGGTGGGACAAGCAGTGCTAAATCATTTATTTGCCGCTGTACCTTCTCACAACCCATCACCTTCTCCAAACGCTGCTCACTCATCTATGCTTAGCATGTGATCGAAGCAGATTCCACAAGCCTCGGAAGGGATACATTACTCGCTTTAATCATATTTCTGATGCTCGTATATGCTTAGATTCACATGCGCCCCACCCCCTTTTCCTCCCCTGGAGTAGAAGGTGCATAGATGTTTTCTGGGCTTTATCAGATGTATAATCTACTTTACTACACCTGTACTCATGTCAGAAACAAACAATCTGAGAGACCTCGACACGTGAAGCACCATGGGTACAGTAGACATCACACTAGGGGAAAATATTACTGGTACGCCCTGTCGTCGTCCCTTTTGGAGTTTCGAAAACAACAGCTGTGATACTCTGCAGCTTCCACTAGATGTCGGCCTATGCATAGCATGTGAATGTAAGCAGATACAAGCATCAGAAATAAGATTATGGTGAGTAATGTATCATATATATTTATTACATGGCCACGGTAGTTGCTGTTATATATATTAATATTGGAACCAGTAGAGATTCTTACATATGGTGTGCATTCATGCTCTATCAGATACATTCTACACCGCCATTAGCATGTACTTAAACTAGACGAGAATTTGGCATTTGAAATTGGAGCAGGAGTAAACATCACCTTTCGAAAGTCGACATCACTTAAAGATTGGCTAGTTTCCAGTTACATGCATCCACAGAAACTGAGCCAAGGCAACACTTGAATGAATACTTGCCCTTTAGGGTTTTATAAATGATCCAAATGTAAAGCCTTCCGATAAAGTTATAGACATCCGATACTTGGACACGAAGTCAGGTTAAATTCGAGAATCGCATTTGTTGTCTATGTATTAACTTGTTTGTGTGAGAAATGGTATGTAGGCAGCACTATTGTAATATTGAAATGTACGCATCCTACAACATATCAGAGCAATAAAGTATATAGATCCATCTTATCCAATGGCTCAACATTTCCAGGACAGACATGGCGGAAATATGGAAGGTTTGGGATTTTTGTGAATCTACGATATTAAGAACCACCCAGAGGAGGGAGTCGCGAATTACAAGAAACCTCAAGACCATAATTTGGATGAGGAGCTATATGCATTCTTGGGAACGTGACTGCTACAGTTTTTATACTGTCTCAATTTATTGCCTCAACAACCATTGATTTATTTTGATATCAGAATGAGTCTTCCAGACCATTTGGGGTCTTAATAGGTTTTTTTAGAATTCTTTTTGTAGTATATCTTAATTCTTTTCTTTTTTTTCTTGTCTCTTTCTCCCTTTGTGGTCTTGTCCAGATTTACATTGACTTGTGTTGCCTCATTGTGATTGCTGGGCCTGTAGGAAGCACTGTTGATGACTTTATTTTCCCTTACAGTGTTGACATAAAACAGCTGTTTCCAGTGGGGTATTTGTAATACTTTAATGAAAGAGTTCTCTGCTATGTCTGTTTTTGGTTTTCTTGGAATACATATTATGCTAATTGGCATTTATATAGCGATCTATATATCATTGGTATGACCTCCAAGCGCTGGTAGGTTGAATGCCATCGGGGACCGTGGTCCAGGTCAGTTGAGAGAGTAAGGTCACATGGGGTGCATGGGTGCACCGATTATGTGTGCAGCTGAAGCGTCTGCGTGATGGTAGCTGCATCCTAGTATTGGGTGTGGTGGTATTTGATATCAGTAGAATGTGTGCAGTCAGGGCGATGGTCACCAGGACTGGGTTATGGCTGTATTAGGCCGGTTTAGTACACTCCTGTGTGCAGCTAGGCTAGATTCAAGGGTATAGCTGCGTTTTATCAGAGTGTTGTGGTCTTTATGAGGCAATGTTCGTATGTGAGCAGCTAGGCCGAAATTGACTGAGGGGTGTAGCTGCATTCTAATTGTGTGTTGGTGTAGATAAGAGAGTGAGCATAGCGATATGAGAGTTGAGTATATGGCAGGAGGGATTTGATCTAGCAGGCTCGCTGCTCCGGAATTAAGGTCCGCGCTTGCGATTGCTGTGTTCCGAATAAGCTTTATCGTAATGTATTAGCAGTCTTCAGTGCCGTTGATGCTCGGGGTTTCTGAACATTGTTGTGGGCTGACGTGGGTGTGGGTGGGGGGTTCATGAATCTGGGTGCAAGGGTATGGGCCATGCGCAGGGGGGATGAATTACAGAAGAGGGCAAGGTCTTGAGCGGCTGGGAGTAAGGGGTAGGCGAGGAGGGTTTGTTGATGTGGGGTCTCCATCATGGGGGATGTCGGGGGCAGCACTCGGGGTTCGAGGTACCTGTGACTGCGAAAGCAATGGCCCTGGATGTGATACCAGCGTCTAGACCTGGGCTCAAGGACAGAGAGAAAGGGTCACAGGGAAAAAAACTGCAGGAATTCGGGGTGCAATAGCAGTGCCTAGACTTGGGATGTCCGGATAGAGGGGAATCGACCCAGTGTGGGAAAACCTGGAAGTAATGGTGGTGTCTAGACTAGGAGCACTTGGATAGCGTGGGAAAGCCTAACATAGGGACAATGGTAAATGCAGTAGCGTGATTTATGATATACCAAGTTGAAACCGCAGCCCCTACAATTGGGATACTAGGATGTAGGGAGAAAGACCTAGCACAGGGACAACAGAATTAACTAAGGGTGAGTGAATGCAATGCTAAAAGGTTTCTAAGTGTGCGACGCAGACTAGTAAATTCACAGCACTATCACAGGGAGTCGTGTGTTGATGTGAGCCAATATTCACAGTTCAATCTAAATGTGGCAATGTCTAACATTAACAATTCTGTCTAGATGTGACGCAGGCCAATATTTACAGTTTGAACTGCATGCGGTACCGGCCAACACCCACAATCCTGTCCAGATGTGACTCAAGCCAACAAACACAAAATATGGCTAAAGTGTGGCATTGTCTAACATTCACAAATCCTGTCTAGAAGCGACGCAAGCTAACATTCACAGTTAGTACTGAATGTGGTACTTTGTAACATTCATAATCCTTTCTAGATGAGATGCAGGCCAAAATTCACAAGATATAACTAAAGTGTGGCACAGGCTGCAGTTCATAGCTAATATTAAAGCTAATATTGATAGTTAGGACTACATGTGGCACTGGCTAACCTACACAATCCTGTCTGGTTGTCAAGCTGGGTAGCATTAACCTCCTGGCCTGATGGGTTTTGAGGGTAAGTAGAGTGGCAGGGCATCCAGAGTACAGTGATTGCTGTACTCCCCACCTGGGCCACACCTACCTTAATAGTCACTGATGGTTGACGCCTGGCCACTGGCTTCCCCTGCAGACACTATCTGGAACTTCCTCAGTTGGAGCCGCACTTTGCCTCAGGGCCCAACGGCACAGGGGCTGCATGGGTAATGGGCTGCCCTGGGAAGGTGTGTTTTAAGAGGCCCTAGTGACCAATCACTGTGCTGGTGGGTGGACTGGATGGAGGAGGGAGCGGGAACCAGAAAGGAGGCCGTGTTGGGGGGGGGGGGCAGCGCTTGAGAGCGAGAGTGCTGCCTTTTAATTATTTATTAATAAATGGAGGCTGGGGGCCCAGAGTCTTGTGGCCTTGCCTGGAGGTCTGCTTCACAGGATGCAGGGGCAGCTTCCCCTCTGTTTTTATGAAGAGGCCCTAGTGGCCAATCACTGTGCTGGTGGGCGGGATGGAGGGAGGAGGGAGCAGGAACCAGGGAGGAGGCCGGGTCAGGGGAAGTGCTCGAGAGCACGATTGCCTTCTTTTTTAAAAAAATAAATGGAGGCTGGGGATGCGGGGGTCTTTTGGCCTTACCTGGGCCTGGAGGTGGAGGTCTTGAGTATTCAAGTGTTTGGTTCGTGTCTCTGTTAGCATGTATTAGACGGGCCACTCTTCTTCTACATGGTCCGTTTGTCATGGCAAATCTTAAATAGGTGAAACATTGAGAGTAACAGTTTGGAGGCCAGCAAACCGGGTTTTAGAGAATACATTTTCTTCAACCTAATTGTAGCACAGAATCTTTTATTTAGTCTGGCATCTTGGTTTTATATTTGCTGATTATAATGAGGGTCATTAATGCAGATACAATGAGTCTAGACATGTTGTTGGAATTAGCTTGTCAATGGTTAGGTTGGTATTGGTAGCCAATACCTGTTGGTAGCAATGCAATATATTCAATCATATGCACTTTAATCAAAATATTGATGAAATATTTCAAGGCCAGCTAATGTTTGTGTTTTTAATTTGATATTTGTATGCACTTGCACTTCAATAACAAAGTTGATTGAGACCGGAGCACATTAGCATTACTATTTCAGTTGCCAAATTGTAAATCCTCTTTACATGCAATGTTGTTTGATATTGGATGTTTATAAATAATATTTCTAAACCAAAAAGATGCACTTATGCACATGCATGTGCACTTTAATCACACGGTTGATTGACAGTTTGGCTAATGTTTGAATTATGCACTTTAACAATGGTGTTCATTGATACTACACTGTTTCTACATAATGTCTACTAACTATATGTTTGAAATATTTCTGAACTCTGTATTTGCTTTAATGTGATATCTGATTGCACTTGATTTGTGACTTTAATGCACTATGCACTTTAGTTTGTAATTGAATTGTTGAAATTGTAAATGTCAGACTTGCCAATTGCTTGGATATTATTGAATGCATAGCACTAGTATATCATGAATCCTTTGCTCAAACTGTCTGATTACAAATTTGGCCCAGCTGAATTGTATCAACAAATATATGCAGTGGCAAGTAATGAGCGTGATTATCACTTGAACTCACCTTGCCAGCACATTGAGTAGTGGTTCTGGTTGCAGCAGTAATAGAGATGCACTATATTATATAATACTTAAAATGATTGTCGTTAGAAATTACTTTCTGTAAAATACTTTTGGTGACATTCAGGAAAAGCCATGCACTGGTTTAGATACTGTGGGGCACCTGCTTAACGGATTGCTGTGAGAGACAAGCCAATTGAATGGCAAAAAGTGTTATTGAGTGTGTGTGCAATAGTGCCCTTGTGTGGTAACTACTGAGTGTACTGCCTGTTGCCATTGATTTGGCGGGACCACGAGCCTCCTATCTCCACCTCGTTTGAGGCTGTGAAAACAGACCCCTGGTCATCAGTCACGCATGTCAAAATTCACCCTAGGCTGTGTCTCAGCGCTAAAAGACAGGCATGCCTAGGTTGATTTGCTCATCAACATGATTAAACATATACAGTCAGGAATTTAAAAGTTCTTGGACTCGAAGAGAAACCACTCTGAAGCATTACTCTGAATTATACACTTCGCACAGAAGTTATGTTAATGCATTTAATATGACCCCCTATCTTCTGAGGGTTCTTATTCTCACTAAACAAACTAAAGCAAAAGTAGATATAACATAACATCACACCTATGAACAAGATTGCCATGTAGGCAAAGAGCATGTTTGAATGGCTAAATAATAGAAAAGTTGCTGTTTAGTTTAAAAGCATGGGTAGCCTATATATGTCACTAAGCTACTCTAAACTCTGCGCCTTCAGTCTCCATGCACACAGCAAGCTTTCACTTGTCACTCACATTTAGAGCGTAGTGTGCTTCAAATGAAACCGCTCCTTCTTGGGTTGACAAGTTCTGCTTAGATGGGACTGGCTGTCTCACTCGTCTGCTGCTGCTGCTCTGCACTCCTCCCCAGCCCCTCGGGCTTAAATGGACTGGCAAGTCTGCTGCGCACCCTTCCTACCCATGCTGGGTTATATCTATCAAGTTACATGGCGGCCCTGCACATGTGGGTTCGGCATATCTGCTGTTTGGAACAGTGAGAGAGCTAGCGTGTCACTATGTTCGTTCGAGGTAGAACTCCTAAAACTACGTTAGATTAGTTTTTGCACCCCAAAGTGAGATCTCTACACCCACTTAGTAACTGCCTTCCCTGTATTCTTTGGCATCTTGTGAGGTTCTGCAACATTACGCATCGTATGTTTCTGCAGTCTATATTAGCCATCTTTCTGTTATCTAGGGACATCTATCTCACTTGTTACCCAGTGTTATCCATGGTACCCTATGGGCCTTGACTTTGCGAATGTGCAAGATGCTTCTGTTCGGATCTGTCAATTTCTTGTTCTTGAGTCCTTATCAGATCTAACATTTAGCCGGGTTAGGTTAAAAGGCTGCTCTCGGATATAATGTCAGGTTAAAAGGCTGTTAGCTGACAGCTTTGTGATTTGCTGATCGGCCAGAACAGGAAACGCACCATTTCCTGGTGGTTGGCCAATCTGCAGGGCTTACGAATATGTGTCCCTCAAGTGTTGCACACTTGGTATGCATCATTGAATTCTATGTTAAAGTGTGGTGTATGTTTAAAGAACACCTTTCAGGACTACAGGTTGTATGAGATATGGAAAGCTGTCTTAAATTAGTGTGAGTTAATGTCACCCTCCCGCAAAACAGTTGTCATAGATCAGAAATTTGTAGCACTGTAAAAACCATCATTTAAAAACTTCTATGAGCTATATTTGCAAACCTGCCTG
This sequence comes from Ambystoma mexicanum, assembly GCF_040938575.1. Taxonomy (NCBI): domain Eukaryota; kingdom Metazoa; phylum Chordata; class Amphibia; order Caudata; family Ambystomatidae; genus Ambystoma; species Ambystoma mexicanum. Next base: position 1,119,946,889 of record NC_090922.1, on the reverse strand, counting down.
CCTATGTCAATGGCAAAAATAAAGCATACACATCCTAGCAATGGTGAGTAATGATCACTGCATGCATAAGTAAATTAGTTGCTTGGTGAATACATTAGGCCTAGAAACATATTGTAGGTTTTAGAAGAAATCGTATGAATAAATGCATCACACTTTGAAGCAGTTAGCGGTTATGGCTAACGCAAGCATAAATGAATGTATTTATCAGTGAGGTATTCTGGATGAGTCCAATATTCTGTTACTGGAAATAGCTAAGAACACATAAATGCATGTATTTAATGTGAGGCATTTAGGTAAATTCAAATTCCTTACTGGCAATAGTTTCAAGGTAAGGCACAGGATTCTTATAGAATCCATTAGAAATGAGCAACCAGCATAATTTATCTCCTGACTTTCTGATGTAACACGCTTTAGAACGTGTGATTTTGGGCTTATGGCCAAATGTGTAAACCGTCCACAGTTTAAATTGATGCTCTTTGGGGTAGACCAAAATGTGAGTGCCTGTTGGGCACAGTGATTTGCAGGTCAAGGTGTCATCCAATACGTACGTATGACGTGTGCACAAACTTGTACCTTGAGATATAATGCAGTATATTTTCAGTTCTGTGGACCCTGCTTGTGATGCCAATAGTGGTGGATTCCGCAAAATTTCAGACTTTCTCAACTCGGGGTTTGCTGCTAATCTTCTTTTGATGTGCGTTAGGAAGCAAAGTGGTGAAGGAAACAAAATGTGCTTGTCAGATTTCTACAAGGACCTGGGCATTGGCTTATTATGCCATGCACTCCTGGAACCAGAGGTATCCATCCCTTGCCTCGACTGTGGAAGCTCCCTGGGGCCCAGGGTTTGAGAGTAGGCATGTTTCATCTTGTGTTTGGCTTGGATCAGGCTTTGCGACTGGAGACTCAGTTGTTTCACTTGCTGGTGTGTTGGTCTACCTGGAGATATCTGGACATAATAGTCGTTCTCTGAGCGGTTTCCTTTTCCTTGACATGCTCCCATGGCGAGCTGTGGCTTCTGGAGGGGTTTCAAGAAACTCGCAGTAGAGGGTAGAATCTCTGGATGCCACACCCGTCTCTGTGCACGGACACAGTTTTGGCAAGTAGAGTATGCCACAATGCAAGTCTGGATGATGAGACTCTGACCCTCACGTTCTACAGCAGCAAAAAAGAGAACATACAAGTATTAGCAGCAGTCCACACCATGAACCAATTTGCAAATAAGTCTGTGTTTTAATGAATGTGTCCAGCGTGGTCAGCCCCTTTCGAAGAGCTTTTGTGGCAATCGTAACCACAGAAAAACCAGCATTCATGCCAGTTAACTGTGAGCTGTCGATTAGAGTGCATTGCCTCTTCCATTGTATCTTCAGATGCTAGTAGAGATGCAATCTGTTTGACCACTGCAGAGTGTACTTCAAGATAAGATTCCTCCCTGCTGCACACTCTTGGACACATGTTTTACAGGCGTGCCATATGCAAGCTCAATTTTAGAAATTTTAATGGTCTTAACTTGAAACTTGACCAGTGTAGCAATTTAAATTGTGATGGCCTGGGTGGATACAGAATAAACCCACAGCACTTAACTTGTGTACTCAGTGACCAGGGTTGAAACCCCAATTGCAACATGACAACAGGACTCTTTGAATTGATTAAGATATGAGCCATTAGATAAGCTGTGTAGTTGGCTGTGAGAAAATGCAATTGGTGCAACATGAAGTGTGCATTTAGTGTTACTGTCACAGGAATTCACCTGCACTGCAAGCGTGTAGACCATGCAAGTGGACCCTTTGCATTCACGTAATGAGTACAGTGTTATTTGAGGACTTGAAGGGGAAACACACTACATAGTCTTCCCTGGTCCAAGTATCATTAACCAAGTGCACATTACCACAGGAATGCAGTTCTGTCGTCTAAAGGGGAATATTTAACACAGCATGCAAAATCCAATTAGTCAAGCCTTTTACCCAGGCAGATGAGGCTGCAAAACATTTTGTAATTACGCTAAGCAACAATAACTTAGAGCCTGAGATTGCCTGGTGCATTGCAACCTCGGACAAGTTAAGTGCATGTATTTGTTGTGGCCATGAAATGACATTCCAATCTGGGACTCCTCTGCTACGAGTTTCCAGAAAATCTGTTCCCACAGAAAGACTTACTGAGGCTTCTTGGTCGCGTCTATTCATAGACGGGTCTCTCTGAACCAATCCCACTACATCTGTAATGAAACCCCTTAGAGCATAGAAACCCTTCTCTAGTGCTCGTTCAATAGAGTCTGATGCATGACATCCTAGTCGCACTTTCTCACTTTCAGTCCGCAGGATTTGCATTATTGCTTTTGAGCAAGTGTGAGAGTTACCTGTTATTGACGCTTGTCCCACCTCACAAGGTACTCTAGGGTCAGAGGTGGTGCAGGTAGCTGATCTCCTGACATGCCCACTCTGTGTGTGCCTCAGAACAGCAGCTGACTGCATGATGGCTGTCCAATTCCCTTCTTTTGTGAAGTGATCTAGAGATTGTATCACCACACTCGGGTTATACTGTGCAAGCATTCCTTGGCACAGCTTACCTATGCATATAGCTTGTGTCAGGGAACTGTTAAGGGAATTCCAAGCCCTATATGGGCACACACTGGTTCCTGCTTTTCTTTTATTGCATTAATTTGCTTGAATCGTCCATAATACAGGACTCCATGATGCATAGGTAATATGTTTGGTGCCATTGCATTCTTTTTCTTCTCTATAGGATTCACTCCAGAACTTGCTTTCTTCACTCTTCCAGTCAGGGTAGAAGCTGAAGTTCCTATTACTGCAAGTGGTCTGGAACTGCGTATAATTTAAAAATACATCAAATGTGGGAATCTACATGCAATGTCTAACGTGTGAACACCTTTGATTTGCCATATCTGCTGAACCCAAGTAGACCACAGAGGGACTGTTTCCTGCCATGTTTGTTCAGTCATGTTTGAAAAGTATTCTCTGTCAAAAATGACTGACTACTCAACATACATATGCTGTGCACCATTTGGCTCTGGAGGAAACTTATACTGATTTTCAAACATGTAATCCCCTGGTTGGTATGGTCTCAGTGAAATATATTGGAACTGTGGTTGGAATTCTGGACTATCGGATGGAACGGTACTGCCCAGTGTTCTCAGAAAGTGTATTTGGGCCACAGGATGGGCTCACGTTTGACAAGTAAAAAGGCATTGTAATATCGCACATAACACACATTGGACCCCATCTCGGGGATATCCTTAAAACATCATCAAAAACATAAAACAACGCATTTTGCGCAAATGTCTCGATCCTAGTTCTTAACAGTTCTCTATGTTCTGGACACATGATTACTGGGTGCAAACAGCCTGTATTCATCAATCACAGAAAAAGTGTGAACTTGCAGCTGCTTGGCTCAGCCATTAAAATGATGGCATCCACACATGACCCATGGATAGAGGAAACATTTGTACTTTCACTCTATTTACGTAATACTGAGCCATATGCAGGACATCTGACAGTGTTTTAATCTGCCAAGCACTCTCCGATTGTATTATAAGAGCTCTAATTTCTGGTAACAATTGCCGGACGAATGTATCTACAAATAACTGTTTCTCTGCCGGCGTAGTCATTTCTTGTCCTGTAAAATCAATGAATACTTCCTCAAACTTATTAAAATATCCTGTTACCTCTTGAGTTTTATTCTGGACACATGTAGCAAGCTTGTCCCAATTTATTTCTTGGGTACCACCCTCTTACGTTGTGCGACTATCAGGGTGGGAAGGTTGAGCACTGAGGGAACGACCCTTTCGCCAGCTATCCCATTAGCGTCAAGTTTAAAAAGCGTGTCCCAGGCCCCCCCCCCCCCCTACCCCCAGAGTTGCAGGGACAGTGATATTTCTGATTGGTGTCCAAATATCTGATGGGAAGATTACTTTCCAGATCCCTACTAGTGATGCTAGAGGTATTCAAAACGGCCTCCAATTCTTTATAAAACCCAGTCAGGTATCGTCTGTTTCTATGCTTTCAATTCTTGCATGGAAAAAAGGGTCCATGAACAAATTGAGTGTCCTAGTTAGCAGGTTGCATAATTGGTTTCGCTGGCTTATCAAGTACAGAGTTTTCCTAAGCATCAAGCATGTCGTGCTGTGGTATATAAGCAGGCAGCACCTCCCGCATAGGGAGCTGATAACTAGGTGGTTTTCGTAATTTTAAAAGTGATGTTAAATGTATAAATTACTCTGGGATACTCATCATGGATGCATTATCTATCATTAGTTTAAGATGTTGCAACTCTGCGCAGTTCTCTCTCGCCGTCTTCATTTTGCTGCATAATTGTATCCAACATTACTTTCATGGTATACATCTGCATATGGGGGGCATACTGACAAAAGGTACTGGAAATAACCGGGAGGTGTTGGAGTAGTGGCCCATTTGAGAGCGGTACGTGTAATTAATTGTAATTCCTAATCCTATTTACATACTATGGTATTAGAGGGTCATTGCACATATTCAGAAGTATCGGCTTCAATTACCAATTCCAATCAAGCTTTCTCTAGTCCTTTCATTTCACTAAATATCTCCCAAAGTCCTTTAACATGTGTAAAAGCATCCTTCTGCGCATGACAAGAGAAGCAGCTAAGTTTAAATCTTGCAACTCCCTAGGAACTACCAAAGACAATTTTTGGTGCCATTGGATCCGAATCTCATCACCCAAACATTCTAATCGAATCAGTCACTCCGGACCGTGGGTTTCAAGTATTTCTGTATTTCCGCATTCTGTCTGACTCCGCTCGATGTCAGCCAAATAGCCTGTTCCGTTAGTTTCTTCCGTTGGGTAGGCATTAAGGTGGCCCGTGTATTCCTAATAAAAGGTTCTAACTTCCGTGCCTTTTCTTTAGTTAATGGACTCTGTATATATATATTCACTCGGAGGGTCTATCGTTTTCATATGATGAAAGGGAAGGATTTTGGGCATCGGGAACAGTGGGAAGGAATTTTGGGCCTGGGTGCCCCAATACTAATGGGCACTGTGGTTGACCATATGGGGGAGGAGGTGCAGAGGAGAGAAGATGTTGGCATGGGTTATTAAGAATTTGTTCTATCACGGGATCTTGGATAGTGGTAGGTATAACTGGGTAAATTCCTGTTATTCATAACTGACAATCTGTCTATTTCTCTATTATTTTGTTGGTGTTTCTGCTGATCATGAACTAAAATTTTATCTCTCTATGACCTTTGTCTTCGAACCAATTTCATTTCGCGTTTGATTTTCTGCGTGGCTTCCTTGCGCCAATCGTGGATAACGTCAAAGCAGAGCGTCTAGCCTTATTCTGGAATAATGCAGGTTCTACATGCTGAATTATGGATGCATCAAAAGAGCAGTTTTTTGGCCATCACAAGCTCGGCGTGTCTTTAGTCTGTTTGTGCCATGAACTGTTGAATACTATTGCCCCACATTTTGTATGCCAGGGAACCTTCTGCGGGTGCAGGCTGACTAAATTCGAAGTCATTCGCAGAGTGAATGCAACAAAGCCGGACCAACATTTACGGAACCTACTGGGACCAGGCATCATGAAAACTCAAATTTTTCTTGGCAAAGAAGGTATTTACAAATATCTTCAGTTTAACCCAGCCAATGAAGTCTTACCTAATAAACAGCTATACTTTCTCACAAACTTTCTGTCTCGGTTGCCCTGGGTGAAATATTGCATGCAGTCTGAAGGGCCCCAGCCGGGAGAGGGCATCTATGGCGAGAAGACTGCCGATGGAGGCTAGTGTCAGCTGCGAGCAATTAAATCTCCATGATCGCACGGATTCCCCCAAACCAAGCGGTCCAATTGGCTGGTTCCTCTGTCACGTCTAGTAATCAAGGTGCCCTCGTCCTCGGTGGGGCCCCACACTGGGGGCCATTTTGAGAAAACTAAGCACTATAATTCAAACAAAATAGAGCATATGAGACAGTTTCAAGATTGCAATTCCAATTTTAATATACACATATAAAACACTCGAGATAATACACTCGAGCGGACTGCAGGTTCAACCACGACCAGTATTTCGTGGAGAGTGAAGAAGTGAAATACCTAATAGATCACTGTATCACTTTTTATACAAACCGAGCCTCCATCAACATAGTTAATTTGTTATTCATTTGTAGAATATAAAAACACAAAAGGTTGGGTGAATTGTTGTGTATGTGGTTTAAGCATATTTATCTAATCTCAAGTGGGTAAAACAAACTGTGTTTTCGGCAGATGTTCTTGTTATGTCAAGAGTTTAACTTTGCTTATGGCTCAATCATCGTCCACCAGTTCACGGTCGGTAACTTATGTTTGAGGTAATTCAACATAAATCCGTCTGCCCCCCGTTACAACAATGGTAATCCTATTTGATCAACCTTTCAAAAATACCTTTTATGCTTTTGATAAGAATGGAAATGCTGCACACTATGATTAGTGTGTAATTAACCTCCTGCTTAGTGTGGTCCGACTTTACATAGCATTTAACCAAGAGAATGAAACCATATTGAAACAGGTTTTCCTCCTCAGCTAAATGGGAGGACCTGCCGTCAATCTTTTTTAACCTAAGTTTATCAGCGAAGGCCAATAGACTAAAACAATAGACTTAAACATATATTCTACACGGATCCAGTCTTTTCTTGTAATAATATGTTCTTGCAATGACTAAAGGAAAAGGCCACAATTCTATTTTGATATTCGTTTGGTGAAATTGACAAATGTAACCTTTTTAAACATCGCAAGAAAACTGGTTTGATCGCAAGAATGGATTAGCTTAGGGCTATGCAAGTTCACATTTTATTATATTCTAACACCGGTACGAGCGCATTGATGTGCTTTTTATTTTCTGTCTAGAACATTTCATGTTCTATCGTTTCTTGCATGCAGAAGCGAGTTCATTTAAAAAGACACATTTAGTACGGCGGTAGCAGTGCCCACATAACAGTATGCGCGTATAAAAGTGCGTAATCCAATTTGAAGTGAAGTATATTTTTTAATGGTTACCATCATAGAATATCAATAATTGTTTCAGAATTTGGAGATTAATTCAGTACTCCAGTTTTTGAATTCTAAGTTCAGTAAACAAGTTCTACTGTGGGATATTTACAGAATGCCCATTGACAATTCTTTAAATGGTAGAACAAGTTGAAGCAAGACGACAGGCAGCAACTTGGGTGCTGTTTTAAAGGAGACATTGCTGCAGTCAATAATGATGTATACACCTTGTCAGCAGGACTCGCAACGCAACAAGAAAATGGGCAAATTTGAAAAAATCAAAACCAGTGAAGTGACTAAATGTTGGGAAGCAATGACATCTTGAAGTCCGAAGAATGTCCAGGGGGCTCATAATTCTCACAATACCCATGTACGAAGATGTGAATCCTCTTTTGCTTGAATAATGGTCAGAGAATACCAATACCTGTTCCTTTGGGATGATGGCAACATTGGTCAAATTTGAAAAATCAAACCAAGCAAAATTAATTCCAGAGATCGAAACCATGGAAGAACAACTCTTCAATGCCGCAGAAGGGCACGAGTGTTAAAAAAAAATTAAAAAAATATTAAAAAAAGAGGATGGGGAGGCTGGAAGAAAACTTGGAAATCACGCTCAGAAAGCAACAAATGTTTCAAAGAGACAAACGAGATAATCAAGACTAAATTTACACCTTCGCCAAAAGATTAGATTATCTGATCAAGCAGTGACTAAACCGCAAACCCATCCAGCCATTGCCATCAATACTGCAAGACAACCTTACCAGCTCATAAGTAGAATCAACTGACAGTGAATGAAGATCCGTTTGTTTAAACTTCTTGGAGGAGTTCAAACTCCTCCAAATGGACAGCAGAACAGAAAGAAAGGCAAGGGGCAGACTACCCAGAAGAGTAAATATAATGCGATCACTAGACGAGGCAAACGATCTGCAAAAGGACCAACCATCGAATCGTACGACTCGCTTGGTGGATGGAGGGGAGAGATCCAGAGCGATAGAACAATGAAAGGATTTCAAAGTTAAAATCTTCAATGCATCTCAGAGAATGATTGCATCTACAGAAGAGTCAGTTCTACAATTGGGTCTCCCATTTTCACCTGCATACGCCTTTGATTTCACTGAATCCAGGATAGATTTATTTAGGTTTGTCAAAAATGGGTACAATAATCACATGACTAAGTGTGATAAAAGACAATCTAAGTGCCTCACTGAGATGAGCCAAATCCGTCCTCGATCAGTGGGTGATCTGACGGCACTACTCTGTTTGGACAGTCTACAAAATGAAGATCAGGACCTTGTAGACACGTCCAGAAGATATAGTTAACAGATATGGAATTTGTGCAAACCAGAGTACAGAAAGTCACTTAAAAATCAAATCCATCTTATTTCTGAATATTACCAATGAAAAAACAAGGTTTTCGAAAAATAAGTAATTCAGGACTTTAAGAGACTGAGTCAGTATATTTCAGCTGATGAACACAATATCAGTGCTGTACAACATCAAGCAATCAAAGACTTGTAAACATCTAATGACATTGTGATCGTCAAGCGGACAAAGGTGGAGGAGTACTCTCTTGGGATAAAACCCTGTACCTGGCAGAAGCAACAAATCAACTATACAATAATGGAGAATACCTGATGGTATTGGAACAAGAACTCTGAGACTAAAATCATCTTTGATGAACTTCTCAACAATAGGTTCAGAAAAGGTTTATTGGACTGGGAAGACCTATTGTTCCTTAGGAACAATCATCTGGTTACTCAAATTCTATATCTGGTCCTGAAAATACATACGTTTAATTAGACCTCAGGGTCGTCCATAGTTTTATCTATTGGGTCATTACTAGAAAACACCTCAATATATCTGGACACCTTTCTGCAGCCATTTAAGAGTCTCAATTCTTACATCAGAGACGCATCTCTTGCTGAAAGTTATCAAGTGGGAGCCGCATTACATCATGGCCTCGCTTGATGTAGTTTCCCTCTATATCAGTATTTGCCACACATCTGGTTCAACCGCTAGCAAATACTTTCTAGATACCAGATCGGTGAGTTACAAACTGAAATGCTGCTTGCCATGTCAGAATTCTGTCTTACAGCAATTTCTGAATGTGAATGAACATAATATTTAACTATGATGGCAAGTGATTCAGAGCTGGATTTCCCTGAAGTACAATTCCGGATAGTGGATAAGATGATAACATCTGAATTGCACAGGAACGACACAGCATCCAATTCTGTATTACATGCTTGGGAGTCACCATCCTGATCCAATGAAATGCACTATTCCCTATGGTGAACTACTGAGAGCCAAAGGAAATTGCTGTGCAGATTCCATATTTAAAACAGCTAGATCTATAGGTTATCATTTTTTAGTAAGAGGCTATTCACACAAAACGATAGATCAAGCTCATCTGAAAACTAAGATAAAAACTAGACTAGATCTACTTCTCTCCAAAGTCAAAAAAAGCAAATAAACTGACAACCATCAGATCCATTATGCAATGCAATGCAATGCAATGCAATGTACAGGCCACCAAATTTAGGCAGATATTCAACAAACGCAGGCCCATTTTGAAATCGGATTAGGATCTTATGAAAGTTCTATCCAATAGCCCACAGATTAACTACTAAAAAGTGCCCTCTTTAAAAGAAATCCAAGAGAATGAAATCGCACATGATACATGGCTGGGCCAAACCAACTCTGTACAAAGGAAATGTTTTCAGCCATGTAATAACTGCAGAGTGTCCCAGTTTGCATTAAAGAGCAAGAGTGTAGAATGTGGAAATCATCAGATTTGGGACATAAAGCAAACCATTACCTGCAAGACCAACTTTGTAGTTTACTATATAGATTGTCCATGTAAGATGAGATATATTGGAGCTACTACAGTACCAATAAAACTCTGTATACTCCAACATTTACAGAGCAATTAAGAATCTAGATCATTATCTCTTGGCAACATAGCTGTCCTAACAGTGATGCCACCCTTAGGAGAGTTGGAGCATTAGCACATGTTAAAGCTCACAGGCACAAAGGAGATGGAGAATAGAATCTGAGGTGTGTAGAATCGAGGCTCATTATTAAAATGGAAACTCTGAAGCCAAATGGACTCAACTGTGATAAAGAATTTTGTCTTTTGTGTAAATCTTTCCCTTTTTGTAAATGTGCTATTTTATGATCATAAGAGACCGTCTAAATGAGTTGGATGTTTCTTTTTTTGATGTATTCACATAAAGTTGCTGTGATGGAGTTGATTTTGCCCACTGGGGCTTCATTTAGATGCCATATTGTATTTTTTTTTTCTTCAAATTTGTCTTTTATTGAAATCTCGAACGTAACCAGAAATCAACAGGAATATAGCATTCAAAATGAGAACATCGAAACTTCTTTTCATTTGCAAAAAACCCCAAATAATAATAAGGTTAACAAATAACAATATTTACAATAATTGCGCAATTATTAACAATAATTGGTTCCACACAGTGTCCGAGTGTACTTTTATGTATCTCAAACAGTAGATCAATTCAACATTCCTCACCAAACCTTCCCATCCCTTGCAGGGGTCGCCTTCTGTATAAGTTACATTAGTCTAGGAATAAGTGCTTCAGTGTCATTGGCCTAAAAAACATGTTTTCTTTGCACAAATTGGAAGAATGGGGCCCAGGTTCGAGAAAATCGAGCCATGCTCCCTGTAATATGTGCAGTCTACTTTTCCATAGCCACTATTTCCCATATATTTACCCATTAGTATGACAGGATTGGCCCTTCAGTTGTTTTCCAAAAACATGGTCGATTTTAGTTTAGCTCCCAGTAATAGCTGTGTTATGAGCTCTGCCCTGGGACCTGATGCAGGGTAAGTACCATATCATCGGGCACATCGCCTAGGAGCATGATAAGGGGGCACATAGGGAGCAAACACCCCATCATATATTTTATCCTTGACCTGATTTCTTGCCAATATGTTTGAATTGTATGGCAAAGCCACCACATATGTATGAGATCCCCCAACTACCCACACCCCCGTGCCAACAGCGGTCCAGATATTCAGTTTGGATTGCATGTAAATCTGCAGCGTCATGTACCAACAATGACCTATTTCTATCGCACACTACTTGAACACGGTGCACCTGGAGCTTTTTTTGAGCTCGAGCCCATATTTTCGGCCATGAATCTGTTGGGATCTCTGTCCCCAAGTCTCTTTCCCATCGGCTCATGTATGGATGTTTGTCTTCATCAGAAGCCTTTTCTAACAGGTGATAACAACTGGAGATTTTCTAAAAACTTTGTCCCTCTAAAACCTGGAGTTCAATGCCCCTGGGGAGGCGTGTACCTGCCTGAATAACTCGGTCATTGGACACCCAATGTCTAATTTGGAAGTATCTGAACCGTTCCAGGTAAGTTACATTTTTCTTTACATTCTATGAATGTGAGGGGATTTCCGTCTTTGCATATGTCCCTAAACCACAGGGTCCCAAGTGATTTCCACTGTGCAAAGATTCCTTTTGCCATTCCTCAGGAGAATTCTGGATTCTGTAACACCGATGATAAGGGTCCTAGTCCTGTTTCAACCCCCAATTGTGTGCAAGCTTTATACCATGTAATAAGAGTAGACTGGGTGGATCCTAGCAAGAGGGCCTTTGTTTCACTGGGTTTCTGCTGGTTTCCGCCGAAGCTGCCACCAGGCCGCAACACAATGCAACACCTGTGTGGTTTCAGCCGACTCCTGCACCCCCATTCGAAATAAGGTAAGCCTCGTAAACCGCATCATGCGGCCACATTGGCTTATTTAACTCCCTCTCATTGCCGCCTTCAGCTCCTGCACAACTGTTCCCATACTGCTTTGCCATAATTCCCCTCCTACCCTAACCCAACACTGATCTATATTCATCTCTTGGTTCACTTGCCCGCACTCATCCAGCATATTTTGTCCACCCACCGTCCTCTTCATAACCTCTCCACTCGCTGCACAAGTTCCATCTGCACCGGCAACTACCCGCCTTCTCGTGACAAGAACATTCACAAGATCCCCTTCAATCAATGGAGGGATAACTTTCCACGATCTGTCTTATACTCATTGGTATGCCAGCAGTACTTGCTCTCTACTCCAAGGCAGCACTTTGAGCCTTTCTTACAAGAGACTATGCTTACCTGTATTCTCTGATGTAGCCCCTCCGCACCATGAGGTGAGGCTTTCCCAGATTACTCCTTCACCTATGTTGACTCCTAATGCCTAATTTACCTACGTGTACTGACATATTTGATGAAGCCCCCGTACCATGAGGTGAGGCTTTCCCAATGTATGCACCCAACCTAATGTTGCACTTTACCTACTTGTACTCGCATATTTGATATAGCCCCCGTACCATGAGGCGCAGCTTTGCCACAGTATGCTCTCAATTCCATTAAGTAGGTTGTAACATTTATGCGTTGTCTTTCACCACATAACTTGTCATTCTGCACTTAATGTAACTAGCGCCATGATACCTGAGGGTCCTGGGCGCTGCTGTAAATGCTAAAAATAAAATTAAAATAAGGGCCCTGGCAGATTTTGGCTGGAATGGCAGATGGGCTAGAGGGAAGCTAGTGCAGCCTTGCTCTATTGTCTTTCATTTTGGGCGCATGTCCTCTAACGCCCTGTCCAACATTGGTGCAATCTGTGCTGCCCGTAAGGAGCGCTGTATCGGTGGGACCCCTATGCCTCTCCCCCTTCCCCTTTGACCTCAGGAGTATGTGCCGTGGAATATTAGGTGGTTATGAATTGGCTTTCTGTAAGTAAGGTCTCTTTCGGAGACGAGGATTGGCATTGCTTGGAAGCCAAACAGGAGTCTCTGTAGAATTGTCATTTTGATTGTACTGACCCTACCCAGCTACGATATTTCCTGCATTTACCAACGTTTTAGAGTGGCTTTGGTTGCTTTCCACAAGTTAGGGATGTTGGCTCCCATTAGAGTTTTATACGATTTAGTAATGTGCATCCCCCATGATCTAGGATCTCATTATCCGCCCATTTGAAAGGAATGGCCAGTTGGGTTTCAGGTGGTTCCCTGATTGCCAGTCCCACCGACTTCTGATGGTTAATGCAGAAACTGATACCATGAAGAATCTTTCAAGGAGATCTAGTGAAGCCGGGATCGACATGAGGTTTCTGGTGGAAGCAGATGACATAGTCGGCATACAGCGCCACTTTATGTGGGTACCTTTGTGCGTCGGATCCAGTATCTGTGGGCTACGCTGTATCATTTGTGCTATTGATTCTAAGGCCAATGCGAAAATTAGGGGAGACAAAGGGCAACCTTGTCTCGTGCCCCTACCCAAATGGTGCGGAGCTATCACGGCATCCTTAACTTTGATTATGATGGATGGTATTTGGAAGTTAGCCAGTATTAGTTTAGGCCAAACCCATAAACTGGCAATACTTTACCCCAGGTCCAACTCTAGAATGTTACTTTCTGACTGGCTGAGACAAGCTTGACCTAGTCAGGAATAGCCTCTGTATAAACGAAAATGTTGGTAACAGAAGGTAAAGGAATGGAGTGGTACAACTAGTTCAGTAACATTTAAAAAGCTTATCCCTTTGGGATCAAAAAGGCTGTTATTGGGGGATGATCGAGAGCCCGAGCAAGACGGCCGTGGGCTGAGGGAACTCCGACGAAAGATGGCATGCAAAGCCAAAACCTACCCTGTTCAAGCGCTCCATACCGAATAAAAAGGAATATATTGCAAATCGGAGCTGAAAGCGGCAGCAATGGGCACAATCCTGAGCAAAACCGCACAGCAGAAGTGGAGATAAACGCCACAGAAATAGCTGGCGTATCACGCCATGACTGAAGGTGTTGAGCAAAGAGGCGTGAAAAAGGAGAATCCAGCACTGTGCACCCAGCCCGGTGCCTTAAAATCTTTGGCACAACGAGACACGGCCCGCAACGTGGAGGGAGTTAAATGGCCTAACAGAGCGGCGCCAGCAAGAGCTGGACCCGCAAAACGAAAAAGGCGACGGAGCTGCATGGCCGCCCAAGAGCACAGGCGCTGCCACACCAAGTAAGGCACGGACCGCCAACACGCTGCTGCCCAGGAAAACTAACACCAGTGAAGGCGAAGACAGCAACACTACTCCTGGGGTGAGCAAAACAGGACCAGCTCAATCAGGGAAAGGACGGATTGCTGTAGCAGCACACGATCCGCACTCAACCATGCTGAAGACCACAAGCAGCAATCACCCTGGCAAGAAGCACGCAGCTGCTGCATAACGTGCAAACGGCCGGCTCCACACCGCCGAGGAGCCAAGGGCATAACCATAAGGGCAGCAGTAATCCAAGAGACCCATGGCGATAAGGGCCTAGACTGGGTGAATCAACAAGTGGAAACACCAGCTTCTTAAGAGGGCAAAATGAGCCCCCAAGGCACGGGCATGGGGAACAGCACCCCTAGCCCACTGACCCACCGAGGGAGTACAACAAGCAGAGGAGGACAGGAACCGTAGCTGGTCGGGGGGCAAGGCAAGAAGCAGCGCAAAGTGGTGAGGGGCCAAACAAGCGCCTACAGACGGCGAACGGGAAGGCGAAGACAGAAGAGGGTGCTAACACCCCCACAAAAACGGGGATAACTGGGGTGGAGACGCCCCTGGAACTGCTGGGAAGGCGAAAGGAAATAAGGGCGACCCACGAGGAGAAATATTTAAGTGCACAGTAGTGCACCAGGCAAAGACCAGCTTCCCAACCAACACCCCCTCCCTGTATACATGCACATAGGCCCCACCCGCCCAGACCCAGAAGGCACTCCCACTGTGAGGAACCAGTGAGTTAGGCCTGCAACACACCGCGAACGAAGAGCCGGCCTTTATAACCACCCCACAGAAATCAATTGCCTCACACATCGCAAGAGGAAAACTACGCAACAGCACAGGACTTTCCACAAACACCACAAACACCCCACAGAGCACAAATGCAGTAGGTGGGGCATGCAACAGGAGACACATGCCCCAGGAACTAAGGACACCCCGGACACCACCCAAACAGGTGGCCTACCAAGATGGTCAGCAAGAAACAAACCCGAAATGGATGTCCAATCACAACTTCAGGCCATCTTGGCCGAGATGAAGCTAATAGGGCAGCGAACACAGGAAACAAACCCCAGTACACGATATCAAACGGGACCTCCAGGAAGTGCAAAGTCGTCTGACGGCTCAAGCTGAGAGAACAGACCATGAGCAGCGCATCGGCGCCCTGGACGACAACCAGACAACCGTGGAAACTGACGTGGACAGGGTTATATGGGAAGTACAAAGACTCAGTGAGAAAATTGAGGATCAAGAAAACAGATCCTGCAGGAACAATCCCGGGATCGTTGGCGTCCCGGAAAACACTGAAGGAACGGACATGAAATAATTCATAGATGATCTCCTGCAGAACTCCATGTACTTAGCCAATGCCAGGGACCTCATCATAGAATGGGTGCACCGTGCTCCGATACCCAGGCCAGCACCAAACAAACGCCCAAGGGTCATAACCATGCGCTTGTTAAACTTCCAACACAATGTGGCCATCCTAAAGGCTTTCAGAACAGCAGCCCCAGTACGCATGGACGGAACTGAAATCCGAATATTCAACGACTACTCAATGTAAGTATCAAGAAGACAAAGGTTTCAACCCCATATTAGAGGCGCTTAAAACCACAGAGCACAGACACTATCTCAAATTTCCAGCGGTCTGGTGCATACAGATTGACAGTGGCACTCTGAGGACCTGGAATCCGCCTGGCGGTTCCTGCAACAACAAAATATAGTGTAAGACCATACCACCCCCCCTTCACTCCAGCAAGAATGCACACGGACGAAGGGGAAGTGGCAAAAAGCACGCAGAGGGCGCCGTGGCTGGGACTCCGATCAACGAAGCACACCGGCAGATCCTGAAGATGACCCAATCCATGGACGCCGTTAATGGAACCATTGGATACTCATCAAAAGCACGGCAGAGAGAATATGGCGCATTGGCATCTTGTGTCTCCATCTTGATACACAAATGGGTCTCCTTCCAGGTCCAACACATATGCAGTGATAAAGAGGGCTGATTCATACTGGTACAAGGTCAAATCCAACAGCAATCAATTACCTTATTAAATATCTACGCCCCCACAACTGACTCACCGGCCTTATTTAAATGCACGTTCTCCAGGTGTGCCCAGTACATGCGGAATCTCACCATAATAGGCGGTGACCTGAACATAGCCCTATGCCCAGATCTAGATCGCCAAGGGAAAAAACTCGACAACCCACCCAATCCAAAGAAAGATCGATTCTCCTTGCACTACTGACCAATCTGCAACTGATAGACATATGGCGAAACACCCATGTGAACCGTTCCGACTACACCTTCTCCTACCGTCATAACAGCTACTCAAGATTAGATTACTGGCTGATGCTAGCAAACACAGATATGGTATCCGATTGCAACATTATGCCGATCACTATCTCAGACCACGCCCCGGTTACACTGCATCTCTCACTCCCCGACACGACCCCCTGTGCGGCACCTAAACCTGCGCATCCTACAATACCCAAACATAGTAGAGAACCTGCGAGACGATCTCGAGGGATTCTGGGAAAACGACACACCGGGATTTATCCCATACGGGTGCTGGGACACCTTTTAATGCTTATTTAAGAGGACAATGCATATTGCGGTGATCATACAAGCTAAAACAGTGGGTGGAAAAGGAAGCCCGCCTAACGGATGAGCTAAAGAAGCTGGAGACACGGCACAAGGTGTCTCGAGACAATCGGCTACAACCTCAACTCCAGAAACGAAGAACTGAAATCGAACAACTCCCCACAGACCGGGCACAAAAATCATACACAAGCTGGTCACAACAGTACTATCTAGAGAGCAACAGACCCCGCCATATGATAGCACTAGCACTAAAACAACGACAAGCTGCACAATTGATCGCAACCAATAGGGACAACGCCAACAATCTATTAGTGGGGGATGAACAAATTAACACAAGATTCTCAGAATTCTGTTGTGAACTGGACACAGCAACCAATACATACACACCTGAGGCCATAGAAACCTTCCTAGACACTGTGCCCATCCCTAGAGTATCTGAAGATAAGCTAGACGAACTGGACGCCCACATTAGTCGCGGAAATAACCCGGGCAATGCTATCACTCTCCCATGGAAAGGCCGCCTTAGGGACCCTGAATGGCCCTGATGGGATTCCAATCGACCTATACAAGAGGATAGTCTAGGACATAGCCCCGAAACTGGAAGCAGTGTTTCACGAATCGCTTGCTCAGAAACGGCTACCTAAGTCAATGCTAGTAGCCAATATCATAGTATTCCATAAGGGCGGAAGTGATCCAGAAGCACTATGGGCCAATTTCATTAATAAATTCAGATGCAAAAATATTAGCGAAATGTCTGGCGCAAAGAATAGAAAGTACCCTACCGCAGAAAATAAACAAAGACCAAACAATCTTTATAAAGGGCCGGTCTCCAGCGATAACATCCGCAGGCTACTGCACATCATAGCGGGCGATGGGTATCACCAAGACGCCATCTTGGCAGTTGACGCAGAAAAGCGTTTGATAAAGTGCAATGGGAATTCATGTTTTACGTTCTGCCCAGATATGGCTTCCCCCTGAGCTTCGTTCGGTTAATTAAGCTTCCATATGCCGGCCCAAAAATATTAGCGAAATGTCTGGCACAAAGAAAGCACCCTAACGCAGATACCATATGCGACAAGTGACAGAAAATTAATTACCCGGACATGGATTAGGAGAATCACCCCAAATCCCTTGTTAATAATGTACCAATTGGTAGTTTGATATTAAGATTAAGAGTGCAAACATGCATAGTTTCAAATTAGCAATTAATTGGTACGTGATATTGATAGTGATAGAATATCCTAAGTGTGTTAGGATTTTGTTAATGAGCATAACTTGTTATTATAGTGATGCCCATAAGAAGTTCCCCATTGAGTGTATTTTGAGATAGGAATTGAACACACCATTTGTTGCACTTTGATCTTTCCTCTAGATCAATTTGTATATTATCATCAGTCCTATTCAGAACTTTGATGTATCAGTCCCAAGACAATAACGTAGTCAGAAATGTACTTACCCATTGTGTTGTGGGTAATGCCTGATTATTTCCTTTAGCTGTTGTACTAATTCTTCTGTTATAGCTGCAAAGATTATTATGTCTAATTTAGGCATTTCTTTGATTTATGAGTTCTGAGTGCAAAGTTCGGGCTGTCATGGATTTACCTCAATTACTTAGTTGTCCAGTTAATATGGCATTGATATTGTGGGTTGTCGCTTCTTGGTTTCCGAATATATAATCCTGGAAGAAATGGGAGAACCACATAAGTATATTGGATAACGTCTTTGTTACTCGCCTAATTAATTCAAAACTCTCTGCTATATCGGTGCTGGGCAACTTGCCGGCGCCTGACTTCCCAGGCCACCGGGCTCGTAATGAGCCGGTGGCGCCGGTAAAATATTACGGATCCAGCTGCAACCTGCCGGTAGCACCGGCAGGGTTACCGCCGGACCCGTAATGAGACCCCTCGTGTCGAAAAACGTGTTGGCTGCATTCTCTGAAGAGTGTGCTTTATTAAAGCAAGAATTTTGAAAAAGACTACTGGATAACTTTACTTACAATAACTTGTTGGGGCGAGCGCGACCAACTAGCACTTACCTTTTTATAGTCATTATCCATAGCGCTAATGACATCTCCTGAGGTATATGATACTGTTAGCACATAGTGCTAGTAGCAATAAAGGTGTTGGGGTTGTCGGGTTGTCAAGTAGAAGTTAAACATGTTAGTTTAATAATGAGTAAAGTACACTAAACAAGTTTGTAAATTAAACGGTTTCATTTTCTAATGTTTGAATAACAAGGTTGTCTTTTTTTTAAAAAGTGTAACTGTGTTGGGCCGGAAGAGTTGAAGCATGAAGTTGCTTTAGGTGCATTGTTAAAGTGACCGTTTTTTTTTTATAACGCTGATTGTTGTATGTTATAACTTTCACTTTGTTGTGTTAAATTAGTTTGCACATTGCTGTTTCTTGAATGCAGCAAGATGTTTTTTGTTTCCCATTGTGCTTCTGAAGTCCGGACATCTGGAATGCAGTCAATACTAGTAGTTAATGACTGCAGTCTGAATGGCTGAGAGGCAGTCAATAATGTCTGTGCTGCTATAGCCTTCTACATCACTGCGGGTCGTTACCCCAAGTGATAATGACCATTCCTGAGGTCTATAAGGCAATTAGCACATCATGGTAATGGCAGTACATTATTTAAAGCTCTGGTGCTGAAGTAAAAACATTCATTTTATAATAAGAATGTAATTATTGGATTGTGATGTGTGTTTGGTATCTCTATCTCTTGATATTCTGTTCAAAATGATCTGTCAGGTACATGAAATGTAAAGTACTTTGTTTTTACCCTATGTTTCTTTTTATTCTGTGTATCTTTTGTACCCTTGGTATTTTATTCCCTTTTTTTCTTTTTGTGTATGCTTTTGTATTAGTGTGTATTTCTGTAAATATTTGAAAAGTTGTGTATCAACTAAATCAAATAAAAAATAAAAAAAATTAAAAAAAGAAAGTAAATTACAAACTGAGTTAGTAAATTACATGTGGTTTGATTTTGTACTGTTGAAATACCAAGCTTGTCGTCGTCATACGTTAAGCATTGCAGTTGAAAACTTAGTTAAAATGGAGAAGGTTTAACATGAGCATGCATTAAGGGTTGTGCAAAATAAAATGGTTTCTCTAGGAAAGTGAAGGCACTTTACCATGTCTTAGCGTTTTCGTTGGTGTTCTAAATAGGAAGTGTTAAAAAAAAGTGTTTTTTATTAAAAGACCTCTTGCCTGAAAATTGCATTGTTTTCCAGTCTGCTATTTAAGTCAGAATGCAGTCCATACCAGTGGTTATTGGCTGCACTCTCAACATTGTGATTGGCTGAGAGAAGGTCAATAATGAATTTCATGTGCTAATAAGTGTTTGTTCAGTGCCATGACCTGAAAGTCTTTTCACAGTGAGATAGGGCAGTGCCTTACTTGGAAGTAGGCTATTAAAGTATATTAATAACGTAGCCATTAATTGTGAGAAAATGTAGCCATAGCTCCGGGTGCAGGTTGTGTAGGGATAGACCGGGCCAGATCCCCGTCTTTCTGTATGCAATGGCAGACTGGCATCTTTCTGGATTGCTAGGTTATTTTACTCTGCTTTGACTGTTACCATAAGGCTATTGAACATGTTTTGTTGCTTGTATAGTGTTTTTATCACAGTAAGGTCACCTCACATGATTGAGGAGGAGGGAGGGAGGGAGGGAGGGAAGCTGAACGGGGTGGCAGTCAATAGGTCAGCCAGGCTGTTTTATATGCTGCCAGTAACCAGTGGACATTTCATCCACCAGCATTGGCAAGTAAACATGCATTTTGGTTAATAGACAAGGTCCGCAAACATTCAGGGTCACGAAAATACTGTACTTGATCAAAGAGAAAATAGTAGCTTTGACAAGACCGTTGGCACCTGAAGTGGAGGATCACAGATAGCACTAACACATAGCGCCCTCAGTACAGCTGAAGCACAAGCCCTCGAAAATCCATCTCATTTTGATGAAGAAGCTTGCACTTATATAAATCGGGGCACAAAGGGCAACTGTTTGATTGTGTTGGTAATATACTGGAGCCAGGACAGGGCAACCTGTTGGTGTCAGATCTCCCATCCTCCAACTTTTTCCGGTCTTCTTCCTCCACCACCTTTTTGCATTCCCCTATACCTCCCTGGCTCTTTGACGCTTCCTCTGACCTTCCCATGATAACAGTGTGCTGCTTAGCCAGGGCGAAGATGCAACACAGTTCCAATGCAATCTCAAGGTTGAGAATGATTGGTCCAGGGTTCCGGTCAGCAGCTACTCACTGTGACTTAAATAAACTGATCTTCAATGTTAACACACTCCTGTCCCCTCAAAGTGTGAGGACACAGCTTGACGAGGGTCCTGATCTCTCATTCTACAATAGCCATCATTATTAGCACTATAGGCAAAAGCACTCTGTGGAAAAGCAGTTTGTGGTATTCAAAGTTGTTTTAGGACACTTGTGATGTGGGTGGCTTTGGGGTTTGGAGCCCCAGCCCAGCCCACTGAGCAGCGCCAGATCTCTGCAAGGAACCAAATCAAGTACAGTTGGGGGCCACCTGCAGGAGGGACTGAATGATGGAGTCAGTGAGGGCAATGAGGGTACTCGGTATGATCTCATTGTTTTCCTCCAATCTGCATGTTGTAAATTAAGTTCTCTGGGGTGTGTGAATGAATCGCTCTCTCCCAATATATACAATATTCAATCAGTGAATAAATCGCCTCTGGGGAAGGGGAGTGGGCAGTTGGAACCAATGTGGTTTCCTGATTATATGCATAAAAGAAAAGAATATTTTGGGGGAAATTAGTGACTATAGAATTTTAAAATTGAAATATTTTTCTGATAGTGATTCAAGCCGGACCACTTTCTGAACAAGTAATGCAAACTGAGCACTGCATACTGAGTGGAGGATGTCTCATTTTCCTATTGCTTCAGAGCTTGTAAATCCTTCACTCAGTCCCCTGTTTACTAGGCCCTCCAGAGGCGTGACTCCAGGCTAGCAACACAGGCATAGGAAAAATTGCTTAGACTGTTTATGGCTGACAGCAGAAGCTGACTGTGGGGCAGATTTTGGCTAGCCTTGTCCACGTAAAGCCCTGGCCCTCTCCTAACCTGGGGGGTTGTGCTTTGGCCCCCAGCAGTGCTTCGTTGAAGAGACACTTTGGCGGAGCACAGCTCCATCTTTATCAGGCCGAATCCTCTGTTGGGTAATTGTAAGCAACACTTGGCAAGCAGGCTACATCTGGTTTGTAAGGCATTTTGTACATCAGTATTAAAATGGCCCTTGGATGTTAAAGAATCAGACCTGATCTAATCTTGTACAGAAGAATCAATTTGCAATTAGGCTATTTCTCGATGGCTTTTGGCATGGCTCAATCGGTTTCCAGAGAGCTTGTAAGTACATACTTATCAGGTTGTTTAAGAGCTTGCTTTCTCCAAGACAAGTTGGCCCCATTAGCGATTTAAGAAATGTCTTTGATAGAATATGCATACTACTGCATAGAAATGTATTTCCATTCTCGTACTGTTTGTAAGCTTTTTTCTTTCAATTCAGTTACCAGGATTGATACTCTTAGGCGGGAAATATTTTTGTAGATTTGCACTCCAGGTGGTTGGTACTGCTATTCCGACTCTAGAAATGATGGCACGATCACTTTCACCCACCCACCCAATTCCTCAGTTCTCCGTTCCCCTGCTCTTTTGAAGGCACTTTGTATTTATCAGCTAGAAAACCAAAATAGCTCCCTTGGTGTCGAGATTTCTTGGTCTTTTTAAGGGTATTTAACGTAAGAAAAATGTAAAGAGAGACTATATATATATATATATATATATATATGTATATATATATATGTATATATATATATATAGTATTTATTTAACGCAAATGGCTTTTTAAATGCCCGTGCTGCCATTCAGCACCACTGGCTTGACATTTTGAGAATGTTTAAGTCTCATGTATTTGGCTATAGTTATACCATCATGAACGACTTTGGTAGTCCTGACACAAATCCTAGGGAATGGATGAAAAGAGTGCTCTGTGGGAATTTCCCTTCAGTCTCAAGCTCTGTCATCAATACCAAACAGCCACACTGCGGAAATGTGGCGCTGAGAACTGGTCCACATAAAGAAAGAAATCAAAGGACTGGTTCACTGGTCCTCGCCTAGCGATACACTTGCATAGGCAGGACCAAGCTGCCAATCCGTGCACATTGGTGCGGTCAGGGGAGTAGAAGGAGAGCAACTCTGAATTCCTGCTGGGGAGCACACGTGGGCTTCCTGAGGGGAGGGCGGCCAGGCTTGTTCTTGGCTCTGGAAAGTACCTTGCAAGCAATAATAGTCGCATAGACCTCTTGTACTAGCTATAGCTGCGAGGTTCTTAGGAATTGCATGTTACGAATAAGTAGTTACAGAAGACGTTTTGAGAGCGAAGGAAGGAAGTTGGAACGCACACTGAACACAGGAAGCTTTCTGAAAACTCCCTTTCAGACTTCGGGAGATGATCTGCTCTGATTACGCATTGAAAGGTCATCGGAGTCACCGAAGCTGAAACTTGCATTCAGCACCATGATACAGTACCCAGGCTCTGAATGATTAGCACACGCACGCCCTGCGAGTTGTTCGCCCGAAGGCAAAGCCACAGTAGTGAGATACAGCACAATGTGACAGTTCTACAAAGAGCTGTATAATACGAATTGACCTTGTTAAGGTCGTTGGTTCCCTTCTTACACGCAGGGTTTGGACGTCGCCATGCTGATGTTTCAGTGCTCTCAATAGGGTCTCTCTCTGCGGCCTGTACAGAATGCGCATCCCCACACACCAGTGTGAGCATGGAGTTGAGGGGGGGGGGGGTGAAATAAACCCCTTTTTGGAAAGTAGCCATGGTGCAGGTCATAATGATTCAGTTTTGATTGCATTTTAGTGCTAATGTAGCCATAGCTCTAGTTATGTATAATGTTCGCTTGACTTCATGCACACAATATACATGGCAGCTATGTGGTATGTTGAATCAAGTGAGTGTTTATCGGCGCTATCCATTTTACATTAAATGACCACAGCTCAAACGCTTTCTTTTACTCTGCCGACATTTGTACATGTCGGCAGTATTTTTGTATTAATTTTTACCACTCGAATTAAATACCGTGCTATTTGCTACATCGCGGAGAACACTGAAGCGGTGTTGACAAGCACACTATTTGCAATGCTATTAGCGTGTGCTGCACCACAGATTAGTTTTTGTGTCCTGTCGCAGAATATGCTTTCTTCTGTCTGCATTTCACAGTGCTGGCAGGAGTAAACCAGAGAAAAAATACTAGTGAGCGCTGCTATTTATGGCTTCTGGGCCAATCTCCTCTTGTCTGTCGTCACGAATGAACTGAAATGTTGCTTTTAGTCCTTTTTAAGTACAGGCATGAGCAATTGATTTTTTTTATTTTTATTTCAAGCTATCCCTTGAACAGCTGCTTCAGGATTCTAAGAGTAAATACAACATAAAAGGGGAAGACCATGAAAAGCAGGCAAAGAGAAATGAAAGGGAGGGGGCACGTGCTAAAATGGGTATTGTGATTCTCAGCTAAGTGCACTGTAATCCCCTTCCAATATCTCTGGGGATAGACCATGGTGCATCCGTTCTGGACTATGGAAAACTGACGTGTCTTGCCACTTCCAAGATTTATGGATGTTAATACTGTCTTACCCAGTGGCCTTTCATATCAACACGCACTATCCAAGATGCATATTCGCGCATAGCGCCACTAGGCAGTCCTGCTGCCACTAGAGATAAAAGTCTTGGTGGAAGGGAGTGGTCGCTTCATTGTTCCAGAAATTAATTTGCTCCTGTTGTAGTATCTGCTCAGAACTCTGAATGTTCACGACTCTGGACCCCACTGAGCCCAAAGTATAAGGTCCATAGGATTTCTTTTGAACAAAGGTGCTGATTTGGCCTTTTTATGCAAATCCTGGGTTCTGAGGTCGTATGCAATGCTGCATCAATATCGCGTAAAGTGGACCTTGAGACAGCACGCTTTGTGTCATATGCATGTTGATGTAAATCTGTTCGTAAATTTGCTGAGAATTACATTTAAAATGAAGCACTTTAACACATATTCCAAAATTCGAGCCTTTAAGTTTATTTAGCTTAGCTATTTGATTGGCAATTTCCTGCAAATCTTTTCATCCAGGCCACCTCCTCTTGTTCTATAGTATCTCCTCTGTGCCACCAACTTCCAAGATTGTAGTATCTGACGTGCCCTGTTATCCCAATTTGCATATTGCATCCTAAATTCATATGTCATAGTACCATAGTACTAATTATTTAAGTTGGTCGGTTTGTCTACAGTTGCTTATTCTAGTTTGCTACTTTTCTTTATCCTTTTGATTTTCGTCCCCTGTGTGAGATGTCCCAGAATGACTTTTGAAAAGTATTGTTCTTCGGTTTATAGTATTTTTTTTTTGTTTGTTTTTGCAGAGATAAAAAAAACAATACTTGATGACTGCAAAAAAGAAGAAGAATGGAAGGTAGGGACTTAATTTGCTTTTGATCCCAATGTGTTCTGTATCACAGATGTGAACTGCACGAGACATGCTTTCATCTTTTTTGAAAGGGAACTTTATTTCTTTTTCTTTCAGATCATGCTTTTGGACCCCTTTACCACAAAGCTCTTATCATCATGCTGCAAGATGTCTGATCTTTTATCAGAAGGCATTACAGGTACATTAAAAAAAGTGGGCTCCCTTTATGACGGCATGAAAAGCAAACGTGTCCTATTGGATTATCATCCCTGCTATTTGTCAGTTACCAGAACAGTCTGTTTTGGTATATGTAACTTGTATTTCATTGTACAATGTGAAGAGAAGTGTATAGAGCAAAGGATCAACAATCGACCCCAGCAGATAAAATGTGAATTAGCTGTGAGTAGATACAGTAGTTGTTTGTCTTGTTTTTAACATCTTTTTTATTGGTTAAAACGTGTTTTTAACCTTACCAATTCATAGAAAAAGTAGACAATACATACTTATTAAAATAAAACTATGAATAAAAACTACACAGTTCGTCAAAAGGCAAAGAAAAAAACAGTAATAAAAACAAATAAAATTAACACTCCTGTCTATCCAGCATCAAACTATTCAAGGAATGTATCACCGAAACTGCAATTGAGGTAGGTAAACCGGATAGACATTTCTTACAAAAAGCTTCGGTCTATATAACCACACAAGGTGAAAAACTTGTTAAAGTGCAAGAGCCTTTGTGTTTTAAGTGCAGGGCATTCAGTCAAAAGATGCTCAAAAGTCTCTATAATAACAATTTGTTGACAGAATCTGCAAAATGCCAAATCCTCTTGTATAATCTTACGTCTAAGGAGTATTTCGCCCGTATGATACAGATTCCTTCAAAAAAGAACACATTTTCTAGTCCTAGGACGAGGGAAAATATTCACATGGGGTGCAAGATTTCCAAGCTTCTTGTGTTCTCCCTTTAGATGATTTAAACTGGCATATCCATGCATTAAATCAGTGGTATGACACCAGTCCAACCTATACATGCATTGTTTTAGCTCCAACAGGATCATTCAACAGTACATGCTTTGTAAAACCATTCTCCAACAGTATTAACAAATACCTTTTTCAGCAAATTCCACCAATATGGCAACCTGTCCATCTTCATTCTCGGACTCCAAGCCACCATATGGGGAATTGCCTCACAGTATTAAGAATTTCCTCTCATTTTTAATAAATTCATCCCCAATTCTAATCTTATTGCTATTGTCGGAACCACATTTGGAATCCCAAACACTGCTCATCGGATAACTCCAAGCACCGTAAGATAATCTAGTACCCAATCTTTTAATATTTCAGTCCCATAAAGGAGTTTCGGACACATTTTCCCCATCATATTTAATCCGCGGGGAACACATAAACCTGCAGAACAGCTTTTTATTATTTTAATTTGGGGAATATAGATCAATGCCTTACTCCTCAAATAATTAATACAGGCTTTACTAGATGAACTCATAATATGAAACCCCAAATAGGTGAGAGAATCTGTACTCCCCAATTTAGATTCCAACTAATGACTGCTTTACATATCTTCTTAGCAAATGTCAGAATCTTAGTTTTTCCAGGGTTGATTTTCCTAGAATTCTCAGATGTGCAACTCCCCAAAACTGACTGTTGTAGACCAATACCAGTCCACAAACACATAATCGTCAGCGTATGCTAGCCAACACATAGACAATTTTCCCTTTCGAGGAGAAACAAAGGCTGCCTTTTCTAAGCTTTTACCTACATCTACGACATAGGTTAAATAGGCAGCGGGCCAAAATGACCCCCTGGCTTAAACCATTATATGTTGTGATTGGAGAAACAAAGGCTGCCTTTTCTAAGCTTTTACCTACATCTACGACATAGGTTAAATAGGCAGCGGGCCAAAATGACCCCCTGTCTTAAACCATTATATGTTGTGATTTTCTGTGGCAAAGCTCCCTCAAGGTTTCACCTAACTTGGACGTTTGAATCATCATGTAACCTAATAATGACACTTAACAGTGCTTCGGGGATCCCCCATTCAGCCAGTTTCTTCCATAGCCTCAGTCTAGGCCAGTGGTCTTCAAAACATTTTGGCCTGGGCCCCCCGAGCAATATTTGGGTAGGCCAGGCCCCCAAAAATGCCAAATGGACAGTAGTCTAAATGGCTACGAACTGGCTATGAACTATTGCGCACCGTCTCCGCACCCTACTCCCTGTATAGTGTCTGGGCTCCCATTCGAGTATCTGGGCCCCTCAGCCCACTCCTAGTCCAGTCCCTGGGCTCTCTCTACCCCACCACAGACCCTGGACTCTCCCCACCCTGCTCCCAACAATGTGTCTGCACTCTCCCCTCCCTGCCCCCACCACTATGCCATGCCCCCCCCATCCTGCTCACGCCACAGTCCTTGGGCTCGCCGACTCCACTCCCAGCATAGCCACAGGGCTGGTGGCGGCTGGTGAATTATTTTTAAATGGAGGGGCATGAATATTTCTCCCAGATATGCCATAACAGAGCGTAGCGAGGGAGGAAGGGAGCCCAAGCCAATGGAACGTTTATGGCTTTCCGAAAGTATGGAATTCTTGCCTGGCGCGCTCTCGTCCTCCGATCAGCCCTTTGGCCTTCTAACTTCGATAGCCTGGTTCACATCAGCCCTGGAAGAGCTGCCCCTTCTCGTACCCAGCCTCGCTCAGAGTGTGCCAGTGTGCGCCACCTTTTATCCTAACGGGGAGTGTTAACAAGTGGCAGGTGTGTGTAGTTAGGATTATGTGTCTGGCTCTGCCTGGCCTCATTAAAGGAACAGAGCCATTGCAAGTCAGTAGAGTTAATCTTCCTGGCCTCATTCCTCCTCTTCCTTGGCTCAGTAGTGTTGTCAGTGTGAAGTGGGGAGGAATTATGGGAGCTGTAGTTCACCATAAACCAGGTGGGGACAGGAGTTAGATGGGCTGGGGAAAAAGGGGGTTACCATGTCTCACCATCAGGTGCTTCTCCCCCACGCCCCGAGGACCCCCTACCCAGGTGATCCTCCCTCCCTTGTGCACCCCCAGGGTCGGGATCACAAAAGTGATGGCCTTTCCCTGGCTACCTGAGTATGGGATCCCCGGGGAATAGTTTGTGAAACACCCCCTGGTTTTTCACACTACTAAGTCTTGCGAAACTGTTTTTAACCTTTAGTCGCTCCCCCCCTGCCACCATTTTGACAGTTTACAGTGTACATTGCCCACTAAACTGTGTTGCAATCTAAAGTGATAGGTAGCCCATTGTGGTATGTATACACGGCCAAAAGTGTCTGTACCTACCTAGTGTGTTAATTTAACTGATTACCTGTGTTGAATAAGTATATATGTATACTTACTTGTGTGGACCCTTTGCCCTTGTTAACTGTACTTCATGCTAATCTTAACTTCTCCCGAGTCAATGCCTGATTGATCACCTATGTTAGAATTGAGCATTTGGTTTTAGTGTAAACTGGTTGAACCTTGAAGTTTGCTTCTCAGAACCCTTCACCAGAGTAAGTTCAGAAAACCCCTCTTAACTGCTGCCCACCCCCCTTTCATGATGATAACATTGTGCCCACATTGGGAAGTAAGTGGGCTCAAATGAAATGAGCCCTCCTCTGTCATCACTTGTGAAATACCATCTTCTTGATTGTTATGTAAAGACTTGATGGCAGAAGGGGGATTAAGAATGCGGAGACGGAAAGCACATGAAAAGGCAACAGCACCAATTAACTTTAGACTTCTAAAATGGTTTCTATGATGAATGGCTCTGTAATTACATTGTACTAAAAAAAACAATTTTTTCTTACAGTTGTGGAGGATCTATACAAAAAACGTGAACCGGTTCCACATTTGAAAGCAGTTTATTTTATCACGCCAACCGAAAAGGTACGTTTTTCTAAAACGCGAATATCCAGTTGAATTAATGATTTTTGTTAATTATTTTCAGAGAATACAGTTCCCAATAAGATTTGATTGTACAGGTTTTTTGAAATTCTAAGGGGCATGTACCATTATGTAAATGATGTCCTCAGTAATGGTATGTGCTGTGCTGTGCCGTGCTTTTGACATTGAATTGAAAGGAACGTTTTGGTTTCTAGGTAAATAGGGGGTCTTCTTATGCGAATACTAATTCTACTGTTAATCACGTTCTTTAGAAAGGAAGTGTGTACTATTTAAATTTGGGCAATCTTATCCCTACGCACTGGCTGATACTAGAAATGACAGCAAGTGCTGTAAGAACGGAATTGAGATGTTCTAGTCTTACCATCACATTAACGTCATTAACTATTTAGGTGGTGACACACAGGGCCTTAATGCGAGGCGAGTATCTTCCTTCCCGCACTCTGCGCTCCCTGCTTCACCTCTTTTCTGCTATATGTATCCTTTTGCCTTTCCTTTTTCTACGGCCTCTGGCGTACCTGGCTCTCATGTGCGACCTCTCTCCTGCCCTTTTTTCCCTCCTTTTTTTCTGCTCTTTTCTGCTGTTTGCATCCTTCTTCTGCCTTTCCTTTTTTCTACAGCTTCTACCCTACCTCGCTTCTGACACCACTTTAGCTTGCTGTGTCAAGGTAAGCGCCTGGCTTTTGGATCTGCCTGTTCCCTGGGCCTGATTTGTTTGTGTACTTTATTTTCCAACTTCTCTGTCCTCCGTGCGTTGCCCCATAGTCTTGCCGGTTCCCGCTTACTTCTCCAGCCCACTGAAGCGCCTCCCAACCCGCCTGATTGGTTGGAGAGATCCACTTAGCTTAACCACTGTAAGAGGATTCAATTCAACACTACAGCTAAGTCAATGCCTAGTCTGGGATACTGAATGGAAACCCTTATTGATATATCTTTATGTCCAGTTCATGAGTTCTGGATGACTACCCCTATATAACACCCCTCTCTTAGAATCCCCCTGACCCCACAGAGCCATAGAAGTAGTTCTGTTTTGCAAGTTTTAAAGGTTTATTTGAGAATTTAAACAATATATATATATCACACTTGATAATAAATTAATATCTGATATTACACTTAGACATATGATGTTGATCAACAATGGGCAATCTGGCACTAGCACACTTCTTTACAATCAATGAGGAGTTAGTATAGGATGGATAAAGTAGCAAAACTTTTATGATTTCAAGGGAAAAGCAATGAGGAATAAAATGCATTACAGAAATACTTGATATGATTTCAACAAAAGATAAAATAATCACTTTTTCTCTGGCAATTCACCCCCCTCCCCTATGCAATGTAAGAAATGGAAGGAGCTGGAAGTAACACACACAGTTCTCAGGAATACAATCAAATACCATACGAAATTCAATTCCCACGCCAGCAAGCTTAGAGAAAACCGGTATGAGTTTTAAAACACAGGCCCAAGTGCTTTGAATGGGGTGGCAATGAAGTGAGAAATATGCTGAAAATGGTTTTAATTCCCTTTAGGAGGTTCAGGGGGGAGTGGTAGCTTCTTGGGATGAGTTCAGGCTCACTTTAGCAATGATTCATGGATGGTTCTTAAGAGGCAAACGAATTTTTAGCAAGGAAAGAAATGACTGCTGATGGTTACACGTGGCTGGATTTTTAACCAAATCGCGGTAAAATTCGCAAGTGCGTGAATCGTGATTGCGGAAAAAGTTAAACCAAGTTCGTAGCCCAAACGGTTCCAGAGATACGGACGATTAAATAAAGGTAGTTTTTCGGATTTTAAGTAAACTCAAAATGACAGGTGACAGCTTGCAGCTTCAGAATTGACAAGTGACAACTTCTAGGAGGCAGTTCTGGTTAGATTAAAATAGTTTGGATTAGATTATTTTAATTAAGAGATTGGTTCTGCTAGGTACTGACAATATATTTTTGAAATAGGCCTCGCCACGGATCTGGTCAGGTTTTGGACTGGACTCCGGTTCTGGTCTCGGCACTTCACAGTGATCTGGGTCAGCTCTCTGGTTCTGCTCACAGCGGTCTGGGTCACTCTGGATCTCTGGCCTCTGGTTCTGGATACTGCTCTGCTTTCTCTGGGTACAGCACTGGTTCTGGATCTTTCTGGCGCAGGGTTTCAGGCCAGAATCAACAGCTCAGCCCGGCTGTGAATAGCCTGCAAATGATTTTGGGCCTGCTGACAAATACTTTTTGCTTGCAGTGGGCCTTCTTGGTTCAAAGTTCTGTAGTCTCTGTTTCGCTTGGAAGTCTAAGTGTAGGATCTCTGGATGTGAAGTCGTTGGTCAGCATGCTCCGCAGCAAATGGAATTGAATGTCTCTACCTGTTCCAGCAGTCTCTTTTTATGTGTTTTGAAAATGGGTGTGTGCCTGGGCCTAGCTAAGCCTGCCCCTCTCTACTTGTCATTGGCCCAATTCTCCCCTCTCCCATGATTGGGGGAAGGAAATGTGAGTCAGAGTGATGCTGTAGGTTTTATGGGTCAGAGGATCCTCCCCTGGTCAGTTTGCACACAAATCTATATTTGACCCAAATACATATTGCACAGATACGCAGTTGTTTAAAATTACATGCACCCATCACATATCACATGAGGCTCTTCCTGGGGGCTTGCATTCAGAAATGGCAACATTTTGCACTTTTTAACTGGTTTTGCAATATCGGACATTTACCCAAATTTACACACATGTGCGCAAGGAGTGTGGACATTAATTGATGAAGTGTCACATTTTTAACATGCAGACATTTGGAGTGAAACCCTATTTTCCGCTAGCAACCCCCCAGATCATACCACCAGGTCCTAAAACCTCTTAAAATATGAGCAGAAAAATCACAAGAATTATGGTATCATTTAGCTAATTTTGACAAGTCCGCACCATGAGTTATACATCTTTCTTAAAATCATATTCTGGCCAACAGGGGTGTGTCTTCCCAGGTCACATGGTGGAGAAACCAGTCTATCCACTTTCTTTAAGCTCAGCCTGTCCTCAGAGGGGGCTGCCCCCCCGTTTCTGCCAAGAGGAAGCCACTTTTACGACGCCCCCAATATAACTTCTGCCTGAGTCAAGGAAGGGCTTTGTTCAAAAGGAAGCCATTTACAATCCCCCCAATAAACCATCTGCCTGGGCCCAGGACAGGCCTTTGTTCAACTCCCTGTAGCTGCTCCACCCCTAATCTAATCAGAGAGGTGACAACTCCTTTTGGCAAGGGGAAGAGTGGCTGAGCAGGTTTTAACTCCTGTGGGGGTAGATGTCAGGCAGAATTCAGTTTCATTAAGCCAGGTTTCAGCTAAATGTCACTTTTTGTCCCCCAGATTAAGTCTATCACGATTTTTACATACACATAAAATAATTACTTCATTCAAGTCATTTCAGAGTATAGTTTTACATTGTATCCACCTCTTAGCATGTCTTTCCTTGGTCTGGTTTTGTTTCATTTGTTCAGTTTTACACAAGTCTGGTGGTTTTAAAACGCCGGCTTTCTGATAGTGGTGAGTACTGGTAATGCAACAATTTTTGGGATTTAAGAAAATGAATTTCCCACAGTTCTAGGTTGCTTTTGACAATCAGCATTGCCATTCCCAATGGTTTCAGGCTACTGTGTGGGTAGCCCAATGGTGGTTTTAGGCAGTGCCCTTTTGTGCTCACAACCTAGGCAAAAATGGGTGGCAGCCTATTCTTCATGCATTTCCCTGTGCATTTTCTGGCAGGTTCTGGCCATCATGATGTTTTCCATGCCAGTACTGCACAGTTTTCCTATTCTGGCGTACATGTGGGCTTTTTGGCCATCTTGGATTTTCTAAGCCCACAGCACCAAATGTTGCAGCATGATAGCTCAAACGTGGGTCAGGACACCCAACACCACACAGAGCAGCCTCTACCAGGCAGCCCTCTGCTAAGGGCCCCAAGGCAATCGGCAGCTCTTGTGGAAGCAGCTCCAGTCCATGTTTGCCCGTGTTCGCCTGGGAAGCCTGCTGCCGTCAACCAGCAGCAACTGACAAGCTAAGAGGGGTCTGGGCGGGGAAAACAGCAACTACTGTATTCCGGAAAGCCCTACCACTCCTTTCACCTTAATAACAAAGCTTACCAAGGTCTGCTTGCTAGTAAGTAATAGTCCTTTCACTGCTGCACTTCAACCGTAAAGTAGCATTTCAATAACTCTTGGGTCCCCATCTTAGACTTTTCGGAGAAGTCTAGGTGTTGACTCATTTACTGCTGTATCCCCAATTTAGGCGTTTCTCCCTCTATCCAGGTATCCCAAATCTAGGTATTACTGGATTTACTGTGATGCCACCATTTTAGGCGTTCTCCCTCTAATCATGGGGTCTCAAACCTAGGTGTTTCTGCATTCACTGTTGTGCCCCCATCTTGGGTGTTGTCCCTCTGGTCATGGTGCCTCAAGTCTAGGTGTTGCTTCATTTGCTGTTGTGGCCCAATTTGGGCATTTCTCCCACTCTATTCATGGTGCCTTGAATATAGGGATTTCCCCCTCAGCACCAGATGATCGTACATCACTCCCCCGTCCCTCCTGGGCCCTCTCTCACTTCTCAGGTTCTCAATCTAGGGAGACCACAGCTGGCGAGACCAACTAATCGTGTGGGACCTAGGAAAACTGCATCGAAGATGAACTCCATCCGAGTTTAAGGTATGTATACCTTGCAACACTGCTTTGGACACAGGCCCCCATCCATGCACCATAGAATGCAGCTATGTCTATGCAATTTCGGTCTAGCAGCTCGCATAGCCATCCACACTGAAACCCCTGACGTACCTCAACAACTCTAGAATAAGTTTACAGCGACAAGCTATGAAAAACTTTGGTCTAGCTGGGCACACATCAAGTCTCCGGCACTAGCACTCTATCCTAAACCCCTAGCGGCCCCCGCCCCATGCCTGACCTCCAGGCTACTTACTGTAGCCTAGCCAGCCCACCTAAATCCTAACCTGGCAAAATGCACACACGCATCTTAAAATTAACTCTTAGAATCTCTCACACATGGACTTCGGCCCCTGAGTGCATTCCAAACAGAGCGCATTGAGGCCATTCAAATGGGGGGAAGGGCACTATATAAATGACAAATACAATACAATACAACCTGGAAACCAGAGCTCAACAGCACCCATAACTGAGCTTAATCAGTATCTTCCCATATGGAAGCACAGCGCTATCGCTCCAGGAGATGCCAACCACTGTCATACAACCTATCCGCAGACTCCTGTGCACCACCATAATATCGGAGCGTAAAAGCTCCTCTTGACTGCAAAATGCGATTGGACCTGCTCTTGTCAAACTTAACCCATCGCGGAATTAGTAAGCATAGCCACCATTGCAGGCTCCCCTGTCAGCCAACTAAGTTTGTCCCGGTTTCCTGTTTAGCCTGTGTCAAGCTCTACCTATCTGGCAATCAACCCACACAGCTTCTACTGCAGAGACTCGTAGCATGTCATCTTTCGGGTGCACAAGGCAGTATATGCTCAAGTAGGGCAATCCTGCCCTACCAAGAAATAAGGCTAAGAATGGCCTCACCCAAGGCGCTATAGCAACTATGTTTGGTTGTGCTCTCCTGAGAATTATGCACTACGGCTTCCATCCAATCAGTTCTCTATCACCCCTGCTCTCGATGAGACAACGTTGTTGCAATATTTGTATTTATTTATATTGCGCACCTAACCCCTAGAGGGGTAGCAAGGCGCAGATGCAACAAGAGGATTGCAAAGCTTGGTTACATACAGCCGTGGTTACAGTGCTGGACGCGTCAAAAAGAAACCATGCACGCCGATGAGGCATGGGTTACAGAAATATACAATATAAGTAGTACTATATACAATAAATCGGTTGTCTCATAAAAAGGTATCTGCACTGAGCAGTTGACAAGCTAAATGTACATATTTACAATCATAGTGGTGGAGCATTAGGGTAGCAAGAGAGCAAGAGGTCGTTATGTGTCGTGAATCTTGAGCCAATGGATGTTCTAAGTTCTGAATAGGCGGTAGGGGAGGTCCTCCCTGCAAGGTGGTGGAAGGGAGTTCCAGTATTGTGCTGCTTTAACAGGAAAGCTGTTCCCACCCGACATAGAACGTTTAAACCTGGGCACGAGGAGGAGATTGGAGTTAGCCATTCTAGAGGGGCGAGAGGAGGTAGGTCAGGTGAATCTAGTGATAAGGTATTGAGGGGCTGCTTGGTGGAGGCATTTGTGGGTCAGGGAAACCGATTTGAGGAATATTTTGTCTTTGGTAGAAAGCCAGTTGACAGACCTTCTAGAATCGTAGATGTGGACTTTCTTTGGTATACTGAGGGCCGCTCTTAGGGCGTTATTTTGAAGGATCTGAATTTTGTTCGTAGTATATTTGTTGCATCCTACATAAAGTGCGTTGCAATAGTCCAACTTGGACAGGATCAGAGCCTTGGCTAGGGTGATAGTTAGATGGAGAGAGAAAAGGTTTGGCTGCTCTGATGAGTTTGCATGTCTAAGATGTGGCGGATGCCATAGCATTAACTTGATTTTTAAAGGTGAGAGTGGAGTCTAAGTAGAGGCAAAGGGTTTTGACCTCCTTGGCTACCGTGATCTTATTGTTGTCAATTACGAAGGAGGAGTAGTTTTGGTCTAGTTTAAGGTTATGTGAGGACCCTAGAATGAGGAGTTCTGTTTTGTCGTCGTTCAGGCATAGACCGTGTGAGGCCATCCATGCCTGGAGGATGAGGTATACTTTGTTGACGAAGGACAAATCCTTGTCATAATCCCCCGTCAACGGGATGAGGATCTGGGTATCATCGGCATAATTAGTGTAGGTGATACCCAGACCATCTAGATCATCAAAAAGGGGCTTTGTGAAGATTTTGTACAGGGTCGGGGAGACGCAAGATCCCTGAGGCACGCCACAGGTGGTGGGTGTTGGGTCGTCTGCTGCTAGTAGGGAAAAGACTCATTGTGCGGTTATTTAGAATGGATTGGATCCAGTCAGTTGCCTCTTGAGAGAAGTGGGCGGCTTTTTGAAGGTGGTCGCATAGGATCTCGTGGTCGACCAGGTCGAAGGCAGCCGAGAGATCAAGAAGTAGCAGTAGTGCCACCTTACCCTGATCTCTCATCTATCTGTGCCTTAAGATCTGAGTGCGGGTTTGGTGCCATGTTGAGGCCTGAAACCCGATTGTCTGACTCCTAAGAGATGGAAGTGCTCAAGGTAATGTTGGATTTGTTGGTATGCAATTTTTTTGAGGATTTTAAGAAGAAATGGTACTGTAGTGATGGGGCGGTAATTAGTGGGAGTAGAGGGGTCTAGATTCGGTTTTTTGAACAGGGAGAGGACCCATGATTGTTTCAAATTGTTAGGTACGCTGCCTGATGTGAATGACGCATTTATTAGTTTGGTAATAAATGGTGCGAGATCATGAGCTGCATCCTTTATCAATTGTGCCGGGCATGGGTCCCCATGGCAGTTCGAAGGTTTGAGGGTGAGAATGACCTTTTCTACCTCTTTGATGGATACTCTGTGGAAGTTAAAATGGGGAATGTGCACAGGGGGGTGGTTCTGAGTTGGGTGTATCTTTTTAGGGGTGGGGATGCTGGTTTTAGTGGAAGAGAGAAGGGAATCCTTTTTAATGTTTATCTTTGTCTTGCGAGAGGAGATTTTGTTATCTAGGGATTTTGTATACCCGTGCACCAGTTTTTATCCTTGAGGCACGAGTCCGGAGCTTGGATGGGAGATTCAACCTCTTTTAGTATTGTAAAGAGCTCTCTGGTGTTGGATTTGGCTTGTGAGATTCGAGTGCTGTAGGACGTTTGTTTGGCCAGGATGATTTCTTTTTTATAATGAGAGGCTAGTCTACTCAAGTTTTTCTTGTTTTTTTCTGAGGGAAGTGATCTCCAAATTTTTTCACAGCGTCGCTTTTCCTGTCTGAGTGCTTTAAGATGAGGAGAAAACCAGGTGTTGATGTGTTTTCTTGGTTTGCTCTTTTTTAACTTCAGTGGGGCTATGGCATCAAGAGATGAGAGCAGATTTGAATTATTAAGGTTGCTCGGCCTCATGGCATCCTGCATTTTTCTGGTGCCAGAGGCCAGACTGAGGATGAGGTCCCTTCAATGGGCTCTCAAGACGCAGTGGTCGCAATTCTCAGGCAAAATGTCGGATCTCCTTCAGATTCCAGGGGGAGCCTTTTTGGCAATCTTGCCAAGAGGTGACTGTGGTGACGGACGCTTCCCTCACAGGATTGGGAACTCGCCAACGAGCTGACCACCAGCGGTTGTTCGTCTCCGTCAGAGTACAAACTCCACCTAGATCATTTGGAGCTGAGGGCCATCAGGCTAGCCCTAAAAGCTTTTCTGCAGTCTGTGCGAGGGAAGAGTGTCCTGATCATGACAGACCACACAGTGGACATGCATTACCTCAACAAAAAGGGGGGTATAGGGTCACTCCTGATGTGTAGAGACGGGATGCAGCTCTGGCCAATACAGCAAGGAATCTCCCTCTCGGCAGTTCATCTGGCCGGAGAGGAGAATGCGGCGGCAGACGTTCTGAGCAGGCAGAGCGCGGTCTCCCACGAGTGGGAGTTAATTCAGGAACTCCTTCAGGAGATCTTCGCCCTTTGGGGAACCACTTCAAGTGGATCTCTTCGCGACCGGTGCCAACCGAAAGTGCGAGAGATTTTGCTCAAGGCAATTCTCTCTGAGAGAAGCTTCAGGGGACACATTTGCCGTGGATTGGTCATTCCCACTTCTGTACGTGTTTCTTCCGGTTCCCGTCATTCCTCAGGTTCTATGGAGGTTGCAGAGGTTCGGTCCCACATGATCATTATTGCTCCGGATTGGCCCGGGAGAACGTGGTACCCGGACCTTCTAGAAAATGTCCATCTGTCCTCCATGTCATCTTTCCCACAGAGAGGTCTCTCTCGTTCTTTCTTTCTCTCTTACTTTCTCTCTTTCTCTTTCTCTTTCTTTCTCTTTCTTTCTCTTTCTTTCTCTCCTTCTCTCCTTCTCTCTTTCTCTCTTTCTCTCTTTCTCTCTTTCTCTCTTTCTCTCTTTCTCTCTTTCTCTCTTTCTCTCTTTCTCTCTTTCTCTCTTTCTCTCTTTCTCTCTTTCTCTCTTTCTCTCTTTCTCTTTCTCTCTTTCTCCCCCCTCACCTCCTACATCCAGCGGTCAGGACTCTCAACCTTCACGCTTGGTTTCTGAAAGGTTGACATATAAGGATTGGGACCTCCCAGATGTGATGGAGATGTTGTTTTCGGCCAGGCGTCCGGCAACCAAATCCCTGTACCATGTTGATCCTTTTCAGTGTTCCATTCCGATGGTTCTTTCTTGCTTTCTTTGGCCGACACCGGTCTTCAAGTGGGTACCATTAAAGGTTACCTGGCAGCGCTATATATATTCAAGCGCTCGTCTGAAGAATGTTTTTATTTTAAGATTCATTTGATTACCCAGTTTCTGAAAGGGCTCACAAACGTGTTCCCGCCGTCCCCTTTTCAAGTGCCGGTTTGGGATCTGAATTTAGTCTTGAAATTCTTGACGGGTGCTCAGTTTGAACCTTTGCACTCTTGTCCTTTTGAGACTGTTGGCCTTCAAGGCGGTTTTCTTGATTGCAGTTACATCTGCTCGTAGAGTGAACGAGTTGCAGGCACTTTCATCTAAACCACCTTTTACTGTATTCCACAAGGATAGGATTTATTTATTTATTTATTTATTTATTTGTTACACGCCCAGACCCTCAGGTGTCACGGCGTGGTTATAAGACAGCTTAGCAATTAGTAAAATTCAAACATTACATTCGTTCCATTACATGATATAAATTACAGAATATTCACAACATTATACAATAGCCTAAATATTCACAGCAGTATAAGATGGACGGGGTCCTATCTTTGGGTGCTAATATTGGTTGAATAACCAGGATTTTAACTGTTTCTTAAAGATCGTGAAGGAAGATGCTTTTTTGATGTGGATGGGTAGTGTGTTCCAGTGTTTAGGGGCTAAAGTGGTGAAGCTGCTGCCCCCTGCTCTTGTGTTTTTGAATCGGGGGGGGGGGGTGGTCCAGGAGGAGTTTGTCATTGGATCTAAGTAGCCTCATGTCGGATTTGGGATGCAGAGTGTTATTGAGGTAGATGGGTCCTTTTTTGGTAAGGCATTTGTGGGTGATGCATAATGTTTTGAAGATAATTCGGGCTTTGATGGGGAGCCAGTGGGCATTTTTCCTAATCTTGGATATATGGTCTGATTTTTTTTTTATGCCTAGAGCTGCCCTCAGGACTTTATTTTGCAAAAGTTGCATTTTGGCTAGGTTGGTGTTAGAGGTGCCCAGTAGTAATGCATTACAGTAATCCAATTTCGATAGGACCAGTGCTCTGGCGAGGGTGAGGCAATTTGCTGGGGTCAGAAATTGTCGGCTGAGCGCAATTAATTTAGAGGTGTAGCCCATGGAGGAGGAAAGTACATTGATCTGTTTAGTCATGGTCAGGCTGGCATCGATGTACACGCCCAGTGTTTTTACTTGCTTTGACACTGGAATATTGGTACCGTCGATATTGATGATTGAATATTCTGGCTGAAGGGTTGCTATTTTGGCTGGAGATCCTACGATGAGGACTTCTGTCTTCTCATCGTTAAGACATAGGCTGTTTAATGCCATCCAGTTTTGTATGATGACGTAAATTTTATTGATTGTTAGTGTGTCCTGGTCATAGTTGCCTGTAAGTGGTATAAGGATCTGGGTGTCATCAGCAAAATTTGGGTATATGACACCCATTTCGTCGAGTGCTGAGAACAGGAGCTTGGTATATGCATTGTACAGCATGGGAGAAAGGCAAGAGCCTTGGGGTACTCCTATGGGGACTGGGATGGGGTTGGCTGCTTCTTTGCCTATGGACACTCTGGAGGTGTGGTCGGTTAAGAAGGATTTCACCCAAGCAGTGCCTGCCTTGGAGAAGTTAAACTCGCGGGCAAGTGAGTTGCAGAGTTTGTCGTGGTCCACCAGGTCGAACGCGGATGAGAGGTCCAACAGCAGAAGAATGCAAAGTTTCCCTGAATCTCTGATGGCATCCATCTGGATTTTGAGGTCCAAGAGAGCTGTTTCAGTGCTGTGGTTAGGCCTGAAACCTGATTGTCTGGTGCCGAGGAGCTGATTGGATTCTAAATGGGTTTGAATTTGGTTGTAGGCTAGTTTGTCGATGATTTTGAGTAAAAATGGGACAGTGGTTATGGGGCAATAATTAGTTGGAATGGTGGGGTCTAGATTTGTTTTTTTTTAGAAGCGGGGTAACCCAGGCTTCTTTAATGCAGGTCGGAACTGTATTGGAGTTGAATGAGGCATTGACAAATTTAGTGATGAGGGGGGTCAGGGTGGGTGAACAGGCTTTGACTAATTTGGCCGGGACAGTGTCTCCTTTGCAGTTGGATGCTTTTAGTTTGGAGATTGTTTCGAGTATGAGGTCGTGGGTGACTGGTGTGAATTGAAAGGGGGGGGTTGGAGTTGTCACTGGAAAGGGTGCAGGGATTAGGGGAGGGGGAGTTTTTGGTTGCTAGGAGTAGTTTTTTGGAATTGATTTTATTTTGCAGCATAGTGATTTTGGAGGCAAGAGCGTCTTGTATGGTGGTACACCATTCTTTACTTGTGTTTGTGGGTGTGTCGGTTGGAAGTGGATTTTCAAGTTCTCTAAGGATAGAGAAGAGCTCTTTGGAGTCTGATGCTGCATTGCTAATGCGAGCATTGTAGGCGTTTGCTTTGTGGGTGATGATAGCTGATTTGTAGAGGGTATTTGTGTCTTTGAATGCTTTGGCTGCGTCCGGCGAGGGATGTTTATTATGGACATGCTCGAGAGAGCGTTTTTTCCTTCTAAGGGCGATTAGTTCTTCGTTGAACCAGAAGTTGGATTTTTTATTGAGGCGTCTTAGTTTGGAGGTGACAGGTGCTATGGTGTCAATCGCTGTGGAGAGGCATTTGTGGTATTACTCAGCAATGGTAGTTGGGTCATTGCTGAGGATTGAGTGTGTATCTAGCAATTTGTTCAAGGTGGGGTCGAAGTTCTCAGCTGTGAGCTTTTTCGGGTTTCTACTTTCAATGGTGTCCATAGTTATATTCTTGGGTGTGCAGGGGTTGTCACTAGTGATAATAAATTCTATGCAGTAGTGGTCTGTCCAACTAAGTGGGGTAATCGGGCCTAGAGGGATGTTGGTGTTGAGGGAGAGGATCCAATCAAGGGTTCTGCCCTTGGTGTGGGTGGGGACATTGACGTGTTGACAGAAATTCATGTCATTTAGTGCCAGGAGAAGGGCGGTGGCTTTGGTATCTTGGTTGTCATTAAAACCGAGATTCAAGTCACCAATGATGATACATTTCGTTTTGGGTTTAAGGAGGGGCGCCAGTATTAGTGGGATGTCTGTTTCTGGGTGGCTGTTTGTGCTGGGGATCTATAGATGACCACTATGTTAATTGTGGTGTTTTCATTCAAGGTGAGTTTAGCGAGCAGTAGTTCGTACTCTGCGATTATTTCAATGGAACTTGATCTAAGTTTGATGGTATTTTTAGTAATGATTGCAACACCGCCTCCTGGAGTGGTGGTTCTATCAGATCTGAGAATGGTGTAATCTGGTGGGATGGCCAGTGCTAACAGAGGACCTGAGGCTTGGTGTAGCCAGGTTTCTGTGATTACTAACAGGTCTAGGTCGAGTTTGATGATGAGGTCATGAATTTCAATGGCGTGGGCTCCAAGGGAGCGGGCGTTGATGAGTGCATTTTTTAGACTAATGGGGGGTTGGGATCCTTAGTAAGAGTATTTTTAGTTGGTGGGCAACTCGGTGGAGTAGTTTTAGTTACTGTAGGCTGAGTGTGTTTATTATTTGTTGTGTGGGCCGTAGGTTTGGGTGATCTGGGTGGCTGGGACCTGGTAATGGTGTTGTATTGTGGTGTGGTAACCTTGTGCATGCTCTTAATCGGGGTGTTCTCTTATATCCTAGGATAGGGTATGTTTTACCATTGATTGAAGGGTTGGGGAGTACATGTGGATCATTGATGATGGCCGGGGTGGGATGGTGTTCCTTACTGGTTATGTAGGGGTCCTTGGGACTGGGAGTGAGAATGGAGGAAGATGGGAAAGGAGGTATGGTAGGGAGGAAGGGGGTAGGACAGGGGATGGGATGGTGTCTTGGGCAAGCTAGTTTGGTAAGCCCATTACTGAGGGTGAGGAAGTGGTTGCCAGTGCATGGGGTGTCCGCTGGGACAAGGCAGAAGGGGAACATGATGCACAATATCCAGTTTATCATAGCTAAGGATGTGGGGGTGGTGTAAGATGAGGCTAGGCTCACTTTGTCTACACCAATAAGGCTAGATACCGTAGTCAATAGTAAAGTGCTAGTAGGCTGGTAGCAATAATCCTAGGAGTGGTGCAGTTTAGGCTAGATAACATTATCATACATGCAGAAGCATTAGGCTAACAACAATAATACTAAGCGGGACACGAGCTAGGCTAAATATCATTAAGGCACATGGGACAACATTGGGCTAAATGCGGTAATCCTAGGTAAGACACAAACTAGGCTAAATACCATTGATGCACGTGGGACAGCGTTCGGCTGAGAGCTGGGCTGTGAGCTACAGTATTAGAATACAGTGTAAACACAGGATCAGAGTGCCAATTGGGCAAGAGCGGCACAGGAGAGCACTGGCTGTAAGTACAGTGCTGAAGTGATCTGATCAGGGCAATCAGTGATATAGTCTCTGGTGGTACACTGGCAGTGCAATGGGGCACAATGAGGGATTAGCTCTAATAGGACGTACGGTGCTGGCCGGGTGTCAGCAGATTATACAGATGATGCGTAAACAATAGTCATTGATCTGCAAGCACAAGTGACATGGCTAGCAACCAGATAGGGCTCTCACCTTTTGCAGACTAGTAGTAACTGGGCGAGCGGTGGGATGTGGTAGTGGAGCTAGATGACTTAGTCCTTGGAGTCGGAATAGGCGGCTGGCGGCATCCATTGGCAAACAAGGCCTTTTCCTCTGGCCTTCGCCTCCTGGCTGGCGTTTGCGCCTGCCGGCGGATGTTTCCCACTTACATGGCCTTCGGTTGCCTAGCAATCAGGCCACGAGGCTGGAGCCTCGTTTTCATCCCGCGCTGCGCCCGCCATTGCAA
Organism: Ambystoma mexicanum; assembly: GCF_040938575.1. Lineage (NCBI taxonomy): Eukaryota > Metazoa > Chordata > Amphibia > Caudata > Ambystomatidae > Ambystoma > Ambystoma mexicanum. The sequence goes on along the minus strand of NC_090922.1, from coordinate 1,119,903,686 downwards.
GGTCAGGCGGAAAAATGGGACAAGGTCAGGCAGGGATTTCAAGCAGGTACTGAGGGTACGTCCGTCCTTCCTACCTAAGGTAGTGTCGGAGTTTCATTTGAGCCAGAAGGTGGTACTTCCTGCTGTCTATCCTCCTCCTCTTCCTAGTAAGGAAGAGGAGACAATACATAGGTTGGACCCAAGGAGAGCTTTGAGCTTTTATATTTCTAGGATGTCTAGTGTCAGAGTGGACGACCAACTTTTTGTGGGTTACACTGGACACCGGTTAGGACAGGCTATTACCAAACAGACCTTGTCCAGGCTGATTATCCTCACCATTTCTGAATGTTACAGATTGGCTGGCAAGGACCCTCCTGAGGGTTTCCGAGCTCACTCCGCCAGGGGCGTGGCTACATCCACAGCCCTGCAGCGCGGAGTTCAGGTTAGGAACATTTGTGATGCTGCAACATGGTCTTCCATCCACACCTTTGTCAAGCATTACTCCCTAGATACTTTACATGGTTAAGATTTGGCCTTTGGTAAAGCAGTGCTTATTCTGCCATCTGATTGGGTATATCTAAACAATTCCCCCCTCCCCCATGATACTGCTTTGAGAGTCTGTCAAAGATGTGGAATACGTTGGAGGACACAAACATCTTATAACAAACTACTTCTAACATCCGATGACATCACCCTTGACGGAGGCCTTCGAGGGACACAGTTACATTTTTCAGCAGAGGGCAGTCCTGTGTCGATGGCGTTGGGTCAATGTCCCGACGCCATCGGCGCAGGCCGCCCTCTGCAGAAAAATGTCCGAAGCAGCACAGCTATGGACTTTACATGTCAAAGATGAGGAATACGTTGGAGGAACATCCAGTCGAAAGAAAGTTACCAGTTGGTAAGTAACTTGTTCCTCTTAGGCATGCGGTGAACACTTTGTTGCTCTGTGTCATCCTGTTTCCAAGATCGGCGCCAACCCCACAAAATTACCCTAGCTTTGTTTCATACTAGTGTTGCGGCATGATATAATATGATATGACGCTTATAACGCTAAGTATAAGTGTTTCAAGGCGTGACGAGGCAAGGGAGGGGGAACAGAGGAAGACGGACAACGATCTTACTAGGGTAGGTGTCAAGGGAAGGGGGAAAAGAAAACTGCGCGGGGTGGAGGTGAAAGTGCAATACACGCGGGAATAATAATAACATAAAATAAATAAAGAACGACCAGCTGGTGGCAAGTGCAGGGTGAGTGCAGACATAAGTGCTGGTTAGGGGACTGTAGGGATACAGAAAAGTCCCCAGGTGCAGGGGTTGCCAGGAAGGCAGCGCAAACGTGCAACTGGCAGGGCTTGGGCCCGAGATCAGATGGGTGGACAGGTAACCCGTGCAGTCTCAGTATCAGCCAGGACTTCAGCAGGCGAGAGGGGGAGAGAAAGCAGAAGCAAAGAGGAAGGTTTTTAGGTGCTTCCGGAACCAAAGATTGTTCTTCTCAAGTTTCAGGTAGGCCCCCATACCTTTCATCCCCCTTATTAGGTGAACAATCATGAGAAAATTGCAAACCTACCGCCCGCTGAAAACTGGCTTGGCTTCTATCTAAACAACGCTCATTGAACCGCATCAAAAAAAGGTGACTGCCAGAATCGGCTCCTCAATAATATTGCTGTTGGGGCGCTACCGGACAAAAACGGGGGTGGAGGGTGGGTCATCTTGACCACAAGTGAAAGAAGAGCAATATTAGCAAATTGACATCCGGCGTAAGTGTTTGCCCCCTAGTACACCCATGTAGTAATCAAATTATATTCAAGGGGATTAGCCTTTTATATAATGATGATGATATGTTATTGATATAGCGCCTTTATCCAAAGCACTTTACAGAGCACATATTTACATACAATATCACCAACCAAAATTGGTACTCATTTAAAGACATTGGAAGGATGAAAGGCTGAGTTGGCCTTGCCGGGATTCGAGCCTGCGACCTGCAGATCACGCTCAGATCGCAGCAGCGAGCGCTCGACCCGCTGAGCTATCTTACCGGCTTAATTTTATCTGCCACAAATACCAGGTGAACTCTCCCTGGCCGTCCCTCGTATAATTCAATTAATCCAGAATTGAAAGCACTCTAAAAAAAGGGGGTGGCATATAAATAGACACCCGCGGCCGTTACCATAGCTCGATACCTCAAACCTCACAAGCCCTACTGCCATACAGCGGCTAACCCTGGGCGTATGTATTTACTAATTTTCCGATGCAAAGCAGAACAAAATCACGCGGCCCAGCGACCGTCCCAGGGCGCATGTAATTATACTTTTCAGATTCACACAGCTAAACAAGCCCACGCGGCCTGGGGACTGTCCAGGGTTCATGCATGTAATAAATTTCAGATCGCATAGCAGAAAAAGGCCCGGCGACCGTCCCAGGGCAAATGCGTTTACTACTTTCAGGTCGCCAAGTAAAACGAGCCCATGTGGCCCAGCGACCGTCCCAAGGCATATGTGATTTAAACATTTCAACTATGTAAACCTAAAACAACCCCAATGCGGCCCGGCGACCATCCCCTGGGCGCCTGTAATTACACCCTTCCACATCGGAAACGTCGAACCCACCCCTGCGGCCCGGCGACTTTCCCTTGGCATATGTATATAAACACTCTACATTCGGAACGTAGGACAAGCCCAAGCGGCTCGGCGCCCGTCCCTGGACTCGTGCATATATACTTTAAATTTGAAAAGTCGACCAGGCCCATGCGGCCTGGTGACCGTCCCTGGGTCTATTGACATAACACTGACCCTCTGAATAACCCCCTCGCTACACAGCACGTAATAGCACCTCACAAACCCGTACCCCGTACCGGTGTTACGAACACAAACCCCCAATTTCCGTCCTGCTAACAATAGCTAACCCGGCCCCCTTATCTACACAGTGCCAGAAAAACGGACCAGCCATCACGACACCCGAACGGTGAACAAAAAATCCTATGTGTCGCTGTGACCACAACGATTGATCTGTGTCACTGTCCCCACAGAAATCAAAAATGCCCTACAGTAATCCTTAATACCCACAGGCCAGCCGAGCGCGGTCCCTCGTTGCGGTGACCACATGGCGCCGCCTCAAAAACCCATCGCCAACTTACCCGCAATCACGAGCACGACTCCTGCTGATGCGAACTCCAGCAATGTGCAATGTTCAGGTGGGGGGGGGGGAGGGCTGGAAAGAGACTGAGCTCCAGTCCCCAACCTTATATGCCGACTCCAGGGCACGCCAGATGTTCTCGCCATGGAGACGCCCCTTCCTCTCAGAGGAAAGGTGGGAGATGATACAGAGGGGAAGGGGTGGCCAGAAGCGCCCCCTCTGGGGCTTGGACATCCCCTTACACCAAAGGTTCGGTTAACTATTGCGAAGAGAACAAAGCTGGTGCACTCTCCCACAGGTTACTGCATACAATCTTGCCTAACAATGGCTTAACTGGCAGTCAGAGGAAACCTATTGTAAAACCATTATGCTAGCTATTATTCAGTGCTTCAAAGGTTTCTGGCAATGGCACGGTGGCTATAACCACTTGATGTGCAGTTTGAATACATAGTCACAGTATTATACACAGCCTTGAGTCTCCCCAGGCCACCACAATACTGCGACTTATTCCAAAGTGAGTGCTTATAGGTATCAATGCGCAGTGCGTACATGTCTCCTTGTGGGATATACCAGAGAAAGCAGGAAGAAATCAAAGAGCCAGGAGCACTGTATACTGACCGTTTTAGAAATCTGTCTGTAATTGTAGCTAAAACCAAAGCAGATAAGAACAGATGGTGACCATATATAAACAAAGATTTTTTTTCTGCTTATCAGATGGACATAACCGCAGTTGCATGTGTGTTTTATGATGCATTCGTTTTCTTTTGTGGGGGTCGGTTGAAGTTTTTTGTTAATGTGGATGCCACTAGTGTTTAAAATATTTAGTGCTATGTAGTTTCACTATAGGGTTATGAAAAGTTAATCAACTCGTTCAGATAATTCAACATTTTATAATTGGCACTGGTGTATTGCCTTTTTATGAATTTCATGCTGTTTCCCAATTAGCCACGTAGACTTGTATGCGTTACATTTTGAGATTGCTTGATTGCTCAGTCATATTCTTTCAGCCACCAATTGCTTTGATTGTTTTTTCAAAATAAATTTAAATAAACCATTTCACTCCAATTCAATCGGATATGTATATAAACTGTTGGAATGACAAGGAAATGTGCATTGCAAATATTAAACACAAACGTAATTGTCTGTTTTCCTTTAGTCTGTAGATGGGCTTGTGAATGACTTCAGTGGGAAATCTCCCTTCACGTATGAAGCTGCATATGTCTACTTTTCTGATTGTAAGTATTTTGTTATAATCTGTACTTGGATTGTTTGTGATTGACATTGGAACCTTTATTTTTGATTTTAACTTTTTGTTTCCCATGCTTGAAATTACACAAGCTAAGGGCGCATTTGACCCCTTTTCTGTTGGTACTAAACTCTGGTATTGATGTGGTCTCGGATTCCCTTTCTGTCTTTATGGTGTGTAACGCCATCTGTATTTGTTTGGGCACTCTGTGTGGACATTGAAACATTTGAGGCCACCCAAGGAGGTCTTGCGACGCCTGAGAAAAGGATTATAAAAGTGAATGGAATATGTGTGTGCAGAGATGCCCTCCAATACTCCCAGCAGCAGTTGGTGGGAGGTGGGCCTCCCAAAGCATTGCGGCATAAACTGAGTAATTCCCTAGGCCACATTAAACCCTGGGTGAGGCCCCTTCACTGTATGTGCAAAGCAAAATGCACCGGAAAGCACCAGTGGAATGGTGGGACGTGATGGCTCGCAGAAGGGATGGATAAGCGATATTCGAGGAACAGATCCGATCAGGCTCAGGTGGTGGCACTTAAACTGCGGTGTGGGATGCATCCTTGTCCTCAAAAATGCCAAAAAGATGCTTTTTTGAAGTGTAAAACAGAGGTCTGTCTTTGTGAAATCCTAACACAAGGGTTGTTTTCATTTTTGCATACTGCAGGTTGGCACTAACCCAGGATTTGACTTAACGTGATGGTAAAGTCATAGCTGGGCTTCACAGGCCCCAGGTTATTCTCCAAGTCTTTCTTTCAGGTCTTCTCTTTTATTATTGGGCTGGAATCAGACACAAGTGTGAAATGGAAGGTGCCAATGGCCCCATTCCCTGACAAGTCACAGCTCACTGGGGAAGGGGCTATTAACATTTCAAAGCCCCGCATTCTGTGTATTCTCCACAGTAAATGCCTGCAACACATAAGCCTGATTTTTTTCTACCTACTCTGTGATATGTCTTGTTTGTTGACATGAAAACAGTGCAATGCATGCACACTTGAACATGCTTGTGTGTAACAATTCTGTGATGAGAAGACAAGGTGAGAAATACACATAGATGTCTAATTGTTTTATGCAGGTAAGACGTGTTCAAACATCAGGGTGTTGTAATTGTTTACAGACGTGAAATGGTGGGGGGGGTCCTCTTCCCATCCCATCAAGCATCTCCCATCTATGAACACTTCTCAGAGACCGAGGCAGTAGAAAATCGGGCACCCAGGAGTTTTTCTCAGCAGTCTTTATTAGTACAAGACACTCTGGAAAAACACTCGACAACAATTTGCCTTCAACCTGCTTATATAGGCTATTTGGATGGGGAAATTACTACTTTGGTCAGCGTATGCTTTTGATAGGTCCTCTTAGTCAGAGAAAAAAACTCACTGTAACCTGATTGGGTGGCTTATCTGGTATACACCAAGCCCATATTAGCATAGCTGGTATCCACACTTTTCTCTGACACACATAAAACTGGTAAGCTTATTTTAGACTTCGCTGAATCCATTTGACAATTCTCAACTCCTGCCAAATACCTTCCTCATTAATTTTGTCTGCTTTTCCTGGCTAACAAACCCAACTATATCACTTGCGAAATGCTGCCAAAGACTCTCTAATGTTGCTTGTCGGCATGAGTCAGGGTTTTTCACACCTGGCTTAAAACTAGACACCATTTTGTACTAGAGTCATCCATTTTGAAATATGTTTGATACTGAATTACTTCTACAGGGAGCTATTCTTTATTTAAGCATTACTCTCTTTGTATCCCTTTTCATAATATATCTTTATACACTTATGATGTGTGTGTGATATTTAAAGCACCTTTCACTTCCTGGGTCATTCTAACCCAAATATGCACAGTGCCATGTGCACTTTTTACCTTAAATAAAGGCACTATAATCCTGATGTCTGCAATAATAGAACTATTTGATCTGCCTATCATGTTATCTGTACTCAGTTGACGGGGGAGGGGTTAGCACCCCTATACATCCTCCTTGACTTCAGTAATCAGGGGTGTTTAAAATGAAAGTTGAAAACAAGGAAAGGTGGTTGTTAAAATTATATATTCTTTTGAATGGAGACGAACATGGGTACAACTTTAAACTGGGAGTGCCACCACTGGGGACTAGACGGGCACATACGTTATTCGCTATGTTTGGTGACAGGAGCTCCATCCACATTAGTAGTTCATCGAGAAAGATAATGTCACAATGTATAACGACAGCACATAGTGAGCATGCGTGCATCGTGTGTTATGGAATGTGTGAGGAGGGCACCAGAAAGGGTTGTAATTTTCGTAGAGGCGTTCTGTGCGACATAAGCGGCAGAAGCTGAATTATTTCATCCAGAACCCGGTAAAAGATTGTTTGGTTAAACCGCATTGTCAAAATGCAATAAGGCAATTGCAGGTGATGAGGAACTGGGTACTATGTGATGTATGGGGGCGGGTTGTCTAAAACTAATTGACTCTTGCCTGGCTAGCCTAAAGGTTTGGGCAAAAGAGGGGTTTGTGATGCAGTTGCCTCAACGCTGCTGGAATCCCCAGAATGGATTATCCACACTGTGAAGGCTAATGTCATTTTGGTGCCCGCTAATGTTTTCGCCCGCAACTAGTACTGTAGCAGCACAGTGCGGGTGGGTTCACAGTTGCCAAAATCCTCATTGGTGGTGCCACACCTTTGTCATCTGTTCATTGTAAAGTTGTAGAGAACATTAAGAATTAGAGGGCCTGGGGAATGTGGAAGGATGTTTTAAATGCCAATGTACTCCTATTTGCATGCTGTTCCTCGAATGCCTTGTCAAGGTAGATGTGTAATATTGTCAACTGTAATAGTTTGCATGTTTGCCATCTGCTTTAATTGCATGTTATAAAATCTCTTCTGATGAAATGTTACCACCGTCATTCTGGAGTTGTACTAATGCCTGATGGTCCTGCATGTGGAGTAGGTATGAGGTGATGCATGCTGATAATTGACATGTCAGTGATAATCTGGTGTCTGTGTGTGATGCACGAGAGGTAATCGTGTTCCCAGTGGTCATTTTGGCATCTTGTAGAGAGGTGTGTGCCAATCTAGCGCATGTGTCAAAAGTAACCGGTTGAGTGGTGACTTTATGCCACTTTTTGGACTGGCAAGTGGTGCATGGCAAAACTTGTGCAAAGTGACACTTAGCTTTGCATGCCAAATGTGAAGGTGGTAGTGTATCTTTGGATCCCATAGGGGTGTGTGCACATTTACTTTCTTTTTCAAGTGTTTTGGTGCAGAGCTAACCTAGGTTCCTTTCTCTGGCATCAGCTAGTAATAGATGCCAACTGATGTGTTTGTGAATATTGTGGCAACACTGAAAGGTGTATGCAGATGGTTAGTGTTGGGGACTTTTCTTAAAGTCCACCTGAGGTAAGACTCTACAAAACTATCCCTTGGTATACAGAACCCAACTCTTAGTATAAGTATGTACTAACCAAAGGTTTGGTAGAATGGCAGAGCAGCCAAGCTTATTAGGAGGAGGATGTGAGCTGTAGTTAAGTACAATGAACTTAGTAAATACATAGGCCCAAAGAAACTCTTACACACCAGTTATAGTAAAATACATATTCATTGTATATAAACCAGGCAAAGTTATTCAGGTTGGTAAGTACTATTTTAAGTAGTCAACATAATAGAAACCAGGAGCAATACTTTAGGTGAGTAAATTAATAGTAGGGAATCATAACCCTCTAAATACAAAGGCAACCACACTATTAGAGGAGAATCAAAAGGTGACTCGGGCCAGACCGAATTTCAACTCCTCCACATGGGCCTGGTTACCAAAAGCTTTGTCTACACGCCTCCACAAATAGCCATCAGAACTTTCAGAAACCGACCAAGAGCAATATTCACTGTCTCTGGTGAGCTGGAACACAAGAGGATTTTTACACCTAACAATTCCTGGAGATATCAACTTAGGGGAATATGATATCCTATGTCTTCAAGAAGTTTGGTTAAAATCTTAACCAACACTGGATGGATTCGAGATTGCCTTTTCAGAAGCATTAGCAGGAACCAAAGGAAGGCCTTCTTCAGTGTTAATCGTTGCAGTGCGGATGGGCGTGGGACTAGAAATAATCAAAATCATTCTGAAGTCCCCTTACGTCATTGCGGTACTCATCTCTTGGCTGCGAAAGGAGTCCGCGGAAGAACAGCACAAGCGCACCTTCTTGCTGGTGATGTCCATTTATTGGAACCACAAAGCGATTCAACAGACTTCACTGTTCGACATAGTGACTTCTACACTGGACTCAGTATACCTAGAGTTCGGGGTATGTGAGGTCATAGTATGTGGAGACCTAAACATCAAATGTCCAACGGCTAGTTCGATCACCACAGGTCCCGCTCAGAGTATTCCGTGCAAACAAGGCTTAGCTTGGCATAAACTGATGATGGCCAGACAACTCTTTAACACTGCATCCGTACTTCCTGATTCTACCATTTTACCATCATGGAAATGAGGTATGGCCCACTCAACAATAGACCACATCTTTGCTTCTGAATTTCTGCTAGCTCGGTTGACAGATTCCAGTATTCGACAGACCAACCAAAGCGACCACAATTTGCTGGCTATTAAATGGGCCTCTACAAAACCAGCATCAGCCCATTATTCTGGAAGAATCGAACTGGAAGGAAAAGGCTACCGGGTAAGGGTTACACGAGCAAATATTCGAGTAATAACTATAGTGACTATAGACCACTTTTGGAACCCTATAGAGCCATGATAAAAAGCTCGAAGGGGATAAACGCAAACCAAACATACCACACACACAATTCCGATGCCCTCTTGGTGGCACAGCGAAACATCCTTCGTAGAGCGAAAAGGATGGCTTCGAGAAATAACACGCCCTCCAACAGGGCGCATGTAAAGGAGACAACAAGAGCGTATAAAAGCTGGCTACGGGACCTTCGTCTAATACTACATCAACATGACTCCGAAAATATGTTCGAACAAATCCAAAAATCCAATTCTTAGAGACTTTTGGAGTTTGTTTAATCCACGAGCTAAAGAGGCATCTACAATGATGCTGAACAGCATCTCGGAACCATCATGGACCGGGTTCTATTCAACACTCTTCAGATCTCCAGATTCTACTGAGGGCCCTTTATCACCCCAGACGACAGCACTGTGGGCTGATCTCTCTGATAGAACTGAAATCTTGGACAAAATATCCAAAATAAAGAAATCAAGGGCACCAGGGCCAAATGAGAATTTGAAATCTGCCCCAGAAGAATGGACAAATCTGAGTCTAATTTTCTACAAATGTACAACCTTTTGTATAATCCCGCCTACTTGGACCTCAGCGGTCATCATCCCCATATTTAAAAAAGGAAGGAAGGAAGGAAGGATGACCCCAGGAACTTTCGTCCAGTAGCCCTCCTCGACATTCTAGGGAAGGTCTATGGTTCCCTTTTGCTGGATCGCTTCAATCAGTGGGCAAAAAGTGCACCCTGTAATGACCCTCTTCAAACTACCCAGTTTGAAAAGGGAGTAGAAACTAGCATAAACAGCTTCATCCTCAGTCTTTTAAAAGCAAAAGCCTGTGAAACCAATTGGAACCTATACCTGGCATTTATAGACCTTTCCCAGGCCTTTGACTTGGTCAACCGTAGGAAACTCTGGGAAAAACTTACCAGATGGGACTGTCCACAGGAGATTTTGAATCCTATCCAGGCTCTACATGCTTCCACATCAATGCAGGTATGATTGAACACCAGTGGCCTGCTTTCATCATCTATAACAACTGACAGAGGGGTTAAACAAGGTTGCCCATTAGCTCCAGCCCTCTTCCTTTCATATTTTGGGGACTATAAAGAAATCTCAATCAGGTCACGAGCATTCCCCCCTGAATTGGGTAAAGAGAAGATCCCAAGACTCTTGTATGCGGACGATCTCATTCAACTGGATCAGACCCCAATTGGCTTACGCTAGCTGTCTGCACTGACCACATATACAGCTGCTAATGACCTAGAGGTAAAAAAGCAAAAAACAAAGATCATGGTGTTTGAAAAACATCACAAAAAGAAAAAGAAGAACTTGTGTCCCACAGTGCCCGAGGAGTGATGAAGATGCAGCTGGATTCTTTCACGGTGCAGCAGCGATTGGTTGTGGTGACGAAAGGAGAGACTCTGCAAGGCATGTCGCAGCAGCAGTTGAGAGAATGTACTCTCAGCAAGCGAGTCTTCATGCTCCAACGTCGGTCTGCAGTGTTGGCATCTTTTCACAGGCTCCAAGGATGAACGTTACCGCCCGGTCAATCTGCCTCGATTTTTCAGTGAGGGGACTTTGAGGGGGGATCTTGTCTCTGGAGGTCCAACTGGAGCCCATCAAAGTTCTGAGAGGATTTGTTCATAGGAAGACTATGCACTGCAATATGGTCAGAGGTCCCCGGGTGGTTTACAGCCCAGGAAGGTCACAGCACATTGTGGGATGGCTTGCCTTCCAGGTTGTCTTATGACTAGTTGGTCCCACCAACCAAAGGGAAGGAGTCGTCCTCTTCGATGCTCTTCTGTCAATTTGAAAACGGCGTCAGTACAGCAGTGTGCTCTTTGCGGTTGCTCGAAGGGGCTGAAGGCGTCTCTGGTCGTCTTCTTCAGATCTTCTGTTCAAGTGGTCGACTTGTCTTCTGCCTCAAGATCCTCAACATTTATCAGGACTTCACACTCCTCCTCTGCAAACACTCCCTGTCGTTTACAGAAAGGGGCTGTGCCTGTCCAATCAGGAAAGACAGCACCCCAGTGGGAACTGGATCCTTTCAGGAATTCCAGAAGACGAAGGATAGCAGAGTTTCGGGATCCTCCCATGCTTCCTCATACACACACATTTCACTCATCTCATACACACTGGAGCCTTGGTGGGCTACACAAAGGGTTCCTGCCGAAAGACAAAAAACAAACCAGGACCTCTCCCATTCAGGATGGTGGAAGGAGCACTAAGAAAGAACAACCACACAAGAAATGGCAAAAAAAGAAAGGAGCCACCATATTGGATCAAAGGTGACCCTACTGTGCATAGTCACAGTTGTGAAGACAGCCTGCCATCAAAAATAGCACAAAAGTCGCTAGACCAAGTTCTCTGCCACCAACCATACTTGTATGCTTGTTACTGTAACAGAAATGTTACAGGAGCAGAGAGAAAGCAGATACAAGGTAACCCCTCAGCACTCCACACATGTTGGTGTTTGCTGATCTCTCAAAAGGAAAATCTAAGGAGGATAAAAAGTATTGCTCTAACCCTAAGAACAGTAGTTATTAAGGAAAATAAAAGAACATAAAAAGGACTCCCAGCAACACTACACAAAGGGTGATGTGTGCTGTAAAAGTGAAACACAGATGCCTTTAAAAAGTGTGGAGGAATGCAGACTCCATAATATAAAGTAAAAACGCAATGAACAGGGTTCCCATGATCCGAGCAAAAACAATGAATGAGCGGAAAAGAGTCCCCTCATTCAGGAGAACAAGAAAAAGGTCCAGACGTCCAGCAAAACGTGCTGGGGCGGGTTCTCGCAGGTAGAGGGGAATCGCCATACAATTGATAAATCTCCCTAACAGTGAGTGTTGGGAATTTTTTGTGGTGTCTGTTGACACCCATAGTACTATTAGAGAAACACATGGCAATGTATGCTAAGTGGCAGTATGTGAGAAGGTGAATAGTGGAATAAGAGTAGCATAACTGTATACCTTTTTGTGTTTTGTGTGAGATGGATAAGTGTTGGAGGTTCTCTCTTGGACAAGGTACAGAATTATGTGCCTTGATGTCTTGGCGGCAACTCCTTCCCAGTGAGTGGTTTGGGGCATCTGGCTATATATATAGTTCTTCTTGCCCTCGGTTGCCTGTGTGGGTAGTGTTTATTTGCTCCGTGCCTATTCAGACTGCTCTCTTTCCGAGGGGACTCTGAGTGGAATGTGTGTATGTGCAAATGCATGGGTTTGTGCTTGTGTTCTCTGTACAGAAAGGTGGTATGCCGTATCTGCTTCTCTTCCCCGGTTTTTATGGTGTTTGATGTCTTGTATGGCATGGGAGAGAATGTAGAATACCATACTGCTGGCGTTCCAACAGAGTCATTTGGAAGATGGAGTCTGGATTTTGGGAACACTGAATCCTTGCTCCTGTATGTACTTACTGAAGACGATGCATCTAACTAAAGTACCTTAATGGAGAACCTACCTGCTGCTCAAGACATCCTACCTCAAAACACCGGTCTATAGACTAACCTGTTGACCACCTTTTTGGTTAGGCAAAGATTACCTTTTTTAGTTTGATTTCCAGTAATGCCATTGGTGGGCATGTTTTGACAAGCAAGTTAAGGAGCACACATTAATTGCCTTTGTCTTGTGCCACTCAGCCTACCAAATAGGAGTAGCTGCTGCATGTTCTGTTAACCACTGGCATTTTTGCAGAAAGCATTGCATTTGGGATTTACGTAAAGGTCATCTTTTCCTCAAAGCCATGCTGATAAAGATTAGTCGAGAGTTTCAAACCAGCTAGTGAAAAACGCTACACTTTTTTATGAAATCTGCCAGTAGTGCTATAAGAAGCTCCATAGAGAGACCTCATCATTGTCAAATGGTCACTTTATAAATCTTAGAGTCTTACCACACATGTATGTAGCAATATAGCACATACCTACTGTGTACGAGGGGAAATTGCCCTCGTCCTACGGGTGGTTATGCTGACAGGATTTACCTGGATGCCCCAAGTATCTGCAACAAAAACCTTGAAGACCTCACACTGCATCTGCTTTCTTACCACCACATCATGACTCCCTTTTGGGAAAAGGGTGTAGTTTAAGGTTCTTTATAGTCCACAATGCTACATACAACCCCTACAATACTGACCTTTTCATTTTGTAAACCATCTCTGAGCAAGTGTAGGCTACAGTCCAGTATGTGATGACATTACTGGCAACAGTAATTGCTAATAACTTCACAGATGTACATGTCCATTTTTGTAAAGCAAGTTTTACTGGCATTTCATTCGTATCCAAGTGCTGCAAATGTGAGAAAATAAGAAGGAAAACCTGTCACAAAGAGATATAGTTATTTGTACTGGGTTCACTCATTGTGGTCAATGGGGAAAACCGGAACTAGCATCTGTGCTTGTGTTGCATGCCTTAATGCTGAACGTAGACTATATTCCTAACACAACTGTAAGTCTCATTAGAGTACATGAAGAAGCTCTTGTTTTCAACTCACCACACTTTATACCATTCCTTTTGACTGTAGTCATTTCTTCGTTTTGGATTTGAGGTTCACTTTGTGCATATGATACTCTGGCATGAGATCTTTATTTTTCTTTAGAACATGGATTCTTTGAATCCTGGACACTGTTCTTTCTTTTTCTATAGCGAATCATAGATGGTTTCTTCCTCCTAAAAGTCTTCTACTCCTAAACCTTTCTCATTATATGTTGATCCGTCCATTGTTAAACCTGCTTTCTTTGCTCTTAACTTAGTTTCTTTTTGATTCTTCTCTTTCTTTCCAGGATCAATTATTGGCAGTTACTTGAGCATGTCAATGCATCAGTGCCATGTTTAGAAAATGTCAATTTGTTGCCGTTTTCTCCTGTCAAACCTTTACTGCAGACTTTTCTACTTTCCCACTGAAATCATTTCTGGTCTAAATGTTGGTATTCCCAAATGTCCTGTGCTTCCTTTCCAACCTGTTTTTCATTTGGTCATCCGCATACTATTTTTTATAAGATACTCTACCTGTCGGAAGTAGCTTTCATTTGTCATGCAATAAATTCCAGCGTGTTCACTTAATTCTCTGTCTTAAACGTCCTAAAATATTTCAGCTGTCCTGTAGTTTGTTGTGCTGCATCAACGACTCCCTTTGTCCATATCCTCCCTGTGCTCTCTGGCTTTTGTTTTTAAAGCTCTTGGCACTTATGTTGTGGAATGCTCTTCCTGTAGACAACCTTATTGCAACAATGATACTTCAAAAAATGATTGCACAATGTGATGTTGGGATCATGTTGTATCTCTTTGATTGTTCTGCAATGTTTTTTTGTTTTGCCTTTATTTCACCTTTATTGGCCTTTGTATATATTTTGTAAAACATTTTGAATAAAAGCACTGCATAAAAACAGAAACGCAAAATAGTAAAATGTTATTCTAAACTATTAGAAGAAAGATTATGTACAGCAAATCCTCCTCGTTCTGGAAACCTTTGAAGCATTTCTGTAACGCTTGTTCCCATTTCATTTTGCAGTTTGTCCAGACAGCCTTTTTAACAGATTGAAATCATGTGACTCAAAGAAAATAAGAAGATGCAAAGAAATAAATATTTCTTTTTTCCCCCTAGAGTCCCGGGTAAGTTTCTTCAATAAAAAGATTGTTCATTGACATGAATTGTAAATAAAACAAGGTTTTTAGTTATAAAAGATATGTAACAGTGTATGAAAATGTAAATTGCAACCAATCGTGGATAAACCAATAATAACTGGCTTTGAATCTACCTGACCGTTTTGGACTACTTGTGTTCAACAACTTCTACCACTTTTGCAGTTCTCCTGCAATACTTTTCTTTTGACTATCCCATTCTGGTGATGTGCCTCCTTTTTATTGTGTGGTGCCTGCTTTTTTGTTTGTGTATTTAGGTGTCAAAGCTTACTTAAAATGCAAAAGAACAAATACGTTATTCTGCTGTTATGGAAGATAGAAACGGGAAACATATTGCAGATGTGTACATCTTTGGAGTTCTCCCACACTCCTCCACCATTGTTGTGTCTTGAGGCACATACTCTTTGCCATGCAATCGCAGTAATGGATGATGCATGTTGTACAATCTACCTCTGCAGCAATATTTCGGATGAGTTTGGTAATGCTGGGAGGCTCAGACATTTAAGGTTTACAGGTTTACTTGCATTGCACTCACCACAGAACTTCTTTGATTCTTTGCCCTCACATATTCCAAGACTCCCAGGGTATGTATGACAGTGTCCAGCCAAAGGATCTAAAACAAAAGGATCGAATGCCTTTTTTTCGACACCAAAAGGACCGAAAAAAAGGGTTGAATTTTTTTTAAATTTATTTAGATATTTTTTTAGTTTGGTATGCATAAAAAAAGAAATTTAAAAAGAAAATGGGGGGTTGGGGTGGGAACCCCCTCATAAAAAAAAAAGTCAACCCTTTTTTTCGGTCGTTTTGGTTTAGAAAAAAAGGGCATTCAATTCTTTTTTTTTTTGATACTTTCACCTATAACCATCCTAACTGGTTACAGATTTTGTAGCAAAACAAGGCAGTTACCTGCCTACATTTTATTTAATAGTTTTGCTCCTTTTTTTGTAGAGTTTTGCTTTGGACTGTATGAGGGGTGCTTGCATTTTGAACATGAATGGGATTGTCATTCCAAAACTGCATGGTGGGGGAGGAAAACTGTCTTTTTGCACCGTTTTTGCAGTCGGCTCTAGGCACTGTTAAGTGGCTGTAATGGTGGGAGTACAAGAAGGGGTCTGCATGTATTCATTTGGTCAAGTCAAGGGATGATCTGAGGAACACTTAATTGCCAGACAAAGAAATTGGTCATTATGGAGGTTGAAACAACTAATTTCTAGAATACATTTGTAAAAACCAAACACATGGATATATACCTGGTAGCATGTAAAGCCACTGAAAAAGTAAAAATACATACAAAGCAAAAAAACCTGATTAGGTACTATGGAGGTGGAATGAATGTTATCTGAAGGAATTATAATAGTTTGTTGTCGTCAATTTTTATTGTTTTAAACATTGAATCCTGAAATAAAAAGCTTTAGAATTATGCTTTTTCTGTTTTAATCTTTCTTTGTGGCATTGTATGCATCTCTGTTGACAAGAATTGTTGATCATGAACAATACCACATTTTTGTGAAGAAAGAAAAAAGGTGACATTCCCAGGTGAATTCTATGGGGTTTTCTTAAACACCAACCATTGTATGCTGACAGTCCTGTGTCTGGGAAAATGGTGCAGTCCGGTCTGAAATGTATTGGGACTCATCATTTGCCACATATAGATGGTATGGCTCACTAAGTTAAGCACGTGCTACAGAAATCTGTGTACAACACCCAATCACCTGTTTGGATCCTGACGGTCAACTGAGCCCTTTCATTGTTGTAGTGGGAGAACTCCAGTATGAAGTGGTGTATAAAATCATGGCACTATCATATAATAGTGTGTGTTGAAATAGTTATCTTCTTTTTCATCTTGCTTTTTTGTGCGCACATTTTTATATCCCGTGTATTGTTGTATTTGAAAAAGAAACAAATACATTTTTTTTCCACCCTGGTTTAGGTATTCATCCTTAACATATCAGATCCTTTTTATCGATGTTATAGTCCTGATGAGTCAGTTGATAAAGAGGCCATGATGGAGGAAGTTGCACAGCAGATTGTGACTTTGTGCGCCACTTTGGATGAAAACCCTGGTATTCGATATAAGAGGTGGGATGAATTTAAAATGGTTTGTTGTAAACAATTATGTAAATGTATATATTCTTTGAGTTCTAGCTTTTTAATTGTATTCATTTCAAAATATACATACCTTGGCTATGTAAATAGACTAATAATATTTTAGTGACAATAGAGAAGGCATGCATTTATTGGGATTTATAAATGGTGGCATATACTTCGACCTTTGCTCAGTTTTGAACTTTGTTTTCATCTGAGTTTCAAAATACCTACCGTAGTATGTGCTTCTTCCCCAGTTACCTTTTATACCCAATTAACTAAAGAATAATCGCAACTAATTGCTTGTACCCATTATAAGTCTAAGCTAATTTATGCCATAGAAGAAACCAGTATCTTCTTAAATGACAACTGATTTGACTGTCTAGGATGTATAGCCAACTGGAACAGGAAACCTATCCAGGGGTGGATTAGATGCCACTGTCCCTAGTTTAAGAGTGAGTGAGCGAGTGTTAGGAAAGATTTCTCTTTTTGTAACTTTACCTCCATAGTTTCTCTGGAACACCATTCTTTTCTTTTTCCCTTTTTATCCTGCCCTGACTTTTTGAAGGGAAGTAAAGCCTTCAACTTCACTTCCCCTGCCTTTTGCTCATTGTTATGGTGAAACTGATGTCATTCAGACCATCAGGTCTGGGAAACGTTTTCTTTTTTAAATCTTGTTAACATTGCAGACAGCACTTTACAGTCCAGTGACTCGCTTTTTACACGTGGGCTTTTGGTTTGTTTTATTGGGCCTAAAGACAAGCTGGTGGCAGCAGTTACATTTTTTCTGATTTTGCATTATGTTTGGTATGCACATTCACGTTTACTGCATATTGCTACCAAACGTGGCTAGTGCCCTAAAATGGGTATGCCACAAGATTTCCACTTGTTCTTTGGCCATATTGTAGTTTGGCCTTCTTCCTGCCTTCTTGGGTCAGGAAAGCCCTGATAAGGTCATGCACTTGCCTGGGAAGGCTGCCGCTTTTGCAGGCTATTGATGCCTCTGTGTGCATGTCGCACATGAAGGGGGTGGTGCAGTTTAGTCCCAGTCCACATCACTGGTGCTATAAAGTCTGCTTCTGGGGCGGATGTAAAACTAGTAGTTGTCGCCAATTGGACAACTGCTAGCTATTTGAATGGTGCAGATCCTTACCATTGGTGGCCTTGGACTTGCTTCCAGCTCGGATTTTGGATAAGCAGCCATTTCTTCATATCATCATTGGAGCCAAGAATCCCTCAAAGAAGAGCAGCCTGCTGAAGATCCGGAGGCGACTCCTGAGGTGGCACAACATCCCCTTCAGTAACCAGCCCAGTGAAGCCCTGCTCCTCTGCTTATAACTGAAGGACCCTGAGCTGTGCTTCAGTCCTTGGGCTAGTGGGACCAACTAGTCTCGACAGAGTCTTGAGGATCCTGCCCTTCTGAGCCTATCAAGGTGTCCCCAGACTGCCCGGTGGACTGACCAGCTCTCTTGTGTGCTAGCTCGCCAGAAGCGTTGTCATTCTGCATTCAAGTCTGGAACTTGGGTGGTCGC
The DNA here is from genome assembly GCF_040938575.1 of Ambystoma mexicanum. Classification (NCBI taxonomy): domain Eukaryota; kingdom Metazoa; phylum Chordata; class Amphibia; order Caudata; family Ambystomatidae; genus Ambystoma; species Ambystoma mexicanum. Next base: position 1,119,885,355 of record NC_090922.1, on the reverse strand, counting down.
CAGCTTGTGCCACTAGTAACCTTCTCCCCGAATAGCAGCTTTCCATCTTCACTGGAACCTGTCCTGGAGTAGCTGCTGTGACTGTGACTCGAAGCATGCCTGTCGTCGCCTGTGTGCAGAGACTGTCCAGCCTATGAATTATCCTGAAGAGGTCTGCATCAGTGGATTCTGCATTTCGCCTCCAAAAAGGGTTGCATCTTGCGTTTCCTTTCAACCGAAAGAATCTACCAACCTGCAACTCCTGAGCACCTCCCATTGGAACAAACAGTGGAATATTGAGCCCCCAGACGATTCACAAAATCATCTTGTGGAATCTATGTCGGGGGGGGGGGGGAGGTTAAGTAAATGCATTGTGTCTGCCCCACTCCCAACCTCTGTCCTTTATAGGAGAACATTGGGAACAAGTCCAGTTGCCTCCTTATTCCATTCCACTCACCTTTTTTGTTTTTGTATCCAGCCTCTGGGTTAGCCTTTGGTCTGGAAGAAAGGGCAACACTAACTGACCTCTGATGACCTCTGATAACATTGTTGTAGAAGTTAAAACGATCACCAACACATGTTTCTTGAGAAACATTGTGGCTCTTGTGACTTAAGGTTTGGACTTCATAAGTTAGGTTACTGTCTTGTGATCTATCTTTTTCCATCATTTACTACATCTTAAATATTTTCCTACTTTGCTTATTAGGTTATTTGTCTATTTGAACCTATGGTTACTGTATATATTTGTATTGCAGTGTTATGCGCTAATGCTACCTGTTTTTCAGTGTGTTCAGGAGGCCTATAATAACTGTATTTTTATACTTGACTGTCTACATTGAATTATTGTGTGCCATACTGTTTGGACTCATTGAGGGCCCCTGACCCTACTCATGCTCTCCTGAGACTAAGCCTTCACTGCTCACTCGCATACCGTGGTTTATATGGTCTTGAATCTTACTGCATAGCATTTTGGTTCTTTCAAATTTATCAACTGTCCATGCTACACGACTTGAACTGGGCCTCAGTTCTTCAAATACTGTGGCTAATATAAGATGTGCTTTCTATTGGAACATTTGTAAACAGATGGGCAGAATATAAACACCCTGGTTGTTAGTGCATTGAGTGGAGGCGGCTGTCAAGTATAAAGTTTAGAGATATGATTGAGTGGTTTTTGAGTTAATTAAGTGGAAGGCTAATTTGAGTTCAGATTTTAGACTATTAAACACAATTCATTAAGAAAGCCAAGGAAAGGAACATGTCATAAAGTTCATTGGTTAGTGGTAATAAACATACAAAGATATTCCCAAAACATATTTAAATGCTTGTCCGCAGCCATTTCCTTGTCCTCAAATTCTGATGCTTTTTATGTTATTCAGATTTAATCCGCCTCCTAGCCTAGCAATACTGAGCCGTCGTTAGGGCAATTTTCAATCAGCATGTTATCTTCTTTGTAAGGACATGGGTTTGCTATAATTTACTAAGCACCTTCTAATACAATCGGGATCTAAATTCAGAACACATTCCTTTTTTAAGGCAATATGTTCATAAAAGTAAGGAACTTTGAGATGCATTTTGAATACAGACCTATAAGTTAAACCGCTTTAATTATTGCTCTTGATTTTTTTTTACCCGATTAGTTGAATAATTAACTGTTAATGAATTGGTATTTTAGATTTTAATTTGTTTATAATATTTGACTGATTTAATGTAAAATTTATATTTTATTCAGTATGTAAGGTAATTGTGATATGGCTAACACATAAATTAAAAGAAATATTTATACATCTCAGTAGCATAACATTATACAGCACCCTGTCCCCACAGTCTTTCTAAACTAGAGCTTTGAGTAAAGGTGCTATAAAAAGTATCAACTTCAGAACACTGGATTAAAGCGATATGGATTGAGAGTTTAAAAGTTTGAGGAAAGGGTATTGATAACTTATGTGGTTATACTGGTGAAATGATCTTTGCTTACATCTTGTCGATTTCACTCATTTTATTAGTAACCGATTCAGTACTATTGTGTTTCAGGGGTTGTTCAACCATGAGCCCCAGCAACGCATCAATACTGTAGGTTTACTTCACATTTCCAGGCCCAAGTTGCTCTTACCAAGTAGCGCAGTGTCCTTCAACACAAATGTTTGTTCACCACAGGTATGCAATATTTCCTGCAATACCTTTAGGTAGCCTGCACCCTATGTTAGAATTTTCAGCAGCTGTATAAAATGTAATTGAATGTTTGTGTAATAGCAGATCATCCCAAAAAAGGTCCAGCTCAATTTATTTATTTAAATTTTTATAAAGTGCTACACGACCGTAGGCCTCAGAGCGCACATGGTCGATGTTACTGCAAAAAGGAGGGTTGTGATGAATACCTACCGCCAATCATCTAAGAGAAAGAAAGAAGCCAGATTCAGTAGAGAAGGAAACTTGGGGGAGGGAGGAGCACAGAAAATGGGCGTTGCAGTAAGTGTGACTTTTGGGCAAAGCATAGCATACCATTCATTGCAACCGCAGAGAGGAGATGTGAAGATGCTTCTTTCCCAAACGTCATAGGTGCAGCGATACCTATAAAGTGATGACAGGCACAGGTTACTGCTCCTTAAAGCCGCCCAGCCTTCTACCAACTATGTCCCATGAAATCTCCAAATAAGTATGAAGAGTGACTGAGATTTGAGCCTGACTATTGATCACTTACTTAAACCCTCATCATAACGTCTAAATGTGCCCAAACTCGCTCTCTTGGAAAACCCCTTGCTGTGGTACTGCTTCTGCTCTGGCTATTTTTTAAAATGTATTTTATTCATGTCTAACACGCCTAATACCGTACCTGAGTTTGGTTTCTAAGCGTGGATCCAGGATTCCAACCTCTTTTGCTCTGCGTGGTCTTGCTTCCAAGATCAGCGTGTTGCCCCTGTGCTATCCTCTGCATCCCAACATCCTGCTAATGAGTATGAACAATTCAGTCAGTTGGAAAAATCCTCTGATATGGAAACATGGCGGACTAACTACTCTTTTCTTACTAATTGTCATGTCCAAGTACCAAATCTTCACATTTCTAAAAAAATAAAGTGCTCTTAGGGAAATGGGTGGAAACACTGAAAATCTGTCCTTTTTTCACTCCTCCGTGCCATGTCTGTGTAATCCTTGTAGAGATTTGTGATGGCGACCATGTGCAGAGTCATAGTGGAGCTGAGGTTACCCAGCCTGCCTCTAACTTTAATACCCTCTACAGTCAAAGGGGCAAATTGATTTTTTTTCCTTTCTTCTTAAGTTTGATTTCAGTTAGTGGCGCAAGGGTCATTGCATGAGGTTTTCCACAGCCTCCGTGTCACTGCTACCGTTTTCACTGATCTCTGCCCCATGTCAATTAGTGCCATCTGGGTTGTGGGCAGCAATATATGCGACATGAGGACAATGATAATTGATGCTTTCGCTGTGCAAATAATCACGCAGGTCTAGGAAACTTTAAAAATAACTTTTAATAATAAAGTGCGGCTCCCTAGGAATTCCATGATAAGTAACTGATCTTGAACCTATGCTGGCGTCTTGGACAGTGCAGGTCTCTTTTTAGAGTCCCTTTGCTGCTAATTAGTTACGACTATATATTTCCTTTGCAGTCTAAAAGAAAAAAAATGCGCAAGGCTGAATGAATGAATGATTCTTAAACAGCAGGACAATTGTGTAGGGTCTGTTTTTAGATTGTTTTTTTTTTTTTTTTTTTTTCTGTGATGGTAAAAGTCTGGAGCCAGGGGAAAGTAGCAGCTTTATTCCAAATCTACTCATACAAGGGACTGACATCTTTGATGGAATGTACATTTTTCTTTCATGGATTTTAACTGGAGAAGAAAGTATTTTTTTCGCCTAGATCACCTAGTACTCCACCTTAGAGAAATTAAATGTAAGCCTGTAATTCTAACATTTTCATTGTGAACTTTTTTGTATTTTTTAGAGAACCATTGGACAATTCTAGTGATCTTGCTAACCTGGTGGAGGAAAAGCTTGTAAAGTACTATCAGATGGATGTCATAAGTCAAAATAAGGTAACATTTTGAGCAATATTTGCTGTTAAAACATTACGCTTGCAAAAAGGAAAAATGCATCTCTTGATTCAGACCGTCTGGGGCTTCCAATATATACTTCAATAACAAAAGAAACGCGTCCTAAAGTTGCACATTTATTGGCAAATGTAACTTAACAGGCGATCAGGCAAATACCGGTGAGGCTAGTGGCAAACCTATTCCATAGCATGACCAATGCGCATCAGGCGCCTGTTGACTGAATTTCAGCACCTTATCTGCAACTTCAGCTGTGTGCGTTGGGTCGCCCCACTTAAGCTACTTTCGAAATGAGAAACATTAACTTCAAGACAAATTATTTGTTATACTAAGGTATTTGTTCTTATTTGGTCAACCTAATTTGTGTAATATTACTGCTATCTTCTTCTTTACCATTGTCCCTCACTGAAACAATTGCAGGTATTCTATTCGAGTGTAAACGTGTTCGACCCTCCTGGAATTCTTTCTACTTCTGTTTTGGTATTTTAGCTTCAGGCGTGGGCCTGGGCGTGTTCCTCCCCCCTCCCCCCCGGAATCTGTACTATACCTGCGCTGCTCATTCATGAATAAACAAAATAAAAATGGTATTCACAAACCGTCATGCATTGTTCATTTCATAGAAGTTGTATTTTTAGTGGTACGATAAGTGCTTTTAGGATTGGTTTTCTGGGAATTGGGATGTAATAAATTACCCTCCAGTTAGAATAGACCCAACATGGATTTGGCAGCATAAACGTATCCATTATAATTCATGGGAATGATGATCGTTGGGTGGACTTTTCTCCCCAGACTCGGTTTTCCAGTCATCTTCTCTGCACCTGACAGAATGCAGACAATGTTTCTGCTTTTTGGGAAATCCACATTTGGCTAGTCACTGTGCGTCGTACCCCCAGTGACCAGAGCTGTATCACTTTTTTGCTCCAGCTGACCGTTTTACGGCGTGCACTAAACATACCATTCATTACCTTTAGTTTTTCCCTGCCCCCTGTTGAGAAAAAGGGGCTTGCACACACGTCTCTTCTACTCCACGGAACACAGGGAAGAAGCTAATGGAAAGGGAATAATAATCCCGAGCAAAGCAGAAATCCCCCCCCCCCCATGCATGAACCACAAGGCACCAACAGTGTATGCTACCAGGGTTCAACAGTCACTCGAGTCCCCATGCTTAAACCAACCATAGAGAATGTTGCCTTTGGATCCCAAGCCACTATGCAGACCTGATTTCCCCCCTGCCTCCCCATCCCCTCAAATTGACATGGACCGGCCATCCAGCTATTGAACCCAGAAGGAGGAAGTGATTATATGCCAGCCCTAATAGCAAATAAACACGCGAATTTAAGAGGCTTCCTTTTTTGACTACCCACGTTTTTCATTCCATGCACTTGACGTTTAACTAAATGAAATCCCCCTACTATAGGAAATCGCTCCTCCTTGCTTCCCAGCTACTATTATAGTGATGTAGAGTCTGGGGCGGACACCTCCCTAGTTCAGAATACATGCTGGAACTCGCCAAGGCATCATGAATATTAGTTGATGAGGGGTCTGAGTGATTCCCCATTACAATAACCCCTAGAATTCCTAAATGTTCGTGTGGTGATTGACAGATCAATATTTCATGTGGCATTTTCATATGGATTAAGCTGACTTCTTAGAACTCCCTCTCCAAAGAGGTAGCCATATCTCCACCAGTAATTATGGCTCCCTTTGAACCTGGCCACCCGCTAACTTGCTAGCTTTATTTTTGTTAGGTTCCCAAATGGAGAGTAAAATTGCACCCCAGACCAAATAAAGATGTGAATAAGATAGTATTACAAAACTGAGACTTTTTCACATTTGGTTGTGACCCAACATGGTGTTTAATACACGGTAGCTGCTATTACAGGTGACTACCGCATTTGCCGTTCTCTCTTCTATGTCATCTGTTACAGAGTTTTACACAAGCTGCTATCTGTGACAGAACGTGGAAAAGCCCACCTTAGGTGAACAGGGTTCCACTTCCTAGTTTAGGCTTGAACCACACAAAGATTTGGTAAAATGGCAAGCAGCCAGGCACATTCTAAGGAGGGAGGAGGGCTGTAGTGAGTTACAAAGAACAGGGAGCATACACTTAGTCCAAGAAAAAACGGATGCACTTAAAAGTTGTATTAAAAAAAATAGGCATTCATGACATACACTAAGGCAGAGGTGATGATTCACAAGTCAAGTAAGTACTTTACAACAGTAGGATAATACAGGATCGCTTTGGAGTATTCGTTGGTGGATAAACCACAGTTGTAGTAACTTTAGAATAGCATTCGTAGAAGCAAATCGCATAGTAAAACTATCTGAAACATATATGCAAACTGTTCCAAGCTTGTATAACTTTTAATAACTTGAGTCCAACGCTATCTTATGTGAGTCTCTGTTCAACTGGATCACTGAACCACCAGTGGCCACGGGTGGAGCAGGGAAGGCGGGAAAGCAGGGTAAAATGTTTCGTATGGCAGAGTCCATCAGGAGTCTCTTTCAGTATTGCAGGTAAGTAAAGTTAGTTTTACAAAGACAAGGGAATTGGGGTGTTGCCTTATAGGGGTGCCCCAAGCGCCAGTGTCCTAAGGCACAGTTAGAGTACAATGGGTGGTACACCCCAATGTAACTCTATTGAAGATCTGGAGGGGTGCGAGATAAATCTGTCTGCAGCCCACAAAGCTCACAGGATCACTCAAACAACCCCCAGGTAAGTTGTACCAGGGCTAGGACACTACGTTTAGGTGAAGAAATTGTTGCTGCAAGATGGTTCCAGCAGTGAAGCATCAGCGACTCGGTCACTGTTTTCTCGATCTTGGAGACAGAAGAAAGTGATTTCAGTGGATCTGGTGACCGCTCTCGTGCAGAGACCCGAAAAAGTTTCATTTCGGTTCTGGCTTGTTTACGCCTTTTTCAGGTTTGGTTGAAGGACGGTTGTCGCGGCGGGTGACTCTTCTCAGTTTCTCAGTCCTCATCTTAAGTGAGGGGACCTTTGGGAGCTGGATCAATCAGGTAACTACAGTCTTAGAACGATGGCAACAAAGTTTCAGACAAATCCATGCTTCAGGAGACGATGCACAACGATGCAGCCAAGCTCCCAAGGTATTGGCGTATTGCAGGCTGTGGCGGTTGCAGCTCTTCAAGGGATGGTGCAAAATGCAGTTCGTCTTGAGACTGGCTAGGCCCACCAGCCCAGGGGAGGAAGTTGTAGTCTTCGGATCTTCCCTGTCGCTTAGAATTTGAGGTCGGGACAGCAGCACTTACTCAGCAGGCTCTGGCAGTCGCTGGACATTTCTGGTATTGTCTTTCTTTGGAGTCTTCTGTTCCATTGGTCGACTCTGGGCTTCAGCTCCAGGACCTCTTGATTTATGCAGGAACCTGGCTGAGTCCACCAACAGTATCCCATGCACCATTCAAACTTGGGGATGGCTCTCGAATGGAGGCAGCCAGCCTCCCAATGTGAACTGATCTCTCTCAGGCACACTGCAGGGCAAAGGACAGGGGAGTTTCACTTGACCCCTCCGCCCGTCCTGGCCTGCCAGTCACTCAGAGGGTCCCTGTCGGCTTTCCGATGGAAGCCTGGCGAAGATGAAGGGACAAGAGGAGCCTCCACCTCCTAGTAGGACAGAAGAAGACATAGGAAAGGACAGGCCATCTTGTTTAGGGCTTAAAAAGGTGCAGCCACCATTTTGAGCAGATGGTGTTCTTTGTGTCCACTACCACAGCTGTAAAGGCAGCCTACGATGAAAGTTCCCAAAAACGTTGTGTAAAAGGTACACTGCCTCCAGCCTAAACAGATAGACATGTCGCAGTAACCAAAAGGTTACTGGAGAGTCGAGAAAAAGGGATACATTGGATCCCCTCAGCACCCCACATAAGATGGGGTGTGCTGATCTTGCAAATTAAAGCACAGGTGGGATAAGAAGTATCCCCATGCCTTTTTAACAGTTTGCCAAGCAAAGGCAATCGCAGGGAAGCTCTTGGGGCCCCCAGAAACACTGCACAGAAAGTGCTGTTTTCTGCTTTGGTAAATTACAGATGCTTGAAAGCATGAATCCACAAAGAAATGCCAACAAGAGGTAATATGAGTTCCCATGATCGGGGTAAAAGAATGTCCAGCAAAAAGTGCTGGGTGACTCGCAGGTGGAGAGAATTTTGCACCACGATGGAAAGCCTTGGATTCTAACATGATTAAAAATAGCTGCTAATTGTCTCTCAATCACGTGTGTTACTGTTTATCCAAAGGAATGGTTTGTAATGTGTTTGCATTCGTCTTCTTTTTAGGGTAAAACACAGTCACAAATGTTAATTCTTGACCGTGGATTTGATGCAGTGTCTACTGTACTGCATGAACTCACCTTCCAAGCAATGGCCTATGACCTGCTACCAATTGAAAATGACACCTACAAGCAAGTATTTTCTTTTTATAAAAAAAAGTGTATTCCATTCTAGTATCTGTACGTATTATTATTATATCTGCTCCATGTATGCGATGCCCAACTTTCTAAATATTGTTTTGGGTATTTTCAAGTTACATTTCATGACAAGTTTACTTTCGATTAATCTATTACATGTTAATTACTTATAATGAAAATCTGTTGCTGCTTTTGTCATTGTCCGTTGCTTTCGCAGCATAGGTTGCACTTACTTACAAGAACCCTAAATAAAATAAAATATGTGTAAGACGTGAAGTGCTAAAACATTTTGGTTGACTAATTGAATGTGGCCATTTAAAAAGCATTTTACAGCCAATTTTAGTCAGAGATTTGTATCTCTTATACAAAAAAAGCTGTTGTTTGCCAATTTCACTGTCCAAAAGGTCAAGTATAAGCACGCTATCCAAGGCAGGCTATGGTTCTAGAGGAGGTCTGGAAGTGTAATCTCTTTCTAGTGGTGACCTGATGATCAACAATGTGGCAGCTGCTAGAGAATGCAACCTTCAGCTAACATGCTTTAAAAATTCTGTGACTCATTTTAAAATATACCTTCTCCAGAGCCATCTTGAAAACCTAAGCTTTGGAAATACTCTTTTCAGGACATCATTCTAACTCACTTTTTACAAACCCAAAGTAATGACCCAAAAATGTTCATACCATAGTTTTAAAATTACACAAAGAGGTAACTCTTCAAAAAAACACGTGGAAATTGTCCACTGCTGGGTGAAGCGTTTGTGTGGTAGTAAAGACCACGTGGCTGTCTGGAATTGGAATACTGCCTGCAAAAAGACAGCTATAAAGTAATTATTTCACCTGCTGCTAAATGGATTATAGTGGATTGTGCATCTGTTTTCATGTGTCTTGAGTGACTTGACAGATGGCAGTAACGTAGTGTTTTGGATTCAACCAGTCGGTTAAATGCAGTGCTTCAACGCTACTAAATTTCTCAGTACCTGCACATGCCTTCATATATCGTAGATCTCTTGACTGCATTCATCCAACCTCGACTTAAGCGAAGTATAATTGCACTATACAAAATGTAGCACTAACATTGCTCATGGCTCTTTAGTGCTTGATCTACCTGCTACTTGACTATTGTTTGCAAAAGCTGATGGCTGGCATGATTTGAATCCATCATAACCACGGGCACAGTGCTTGGCAACTCCAACTTTTTCCAACTGCAAATGAATTACAGAAGGGGAAAAACCATATGCAAACCGGGTTCGTTCCTTCCCCAAAAAGGGCAGACTAGCCCCAACTTCAGGGCCACATCCTTTCTGCATGAGACCACAAGCAACGCCGGAGATGACTATTGTTTTCCCATACCTCGCTCCCATCCACGTCTTTTAGTTAGTTTTGGATGCTTGGTGGATTGAGGGTGAAGGTTCATGACCTGGCGTGGGCTACTCTTAAACTGTTTCCAAGTCCTCCCCATCATCAGACGTCTAGTCAACAGCTCCACTGTCTGAGACTGTCGCCTGCCCTGCCTTTTGGGAATACTATGTTAATGAACAGCTTGTGCTTTTTTATTTTTTTAAGTGCATTTTAAGCACCTGCCAACGGATGGCATGTCTTCAAAGCAACTACCAACCGCTTCCAATTGAGACCCTGAGCCCTTTTTTCTGGACTCCTGGATTTTTTCTGTTCCGAGTGGGAGCCTTTTCCCCCACTCACTCATTCTTTTAATCTGACTATGGCAACCCTTGCTTGTTATTTTTTTTACTTTATTTTATGGAGTCATGTTTTCCTCCATCTTTTCTAAGCCATCTGTAATTTACTTTTTTTGCACCACACTGCACCTTTTGTGCGCTGTTGCTGGGAACCCTTTGGCCATCCCTTTTTATTTTATTCTCCTTGTGAGAACACCTGTTCCCAATGGGAGAGGGATACTTGTTATCCTTTCTACAATTTATAATGTGACATCAGCACACACCACTGTATCTGGAGTGCTGAGGAGTATCCCCTTCCTCACTGTTCCAGTAACATTTGTTACGGTGACAAGCATACCTGAATAGCTGTTGGCAGTGGATGTGTTCTACTGACCTTTGTGTAATTTTTACCTGTGGGCTGTGCTCACAGCCACAGTAATGCACAGAAGGGTCCCAATTGAGGCAAAATGGTGACTGTGGTTGCTTGTCCTTTCTTGGTCCTTCTGCCGTGCTGGGTGGGGGAAGTCCGGGTACGATTTTCATCTTTGGCAGGAATCCTTTGAGTTGCCTGCCAATGCTACAGAGTGTCTGTGAGGACAGGAAGCAGGGGAGGATCCCAAAACTACACTGGTCTTTGTCTTCTTGTATGCCTGCCTGGAACCAGTTCCAACTGGGAGGCTGAAGTTTTAATGTAGCATGAGTGCTAATTGGCTGGGTTCCTAGATAAAAAACAAGGATCCTGGTACACACAGTCGACCACTGGAACTGGAGAACCGAAGAAGACGCCCTGAGATGCCTGAATCGGAGAAGCCAGTTGAAGTGACGGCTGCTGTCCTGACCCAGTTTTCAAATCGACAGGGAACCTCCGAAGAGGATGACTCTCCCTTGGACTGGTGGGCATTATTGGTCTTAGGACGACGTGCAATTCGAGCCATCCCAGAAAGACCTGTGACCTTCCTGGGTTGCAAACCGCCAGTACCCTGGGACCTGCGATCATCCTGCTTTGCAGGCATCATCTTCAGAAGAACAAATCCTTCCGAAAACGATGATGGACTCCATCTGGACCTCCAGAGACAAGATTCCACTCCTCAAAGTCCAGGCAGTAACCGTTCTTCTTTGGTGTCTGTGAAAATGCGCCAAAACCACAGATCCGTGTTGTAGCACGAAGAATCCTTTTGATGGGGGTCCCCTCTCTCGACCACTGCTGTGACCTCCCTTCAAGAGTCACTCCTTTCGTCATCACGACCAAGGAACAGGAGACCTGGACTGCAGCTGCTACATCGTGAAGGCGTCCAGCTTCATCCTCTTCATCGCTCCTCAAGTACTGAGGGACTTGTGGTAATTCTTGCCTTGAGTCATTATGTCGCTCCTTTGCTGCTGGAGTGCTGATTCCAGTGTTTGGGTGTTCGCCCATACACGTTCGCCCAGGCCTAAGGCTTGTGCACATTCAGGGAGCTTTCTCCTAAGCCCCTAAACCCTTTTTTACCAACAAAAGCTTGCTACTTACTTGTTTCTGAACAATCCTTCGGAACTTTGATTTTTCTGGAACTGTGCCTCACCTGCTTTTCCCTCCAATATGATTATGAAGAACCCATACATAGATAGGGATGGACTGCTGAAACCTTAAGGCCTCTGAAAAGTATTATACGTTTTAAAGTGCTTACCTGATATTGTTGGTGTTGTTCATTCATTTTATTCCTTCAACAGACTATTCTGAGTTACTATAGCTGTGGTTTTACTTACATTTGAATTGCATTCATTATCCTTATAGGTTTTACACTGTGGTTTACTCACCCAAAGTACTGCATTAGTTTTCCCTTGTGGTTGGTCCTATGTATATTCTAAGTTTTGTACTGATTTACAGCCCACATCTCCCTCCTAAGATTAGCCTGGCTTCTCTGCCACACTACCAAAACCTTGAGTTGCACAGGCCGAATCTAGAAGTTGGAGCACTGTATACCAAGAGGACAGTTTTATAAAGTCCTACCACAGGTGGACTTTAGAAAAACTCCCTTACATCGATCTACAAGTAAACACCTACCAACGCTTAACACTCTATAATAAATACGTCATTATGGTCAGTCTGTGAAACCATTGCCTTGTTTATTGACACTGATGATGATGCCGTCATTAGTCTCTACCATCGATCTTCCTTTGGCAGCCTCCATGGTTTTTCTACCTTCAACGCATATACATCTATTACAGCACCTGTAACTTCAACTCTGTGTCTGTTGCACCATCCATGGTACTTATCCCATCAATGACCATCCAATCGAAGCTGAAGGAAATGAATACAAAAAAGAAAAATGGATCCCCTCTACACTGTCCTAAGCACACAGGGAAAGTAACTATCACAACATAAGCACACCATACTTTGGACTGGCTCAGTTACCAAGTTTCAGCTACACATCAAAAAATCCTTCATAAAGTATTTATTCATTCCACTAAACTGTAAAAATGTGCAACAGCCCATTACTAAACCAAAGTTATAGATGTACCTTTTCCTCCTGTTCATGGTCACTTCAAATGTGGTAATTGTGTTCCGTGCTCATTAACGGACAATATTAACTTTTTTCGAACACATTTATTTGGCATCGCAATTCATATACTAGTTGTTGAATTCAAATGTACTGTATGGAATTTAGTGCCCATGTGGCATATTATGCAAATGGTAAAATACGAGACGGGACACATCTGAGTACCAGTCTTGTATAAGTAATCGGGTAGCAGACCAACCGCTGGTCGATCGTTATGTGCACACTGAAGACAATGACTCAGACTTGCTGTGTTTGTTCCTTCTAAAAAGTACAGCTACTTTAAGGGGGGTGTCATGGTGACGGTATACTCATTCAACTTGATTAAATGTTTGAATACTGTGGAAAATGGTTTATATGAATGTATTGACTGGAACCTACTGATAAAGTAATTGGTGTGGAGGTTGGCTAAGTGTCTCTGTACATAGTCTATGGAGTTGTATGTATGAAAAGATTTTTTTTCCACTCTTTATTTCTGCAATTGAATGTCCCTATATTGGAACTCACTGATTGCAAATGAATGTGCATATATCAGTTATGTGTATTTGTGAAATAACTTGTCTGATCGAATATATGGCATGTTAAATATCGAAAAGAGGTTTTCCAAATTTGGCAGTTTGGATGATAGTTGGGCTTTGAATGGTGTTAATAAAAGGTAATTTAGTAATTAACTGAATAAAGGCAATGCTCATTATTTAGCACACCTAGATTAATGCTTAAAATATTGGATGCAGTAGCTATTGTGTAATGTTAGTTTCCACACAGCCGATGCAGCCATTTTAACATTGAATATGGCTTTTGTTTTGGCTGTCTAGTAGCCAGGAACAAGCCATTTGTACCTCCAGGATGGGGGCTAGTTGGAAGCGTATGACGGTATGAGGCAGTCCATCCAAACCGGCAAAAGTACATGCACTTGATATAAATGAGTGCAAGCTGGGAGGATGCCTTTTTCTTTACTGATCTGCAACATAGTCGCCTTGGTTAGGATCTGCATTAAATCAATTCAGCTGTGTGTTCTAAGCCCTCGAAGTACTAAGGTAGGGTTTGCAAATCTTTGACTTCGACTGATTTATGACTAAGAAGAGTAATTGGGTTTCACCTTTGGTTTGTGTTGAAGAATGACTCAATGAAACATTTCGAAACAATGGTTTGAAACGGTTTATAGTGCAAAGACCGAAAAAAAAAATATCGAAAAAAAGGTCGAACCAAAAAATCACGAAAAAAAATAAATCAATTTTTTTTTTTCAATACGTTTTTTTTTCGAAATGGGGGGGTTCCCCGCAACCCCCCTTTTTTCATTTTTTTATTTTACCCCTTTTTTTACTTACTTGACCCCAAAAATACATATAAATAAATGAATAAAAAATGCGATTTTGTTTTTTTTTTTTTTTTCGAGATTTTTGTCATTCGATATTTTTTTTCCGGCCTTTTGACTGACCACCGTGCCAGATGAGCGTCAGGATGATTGCCACTCCACAAAACTAAGTAAGCAATGCATTAACATGTCAAGATGATTATTCGGGTTACTAAGTTTATTCTTGAAGTGTACAAATTTAAGAACTTTGTAACACAAATTAGTCACTTAAAGTGAATTTCTTTACTTTTTTTCAGGATCAAAAGTTAATGAAAGCAATTAGTTAAAACTTGTTTATGAAGTGAAATCCGCAGGTATCAATCCTTGGTAACGCGATAGCCTAAGTTTGATAAGGTTACATTTATCAAAATGTATTAGTTTAATTTGTTTCCCCGTTTTCATTGCCACACAGATAGCACTGTAGGAACAGCCAGGATCAATTACTGCTTTTAAATGTGTTTTGTCATGATGAAGGTCACAAATGGACTAGGTGAAGTGACAGTGATTCCTCTGTACGGTATAAGCAGGTTTTGTTATTTCTTTTTATATACGTTTATTTATGTGGTTCTATTTGAGGTGCTTGTCGAGGGAACTTTGCATCTCATCACTGATGTTGTGCTCTGAATTCTATGGAGTGGGTACCTCAGCCCAGCATCTGGACAGCCTGTGATCTAGGGACGTTTTGAACCTATACCACTTGCTCTTTGCAAATTGGGATTGAAAACTTGTTTTTATGAAAATGTTTGTACATTTAGATATGATGTAGAGTAAAATGACTGTGTAACCTGACGGTTGGATAAGGTGCGTGTATAACTACTGTTTGAGTAATTTGCCATTGCTCATTATTACAGTTGGGTGTAATGAATAGATTAATGAAGGTTTTCTGATGTGTAGCGGAAACGTGGTAAACCCGTTCTATCTGTCTACGCTTTTGTGAAAATAGCTAAACTACACAAGCAAAGGTCATCATCAAAGCATGTGCCTGAAGTCGTTTCTGAAGGAGATGGGAAACCATTGCTGAGCTTATACTCCTAAAAAATGGCGCACTTAAAATATACAACTCCTTATTTGCACATGCAACAGTTATAAGACATGAAAGAAACTGATTTCGTCGAGTTGTTTAAAAGAGTTGACTGGGCGAAAACAGAAAATCTGATGATTACGATATTGTAAAAGTCAGATTTGCACATCAGGGCTTAGATGTCGCTGAATTACCTAACCACTTAGCTTCCAGCATGTGCAACAACCAGTACCATAGCCTGCTTATTTTTCTCATTACAACTACTGACAATTCTTTAGATGCTGGGTTACTGTTGGGTAGATTTTCCATTGTGTGTGTGTAATTCCTCCCACTTAGTGAGACCCCCAGCACTTTTTGCTGGACTATTAGATTTATGGCTGACTCTCCTGCATGAGTGGAAACCTTTATGCGACTCTTGGAACCCTTTTTCCTTTTTGGTTGTCTTTGATGGTGTCTGCTTGCATCCATCTTTTTGTGGCATCTATATTTTACTATTGCAGCACAGAGCACTGTCTGTGCACTGTTGCTGGAAGCGCCTTGGCTTTATTTTATATTCCTGTGATAACATACTGTTACCAGGATAGGGGAACATTTTCTATCCTACTTATCTATGCTTTTATTTTGTGAGATCAGCACTCCCCAACTTTATGTGGAGTGCTGAGGGGATAACTTTCTAGTTATGGCAAGACTATTTCAGTGGCTGGTGGCAGTGGATATTTTCTACCGACTTTTGGGAATTTTACACGTAAGCTGTCGTCCCAGCTGCTGTAAGGGACACATAGGTAACCATTGACCTAAAATGGTGCTGGTCTCCTTTTTTAGCCAACTGACGATGGCTTGTCCTTTCTTGAGCCTTCTTCTGCTAACCTAGATTGGGTGATGGCTGGGGGGGGGATAGAGGTGGGAGTCCTGCTCACTCCTTTGACGGGCTCCCATTTTGAAGCCCACCCAGAGACACCAGTGTGTCTAGGAGGACAGGAAGCTGGGAGGACACCGATACTCCTCAGTTCTTTGTCCTCCAGTATACCTGCTTAGATCCAACTCCGACTGGGTGCCTGGCTGCCCCTTGGGCACCACCCAAACTTTGAATGTTGCATGCATACTGATTGGCTTTGTTCCTCCATAGAAGGCGAGGGTCTTGATGCTGAAGCCAGATTCGACCTCTGGAAGATCCATTCTGAAGAAGAAAGAAGAAAAGATCTACAGTGACTGCCAAAGCCGACTCAGTGACTGCTGCTATTCCAGCCCTCTCTTGTGTGCGACAGGGAAGATCCAGATCTTAGACTGGTTGGTCTAACCAGTTTCGAGACCATCTGCAGTTTGAGCCATCCCACAAAGTGCTGCAACCTTCCAGGCCTGCAAAACCCGAATATCTTGGGACCTCTCACACTACTGTGGTGCATCATATCGTCAAGCACCATTCCGGCTACAAACTCGTGGGCATCTGTCTCGGCCTACAGAGACTCCACCCCAATTGTAGAAGTCCCCTCGGAAGAGTCTAGGACTAAGAGAAGGAAGAAAGTCTGCTGGGTGATAACTGTCGCTGCTACAAATCCTGAGTCGAGCCTCCACAACCAAGTGCTGCTAAGATCCTCTGCTGGGCATCCGTGTGGCTGAGTCTGACCATCTGTTCCCGCCAAAGGCTTCTCCTCCAGCTGCCAAGGCCAGAGACCCGAACCAGAGCTTTTGTCACCTTACTGTGGGGACCTGCCGGTGACATCGCTGTTCTTAATCATAGAAGGTACTGTCTGACTCCCGGGTACTTACCTGGGCAGTTGTGGTGTTTCTGTTCACTCCTCCTGACCTTTGAGTCATGTTGCGGTGGACACCCCAACCGTGTTCTCCTGGGATTAAGGACATCAGTGCTAAGGCTGAAAACCTTCAGGTGTCCTGCCTAGTCCCCCTGAACCATTTTAATCCAGTTCCGTTACTTGTTACGAAAATGCTTATCCTGATATTGGACAACTTTGACACCATCAACCTTCCTTTGTTCTGCTACCCAAGGGTCACTTGTCCCCTAGTGTCCCTATCTGACCTTTTGAGACACTCATTCCCCAGATTGTGTTGGACTCCTAAAGATTAAGGCTTTCCTAAAGTTGCCTACCTATCAGTATTGCTAATTAAGTAAATTTTGGTTGATCAATGATGTGCTAACTTGAAGCTACTCTATACTTAATTTATTATCTAAAGGTCTACTATTGAATGGCGTATTTCAACATCAAATATCTAATGTATATATCTATCTGTGTGAACTATTTTTACCTACCTGAACTGTAGTGATTTTAGCATTGTCCTAGTATATATAATAAATAACCTTATTTAAGCACTATGGCCCGAGCGGCGGGGGCATTACCGATTCAGTTAATGCCCCGGGGCCCTTAGTTATAGGCCCGAGCGAAACCCTGGGATATGCGCTAAATCCATGGCAAATTTCTTCACCTAAAATCCCACCCCTGCGGAGCACACAGGCCTGACTCATACCAGTTGAGAATTTATGATGATGACAAAAGGGATAGTCAACTGTCACAACCATATCACCCTGAAATTGTTTACCTGGAAGTGCTACATTGTGTGCATCCCTAGCTACTTAAACACACCCAATGCTGTGCCAGTAAAAGGCACACATTCATGCAGCATGAAGGACTACCCCCTTGCAAAATACTACAACAAAATAGTGGCATGTCACCCAACCCCTCCCTAACCCCATCTCAGCTACCCAACACACCATGGCATGGCATGCTATGTGAAAGCAACCAAATGAATGCACAACACATGAAGTGCACTGTCCCAAATGTAAACGGGCCAGAGACAATTTCCTCTCACTAATGAAAAAAAACAGCACACATGAACAAATACTTACCAGCAAGACAAAACATTAGTATAGGATCCAACAGTGGCAACGTATGACATTAAAAAATGAAAGTAGTGCAAGTGTCACAACCTGACAAAGGCAGCACATCGACCCCTTCCAACTGCAGTGTGTTGCTGGTAGGCAAATGTGGCAGTGTACTGCATACAACATGAACTGCATCTGCAATGGAGAAGGGCTTGTTAAGACACGAAGAAGCTACATGTATATATGCAAAACGTCCTGTATGTAATACTATATACAAATCAACCATGGAGTGGAAAAATGAACACCAATCCCCACTAAGGATGTATACACAGTTTGGACTACAGACTGCCCACACAACTTATGGGAGCCCAATGCCTCTGTGTAAGTTAATGTCACTTGGTCACACCCTTTGCGGCACCATGGAAAGGGTAAGGAGGAGGGGTGTGCCTATCAGGAACCCAAGTTTCTAACCCAAAGACAGGACAAGCCTGCATGTGCCCAGCTGGAATACACAGTGGATGCCTACGGGAGCCACACAAAGCAACACTGTAACATGAATTCACAATCTGAAAGAAAATGGTTATGAACAAAGAGTAAATGCAAATTAAAAAAAGAAAAAGTAAATGAAGTAAACCAAAGAAATAAAATAACAAAGTAAAAATCAGAATACAATTTTAATTAAAAAAAATTAAATGAAAATAAAAAAACATAAAACATGAAAATAAATTGAAAATAATAAATAGAAAAAAGAAGCAAAAAAGATAATAAAAATTCTAATTTGCAATTCTGAATGAAATATGAAAAAAAATGAATCAAAAAAGGCCATGTGTCGACCGGGGGGTGGAGGGGCAGAGGCCACCCAGGAGGGTGGACTTACAGGGTGCACCCCAACACCCACAAGCGTGTATGTTGAGAAAAAAAAAAACCCTCCATGGGCTCATGGCCTGCACGGCTACCCTACAGTGGTAGAATTGCCGTCGCTGTCATCACCCTCTGGTGGTACATTAGAAGGTGCGCGTGATATGGGAGGCAGACAACGCAAAGCCCTGGCATGCTCCTCCATGGCAGCAAGCATGCAGGTCTGAAAGGTTTGGTTCTGCAGGATGATGGTACGGAGATCCCCATGAAGCACCTCACGGGTAGCGCGCTTTTCTGCCTGCAAGGCCTCGCGTGATGCCCGGATCTCCTCACGGGTTGCCTGGAGCTCAGCTGAGAGTGTGCGTGTTAGCTGCTGCAGCTGCTGTTCTGACCTTGTACTCTGGGACACCTCAAGTGCACCCAGAGTATCTCTGAGGGACCTGTGTTCTAACCTCTGGGCATCCCTGTGGGCCTGTGACTCTGCAGATATGTCTGTGCGCAGTCTCTCCAGTCCAGCCCGTCGGTCCCTGTTGGACGCCAACATGTCCTCCCTGTGTGAGCGGCACATGGACTCTGTTGCCTGCTGCTGGAGCTCCACCTGCCTTTCAGGGGGGAGAATGGAAGTGGCCACCCTATCCATGGCCTGAGCCATCATTTCACATGATGCCCCCTGTTGTGCTGCAATAGTATACATGGAGTTCTCCCACACAGTATTGCCTGGTGGCGCATGGCCACCGCGTTGGCGGGCACCACACCTGTTTGGGGCAAGGTGATGTGCACCTTGATGTGCTGGCACTGCCTGAGGCTGCAGGACTGCATTCCTCCTTTGATCTGCTGGCCCAGGAACAGGAGCAAATATAGTGGAGTGTGACCCTGCATCCGTAACCGCCATAGGTGGACTTTCCAACACTGAATGCCCCATAGAGGGGTCTACCCCAGTGCAGGTGGGTTGGACAGAACAGCATCCCTGCCAAAAACACTCACCTGTGACGTGACATTTGTCAGATTCAGCACCTGAGCTATAGAGGTCTACAGAGGTGTGCCCAGTGACACCCATGGAAAGGATGGTCTGTAGGAGTAATGGATTTTCACCCACCACCACCCCATGTCCTCCACTGGTGCCTGGTTGTGTCTGGGAGTACTCCTCCCTCTGCGCCATCTCTTCCTCCTCCACAGCATCTAGTGTCTCATCACCTGCAAAAACATAAAAGAAAAGTAATGAAAACAGGCATGAGCAGCATAGCCCACACACATAGGCATCACGAGGTGCACATTGAATACATAAATGACACATGTCACACATGACAATAACTCTGGCATGTATGTACTGGCAATGAAGTGGAAGGGGAGCCTAAAAGCACACACTGAGGACTCCAAGATGGAAAAGCAACTCATGTGCTGCATGCTGCATAGCACCGACATCACACATTAGCCTGTGAGTGGCATGGACAATCCACATACATCACACATGCCAGCACACAGATGGCACGTAGCATAGCCATGGCAGATTTGACAAGGACACCCAGATGGTAGCAAATCGGTACTCTCGCACATCCATGTGAGATGGACATCATGAAATAGAACATGCAAAAGAGTGTGACAAAACACGCATGTGTCTCATGCTGCAACAAAGCCAATGTTCACTAATGCAGTGATGGCAGGCACATGGATACATCAATGGTTGGTCACTTGGACATGACAGAAGACAAATGTCATGTTGAACATTCAAACAGGGCCCCGAAGTGATTGTATGCAGGCCATGTGTAGGTGCACATTACTCAATCAGCCTGATTGATGAAATCATTCCCATAATAAGTAAACCCATGTGTGGCATTGTGTGGTGTAATCTATGTCTGAAGTATGTTACATTTGGGGCAGAATGGCACAAAATGTGTGGTAAACATGCAAAGGATTCCATCAATCAGGCAGAATGAACAGGAAAACAGTATGAACAATGTTGTGGCATGATGGCAGTTGAAGGGCAAGTGTAGTAATCTGGTGCAAATTGTCAACTGCGGTCAAAGGATACTGTAAAACCCAAACCCAAGGCCGGGGGATGGTTTGGAGGCACCACATGGGTGACCCATAGCAGTCATGACTACACAGCCTCACCTGGTACTCAATCAGAACACATCACCCAAGCAACATACACATGGTTTGCACACACATGCATGGCCACTCACCGGACATTGCCTCAAGATCTGGTAGGTCTCCCACGCCTTGGATCTGATCCTCTGTGATGAAGCCTCCAGCGATTGACTCATGTTCTGTGAGTACTTCCTCCTCTGGTGGAGACCCACTGCCAGTCACCAGAGTAGAGGCATGATTGGAAGCCAGCTTGTTTTTTGCTCTGCGTTTGAGGTCATTCCACCGCTTAGAGCAATCCTGTGTGCCTCACAGATCCAAGGGAACTAATCTGGTCCGCGATGCATTGCCAGTGGGCCCTACATTGAGCAGTCGTAGTCTTGCACCATGCAGTCACCAGAATTTTGCGGCAATGGGCCGACACGTAGCCTACAAGTGCTTCTAGTTCCACATCATTGAAACTATGCATCCTTGACGTGTCGGAGGGGGGAGTCGTGTCTGGGGTCCCAGCCTGTACCGCAAGAGCACCCTACTTCCTCTTGAGAGGTGGTGCGGACCCTGAGTGGCTTAGGCCGCTCTGGTCGGTAGGGGCAGAGGTGCAGATGGACTGGGCGCTGGAAGTAGCCAAAGGCACGATGCCCAAAGGTCTCACTTCAGGCATTGGCTGCTGGGTGATGTTGGCAGGACCAACCTCGGTGTGATGGACTTGGACCAACATTGTCCCTACTGGGTGACTAGGAGCTGGGGTGGATTGAGCTGCAGCTGCCCCTGCAGCCTCACCCTGGCTACTTGGGGCAGCAGATGACATTGCTTCCCCAGATCCACGTGGCCTGGTGACAGCAACTTTCACCGCCACACATGGCTTTGACTTGGTGACACGGAAGTCGGCCTGTGAGTCATCCTGTGCCGGTTCAGTTGACAATATGGGCCAGGTTAACAAGGCCTGAGCTGGGATGGTGTCAGCTGCATCTCCCCGACCCATTGGGGGGGGGGGGCAATAGGTGTCCCTGATTGGTCCTCCACACACTGGCCTCTTGGGCCACCCTGCACAACCCGGCCACATCCCCTACTGCGGATACCTCTTGGAGGTCGGCCACCTTTGCCTGCCTTACCACTTGGTCTCTTTCCAACCATGGCACTGATGTTCTTGTGCGAATGGGAGGTGCAGTAAACAATTGTCCTGGGCAATTGGTGTGAAAGGGGCAGGGTACTAGATGGAATACGTACCCTAGTGCTCTAGCAAGGCTGTTTGTGACCCCTGGGGGAAGATGACGGGTCACGCAATGCTCAGGCACCCCGAAAACAAAATTTTATGTGCACGTGACCCCTGGGAGCCCACGTGCGTGGAATAAAGAACCTGCACTATGCTGTGGCACCCAGAAACACAAAAATAAGGGTACGCATGGTACACGCAGGATACAATGACCTCTGAATGGGTACGCGACACACTGGGGCAACCACAGTGTAAAAATACACTCACCGTCTGCCTGGAAAAAGAACGTGAAAAAGACGCGCATGTGCGCGTTGGCAACACCCCCGCCAAAAGAAGAATTTAACGCTGTCTGAGTATACAAGGAGTACGAACTGGAACCGTTGTGAAGTAATCGCGTGTGAACCGACAAGAAGTACAAGAATCTCCCGCTGGCTCTCCACAAAAAGCATGTACAAGAAAATTGCATCCTAAGTGTACCTTTTAACCCACCCCCCCCCCCCCATGCGACATCACTTACGCGCGTACGCGCTAAGGGCCTTTCCTCCAATTACACGCAATGACACCCGGACGTGCAGTTTTTGCACATGTACAATCAACATGCACCCGTGTGGAGGGAAACGTCCATGCGTGTTACGTTACAGACGCGCTTACGCGCTAAGGGCTTTTCCTCGAATTACATGCTGACGTGCAGTTTTTTCACATGCCAAATCACTCCGTATCAAGCTGGCCACGCGACAACACACAGAAGACCATGCTCCTGCCAGAAGGCCATTTTCCTGCCCCCCAGATCCCTGAGCCCGCTCCCACCTGCCATCTGCTGCTGCCTGCCTGCTGGCCACGTGCCCTGCG
Organism: Ambystoma mexicanum; assembly: GCF_040938575.1. NCBI lineage: Eukaryota > Metazoa > Chordata > Amphibia > Caudata > Ambystomatidae > Ambystoma > Ambystoma mexicanum. The sequence goes on along the minus strand of NC_090922.1, from coordinate 1,119,862,477 downwards.
ATTTGGGGCCTGCACGTCAGCCATCTGCAGGGGTCCAGTTGCTGTGACTGAAGTTCCATCACTCCACAGCCCAGCACCAGGACACATTTGCCCACCCCCACCTGCCTCAGGGGTTGCCATGTCGGGGGAAACACCATCGGACCCACTGGCAACCCCCAGCCAGAGAGGCAGAGGGCTACCGGCTTCAGTGCCGCAGAAGTTGGTATCCTGGTGGAGCAAGTCCTGGTGTATTATGATGCCCTCTTCGGAAGATCACGCACAGACAATGAAGGGCGGAAGAGGATCTGGAAGGACATCGTGCTGCCATCAACGTGGAGGGGGTGCCAGCCTGCAAGATGCAACACGTCCGGAAGCGCTGGCAGGACTTTAGGTCGAGGACCCTCAGCAAGGCCGGGTCCGCCTTACCAACATCCAGATGAGGGTCCTGGAACGCATACACCCAGCGCTCCACCTCCAGGTCCTTCAGATGCCGACCCGTCCGGAGTCGACCGGTAAGTGCCCATGCGTACTGATTGGACGCAGTGCATGTTGAGGTGTGCCAGGAGTGTGCAGTTTGGACATATGTCTTGAAAGGCCCATGTATGGATGTGTATGTACAGAGACATGAGCCTGCCGCATGCGAGTCCAGTCATGTGTGAGGCACATCAATGGTGTATGTGTTCAAATGCATGATGGCCAACTGCATGTGTGAGTGCACACATGTTTACGTTTATGTGTATGTACTATGGCATGGTTGGGGTGTGACACATTGATGCTGGTTCCACCTTCATGTACGTGCACGGCATACATGTGCGTGTTTGACGTGTGCAAATACACCATGGATGCATGTGACACAGACATGTAGGAGTCTGATTGGAAGAGGTGACATAGTTGCCGATGATTTCACTGTGACAGGTGGTGGAGATGTACAGATGCATGTATGTCTGGTGGCATGTCTGCATGTGTTCGGCACTCCCCGTGTTGCATGTGACGTCAGGCTAACCTTCGGATGCTCATGCTGTTATATATGTATGGATGTTGCTGCCTGCTGCAACATTGCTGTTAATTTGCGCATGTGTGTGGGTTCGAATGATGTGTGTTGGGGAGTGTGATGCCATCTGTGAAGTTTGACACTGCCACTCATGTGCAACTGTCATGTGTATCAGACCATTGTACAGTGCCCTGATGCCTGTGTTCTGTCTCTCCCTGTCTACAGCATCAACTGAAGAAGAGGGAGGAGAGGTGCTGTGGAGCACAGCGGCAGGGATCCCACCGCCAGCCGGAGACGCAAGGCCCAGCTCTCCTCCCGGGTTGTCATCTCTTCGGGGAGTGAGGAGTCTGGTCCCACGGCCGCAGCTGCCGAGGGTAGGTCCAAGAGGCGGAGGCTGGAGCTGGACTCCTCGGCAGCAGAAGGGGCAGCCGAGACCCCACAGGGGCCTATGGAGAAAGATGGCACGGAGTCATCCAGGTTGTTGGGGTGGGGTTTTTTGGTTGAGGAGGAGGCCGTGGAAGGCTCACGCACAGGGCCTGGAGGGGGGAATTCCACTGGTGCAGACCAGGGGCAGGGACAGGAGGCAGCACTGGCGGCCGCGCAGGTGCCTGTGTGTAATCCTGTCCCCGATCCTGTGACTGCAACATCCTGCACCAGCAAGGATGCCTTCGTCCAGACCCGTTTTCAACTGGCCTTCCTCTCCCTGCGGAGATGGCAATCCGGGACCGTGTTGAACCTGTCCTGGCTGGGGTGGCGTTGCGTCAACGTGGCTTTAGGGATGACGTGCAGGGTTCCCGTGTGGACAATGCACATTATTTCGGATGCCCCATTGACTGCGTCGACCTACTAGGACGGGTCACCAGTGCTGGGTTCCTCCGTGTGCTGGACCTTCTACCGACCCCCTCCTCAACTGAAACCCCTATGCGCTAGTCTTTCTCCGTGCCATCTTCCTGCCCACATATCACCTGAGAACCCTGTGGAGCTGCCCCTGACCCAGCAGCCAGGTTGGTGGAGTACACATCCCTGCCACAGTCGGGAGTCCGAGGTCCAGTTGGGGTGGCCACCCCAACAACTGGACCCCAGCAGGAGGAGGACGTGAGGCATCGACGGGCAGGGCACATGCATGGCAGCAGCAGGCTCAAGGTGGGAGCGATGATGGCTCGGGGCCATCAACATCACAGTGGCAAGCATCGGCCAGAGGGCAGGAGGACCCTGGCTTGGGAGGGTCTTCTGTGTGGCAGCGGTTGGGCTGGCAAATAGATGTGGAGCGGCGGTGGGCGGAAGAGGCACGGCTCAGTATGGTCAGGGCGGAGAACTCCATGCGCAGGGCGTTGAGGCTGGCTGAGTGCCTCGAGGCAACTCGCAGGGAGTTGGAGGAGGACATGGCTGCATCCCTGCGAGACCTTGGGGCCAGGGAAGAGGCCCGCCTCCAGGACGTTGAAGAGGAGTTCGATGATGCCCTGGCCCGGGACATCAACAAGTGAGCAGTTGGACTTGCCCGCCGCCTTTGTACATAGTTCTTTAGGGTTCGGTTTCCTTTGTTTTTTCTTTATTTTGGAGTCCTGGACTATGCTCCACTTTATGTACATAGTTATTTTTATAGGATTTTTGGTAGGTTTCATTTTGTTTGGGTATCATGGACCCTTCGGACTTTCACAGACTTGTACATACTTTAGTTATTTTGTCATCCCATGGATCAATGGTTTTTTTTAATTTTCTCATGTATTTTATTTGGACATTTGAAATGGACCACATCCCTTTTTTCCTCTTGTGGATTTTTGTCTTACATTGCATTTTTTATTTTTTTTGGATTGAATCATTTCTTAATTTACAAGTTTGATATTTCTTTTTTTCATTACGTATTTTAATACAAATCATATTTCTTCATTATTGGTGTTGTGTACTCTCATTGGTTTTGTGCATGTCTCAATGAGCATTGCCTCAGTCATGTGTTGCCACTGTGTGGCTCTGTTGTACATTTATGCATTGCCATGGTGGTTCTTTTGAGGCTCTCATGGCATGGGTAATTTGGGAGTGGGGCAGTGGATGCTTGCGTGCTTGTACTGAGGGGAAGGGGGGGCTTGTGTAGGCATTGTGCCTATGGGTCTCTTTTGTTAGAACATGGTGTTTGGTGGGCCACGTATCGTGGCCTGCTGGCAGGTGCCCGTCAATGGTGGGCGGATGGATGGATGGATGGATGGGTGGGTTACATGAGTCGGGGCCTGCTGGCAGGTGTCAGTCAATGGTGAGTGGATGAGTTGGTGGGAGGGTGGGGGGCATGAGTTGGGGCTCACAAGTGCGCTCACAAGTGCATGGTGCCATGTGGGCTACCTGCAGGGCATGGTGAGGGTTGTAGGGTAGTCCCCTGTGGTGTGGGCTGCCTGTAGGGCATGGGGAGGGGGGAAAGGGCACACCTGGGAGGGGCCACAATGCCAAATCACGTGTGAAACTTCCCGCACCCCCCCGAAATACACGTACCTCACTCGCCCAAGGCCTATCGCGTGTTGAATCTCCCTGCGTACCCCCCGAAATACAAGTACCACGCTCACGCCACGCCTATCGCGTGTGAAACTTCCTGTGCACCCCCGAAATACTTACCCTGCTCTTGCCAGGACTATCGCGTGTGAAACTTCCCACGCACCCCTGAAATACACGCAGGCAGGCCATCGACCCTGGGCATGCCCCACAGGCAGCCCACACCACAGGGGGTACGTTTTCTATGCACTTTATCAGGTGCGAGCGGGGTACGCGTATTCCGAGGGGTGCGCGAGTACATTTTCATGCGTTTTGGCTGCCCTGAGCGGGGTACGTGTAGTATTTTCACGCGATTACAGTGTAGCGGCCCTGTAAACTGGTCCAGGCTTAGCACAGCCCTTTGCACTGCATTGGGGATTTCAACGGCTTTTCCTTGCGCAAGGGGCATTTTTGGGGGCGTAACTGGTGCTGCTGGAAGTTCTCTACGCCAGTGCTCAAAATGGCTTGGTAATTCCATGAATACGCAGCGCACCAGAATGCTGTTTAGCACGCACACTGGCGCACGCTCACACTCTGAGCTGCTCGTGTGCGCTGCCTCCGCACTGAAATATATGAATTGCACCGTAAGTTATGTTAAATTATGTGTTTATATATACACAAGGCAAATTAAGCATTCTTTAAAGAGCAGCAATAGAAGATGGAATGCATTTAAACAAGAACCAATAGAACCAATAGTGCAGGTGAGTAATTATTTTCTATGCTAAACATGTTCCAGCACATGGAGTGACATCAATCAAGGTCAGTAGTAGCACTTATTTTTGTTCATCATTACAAAATTGGGTTGAGGGAAAATGTATAGAGTTCAAGTAGAACACACTTTTTTTTTTATTAGTATTTAGTTTATTACAAACTTTTTACTTTACTTTCCAACAATTATCTAATTCCAATCACAAATTAAGAAAGAAGAGAAGCAAGAAAGACTTTCCACACAGCATGTACTGGCTTTTGCTTAGTCCAGTTATGCTTCACAATTATTTAAACCTTATCTCAACCACTCTCCTTTAATTTTTTGAAGGTTTCCTTGAGAAATGTTACCATGGTCAATGTAATTCTCAGATTCTGCCCCACCCATACAGGAGCTCCCACCATTTCTCAGCGACTAAACCACAATTAAAAAAATTTGGTAACAAAGATGGATTGATCTTAAATCCTTCAAATCCTTCAAGTTTGGACAAAACAGAGGCAGCATTTATTGTTTACTTGTTCCCGACCATACCTCATTAAAGCGGTTTTATCATGTAGTAAATTCAGCCTGAATCTCAGGAACAAATCTTCCTGCTTGTTGGGAATTCTTTTTAGGTAACCTGGGATGACATTTAATTGTCAGTAATTATTTTTGGAGAGATTATGCGTGACAGAAGTTGTCCTTTTCTCTTCTGTTTTGCACCAGTCATCTGCCCATAAGATCCTTTTTACATGTGTTGGATTTTTGCAAAGGGTTTCAGTTGATGTCCTTAAATTCTGGAGCATTGGTTCCTCCACTGGTTTAATGCCCAGTCATTTGTACTGAGTCTTTGATCTTGATCACTTCACAATGCGGGGGGCTGTTTGTCAGATTTGCTTTCCTGAATAGTGATGATGCATTCCACGCTATTTTTACATATAATGTTAGCCCCAATTTGTGACGAATGACTGCCACCGGAATGGCCTTTGGCAGATGTAATAATAGTTTCCAAAAGAAACCTTCCAGGTAGTACCTCAATTCCCAGCCGAGACCAAGACAGGAGTGCTGGTGACTCCTTTTGAATGTAAAAGCTTATGATTGGTTGAAGGGAAAATTTCCTGTACCTTCGATCAATCGCTCTGCCCTGTGCAGTGAGATATTTAACTTTCCTCTTTAGGCAGACAATCCACGCGTTCTACCCTTTTGCTACACTTAAATTTGTTCTCAGATGTTTTATCTCATGTGATGAGCCCAAAGGTTTCCCATCTAATAGCCAGCTTTCTTTTTCCTTCTTACTGCCTCTCACATCGCCAAATACCATTATCTCAAGATTTTGAAGCATTCATTTTTAAGCTATTTTTGTCCACATATTTCTGAAGGATGTTCATTTTTCTCTGCAGACCGATCTTAGTCTGATCTAAAAGGACCAGATTGTCCGTGTATAATAACCAACCAACCACCATTCCATTGATCTTGGGTGAGAATGTCCCTTTTCATATCTTCACTGAAAAAGTTGAACAAGATTGTGGCAAGCGGGCATCCGTGTTTTAGCCCCTTTGGTGTCTATTTTCCAAGTTAGGTTCCCCTCTTGGTCCATCCTAATCTACATGTTCGTCCCGGAGTATAGATCTTTTATGGCTGATAGCAGATCATTTGGGCATCCTTTTGATTTTAGTTTCTGCTACAATAAGTCGTGATCTATGCTGTCAAAAGCTTGTTACAAATCTATAAAGGCCATATAGATTTTCCCTTTATTATGAGCAACTCTGAGTTTGAGGAGACCAAGTAATAGTAGATTTGGGCAGCATCCTACCTCTTTGACAAAACCAGCCTGTCTGCTATCAAAGTTCCAAAGTCACCATTATCCACTCCTTCAAACGCTTTAAGAGAATCATCGTAAAGATTTTTCCCAGGACATCTTGTAGGGCGATCGGTGTCTATAATTCATTGGTCATAGGCGGTCTCCTTTTTTAAATATCGGGACCACTATCGCCGCATTCCAGGATTTTGGGATTTTTCCCTTATGATAATTCTTCTGAAGAGAAGTTGGCAACGGTCTGCCCATGCTTCCAGGCAGTTTTAAGGGTGGCATTGGAAATTGCATCCGGCCCTAGGGCTTCAGATCGACTAACTTTTTTTATGAGTGATACGATTTCCTCCCTATCAAATTCAATGTTCCAACTCTGGGGCGATGTGTCTTCCGAGTTTGAGGTTGTTGGATTTTTTGCTTCAAACAGCTCCCCAAAATGCTGAACCCATATGTCTTCTGGTATAGGCTTTATTAAATATGGCAGGCAGATCTCCCTCGGTCGTTCAACAACTGCCATACGTTCTTACTGTTATTGTTGAATGCCTCTAACATGGCTTCAGCGTCTCTTTTGAAGGATCATGGCTTTGTTTTAACTAGTTCTTATATTTTTGCCTCCTTTTATGCAAAAGTTCCTTTTTGTTACATAGCACTTAGGTTTGCAGCTGTGAAAGATCCTTTCTGATGAGCTTCTTTTTTGAGGCTACCTCCTTATCGTAAACATGGGTTGGTTCATGAAGTGGCTTTAGGTTTTTAGATTTAGATTCCCTGAAAGCTAACAGAATTTTGTCGTTCTCAACATCTTCTGGCTCTGTTTTGCCTCACAAGTACATCTTTTATTATTAGAGGAATATCTTTGGCCAATAGACAGTCTATTTTGATCTCCTCTTACTTCAACCCGTTCGGTCCATCTTTGGGATTAGTACCGGGTCATGGTCACTATAAGGTACCTGCTGGGCAATTAAGGAGTTGTATGGAAGCAGATTTTCCGATATAAAAAAGTAATCTAGAGTAGCTTTCCTCTTTCCATTTGTCCAGTCTGCATGACTGTCAAATTAAGTCTGTTTCTTATCAAAACTAGGAGGCTGGAAGATGGCCTGCCGGTTTTACCTCCTTTGGCCGGATTTAAGTACACCACATAGACTTCAAACATCGGAGGCTCTTTTAGCCAAGATTCCTGAATGCATATTATGTCTAATTTAAATATCGCTGGGGTCAGCTCATTAAACAAATGCAGATATCCCCGAGTGTTCCAGCTCCCAATTTTCAGGTTTCTTGGTCTTTCATTCTTCTTGCTCTGGTCATGGGATTTAGTGGCTAGAGCGCCTGCCAGCCAACTCCAAGATGTTTGATCTTGTAATAGTGTAGTTTTGGTATGGTCGTGGGTCGTCTTCGTTGGAGTGTCCTCCAACTCCCTTCATCGTACCGTGCTCTTGATCTGACTTAAGGCAAATATTTCTTTGTGATAACAGTGGAGGCGAGTTTTCAATATGGCTCCCAGCCAAATACTGGCTCTTTGGTTCCATCAATTTAATGTTAATCATTACTGTCTTTTCTTGAGATCGATTCCTTGCATTTTCTCTTCCACTCCCTATCTTTTCTGGCAATCTTTTCTTTGCCTCTTCTCTTCTGCTCAAATCAAAACTCAAAGATAGTTCTTTGCGTCTAGCATTAACGAAGTCAGGGCCACACTGCTCATCAGTAAATTTACTTTATCGTTGACTCTCATCTAGAAAGTCGATGATCTTAATGTTGTCTGTATTAACCATATTTTGGAATATGATGTAATAGGGTCATTATGTTGGATCTGGTTAATATCACACAGTCATCCACTCTCAGAATGCTTTCCAATGTAATTGTTAGGGTCTGGTCCCAGTCGAAGTCCACTCTGTTGACTCCCTTATAGTTTGATCGCCTGAGGTCCATTTGACTCTGACTAGATCTGTCCCACTCTGTTTTCTTTGGGCATGTCAAGAGGCAATTGTGGTTTTACTTCAAAAGTAGTTCATTTATTATGATTGCCTGTGACAGGGGGCATTTCACAGTCATTCCGGGAACTTCGTTTTTCAATTTTTTTCTGACAGGGTGAGGAATAAGATGTTAGACTGCAGGGAAGTAGAGAGTGTTCGTACCTCCGGCTCTTGGGAAGGGTATAACCTGGACCACCCTCAAATGTTCCTCCTTGGTGGACATGTCATCATCTTCATAAACTGATAGGTCCATCAGCTCCATAAAACTTGCTTCCAGTTCCTCTTGTTGGTTATTGTTGCTTTGAACCTTCGAAGTTTCTCTGGCTGCGAGATGGTTCTCATATGCCCAGACAAACCTGCATTTTCTACCGTTGGGTCACTTCGGGTTGGTTTTACTATGGTTTGAACCTTCAGGTTTCTCAAACCTTGAGCCACAGGGCTTTCCCTGCATTGATTTGTTTGCCACATTTTTATGTTTCATTGCTTGTTTTCCTGGTTCACTTATGATGGCCCTTGTTCCATTTCGTCTACCTTGTTAAAAAATAGAGGGGATTTTTGCTGCAATGTTTTGGGTCGTAAATATCCCTGCTCTTCCCAGTTTTGGGATTCTTCATGTTCTCTGACTTTTCACCGTCATTGTGGATTTAGGCTCGAACTGCTACAGCTGTTGATGTTGTACTGGCTTTCTGTTGAAGACTTTCAGGTGTAAGTTTATCCTGGTTCACTTCTGGCATAGTAGACTCATGGACGGCGATATCTTTGTCTCCTGCCCTTCCTTTTGATGATTCAGGGGTCCCCGAAGATGTAATACAGACTCCTTCACAGTCTCCCTCTCTTCATTTAAGTTGGTCTGTGGATCTTTAGCAGTCTTGGACCAGGAAGCAATTACTCGCACTGCCTCCAAAAAAATACGATCATCTGTTTTAGCATCTTGCAGCAAGTCAATCTGATTTTAGGATAACGCCCCCATCTCTTTTTCTCTTCCTTTTTTCTCTCTGAAAGATTCCACGTAGATCAACTTTGAGTTCATCAAGGCGATTAAGGTAGTTTGGTCCTTGTAATTTTCGCTCATATTTGAATATAATTTTAGGTAGGGTGCTAAGGATATTATACTTGTGAAAGGATTGAGGCTTAAATGTTTGTTGCCCATACCGGGTGTCTGGCTTGGTTCTCTATTGCTTCCCTGAGATATTTTGACCCAGGAGTTGTCTTTTTATTTGTCCTCTGGGGCTCCTGCTCAAAATTGGAGACTACGGTGGACTCCAGTTCAGAGCTGTCTACTTCACTGGTGGATTCAGTCCTACACCGTGCATCTGGCACTTGAATGTTTGTTGGATGGGACTGCTCTCCTTGGTCGAGACTATCTTTTAAGAGGCTTGTCTGGGTGTCCAGATTCTGACGGTTCCCAAGTCTTAATTTTTTTTGCGGATATTTGGGTTGCCTCTTCAAGGTCTTCTCTACAATCTCCCTTGAGGCGTTTCCCCATTCTAGGGCTAGAATTCTGGCAAACTCGTAATGCCAGTTGTGCGATTTCTTTTGTGATATGGGCTGCCTGGGCTGAGATTTCTTTAGCCTCCTGGGATAATGATCTCTTGTTGGGACAGGATCCCGAATGGTCCCACTGGACCCCCCTGGCCTCTTTTATGGGATCCTGATCTGACCAAGGGAGTTCTTCGCTCGTGAATGGCCCTGAAGGAGGTCCCTCGTATGTGCTGGGTATCCGAGTTTGAGTGTCCAAAGCCAGTATGCGATTTAGTGGCTGCGGCTCTCGGTTCGAACAAACTCCGAAATCCATCTCAGGGCTCTGTGATTCGTAGCCCTTCTGGGAAAGGGCTGCTGTTTTAGGCTTTAATGACTCTGCTATGGTTGTGTCCTCTTCAAATATGAGATCATTTGGTATCACAAACCTGTTTTTACTTCTACTTTCTATGTCCAGATTAGAAGCCTCAACTTGCTGCGAGTCTATAGTGGTATTATTCAGGTAAAGTTCCACCGAGACCGCCAAAGAAGAAACGAGCACCGTTCCATTCGGACTTGAGGGTGTTGTGCTACTTAATAGATCTTCGTCAGAAAGGTCACCTGACAGTTTAGCCAGAGCCCCGTTCAGATTATGGGTTGAAATCAAATTTCTGTGGGAGTCTGACATCGTAGATGGGTCCTTCCCATTTGGACAAGCTGATAGGGAGTCGGTACCTTGCATGACTTTAGATTTAAAATGCCATTTTAGTTTTCCTAAATCGGAATTTGAGTGGCTTCTCTTTTTGTCGGCAGGCCTGCTATTTGTTCATTATTCATCGTTTTACTGGAAGTGGGTGGCATGTTAGTTGACACAGTTCCCTTCTTGAAGAAGTGATAACGATTTTGCCGGCAACTAATCCTTAGGTGCTGGAGAAAGCCCATCTTCCATGAATCCCCGCATCATTTGATCAGAAAGTCCTCCTTCCTCCAATTGATTTGCGGACGCCAAACCGTCCATTGTTAGAACCTGTGGTAGTCAGTACGGTGTTTTAGACTCCACGTCCTCCGATAAGGTCTGCTTGGGAACTGGGGCCATTGATTTAGTCTATGCCACGCTGGATTGGTGGGGAGGGACTATGCGTGTGGGTCTGATGGGGCTTCTGGCACACCTTGGAGGCATGTACAAACTCAGGGACAGAAGGTTTGGAGTTTAAATGTACCTGCGGCCTGGTACGCTGTAGACCTCTGATCCAGTTCCATATCCATACGTCTTTGTTTCAATTCTCTCTTCTTGTGGCACTCGAACTCTCACTTGTGCAAACTCTCTCTGTAGTCCCCAAAAGCTTTGCCTTTTATGCAAAAAACCATTCATTCACAGTCCTACAGCTGTCAATCACACAGACAGCCACCGCCCAGTTGGAACTGATTTTGGCCAGGCATGCCTACAAACAAAGGTCAGTGACGTGTCAGGCTCCTCCCTCACTTCCTGTCTTCCCAGACACAGTGGAGCCTCGGTGGGATTCCGGGCCGAAGCCCACCGAAGGCAAAACACACAAAGGACTCGGACCTAGTTTAAACATTGTAAAATCCCAGAAGGTACTGGGGCCATTTTGGAAAAATGGTCACCCATGGGTACTGTACTGCAGCTGTGAAATCAGTCTGCTAGTACCCTGCACCAAAGGTAGTAAAAAGTAACCACTGCCACCAGCCATTCAAGTTAGTTAGTGTAACAAAAAGTTACATGAGAAGTGGGATAAGGAGTTACTGTGTAACCCCCCACCACTCCACATAGGGTGCTGGACCCACAAAAGAAGGGTAAGTAAGATAACAATATCACTGTTGTTGGGAACGGTAGTTCAGTCAAGAAAATGTATTTAAACACTGTACAGACAGTGCTGTGTCAATATAAAAAAGCAGATGCCTATGGGGTTTACCAGACTCCATTAAATAGTTAAAAATCCAAGTCTGAGAAAAACACCCGAGTGAGGGGCACAAAGTACTACTCACTTAGGAGGTGAAAAATCAAAAAAATCCCAGATTCTTGCAAAAGCTGAGGGTCTCTAAGGTTAAAGGGAATAAGCACAGAAACTGAACATTTTCCCTAACATGCCCTATCCACCCTTTCCCATGGCACTGCAGTGGGTGGGAGAGGGTGTCAACTATTTTCAACTGTTAATGGTCAGATATTCCCATGGACAAGCGCACGCCTATCATTCATAATATCAATGACTCCATCTACCCTCGGTGTTGTGCTCCGAGACCCCCAACCGGCCCATTGAGTCGGGGTTTGCTCAGAAGCACTTTAAGACAAGATAACAGCACCCGTGAGATGGATGGGGGTGCAGATGTATTACTCCAACACCAATCAATGAGGACAACTCAACGGTTTAGCAAAGGGAGTCCGTTTAATGACGAGTACAAAAAACAGGGAGTTATGAATATCAGCAATGGCGCGATCTTCCTTCTCGCTTCAACTCCAATGAACTTCATAAAAATCCTAACATTTATACTAAAAACTCCTCATCCTTGACGTTTAACACTCAAAAGTTAACATGCAAGTCTATTGGTTCGGATAAGGTAACTTTACTATAGGTACTATATCTGTATATGGTAACAGAGTGCGGGGATTGGGTAAACACTGTGAGGTGGACATCTAGGCCCTTCCTTCAAAAATGACTACTGCAGACGTCACTAAAAGTACAACGTCCCATTGGTTCTACTAACTATAGGACCCTAGATTACTTGGTCCACTGTGATTGGGTTGGCACCAACCCCATGCATACTTTTTCACTTTGCTTAGCAGCACGAGGAATGGTCAGCCAGGGGTGCCCCTCAACTCACCCTGCATTCCTCCAATCAATCATCACTTTAGTGGCTATGTGTCAATTATTTCGCTGTGGTTGGCCTCGAGACTGCATCTTCTGTCTAGATATCTTCTCCTGCCTCACAGCCATGTGTAGGTGTGGGAGGGTCTTACTTCTGTTCGTTTGGCTGGTCACGTGATTCAGACACTGTGGATTTGCTTTTTCTTCAACAATTAGTGTATTTGATTTTATGTTCACCCACCACCTGCCTTTGCCTTCTTATCTTGCCCCTTCAAAGCAGTATATTCTGGTCCTTGCTTCAGTTAATTGTAGCTACTGCTCGTTCATTTTGATGGATACGACCTTCGTTTCCTAGGCACGATTTACCTCGGCTGAGTTTCGTTTCTGCCGCTCAGCTCCTGATGTCGTTGAATGTGAAACCTTTCTCGAATGGCCTTAGTAATTTTTGTTGATTCTGCTTTTTGTGCAAAGTGGAAGTATACTTCATATAAAGTGCTTTATTTGAGGTAGATATGTATATGGCACTTGCCCCACTATCCCTCTACTAAGCATAGCAAGCCGTACGATTCCATTAGCTTTCTTGAGGTTCCAAGCATATGTACACGTGTAAACTGGTCAAATATCTTTGCCATGCTTACAGCTTTCATTTGACATCGCCTCCACACTCTAATCCTCTAACTCGAACACTCTGATATCCTTATGCAAGGCGTTTTGTCTCTTTGTCATTCTCTGGTCATCATTTCTTTTATAGATTTCTTCAGGACTGTATTTAGATGATCTTCATTTCGTCTCATTTGTTGATATGGCTTTCTCAATGGGTACCTTACTCTCCATGGTTTCCTTGGTACCGGTACTTCAATGGGCATCGTTCTTCTGATGGGTATTGGGCAGAGCCCCACCGCGGCTCTCTGCTGGTTTATTTGCTGATCATACGTCGCATATCTCGGTGTGAAGGTTCCTGGTACTTCAAAATGGACGGTTGGAGTGCGGGCTGTATTTGGGACCTCCTCTACAGTTGTGTTCACCACAACCTCATCAGGTGAAATTTAAATAAGAATGTGAAAGATGTCATTACCAACAAAAGGTGCCATTGAAAGGGTATCCAGTGTCAGGCTCATTCTGGCCCTTAAATATTGCAACAGATTTGTAAGAAAATCTAGTTTAAGCATGGTAACTCCTTAGTGCATTATATTGCTCATTCAGGAACGGCATACTCTTGTGGTGTCCATCTGCCTGCAGGGTACCTACTTCCCCATCCTCAGAAAGGGAAAACACAAAACTCCTGAGGAACGTGGTAGGCAACTGACATTATCCATTCAGTGATGTGCTCTGGCCGTCAATATTAGTGAAGGAGCAGCACACAGTGGTTGGTTAGTATATATCCCGATGGCTCAGCAAGTGTGGGAGTAGTTACAGGAAAGAATAGAGCTTTAAACATCACTTTTCTTTTTAAAAACATTTGTGATTTTTTTTTTTAGAACTTAAATGGCTTCTCTCGACAATGTTGGATCAGTTGCTACTCGGTGGCAAATTTGATATGGGTCAAATCTTGGTGTGGCTGTTGCAGGAAAGTATTCCTGGGCATGGCATGTGAAATTGTGACAAGCCAAGACTGGACTCTTAGGAGGGGATTGTAGCGCCTCTAAGTCGCTTATTGATGTGTTTTAAAAGTGTTCATTTTAGAGGGAGGAAACCCCATAATCACAAACATCCCTTAAAATATTCCTTTCTGTTTTTTCCAATCCCTTTTTTTATTTTAGTTGACCTTTCAGTCTGACAACATTTCATCCAAGTACGGCTCTTTGAATCTGTTACTTAGTTCAAAAAGACCACTTCTCTTCAGCTTCGGAGTCTCCCTCAGTCTCTAATCTTCAGCCCTATCCTATATCCCGTTGCAGTGAATACAGTTGTGATACTTCACCCTGGAAAGGATGAAATGACTCCCAAATGTGAATGTAGTGACAATCACTATTGCGTACTACTATATTAGCCGCCTTGGGGATGCTTGCTACAGTAACCTATATCCAACAGTCGTATCTCATGCCAATTGCCATATATGCACCTTAGAACTTCACTATTGTCGCTTAACTCCGGGTAGCCTAGAGTGACCCCCCCTGCATTGAAGGTCTGTGGCCTGCATTAGTTCTACTTCCTTTTAACAAATATTTATGCCACTATCCTCAATATCGGCGTTACATTTCTGATCATCACCTTAAATGCCATTATCGCCTCACTAGTTGATATCACCCGTCATCTTAAGACCCAGCTCTTACTTGCCAAGACGCCGACACAAGCAAAGAGGTCTTGTCACCATGTCCATTCAAACAAACAGTGTAAACTGGATTAAGCCTACCAAATTCCAACCACCTTTGATAACTCCGGACTGGACTAAGCCTACCCTATTCCTACCACCCCCCCCCCCTTGAAACCTTTGACCATACGTACACCTATCAGAGCCTCCAAAGCTCTGCAAGAATCTAACGCCTTTAACAACTACAATAACCCTGTTATCAACTCACTAGGAGAAACCTTCAGTAGACTAGACACCACCCTAGCGTCTCAGAATGTCTCCCCCCATACTGGTGCCCAACCTCCCACGCCTTACATCAGTCAAATGCTAGACTTGGCTCCAGATTGGGCAAAACGTACACAATACCATCTGGCCTTCCTCCCAATAATAGCCAATCACAGGGTCTGAAGAAAGCCTTACCTAAAATCCACAAAATCCTCAATAGAGCTAGTCTGATATCTACTACGTCTGTCATCAATGCCCAAAGCAACACTCCTACATTAATCAAAGGGGCAATGATCAATGCTAGATCTCTGGTTGCTCATGCAGCAGGCATTGCTGATTTGATTATTGATTAAAAAAATGGATTTCCTAGCAATAACAGATACCTGGCTACATGCAGCTGCAGGCCCATCCCTCCTAATTGCTACTCCGGACAACTATACAATCCTTAGATCTGATAGAGAATCCGCTAGAGGCAGCAGGATTGCATTTATTGCAAATCTACCCCTGGGACCTCGAATTTCCACACACTCCCCTGCAACGTCAAGCGAATCGCTGACGGTTAAACCGCCTCTCACCAACTCGTGCACTATAACGGCTCACTTGATTTACAGACCTTCTGGACCCATCGGCTCCTTTGAGGAAGATGATATCCTTCTATCCACTAATACTAAGCCTTCTTCGCAAACCCTAATATTAGGTGACTTTAATCTTGGATTCAACAACCCTAATGATCAACCTGCCTTGGCTATGGCGAATTCCCTGGCTGAACTAGGCCTTACACAAAGGGTTCTTCACCCCACGTATGAAAAAGGAAGAACCATAGACTGGGTAGCTGACCTCAATTGTGAAACGGCCATAACCTCTATTGAACCGTACCCTTGGACTGACAATTCCCTACTCCCCTTTACTATCCAAGATTCTGCACTTCCTAATAAAGACAACTTTATTGCTCCACCTATTCCTACCAGAAACAAAAGGAATATCACAGTGGGCAAACCTGGGCCCTTTCTCAGGCCCATACTTAATCCCCTACCTACCTCCTCTGATCCGGCAGAATTAGTAGAACTGTACAAAAATAGTATCGCCCTAGACAAAATCGCACCTCTAAAATTTTGGAGGGGGCAAACCAAAAGCACACTTGAATAACTGGTTTACGCCCAAACTAAAAAAGCTTTGCGGAATGAAAAAAGGAAATGTGGAAACCACTTGGAAGAATAACCCTACTTCAGCCAACAAGGATAACCTACTCAAAATCATAGCCAACTACAAAGCAGAAATTCTTCTAGCTAAACGCGACACCTATAACGATAAGATTGGCAAAGCCAGCTCTAGTACTAGAGAACTCTGTTATACTAAGAGAACTGGAATCTTGAATCTTCCACCCCTCCAACAGACAAGTGCAATAAGGACAAAACTTGGTGCACCAAGATCCAAGAGGCATTAGATAACAAGATCGCTCTTCTCCAAAACAAAATAGCTACAAAAAAACGCAACCTTCCAACTCAAATAAATATCTTGAAATCCTGTCCTAACTCTCCTAAACCTCTACAGCAATTTATATTTACCCAAGTGTCCACCCTAGAAGTGGAAAATATTATAGCCTCACTCAAACCATCCAGATGCCAGGGAGATACTTGCCCAGCATCTACAATCAAAGAAGCTGCCAGTGAACTAATCAACTCATCTTTCCGCACACAGTGTGCCCACTAACATGAAGTACTCATGGGTACTCCCACTTCTTAAACTCTCCCTGGAATCTAGCATCCCTACAAACTATAGACCTATCACAAGAGTCCCCTTTCTATTGAAGATTATTGATAAAGCAGCCTATATCCAGATACAATCATATTTAGAGACCAACAATCTACTAGGACTTATCTGACTTCAGACCCCAACATGGCACAGAAACAGCTCTGATTGACCTGAAGAACCAGATTGACCACCTGAAAGATCCTCTTAGTCCGATTAGATCTATCAGCCGCTTTTGATCTGGTTGATCATAAGGTGCTTTGTAATCATCAACAGCGGCCCATTTCTCCACAGAAGCAACGGCATGGATCCAATCTTTCTTGAATAACAGATCTATGAAAGTCTTCTCACCATTGGCAGCAGCTGAACTATCCCCAAAACTTGCTGAGTCCCGCAAGGATCCTGTGTATCGCCTACAATGTATAATGTCTTTACCAAACCATTGTTTGATGACTTGGACCTTCTGGGTGTCACCTACACAAACTATGCAGATGACACCCAGATCCTCATACCTCTGAATGGCGACTATGACCAAGATATGGCACTGGTTAACAAAATGTAGCTCATCATACAGGCCTGGATGGCCTCACATGGTCTGTGTCTGAATGATGAGAAGACTGAGTTGCTGCTTCTAGCTACACCATCCAATCGGAAGAAACTTAGTAATCAATACATTTCTTTTAACATCGATGATAATGGCATCAACGTGGCGAAGGAGCTAAAAACCTTGGAGTTCTACTTAGACTCTTCCTTGAGCTTGCGCAAACAAGTCAGTGCTACGGCGACAGCTTACACTTGTAAGCTGATCCACGCCTGTAAACCCTTTCTTTCTACTGAAAGCTGCATTACGCTGGCTAGAGCTCTAATACTTTCAATACTAGACTATTGCAACGCACTGTATATAGGTGCCACCAAATACATTGTCAAACTCCAAATTCTTCAGAACAACACACTTAGAACAGCCTTGGGTATCTCCAGAGGACAACATATCTCATTGTTCATGCAGAATAATAATTGGCTTTCCATCAAGGATAGAATACAACTTAAAACCTACAATGTCTCAACAACTCAGCCCCTCAATACCTAACAGAAATATTCACCAAAAATAACTCTACACGACCTATGAGGACTTCTAATTCCTTCTGCGTAAGAGTCCCCAAGTTGAAATAGAAAAAAGTAGGCGGCAGTAGCTTTCCCATCATGGCTGCCCAACTTTAGAACTTGCTACCTACTACCCTAAGAGCAGACCAATCCTTCTACAATTTCAGGAAAAATACCAAACATTGGCTCCCCTCCAAAGACCTACCACAACTTTAGATGTCCGAAACTAGGACCTTGTAAACAGCACTTGTGCTGTATCTGTATCTCTGTAAATAACCTTCTGTATATATTCTGTTTTATGATGTACTGAAGCTTTGTTTGCACAGTCCCATTATGTAATCTTACCTCTAATATAACATTGTAATTCTATGTAATGTAATTGAAAATTCTTGCAATGCGCCCTTAGTTATTTGTTTCTGTATGGATGGACTGCTTTTGTGAAAGGGGTATTGGTCCCTGAAATCAGTTCTCCAAATGTAAGATATCTAACCTCATTTAAACGCAAGATATCTGTATTGATAGTTATCACTTTTAAATGTGGTTGTTGCATTTTTTATATTTAATAGGTATAAAACAGAAGGATCGCAAGGTCAGGAGAAAGAAGCGCATCTTGAAGAAGATGATGAGCTGTGGAAGCAGATTCGGCACATGCACATTGCGGATGTTGCAGTGTATGTAGTGACATTTACACTTATCCGTTGTACTTTTAAGTTTGTCTGCTTTACTAATTGGGCTTTTATGTTAGTTATTTTCCTTTACAGCACACGACAATAGCACCACCATGTTTTAGAAAGGGATTTCTATACAATGATTATGGACCCAGGCAACAGTTGCATAATCTATTTTTAATCTGTAGTATAGGCTTGTCTTTTTGAAATGGTTTGATATGGGCCGATTTATTTTTACACTCTGCTTCTCTGTACGTTGCTTAAGTGCAGCAGTTTCATGCCACTTGGGCCAAGTTTCAGTATGG
This sequence comes from Ambystoma mexicanum, assembly GCF_040938575.1. NCBI lineage: Eukaryota > Metazoa > Chordata > Amphibia > Caudata > Ambystomatidae > Ambystoma > Ambystoma mexicanum. Next base: position 1,119,843,910 of record NC_090922.1, on the reverse strand, counting down.
ATGCTACAAAGGTTTCATCAGAGTATTTTCCTCCTTTTGGGGCCTGTGTCAATTGACTGTCGCCTTCATCTTGCATAATGGTTTCTACACAGTGAGCGCTTCTGCATCCTGCCTATCAGCCTACCTGCATTCTATTGCAGAGCACTTGCAAAAGCGTTGGCAGGTGGAGGGAAGCAAACCAATAATTATTGCTGTTGGGCAGTCAGGCGGCCTGGTGGCTGTCTCCATAAGTCTGTGCTTCAGTCCCCATGATAGTTTGATATTTAAACAACCCGAGAGACCGTTGATATTTAATTTTCAAGGCATGCTGGCCAGTAGTACACAAGTTGTGCTTTCAGCGGTAGTAAATATTGTGATTCTCCTGGACGGCGAGTGCTACATTGGCCCCTGTCATCGCGCATAAAGCCATGGTTTGTCTGTTTTTATTACCCAGCCCCTCACAAACGGTCCACCAGAGACACTGGGCAGGGTCTTGGCTCAGTGCTCTGCACAGCGAGTTTGCCCAACATCTGGGAGACAGCAGGGTAATTTCCTTTGATCCCTGCAGACTGGGCATACTTACTTTGAGAATTCAGTGGAAAAATAAGAGAAACCCCCTTAGGAGTGAAAACGTCACTCCATTGGAACCTGCTATTGCTACATTTTTACTACCAGAAGATCCTGCTATGGTTGGCACAGATAAGGGAAACCTTTCCTCTTTCTTCCCCTGAAGCCACGGAAAACGATATTGCAGGTCAGTTGGGGGTACAATCTCTTCCTTGGCGATAGCAGCTAAAATGAATACCATTGACTGTGATATATCTGGTCCAGTTTTATCTCAAGTGGAACACAACATGAACACCTCTGTATTTGAAGCTTGTGTGAGTTTGGAAAATGAAATCCAAGCAATTGAAAGTATACAGGACCGTCTCGGTGTGTCCCCATGCCCATTTAGAATGCGAGGCTTCCTGTGAAGAAATTCCTGACTCACTTGTACCGGCAACCTGTATTTCTAATGATGCCCCAGTGACAAAGGTTCCGTTCCACAATGATGACTCCAGCTATCATGCCTCCGGGTGAAAGCACACTTGCAAATCTAAATCTAGTGCTGCAATCTTTCATTTGACTTTGACACGTGGCATATGAAGTTAGAATGAACTCGGGGGCACTGAACGAGATGAGGACAGTCTTCAGAATGAAACTAAGCAGCATAGTGCTGCTATTGCCTCCCCTGTTTGTAATCTGCATACCCCAAAATCTGGCGCGACATCTAAAACTGAAATTTGAGTGTCTGATGAACCTGTATCTACGGAGGTTGTGCAACCGGATGCTGGCATTTTGGTTGATCAATCCTTAAACAATGAGTCGGATTCGATTTCTCGTAGCGAAAAGAAATCTAAGATCAAACAAAATCTACAAGGAAAGGGTCACGAAAATATTTGTTGAAAATTCTTGCTGCTGCAAAGAGAATAGCCTCTAGAAAGAATGACTCTTCACAGACCTTGATGGCAACTGCCAATGCTGTAGAAAATGGTGTACACATGCAAGACGACTCTGCACTGAGGCATCCTCGTTCTCTCTGATGTACCTCACTCACTTCGAAAAATCTAAGAAGAGCAAAAAGTTGCCCAGGCCTGTTTTCTGTGATTCAATGGGACCAATGATAGCTGCTGCTGCTGGGAGACCACAGGGGGCTAACCTATGTGAGTCACTGGAAGGAGTCGTCCAGTTGGGCAAACAGAAGCCCTACAGTGACCCAGAGTCCAACGAAAAACAGAAAAAGCAAACATTTGATCATGTAACTCTGATTAAAAGTACTTTGCGCAATGGCTGGCCATCGCGATTTGAATATCTAGAGAAGGGGTCGAATGTATATACTGCGACTGCTCACTGCCTAGGAAGAGTGATGGCCAGATCCTGATTTTTTTTTTTTTAATCTTTGTTTGATGATGATTGGAACATTTCTCTAAATCGACGTAGATTGTCTAGCTCTTTTGTCCACTGTTCCGGAGTTAAGTTCAATCTCCTCATCCGATCAAAAGTTTAATTTATTTGATCGTGCTCTCCTGGGGAAATGTGCTGTTCATTTCCACTCCAATATGATTGAGAGGTTGGTGGTCGGACAGCAAGAGGAAATCCTTCTGAAAGGCTTTGAATGTGACCAGGCAGCCAGGGAGGGGCCAGCCAAAAAGACAATCAGTGGCCCAGCATCACAGAAACCTGTTATTTCGATCAAGATCAGAGGAGATATGTCCAATAAGAGTCTGATCCTCTGTGTTGGGGCTGGCTTGCTTCAGCTCTCCCAGCCTCAGCAGGATGTCGACCTGGCTTTTACGGATACAGGGCAACTCCTATGCTGAAACAACTCCTTTCTGACCAAGGACAAGAAGAGTCTCTTGGACAAATTCGCATCATCCTCTTCCAAGGGACTTGGCTCAGGACTACCCTGATATGAGATGTGTATTCATCTCATTACACATTCCCTTAGAAAAGATCGAGGGGGAGGCCTATGGGAGGACTGTTCAAAGCTCTGAAAATCAAAACATTTCATGGGACTGAGAAATTATCTATAAACTCTGATGCCATCCTGATGGAGAAGATCTGTAATATTGGGGAAATGCATCAACAAAAGCAGTCTTGATAATTAACCTTTACTTTAATCCTATAAGCATGGCCTTGGACAAAGTCCTACATGATGTTGAGAATGCATTGATAGACTGGTCTTTTAATTACTCTGATGGTTTTGTCATCTTGGCTGAAGATTTCAATTGCAAGTGTGTGGTAACGGATGGTGGTTGGGATGAGCTTGATGATGATAGTAGTGTTGCCCCGTCTATTCATTTGTCAAGTAGGGACGACTGTGGCAAGATCTGGTTCAAATGTCTTTCTAGGACCCTTTTGCAAACAAATCTACACTTTGAGGGATCTCTCTCAGGGGTTCCGACCTGGGCAAATGCTTTTTCATCATCCACCATTGATTACATTTTTCTGAAGAACTGTGTGGCTGAAGAGGTGGTTGATTTGAATATAGTGAAAACGAGCTCAAGTGACCATGCAATGTTACAACTAGTCCTGAGCCGTATGGGCCCCCAAAATCCCACCAGGTTCATGGAAGTGGGCCTTTGGTGGTTTTGGTGCAAAAGTGGGGTACGTCGCACAGAACCTTCAAAATAATAATTTAATGTATATGGTCGACTTCTAGTGGTTCATTGAAGGGTAGGACATGGTTAGGAAAACAAGAGAGCCAACGTATATTCGATTTTTATTGACATTATAAACATAAACTGTATACCCAAATGTTCATAATATAGTTCCTACAATACATCAGGTATTGGTTAAAAAGCACAAGGCATCATGGGAAACACAGTCCCTAAGACGTAACAGTGCAAATGAGCTGTTGAATCCATGCTATGAGAGAAACAGAACTTCCTCCACGTGAGACAAAGTTCACAAGGAGTAAGGCTGTGACTCTCAAAGGCATGCAATAAAGTGCAAAACAAGTGCAACAGGAATTCATCGAGATTAAAGTACACAGTGTCAACTGCAGGTTATGGGGACAAGAAGGAGCTATCAAACATGACACCCAAATATCCTCAGAATGGTTCTTTCAATGCTTTTCTAAATCTAGTCATGAAAGACTGATGGTAGTCTTCCTCCAGACAAAGCACTAAAAAATCATTAAAACAATATCTAATTCAAGTTGATAATAAATGCTGCTTGGATATCACAACGTGTTCTTGTATAGCAATATTATTCTGGCAGCAATTTTGTGATGATGCAAAGACACCCATTCTACAACAACAACAAAATATAAAACACAAAAATTAGAACTCTAAAATCCCTGACCAAACCAACCTCCCAACTCAACCAATCTGAAGTTCAATATAAAAGGCAAGGGGGAGAAAATTATATATACCGTAGACTCAACCAAATGGGAACTTGGAAATAATTTCCTGAGTGCCAAGTTCAATCCAACCACAGACATAATTAAATGTATCTGTGGAAACGAAGAGAGACAAAAGGAACTGGGATAAGTACGATCCCTAGTACGAAACTGTGAATACCCAACAACCGACAGCCCCTCCAGCATAAAGCTAAAATGGGTGCCTATAAATGTTATTGAAGTAAGAACTCGCCTATCTAAATGAACCATTGGAGTCTGAATGCATCTGGTTCGTAAAAAGTAATGATCTAGCAATCGTGAAAAGTGTCTGGCTATCCTGTTTTGAGACACTATCCTGTCAGGGCTCATGACATGAGACCTGGAAAGAGACCAAACCAGCAGAAGTTGAGAATAACACTGATTAACAGTGTCCACTGTTAACTACTCTAGTGCCATTTATTTATTTATCCAAGCAAGTCGATGGAAGGTGCATCCGACCGGAAAAGGTACCCAAGGGGCGAGCTCGTGAATTGCAAAGCAGTTATGTAATAATACACTAAATCTTATATACAGTCCCTATCAGTACATGGGTAGCAGTATTTCTCCCTTTTGATATTTTTCTATTTGCTACATCTGCTTCTATGTTTATGTATGATTATATCGTAAACCCTCAAGAAATGCTGCATGCTTATAAAATATATAATACATATTTCTCAGTCTATGTTGCCCACATTTTTTTAAAATCTAGTGCTCACTTAGATGGCTTTAACATTCCTGTCACTAAATAATAGTGTTCTAAACATAGAATATAAGAAAATAGAATAGCAATCCTTTTCGGCAAACCACACACATCAGTATGCAAATTCCTAAAAGGCATATTCCCTCACTTGAGAAAATTCTGTATGCTTATAAAGTGCATAGTAATAAGATACGCAATTTCATAAAGTGTTGTGTGCTATATCTCGATGCTATTTTCGGTTCTCATATTATAGTGCATACTGCTCATGTGCAGTATTCTTTATCCAAACACTATTCCATTACTTGATATAAAGTGTGTGGTGCTTATGAGTAATATCCTCAAAATATCTAAAATCTGAAGTATTGAGTAGGTGGTTTTGTTTGCTGACGGTCAGAATATTAAAATGCAAAAGGTGCTGTATATATAGACCTTAACCTTGTCATATGTTCTTAACACAGTAGGTCAACACTTTTATTGGATCGAATCAACATAGAAAACAATCAGAAAAAAGAAAGTATTGACCTACGGACAATCTGTAAAGATCTTCCTAAAGAAACACTGGAATGTACTGATGGTAGACATTGATCTTAAACACTGGGTACACACCCGAATATCAGCTTTTGGAAATTTAAATCCATCAAAGATAATTTGGTGAGCAGTTTTATGGAAAATGAAACCAGTAACTTGGCTCGAACAAAGAAATAAGGGATTACATAAGTGCACAAGATGCAAAGTTTGCAAATTTGCATATGATTGCACCACATATCAACATCCGGTTCTAAAGTCTATCATAGACCACAAAAAGAAGATCATGTGCAAGTCGGATTATGTTGTGTACGTATTGAAGTGTACGTGCAGTAAATGGTATGTGGGCTGCACTAAATGCAAACTAAAAATACAGATTTTGCAACATGTGAGGACCATTAAAAACCAAGACTTCTTGTATCCCACAGTGAAACATTTCTGGGAAAGCCATGATGGGAAATGTTTTGACTTTTCATTTTTTGGATTACATAAAAATTGAGATTGGACACAGGTGGTGGGGAATAGAGAAAAACTGCTTAGAGAACAAGAAACTCGATTTCTCCAGCATGGGGTCTGGCATGGATTCACATGCTCATGAATATTCCCTGTCGTCAGGCTGGGAATCCTCGGTAAAGAAAAATCAGTATCAGTTTTGTTTCTGATCCGTCTTTTGTAGTAGTAACCAATCACTGATCTCTGCGTCATACTGACCACAGCCAATGACTGCCATCTCCCTAAGCCCCGCCTCTGGCAGCCATCTTCAGATTTTTACCACACGTTCATGTGTTGGGATCCTCGTGCTATTGCTCTCGAGCTGTAGTGCATTTTCTTGCTTTTTTCATAGGATAATTCTCTCTTTTTTTCGGTCAAAAGAGCCTCAAGCTCCACCGTTTCTTTATCCGATCAACGGGGACCCGTGTCGGATTCCTCTACTCCCCTCAAGGGTGAAGATTTCGTCGAGCCACGCTTTTGGAGGACTCCAGAAGTTTCTAAGGCCCATCTCGGTCATGGCCCAGGAGAAGGGAAGCTCGACGCCCGGAAAGCTGTTGAGGGTCTGCCCTGGATGCCAGCTTCAGAATGTCTTTAAGGAGGATGAACACTCCCTTTGCCTCTACTGCCTGCATGAGGACAAGACGCACGTGGAGAAGGACTGTGCGTTTTGCGGCAATATGTCTGAGCGGACCATGAAGGACCGCCATCTGCGTCTCGCCAACTGGCTGGAAGGTAAAAGCCCGTCAGGCGAGAAGAAGAAGAAGTCCGAGTGGTCTTCTAAGACCTTTGAGGGCGCCCCGGCGACGGGGGTCCAACAGAAGGCCAAGCACCGCGAGTCCGCTGGCACCGGAAGCGCCGAACGGTCGGGCTCTACGGCTGCCAGGCAGGGCGCTACCTCCCCGGCGCCATCAACCACGAGCCAACGCTCTGGCTCGGGTAAGAGGAAGGCCGAGCACCCGGCGAAGCTCCTGGAGAGACCCCGGTCGAGCTCGAAGGCCCCAAGGAGAAGGCGGTGAGCGCACCTAAGGTGGTGAAAGCCTTGATCCACCCTGCCAAGGCCTCTATCGAGACAGTCGCGGCAGCCCTGGCTCAGCCTGTGGAGGCTACACCAGTGGAGGCGACTTCGGGGCTCAGAGTCTCCCTGCCACCGCGGAGGGAGTCCTCTTTCAAGCCCATCGACAGGACCCCCGTGAAACCTCCGACGGAGAAGAAAAAGGGGGGGCAGGAGGTCGTGGTGGATTCGGCCTCAACCTCTGAAGAGGAGCTGATCGAAGTCTTAAGCCACGGCATTGGCGTGGAAGAAGACCAGCCCGTCGGGAGGGATCCCGACGTAGGAGACGACGAGAACGTCGAGGGTGCCGACGAGGCCCCTGACCGCCCGTCGGAATCCCCTCAACCAGTGCCGCAAGACAACTCGGCGGCCATTTTGTTGGCTATACAGTCCTTATGCTCGGAGATAAGGACGAGATTGCCGTTACCACCAACGGAGGAACCGCTCCCGATGGGGGACCCGGAGCCAGGCCCTTCTGGGAGCCCTCCTCCTAAGAGAAGGATTCATCCTTCACCTCCTTTTCAACCATTGCGCCCTGCTCAGCCCTCCTCCCCGTCCATGACCCGTGGGGATGATACGGGGACGGACACGGCCGCGACGGGTACAGACGACGAGGTTTACGACGAGGATCTTCCGTCGTCACCTCCTCCCCGGGCCTCCCCGCCCGACGAGATTGGATAGTTTCATGCCATGATCGCCAGGGCATCCGCGCTTTTCCAGCTCTGCCCGTAAGAGAAGAAGGAAGGTTTCCTTTATCAACAGCGCGAGACCAAGAGGAAGATGGTCCTTGCTGTACCTCTACTGGACGATATCTGGGATGAGGGTCTCGCCCTCCTCAAGAACCCATCCACAACGCCTGCGAGAAAGGATCGATACGAGAAGAAGTACCGGGTCCCGGACACGGCCCCCTTGTGCCTTCGGCACAGCCGACCCAGGACTCGGTCGTCTCCGCAGCGGCCAGGAAGAAAGCGGGGGGGGCTTTGGCCTCTATGTCGACCTCCCCACCGGACGGCGAGGGGACACAGTCATCTCACCGGCAGCGACGATGATTAAGGCTGCAAACGCCTTAGCCATCGTAGCCCGCTATGACTGGGAGTTGTGGTACAAGATCGCCCCCCTGCTGGACTTCCTACAGGATGACAAGAGGGCGGAGGCTCTAGAGATCTTGCAGGAAGGAGAAGTGGCGTCGGACCACGCCATTACGATAGCGACGGACATCGCTGACACTGGTTTTCGCCAGTTGGGCAACGGCGTGTGCCTTAGACGGCGTGGATGGCTCAAGGCAACGGACTTCCGGCAGGACGTGCAGACCAGAGTTTTGGACATGCCATTCGACGGGAGCAACCTGTTTGGGAAAACGGTGGACGATTTCCTACAAGCCATCAAGACGGACACGGAGATGGCCCAGGCTCTTGGTGTTCTCCAGCAACGATGGCCGCCCTTTCGGAGCGCCGGAGGCAAGCAGGGTGCCTCCAAAGGTTCCGGCGGCGGATATTGCACCTACCGTCAAGCAGCCCGTTTGTCGTCACAGGAAGCCTACAGGGGACGAGGCAAGTCGGGCGGACCCCGCCGTCGTTGCCAGGGAGGAAAAGGCGGCAAAGCCTCGTCGAAGCAGGACTGAACCGGCCGTGGGGTCGGGCCCCCACCGAAGCATCCCGGTGGGAGGCCGGCTGGCGAACTTCTTCAGCGTGTGGGAGTCCACCGACCGTTGGGTGCTGGACGCCCTGGGCCAGGGTCACACGCTCGAGTTTCTAAAGAAGTGCCCGCGCGTCCCCCCCGTGGCCAGGAAGGAACATCGCGTCCCTCAACTTCTCTTGGAGGTAAAGGCGATGCTCAAGAAAGGCGCCATCAAGCTCGTCCCAAAGAGGCTTCGGGGCTCCGGAGTTTACTCAAGTTACTTCCTCGTGAAGAAGAAGACAGGAGGACGGCGTCCCATCCTGGACCTACGACCACTGAACAAATTCATCAAGGCACAGAAGTTCTGGATGGTCACCCTCCAGCACGTCTTGGGTCAGCTGGAGGAGGGCGATTTCCTGTCGTCGTTGGATTTGGAGGATGTCTACTTCCATATCCCCATCCTAAAGAGACACTGAAAGTTTCTCAGATTCGTGGTCCAAGGGCGTCACTACCAGTTCAGAGCCCTTCCCTTCGGATTGAGGTCGGCACCCAGGGTGTTCACCAAGTGCCTCGCACCGGTGGCGGCGCGGCTGCGCCTGGAGGGGATCCACGTCTACCCCTACCTGGACGACTGCCTCATCCGAGCAAAGACAAAGGAACTCGCCGCGGAGCACACAGCGAGGACCGTCCAACTACTCACGGACCTGGGATTCTCCATAAACTACGCCAAGTCCCACCTGGTGCCCGCGCAAGACGCACGGTTTCTGGGAGCGAAGCTCGACACAGTGGCGTTTCTGGCCTCTCCGTCGGAGGAAAGGACGAGGGCCATCTTGGGCAAGGTGCAGCGGATGCTGGTTGCGGACGCGGCCAGGGTGAGGTCCATCAAGTCCCTCCTCGGAATGATGTCTTCTTGCATTTATCTCATCCGCCTGTGCAGGCTTCGGATGCGCCCGTTACAGGAGTTCCTGGACGCTCGCTGGATCCAGACGACGGGCAGCTTCGAGGACAGGATCACACTCGACGAGAGCTTCCGACGACCGATCCGGTGGTGGGGCACCCGTGCGCATCTGACGGCGGGCATGGACTTCCAGACCCCGGGCCAGCAGAAGACAGTGACCACGGATGCCTCCCTGGAAGGGTGGGGAGCGCACACCGAAAATCTGCACGCGAGGGGCCTTTGACTGCCGACGGAGACGTCCCTCCATATCAACGTCCTGGAACTCCGTGCAGTGTTTTGGGCCCTCAGGTCCTTTCTTCCGTCCCTGAAGGGCAAGGTGGTGAGGATCTTCACCGACAACACCACCACCATGTTCTACATCAGGAAGCAGGGCGGTACCAGATCCCCAGCCCTGTCCAAGGAGGCGCAGGATCTGTGGCATTGGGCCGTCGCCCAAGGGATGTTTCTGGTGCCGTTTCATCTGGCAGGAATAAAAAACACCATCGACGACTAGCTCAGCAGAGAGCTGCACTCGTGCCACGAGTGGGAACTACGACAGGATCTAGTGGACCGCCTCTTCCGACGGTGGGGCACACCGCAGATCGATCTGTTCGCGACGGCGACGAACTCCAAGTGCCGGAGGTTCGCCAGCAGGTTTACCCAGCCGAGGAGCATGGGCAATGCTTTCTCGTTCCCCTGGGAGGGCCTGTTCCTATATGCGTTCCCTCCATTGCCGCTGCTGATCCGGCTCATCAACCAGCTCAAGAGGTCATGGTGCAGGAGGATCCTCGTCGCACCTGCGTGGCCGAGGCAGATATGGTTCCCGGACCTTCTGGACTTGTCAGCGTCCCCGTCAATCAAGCTGCCAGTGGACGTGGATCTTCTCTCCAGGGAAGGAGGCGCCATCCTCCATCACGACCCGAAGTCGCTGAACTTGCAGGCCTGGCTCCTGCAGCGTTAGAGTTTGGAGGTTACGACATACCGGCCGACTGCAGAGAGGTTCTTGCAAAGGCCAGGGCGTCCTCAACTCTTAAATGCTACGGACACAAATGGAAGAGGTTCTTTGTCTGGTGCCATGCACAGATTATTAACCCTCTACGGATTACGGCTCCTCAAGTACTGCCGTACCTGCTGACGCTGGCCAAGGCTGGACTGGCGCACTCTTCCATCAAGATTCATCTTGCTGCGATCTCCAGATACACCAGAACCACGGGACAGACGTCTTTGTGGTCTCATCGTCTGGTGAAAGAATTCATGAAGGGACTGTTCAGATCGTTCCCGCCGGTGAAGGCCCCGGCCCCGGCTTGGGAGCTCAACGTGGTGCTGACCAAGCTCATGGGACCTCCGTTCGAGCCTCTGCACTCAGCTCCGTTGAAGTTCTTGTCGTGGAAAACAGCATTTCTTGTGGCCATCACCTCCGCACGACAGGTGGGAGAGATCCAGGCCCTTTCCTGCAAGCCCCCGTACTTGACTTTTCACGACACGAGGGTAGTGCTCAGGACGCACCCCTCCTACATGCCCAAGGTGCCGTCGGACTTCCACCTCAATAAACCCTTGGTGTTGCCTGTTTTCTTCCCGTCGCCTTCGTCGCCGGCTGAAAGGACTTTGCACTCGCTGGATGTAGCTAGAGCGCTGAAGTTCTACGTGGACTGCACAACGAGTTTTCGGAAGACGTCACAACTTTTTGTGAACTTTGGACCTGTCAATCAGGGGAAGGCTCTCTCGAAGGCTTCCATTTCCAGATGGCTCTCCGGCTGTATCATGTACTGTCATCGGTTGGCAAACCGACAGCTGCCTGGCCGTCCGAGAGCCCATTCCACCAGAGCGATCGCAGCTACCACGGCGTTCCTATCTGGTGTGCCCTTGCTGGACATCTGCAGGGCTGCTACGTGGAGGTCGACGCACACCTTCACGAAATTCTACTGCGTCGATCGGGATTCCAGGGAGGAGTCCAGGGTCGGCCAAGCAGTGCTGCGCAACCTGTTCGCCTAAGGTGAGCCTGGTGAGGAGGTAAGAATTGCTTAATGTTGAGTTTTGGACGTAATGCTTAATGTTGAGCCTTTGCCACCTCTCGTGGTTGTGCATGTGTGTACTGCTATGTATTCTTTTATTCATGAGCATGTGAATCCATGCCAGACCCCATGCTGGAGAAGGAACAAGTTACTTACCTGTAACTGTTGTTCTCCAGCATGGGTCTGGCATGGATTCACATGCGAACCTTCCCGCCTACCCCTCTGCGGCTCTTCACTTGGTCATACTGCCACTTCACGTGCTACCAAATCTGAAGATGGCTGCCAGAGGCGGGGCTTAGGGAGATGGCAGTCATTGGCTGTGGTCAGTATGATGCAGAGATCAGTGATTGGTTAATACTACGAAAGACCGATCAGAAACGAAACTGATACTGATTTTTCTTTACCGAGGATTCCCAGCCTGACGACGGGGAATATTCATGAGCATGTGAATCCATGCCAGACCCATGCTGGAGAACAACAGTTACAGGTAAGTAATTTGTTCCATATCTGAGATTTTGAGAGCAAGACCCCTCGGGGGTCACAACATTGACTAGGAACTTTACACTTTTTTAGGAGCATAATTAATTTGATGTATATACAGATAATTCGATATTCCATTTGAAATGCTTTTTATAGGATTAGCTCTTTTTTGTTTGATGGCTTACTTCATTTGAATAGACTTCAATTTTGATAATGTTGGTTGGATAGCTCCTCCTCAAGTGGTTACTTGAGATCTCCAGATTTCTTGAAGTACAATTAACACTTTTTAATTACCACATGAGTAGGTTAACTCCATATCCAATTTTGGTTGTTCGTGTAGTATTATATGCAAAGAGGTGTAGAATTTGCTCTCCTTTTATATCTGATTTTAATTGTTTTCATTGTTTGAAGGAATTCAATGGGTTTTTTAGATAGCGCTGGTTTTGGCACAATGAGTTTCATACATGCTTATGGAGAAAGATTTTCTTAGAAAGCACTGATTATTCAAGGGCTTGTGAGGAAGAATAACAGCGTTATATTTGCAGGAGAGGTGTGAACGTAAGGTGGGGAGGAAAATGAGCGAAGAGACACCAAGCACTCATATGGAGGGGCAGGTGGACACGGGAAGATGTTGCGCGCATGTTACTTCTAAGGTAGTGGCCAGTGTTTCTCATGCTCCTTGATTATAGCTTCAAAAGCACTTCGAAGTTGCTTCCCCTTGCAGAGTGGTGTGCTGCATTATATACAGAGGACTGTTGTCTTCAAAAGATATGGATCAACAGCCTCTTTTATTACTTGCAAGGTAGCTGGTGGGATTTTGTGTCCCAAAAAAGTAGGCTCTGTGGTTACAGTACTAGTTGGGGCATATGATGTGGAGGAAGAGAGGCTACTACTTGCCAAGAAAAGAACAATCTTTCTGAGAGCATTGCGGCCGTTGGATTTGGTTTTGGTGGCGCATGGAGGTGGTCCCGTAGGAGTAAGGTACAGGTAGTCTGCAACTAAGTACAAAGTTGCACTCACGGCATTTCACTTTTGTGGCTTTTGCCTTTGGTACATTCCCAACAGTGTTACAGACCGGCCACACCCATGATCTCTGGTTCTAGAGGTAGGCACTTCCTCTACCTCATATTCTTGGTTCTCGTCATTGTCTTTGGAAATACTGCGCTTTATTTGTTGTGTGGGTCCTTCAACTGGTGGTGGCTCTTGGGGTGGAAGGATGGCAATAGCCGATGCCATTTTTAAGATACATAGTTCCTCCAAGTATGTGCTTTGTACTAGATTGTTGATGGATAATGAGTAAGAATAGGTGTAGGCGCTGTGCAAGGGTGCATTTTGAGCTTGAAAGTTCCTAAATCAGTAGAAAATGCAGTGCCGAAATGTCCTTGTTGCAAGGACCGGAACGCGAAGTGCAGACACGTTCATGGAGACTTTATGCCGCACGTTAGCGCATGGTCACATGGCACTGTCCGGAAAGGTCTGCGATGTCAGATGTTCGCGGACATCGACAGAAGCAAAAACAGTGGGAAAAGTAGAGAAGTGTTAACAATGATGTTAGAAGGTGGGAGATGGCAGGTGAAACTTTGTAAAAAGGACAACCATTTTGCTATTTTGGGCTAAGTATGATGTTAATAAGTTGTAGGAAAATAGCAGGCACTGGAACAGAAACCATGAAATTCTCTGAAAACATTTTTGTTAAAGGGACGTTAGGGTTAAGTTGCACTAACAAAAACCTATGAAATTCGAAGAAAAAATGTGTTAAAGGGACGTTATGATTACAAGTAAAACCGAAAAACCTCAGAAATTCACCAGTTATGGTTAGCTAAACAACCATAACTTGCGCCACCAACGTGCACTGCTAAGACTAACACCGAGGACATCAAAGATGCCATCCCAGGAGACCACTTGGGGGCGTGGACCGCAATGGCAATGGCCACCTGATTCAAGACTCCCATCTCGACGGAGTGAAAAGAGATGATAAAGAGTGGGTTTTGACACCCTGATGCTTCCGAGAGGAATAAGCTGCCACAGAGCCTGGGGGCTGCCTAGAAAGGAAGGATTCCTGCAGCGGGTTGAGAGCGGTAGCACAGAAAGGGGAAGCCTGCTGGTCCCTGAGCCATGCCATGAAAGAAGGGCCTGGTCACCTCAGAGATTAATTGAAGGCTGCATGAAGACCGGTGAGCTGGTGGAGGGCCCGGGGCCGCCTACGTATGGACCAGCGTGGGTGGGCAGCAGCCAAATGACGGTGTGATCGGCCAAGCACCAGACAGTATAAAAGAGGAGTGTTGCGCGGGAGGGGCTCCGCGCCACGTTGCATCACCGGCCTAGGCAGGACCAGTGAAATCTGAGGGCACGGAAGGCTCAGCAGAAGTTGCATGAGTGGAACCCGTGGCTGCTCCGAGTTCGGAAGAGAGGGGTCGTTAACCGAGATATCGGCACCACAGCAGAGAGTCCAGGCCAGGAAAGGGCTGGTAGCAGAGGCGGGAATTGTAAGGGCGCTGTGGGCAGTCGAGTTACCTTCAAACCTGGCATTGAGAAACTAAAGAGGAAAGGAAGGACACAAAGTGGGACACAATGACTTGGTGCATATAAACATTTCATTAGCCCCCAGCGCAAACACCTACAGCCCAAGAAAGGAAGCATAGCCCCTACAGAGGACTGGTCACCGTCAGGGGACAAAGCAGTGATAAGGGCACAGGGCGAGCTACAAGCGGGTGGTAGCACAGCACCCACCCTCCAAGGATCCAGAGATTACCACCAAAGTGACGGGTCCAGGGGCCCTGACTAATTACAGTAATAGAGTGCACCAGAAGAGAGAGAAAAAAATTTGGAGGGTGCAGGAGGTAGCCACAGGTGTCCCGAGTCCATTGGAGTGCTGCTGGAAGCGGACAGCAGTGCTGAGTCTGCCTATGCAACACAGGGGATCCCCTCCACCACCTGGAACAAAGCAAGCCTGTATGCCTCCCCACCTGCCCCCCACACCCTCCGCAAGGCAGGGCGAGAGGAAAAGAAAATACGCTGCCAACACGCCCAGAAACCCCCCCGAAACAACAAGGGGAAACCTAGAAGCAACAGTGGGAACCCCGGGGACCCTGCCCAAGAACCCAACCAGCACCCTAACCAAAATCGGGCAAAGGAAGAGCAAAGCCACATTCTGGGAGAAGCTTGGACAGACCAACAATTTAGGAGGGGCCAGATTCTGGCGGAGCAGACCAATAGTATGAATGTGCAAACGACAAAGGAGAATATTGCAAGTATTATGTCGGAGATACGCGTGCTGCGGGCAGACATGCAAGTATCCATAGCGGAAGTCAGGGGGAAGGTGGAGTCAATAGAAAGCAAGGTGGAAAATTTGGAGCATAACCAAATCAATACTGACCTGATGGAAATTAAGCTGAATACCCAAATGACAGATATAGAAATGAGTGGAAGAACTCGCCCTTGAAATGGACGATATGGAGAACAGGGAGAGGAGGTCCAACCTAAGAATTATAGGCCTTCCAAAATCGGACAGGGAAACGCCAACCATGGTCGAGAGGAAAGTCCAGGAAATAATAAATCACATATTCTCAGCAGAAGGGGGCCAAATGGTACGATTGAAAGAGCCCACAGAGGAGGCCGGGCTTTTGCAGGAGGTCCAGGGTCGATAGTGGTGAAATTCCTAAACTATATGGAAAAAGCGGAAATAGTGCCTTTGACCTCCCCTTCGAGTGGAAAGGAGAAGACTACCGCGTTGTCACCCCAGAGGAGGCTAAGCAGGTGCTCCAGCACCTAACGGAGCACAGTGAGAGATCCCCGACTGGGCCCAGCAAGAGCTAGGGGCCGGAAGAGCAAGAGACCGACAAGCCCCTTCTGTGGCGGAAGAAATCCAAGGTGGGTAGAAAGTATGCCAAGTTAAGTCCAGAATCCAGCAAAACCCTCATGAGGGCACAGGACATTGGTGAATTGCAAAAAGAATCAAAGTTCACATATAAACAGATATAGAAGGGAGTCGCATTAAAGTGCCTCTGTTAAGGTCTGGTCCGAAACCTAGTGGCCCTCGATCTTCTGAGGGCGTCTCCAAGTAAGGAACCTAGGTCAGGCACAATGACGGCCACGGTTCAGTTGGCTGCGGCCCAGTTATGGGGCAGTTCTATGCCCACAGTTTGTTTCGAGGGGGGGGGGGACACAAATTGGGACAGGTAAAATGGGGCACCTCAAATCAGTAAACGAAAGGCGGAATTCTGGGTGTGCGGGGGGAGGAAGTCGTAAGCGAGGTGGGAAGAGCATAAATTAGCCCTGCTTTCTGACGACATTATGCTTTACATCTCGGACCCCAGCACATCCATGCCCAGTCCGATAGCCCTGATGAAGGAATTTGGTAAATGGGCAGGTCTTAAGATGAATGGCAAAAAATCTTCCCTCTTCGAGTATAAATCCCCGATGACCCCCGGCATAGAAACGAGATCTGCAGGAGAAATCCCACCTACTCTGCAAGAACTGAAATCACTAAAAACCTTGAGGACCTCTATATTGCTAACCCCCCGCTGCTCTGTGAACCAAGGAAGGACCTGGAAAGGTGGAACAAGCTCAATGTACCTTGGTTACATTGAACCTGAACGCCATAAAAATTGTGGTACTGCCCAAAATCTTATACTATGACCATATGCTACCAATTGCTCCACCCAAAGCGCACTCCGCGGAACTGCAAGAAATGTTCACGAAATTCCTGTGGCAAGGAAAGAAACAGTGCATCGCCTACAGCATCTTAATCCAGCCAAAGCAAAAAGGAGGAGTTGGCCTACCAGACCCCTATACATACTACAGTGCAGCGCAGTACCGTGCTCTTGCCCCACACCTAAGCAATGGATCGCTATTGAATGCTACAGGCTTAGACAAGTGTCTCGGAGAATGACTATGGGCCCCGGAAAAAGCCTTCCCTAAGAGCGTGCTGAATCATGTGGCAATGGGCCCCCTTATGAAGATCTGGTGGAATAGGAGCAAAATGAGAGGCCTGACAACCTGACCCTCGCCACTGAGTTGTATCTGCCCTCCCCCCCCCCCAGCCCCCACCCCAGTCAGAGACAAAATCCAGGACCCAAATAGATACCAGACATGGTACGAGGGCAGGCTAGAAAGAGTGGGACAACTCGTAAAAGTGGGAGGCTGTATAACAATCCAGGAATTATAAACGGGACTACAACAAGGGCCACTGAATGTGTTTCAATTTCTTCAACTAAAGGGGGTACTCTCTGCACTGGTATGGAAAGACAAACTGCAAAGGAATTTTACCACCTTTTGAACGTATACTCAACGAAACGCAAACAAGCAAAGGCCTCACTGCACGCCTCTACGGGTCTATGATAGCAGAGAAACGAAACGACCTCGAAGGCCTAAAGAAGAGGTGGGAGAAAGACATGGGCCCACTAATGACAGAGCAACTCCCGGGAAGTATGTGTTCCACGGCGCAAAAAACCTCAATCTCAGCGCAATACAAATTACATGGTATTAAACTGAGGGTAATCGTGTGGCAAATTGCACCCTGAAGAATAATCTGGATGCAGCAGATAATGCAGGTGCCATGCATGTCTACGACAATCCGGCTTCAATCTTGAAACCCAAGCCACCTTGCTAAATATGCTGATTGAACCTAACACCTTGTTTGAAAAGGCAGTCGAGGGTTCACTAAAAAGTGCTAACGAGGATTAAGACACCCTATAGTCCATGGCACAGCTGACCAACCTTTTGTGCAGAGAGGCACATTTAATAAACACAGTTTTTGAGGACAAACGCTCAGTGGTCCTCAAACTACAACAAGAGCGGACAAGCTTTATCTTCGGGTTCCTCGCAAGGTCAATCCTCTTTGCAATTTCCAGAGGGCAAAAAAGGTCAGGCAGTAGAGGGAGATCCTCCTCCAATAGAGGCTCACCAAAGCAATGACCACCCACTCCAGGTCCCGTCCCATGCTTCTCCAGTAGGAAGTCGCATTTGCCATTTTAGCCACGCATGGGAGGGGGTCACATCAGACAAGTGGGTTCTCTCCACCATAGCGGGAGGCTATTGCATAGAACTCGTACAAACACTGCCCAACCACCCGCCAAGTCAAAGACCGACACCGCAGGAAGAGCAGCGGATTCTACTGGAAGAGGTCAAAGCACTGCTAGAAAAGGAAGCCATAGAAATCGTCCCAACATGCCAGGTAAACAAGGTTATCTATTCAATGTACTTCCTTGTGCCAAAGAAAGACCTTACAATGCACCCTGTCCTAAACCTGAGCCCTGCAAACACATATATCAAGCCACAGAAATGTCGCATGACAACGCTGCAAGAAGTAATCCCACTGCTAAAACGAGGGGACTAAATGGCAACATTGGACATGAAAGATGCATACTTTCATATTTCAATGTACACAGCGCACAGAAAATTCCTGCGCTTCTAGATAGCAAATCAACTCTATCAATTCAAGGTGCTACCCTTCGGCATATCCTCCACTCCAAGGGTATTCACCAAGGTATTGGCGGTAGTGGTGGCGCACTTATGCAGATAATCAGTCCCAGTGTATCCTTATCTGGACAACTGGCTGATAACGCCCCCCCCCCCCAAATTTCCAAGCATTATACCCAAAGATCAATCAACCTGCTGTTCCATTTGGGGTTCGCAATCTACTTGAAAAAAATCAAGCCTTGTTAA
This sequence comes from Ambystoma mexicanum, assembly GCF_040938575.1. Taxonomy (NCBI): domain Eukaryota; kingdom Metazoa; phylum Chordata; class Amphibia; order Caudata; family Ambystomatidae; genus Ambystoma; species Ambystoma mexicanum. The sequence continues at coordinate 1,119,825,529 of NC_090922.1, read as the reverse complement.
AAGTCGATCCAAACAGTTCCTACGAGCTATAATAAAGACAAGAGGGGCTAGTCTTCCCCTCATACAAGAGTTCAGAACATACTGCTGCAAATACCTCATTATCTGGTTGGTCGCCAAATAACCAGACGCAAAGCTATGCGCCTGCTCGGGATGATGGCTTCATGCATTTATCTGGTTCCACACGTGCGAATGCGCATGCGCCCAATGAGTGGTTAGCGAAACAGTGGTCTCAGGCAAGCGGTCAGTGGGACGATCTAGTGGTTGATCTAGTGTTTGTTTCACTAACATTAGTGCAAGCACTTCGCTGGTGGTCAAAGGAGAATCTGTTAAAAGGAAAACCCTTTCACAATACTTCAGTACAACGATGGTTACAGCAGACGCCACACTCTCCGGATAGGGAGCTCACTATCTGCACCACACAGCACATATACCACAGTCCAAAACCACATCGACCTCATCAACCTCCTAAAACAACTACTGGCAGGGCTCAAAGCCCTTCAAGCCTTCCAACTACATCTCTCAGGCCAAACAGTGCAAGTCATCACAGACAGCACCACTGCCATGTTCTCCATAAACAAACAGGGAGGCACACACTCTCCAAGTCTTTACAGGCTATCCCAGAAAATGTGTAAGTGGGCATTCAAGCGGAACATGCTCCCAGTGTCTCAACACGTTCTAATGGAACTCCATTCCTTAGCAGATTCTCTATGAAGAGATCCTCTACCCGAGGAACATGAGTGGCAACTCAACAAAGGAATTCTAGACAATGTCTTGTCCCTCTGCGGTTATCTTCAATAACACTTGTTCGACGCAAGTCTAAATGCACAATCCCCAGACTTTGCATCCAAGTTTCCCTAATCCGAGGGGGAACGCCCTGTGGATGAGCTGGTCAGGGAAATTATATTACGCTTTTCCACCAACACCGCTTCTGAGCAGTATAGTGCACAAGATCCACAAGGAACAAGCGACTCTAATCCTAGTCGCTCCTATGTGAGCAAGACAACCTTGGTTTCCACTTCTGCTCAAACTGGCGATGTCTGAACCATTCAAGCTCCCATGCCCCTACAACATGCTATCCTAGCACGGGGAGACAACATTCCAGTCTATGAACTTGGCAGCTTGGCTCCTGAAGTTAGAGTTTGGACATTTTAAAATTAGCCCAAAGGTCTATGGAAATCCTCAAGGAGGCACGCAAACCTAACACCAGGCACTACTACTTCAACAAATGGAAAAGATTTGTAATATGGTGCCAATCGAAGGATATAAACCTTATTGAATGTACTCCCACATACATTCTTCACTACATGCTCCACTTACTAGACTCTGGTCTAGTATTTAACTCCATCAAGGTTCACCTAGCGGCTCTGTCCGCATACACCACTTCACAAAACAAGGTGTCCTTGAGGAAAGACCCTGTTGTTAAAGCTTTCATGGAGGGAGTAAAGAACCTCCCTCCAAACCCCCCCACATCCCCCATTTCCAACCCACCTCCAGATTGGGATCTCCAGGTTGGGCATTACTTTAATTGAACTTCCTGGCTGTTTGTGTTGCACTCTGAGCGCTGTTGTTCTTTGTTCCCTCCCTCCATCCCTCCCTCGCTTCACTTCCTGGTCCGTTCTCCCTCCCGCCTCCCATCCCGCCCACGGCCCATGATTGGTGGCTGGGTGGTTTGTCTGGGACTGTGGCTACGGCCCGCTTTGCCTCCATTTCTCCACTTGCAGACCTACAGGTGAGGCCAGCATTGCTCTTGGAGCCTCCTGGGCATTACCTTAATTGAAATTCCTGGCTGTTTGTGTTGCGCTCAGTGCTGTTGTTCTTTGTTCCCTCCCTCCCTCCACTTCACTTCCTGGTCCCGTCTCCCTCCCGCCTCCCATCCAGCCCACGGCCCGTGATTGGTGGCTGGGTGTGTCTGGGACTGTGGCTACGGCCCACTTTGCCTCCATTTCTCCACTTGCAGACCTACAGGTGAGGCCAGCGTTGCTCTTGGAGCCTCATGCGCATTACCTTAATTGAACTTCCTGGCTGCTTGTGTTGCACTCCGAGCGCTGTTCTCTTTGTTCCCTCCCTCCCTTCACTCCACTCCCTGGTCCCTTCTCCCTCCCGCCTCCCATCCCGCCCACGGCCCGTGATTGGTTGTTCTGTTGTTCTTCACTGACCCTCTTAGGGCAGCCATAGGCGGCTCCAGCCTGTGTCTGTAGGGGGAGCATGTTGCCCGTCACCTCCCAGATTTAGTCCCACAGGCTTCCCTGCTTACCCCTGTCCACCTAGCAGACCCACATTTTTCTCCTGTTCTACAAATTTGCACTGCATCAGTATTTAAAATTGCATTGTGAAACCTAGACCTTTCTCCCTCTATTCAGGATTCTCAAACTTAGGTGTGTTTTTCTCCTGTTTTACAAATTTGCATCGTGATGGTTCTTTAATTCTGGGTGTCGTCTTGCCCAACTGCTCAACCGTCTCACCTCTCGCTGTCTCGTCTCGTCTTGTCTGCCTGCACCCTGTCCAGCGTCTTTCCCTAGTGTTCGTCCCTTTCCCTTCCTTTCCCCCTCTCTCCTCTCTACTCTATGGTTCCCTCTGTCTCTCCTATTTTTTCGAACTGCTTCTCTATTGACTATCCTGCCCTCCTCACTAAATCTGGTAGGAAGAAGTTTAAAAAGGACATCCTGGTCTCCAACCCAGGCCGGCCTCCCTATCGCTGACACCTATACCAGTGCCGCCTCCAGGCAAACTTTCACCAACATCCTCTTTGTCGTGCCCTCGCCAGATCTATGGAACTTACATATGGTCTCTGTGCTCTCTCCTTTCTCTTCTCCTATTAATGGTGGCACCAGGTGGGATGCCCTTCTTTCCTCCTTCCACTCCTTTAAGGTCATTAATGTTTATGTGAACGGCACATCCTGGTCCAAGGCCCCCAGGCCAACCTTCTACTCTTTGATAGACACTTCCTGCGCCTCATCAATTTCCTTTCTTCTCCTGCGGTCCCCTCTGCCCCCTCCACAGCTTCCTTGCCTCCCCCTGCTGCCTCCTCCTCGGCTACCTTTCCTTCTCCCTCCCTGCCCCCCCTCAGGATCCTTCCTTACCTCTGCAGGGCATACCTCTGATTTGTACCCTCCCCGGAAGTCCTTAAAGGACGGCAACCTTCTCCATATTGCCACTCTTAACTCTCGCTCAGCTGTCACTCTCCTACGACATTTGCCGCCTTCTGGAGGCACTTGACCTCGATGTCTTCGGTCTCACCGAGACATGGTTCACAGCCAGCTCTGTCGCAAGCTTTGACACGCTCCTCCCTGAAGGCTACAAGAACCTCTCCACGCCCAGGTAAAACCGCTCTAGTGGGGGTCTAGCCCCATCTTCCTCAAGTGGATTCCTGCCTCTGTCATTCCTACGCAGGCCTACTCCTCTTTCGAATGCCTCACCTGCAGGCTCTCTCTCCCCTAGCCATTCCCTTACTGTGGCTACTATGTCGGCCACCTGGTCAGATCTCCTCCTTCCTCACTGAGTGGGCGGACCACTCCTCTTCACTCCTGGTCTCGACCACTCAACTCCTCCTTCTTGGAGACTTCAACATCCACCTTGATGCCTCCTGTCCTCCCTCTTGATTCTTTTGTGATCTCTGCGACTCTCTCTCTCTATTCTCCCCTCACTCACTCTGCAGGGCACACTCTGGAAGCTGTGATCTCCTCAGATCTGCCCCCTTTCTGTCCCTCTCACCACTCCTCTCTCCTGGAGTGATCACTTTCTCCTTTCCTCCCTTCTCACCCTCTCCACCCCTCAGGCCAAGCCACCTCCATCACTGCCACCCACCTTCTCGGTCATCCGACCCATGAAGTGCGTGTCAGTTGAGGCTTTCGCTGACACTTTCTCACCTCCCCCTCCCCCTATGGCTGACTCTCACCCTGACACGGCCCTTTCCATGCTCCACTCTGCTATATCTGATACTCTTGATATTTTTGCCCCTGTCATGAGAAGCCGCCTAAAGCCCAAAGCCAAATGCAACTCCTGGTACGACTCAGACCTTGTCACCCTTAAACGCAAGTGCAGGATGGCCAAGAGGAAATGGCGTGCTTCATGTACATCCTCTGACAAACTGGCCTGCCACCTGCTCCAAAGGCAATACAGACTCTGTCCTCACCAAGAAGAGAGCTCATATCCAGGCCCGTGTCATTGCGTCATCTAACAACTCGGCTGAACTCTTTAAAATCTGCAAGGAACTGGCCAGTCCTGCCGCAGTCGCTACCTCTCCTGTCCCCTCGCAGGGCCTCTGCACGGCACTGGCTTCTCACTTCATCTCTAAAAGTCAGTACATCATGTCCTCACTCTCCTCCTCTCCCCTCGCTCACTCTACTCCCTGCTCTTCCTCTGGCCCATCTGCAGCCACCTCTCCTCCCTCTTTCCCCTGTTCTCCGCAGACAAGGTTTCTGGACATGTCCGATCTATGAAAGTCTTGTCAAAACAAGTTCACCAGTGTTCCTCCAAAACCATCAAGGACCACATAGACTCCCTGGCTCCTGCCCTGGCTGACTTCTGCAACCACTCCTTCGCCACTCGAGTCTTCCCATCCCCCCTGACGCACTCCTTTGTACACCCCCTTCTTAAACCCTCTGCTGACCCCTCCTGCCCACCTAACTATCGCCCAATCTCCATCACTCCCTTCCTGGGCAAAAAACTCCTAGAAAAGCTGGCCATCTCCTAGCTTAATCTCCACACTGAATCTGCTGGTTGTCTTCATGACATCAGTCTGGCTTCAGAGCTGCCAGAAGCACGGAAACTGCTCTCCTGAACAGTCTAGAATTCTGAATGAAAACCCTTAATGATATATCTTTATGTCCAGTTCATGCGTTCTGGATGACTACCCCTATATAACACCCCTCTCTTGGAATCCTCCTGACCCCACTGAGCCAAAAAGTAGTTCTGTTTTGCAAGTTAAAAGGTTTAATTGATAATTTAAACAATATATATATATATCACACTTTAGAATAAATTAATAATTGAATATCACACTGAATCTGAGCAGTAATCAATAATGGATAGTCTGACACTAGCACACTTCTTTATATTCAATGATGAGTGGTTATAGGATGGATAAGATAGCAACAATACTTTATGGTTTCAAATGGATGCAAGGTGGAATGAAATTGCAGTACAGAAAATACTCAATATGCGTTCAACAAAACAATGTAATCACTTTTCTCTGGCAATCCCCTCCCCCCTTTATGCAATGCAAGGAAATGGAAGGAAAGCACACAGTTCTCAGAAATGCAATCAAATGTAATTCAGTTCACCCCAGCAAGCTTAGATTACAGATCGGAGTTTTAAACACAGGCCCCAAAATGCTTTTACATGTGCTGGCAATGAAGTGAAAAATATGCTACAATGCTTTTTTATGTGCTGGCAATGAAGTGAAAAATATGCTAAAAATGGTTTTAATTCCCTTTAGGAGGTTCAGGGTGAGTGAAATATACTTGGGATGAGTTCAGGCTCACTTTAGCAAGGATCTAGGAGTAACTAGCAGGTTAAACAAATTTTTGGCAACTGAAAGCAAGAAAACTGCTGTTTTCACACGTTGAGAAATGTGCAAATCGCGGCAAATTCGCGAGTGCGTTTTTCGCGATTGCGGCAAAACTATAGGGGGTAAGAATGCGGTTCTAGGTTCGTAGAAAAGCCACGATTCCCAGCTTTCAGCGGAAAGTTACTGCAAGTCTCTAGGACAAACGGTCACGGAGATATGAGCGATGAAATAAAGGTTGTTTTTCAGATTTGAAATTTTAAAGTTCAAAAAGACAAGTGACGCTTGCAACTAGAAAATGACAGGTGACAGCTTTACTCCAGTTAAAATAGCTTGCATTAGATTATTTTAACTAAGAGATTGGTTCTGCACAGTCTTGCTAGGTACTCACACTATATTCTTGAATTAGAATGGGCCTCGCCACGGATCTGGTCAGGTTTTAGACTGGACTCTGGTCTGGTCTCGGCACTTCACAGTGATCTGGGTCAGCTCTCTCTGCCTCTGGTTCTGGATATTGATAGATTTGAAGTCTGGATCTTTCAGCACAGCTTTCTCTAGAGATTGATGGATTTGAAGTCTGGATTTTCCCGGCAGAGCGTCCCGCAGCAGATGGAATTGAATGTCCCTATCTGTCCTGACTGTCTGCTTTTATGTGTTTTGAAAATGGGCGTGTGTGCAGCATCACTAGGCTCTACCCCTCTCCACTTGTCATTGGCCACTTCATCCGCTTCCCCTTGATTGGGGGAATGAAATGAAGTGTCATCATGATGAGGTCTGTTTATGGTACAGAGAACCCACCCCTGCCAACTTTACACACAATCTATATTTGCTCAAAAAACATATTTGCACAGGTACACATTTGTTTAAAATTACATGCACCCATCACATATCACAGGAGGTATCCCCTGTTCCAACTCTGCTCTTCCTGGGAGCTTGCATTCAGGAATGGCAACATATTTCACTTTTTAACTGGTTTCGTAATATCGGACATTAACCCAAATTTACACACATGTGCGCAAGGAGTATGGACATTAAGTGATGAAGTGTCAGATTTTTAACATGCATACATTTTAAGTAATACCCTCTTAACTGCTAGTTTGCCCCCAGAACATCACACAAATTGGAGTTTGGGCTTGAATTGAAGGTACATTTTTTAAATTAAGGCTCTCAAAGTTATACATTTCTGTCATTTGATTACAAAGAGTTATCAGTGTTTCTGTAAAATATATATTTTGCTTTCAATTCAGTTCTCAGAGTGTTGGAGTCCGCCTCCAAGACTTGGGTGGGTCAGTCACTTGTGTCTTCTGGCAGGCAGGCCTTTGTTGACAGGAAACAGTCAAAATCAACATATCCTATTCAATTGCAAGAGCCTATTGTGTGGTCTCCAGGAGGCTCCCAGCCAGTCTGCCTTCTATCAATCAAGAGGTCATGTGAGATTCTAACTCCTGGTGTGAAGCTCTGGAGGTGAGAGGGTTTCCCAGGCTTCAGGCCTCTGGGAACAGCATGTGGCTAATTTTTAATTAAAATGCAGCCTTTGAAGTCAGCTGAGTCAAATCCCTTTGTCAGCAACTGCACTCAGTTCTCCTGTCAGAGTTTACACCGCTAGCGCCGCCTTGAGGATTTTGTTGGTACTGCATGCAATTTTGGGATCTTTCTTGGATTAATGCATTCTAAACAGGAATGGTTCTTACATGGTAGTAAATCCTTGCTTAACATTGTTTTGATGGGGCTCCTTACAGTAAAATGGTTATGTGGAACCCCACAAAAGGGTTGAATCTTTAAAGTGGTCCAATGAGTCACGATTTCAGCAACTTTTTGACATCAGTAACAGTGGATTTTGTTAACAAAGACCTTTCTTTACACTAGTGGGTGGCAAGTTAGGTAACCATTTTGGGTGTGCGCACAAACTGCGTGGTTCTCCTGGATTCTGGCGCATTTGGGGGCTTTTTGGCCATTTTGGATTTTCTAAGCCCACAGCACCAAATGTTGCAGCATGATAGCTCAAACGTGGGTCAGGACACCCAACACTTCAGAGCTGCCAGAAGCACGGAAACTGCTCTCCTGAACATCCGTGAAGACCTGCTCTCCAACTTTGATTCTAATATCCCCTCTGTCCTCATCTTGCTTGATCTCTCTTCTGCCTTTGACACGGTCAACAATGCTATCCTGCTCAAATGTCTCAGTGATAACCTGGGTATCACAGGTCAGGCCCTGGCTTGGCTGACTTCTTTCCTCTCTGACCGACCATACCAGGTCCTTCTTCTCCGCTACCTTTTTCTCTACCTGTGGTGTACCCCAGGGGGTCTAACCTCTCCCTGGTTGTTCAACCAATACCTGGCACTTCTTACCCACCACATTGCTGCTCTCTGCCTCAACTTTCAGCTATGCGGATGACACTCAGCTGATTTTCAGGCTACCTTCGGCCTCCTCTTCTCAGTCTCTCATTACTGACTGTCTGCTATGCAGGAGTGTTGTGCCGCCAACGACCTCTGTCTTAATGGCAGTAAGACTGAGATTCTCCTCATCGGCACACCCGCTCCCACCTTTCCTATCACTCTCTGGCCGGCCTCTCTTGGCCCTCTTCCTGCTCCCACCTGCGAGGCTAAAAACCTTGGGGTTATATTCGACTCCACGTTTTCCTTCTCTCCTCACGTCTCTGACGTCTCTAAGAAGTCACACTACCAGCTGAGCATTATTCCTTTCCTCTCCTTCCTCCAGAAGCTCACTGTCTCCAGAGCTATGTTTCTCTCTAGGCTGGACTATTCCAACAGCCTCTTTCTAAATCTGCCTGCCTCTACTCTCCACCATCTGCAACTCATCCAGAACACTACTGCAAGACTTGTCCATGGCCTCATGCCCAGGGAACGCATCTCTCCAGGACTGAAATCTCTGCACTAGCTCCCAGTGGCTGCGAGGATTAGGTTCAAAACCCTCTGCATTGTCCACAAGGCCTTCCAGGACCTGGGGCCTAAATACCTTCAACTCTCTCTTCCTAAATATCTTCCTTCTCGAGCTCTTCGCTCATCCGCCTCCAACTCCCTCAGGGTCAGTCGCTTCTCCAAGCAACGAGTTGGTGGTAGATCTTTCTTCGGCTGGGGCCTCCCTCTGGAACAGCCTCCCTGCCTCCCTGAAACTTAAGGAGAACCATCTCCGTTTCCGGAAGCACCTCAAAACCTTTCTCTTTGCGTCTGCTTTTTTTGCCTCCTTTCCCCTGCTGACCTTGTGGCTGAAACTGCAACTGCACTGGTTACCTGGCCACCCTCTGATCACAGACCCAGGTCCCTCCCCTGCCAGTCACACACACACACACACACACCTGCACTGTCTGCCTGGTAACCCCTGCACATGGAGACTCTGTCTGCCTCCCTACAGTCCCACCACCAGCACTTGACACTTGATGTCTGCACTTACCTTTGCACTTGCCACCTGCCTGCCGTTACTGTTACTTATTGTTATTATTTTATTCTCATGTACTGCACTGTCCCTTCCCTGCACTTCCCCGTTCGCCCATCCCATGCACGTACGTGATCTGAATGATACCTGGCATAGTAGGATTGTTGTCTGTCCTCCCTTTGTTCCCCCCTCCCTTGCCTTGTCGTGCCTTGAAACACTTTTGTATAGGCACGTTATAAATGCCATATCATATCAATGTGGTGCTCTCAAAGCTCATGGGTCCGCTCTTCGAGCCTATGCACAAATCCAGCCTCAAACACCTAACATACAAACTGCTTTCCTAGTAGCCATCCCCCCCATAAGAAGGGTAAGTGAGCTACAAGCTTTCAGTGCAAAATCCATTCTTTATCCACAAAGAGATGTTCGTTCTAAGAACACACCCTAGGTTTTCACCTAATTAATTTCCAAGTTCCATGTTAACCAATCCATCAAACTACCCGCTTCCTTTCAGAATCCACCAAACCGAGAAGAGCCTCCATACAATGGATTTAAGGAGGGCGGTTTTATACTATGTAATTAAAACAAGACCACTAAGAAAAACAGATGAACTGTTTGTCTTCATAGCACCAGGCCGGGAAGGTGATCAAGTTTCAAAAAATGCCATCTCCAGATGTATAGTGAAATGCATACAGCTCTTCTATTCCCTATCAACGAAAACTCTGCCTTTCACACCAAGAGCTAACTTTACCAGAGGTACAGGATCTACTTTGGCTTTTATTGCAAACGTCCCTCTAGACACCATTTGCAAAGCAGCTACATGATTACTCGGCCCTACTGCATTGACACACATTCTGAAGCAGATTCTCTCCTGATACTGCTCGCTAGTCTATGCATAGCATGTGATCTATGCAGATCCGCAAGCCCCAGAAGGGATACATTACCTAGCGTAATTGTATTTCTGATGCTTGTATCTGCTTAGATTCACATGAGCCCACCCTTCCTCCCCTTGGAGTAGAAGGGACATAGATGTTTATCAACTCTTATCTGCTTTATTACATCTGTACTCGCGCTACACTTCATGCTACCTCATGTCAGAAACAAAACAATCTGAGGGACCTCGATGCGTGAAGGATCATGGGTACAAGGGACGTTACACTAGGGATCGTAATTACTGCCATGCCCTGTCGACGTCCCTTTTCGAGTTAAAAAACAAATAATGTAATACTCTGCGTGCCAGTAATACTATCCCTAGTGTGACGTCCACTGTACACATGGTCCTTCACCCGTCGAGGTCCCTCAGATTGTTTTTTTTTGCCATCGTAAACGGACGCCATTGATTAATCAAATTTAGAGTTAATTTACTCTTCCTATCCTTTATACCTTTCGATCACCAACTATCGAAAACCTCTCCGACAACGGTGAAGAAAACAACCGTCGAATAAGACTCCGATCAACGGTTCCTTTCGGCCTTGGAGGGCTACATCGGGCTTCGGCCCACACAGTAGGGAGAGAGGAGGAGGGCATTGAAGAATGTATTTACCCCTTTGCATACATTATCTTCGCCTAGCTGCCATTTAATTTAATTATGGATATAACCCAATTTCCGTGAGTCGACAAGCACCTGGTGTGCAGTCTCTGCCTCCCACGAGACCACGTCGAGGAGAACTGTGGAGCCTGCAGGCTCTTTAAACCTAAGACGTTAAAGAACCGTAAAACTAAGCGCTGGGCCCCCCACGCCATGCAAGCCGAAGCCACCATGGATGTGGAGGTTACCTACAGCGATGACATCAACTCCGCATTTTCAGATTGCAAAGGCGATGGGGAGATGTTGGTTTCCCAAGTGCAAGCCCCTGACCCCACCAGACAGGCCAGCGGCCCTGTATCGGGGACGACCCCTGGCGACATCCGCGCTCACACAGCCCATACCACTAAACACACAGCCAAGGGCCAGGACCGGATGCGTACGTCAACCAAGAGCCCACACATGTCGTCTAGGGAAAGGTCCACAGGCTCCCTGTCCTCTGGGCACTCGAGGTCCTGATCGCCGCATGACAGGACCCGACTGTCGAAAGACAGCACAGACGTCGCGCCTAAATCCGTTCCCGAACATCGGCAGATGAGACGTCGAGTCACTCCACAGCCGAAGTTCGACATTCCTCGCTGAAGACGGCAAACGGCTCAATACATTCGGGAATAGCCCACCTGGTTAAAAAACATGTCCCTAAAAGCCTGAAAAAGGGGAAAGAGTCCATGGAACACTTTTCTAAGATCCCTCAGAAGGAAAGATCCCATACTACACCCAGGGAGAGGGACTCCCAGCCACACAGGGAAAAGTATTCTCATCCCCACAAAGGGGACGCCTTGTCAGCAGCACTAAAGAACAAAGGACAGCCCTCACCTCAGTTCCCAGTCACACCTCAAGGTCAGGGCCTTCCACTAGACCCGATGTCCATTCCAAGCTCTGCAACACGGACATATAAGGACATTGATAGTCGTGAGAAGGATGACTTTTGTGGCAAACTTTATCTAAAAGAAGCCAGATTCTTTACAAAGCTTGAAAAATACCCCTCCCACGGCACCTGCCTCTAGTTCTCAGACCCCCGCATATGCCCCTACTTCTCAGCCGCCTGCTGAAGGGTCTTCTCCTGATACCCTGGCTATTCCATCCCAGCAGGACCCACCGTTTATTGATCTGTATCACCCAGATACTGACACTGAAGACATCTATACAGTCCAGGAGGGCGGAGAACAGGACTATGAGGAGGAAGATATGTATAACATAGCCTCTCCGGTCACACTAGACCCCCTAGTGGCAGATTCGCCTATAGACAACTAGCCACTTCAAAATTACATGCTCATTAAAGCAGCCGAGTATTTCCAGATCAAAACACAGGAAACTCAACAAGACAAGGACTTTGTTGAGGATATCCTGTGGATAAGAAAGCCATCACACAGTTCATTCCCATCCTGCAATCTGTCCAGGGGAGGATCCAGCCTTCTCTGGAAACACCTAACCAGACGCGGGCGGTTAATCCATGCATCGAAAAGCTCTTCTGTCCTGCCCCCACCGACCCCCTCTATCAGGGGATAGCTCAAACCAGACTTGCTTGTGGTAACAACAAGGAAGAGAGCAGGAACACCCTTGGCCTCTTCGGAGGCACCACTGGATAAAGAGAGCAAGAGACTATACATTATGGGGCGGAAAATAGCCACTTCTGCTGCCTTTCAGGCAAGAATCCCTAACTATACAACACCTCCGAGTTATGACTGTCATAAGTGGGACGAGGTGTCCTCACTATTATCATCAGCTCCTGAACCCCCTTAAAACACAATGGGCCCAAGTAGCAGCAGAGGGCAGAGCAGTCTCTATCTGCATTCTAAAAAAATAATTTGGACGCCGCTGACAATGCGGGCAGAATTATTGAAGAAAGTACAATTATTAAGTGCCATGCATGGCTTTGCCAGTCCGGCTTCAAGCTAGACAATCAAGCTACACTTCTTAATTTGCCGGTTGAACCCAACGTTCTCTTCGGAAAGGCCGTTGAAGACGGCCTGAAATCCGCAAAGGATGAATACGACACCTTAAAGTCTTTGGGCCAGCTTACAAATTAACCCACAGGCCAAAGAGGTAATAATAATTCATGCTACAGTCAGAATCAGGGATCATCCTGGGGTAACAATCAAGGCCAAGCCTCACACGGTTACCAAAGGGGACAGCGCTGATCTCGAGGCCGGGGGAGGTCCTCCACTTCTAGAGTTGGAGCCACACCTCCAAAACAGTGACTACCCGCTTAAGGTGCCCCCCCCCATGCCTCTCCAGTAGGAGGGCGCATTTCAAACTTCACCCATGCATGGGAGTTAATTATCTCAGACAAATGGGTGTTGTGCACCGTGCAGGACGGTTATTGTGTGCAACTAATCCAGCAACCCCAGAACCATCCCCAGCGTCAAAAGAAACACTCTCTAAGGAAGAACAACGTATCCTTCTCGAGGAGATCTGCTCCAAGAGGACGCCATAGAAGTTGTCCCGGCCAACCAGGTAAACAAGAGTATTTATTCAACCTACTTCCCTGTGCCAAAAAAAAAGAATCTAACAATGCGGCCAGTATTAGACCTACGCCCTGCAAACACCTATGTCAAGCCACAAAGATTCTGCATGACAACGCTACAAGAGGTAATCCCTCTGCTAAAGCGGGGGAACTACATGGCAACATTGGATATGAAAGATGCTTATTTTCATATTTCAATGTTCCAGCGCACAAACATTTTTGTGGTTCAAAATCGCAAACCAGCACTACCAATTCAAGGAGCTACCCTTTGGACACAGGGAGACAATCCCAGTGTACCCTTACCTGGACGACTGGCTGATTACAGGGGAGACCCCCCAAAATTGCAGACAAAACATTAAAAGAACTATCAACCTTCTCTTTCAATTGGGTTTCTCAATAAACGAGAAAAAATCTATCCTAGTGCCAAGCACAACCAAACAGTTCCTAGGAGCTGTAATAAACTCAAGCAAAGCCTTGGTCTTTCCTTCAGAGGAAAGAGTCCGAAATATGTTACTGCAAGTACCCCATTATCAGGCCGGCCACCAGATAAGCATACGCAAAACTATGCGTTTGCAAGGCATGATGGCATCTTGCATTTACCTGATACTGTACGAACGCCTGCGCCCCATGCAGGAATGATTGGTGAAACAGTGGTCTCAGGCAAGTGATCAGTGGAGCAATCTAGCGGTCGTTTCGCCAACACTGGTACAGAACCTTCGCTGGTGGACAAGGGAAAACCTGTTGAAGGGGAAACCCTTCCACGATCCAGAAGTGCAAACAATAGTTACAACGGACGCTTTGCTCGCCGGGTGGGGGGCTCATCACCTTCATCAAACAGCTCAAGGTCTGTGGTCTCATGCCACGGCGCAGAACCACATCAATCTCCTGGAACTGCAGGCACTATTCAAGGACCTTCAGGCATTCGAGATACAGCTGACACACCAGTCGCTACAAGTCCTCACCGACAGCACTCCAGCAATGTTGTACATCAACTAACAGGGGGGCACCCATCTCCAAATCTGTCCAAACTAGTACTACAAATCTGGAAATGGGCACTCAAATGGAAGATATTCCTATCCTCTCAACACGTTCCAGGGGAACTCCACACACTAGCCGACACACTGAGCAGAGATCCCCTACCAAAGGAACACGAAGGGCAACTAGACACAAGGGTTGTAGACCATCTCTTCTCTCAGTGGGGTTACCTCATGCTAGACTTGTTCGCTACACGCGAAAACAAGCAGTGCCCAGACTTCGCGTCCATGTTCCGCCAACTGTGCTGCAAGGGGTACGCCCTATTGATGAACTGGTAAGGGAGATTTGCTTACACTTTTCCACCCACTCCTCTCATGAACAAGGTGGTGAACAAGATTCATGACGCTCATCCTAGTTGCTCCTATGTGGGCAATACAGCCATGGTATCCACATCTGCGCAAACTGGCGATGTGCGATCCCATAAAACTCCTATGCCAGACCAACTTACTCACTCAACACGGGGGAATAACGGTGCACCCTCAACCTCTCTCAATGAATTTAGCAGCGTGGCTCCTGAAGTCATAGAGTTCGGACATCTTAATCTACCACAAAGGTCTATGGATATCCCAAAAGAGGTACGAAATCCTAACACTGGACACTGTTATTTCGACAAGTGGAGGCGATTTGTAATTTGGTGCCAGTCTAAACAAATAAACCCCATAGAATGTACACCATCCCACATTCTAAATTATATGCTCCACTTCCTAGACTCTGGGTTAGTATTCAACTCTATTAAGGTCCACTTGGCGGCTTTATGGGTTTACACCACCTCCCACAATAAAGTATTGTGGTGGAAAGTGCCGGTCATCAAAGCATTCATGGAGGGAGTAAAGAGACTTTACCCTCCGATTTAAAACCATTCGCCAGGATGGGATCTCAATGTAGTACTTGCAAAGCTCATGGGGCCCACATTCGAGCCTATGCACAAGTCTTAAACACCTGACTTGCAAGACTGCCTTCTTAGTGGCTATTACTTCCATAAGAAGAGTTAGTGAATTGCAAGCATCATCAATGCAGGATCCATTCTTTGTCATGCACAAGGACACACTGGTTTTACGTACACATCCTATGTTTTCTCCTAAATTAATCTAAAAATTTCACGTAAACCAGTCAATTGAGCTGCCGGTATTCTTCCAGAACCCTAACAGCTCAGCTGAGGTAAAACCCCACACACTAGATGCAAGGAAGGCAATCCTTTACTATGTAAACAAGACCAGACTGCTAAGGAAAACAGACCAACTCTTTGTCTCCGTAGCACCAGACAGAGAAGGAGACCGCATTTCCAAGAATTCCATCTCCAGATGGATAGTCAGACTTTGCTATTCTTTATCAGACAAAACACTGCCTTTCACTCAAGGAGCTCATTCCACAAGGAGCACAGGAGCAACTCTGGCTTTCATTGCAAATGTCCTAGACAACATTTGCTAAGCAGCTACATGGAGCTCAATACACACTTTCACTCAGCACTACTGCATTGACACCCGTTCCAAAGCAGATACATAAGTGGGACAAGCGGTTCTAAAACATCTGTTTGCCAATGAACCTTCTCAAAACCCACCACCTTGTCATAACACTGCTTGCTTATCTATGGACAGCATGTGATCTAAGCAGATTCCACAAGCCTCAGAAGGGATACATTACTCACCGTAATCATATTTCTGATGCTTGTGTCTGCTCAGATTCACATGCGCCCACCCTTCCTCCCCTTGTCCCCTTGGAGAGAAGATGCATGGATGCTTTATGAGCTTGTCTAATACATGTCTGCTTGGATCCACCTGTACTCAATCTATACTTCATGCTACCTCATGTCAGAAACAAAACAATCTGAGGGACCTCGACGCGTGAAGGACCATGGGTACAGTGGACGTCACACTAAGGATAGTATTACTGGCACACCCTGTCAACGTCCCTTTTCAAATTTTGAAAACAACTGTTTTGCTCTGCAGCTTCCACTAGATGTCGGCCTATGCACAGCATGTGAATCTAAGTAGATGCAAGCATCAGAAATACGATTACGGTGAGTAATGTATCGGATCATATATGTATATATATATTACACGGCCCGCGGTAGCAGCAGTGTAGTTATGGTTAAGTTGCTAAACCCGTAGGAAGAACACTTTTCGGGTGGCTTATAACTTCGCTTCTCCTGGACGAATCCTCACCAGACTTTGCAAAGCAAGTATATGGCCCGCTCTGAATTCTTTTGCAAAGTTTGGTGAGGTTTCGTCCAGAGGGGGGGGCAAAGTTATAGGGAGGTCCCAACATTTTTTTTTTCCATAGACTGAATGGAGAAAAGCTTTGCTCACACCTACAGCCCAAACCGCTGTACAGATTTTCAGCAAATTTCCAGCCGGAGCAGTGGCTTGGTCCCAAAAGCCTGCTTTTGGAAATTTGGTGAAAATCCGTCCAGTAGTGTGTTTTTTTTTTTTTTTAAACTACCAAAAAGTAGGTCCGAAAAAATGTGATATATCTGGGTTGGTTCTGCGGACTCACTTCCCTGTTCGGTCCGCGGACAGGACTCTGATTGGCTTAGAACGCAACGTGGCATCCGCGGACATCAGACACGCCCACTGATGGGATGGTGAAAAGCATGAAGTGCATCAGATTTATGGAAACGCCCGCCATTTTGGATTCGTGGACATCGGCCGGTGTCCACGGACATCGAAGTAAAAACATATAAAAAAAAAGTGAAAGTCCACGAACAGTCCTGAATGTTCGCGAACAGTTCACAGAAGCTCAGACACCTCTGCATTGCAGGGTTGTGAAAAGCAGTTCTTGGATGGCTTATAACTTTGGCACCATTTAATGAGACTGCATGAAATTTTGCAATTATATTCTTGACCTGATTCCGAATGAGTTTGCAAAGATTGGTGGGATTTTGTCAAGAGGGGGCAAGATTAGAGGGGGGTCCTAAAATAATGTAAAGGGTTATAAATGAGGTGCCATTTGACGAATCGACACAAAGGTTTGCAAAATGATTATAGATCTAGATATAAATGTTTTTGCAAGGTTTGGTGGGATTATGTCAAGAGGCGGGGGGGTCCCAAAATATTGTAAAGGCTTAAAAATGTGATGCCATTTGATGAATCTACACAACACACAGCATCCAGACCCTTGAGATCTGCACAGGCGCACACACTAACCATTCCCAACTTGAAGCTTCAGACAGCCAAAGGTACGAGCGTCCCAGTTCTTGCAGCGAAGCTCTGGAACTCCTTACCCAATGATCTCAGGAATACTCCATCCCTCCATTCCTTCAAAGACAGAACCAAACGGTGGCTATACGAAAAGGATGATGCACTGGCCTCCCCTCTGTAATCTGTTGCTGTTCCTATTCTGCTACCGGCTACTCAAATGTATACACTGTATCTGCCTGCTGCTCGGACACCTCGTGGAGGGTCCCACCTCATGCTTCACGTTCTTTGTAAACTGTATGTATATATTTGTATATATTTATATAACTGTATCTTGTATCCTCTTATGTAACACTTTCTTGTAACTACCTTTCCAAACATGCGCCCTGATGCTCCTGGGCAGGTTGCGCAATATAAATAAACAAAATACAAATACGAGTTTGCAAAAAGATTTTAAATCTAGATATACATGTTTTTGTAAAAGTCTGAATGGATTTTGTCAAGTGTGGGCTAAGTTATATGACTATTGTATGTGCATACATTTGACACTTTTGAAAAAATAAAACATGGGTGGATTTCCAGGAAACTTGTGTAAGGAGCTTTGGCAAGGACCTTAAAGCATGGTTTTGCAAATGTCTGTTTTATTTTTTGACAAGTGTCATAATGTAGGTACACAAAATAGTGATATACCTTGGTGACTGAGGTGTAGCCTATGGCAATGGGCAGTGGCCACATTGTCTAGGTCATGGAATAAGGTTATGATCCGGACAATCTGGCTACTGGCCATGACAACGAAGGACAACACATGGGATTAAAGTGGCCATGTCCACCTGGGACTGGCTTTGTGTTAAAGTTATTCGAAATTGGGATAGGTTTGAAAGGGAAGAAAACTGTGCTTGTGGTAATATGGTCATAGGGTTCTCTTTTCGCCTTCTGCAGGCTGCCATGGAAAGCAAAGAGGGGGCCTGTATGGAACCCTGCCTTCCCTTTCCATGGTGGTCGTGGCGTCCCGGTGTAGGAATAATCCTTTTTTTAGCACCATGGGCTCCCACTTTGGGAACCTAGAGTGCTAATGTCCTTCATCCGCCATTAGGGGCTGGAAAGGGGGGGGGTATAATGGTCCAGGGGGCCAAATAGCGGTTTTGCTAAAAGTATGTACTATGAACTAGATTGTCAATGGATAATTAGTAAGAATAGGTATAGCAGCTGTGCAAAGGAAATTTTGAAGTTGACAGTTCCTAGATCAGTAGAAAATGCAGTTCCGAACTGTCCACGAAGCACAGATCTTTTCGTGAAGTGTGGACGGGCTCTCGGAGACGGCATCATACCGCGTGCCAGCGTATGGTCATGTGGCACAGTCCGGAAGGTTCGTCAGATGTTCGTAGACGTCTACGGATGCAAAAACAGTTGAAATAGTTGCAAAAAGTGTATAGAAGTGTTTCATAATGATTCTAGAAGGTGGGAAATGGCAGAGTTTTAAGTTGACACTTTCTAAATTGCCCACACATATTGCTATATTCGGTTAGTATGATATTAGTAAGTTGTAGGAAAATAGCATGCACTGGTAAAAACCCATAAAATTCACTAAAAAATCTTTGTTAAAGGATCGTCATGGTTAAGTTGCACTAATAAAAACCTATGAAATTCAATGAAAAACGTTGTTAAAGGGATGTGATGGTAATTATTAAAACTGAAAAACCCCAAAAATTCGCCAGTTATGGTAAACTAAGCAGCCATAACTCGCGCCACCACTGTGCACTGCTAAGACGAACACCCAGGACATCAAAGTTGACATGTGTCGTTTTGCCTCCAGGACGAGCATGTTGCCACTGAGCTATACTACCCGTACTTTGACATTTGCTTGCTTTTATGGCCAGATGGGCCTGTTCAAGAGCCTGTAATACATATCCAAGGTGATGAAGATGGTCTTCCCATGTGGGGCTGAACACTGCAATCAGACTCACTCTCTTCCCCCTCTTTGCCAGAGGCTAAAAGCAAAGCTCCTAGTTCTGATCTGGAGACATAGGCATTTAGACGATTAGTGTGAAAGACCCCTGGGGCTTCCTTGGGGTTGCCCAAGTCCTCTAAATAATTGACCTCTGCCTACAGGTTTGAAGGGACCTATTCATTTGTCCTGAAAGACTCTGCCTTGTGGGAGTCATAACTATAACTAGCTGGTCTGGAGTAAACTCCAACAGGTTGGCTTTCTGGTCCTGCCAATGCTTGATCTGGGCTTGACGAGCCTTGATGTTTTCAAAAGCTTCACTCATCAATTGTACCAGCCTCTTCCTGAGACCTAATACATAGTCAGTTACACGCACTGGCTTTAAGGGGGGATCACTCTCCAATCCTTCTTTGATCAGAGCCAAAGGGCCTCTGAGAGGATGACCATAGAGGAGCTCAAAGGAGCTGAAACCCACTCCAGCTTGAGACACTGCTCTATATGCAAAGAGAAGGCATGGCAGTAGAAGATCCCACTTCCTTCTCAGGGGTTTTTCTAAGGCACCTATCATGCTCTTCATTGTACGGCTGAACTTCTCTACCAACTCATTTGTTTGAGGGTGGTAGGCAGTTGAGAACTTATAAGTAACTCCACAGTTCTTCCACATGGCCGTCATGTAGTGGGACATAAAATGTGACCCCTGTCGGAGATTACTTCCTTAGCTAAACCTACCCTGGTAAAAATACCAAGCAGGGCCTTACCCACTGCCTGAGTAGTAACAGTCCTCATACGTATGGCCTCAGGGTACCTAGTAACATGGTCTACTACAACCAATATACATCGGTTGCCTGAGGTGTTTGAAGGGTCAAGAGGACCAACAATGTCAATCCCCACCCTCTCAAAAGGAACTCCCACCAGTGGGAGGGGCAATAAAGGTGCCACATTCTTGGAACCACTTTTACTGGCGATCTGGGAAGGGACAACTTCTACAATGTTTGTCAACACCTGCACCCATCTTGGAATGGAACTCGAGTGACCAGCGAGAGGGACCTCATGTGTTAGTTGTAGAAACCTTTTTCTTACCTCTTGAGGTACTACCAGTATCCTGAAGTCCCCTGGAATAGACTCTGTAGACTCCCTGTAGGGGAGTCCTTCCTCCCTGTAGAGTCTATGCTTCCCTGGCGCTTACCCTTCCAGCTGGGAAGTTGTCTGCTGATGCCGACCTTCTGGAGAGGGACACTTTGTCCTCTGCTGAAATCTGCCATAGTGGGTCCACCTTCTGTGCAAACAGTCTGCAGCTCAGGATGCTCTCTAGGATCCAGATCCCCCCCAAGCAGGGAGGGGTCTGCTCCAGTTATTTTTCACCAGTAGCTGGTTCATGAAAGTGGGCACCTCTCATTGGAGCTTCTCTCTCAGGGACGAAGGCTAAGGAGACAGATGGGACCCCTGAAGGTTTACCCTTACATCTGGGATCCCCTTTCCCATGGTCACCAGACCTACAAATCACACATGTACCAAACGTTTTCAGGAATGGGGGTTTCTGGTAACTTCCCTCTGGTTTAGCCCCAGAGGTTTCACTAGACCTGTATGGTTTCCCTTGGAATTTACCCTAATGCTGCTTGTGGCTCTCTTTGGATTGTGGAGGATTACCTTCTTGCTTCTGTAAGGAAGGCATGGTGTCATACAATAAAGACAGACCCAAGTGATCATAGTTCAAGGGTGTTTATTGAACTTTGAATGGGTTGGTTGAACGCCTATCTAAACCTAAACTAAGGATGGGAGCACGCTTGGACCAACAATTAATAACACAGTCCTAGTGGAGTCTATTAAAAGGGCCTGTACTAATAATCTTATTGCCAAGTCGTACTTCTAAATACAGAATCGCGTATCATAACAATATGTCGGGATATTTGAGCAGTTGGCATCCCTTCCCCACGTTTTCAGCACGTGTCAAGGCGGCACATGCATGCTTTTGCACAAACTGACTTCATGGCCATGAGATAACAGTTCAACACATGCCCAAGTCTCTCTTGCAATGAGGGTCTCCTATTGCAGAGGACCTGATGTAGCAAATAAAACACAAATGTTCCTTTCCTTTGTCAGGATTCTCACATTCATAACTGCAAGATTGGTCTCCCTCCTTTGGGCTCGACCACGGGTCTCCGTCGTCCGGGCTCACACCACTTTTCTACAATGTTCCAAATTCACAATATGGTCTCCCTCATCCGGGCTCAGACCATGGATCCCGCTCCTCCTGGCTCAGATCCCTTTTCTACAATGTTCACAACTTGGTCTCTCTCATCCGGGCTCAGGCCACGGATCCCCCTCGGCCAGGCTCAGATCCTCTCGATATTCGAATCGAAGACTTTCGAATGTGCGATGGGTTTTGCTTAAACCGTCGCAGGACCACTTGGATTCCCTTTAACCAATTATTCATCACATCAATCTTCTACTTTCGTTTCCCTTGTCAGGATACCATATAGAGACCTTAGATAGTGGTCCGGCACTGTGAATGTACTCAGTCAGTGGTATCGTATCCTCCCTTCTTAAATTCAAACATTCACCAGCAATTCAGCTTGACTCGTGTCTTTCATCCCATGCATTTAACAATCTTCGTTTGGTTTACAATATTGCTGCTTGCAAGCTTGACTTCAACACAGACTGTTCTGGCCTTGGTCTTCCCAACTCACCAGGAAGACACTGTGTTGTTCTGTTTCTTTGTTCTTGAGGCCAAGGACGATACCAAGGCATCTACAGCTCCACCCACCTTGGTCAGTTAGGCGGGAGGTCCTGCGATATCTCCAACGCACAATGATTCTTCAGCCTGGTTTCCTTGTCTTATGCTGTCTTCCTTAAGGCTTGTGTGAAAGTAACAGCTTCCTGCCGAAAAGGTCAAGGGGGTTTCCCTTCTCATGAACCTCTCGTTCCTTGACATCTTTCTCCTTTTGTTCAGCTGCCAACTCTAAACTGCTGTACCTTTGGGTGCTTTGCCTCGCTCGGAGTGTGCTCTCGTGCTCCGGCTTTTATCCATGTGGGGAAGTGTAATGGAAGTCAGGTGTGAGTGATTGTCGATAATTGCATGACCATAGTATTGGCACATGTCAGGTACACAGCCCGGGTGTGAGTCTGCTTTTGCCCGTAGCGTGCTGTCCGTGTGAAAGTGTTTGTGCAGGAAAGGGGGGCTGGGGTGTTGAGCTTCTAAATAACCCATTGAATAGGATTGGGAAAAAGTGTTACAGGGAGAGGGATACCACGTCTCACCATCCGGTGTCCCACTGCCACTCCCCATAGGAAGAACTCTTTTTGGGCGGCCTATAACTCTGCTCCCCCTGGACGAATCCTCACCAGACTATGCCAAGAGAGAACATGGGCCACTCTGAATTCTTTTGCAAAGTTTGGTGATGTTTGGTCCAGGGGGGGAAAAGTTATAGGGGGGGGTGCTAAAACGTCTTTTTTTCCCCCATAGACTGAATGGGGGAAAAGCTTTGCGCACTCCTACAGTCTAAACCGCTGGATGGATTTTCACCAAATTTGCGGCAGGGGCAGGGGCTTGGTGACCATCCGTGCAGTACTTTTCTTTAAAACAACCAAAAAGTAGGTCTCAAGAAATTGGTGATATCTATGTCCGCTCCGTGGTCACACTTCCCTGTTCGCTCAGCGGACAAGATACCGATTGGCTAGGGGCTGGCGTCTTGGAGGCGGACACGCAACGTGTCTGCCGATTGGCTGCAGTGAGACGTGTTCTGCGTCAGATTGTATGGATGCGCACGACATATTGGATCCGCCGACAGCGCAGACCAGCGGGAACATGCTATTTCAAAACTATTTTGCTGTGTCATAGTGCTTGGGGAGGTTCACACACTAAGAGATGGGTGAAAAACTGTATTTGTTCAGGCGGTAGGTGTTAATGATGTATTTTCTATGCCCGCCTTGTTCGAAATGTTTGCACCTAGAGAAAATGAGGGGTTTAATGAGGGTCGTATTTCCCACAGTGCTGTGCAAAGGCACCATGCAACTGTTCTAAGGACACACGTGGTGTTAGCGAACATTGAAATTGAGTACATATCGTTATTACATTATTTTTCCCTATGTGTGTGTGTTGTTGATTAGTACGCCGCCTTGGGTGTGACATGCTGCGGTGGTTGTGGCCAGGGCCTAGAGTCTTGGATGCATGGCCGTAGGTCAAAGGGCATACTTCCAAAACTGTAGGGCCTGGCCACAACCACCGCAGCATGTCACACCCAAGGAATACACCTGTTGTATTGATTATCAATTAGATGGTTATGGGGAGTGTGTACAGTCTTGGGTGCATGGCCGAAGGCCATGCAACCAAGAACAAACTTGTCAACTCTAAAGTTACAAGCCAACATGAATTTCACATAGTGCGGTGGTTGTGGCCAGGACGTACAGTTTTGGGTGCATGGTTGGAGGCTGTAGATCACAGCTATAGATACACCCGTAGTATTGACCATCACTCAGGTGGCTGTGAGGAGGGCCTGCAGTCATGCACCCAACAGCACATTCATACATAGTGTTGTTAAAAGCACAATGGGTATGATATGGTGTGGTAGTTGTGGCCCAGACGTAGAGTCTTTGGTGCATGGCCGAAGGGCATGCAGCCAAGAACAAGTTATAAGCACTGCAGTTGTAACCAACTATGGATTTTATATACTGCATACCCATACATTGAGAAATCTATGGACTTGCAGCCAGGTCTGTAGGCTGTGGCCACAGCTACTGCAGCATATCACAGGTATAGGTACACTCGTACTATGAAACATTATTCAGGTGGTTGTGGGGAGGGCGTACCATTTTGGGAGCATGGCCGAAGGCCCTGCTCCCAATACCAAGTTTATACGTACTGAAATTAGATGCCACCATGGTTGCGATATGCTTTGGCCAGCACCCAACACTGAAGTCATAGGTAGTGAGGTTATAAGTGAACATGGGCGTGGTGTGGTGCGGTGGTTGTGTGCACGTTGTTCTGTCTTGGCTGCATGGCTGCAGACCATGCACCGAAAACTAAACTTAGAAGTAGTGAAAATAGAAGCACCATGGTTTTCATATGGAGTGATGGTTGTGGGTAGGACCTATAGTCTTGCTTGCTTGGCTGTAGGGTGTAGGTGGTAGGTTGTACATCAAAGATGCTAGGCCCAGCCTACAGGCACTGCACCATATTACTGCCATAGATTAGTCATGTACATTCGCATATGTATGAAATGACTGTTATTATACTTACTCTTTAATTTGTTCAGAATCCATACATCTGTTGCATGATTGCAGTACTTGGCGAAAGTATCCTTTTTAAATTTTTGTGATAAAAGAAAAAAGCATGTTAGTGTTTGCATTTTATAAAGATTTTTTACAAAGTATAATACAGTTCCATTTTTTTTTTTACCCCCATATTTAGTTCACAAACCAGTGTACTGTGCATTGTGCTCAGTTTGTGTTTTTCTAATCCTTGGGTCTGGGGGGAAAAAATCCTTGCCGAATTAAACAAATCCTTAATTTGCTATGCTACAAACGATTTCTTTGTTTTATTGGAGTGTTTCCTTGTTCTTTCTGCTTAATGTTATGTTATGTTGCCGATTTTTTTATTTTTTTTATTTATTTATTTACAGCTAAATACTTGTTGGCATATTCTACCTGTGCATTTATTGTTACGGTTCTGTGGTATTCATTTATCTGTGTCGTTGTTATACAGTCTTTGGCAGTTAGATACCTGATGGCGTATTCTAACTGTTTGTAGTCTTTCACTTTGTTTTTTGGTAATGTAGAAGTACACATTAGTTATTAAATATTGGCTTCAAGAAGATTAAATACGCATTTGTAAAATTAGCTGGTAATCTCTGCTTTAGAGTAATGGTGCTATCATTACATTCCACCCATCCACATTTCTTTTTAATGTATGTATTGTAGTGACCTGCATTGGTTGTGGCTCCTGCATGGTAGATTATACCTCTTGTTGTAAAGGTTTTCTTTCCAAGTGACACTTGACCGTGTGTGAATCCAGTCAGCTTGCAGTTGTTTTTGGTACCATCTGTTTTATAACGTAGCAGCATAAGTATTATGTACTTACTATGTGTTTGTATTAGTAAGGTGGAGCGATTGTCTGAATTACACATAGTACATAATCTGCCATGGTTTGCATTCTGTACAAGATGCTGAAATGGATACATAGACAAATCGCTCATTTGGGATTTGTTCCTGTATCACATTGCTACAGACAGTGCATGTATGTTTCCAAATGTATGAAATCTGGAAGATTTCATTTATAGGTATGCTTTTGTTTTCCAGTACTTGTAGTAAATACATTACAAATTCTTGTGGATCTTCTTGTGAGTTTATAGTGAATTTCACTATTCCAGCACAGTAGTCCAATTCTTGTCTTATTCCGTGAACACTGTACGTGTTGTCAGGATTGTTTGTTGCGTTTCTATGAAGGACTAACATTTGTAAACACAATTGGTCTGTACTGTGCAAGTAAATGTTGTTAACAATTGGTGGCAATTGCAATAGAATATGTATTGCTACATTTGCATAGCAACTTAGACTAGTTTCATTTGAAAATTTGAATGGACCAGCTAGTTCTGTATCTGAGTGCTTTTTTCAGAGTTTGTCTTCCTTCTTTGAAGAAGTACCTGGTTCACTTTCCCTAATAGGTTCTTCTTTGCTTGTGGTACTTGAGGAACCTTTACCTTCCTTTGTTTTCTTTGAAGGATTTGCTGTGAGATTCTGTTGAATTTCTGTTTCAATTAGTTTCTTTTACCACGTTTTACTTTTTCTGGAACAGGATATTGTTTGAGATGGTGGGTGTACAGTGAACGTAGTCTATTGTATTCTAAAATGCAACGAATATCATACATGTACATACATGTCTTTGAACAGAAGGAATCGAGCAGTTGAGCGCCCTATTCTTTTCACTTCTGAAAATTTGTCAAAGCGAATATTGACAAACTGAATGTTGGTGTCACGTGGGTATGATTGAAAGCCAATAACTGTACCCAGTGCTCCATTAACTAGCCCTTGCTCTACGTCAAGGTTACGTTTAAGCATTACTCTACAATTTAAGGATAATTTTAATATTTTTTCCAACCCAGCTGCGTTGGAGATTGAATGTTCTAAGCTATTTAGCCTTGTTGTGGCTTGCTCACACATGGGTAGTGTCATACCATCTACGTCTAGTTTGTCTGTGGCGCAAATTTCCATTATTGGTTGCATTTCTTTATTTAACATTGTTTCATTGAATTTGAAACAGCTTGAAAGAGTTGGCATGAAGGCCATGCAATTGACATTTATGTGCGCTAATTGTTCTATAACATCAGTAGCACATGCATTATCGCCATAAAGTGCATGAATGTGCCGGTTTTTCAATATTGCTTGTGCTTCTTGCGATAATACACCAACTCTAATATTTTTTAGGATGTTGCCATAAGTGAGATCTGCAGATTGCCGCATGTTTTCTGTTAATTCTTTGTATTGGAAATGTTGCCAAAGGTTGACATTTCCTATGCTGCCAACCGTTTTGCGGCATAGTTTGTGTCCTAAGGTTTTAAAAATAGGTTCACCTTTCACTGGTGTCAATTGTAGAAGATCTCCGAAAACAATAATTTGTTTCCCTGCAAAGAGTTCTTCGTAGTTTGTTTTAAGTACTACTTACAATCTGAGGTGAATCAAAGCCAACATTAGGTTGGAGACCATGCTCACTTCATCTTTTAGTGTCATTTTCATTTGCTTTAATACTCTGCGTAGTTCCATTGAAGCTTCTGCAGAAAGTTTGTAATAGTCTCATTTGTTTTGGTGTTCTACTGGAAGAAGTAGTAATCGGTGTAAAGTGACACCGCCTATGTTGTAGGCAGCTAATCCTGTGGGGGCAGGTACAACAGCTGACAGTTTGTTGTTTATCAATTGCTGAAGGAACTTGCTGATGATTTTGATTAAGAATGTTTTTCCTGACCCAGCTTCACCACTCCTGTACAGTAGTATTGGTTTGTAATTTTGGCAGGTACATTCTTTATTTTCATGCTGTACACCATGTGCTATTTGTTTTGTTACGTCTTCACAAATGGTGCGCTGATTTTTAAGTTAGCTAATTCTGCCTCATTTGCTATTAGTGGCTGTCCTAGTGGTTCTTGGCTTCCTGTTACAGAAGGTTGACTACTGTCAGAAGAGTCCGTATCTAGCTGGGCCTGAAGTTCTTCTTCGTGTTGCTGTTCATTGTGCAACTTGTTTTGTACTGCGTAAAGTTCACATTGGTGATGGCGCGTTCATTTGCTTTGAAAGCATCTTCATAGCAGTCATAGTTATCTAGTATCTCTTCCTCTTTTCTCCATGGTTAAAAAGTTGTAGCAGTGACATGTAATATAGTTCTTTCTGTTGAGTTTTTAATGACTATTTAACATGATTAATTAAGCTTCGTTTGGTAAATTTCACTAAGCTGCCTTCACAATCTGTGACTCTCTATCTGCCTTTGTTTTCATCGGGTTTTATATTATTTTTGTATGCAAAGTCTTGAGCTATGTGGTATAGACACATGCTTTCCAAAGTCCTACTCCTGTTCGGATAGTATGTGTCCAGTAAATTGTTTTTTAAAATGTCTTCGCTGTTGGGATCATTTCTGGCAATTGTTTCTATGTCCTCATATGATTTCAGAACTCTTTTTCTACATTTAGCAGGACCAAGGCTTGGCCATACTATGTTCTCTGATTTTCCATACAAAGCAGTACCGGTTAAACGATCTGCCGCTTCATAGGCGCCACATTCTCTGAGAGAGCATTTTTATGCCTAGGCTGTACAATTTCTGAGATAGTGTTTTGTCTGATGATAGGTCATCCCAGAGGTCTTGAAGCTCTGTTTTTTCTGCTTCTGTTATGTAGGCTGTAACCTATCATGCAACAGCAGTGGAATTGTCTGCAATGTACTGCACATCTGTTTGCATTCCTTAAGAGGGCAATGATTGCATTGTAATCATTGATGTATTTTGATTCTTCTTTTCTTAGGTGATTTACCTTTTAACACTATGTCGAACTGAAGACATGAAGTTGTTGACTTCACCTGTTTCTGTAACTGGTCTAGGGAAACCAAAGCAGCATTTGGTGTAGTATTTCCCTTTGTTTTTGTATTTGCGACAACAATATTTGCCACATTTGTGTCTTTGAAATTGTAAAATCTGCCAATGCAGGTCACTATGTGTCCGTTGTGAAGCAATTTCACAAGTGACATATTTTTGGATGAACTGCAAAACCGTGGCATCAGTGTCTGGACCAAATTTAGGTGCACCTTTGATCCATAACAGCATGTGAATTTGTGGTGCTCCTCACGCTTGGTATCCTTTTCTCCAAAAGAAGTGTTGCACTTCTCCGAGAGGAGGAACAGTTTTATTGCAAATAAATTGTAGCATAGCAATGAAAAAATGATGGAAATATCTTGACACATTAACTGGATCTAGAGAGCAAAAATTTCTCCAGGTGTTAATAAATGTCGGTTTTGTTGTTGTTTGATATGCGTAGGAACTCATGTAAATCTTCACATGCATATTCTGCACAACTTCGTGTAACAAACCAAGTTGGTGGTCCAAGGTTTCTGATCATACAACGTACGTCTCCCTGCCGTTGGAACCAATATTCTTTTGTACCACGCATGTTTGCAAACAAATGTGTTATATTTGATTGTAAAACCTCATCTTTTTCTTGTACTTTTTGTATTAATTGCGTAGCTGACATATTTTAAAATTGGGTTCCAGATTTCAAAATGTGTGCAACTCCGTAACATAGGGTTGCTAGTTCAAAGAGTAGGTGGAATATGTATTCTACATTTTGTCTAAACCTGGGATCTTGCGAATACATTCGTAATGAGCGGTATTCTGATGCTGTAATTTGAGTGGGTCTATCATCGTATCTTCCACCTTTGCCAGTAGGAAATAGCAATGGAAAGGCACGTGCTTCTATACTTTTTTCCCATATGCTCATTGGTGAACCTTTGGTTTGTCGCATTTGGTAAGTTTCTAGTGAATCATCTATGCTTTCATTGGAATGCAATGGATGAATTGTGTACTGGTCCAAAAGAGTGGACACTGCAGCAGGAGCCAGAAGTTTGAATTGTCCAGTTTCTGTTGACTCTTTAATTATTTCAGTTGTTTCCCTTAAGATTTCTTCAATATTTATTTCCTTGTAGTATTTGTTATTGTCTTTTAGATATTGCAAGGCTTCTCTAACTTTATGTAAGTCCACCAGTTGTTGCCAATTTTTTTTGTCTTTTTGTTGGTACACCATTTACCAAGACAATTAAAGAATGCTCTATTGAACGTTCCTAGAGTGTGTACATTTTCTGTTTAGATCTAATGGCAAGTAAACTACTTTGCCACAAATGCCTTTCACCAAATCAGAGGGAGGTACTTTTGCTGTTTTTGGATGGAGGTATATAATTAATTGAAATGGGTGAACTGTTGGAATTATGATGCTCTCATACAAATTGAGTTGCTGCAGGGTTTTTGGTAGTGGGAACAATTCCAAATTATTTGTGATAGCATGTGAAGGAGTTTGGTTGTTGTCTAGTTTTGTAGTGCAGTAACTGCAACATATTAGTGGTTCACATATTTGATATTTGTTTTCGGCTAAAAGGTAGAAAGCTAATTCAAGCCATTTGGAATCTTCATTGTCTTCTATTTTGAATGCTACGTCTACATTTTTTGTGTTCCATTTGTAAAACGTTCTGCGGCAACACACACACACATGGTTTGGTATTTCAGCTGATGCACTTTTAAATTTTAGTATTTCTTTTTTCTATGTGTGTAATAGAAGGTTGCTATGTGCAGAATTGTTGGTACTCTTTTCTACAACTATTGCATTTTGTAAGTGGGTTTCACTTCCAAAATATCTTCTCTGAATAAGGTCCATTTCTTCTTGTAGATATTTGGGTGTACCATGCAGAAGAGTGTTATTTAAATTGGCTAATTCTGAAGCTGGACTTTTAGCATAGTATATTTTATGCACTAGATTTCTTACATTTGTATGATGTATTGATATCCTTTTGATATCATGGAAGGTGCTTTTGCAAATCGGTCCAGAAATGCAGGCTAATGAATGTCCTTGTAGTCCTGTGTATTTGCGCACTGGACAGATATCTATATTTTGCAGCACTTTAATTTTTATTTTGTCTTTACCTTCCACATACTGATTGAGGAACTGACGTAAAGATTTGAATAATTTGTTAGGAATGGCACACATTGATGTGAACAGCCATTTGTACACTGGACGGTCTGGTTCAGTAGAATCGAGGGGTAATTGAGTTTTCAGGGGATACTTTTCTAAGCAGTGTTTCTTGTTCCATGATGCAATGATTGATTTTTTTCATACCATCGTCCACTGCTATGGATGACAATTGTGTTTGTTTGTATGCTTCTTCATTAAAATATGGTTCTGTGGTTGTTGTGCGATTCCATTCACCTCCACAAATATGTAAGAAGTTATTTTTGTTCACATTCCGTTCATTGATAAGTTTCTTTTGTAGTTTGGTACTTAGTTTTGTTAGTGGTTTCATCCTATTTAATACTAATATAAACAACTTCCTTTTCAGAAGGATTGCACTGTCCGCTAGAGCTTGTAAGATTAATTTTCTATGGTAGGTTTTAAGGGTTGAGGATGATTTCGGTCCTCTTCTTATTAGATTCTGAAGGACTCTATGGCGAAACATTTTGGCTAAAATACTTTTTTTATTATAGGTTCTTGTCGCTATATCAGGATTAATAGTAGCATTGTTAGGAGTACTGGTAGCCGATTTTTGTTTTTGTGAAGTATTTTGTGTTTCGTGCCACATTTTGTTGGAGGAGGTAAAGTTTTGGTAGTTGAAGCTTCCTTTGTTTTGCTAAATGACTGTTAGCTGTATTGTTCCAACGTTCTCTACAAACTCTGTTACAGATGGATGGTTAGGTTGGACACTTTTATTTTTATTGGCTCTACTTCTGCGTTCCTTTCTACGGACTTGCTTTTTGGTAGGCATTCTTTAGGGTCTGTTGAACAAAAGAAGGCATGGTTTGGTCTGTTGTACAGTGTATGTGTGCTGTGTGCATGCATGAGTTTGATGGGGAAGCTCTTTGTGGTAGTGTGTGAATGTGCATTGGTCTCTTACAGTGATTGGGGAGGATATTTTTCGGTTTTTATACTATGTGCTTCAGATAAGAATACAAAGAGGCCTAGTGGTGAGGAGACGCATTAATAGTAAACTTAATGGCATTAAATTGAAACAGCTATTTGTTTTCTAGTACCAACATTGTAAGGCATTTGTATGTTATTTGGGTTCCAAACAGACAGGGATTTGTGAGCCATTCTGCCTGTAATCTTTGTTTAATAAAAGGGGTTTTGTGGGTAGAATGGTTCAGAAATCACTGTTTGCTTTGGTGCGCAAATTAAATACATAACCCACACACTCTGTTTCAGGAATAGTTAGAATATAAAGGTCGTCCTGTACTTACTTTTTTTGCAGAATGACCAGGTTTCTTCGGATATGTCGTTTGCAATGTAGAAGCTGTTGATTTTCAGGACAGTAGTCTTCACTGCGATTGTAAAAAGAAGTTGTTAGTAACTTTGTGTATTTAAAGTAGTGATGTTACTGTACACGTTAATTTTGCATATGTCGTCGGAGTATTCTCCTTTGATATTTCACACAGTGCATGTGTGCATTTCACTTCTCTATGTGCTGCCTTTGTATGTTACTTGCAGTATGTTAGCTGCAAGTGCTTCAGAAATTAGTACAATTTTCATATTATGAAAATGCCTTGTTTCTTTTAAGCTGTTATCTATAGCTCATTATAGTTGCTGGGAAACATTTTGGTACTTTCTTATTATAAGTACGATTTCAAAAAATCGGGAGACCCTCAGAGGGCAATGTCACCACAGCAATCGGGAGCATTTATTTTTCTCATACGACCGTATTGGAAGTAGCATTGATGTAGGCGGTATACAGTAAAAAATGGTGCCATTTTCTAATGTTTCGCACTAAACAGGGAAGGTTGTAACGTATGCATAGGTTATGCGGGAGACAGTAAGAAGTAGTGCGGTTTGTTAATGAACAATCGGACATCTTGCACTTAAAGGGGGAGCGTTGGTATGTATTGGCTATGCAGATTTAGTGGCATTCATTTGTTTAAATGAAATCACACGGGTTGTACATGTTCTCTGATTAAAATATGCATACCTGTACTTTATACGCACGCATGTGCCCATCGATGGAGCTGTACGTAGAAATCTGCGACACTTGTACAGTACTTTTCGAAGTAGGTGCTTTGCAATAATATGCGACTTGTACTCAGAGTGATTAATAGTACATTTTGAAGTGCGAAATTTTGATGACTGAGTTAGATGTAGGGATGTTGAATCTGATTGGTGGATGGTTGTGTGACTGCTTAGCTGTGTCCAATGAGGGAATGGAAAGGGAACTGTAGCCATCAGCCAATCAGATGTTCACATTGCTCTTTTGTGTCGAATACTGAAGATGGCAGAGGGAGAAGGTTTTGGTCGTTGTAGATATTTTTGTGCATGGTTTACAGCACTATGCCGAAAGTAGGAATGTAGCGCACCATTTCGATGTGAGAGGTGGTGTGGAGCGCTTGGACTGATCGCAATGTTGCGGCAATTCTCTGAGTTTGCACTGAGATGCTTGCGATGACCACTCCTCATGTGGTACGTTTGCACTACGGTGCTTGTCATTTGGGCTATGTGAGTGCACGTACTTTGTTGGACGATTTGGAACAGTTGGTGCAAGCAGTCATGAATATATTTCGAACTGCGAAATTCATTTTTTCTGTGTTACATAGAGGAAAATGGGACAAGAGTCCTGTTTTCTGTCCCGATCAAGGAATTGGGAGGTGTACCATCAATCGCGGCATGCATGCTTTTATGTTACGCGCTGGTATGTTTTTCTGCAGCCACGAGAACATTGTTCCCAGTAATGCGGCTTATTTTGAAGCAGATGGTGTTGCGTTATCTTCTTTGGGAAATGCCATGTTCTTTTGGAATGTGAGGCTTGCTTTGGAGAAGGTTCTGTAATGGTTGTAGGAGTATAGTAAGAAGAGAAAATATAAAAAAAAACAAAATAACAGTGTCTGTAAGGCATCTGACCAAAAAATAAAAAAAGGCTCTTTTCAGAGCCCACCTTAAAGGGGAAAAGGGTAATAATATTTAAATGTACAGTCCTTAGGCTCTGATCCTGTACGTGTCCGCGAACATGGCGGTAGTTTGCAGGCGGTGCCGATTCTGGCGTGGAGACGCATGCAAATGAGAATGTGCGAAGCTAGGGATTGGTCAGTGAAGTTCAGTGGGTGTGTTGGACAGAGACATTTAGTGAGAACGTCTTTTCCCTGACAGGAGACCAGGCAGCCATGGCTCTGTGTGCTCGAAAACAGATTATCTGGATTTTGGGAGACTCATGGATTCATTGGTTGAAGGTGCATGCTGAAAGTTGTGGTCTATGTGCAGATCTTGGATTTCCTAATGTAGAAATGCACTGGCATGGCGTGCATTGAATGAGATGGCTGGACTTGGTACCTCTCTGTGCAACTTTACAGACAGAACATCATCCGGACATACTTATTAATTGTGGAGGAAACAGTTTAGGTCATGTGTCTGGAATTTCTTTGCAATTTGCAATGAAGGAAGGACTTGCAAAGGTCATGGACATGTTTCCAAATTGCCAAATTGTTTTTTCCCATATTGCACAAAGACAGATATGGTTGCATTCCTCTGCATTTGGTCCACAAATGGTGAAAGCGAGGTGCAATGTGAATAAGGCTGTTTGTGCCTTTCTAAAAGATGTTGGCATGTCCTCATTCCACAATGAAAACATTTTGTTTCGTAGTTCTTTACTTTTTCGTAGAGATGGAGTCCATCTCACATATGGTCCATCTCACATATGCTGGCAATCAGATCTATCTTCGCAATGTACAAAATGCTTTGCGACTTTTTTTGACATCATAGTCACCTAATTGACACTCCATTTTTTCTAACCTACATTTTTTGAGGGACACACACCACCACCGAAAAGCTCTTTTCAGAGCCACCACTTACTCCCAGCAAAAAAGTCCATTGGTTTTGTTATGCTTACTCTGTGTGTGCTACGACTGTCCGCTGACTTTTCCAAAAATGCGTGGGGGCCTACAACGGTCATTTGATAGTTCTATTCTTTGACTGAGAAAGGCGGCTCTGAAAAGAGCCTTTTTTATTAATTTTTGTAATTTTCAAGTTTACTACTTTTGACGACACAAGACACTAGGAGAGGAAGGCAAAGGAGGTTAAGGAAGGGACACCAACCACGGGGATAAGAAGGGCCAGGTGGAGAAAGAAAGATATAGTGTGGCCTTTACTTGGGTAGGGAGCAGTTCTTCTGGTGCTCTGTGACCGTAGCCTTAAAAGCACTTCGAAGACTCTTCCCCCCCCTGCAGGGTACTGCGTCACAATACACACACACAATATTGTGACCCTCGAAAGGTAAGGGTCAACAGCATTGCGAATGGCTTGTGAGGCAGCTGGAGGGATGCGCTCCCCCACAGGAGTGTCTCTTGTGGTGAGGGGATCGGACACGGAGGATGCTGTGGAGGAACTCCATCTACTACGTTCTTTGTATGGCATCACCTTGCGAATGTCCGCACTGTGAAATTAAGTTAGATGTCGCTTCCTGGTTGTCATACCAAAGCTGTACGCACCAGGTCTCCCGCGACTGAGCACCAACTGGCACCGGTTACACCTGACAAAGTTTGCATGTGCTTTCGGTGCATTCCCTAAAATGGAAAACCGCCACACCCACGACTCTCGCCGAGTGTTAGTAGTGCGGAGTTCCTCCACCTCCTTCTCTTCTTCCTCCATCTCTACATCCTCACCCGTATATCCCTCTGCAGGCCCTTGGGGAGGTGGTGGCGGTGGAGGGTTTGGTGGTGGTGCTGAGGCTAATGAAGCAACAGTAGCCATGGATGCCATAAGGATTAGTTATCTAATGGTCGCTACAGCAGTAAAGGCAGCACACCTCTAACAGCTATAGCCAGAAGCACACGAAGATGAGCTTGGGGGTGTGGCCATTTATAGGGGTGGAGCGGTGCGCCTCATGACCATATTATCACTCCGAAGCACTGCAAAAATTCTAAACGACACGTTCTCAGGTAGATCTACTGCATGCGACATGTGAAATGGTGATTTTATACTGTAAAATATTTTCTAATGTATGTATAACTTCTTTTGCAATGTCGCGGAAGCAGACAAACTGCGCAAATTAGTCCACACATTCAGCGTGGGTGTGGTCACATGATGACGTCCTGAACACATCCGCGAGGGAAATGCCTACCCGCTGGACAGCAAATGCAGAGTACCAAACGTGCACATGCGCGCCAGTCTTCTACGGACAGTGTTCGGGTCCTGAAACTAATTAAAAGTGCGACACAAGTGAGATGGACAGGCGCGATGTTCACAATACTTATAGGTGTACTGCGCATGTGCGTACATGATCTGATGACTGCACGGACAGGTCCAAGGTCCTTAGGACACCTCTATTTTGTTTGACTACGAACATGCTGGCTACCGCGCCTGTTCGGATGGTTCCATTTTGGCTGCGGACGATACGGACGGTTATAGTGTCCTTAGGACACTACCACTTTGCTCTTTTACAGTCATTCCCGCCTCCTGGTGTGTTCTAGGAACATGTTTTATCTCGTTTGTGAGTGGTGCAGAGAGGTACAAAGTCCTTACGACGTCCCATTCTGTTCATTTACACTTAACTTGCACAGATGGTGCGTTCTAAGATCAGTTTCATCTTGGGTGGCATTGGTATGGGTAGCTGTATTGGCGTTAGAACATCCATATTCTATTGCTTACGGCTAGATCGAAGAGGCGCGCTGTTCGCGAACATTTTAAGTCTTTTAAAAAATATATATATATATATATCCTCAAACAGTTCGACTACAGTAAACAAATAAAAACTGTCTAAAAACACATACACACTTCAATCAACAGAAATACAGGGGGAAGCAGATACTGACACGAATATAGGGGAATTAGGGTTCAACACGGGTTGATTGTCAGGAGATGATTTGTGAGGGGAAGAAGGAATGGATGTTTCATCAAAACGTCTATTTTCTCCTTGAAGGTTTGGGGATGGTTCACTAGGAAATGGAGAAGGGAGGCAGGTACAGGTGGGACAGTGATAACGTATTTTTCCTTTCACAAATTCCTCCACAAATTGTCTTAAACTATTTAAAATTGTCATTCAGTGTGTCCATTTTCAGTTCTATTCTTTTCAGCCTGTCTTCCTCTGTGTCGTTTGTTGGCCTTTCTTCTTTTTTTTTCCTGGTCTGTTAAAAATAAATAAATATATGTTAAATGACCATACAATCCTCACCATTAATTTGCATATGCAGAGCACTGTGTACCATTATTATCGCTATCTTCGGACATTTCCCCATGCGGGAAATTCTCCTCGAGCCACTCCAAAGTACTGCACATTTCTGTGTCAAAATAACAAAACAAAATTATTTTTTCGAGGGGATTGGGTCCTCCGACGTATTCCATATCTGACAGGTAATGTCTACAGCTGTGCTGCTTCGGAAAATCTTTGGCGTCTGCGTCGATGACATCGATGCGCCGTCCCCGAGGACCTCCTCCGACGGCCGACGTCACCCGATGTGATAAGTAGGACGCACGACGCCCATAGCTTCACTTCCGTTTTTTCTGCATACGTGTTCGCTTCGTGAATCTCGGTACACCTCGACTCGTTGGAGTTTGCTGTTTTCTATTCTCGGTTCGTTGAACCTGTTCGGTTTGTTGTGAAGACCTGTTTGTGGCGATGTCTTTCTCGTCTTCAACCCCGCGTCCGGGCTTCAAGAACTGTGGGGACTGTGGGTCCAAGATGTCGGTCACAAACTCGCACGACGCTTGCCTCTGGTGCCTCGGGGAGGCCCACGATACGGACGACTGTGTCAACTGCCAGTCGCTCACTGCAAAGGCCTTGCGGGAACGCAAGAAGAAGCTGTCAGTAGGCCGGGTGTCTAAGCCCTGGAAGTCGAGGTCTGCGGAGCTTTCGACAGATGAATCGAGGGGCGATTCTCCGCGTCATCGTCGGAAGTCCGGTGGGTCTTCTTCCAGGAGTCGGTCTCGCCACTCCTCCGCCTCTTCGAGGCATTCCAGGAAGCGCAGGCATAGGTCGCCTTCCCCGTCCTCTTCCGAGGACTCCGCCCGTCGGCAGGTCGCTTATCCCTCCATGCAAGCGACACCGGAGGAATGGGCTTCCTTCGGGAAGCAGATGCTAGCGATTCCGGAATCGCAGGGCACCGGTCCGTCCGTGCCTCCGAGTGGGGTCGGTCGGCACCGGTCGAGAGACACCGTTCATACGCCTTTGGGCTCGAGTGGTCGGCACGGCTTGCGGGAGAGGTCCTGCTCGGAAAAGGGTAGCCGTTCTCACCATGCCCGTGCCAGGTCCCGGTCCTCGATGCGCTCGAGACCGTGTGATCCAGTGCCGTCTTCGAAGAAGACGTCGACGCCTGTGGTGCCGAGGTCTTCGATTTCTCTCGAGGCTCTGCCTCGAGGGGGTCGTCAA
The DNA here is from genome assembly GCF_040938575.1 of Ambystoma mexicanum. Classification (NCBI taxonomy): domain Eukaryota; kingdom Metazoa; phylum Chordata; class Amphibia; order Caudata; family Ambystomatidae; genus Ambystoma; species Ambystoma mexicanum. Next base: position 1,119,787,900 of record NC_090922.1, on the reverse strand, counting down.
CGCCATCGGCGCCTAGGTTGACGAGAGACACGCTCGGAGCTCCGGCTTCGAGGACTGTGTGGACGCCGCAGCTGACGTCAAAGCCGATTCGCTCGACGTCGCCGCCTTTTCTGTCGACGCCGGCTCGTTCGGCACCCTCAATGCCTTTCGAGGCGGTGGTGTCGGAGGGGCCCCGTGGCAAGGGGTTTGCCCCTAGAAAGGCTATGGCTAAGGTCCAGCACTGCTTTGGTCCACAGAGGTCTTCCTCTCCTCGCCTGGAGTACATTTCAGAGGGTGATGAAGGCTCTGATGGTGGCCTGGTTCCGGTTACGGTTCCAGATGACCTTATCTCGGGCCATAGCCAGTTTGTAGTTTTGTCGGCCGGAGCCTGGCTCTCATGCCGATTCTTCATATCGGCGCCTTATGTCTCGGGTTACCGAGTACTTGGGTTGGTCAGCTCCCCCAGGGGAGTTCGTTCAGGATGATCTCACGGGCATCCTTGATCTCGGTCTTGCCTTTTCATATGGCTCTGCAGAGAAGGGTGGCGGCGGCTTGGTCTGCTCCGGAGAGTCTCCCGGCAGTGGGCAAGTCTTTGTAGCGAAAATACCGTCCAGCCAGTAGCGACCCCTGCTACTTGTCTAGGCACCCCACCCCAGAGAGTTTGGTGGTGCAGGCGGCTACGGCCCGGCAAAGCAGGAGTTGTATCCTACCATCCCTCCGATAGGGATGACAAACATTTTGACGGCTGTGTTTTCTTCGGGGGGTATGACGCTTCAGGCGGCCAACTCCATATGTGCCTTGTCTCGTTTCACACACACTCTGTGGAACTGTGTTGCAATAGCGGCTGATCATATTCCCGAAGGGGACGAACGGGATGGTTTCCTTGCTATGGTTCAGGATGGCGGATTGTGTCAGCCGGTCCATGGCGGCGAGCACCGTAATGCCCAGGTTTGCGTGGTTGCGGAAGTCTGGGTTCGCTCCTGATGTGCAGTCCCGGCTCCTCAACATGCCTTTTGATGGTGAACACCTTTTTGGCAGCAAGGCTGACGAGAGCCTTGAGAGGTTGCAGACATCCAAAGCTGCAGCGAAGTCGTTGGGCGCTGCAGTTCGCCAACCTCTGCCTTTTCGTCCTAGGGGACAGCAATGGAGGGGTGGTTCCTTTCGCTATTACTCGTCCTTCAGTAAACCGAGGGGAGCTAGCAGTCAAAGAGGCCATCGTAAGAGTGCCAGAGGTGGAAACAAAGGTACTCGAGGTGCCAAGGCCGCTCGGGCAGTTGCCTCTTTGCCCTCAGGCAACGCCGCAGCCGCTACCACTCAGTCATGAGGCCAGGTCCCATGGTTCGCCGGTTGGGGGAAGGCTGGCGCAGCATCTTGTAGAGTGGCAAGCCATTACTTCGGATGTGTGGGTTCTGGAGATCATAACCCACGGCTACTGTCTTCCTTTTCGGCAGAGGCCTCACGACAATCCACTAGGGAACCTCTCTTTGAAGTGTCCGGATCCGCTCCTTGTGCAGGAAATTCAAGCCCTGCTGGAGAAAGGCGCCATAGAATTCCCCTTATTTTTTGATTTCAAAGAAAGACGGGGGATTGAGACCCATCATGGACTTGCGCGGTTTGAACAAACTCCTCAGGAAGGACAAGTTCAAGATGGTTACTCTCTCACAAGTCCTCCAGGCCCTTCAACTTCAGGACTGGTTGGTGTCTCTCGACCTCAAGGATGCTTACTTCCATGTGCCGATCCATCCCAAGCACAAGAAGTACCTGAGGTTCGCGGTTGGCGACTCGCACTTTCAGTTTCGGGTCCTGCCGTTCGGATTGACCTCTGTCCCGAGGGTTTTCACCAAGCTCATGGTGGTGGTGGCAGCACATCTCAGGAAAGGGGGGATTCACGTCTACCCCTTACTGGACGATTGGTTGATCAGGGGGAGCTCTCCCGAGCAAGTCCCGGATCATCTGTCCGTCACCTGCCACTCCCTTCACAGGCTGGGCTTCTCCCTCAATTTAAAGAAGTCCCATTTGACACCGACGCAGCGGCTCCAGTACATCGGAGCAGTGCTTGACACGTCCCTGGGGCAGTGTTTTCCTCCTCAGGTGAAGGCTCTTCACATTCAGCAGATGGTGCACAAGTTTCAGCTTGCCCAGAATCTCCCAGCGTCCGAATTCTTGAGACTGCTCGGCCTCATGGCATCCTGCATTCTTCTGGTGCCAGAGGCTCGTCTGCGGATGAGATCTTTGCAATGGGCACTCAAGCTCCAGTGGTCTCAGTCATCCGGCAGGCTGTCGGACCCGGTTCAGGTGCCGCCTTCGGTAGGCCGGGACCTTCTGTGGTGGGCTGTCGAGGGCATTCTGATGAAGGGGGCCCCATTTTGGCTGCCCTGGCCGGAGGTGACGATCGTGACGGACGCTTCCCTCACGGGATGGGGAGCTCATACCAACGAGTTGCCAGTCAGCGGTCGTTGGTCTCTGTCGGAGTCCAGACTACATATCAATCTGTTGGAGTTGAGGGCCGTCAGGCTAGCCCTGAAGGCTTTTCTGCCGACTGTGCGCGGAAAGAGTGTCCTGATTCTAACGGACAACCCGGTGGCCATGCACTACCTCAACAAAAAGGGGGGGGCAGGGTCACTTCCGCTGTGCAGGGAGGCGATGCAGCTCGAATTCTGGGCCATCAAGCAGGAAGTTTCGATCTCGGCTGTTCATCTTGCCGGAGACGACAACAAGACGGCGGACGCTCTGAGCAGGCAGAGTTCGATCTCTCACGAGTGGGAGCTGGCTCAGGAGATTCTCCTGGAGATCTTCGCCCTTTGGGGGACCCCTCAAGTGGATCTCTTCGCCTCCAGTGTCAACTGGAAGTGCGAAAGGTTTTGCTCGCGGGAATTTCCTCCAAAAGGAGCCTTATTAGACGCGTTCGTGGTGGAGTGGTCATTCCCACTGCTGTACGCGTTTCCTCCAGTCCCCGTCGTCCCGCAAGTGCTGCGGAGGTTCGGTTCCCGGATGATCCTCATTGCCTCCGGCGTGGGCCCGGAGGACGTGGTACCCGGACCTTCTCAACTTGTCCATCTGCCCTCCACGTCATCTTCCCTACCGAGACGATCTGCTCTCACGGGAGTGGGGTCAGGTTCTCCATCCAGAGGTCAGATTCCTCAATCTTCACGCTTGGAATCTGAAAGGTTGAGGTATAAGGATTGGGACCTCCCTGAAGACGTGATGGAGGTGTTGCTCTCGGCCAGGCGGCCGGCAACTAAGTCTCTGTACCGTTGCCGTTGGAGAAAGTTCTGCGACTGGTGCAGAGTTCAGAATGTGGATCCTTTTGAATGTGACATTCCCATGGTTCTGTCTTTTTTGCTTTCTTTGGCCCACAGGGGCTTGCAAGTGGGGAACCATTAAAGGTTACCTGACGGCGCTGTCCATATTTAAGCGCTCGTCTGAAGAGTGTTCCTATTTTAAAATTCCTTTAATTTCACAGTTTTTGAAAGGGCTCACTAATGTGTTCCCTCCGTCACCTTTTCTGGTGCCAGGTTGGGATTGGAACTTTAAGTTTCTTATGGGTGCTCCGTTTGAGCCTTTACATTCTTGCCCTTTGAGGCTGTTAACTCTGAAAACTGTGTTTTTGGTTGCGTTTACTTCCGCTCGCAGAGTGAGTGAGTTACAGGCACTTTCAGTTAAGCCACCCTTCACTGTGTTTCACAAGGACAGGGTTGTCCTTGGAGTTCGTCCTTCTTTTCTTACGAAGGTGGTTTCGGAATTTCATTTGAGCCAGAAGGTTGTTCTTCCGGCGTTCTATCCTCCTCCACATCCTGGTAAGGAAGAGGAGAGGCTTGATCCTAGGAGAGCGTTGAGCTTTTATATCTCGCGCATGTCCCGGGTCAGAGTGGACAATCAACTTTTCATTGGTTACGCTGGAAAGCGTTTGGGACAAGCTGTGACGAAACAGACTTTGTCTCGGATTATTTTAGCTATCTCCGAGTGTTATCGCTTAGCGGATAAGGACCCTCCGGCTGGCTTGCGGGCCCATTCTACCAGAGGAGTGGCTGCGTCTACTGCCTTGCAGAGGGGAGTTCCTATTCGTCACATCTGTGATGCAGCCACCTGGGCTTCAGTACATACTTTTGTACGTCCCTATTCCCTCGATTCCATCAGAGGGCAAGATCTGGCCTTTGGCAAGGCAGTTCTCTATTCCGCAATTTGATTGGGCACGCTAAATTTGTATTCTAAATTCTTTCCCACCTCCTTGCTTGGTACTGCTTTGTCATAGATATGGAATACGTCGGAGGACCCAATCCCCTCGAAGAACAAGTTACTTTCTTACCTGGTAACGTTTTTTCGATGGGATGGTCCGACGACGTATTCCATATCGCTCCCTCCCTGCCTTCCCCGCTGCAGAATTTCTTTTGAGATTGCAGCTTACGTTCCGCAAGGCCTTGTGTGTCTGACTGGCAGAAAACTGGTGGCACACGTTCTGGGAAAAAACTATAACTGAGGCTATGGGCGTCGTGCGTCCTACTTATCACATCGGGTGAAGTCGGCCGTCGGAGGAGGTCCTCGGGGACGGCGCATCGACGTCATCGACGCAGGACGCAGACGCCAAAGATTTTCCGAAGCAGCACAGCTGTGGACATTACCCGTCATAGATATGGAATATGTCGTCGGACCATCCCAGCCCAGGTAAGAAGGTAACTTGTTCTTCTGTCCCTCAGAGCAAAAAAAGTACACACACACATATAAGAAGTTCACTTACTATTTTCTTGTAATTTGTGTTCGTTGTAGTGCGTGCGTCTACTGTCAGCCCTGGCTGCAGAGTTTCTGTGAGGTAATTACGTTGGAGGCATAATTTCTTTTTAATGGTATAATCCATTTCATTCCACATGGTCATTAAATGCATGGTTTTTGTTTCAGACGTTTAGGTTTACCTATTTATCTACTAGTACTTATGTCTTTGTGTGTCCTTTTTCTAAGTTGCTCATTTTTTGTGTAAGACATTAGTACAATTTCAGATACCCCCTGACTGTTTGGGTACTGTTAGTCTCGTCCGCACCTGTCTGCAGACAGGCGCTCAGTCCGTGCCTTTCAAATATGAATAGCAAGGGGGTTCTGTATGTTCTATGTTACATGTATATAAAGTAAGCAGATTATACAATATATCTCCCATGATCACATGATAGTGTATATTGAGCAAAAAAACGTTAACGCGGTTATGATTAGGTTCCCCTTGAAAAAACCTGTGAAATTCACTAAAAAAAAGCCTTGTCAAGGGAACGTTATGGTTAAGTTGCGCTACTAAGAACATGTGAAATTCCCTTAAAACTTTATAAACGTCACATTATGGTTCCAAGTAAAAGCGAAAAACCCCTGAAATTCTCCAGTTATGGTAGTCTAGGCAACCATAACTGCCCGCACCACTGTGCACTGCTAACACTAACACCCAGGACATCAAAGATGACATCACAAATGTCATTGATGACAACAATGATGACATCACATGTGTAGCCCCTTCGTTTCTCTTCAGTGCCATATCTAGGCAAGGTGGTTTTATTTACTGACAGTCAGAAACTTAACTTTCAAAAGGTATTACATTTATAGATAATGCTGTTCTCACATGTTCTTACAACACTTTCCTTACATTTCAAACCCATCTTATGATGTACATATTTAGGGGAAGAAGCAGGCCTGCAACACAGCTATCATTTTTGTGTGTGAATACAATCATGTAGAATATACACAGTTTCTAATGACACTGCCTCCTGTTTACTTTCCTCTCCACATGTAAGCCTCATTTGCATAAATTGTACTCCATTTATGTTTTGTGGGTATTACTAGAAATATGTAGTATGTGATGAATTATTAGCAATTTAGTACATGTTTCACAGAAGCTCGGTGAGTAGCCAGGCCCCTTCAGGAACGCCTGTTTTTTAAATTAATTTGAGGCGCCGAGGCCCGCTCTGATTGGTCCTTTGGACCAAAACCACAGAAGCCCAGCAACGTGCTCGCTCACTGGATCCATTTGCACAGGAGCTCGGTGAGTAGTCAGGCCCCTTCAGAAGCGCCTGTTTTTTAAATTAATTTGAGGCTCCGGGGCCAGCTCTGATTGGTCCACCCACACTTCACCACTGGTCCTCCCAGAGCAGCCCTCTGCCCGGCAGCCCCCTGTGGCTGAGGGCCCCAGAGGCAGGGGCGTCTCAGGAGGTGTCGGTGGGTGTCCGCAGGGGAAGCCGGTGGCCAGCCGTCGACCAGCAACTAAAAGGACCTGTAAGGTAGGGTGGCTTGGGTTGGAGAGAGGTACAGCTCTACCCTAGATAACTGACCACTAGGCTAAACCAATATTTGCCAGGGTGATCACCCCTCCGTTGCCCCAAACTGCATTGATAGCAGGGCCTCTGTGCCCAAATTGCATTGTGTGATCTCCAAACTACATTGATTGCATTGTCTGATCGCCAAACTGCATTGATGGGCCTCTCTTCCACTATATAGGCGTCTCAAACTTAGCAGGGCCTCTGTGCCATAATTGCATTGTGTGATCTCCAACCTGCATATATTGCATTCTGTGATCCCATACTGCATTGATAGTCCTCTCTCCCACTATGCAGGTGTCTCAAAGTTAGCAGGGCCTCTGTGCCCTAACTGCATTGTCTGATTTCCAAACTACATTGATTGTATTGTCCGATCGCCAAAGTGCATTGGTAGGCCTCTCTCCCACTATACGGGTATCCCAAATCTAGATCACCCGCAGACTACGGGGGGGTCTCTCTGGCTAGGACCTCCCGCACCACAAGGCAAAAGTCCAAGCTGCGCCCTTCTAAGCCACCCCCCAACCAGCAGACACCCTACCCAACCCACACAGCCTGCTCACCACAATGTACCGCGCTCAGGGAGACGGACAGTAAAGAGAGCCACCCATAACAGCCAAGTTAATAACCCTTACCACCCCCCTTCCCCACCTAGCACAGCGACTGAACGAGTCCCCAACTCCAGCCGGAATACCACCTACAGGCAGAGCCCAAACTAGTAGCAGACACCCCCTCACCCACCACTACACCACAAGACAACCAGACCAAAGCAGGACCAACTAGACGTCACCAAACGAAGGTTAAACAACTCTCAATCTCACAATGCCACGCAAACGACCCATCCCAAGGAAAAGACGAAGAGATGAAAGAACAAACACTTCAGAACAGCAACTTAGAACAACAACCATAGACTGGACCCTCACAGACAAGAACACAAACGGAAGCAACTCTGAGCGAAGAGAAAAATCCCTCTACCTAACTCCATACCTCGCAGACAACCGGCCACCACGGCAACCCAATCCAACTCTAGAAGCAGCAACATCAAACAACCTAATGCAAGCAAGGAGAAGGATGACCAACACAAACAACAGACGACCGACGCAATAACCCCCTACATCACCAAAGCAAGAAGAACTTCCAATCAACAACCACAGCTCCCGAAAGACGAACCCAAGACAAAACCTAGAACAACTCTTCGAAGACGCCGACACCCTGAATCCCAAAGCCCAACAAGTGACCGACCAGGAAGGAAACCTCAACACCGAGCAGAAGAAGACCGCGATAAAGCCCATACCAAACACCTCCAAACTTGACTGCAAACTAATAAACGCAAGATCCATGTCAAAACACTCAACAGAGATCTTCAACCTACTCGACGACAACTGCTTTGACATCCTGTTCATCACAGAAACATGGCTGGATGACAACTACAAAATCACACTCCAAAGCTGCCTTCTGACCGACTTCAAATGCCTACAAATAAACAGAAAAAACAAAAAAGGAGGAGGCATCGCTTTAGCATTCAAAGAACACCTGAAAATAAAAACTGACGAACCACTCAACATCCTCAACTGCGAAATCATGGTCATACACCTAATAGTGAGCCCGAAAACCAACATCACATTCATCCTGTTATACAGACCGCCAACATATGATGCAACATTCGTCGATAACTTCATAGAAGCCATCACCAATTTAGCCATCAACCACGAACACCTAAGCATTCTGGGGAACTTTAACATCTGGTTTGAAGACAGCCACGCCAACTACCAAAACTCACTAATTGAACAATTCAGCACCATGAAACTACGACAACTAGTCAAAGGAGCAACGCACTCGGCAGGACACACCCTAGACGCAATTTTAGCCAAAGAAAAACTCATCACCACGGCACCTCCTATACCAATACTGTGGAGCGACCATCTCATCATCCCATTCGTGATCACTCTGCCTACCCAAGCCTACATGCAACATCTAAAACTCACAACCACCACAAAAAGAAACTGGAAACACGTCAAAGAAAGCAATCTATTCGTACAACTGGAATTAACGAAACCCTCAACTACAGAACTGGAACTAGAGGACATAGGCGGGAAAGCAGAGATTCTGCACAAATGGATCGCGGATACAATAGACAAGATCGCCCCGGAAAAAGCGTTCACCCCATGATAAAAAAGAGCAACGGCAAAATGGTTTACCCCACTATTAAACGACATGAAAAAGGAAAACAAAAAGACGGAATTAGAATGGAGGAAAGAATACAACCCAAAAAAAAAACACTATACCAGAAACAAATCCGTGCATACAAAAAGGAAATTCCAAAGGCAAAGAGAAGACATTATGATGACAGAATCAACAATGCCACCAACGCTCAAAAAGAAATGTTTAGCATCATCGAAGAAATGAGAAACCCACCAGGCTGCGATAACACCCCCCCTCAGAAAAACTATGCAACGACCTGGCGGACCACTTAAAAAAAAAAATGACATCCGTCAAACCAATCAAAAGCGACCAAACTACCACAACATACAACCCAATGAACCTACCACGGAACCACAGCACAAACTCTGAAGCTTTCCTGAAATATCAGCAGAGGCATAAGCAATGCTGGTAAAACAAAGCAAAAAAAGCGGGATCACCCGTCGACCCATGTCCCCCAGACATCTACAAATCGATCCTAGCAGAACACTACAGAAACCTTCTAAATCTATCACTATCAACAGGGACTGTACCGAAGATCGTCAAATCAGCATACATCAAGCCACCTTTGAAAAACACAAGTGGTGATGCAGATGACCTTTCCAACTACAGGCCGATCTCTGACATCCCCTACCCAGCAAAACTTCTAGAAACCTACGTATATAAACTAGCCCAAGAACACGTAGAAAAACACCACCTCCTGAACCAAGCTCAAATCGGTTTTAGACCAGCGAGAGGAACGGAAACAGCACTACTATCCATCTGGGACGACCTCAAAACTAACGCAGACTCGAACACTACCTCAGCCCTTATTCTGCTCGACCTCTCCGCATCCTTTGACGCAGTTAGCCACGACACCCTGACCAAAAAACTAGAAGACATAGGCATAACCGACACAGCACTACGCTCGACCAAATCATTCCTAGCAGACAGGACAGAAACCGTATGGATCAAAACTTTCAAATCCACTCCACAAGTTAATGACTGTGGAGTGCCACAAGGATCCTCACTATCCCCACTATATTTCAACATCTATCAGACTCCGGTCATCAGAATCTTCCAAAAATACAACATTACATGTTACAACTACGCGGACGACACTCAGATCATCTACAAAATCGAAGACACTGATGCCGACCATTCAACCCCAATTGACTGTCTAAAAGAAGTCTTCAACTGCATGGATGCCAACAACCTGAAAATCAACCCAGGAAAGACAGAAATCATGATCGTATCCAAAGACCAAGAGAACGAAACCACCATCCCATGGCCTACGGAAATGGGAAACACACCAACACCATCGAAGGTAGTAAAAAATCTGGGAGTCCTAATGGACAAAATCCTAATCCTGGAACCACAAATAAAGGCAACAGTGAAGAAATGCTTTTTTCTCTTCCACACGGCAAGAAGAATTCTACCTTTCCTCTCCTTCATGTACAAAACACTCACTATTGTCATCCTAATCATGTCAAAAATCGACTATGCAAACAGCCTCTACCTCGGAATACCAGAATACCTACTAAAGAAACTGCAAAATGCGGCAGCAAGAGAGACCACATCACTCCAGTCCTAAAAACACTACACTGGCTCCCATCGCCTTCAAAACAATGTGCATAACGCACAGGGCAATCAGCGGACAAGGAGCGGAATTCCTACAAAGGAAAATAACAGTCTACAAACCAACAAGACCCCTCCGATCAAGCAATGAAATCCGCCTGGAACTCAAACCATACCTCAAGAAAAAACTTGGAGGCACCTCCTTCTACCACTTAGCCGCAAAAACCTGGAACAACATCCCAAAAGAAATCGAAACACTGAAGATCACCTAAAATTCAGGAAATCACTAAAAACCTGGCTCTTCAACACCACAGACTAAATCTGGAAACCAAAACCGGAAAAAGGACGACTAAGCCAGAAAGGAAACCGACATCACCGACCCGAGAGGGTAGCTCCCACGACACCTGGACGGGTGACTCCAGATAGATTGGAACACAGGCGGCACACACAGAGACTGAGTCAACTATCCCAGACAATCCCACCAACACTTTCGCCTGTCCCCTAGTTACCGCCACCTGAGAGGCTGACATAGGCAGGTGCACTGGCCACAGGAGTAGGAAGGGAGGATAAGGGGAGCTATATGAGAGCATGTTAGAGGTGTGGGCCAGAGGAGTAAGGAACCCTGTCTACCAATCGGACCCAGATCAGGACAGAGCCGCATCAGGGGAGACTATGCAACCCGAGCGCCTCAGGATAGAAATGCAAACTAACCAACCCTACTAACATTCTCCCTTTCTGCATACACCTCTCAAACTCCAAACCAAACACAACCAAAACCTACAGCACAACAAACCGCACAAACTTCACTACATTGCAACAACAAAACAAAAACACAGTCTTGCACAACAGTACACGACGACTGCCGGCCGCAAACACCCCAGGTCCAGCCAACGGACCCACCGGGCTGAGGCCGCCAACAGCACATCACTGCTCTCTTGCACTTTTACTGCTTCCTCCCACTAACTCGACCTCCCCTCCTCTTTCAGAGCCGCCAGAGCGCCAGGGGACAGCTCCGGTGGTGATAGTGCGTGGTACAAATGTCCATCAACATTAACAGACCAGTAAAGTCTCATACTGAAGCATTCACCATTTTATTATACAAGTTTGGAAAATACAAACATAGCACCTTTGTGGTGTATGCTGCAGCCTATACCTACATTGGTTCCTGTACTAGAAAGAACACTGTAATGGAATTTTTATTTAGAACACTACATTGCATGATGAAGTATGTCCCGATAACCCATGATACTTTTTTGCCAAACTTTCATTCTCAACCCCTTGTCTGTAAGTTAGACACGTGATGTCATCAGTGATGTCATCAATGACATTTGTGATGTAATCTTTAATGTCCTGGGTGTTAGTGTTAGCAGTGCACAGTGGTGCGGACAGTTATGGTTGCCTAGGCCACCATAACTGGCGAATTTCAGTTTTTTTTTTGGTTTTACTTGGAACCATAATGTGACGTTTATAAAGTTTTGTTAAGGGAATTTCACAGGTTTTTAGCAGCGCAACTTGACCATAACGTCCCCTTAACAAGGTTTTTTTAGTGAATATATAGATATATATTTCTGAGGCTTGTTGAATCTGCTTAGATCACATGCTGTGCATAGGCCGACATCTAGTGGAAACTGCAGAGTATTACAGTTTGTTTTTCGAAACTCGTAAATGGGTGTTGACACAGGGTGTGCCAATAATACTATCCCTAGTGTGACGTCCACTGTACCCATGATCCCTCACGCGTCTAGGACCCTCAGATTGTTTTTTTCCACCATACTGGTCGGAAGCATTCCGCAGAGTTCCCTGGCTTTAGCCATACTTTTGCTAAAATATTGTTATATTTCCCCATTTCTCCACCCCAACGTCGAGTCACTGCATCCACACTCGACACCGGCACGGAGAAAGAATCGACCGTCGAGAGCTGCACAACAGATTTGGGCCTCGGAAGGCCTCTGGCCTCGGCCCGGGCATAGGAAGGCCTCTGGCCTCAGCCCTGCAAGTAGGGAGAGTGGGGTTGGACATACTCTACACTCTTTTGGTATATAGGTACATTCTTATATATTCCTACACTTATTAGCCCGCTGCCACAAGGTGCGTATGGAGAGTACCCCTTTCCAATTTTGCCCCAAGTGCAACCGCAAGTACCCTTGGGTTGACGGGCACGCCACGTACAATCTCTGCTTACCGAGGGACCACCCTGAGGCTAACTGCAGAGCGTGTAGTAGGTTCCAACTGAAAACGCTCAAGGACCGTTCGATCAAGCGTTGGGCCCACCACGCCAGGCGTCAAGAGGCCATGGCAGCAGAGGGCGCCTTCAGCGATGGCAGCGACACCGTGCTTTCGGACGGTGAGGGCAACGTGGCGTCATTTGACAGCCAAGCGCAAGTCCCCGACCTCGGAAGGTTGTCCGGCAGGGCGGCTATGTGGAAGACCACCGGCGACACAAGCGCTACCCACAGCACTTCCACAAAACACATGAAGTCCAACCGAGACTCGACGCACACGGCGAGTACTCGGAAAGAGGCGCATACAGAACGGTACGATTCGGTGTCCCCTATGCGTTCTCGATCGCCGCATGACTCCAGGCAACCATCCACTGTTGCCAGAAGTGCCTCGGTCTCCAAGGTAACGGAGGTTCGATCGTCAGAAGACGAAACCGACCTCTATCCCCAGTCCGCACCCCAGGAGTCGGCATCAACAGGCCGCGCAACGGCTGCTCCCGAGTCCCAACCTCCACTACACAGAGATAGGGACACTACCCCCGAACCTCGGCGCCAGGTGTCGAAAGACTCCGGAGGGGGGAAAAAACAGGGTAAACACTATTCCACACATGGGGAAGGTAGTCTCAGCCTACTTCCACACCTCAAAGACTTTCTACCCCACTTAAACAGATGGACAAGTATCAGTCTTCTGTTATCCCAAAGACCCCTGTTCAAACCAGTAGGTGTAGTCTAGATAAGACAAGGAAAGGGCTTCAAGAAAGAATCATTCCCAGTTCAAGAGAGTGGTCTACTGATGACATAGACGGAATCATGTCAAGGATGTCATCATTGGCAGATTTCTATGCCAAAAACCCTGAACACTTTCTCTCTTTTACCCCCGACGGGTCAACTCCCTCAGGCTCTAGGGATCCTATACCCCCAAGTAAGAAGTCCCGGGTTGAAGCTCCTACTTCAGACCCCTTCAGTATACAGCCCTATTCACAATATCAGGGAGATCCATCCCTTTATGAGGATCCAGATTTGGACATGTTGGAAGAACAAACTGGGACAGGCTACTATGGGGACGACGAGGACCAAGAGGAGGACCAAGAGGAGAAGGAGGAGGACGACCCAGAAACCTACAGGCTAGATTCCCCGGTAGATAAAGAACCCCCGGTTACCGACTCCCCTGTCGATAACCAGCCTCTTTTGAATGAAGTGCTGTCCAGAGCGGCAGAACACTTCCACATTGACACCCTGGGTGCGCAGGAAGAGAGGGATTTTGCCGAGGAGTTAGTGGGAGAAAGAAGACTTGTTGCTCAGGCCATCCCTATCCTTAGGTATATGCAAAGGAGGATAGAACCTTCCCTTGTTAATCCCTATCTCACTAGGGCGGTAAACCCCACAGTTGAGAAGCTTTTCAGGGCAGCCCAAACAGACCCACTGTACATAAAATGGCATCTGAAACCGGACTCCCTGGTAGTTACTAACACCCGTAAGAGGGCGGGAACACCCTTGTCATCGTCGGAAGCTCCTCCCGAAAAGGAGAGAAAGAAGATTTATGGCTTGGGCAGGAAAGTAGCCTCCACTTCCGCCTACCAGCCAAGGATTGCCAACTCCACCACCCTACTGGCGAGTTACAACTGCCACCAGTGGGAAGAAGTCGCAGCACTCATAGATTCCGCCCCAGAACCCTTAAAAAGCCAATTGGCACGAGTTTCGGGGAAAGGAAGAGCCGTTTCCGGTTGCATATTAAAAGCAACCTTTGATGCCCCGGATAACGCCGGCAGATTGATAGCATGCTTGGTTGCGACAGTCGGGTTCAAAGCCGAAACCAAGGCTTCATTGATAGACAAACCGGTGGAGCCGGATCTATTGTTTGGAAAGGCCGTCGAGGACGCGCTGAAAAATGCCAAGGACGAGTATGAAACACTCAAATCCCTAGGCCAACTAACCAATAAACCCCCTAACCAGAGAGGGAATAGCCATTTTCGTTGCCCACGCGGACAAAATTCCCAGAGAGTGTCCAACTATTCCCAGGGGCAGGGTACACAATGGAACAACAGCCAGCAGTCTACCCAGGGTTATGGCAGGGTTAATAAGAGAGGGTGTGGTAAGGGTAGAGGCAGCCCCAGTAGAGGCGGCGGCACGCCTCCACCAAAACAGTGACGTTCCGTTCAGGGTCCCTTCTCACACATCCCCAGTAGGGGGACGCATTTCCAACTTCACCCAAGCTTGGGAAGGGATCACTTCAGACAGATGGGTGCTGTCCACAGGATACTGCATAGAACTGTTAGAGCATCCCCAAAACCACCCTCCACGACAAAGAATACATTCTTTGGACCACCAGAATATCCTCCTCGAGGAGATCGTCAATCTTCTAGCAAAGGACGCGATAGAACCCTTCCCGGGACACCAGGTAAACAAGGGTATCTATTCAACTTACTTCCTTGTGCCAAAAAAAGATTTGACAATGCGCCCAGTATTGGACTTACGGCCTGCAAACAAGTATGTCGAGCCCCAAAACTTTCGCATGACTACTCTCCAGGAGGTAATCCCCCTCGTAAAAAGGGGGATTACATGGCAACATTGGACATGAAAGATGCCTATTTTCATATTTCCATGTTCCCAGCGCACAGAAAGTACTTGCGCTTCAAGGTGGACAGTCGGCACTACCAGTTCAAGGTACTGCCCTTCGGGATAGCCTCGGATCCAAGGGTATTCACCAAGGTACTGGCGGTGCCGGCAGCACACCTACGCAGGGAGGCAATCCTGGTGTACCCTTACCTGGATGACTGGCTCATCACGGGGGAGACCTCAGCAATTTGCAGAACAAACATTCAAAGGACGATCGACCTCCTCTTCGAATTAGGCTTCTCAATAAACGAGAAGAAGTCAAGCCTGGTGCCAAGCACCTCCAAACAGTTCCTAGGAGCTATCCTAGACACGCAAGAGGGGTTGACCTTCCCATCAGAGGAAAGAATTCGGAATATACTGCTGCAAATTCCGCAATATCAGGCCAGTCGCCAGATAACGGTACGCAAAGCAATGCGTTTGCTAGGCATGATGGCGTCATGTATTTACCTGATCCCCCACGCGCGCCTGCGCATGCGTCCCATGCAGGAATGGTTGGCGAAACAGTGTTCTCAGGCAAGTGGTCAGTGGGACGATCTAGTGGTCGTTTCGCCAACACTGGTACAAAGCCTTCACTGGTGGACAAGAGAAAATCTGTCCAAGGGGAAACCCTTTTACGATCCCGAGATACAGGCGGTAGTCACAACCGATGCATGCCTGACAGGGTCGGGAGCTCACCTCTTCCACCACACAGCTCAGGGTCTCTGGTCTCGCTTAGTGGCCAAGAATCACATCAACCTGCTAAAGCTTCTGGCAGTATTCAGAGCCCTTCAAGCGTTCGAGCCGTACCTGTTGAATCTGTCAGTGCAGATCCGGACGGACAGCACTGCAGCCATGTTTTACATAAACAAGCGGGGAGGGACTCGTTCGCCAAATCTGTCCAAGCTTGCCCAGAAAATTTGGATATGGGCACTCAGACGGAAGATCTTCCTGTCATCTCAACATGTTCCAGGGGATCTCCATTCTCTGGCGGATGCTTTGAGCAGAGATCACCTCCCAGAGGAACACAAATGGTGTCTACACAGAGAAATCGTAGAAGATATCTTCTCTCAGTGGGGTTTCCCCACTATAGACCTATTCGCCACAAGTAAAAACAGACAGTGCCCAGGATTTGCATCCAGGTTCCCCCAGCCAGACTCCCAGGGGAACGCCCTGTCGGTGAACTGGTCAGGGATGTTTGCGTACGCTTTTCCACCAACACCTCATCAGGAAGGTGGTCAACAAGATGAACAGAGAGTCAGTGACGCGCGTCCTAGTTGCTCCCATGTGGGCGAGACAACTGTGGTTCCCACACCTACACAGACTAGCGGTATGCAAACCCATCAAACTCCCGGGCTGGTACAACCTACTTTCCCAGCACCAAGGTCAAACAGTGCATCGTCAACCCAACTCAATGAACCTAGCAGCATGGCTCTTGAGGTCATAGAGTTCAGACATCTCAGATTATCTCAGAGGTGTATGGACATCCTAAAGGAATCTAGGAAGCCAAACACGAGGCACTGCTACTTTGACAAATGGAAACGATTTGTTATCTGGCGCCAGAACAAGCAAGTCAACCCAGTTTATTGCACTCCTTCCACAATTGTCACATACATGCTCCACCTGCTGGATGCAGCACTGGTATTTAACTCAATGAAGGTACACCTGTCAGCATACACCACATCCCATAACAAGGTGTTGTGGTGGAAGATACCAGTGGTTAAAGCTTTCATGGAAGGAGTAAAGAGACTTCACCCTCCTATTTCAAACCCACCACCAGGATGGGACCTTAACGTGGTGCTATCTAAACTCATGGGCCCCCCATTCGAACGCATGCATAAAAGCAGTCTCAAACACCTGATTTATAAGACGGCCGCCTTAGTAGCAATAACATCTATAAGAAGGGTCAGTGAAATTCAGGCTCCGTCAGTGCAGGATCCATTCTTTACAGTTCATAAAGAGAAACTGGTTTTACGTACACACCCTAGGTTCTCACCTAAGTTTATTTCTAAATTCCACGTGAACCAGTCCATCGAGCTTCCGGCTTTCTTCCAACACCCACAAAGCTCGGCATAGGTGAAGCTACACACCCTAGATGTGCGTAGGGCGGTCCTCTACTATGTAAACAAGACCGGACCGCTAAGGAAAACAGATCAGCTGTTTGTCTCCGTAGCTACAGGCAGAGAGGGAGATCGCGTCTCTAAAGGTGCCATCTGTAAGTGGATTGTTAACTGTATCCAGCTGTGTTACTCTTTCTGAAAAAACTCTGCCTTTCACTCCAAGAGCCCACTCTACTAGAGGCATTGGGGCCACTCTGGCTTTCATTGCAAATGTACCCCTTGACACCATTTGCAAAGCAGCTACTTGGAGCTCTATTCACACTTTTACTCAGCACTACTGCATTGACACCCATTCCAAGACAGATACTCAAGTGGGACAAGCGGTTTTAAGACATTTATCTGCTCATGACCCTTCTCACATCCCACCTCCTCCTTCTTCTAACACTGCTCTATGCACAGCATGTGATCTAAGCAGATTCAACAAGCCTCAGAAGAGATACATTACTCACCGTAATCATATTTCTGATGCTTGTATCTGCTTAGATTCACATGCGACCCACCCTTCCTCCCCTCTGAGAGAAGGCGCATGGATGCTTGTAGTCTTATCTATCTGCTTGGCATGGGTACAATGGACGTCACACTAGGGATAGTATTACTGGCACGCCCTGTGTCGACACCCATTTCCGAGTTTCGAAAAACAAACTGTAATACTCTGCAGCTTCCACTAGATGTCGGCCTATGCACAGCATGCGAATCTAAGCAGATACAAGCATCAGAAATACGATTACGGTGAGTTATGTATCATATGTGTGTGTATATATATATATATATATATATATATATATATATATATATATATATATATATATTATGTGTATGTGTATGTGTACGTGTGTGTGTGTGTGTGTATATATATATATATATATATATGTATATATAGGGGTCCCCCCCAAATATATTTGCGGAAAATTGAAGAAAAAAATACTGACTTTTGGGGTGCAAACTTTTCGGTTCTGTAAAATCACGTAGATCCATCTTGGCCACCTGGATGACAGATCCCCGTGGACTAGTGGGCGAGACACCGTTTGGTTTCTCACAGTTGCCCCAGAGTCCTTGTGAGTGGCCCTGTTGGCTAGCCAAAACTCAGAAGCTTGTGCTAGTCTCTTGGGATCAATTTCGTTTGAGTCAGCAAGGTGTTGTCTCCACTCTGGGGAGCAGGCAACAAATATATTCTCAAGTAAAAACAAATTCCTCATTCTCTCAAAAGAGCTCACCTTGTAACCCTTTACCCTGCTATCTAAGTTCTTCGTGCATTCACCGCACCCAGGTAGCCCAGGGGGGCACTGTCAATTTTTTTTTTCTTTTTTTTTTTTAATGGTCACTGACCCTCTTTAGGTATTGGGAAGATGTCTTCCCAAACCTGGCTATAAGAGCCTGTTTGAGTATTTCATAGTATTTTCTGTCTTCAGAATTCAACTCAATGACTGCATCACAGCCATCCTGGGGCAGCCTAGTCATATAGCCCATGGAACTAAATCATTCCCAGCAATATCTTGCAAACCACAATTGAACTCAAATGTACCCAATCAATCCAACACATCAAGCTTTGAATTATACACACTCACCCCCTCTTGGAAGGCGAGGCTGAGAAGACTCTGAAAAGGAAGCAGAGTCGAGGGACTTTTTCTTAATTTCATACTCATGTTGCATTTCCCTCTCCCTGGGCCTTCTCTTTCTCTTCAGAGAGAAGGGTCAGTTTTCTGAATTCAAGTTCAATTTTCATTTTCTCAAGAGATGGATAGTCTGGGCTTATATTGTGTTCCAACGGGGTCACGGTAGGAGGCAACTGAGGTATAGGGGGAAGTCTGTGAATGTTTGCAGATCCTTGGGGACCCTCCTCCCCTTCTGATCTATCTGGCAGGTTAGAGATAAGCCCTACATTCACATCCTCACAATACTCTTCCGTATCAATGTTGGGAGTAGGGGTTACAGGCCTACTCCCAGGATTTGGGTGATTTAACAACCTCTGTATTAACTCAATTTGTCTCATCTTGAAACTCTGGCCTCTTGGCTTACACCATTTTTTCAGTTGATCCTCTGTCGGAGAGGCCTGTTAATTAAAATTATCCATTTCAATTTGTTTCTAAGTTAATTTTCTTTTAGTGGAGCTAGCCTTGTGGATGGCTTTCTTGGGCACAAGTAAAACCAATAGTCACTATAATCCACTCTACACCAATCCCACCGCCTGCCACCAGTGTTGGGTACGTTTTTTTCTAAAGCCCAACTGGTGTGGGACTTCATAAGACTCATCTCTTGGTATTAGGGACCAAACTCTTAATGTAGGCATGTACTACACAGGTCGGTAGAGTGGCTGAGCAGCCAGGCTAACCACCACCAGGGGGCGTTCAAGCATCGGATGCCTGATCCGACGTCTCCCTTCATCAGGCTGAATCCTTCCTTCTGAGAGCAGTTTTATCAACAATGTCTACTTCAATTTACCTCCTCTCACCATCTCGCGCCTCATCTGGTTGCTGTTCTCCCTGGACAACTCTTCATCTGGCTCTCTTTCACCCCCAGGCTCTCCTCCCACCTCGAGGACGTTGAAAATGGCGACCTAGTCTCGTCCTGTCGGCTCACTACGCACTCGGCGAGCTCCTGACACCCGCTTGCCTTCTATTGCCTCTGTCGGTGGAGGGCCTCTTCGCCGTGCCTCTGTTGTCCGCAACCAGCTTCTCCTGTGCCTGTCTCTCCGCTGGCTGACTGCTGAGCCTACGGTGGGCCTTTGCCTCCACCCTCCGAGGCCTTCACCTCCTTCACCGCCTCTTTTGCTGGCTGACTGCTGCGCATACGGTGGGCCTTTGCCTCTACACTCCGAGGCCTTCACCTCCTCCACCGCCTCTGTCGGCGGCTCCCGGCGGCCAGCTCCATCACAGGCCACCGCTCTCTGCGGGCGGCAGTCTTCTGTAGTGCCCTGCACTGTTCGGCTGACCACAGCGCTTTCTACCTCCGTCCTTCGAGGCCTGCACCACCTCTGACAGCTGCTCCTGGTGACGAGCTCCTTCACGGACCGCAGCGTTCTCCTCCACGATCTGCTGTCTGTTGTGCACTTGCGACTTCCCGCCGGCCGCAGCACCTGCCTGTCATCCGAGGCCTGCACCTCCTGTGCCCCTCACATCTCCAACAGACTTGTGCCCCCGGCGGACAGCTCCATCTCGGGCTGCAGCGTCCCTCACATCTACAACAGACAGGTGCCCCCCGGCGGCCAGCTCCATCTTGGGCTGCAGCATCCCCCCGCTGCTTCCAGTATGGCCTTCTGCAACCTGCTTCTCCTGTGTCATCATCATCTTTGGCGATCTGTAGCCCCCGGCGGCCAGCTCCACCTACGGCAGGCCGTGGCGCCTCCGCCTCTTAACCCGCAGCTCCAGCCGTTCTCTAGCCTGCATATTCTGCTGCGGACTGCTGTGGTCTCCTCTGCCTACTGCAGGCTGCTGTGCCCCCCACTGCCGCAAGTGTGGACTTCCATTACTTGATTCTGTGCTCCGCAGTGATCTCCACCACCTACTGCTGGCCGCTGCTGCAATGCGTTGACTTCCGTGCCCTGATTCTCCTTGCCCTCAGGCAACTGCTCCCGGCGGCCTGCTCCGCCTTCTACAGTCTGCTGCCCCTCTGCTTCCTGGCCTGCTCCATCTGCTGCGGACTGCTTTGCTCTCCTCCTCCGAATTGGCCAGCTTCACCTATTAAGGACTGCGGCACCTCGCCTCTGTACCCTACTCTAGCTGCTCTGGCCTTCTCCTTCTACAGTGGACTGCTGCTGCAACCATTCTCCATCAGCCTCCATCGGCTGTGCCTCATATTCTCCGGACTGCTTTGCCCCTGCCGCTGTCTAGTGTGGACCCTACAGCTCCTCTGCCTGCTCCTCCTCTCTGACTACTACACCTCAGAACCCTCTGGACTGCTGCTGCTCCTCCCGCCATCTACTCCTGGACCCACTTCTCCCCCTGACGGCTGCACTCCTACCACTGGCTGTCGAGGACCACTGCCTTCTGGCCTCCATCTGCTCCGGTTTACAGCAACCCCCACCACCCTCATAACCTGCTGGCTGCGTTGCCCTCCACTGCTGCGGCTCACAATCTGCTGCGGCTCACAATCTTCGAGCTGCTTTACCCCCGCCGCTGCAAAGTGTGGTCCCTACTACTCATGCCCGCTCCTCCTCTCTGACTACTATGCCCGCTGGTCCCACTGAACTGCTGCTGCTGCTCCCCCAGCCATTTACTCCTGGGCCCATTTCTCCTTCTGACGGCTGCCATTAACCCCCCCCCCCCCCCCCCCCCTGGTCGCCCTGACTCCTGCTGTTTCCCTGCCCTCTTCCATAACTGCCTCCTTTACCCTCCGCCACTTCCTCCCACTGTCCCTGCGGCTCTCCCGACCTTTTGGTCCACCCCATATGTTACAAGCTGCAGCTATTTCTGACACTACCTCAACTGCCCGCTACTTCGCCCCCCCTCCGCTGTCATCTCCTTCGGACCAGCTCTACTACAGCTCCTGTGCTTCACTCTACCTCACTGATCTGACTCACCAGCTGCTTCTAATTACGGCCATTTGCTACAGATCTGACCATTCTAGTTCCCTTCTCTGATCCCTCCTGCTACAGGCTAAGCCCTCTCTCGGACCTCACCAGAGTGTCCCTGCCACCAGCCCATAGTTTCTGCTTGCAGTACTTGTCCCCTAGCTACCCCTCCTCCCTGTGCCCCATCTCCTCTCCCACCCACCTATCTCCTCCCAAATATTCTCCCTTTAGTTGTTCTTGACCCATTGTCCAATTCTTTTCATTCTCCCTGTTCTACTTCAGTCCCTTTCTCAATACCGCCCCATTCCCCTTCCCTCCCCCCTCTTCCCTACCTCTTTCCCCCTCAAATTACTCTTCTTTCTCCTAATGGTGATCTCCTCTCTCAATCTTCCCCTCTCTTCCCACACCGACTCAATCCCTCTTCCCAACGCCGTAACCTAATCTATCCTACTCTCACTAACACCACCAATGCCTTTGACGTCGCCCTCTGGAACACCAGGTCAATCTGTAATAAAACCACTGCTGTCCTTGACCTTTTCCTACGCCTCAACCTCCAATTTCTCTGCATTACTGAAACTTGGATCCCTCCTCCCAACACCTCTGTACCTGCCTCCCAACACCTCTGTACCTGCCTCCCTCACCTCTTCCTCCTTTGAATATGTCCCACGTTCCTCTGGCCGCGAAGTTGGTCTTGGCCTTCTCTTTCGGCCACACTTCACTTTCTCTCCCTTCTCTACCTTCCTTCCCTTCCTTTGAATTCATGTTCAAAATCTTTAGTTCTCCTCATGCTATCTCATTCCTTATCTACCGCCCCCCTGGCCCACTCTGCTCCTTTTACGAGGACATTGACCATCTCCTCAGCCTCATTTCCCCTAGTCCCACTCCTTTACTTGTACTTGGTGACTTTAATCTCCACCTCTCTTCGAACCCTCCTTCCTCGCCTCTCTTCTCCATTCTTGACTCCTACCTCCTCTCTCCCCTCCCCTCCCCTCCTACTCACCAATCTGGCTCTACCATTGACCTCATCTTTACTTCCTCTCTCATTGCCTCCCCTATATCCTCCTTTCCCACCTACTTGTCGGATCACTTTACTTTCTTTTTCCCTCTCCCCTCCCTCCCCTCCTTCCTCCATCTTGTTCTTCCGGCGTGACCTACGTGGCTTTAACCCCTCTCTATTTCTTACATCCCTCTCCTCTCCCCCATCTCCCATTTCTCTTCTCTCTCCGCATCTGATGCCTCCTCCATCTTAACTTCTTCTCTCTCTTCCTCTCTCGATCTTCTTTACTCCCTCTCCTCATTTTGCCCCTCTCACCGTCCTGCTCAACCTTGGCTTTCTTCTCATCTCTCCGCCATGCGCCGCCTCCTCAGGTGCCTTGAACATCAATGGCTCAAACACCCAACCCCCTCTAACCAATCTGCATATTTCTCCTATCACACCCTCTACGACTCGTGCCTCAACTCCGCTAAATGCACCTACTTCTCTGATCTTCTCCGGTCTCAATCCTCCCACCCTCGCCACATTTTTCAAACTTTATCCCGTCTTCTCTCTCCATCTACTCCTGAACCCTCCATTGCCTCTTCCCTCTCTGCTACTGCTCTTGCCTCCTTCTTTTCTAGCAAAGTCCTCAACCTTCGTCAAACTATTCTCTCCTCCCCCTCCTACTCTCCTCCTCCTCTTCCCCCTACCTTTTCTATGCCCTCCTTCTCTCCCGTCACTCATTCTGATGTTACCCTCCTCCTTACCAACACTCATCCTACTGCTTCTCCCGCTGACCCCATTCCTACCCCCCTCATCCCGAAAATCTACTCCCTCCTTATACCTTACCTCCTTCAACATCTGCCTCTCAACTTCCACTTTTCCTACCCCTTTCAAGCACGCGACTTTCATCTCTATTCTCAAAAAACCCTCCGCTAATCCCCATCTTGCTTCCAACTATCGCCCCATCTCTCTCCTACCCTTCCTCTCCAAACTTCTTGAACGCATTGTCTATTCTCAACTCTCTTCCTTCATCTCTAACCACTCCCTCCTTCCCGATTACCAATCTGGCTTCCACCCACTGCACTCCACTGAAACTGCACTCACCTCTGTTCTCAACTCTCTCCTCGTTACTCCAAACACTCCTCCATTCTTATTGTCCTTGATCTTTCCGCCGCTTTTGATACTGTTGACCATCCTCTTCTTCTCAATTCCCTCTCATTTGGCTTCAAGTACTCTGTTCTTAACTGGCTCTCCTCTTATCTCTCTAACCGCTCTTTTTCTGTCTCCTAGGGTGGCTCCTCCTCCTCCACATATCCTCTGAACCACGGAGTTCCCCAATTTTCTGTCCTTGGCCCCTTTCTTTTCTCTCTCTACACCTCCTTCTTAGCTCCTATCATCTCCTCCTTTGGCATCTCGCACCATTTCTGTGCGGATGATACCCAGCTTTTCCTCTTCTTCTCCTCTTTTTCTCCCGACATTCATGTTAAACTATCTTCCTGCCTTTCCGCTATAAAAACTAACAAGGGGGGTCCTGGGAGTCCCTCTGCCAGACATTAGTCCTGGTTGCGAGAGACTTACCCAGAGTCTTTAGCTCACTATCTTTCACAGAGAAGAAATATCCCAAACATATCAGTCTTTGTCCTGCCCTGGGGCAGTCCAGCACCGAAATGCTAGGCAATTCTCCGCTATAAAATCCTGGATGTCCTCTCACTTCCTTACTCACACTGAAAAAAACTGAACTCTTCTTCCCTGCCAACACTCTTCCTCCACCCTCCCCTCCCGCCTTCATTCTCTTTCCCTCCTCCCAGCTCTCCTTCTCTCCACATGCCCGTAATCTTGGTCTCTGTATTGCCTCTCTCCTCTCTCTATCTCACCACATTTCTCTTACTGCCAAGTCTTGTCGCTTTCACCTCTACAACATATGTAAAATTCGACCCCTCCTTACCTTTCACGCTGCTAAACTTTTAACTAACTCCCTCATCTTCTCCAGACTCTTCTAAGGTTCCTCCCTTCTCTTTGGACTCGCCTCATCTCGCCCCACTCAAATCCATCTACCACTCTGCCATCTGCTCCCTCTGCCTTCTCTCACCTCTTGATTCCATCTCCTCTTCTCTCACCTCTTTAGGCTGGCTCTCTTTTCACTCCCAGCTCAAATTCAAGTTCCTCTGTCTTGTTTTCAAGTCCCTCTATGGTCTTGCCCCCCCCCACCTCTCCTCCCTTCTCACTTTCTATACTCCTTCTCGCTCTCTCTGCTGTTAATCTTTTCCTACACTCTCCTCCTCCACCTCCGTGAGCCCCCTCCCGCTTCCGATCTTCCAACTCCTTGCTCCCTTCCACTGGAACCTCCTCCCCCTTCACATCCGCTCTTTCCCCTCCTTCCCTTCCTTTCGCTCTTCTCTCAAATCTTATCTTTTTCACTGACCTCCCTAGCACCCTAGTTTCCTCTCGCTCTTCTCCCTCCCCCTCATTCCTCACCTCCTACCACTGCTCTTCCTATCCCTCCCTACCTCCTCCCCCCACCTCCTGCTCTCATCTAGTCCTACTCTTTTCCTCCTCTTCCTCTCTAACTCATACATTCCCTCTTACTCCTGCTCTTACCTCCACTAACACCTACCTTTCCCTCGCTCACCTCTGCCCCTCCCTACTCCCTCACCTCTGCAATATTGTAAATTGTTTGTTACACTGTTTTCAAGTTATGATTCAATTGCCATCTTATCCTTGTTGTGTTTTGCGTGTTCTCATGTAAAGCACTTTGGATTAAAGGGCTATATAAATTCAATAAAATACAAATATAAAATACAAATTTTAGGAGGGAGTTATGTGAGCTGTAGAGCAGTACAATAAAATCAGTTCACACAAGTAGCCAAGCAAACACTTACTCCAGTTATATTAAAATATATACAAGGCACCCAAGCACATCTAAAATGCAGCAACTACTAATAACATTCAATGTGAAATGGAATCCATTAATATGAGAAAAAAGAATGCAGGTGAGTAACCTTTTCTATGCTTTACATGTCCAGCACACAGAGTGATGTCAATTAAGGTCAGTATCAGCACTTGTATATATCACCTTTGCAAAATTGAGATGGGATGGAAAGTTTCAGAGTTAGGCAGAACACAACTAGCAACTGTTAACAAATATACTCTCCCAGAGGGATATAGGCAATCTGTTTCCTAGCAATAAAAATGTTCACAAGTAAAACATATGGAGGAACCAGCATTGCCAAAGCCAATAGTATCAAGAAGATGGACCGTTGGGAAACCCGGACTGCCAAAGCCAAATGGACAGTTCCAGTTCTGATGAAGATCTTCAGAGGAAGAGTTAGTTAATCAGACATTGGTTCTTGAAGAAACACTGGAGCTCAAGTGGAAACTATCTGATAGTGCACAGTCTGCAAGGCCTGCACAGAAGAGTTGAGGTCCACTCTCAATTGAAGAAAACGGCACCTCCCAAGCCAGGAAGCACCGAAAATAGCACAAGGTAATTACAAACCAAGTACCACAGTACCTTGAAAGTAAAGAAGACATTGTAGCTGGCTTCCTTCTAGGTGCAACGTTGCAGACCCCGATTCCTGCTCTTTGGTCGTGGTGATGAAAGGGGGCACCTCTGGCAGGCTTCTGTGGCAGCACTCTGCGTAAGCGGTCGGCAGCAATGGATTCAGCTCGCTCCAAGCGACTTTGTGGTTTTGGCTCCTTTTTCTTAGAGCCAAGAAGAAACTAATATCGTTTGGATTTTCCCCCGCTTAGTGGGCCCTGAACTCTGGTGAGGGGACTTTTGAGGAAGAATTCCTGCCTCTGGAAATCCACATGGATGCCTGCAAAGTTTCAGCCAGATGCAATCTTCGCAAGACGATGCACTCAATAATGGTCCAGGTACCCTAGATATTGGGATTCTGCATCTCAGGAAAGTCGCAGCAAGTCGAGGGATGGCCCAAAATGAAGGTCTTGAGGCTGGTCCCACCAGCCTAAGGGTGGAAGTCATCCTTGGCGGATCTTCCCTGTCGATGTGAAAATGGTGTCAGCAGAGCTGCAAGCCTTCACTGGTGCTTTCAAGGTCCTCAAAGGTGGGGCTGTCATTTCTGCTCGTCCTCTTCATCAGATGTCTTGTTTCAGTTGTCGACTGTCTGTAGTCCCAAAATCCTCACCTTTTATGCAGAATTTCATTCATTCACGGATACACACAGCTGTCACTCATGTGGGGGTTGATTGTCCTACGGATTTGCCGCCCTTGAGGGTCTACATAAGAAAGCAGGTGAGCCCGCTCCGCAAGACCCTCTCTAGGGGTCTGGGAAAGTGGGACCTCACTGGAAGTGACTCCCCCTTACGGAACAAGATTCTCGTTCCCTCAAGGAGCTCCCTAGACCACCATCTCGGCATACATGGTACTGCCTGCAATGAAGAATGTCTTTATTACACTTGTCTGCAGGCAATGCTGGAGCAAACATATCCTGCAAAGAAAAAGCTGATTCCTCTTTAAAAAGAGATGGGTGGGGAGAGAGTATCATATGAAGGTGAAGCCCCAGGATGTGATTGCGCCTTGGAGAGACGGAGCTAAGGCAAGCCGCACAGCCTGTGACTTTCGAAGAGGCAGCGAAAGATGACCTGTTGCCGGAAGGCCGACAGAGAAGCAACAGAGAAGCTGTTTCCAGAGCTGGGATGGGAGTTCTGTACCATGTGGTGGTGTGACCACAAATATCGCGTGGTGGGTGAGCCGGCCGGCAAACGGCTCCGAGACCGCCATCATAACCAGGAGCGTCATCGGCCTCCTGCCGTCGGTGATCATAGATGAAAGCCATCTGCAGCAAAACTGAGAACTGAATTCCGGCAAAAGCAACTGCGGAGAAGCCAGACCAGAGTTGGCTATCTGAGCGTGTACTAAGTCCTGCAGCGTTCCCCTACATAGAAGGTGGTACCGGGGAGAACGGGAAAAGCAGGACGATGCCAGGGCAACATTACATGAAGAGACTCGTGCCAGTCATAAGGACGAAATACGAACAATAAAACCATTTCTCTGGGGATATGAAAGACCCATAACAAATGTAACCCATAACCTTGGCTGGGAACATAAGAGACTGGAACCGATTTGGGAAGAAGGGCAAAGGTTCCATGAGCTCAGAGTGGGAGAGTGGAGAGAACATGGCATGCAGACAGGTAAAAAGTGTTGTGCGATAATTTATATCCTAAAAAGAACCCTAAAGAGGGGACACGAGATGAGAATAATTTTGAAGAGTTACAGGAGCTAATGAAGACGATAGCAAGAAAATATCAAGCAGGATTGTATTAAGAAACCTACGTTCTTTGACCAAGGACATTTCTATCGCAAAAGAGCCAGAAGATTAGACCAGGAGAAGAGAGATCTTCTCTTGGCTTAATTATGAGTTCTTCATACACTTGAAAAACTTGTGTATAGACGCATTATAAATGCCATATCATATATCAGTGCTAGAGTTAGGTAGACCTAGATTTGGACCAATGATGTTTTGTTTTGTGGAAGTTAGTGATGACAGACAAGCACCTTTAGTTCCTTTACATAAGAGGGCAATCCCTTTAATGATGGTTGAAGATGGGCCTTTTTTCTTATAATTTAAATAAAATCCTTAAAATGTGCACCAGGTGTCCGGCTCCTTCTTCTGACCCGCCACAGAAGCTAATGCAGCAAGAATAGTTTGTATCAGTGATGAAACCGTATAATGGTTTACCCCACATTGGCCGTCCAATGTATTAAGAGTAAGGTGTTGTTGAATGTCCACACTGGTTTTTAGAGATCTCTTAACCTGCAGTTGTGGAGGTTAGTCACTGGTAAGGGGAACACACTCTTACTCTCTCCAAGGCTAGAAGGAGAACAATTCTGTACGGTGAGCTTGGCATCCTGGCTAAAGGGTGGAGGAGGAGGAGCTGCTTATGGGGTTGATTCTCAGTTGTGTCTGAATGCGATATCCTTGCTTATGAAATTAAACATCATAAGCAAATGAAATGGGCTTTACTGTGTTCTCTTGTTATCACCATCTAAAAGTTTTTGGAGCGAGACAGCCAAACGTGTGAATGGGAGAGAAGACCATTAAAGCCAACAGAGCAATCCTGGGCTGGTTGAATGGTGGTAGTATTGAGGAACCCAGGATCTGTCACCAAGACTGCTGTAACATATCACTCATTATGCCGGTTTTCAGTGAATCCGCCCCTGAATACTTGCATGAGTAAACCCAGGTGTCTGTTAATTCCAAGAAGCGACTCTCAAGGGAGCCTTCTTAAAGATCTGATGGGGTTGTCCACACAAGGATTACAGGACATGTTTAGCAGACAGAGTGCCAAACCGCTTGGAAGAGCCCTAAGTTATCGCCTTAGGCTGTGCTACTCACTCCTGGGCTACCCTTTAGGTAACTTAATTGGAAGTAATTCTTTAAATTATGCAGACAACCCCTGTGCAGACTTTGTTTTAATAACCAGGATTCTCCAGTGGTATTTGCTGTGCTACCATGGAAGAGGAAAGTCATGTTTTGTAAATGTTTGGAGAGTAATGTAGCGACACGCCTCACTCTGTTAATAACATTATTTCGAGGGGATTGGGTCCTCCGACGTATTCCATATCTATGACAGGTAATCACCACAGCTGTGCTGCTTCAGGAAAATGTCCTCGAGGGCCTCCGTCGAGCCGACGTCACCGGCTGTTATAAGTAGGACGCATGACGCCCGTAGCCTCAGTTCTATTTTTTCTGCAAACGTGTTCACCACGGAGATCTAGGCGCGCCTCGGTTCTTCTGAGTTTTATTCTTTCGGTTCTTCGAACCTGTTAGTTTGTGAAGATTTCCATGATGTCTTCGTCGTCTTCTACCCCGCGGCCGGTTTTCAAGAATTGTCAGGACTGCGGTTCCAAGATGTTGTTGACGGACCCGCATGATGCCTACCTCTGGTGCCTCGGTGAGGACCACGCCACGGACGATTGTGACGAGTGCCAGTCATTAACATCCACGGCCTTGCGGGAGCGTAAGAAGCTTTCTGTCGGTAAGGTGTCCAAGCCCCGGAAGTCGAAATCCACTGGGCTTTCGACTGACGATTCGAGGGGTGACTCTCCGCATCATTGGCGTAAATCCAGGGGGTCTCGGTCCCGGAGTGGGACCCGCCATTCCTCTGCCTCTTTGAGGCACTCGCAGAAGCGCCGTCACAGGTCGTCTTCCCCGTCCTCGTCCGAGTACTCCGCCCGTCGGCGGGTTGCTTGTCCCAACTAGCATTCCACTACTGCGGAATGGGATTCATTTCGTAAGGAGATGATGGCGATTTTTCATTTGCAGGGCTCCGTTCCGTCCGCGCCGTCGAAAGACGCCGACAGGGAACATGCTAGAGACGCTGTTCACACGCCTTCGGGCTCAAGCGGTTGTCGCGATCACCTGGCACCTTAGAGGTCCCGGTCGGACAAGGTGGATAGCTCTAGCCATGCCCGCTCCAGGTCCCGGTGCTCGACGCCCTTGAGACCGTCAGAGCCTGTGAGGTCTTCGAAGACATCGACACCTTCATTGCCGAGGCCGTCGAAGGACTCTCTCGAGGCTCCACCTCCGAGGAGGCCGTCCACGCCAAGGCCGTCGAAGGACACGCTCGGGGCTCCGTCCTCGAGGCCTGTGTAGATGCCTTCGGCACCACGCTCGACGTCAATGCCCTCTACGCCTTTTGAGGAGGCTTTATCGGAGGTGCCCCGGAGAAGTCAGTAAGGCCTGTATTTGAGCCTTTTTTTATGCCCTCATCCAGGAATTTGTTCCAGCCTCTGGATTACATCTCTAAGGTGGATGAAGGGTTTTATGAAGGTATGGTTCCTGATGAGGTTCCTGACGTACTCATGTCTGGTCATAGCCAGCTGGAAGACCTGCGTCAGTCTTTGCACGACGCCAGTGGTCCGGACACCTCTACGGAGGTTGAGTTTGGTAGGCCTGAGCCTGGCATGCACGCGAGTCCTCGTACCAGCGCCTTATGTCCAGGGTGCCGGAATACTTGGGGTGGCCTGTGCCACCAGTGGATTTTCTGCGGGATGACCTGACGTATATCCTTGACCAAGGTCCCCCAACTGACGCGGTACTGCCATTCCATATGGCCTTGCAAAGAAGGGTGGCAGCGGCTTGGACTGCTCCTGAGAGTCTCCCGGCAGTGAGCAAGTCTTTGCCGAAGAAAGGCCGTCCAGCCAGTAGCGACCCCAGCTACTTGACTACGCACCCCACTCCGGAGAGTTTGGTGGTGAAGGCGGCTACGGCCCCGGCAAAACAGGCGTCATACCGTACCATCCCTCTTGATGGAGACGACAAACTGTTTGATGGCTGGACGGAGAAAGTGTTTTCCTCAGGGGGTATGGCTTTACAGGCAGCCAACTCTGTGTGTGCCTTAGCACGTTTCACTCATACTCTGTGGAATTCTCTCTTTGGCGGCTGAACATATTCCCGAAGGTGAGAAACGGGACGGTTTTCTTGCTCTTGTTCAGGATGGCAAGGATCCCATTTGTGAATCCATTCAGTCGGGTCTGGACATGGCAGATTGCGGCAGCTGGTCCATGGCAGCGAGCACCGTAATGCACAGATTTGCGTGGTTGCAGAATTCTGGGTTTGCTCCTGATGTACAAGCCTGGCTTCTCAACATGCCCTTTTGATGGTGGAAATCTTTTTGGCAGCAAGGCTAACGAGAGCCTTGAGAGGTTGCAGATCTCCAAAGCTTCAGCAAAGTCGTTGAGCGCTACAGTTTGCCAACCTCAGCCTTTTTGTCCTAGGGGACAGCAATGGAGGGGCGGTTCCTTTCGATATTACTCATCCTTGATAGATCGAGAGGAGCTGCAGGTCAAAGGGGCCATCGTAGGAGTACTAGAGGTGGAAAACAAAGTACTCGAGGTGCCAAGGCCGCTCAGGCAGTTGCCTCTTTACCCTAAGGCAATGCCGCAGCCGCTTCAGCTCAGTCATGAGGCCATGTCCCATGGCTCGCAGGTTGGAGGAAGGCTGGTGCAGCATCTTGTAGAATGGCGTGCCATTACTTCAGATGTGTGGGTTCTGGAGATCATAGCCCACGGCTACTGTCTTCCTTTCTGGCAGAGGCCTCACGACAATCCACCAGGGAATCTCTTTGAAGAGTCCGGATCTGCTCCTTGCGCAGGAAATAAAATCCCTACTGGAGAAAGGTGCCATAGAACTGGTGCCTGTAGTGGAGCGGAACAAGGGATGGTATTCCCATTATTTTTTGATTTCAAAGAAAGACAGAGGATTGAGACCCATCATGGACTTGCGTGGTTTGAACAAGCTCCTCAGGAAGGACAAGTTCAAGATGGTTAATCTCTCTGAAGTCCTCCAGGCCCTTCAACTTCAGGACTGGTTGGTGTCTCTCGACCTCAAGGACGCTTACTTTCATGTGCCGATCCATCCCAAGCAAAAGAAGTACCTGAGGTTCGCGGCTGGCGACTCACGCTTTCAGTTTCGGGTCCTGCCATTCAGATTGACCTCCGCCCCGAGAGTTTTCACCAAGTTCATGGTGGTGGTAGGTTATCTCAGGAAATTGGGGATTCACGTCTACCCCTACCTGGACGATTGGTTGATCAGGGCGCGCTCTCCCGAGCATGTCCTGGATCATCTGTCAGTCACCTGCCACTACCTTCACAAGCTGGGCTTCTCCCTCAACTTAAAGAAGTCCCACTTGACGCCAACTCGGGGGCTCCAATACATTGGAGCAGTGCTCGACACGTCCCTGGGGCAGTGTTTCCCTCCCCAGGTGAGGGCTTGTTACATTCCGCAGATGGTGCACAAGTTTCAACATGCCCAGAGTCTCTCAGCGTTCGAGTTCTTGAGGTTGCTCGGCCTCATGGTATCTTGCATTCTTCTGGTGCCAGAGGCCAGATTGTGGATGAGATCTCTGCAATGGTCTCTCAAGATGCAGTGGTCGCAGTCCTCCGGCAGGATATCGGACCCCGTACAGGTGCCGCCCTCGGTCGCCCAGGACCTTCTGTGGTGGGCCGTCGAAGGCAATCTGATGAGGGGGGCTCCATTTTGGCTGCCCTGGCCAGAGGTGACGATCGTGACAGACGCATCCCTCACGGGATGGGGAGCTCATGCCAACGAGTTGACAATCAGCGGTCGTTGGTCTCCGTCGGAGTTCAGACTCCATATCAATCTGTTGGAGCTGAGGGCCGTCCGCCTTGCCCTGAAGGCTTTTCTGCCGACTGTGCGAGGGAAGAAGGTCCCGATTCTGACGGACAACACAGTGGCCATGCACTAGCTCAACAAAATGCTGGGGCAGGGTCACTTCCTCTGTCCAGGGAGGCGATGCAGCACTGGTTCTGGGCCATCCAGCAGGAAATTTCAATCTCGGCAGTTCATCTGGCCGGAGTTGAAAACGAGACGGCGGATGCTCTGAGCAGGCAGAGCGCGATCCCTCACGAGTGGGAGCTGGCTCAGGAGATGCTCCTGGAGATCTTTGCCCTTTGAGGGACCCCACAAGTGGATCTCTTCGCCTCCGGTGTCAACCGGAAGTGCGAAAGGGTCTGCTCGCAGGAATTTCCTCCAAAAGGAGCCTTAGGGGACGCGTTCGTGGTGGAGTGGTCCTTCCCACTGCTGTATGCGTTTCCTCCAGTCCCCGTCATCCCGCAAGTGCTGCAGAGGTTACAGAGTTTCGGTTCCCGGATGATCCTCATTGCTCCGGCATGGGCCTGGAGAACGTGGTACCCGGACCTTCTCGACTTGTCCATCTGCCCTCCACGCCGTCTTCCCTACCGCAACGATCTGCTCTCACGGGAGTGGGGTCAGGTTCTCCATCCAGAGGTCAGATCCCTCAACCTTCATGCTTGGCTTCTGAATGGTTGAGGTATAAGGATTGCGACCTCCCTGAAGACGTGATGGAGGTGTTGCTTTCGGCCAGACTGCCTGCAACAAAGTCCCTGTACCGTTGCAGTTGGAGAAAGTTCTGCAACTGGTGCAGGGTTAAGAATGTGGACCCTTTTTCACTCGACATTCCTGTGGTTCTGTCTTTTTTGCTTTCGTTAGCCCACAAGGGCCTGAAAGTGGGTACCATTAAAGGTTACCTGTTGGCGCTGTCCATATTTAAGCGCTCGTCTGAGGAGTGTTCTTATTTCAAAATTCCTTTAATTTCTCAGTTTTTGAAAGGGCTCACTAATGTGTTTCCACCGTCACCTTTCCAGTTGCCCTGTTGGGATTTGATCCTTGTTCTGAAATTCCTAATGGGTGCTCCATTTGAGCCTTTAAATTCTTGTCCTTTGATACTGTTAACCCTTAAAACTGTATTTTTAGTTGCGGTTACTTCCGCTCGCAGAGTGAGTGAGTTGCAAGCACTTTCTGTTAAGCCACCCTTCAGTGTTTCATAAGGACAGGGTTGTCCTTAGGGTTCGTCCTTCCTTTCTTCCGAAAGTGGTGTCGGAATTTCATTTAAGCCAGAAAGTAAGGAAGAGGAGAGGCTCCATAGGTTGGATCCTAGGAGAGCTTTAAGTTTCTACATTTCACGCATGTCTCGGGTCATAGTGGACGATCAGCTCTTTATAGGATACGCTGGAAGGCGTTTGGGACAAGCTGTTACTAAGCAGACTTTGTCTAGATGTATTATCTTTGCAATCTCTGAATGTTACCGCTTGGCAGGTAAGGACCCTCCGGTAGGCTTACAGGCCCATTGTACTAGGGGTTTGGCTGCCTCCACTGCCCTGCAGAGGGGTGTTCCTATTCGTAACATCTGTGAAGCAGCCACATGGGCTTCGGTCCATACTTTTGTAAGACACTACTCCCTAGATTCTATCCAGGGGCAAGATCTGGCAAAGCGGTCCTCTACTCTGCAATTTGATTGGGCATTCTAAATGTCTATATTCCAAATTCTTTTCCCTCCTCCATACGTTGGTACTGCTTTGGGAGTCTGTCATAGATCAGGAATACGTCGGAGGACCCAATCCCCCGAAGAGCAAGTTACTTTCTTACCTGGTAACGTTCTTTCGATGGGATGGTCCAACAACGTATTCCATATCGCTCCCTCCCTGCCTGCCCCGCTACAGAATTTCTTTTGCGATTGCAGCTTACGTTTCCACAAGGCTTTCTGTGGTCATACTGGCAGAAGATTGGTGCCACACGTTCTGGGGAAAAAACTACAACTGAGGCTACGGGAGGGAGGCCCTCGACGACCGCACATCGACGCAGACGCCGAAAATGTTCCAAAGCCGCACAGCTGTGGTGATTACCTGTCATAGATACGGAATATGTCTGACCATCCCATCGAAAGAACGTTGCCAGGTAAGAAAGTAACTTGTTCTTCACAGTGTGCCTTCCTAAGCAAAGACTAAGATTGGTTCTTGTAAGGGAGTTGGCTTTATTGCAGATATAGAAAAACACTAAATTTAAATATCGTTGGTCCAATTAGGTAGTCCTATCTGCATTTTCATTAACTTCTTTGAGTAAACTTTAATCTTTAAGGAATTTGAACCTGAAAAGGCATCAGTGACCTTCAACTGGCTACTTGAAAATCTTGTTACTTGGTATGGCTTGTGCGTGTTGTGTACCAAATCGCCATCAGCGTTTAATGATGGAGGTTTTCTCATGTACACTTTTGTATAAAGGACTTTCCTCCTTTCATTGTTCCACAATGTATTTATTTATGGTCCACAGAGATATAGTTTGTGTTCCTTTATTTCCTACGGGGGCTCGTACCTCTAATCGGAAAAGCATGCACACAGTTCACCAAGGCTCTGCACTATCATTTTAGCAATTACTCCATTTAGACAGCCCTCCAAGGCCCCTTTTGCTACATTTTGCAATTGGTACTGAACTCAGTGGGTAACATTTTAGTGCGGCGGCCGGGAAGAACACATCCAACAATATGCTACACTGCATGCTTGCAGCTTCTAGTACTCCTTAGACACAATCCCCAAGGTGGTTGCTCTTTTTGGATGGGTAGTCCTCCTGAAATAGTTTTTGCCTAATATTCTGCCATCCCTACTGACATCCTCCTTACTGTTTTTGTAGTCTGCTGCCATGCATTTTGAAATGGTTGAACCTGCTCCTAAGAGTAGAAAATGGATAAGCGGTTTACCAGCCACGTTCAATACCTTCAAAACAGGCAAATGCCTCCACCCAAAAAGGAAACCAACTCATCCTCCCCCCACCCCCCTGCTCCCACCCATGCAGCTTAATGGATATTTTTGCAACCATGGCACCAGCAGAGAAATGCCACAGGCAGGAGATTTACTTTTATTACTGCTAGATATCAAGAGTATTACATAAAGATATAGTTTAGCGTTAGAAACCTATGTTTACTCATATTAAAAAAAAATACCCCTGTTCAAAATGTTTTTTCATTTGTTAAAACATCATCCTAATCCTACCTTTAGAGAACTGGGAGTGAAATCTCCCACTTCAAAAATCTTATCTGTATCCCTGCAGGTGTAGTACCACCAGATAATCCCTAGCCCTGCTGAAGCCCAGCCATGATGCCATCTTATTAGTTGGTGGTTATTTTAAAACTGGGGCTATACCCAGCAGTTTGACACATGACGGCTGTTGAAGTGGAGCATCGTGAAATAGCTGCACAAGCATCTTTGTCCTTCTTTGTGATTTTCTTGGTCGTACTTCGAATTATGCTAAAGTTGTAGCTCAAAAATGAGAGGTGTATAGGTAGAAGTACAGATTACAATGCAGTATTTTTGCTACAAATTTCTTTTGTATTATTTTACAGAAAAATTCCAAAGCTTGTGAAAGAAATTGCTTCAACGAGAAAAGCATCTGAAGGCAAAGTATGAAAAACTGTTTTTAGTAGTTTTTGTGAAACATGGTTTTAAATTATGAATCTTATTTTGTTTTTTTTGTAGAACGTTAAATTCAAAAAGTGATTACTGTTGCTGTTAATATGATACTACGATGTTTTTAATGTTATAAAAATGTTGATGCTTTACATTTCCACCTTGTTTAGGGTTGTCTGGTTAATTTTAAAATATCCAAACTGCCAGAATCTGCACACAAAGGTTGTACATTTGTGACAAACCATTCTGCACATCAACATTTCTGTCCCAGGAAGGTCTTAAAAGTATTAAAAGAATCCATCTCCTTATTGTTAGGAAATATGTTTTGTTTGCTGCTTTCCCTCCATACCTCCATAGACCTCTAAGGAACCCCCTCAACATTTTGCTGTTTTCTACCTGTACTGACATTTGGAGGCAAGTGAAGCCTTTTTACTTGACTTGCCTTGCCAAGATCTGGTTTTGGGGCACTATAACGATCATTGCTCCATTGTAAAATTCCCTGTTTGTTTTACCCTGCACTCTTCACTTTCCAGTTGCTCTCAAATGGCCGTTCTACAAGAATGTGGCCTGTACTTTTTTTTTGTAAATATATTTTTATTGTGATCAACAGGTGCATCTGCCGTGAGGCTTGAAAACAGTAAACAAATCTGACAATTCGATCACCAAGATTATAGTATTGAATTTTGAGGTATCAAGTGTGAAGGATAGTCTTCCATGTAGAGGCTTAGAGTAGAGGGGTAGAAAGGGGTAGAAAAGTAGGGTAAGGGAAAAAAAGAGAAAAGAGACAAAGAAGAAGAAAACATCGCCCCCTCCCCCGCTCCTCTACCCTTTTAAGGGCTTGACCGCTGGAAAAAGCTGCTGTCCAGTTGGATTCAAGGGTGTACTATGTCCACTAGGGGAGCTTGGCTAGCATCATCGGAGAGTCTACGCTAGTTTGCTGAATTGCGTGTTGACGAGGGTCCCATCTGGGCAGGGGCTCCATGGAGGTTATTTCTGAGCAGAAATTAGGGTGTGCTCTCTGCGTGAAAGCTTGTGCAGTTACGAAGCTTATCTTGCGGCGAGGGTGCAGGGCTGCGGGCTAGACAGAGGCTGCCTGAACTTCTCTGTGGTCCTGCATGAGGGGGCCCATTGCTGGTCTATGTATGTGTGGGTTTCCATTAGGAGAGCGGTCAGGCTTTCCGTGTCATAGATTTCATTAGCTTTACTCAGCCATTCTAATTTCGTGGGGAGGGAAGATGCTTTCCACTTCATCGTGACACAAACACGGGCTGCCAATAGCAAGTTTCTTGGCATGTGAAGCAAATATCTGTCTTCGACTTGTTCAATTCCAAAGAGAACCAGGAGAGGAGTAAGATCTCTATGAATACCCTCGATCTTGTGGATTCACCCTAGAATCTCTTTCCAGAACAGCTGTATCCGGAGACAGCTCCACCATTGATGCCAGTATGTGCATACCTGTGTGCACATTCTCCAGCAGTAGGGGGAGATGCCCTCGTGCATTTTCGCTAAACTTTGCGGGTTGGGTGCCATTGTGTGTGGATTCTACAGTTGTGCATCTTATATTGCATATCAATGGAGGACTTGCAGACCGCCCTGTATATGGCATCCCAGCCTGCTTGGTTGTCTTCCCACCCCAGCTCCCGATCCCACTTAGCTTTGGTACTTGGAGGGAGGAGATGTCCTCTGTCAATGAGCGCTCTATACATGCAATTTATAAATCCTTTGGTGCTTGAGTGCATGTTCAATATCTTCGCAAATGGTGTTAAGGGGTGTTGCAGCTGGTCTTTCCATTTGCGGTCTGTGAGAACCCCTTTCAACCGCAGATATGGTAAAGGATTGATTGTTGCGCCTCTCCGAGCTCCTCCTTGGTCAAGAACAAGCCGTCTCTCGACATTTGACCTGCTCTGACCAGGACATGTTCATATTGGGGCTGGAATCGAAGGGGTTCCAGAATGGAGTCTCTGATTGGGAGAGCCCAGATGCAGCAGAGTGGTGATGGCCATGATTTCCACCATGCTCTGGTTTCTTTTGTTCCATAAACCCAGAGTGCCATCAGCACCGGGTACTCTCTTGCTTACGCAGGATGGCGTCTCGGGGGGGGGGGGGGGCCAAAGCCATTCCCCCTTAGTGACTGGAGCAAAAAGACTGTTTCTAGGGTGACCCATTGTTTGCTTTTTGATTCATGAAGGTGGTCCACTAAGGCACGAAGCTGGGCAGCGGCATAGTACACATGAATGTCTGGATAGGCAAGGACCCCCTTCTCTTTTGCGAGGATGAGTTTTGTATGCAATATGTGGTTTCTTATTGTCCCAAAGAAATGTTAGCAGGGTTCTTTTAGCTGTGTTCAGGAAGGTGCTGGGAAGTGCAATTGGGAGAACTGTAAAAGGAAAAGGAGTCGTGGCAAGATGTTCATTTTAATCGGTTAGTTTACCGGCCCAGGTGAGGTTGAGTTTGTCCCATCTGTTAATATCTTGTCACTGACCAGAGTGTTTTATAATTGAACTGAAACAACTCTTGGAGGTTTCTTGTGATTATGATTCCTAGATATTTTATGTTTGTATGCAAGACTTGGAAACCCCATGACTATGGATGTGGGGCGGTGATGGGTCTGGGTCTCCAAGGGGGAGAATCGTTGTTTTATTTCTGTTAATGCAGAACCCAGATTGCGCTCTGTATTCCTCTATTTCTTGCAAGAGTGCTGGGATCGACTGCTCGGGGTGAGAGACAAAGGCCAGCACGTCATCTGCAAACCGCGCCAGTTTTTACTCAACGCCATATCTAAGGAGACCTCTGATCTTGGCGTTTCGCCTAATGTTTTGGGCCAGCGACTCCATGACTAAAACATATACAAGTGGAGAGAGGGGACACCCCTGTCTGGTTCCCCTGGTCAGTTTAAACTGCTTTGAGGTGACTCCACTTACCACTACCTTGGCTTGGGTGCTCTGATATAAAGCCTGGGCTCCTCTGATCCAGTCCGGGCCCAGACCTGACTTATGTAGGAGGCCTTTTCGGCATCGACCGAAATCAGTGTGGGCTCCGCTTCTGTTGCTGGGATGGAGGCCATAAGGTCCAATGTTTTGTGGACATTGTCTGAGACCTGTCTTTCAGAGACAAATACCCTGCCTGATCGTTCTGTATCAGCGAGGAAGCACTCTGCCTAACCTCTTGGCCAGAATGCTAGCGTAGACCTTGGCATCGACATTTAATAGTGAAATTGGCCTGTAAGAGCCACAGTCCATCTTATGTTTCCCTTCTTTGGGTATTACTATGATCCTTGCTTCTGTAAAGGAAGGTGGGGCTGAGCCGGACCCTAAAATACTGTTAAAAAGTAGAGTGAGGAATGGAGTTAGAGCACTTTTGAACCTCTTATAGTAGGCTGGGGTGAATCCATCCGAGCCCGCTGCTGAGTCCGCTTTCAGACCGGAAATAGCATGATCAACTTCTTCTGTGGTTACCGGGCCATTTAACTGATCCCTGTCTGCATTTGACAATGAGGGGAACGCTACTTTGGACACATATTCTTCGTTGCTCTCGGGGGAAGGGGATGTGTCAGAGCTGTAGAGCTGCTCGTACAATTGGGCAAATCGTGCTGTGATATCTGTTGGGTTCGTCAGAACCGCATT
Source organism: Ambystoma mexicanum (assembly GCF_040938575.1). Taxonomy (NCBI): domain Eukaryota; kingdom Metazoa; phylum Chordata; class Amphibia; order Caudata; family Ambystomatidae; genus Ambystoma; species Ambystoma mexicanum. The sequence continues at coordinate 1,119,748,100 of NC_090922.1, read as the reverse complement.
GGAGGAAGCCCTAATTTTCAAGGCCGCCCTGTCTGCCCTCTCCCACCTAAGCCTAGCTTCTAGAAGCATGTGTGCCTTATCCCCTTTCTCGAAGTATTTTTGCTTAACAAAACGCAAACTGGTTAGTGCTTTGCCTTCCCATATTTCTTTAACTCTTGCCTGAGGGCTCTAATCTCTGCTCTCGTCTCAGTCGAATCTCCCTCCTCTCTAGCAAGGATTTGTTCTTTATTACCTATCGATTGTTTAACCTGAGTCTCTCTTGGTAATTCCAGTCTTTTAACCAATATAATTATACCTCTTATTGTGGCTTTTGCAGCCTCCCAAACAATTTGGATGGGGGGGTTCACCTGTGTTATTTCTTCTGAAAAAGCTACGTATCTCCTCGTCCAGAGTCTTTCGGAAGAGCCTAGCCTTACACAGCGTATCGGTGCATGTCCACCATTTGTCAACCAATGTATTGCGCCCTAGGTCTAGGCTGACTGTGACCATGTCATGGCCCGACCACCCCACTACTTTAATGACTGCTTCTGTGATCAGGTGCTCTAGGCCTCCTTCCAGGAATACATAATCAATCTGGGAGAATGTTTGGTGAGGTGGTGAGTAAAATGTGTAGGCTTTACTCAATGGGTGGACAAACCTCCATGCCTCTATGAGATGGTGCGCTGCAATAAGGTGTTCAAAAGTTCTATTGTCTGGGGGGCGGGGGTAGAGCGCCTGAGCGATAAGATCACCAGTCTAATGTTGGGTTTATAATCTGGTAAAGTCTCCTCCACAAACAATAGGGCCACCTCCCTCCTCCTGTCTAGGGTCGCCAGAGATCCCTGCTGTTTGCTGGGTGTTAGGGACATATTCTGAGCACAGTGTGACCGTTGTGGAATTAATAGAGCCGTGTATAATGAGAAACGCCCCCCGTGGGTCTCCGCATAGCAGTTTTATTTGGAGTCCCAAAGAGGCACGGTAGAGTATACCCACTCCTCCCTTCTTTTCAGGCCCAGAGGCCCAAATCAAACCTCCTATACTATCCCCTTCGACATCAAATTCTCCCAGTTGTTTAAATGTTGTTTCCTGGACAAATAAAATGTCAAGATTGGCTAGTCAGAAAGTCTGCCTCAACATAGATCTTTTCTGTGGCGAGTTCAAACCCTTCACGTTGAGGGACCCTATTCTGATTCCATCAACCACAAGATTGCCGCCTGTTTCCTGGTGTGTCGCATTATTGTTCGTATCTTTGGCTTCTCTACTTCCCTTGGTGGATTTTCCACGTTCTGCACGTCGTGGTCAAGGTCTTGGTAGATCGTGACCTTGGAGTTCTCAAAGTCAATTGATTCTAACTCTCTCGCCTTTTGGAGAATGTCTATTTTATGCTTGTAGTGATGACATCTCGCCAAGACTGATCTCGGCCCGCCTGGGGGGCCGCCGGCTCGGTTGACTCTCTCGAGAGGAGGGGGCAGTATGGTGGCTATAAGAGCTTTGATTCTTCTTTCTAGGGACGCAGGCGTCTCATTTGGGGTTTCCTTTAGGCCTTGTATCCTTATGTTCGCCCTTCTTTCTCGGTTCTCCAAGTAATCGACATTTGCCTCCAGGTCTCGGTTTTTCTGTTCAAGTTCTTGAAAACGGCCCTCTGTACTAATTTCTACTATGTCTGCTGACTGCTGATAGTTCTCAAGCGCCTCAACCTTGTCTTCTATCTCGTGGATCTTGTCCTGAAGCACACTGACCGTCGTGGTCATGCTGTCGTGGTCCTGCTGGTTCTGAATGCTCTAATTTCTCTCAGCAAAAGTCTTCTTGGGACGTAGGAGATGCCATGTTTATGGACTCCCTATGGAATTTCTGTAGCCTTTGGACTATTGGGAGGGCCGCGTCAGACTGCATGCAGGGTGTGCTTATGGTGTTGCTGCTGGAGCAATGTTTAATAACTTGTGCAAAGGAGGCGCGCCCCTGACTGCCATCTTCCTGCGTAATCCTGCACAGTTCTCCCCGTGAAGAGTTACGGACTTTGCAGTGAGATCTTGGTAGTACGGCTCTTCGTGTGATCACTGGCCTTTGCGCTCAGCGCCGTTCTATCAGAGTTAGTTTACCGTGCCCTGCTTCTCCGTCTTTATTGTTAGCCAGAATTTGGAGAGGAGGGTTGTGCTGTGGGATATTATCCTTCGTGGCACTGGCACTGCAGCTTGCAGGGCGGAATACCTGTTGCAACGCTGGTTTGTGTGTTCACCCGCTGATTTCTGTGTGTTTGTGGAGCCGGGCGCTTTTATACTTTTAGAGCCCCTTCTGGCTTGTGTTGCGGCCCCTCGGTATTGATGTAAAAAGGATGGTGTATCGCTTGGTTTTGGGGCGAGTGCGTGGGGTATTCTTCCCTTCCTCTCAGGTCAGCGGGGGGGGGGATAGCGTCTGCGTCTGACGGTCTATACGGATGGGTTGACCAGACCGATCCTGTGCTTCCCTGCTGTGCAGTTAATTAGTGGTCACCACAGTGCAGATTCTCATCAGGCCTCACTTATAGTGTTTGATCTCCGAGGTTCACAGGGAGATGAGCTCTCAGGTATCCATGCAGCCTGCGCCCCCTGGTCATCTGCCTGTGGCCTGTACTTTGGAGATCTTGTGTTTAGGTTGCCTTCTTGCCCTCCCATTGCTGGATTTGCCATTGTATGGTGTAACGTGTAAAAGATGTGCATAGGGTGACATCTAATGGAAGCTGCGGAGTATTAGTTGTTTTCAAAACTCGAAAAGGGACGTCGACAGGGAGTGCCAGTAATACTATCCCTAGTGTGACGTCCACTGTACCCATGATCCCTCACGCATCAAGGTCCCTCAGATTGTTTTTTTCTGCCATGCTAGACTGACGTGTATAGCGGAGTTCTTTTCGGCGAGAAGCCATTGACTTTTACAACAATTCAGACCATGCGACGGACCGTACGGCCTTGGAAGGCTGCCCCGGGCCTCGGCCTAGACAGTAGGGAGAGAGGGGTGGAGGCCATTTTATAATGCATATTATCCCCTTCCTACACTTTGTTTGCCCAGCTGCCATTTCCATAACCCATAATTATGGAAAATACACCATTAAAATGTTGCCTTAAGTATAATCGCAAATTCCCCTGGGTTGACAAACACTAAGTTTGCAATTTGTGTCTCCCGAGAGACCACGTCGAAACATCTTGTCAAGCGTGCAGGTTCTTCAAGCCTAAGACGTTAAAGACCTCTCCACGAAACGCTGGGCCCTCTACGCCAGGCAACTCGAGGCCATCGAGGCAGAGGGAGCCTTTAGCGATGGCATCAACGCTGCACTTTCGGACGGCAAAGGCATCTGAGTAGCTTTGGCTACTCGAGCGCAGACACCCCAACCTCGTAGGACAGGCCGGCAGCCATGTTGTGTGGACTGCACCCGGCGGCGGCAGCGCTACAAAAGCACACACCACCAAGCACATAAGCCCCAGTCGACATTCGACAGATGAGTCGAATACTCGACATTCGACACTCCGCGAAAAGGTCCACTGAGTCCCGGTCCTCTGGGCAATCTCGTTCAAGATCGCCACACGACAGTGTTCAACCGTCGAAAGACGGCAGGGGTGTCGCACGAAAAACTCCTTCCGAAGGCTGATCGTCCACAGACAAAGCCTCGGCTCCCACACCCGAAGTTCGATGTTCTTTGTCTGATAAAACGGCAGGCCCCAAGAAGTCTGTTAAACACTCCTCTGGGCCCCAGGGTGGGGAAAACATCATAACTCCTCTAAGACCCCTCCTAGGGACAAGACATCACAAAAGGGAATGTTGTCCAAGCCCATAGAGAAACCTAAGGATTCTACACCAAAAATTATACCTCCCACTGATGAAGTTATGGGTATTTCCACTCAACCTATTGGGATCCCAAGTTCAAAGGAATGGTCTTCACAAGATATCGATAGGGTTATGCGAAGAATTAACTTGATGGCTATTTTTTATGAAAAGAACCCAGAATACTTTCAAAGTTTTCCACTCCTCCCACCTCAGCCCCTTCCGGCTCTCAAGCCTCTGCCTTACCTACTCAACCCCCTTCTAAGAGGTCTCGCTCTACTGTCCCCTTACAGAGCACAGTTATAGATCTGTATGACCCCGAAATAGAACCAGAAGATCAGGAGGCTCTCTCTTTTGTGGAAACATCTGACCCTCAACTTAATGAAGAGGATACAGATGAACTTTATTATGGGGATGATGAAGACCCAGATGCAGACCAGGAGATTACCCTGTTAATCCGGACACTCCAGTGGTTGATTCCCCTGTCGATAACCAACTCTTCCTCAACTAAGTCTTAGCCAAAGCGCCGGAACACTTCCAAATTGACACACAGGAGGTACAGGAGGATAGAGACTGAACAAATACTGGGGGACAAAAAGACAATGGGTCAGTTTATCCCACTTCTGAAATCAGTCCAACGCAGAATACAGCCTTCCTTGGAAGCACCCAATCTCACACGGGCCGTTAACCCACGTGTGGAAAAACTATTCAGGCCTGCACCATCAGACCCCTTATATATAAGAGGACAATTGAAACCATACTCATTGGTTGTTACCATGACAAGAAAAAGAGCAGGCACACTCCTTGCTTCCTCCGAGGCCGGATAAGGAAAGCAAGAAGATATATGCCATGGACAGAAAGGTTGCTTCCTCCGCAGCCTATCAGACTAGAATAGCCAATAACGCTACTCTTTTGGCAAGTTATAACTGCCATAAATTGGAGGAGATTTCTGCTTTACTTTAGTCTGCCCCGGAGCCACTTAAATCACAACTAGCTCAATTGGCAGCAGACGGAAGGGCCGTATCTATCCGTCTCCTCAAATCAAATTTCGATGCAGCTGACAATGCTGGATGAGTCATCGCAGAGGGGACTATTCTAAAGAGGCATGCATGGCTTCGCCAGTCAGGCTTTGGACCAGAGACTCAAGCCACTTTAATAAACATGCCAGTGAAACCTAATGTGCTCTTCGGCAAGGCTGTGGAAGACGCACTTAAGACAGCAAATCTTTAGGTCAGCTCACAAACAAGCCTACTGGTCAAAGGGGTAACAGTAATTTTCGCCATTTTCGGGGCCAAAAGGCTCAGAGGATCCGGCTACAATCAAGGCCAAGGTTCCTATGGCAATAATCAAGGACAAGCTTTCCAAGGCTATCCACTAGGACAACGCAGAGGTTGTGGTGGTCAGAGCAGAGGCCCAGCTCGAGGTGGCACCCCACCTCAGAGCAAGTAACATTCCGCTCCAGGTACCCTCTCATGCATCTCCAGTAGGACGACGCATTTCCAACTTCACCCACGCATGGGAGGGTATCACCTCGGACAGATGGGTACTGTCCATGGTAGCAGGGGGCTACTGCATAGAACTACTTCCACCGTCCTCACGACCACCCCCAGGACAGAAAATCCACTCAGCAGAACATTGGCGGATCCTTCTAGAAGGAAATAACGCTTCTATTCAAGGACGCCATAGAAGTGGTCCCAACCAACCAGGTAAACAAGGGTATTTATTCAACTTACTTCCTTGTGCCAAAAAAAGATCTAACAATGCGCCCTGTATTAGATTTGGGCCCTGCAAACAAGTATATCAAGCCACAAAAGTTCTGCATGACTATGCTACAAGAGGTAATCCCGCTACTAAAAAAGGGGGATTTCATGGCAACACTTGATATGAAAGATGCCTATTTTCATATTTCAATGTTCCCAGCACACAGAAGATTCTTGCGTTTCAAGATAGCGAACAAGCACTACCAATTCAAAGTGCTGCCCTTTGGAATAGCCTTGGCTCCAAGGGTATTCACAAAGGTACTGGCGGTAGTGGCAGCGCATCTGCACAGGGGAGCAGTCCCAGTGTACCCTTACCTGGACGACTGGCTCATAACAGGGGAATCAACTCTGATTTACAGACAAAACATCCAAACAATCAACCTCCTCTTTCAATTGGGCTTCTCAATCAGCGAGAAAAAATCCAGCCTAGTGCCAAGCACTTCCAAACAGTTCCTAGGAGCTATCCTAAACACAGAGGAAGGATTGGTCTTTCCTTCAGAGGAAAGAGTAAAACATGTTACTGCAAATATCACTTTATCAGGCCGGCCGCCAGATAAGGGTGCGCAAAGCAATGCGTTTAATAGACATGATGGCATCTTGCATATACCTGGTTCCTCACGCGCGCCTGCGCATGCGTCCCATTCAGGAGTGGTCTCAGGCAAGTGGTCAGTGGGCCGGTCTAGTGGTCGTTTCGCCAAGACTTGTACAAAATCTTCTCTGGTGGACGAGAATAAACCTAACGAGAGGGAAACCCTTCTACAACCAACAGATACAGGCAGTGGTCACAACGGACGCCTCACTGGCAGGGTGGGGGGCTCACTACCTTCACCACACAGCTCAGGGTCTGTGGTCTCAGACTGCAGCTCAGAACCACATTAATGTGCTGGAACTTCTGGCAGTATTCAAAGCCCTTCAGGCATTAGAACCCCATTTAAGAAACCTGTCGGTGCAGATCCTAACAGACAGCACCACAGCAATGTTTTATATCAACAAACAGGGGGGTACACGTTCTCCAAATCTATCCAGACTTGCACAGAAAATCTGGAAATAGGCACTTAGACGGAAAATGTTCCTGTCATCACAACATGTTCCAGGGGAACTCCACGCTCTAGCAGACCCTTTGAGCAGAGATCCCCTATCAGAGGAACACAATTGGTGTCTACACGAAGAAGTCACAGAGCACCTCTTCTCTCAATGGAGTTTCCCAACTATATACTTATTTGCCACAAGCGGAAATCGTCAATGACCAGACTTTGCGTCCAGGTTCCCCCAGCCAGGCTCCAAGGGGAATGCCCTATGGATGAACTGCTCAGGGAAATTTGCTTACGCTTTTCCCCCCCAACTCCTCTCATGAGGAAGGTGGTGAACAAGTTACACAAGGAACGGATGGCGCTTATCCTAGTTGCTCCTATGTGGGCAAGACAACCATGGTATCCACATCTGCGCAAATTGGCGATGTGCGATCCCATCAAGCTCCTGTGCCAGTACAACCTACTCACCCAGCACGAGGGACTAACATCAATTAACTTGGCAGCATGGCTCCTGAAGTCAGAGTTTGGGCATCTCAATCTACTGGAAAGATGCATGGATATCTTGAAAGAATCAAGAAAACCAAACACTAGGCACTGTTATTATGACAAATGGAGACGATTCGTAATCTGGTGCCAGACAAAGCAGATCAACCCCATAGAATGTACTCCATCTAACATTCTAACCTACATGCTCCACTTACTAGATGCAGGGTTAGTGTTCAACTCCCTAAAAGTCCACCTGGCACCCTTGTCAGCCTACACCACTTCCCATAATAAGGTCTCATGGTGGAAGGTACCGGTCATCAAAGCATTTATGGAAGGGGTAAAGCGACTCCACCCTCCAAACTCTAACCCACTGCCAGGTTGGGAACTCAATGTGGTAATCGCTAAACTCATGGGACCCCCATTCGAGCCTATGCACAAGTCTAGTCTCAAACACCTGACTTATAAAACGGCCTTCTTAGTACCCATCACTTCCATAAGAAGGGTTAGTGAAATCCCAACATTGTTAGTAAAGGATCCTTTCTTTACTATACATTAGTACAAGATGGTTTTACGTACTCACCCTAGGTTCTCGCCTAAATTCATCTCCAAATTTCATGTAAACAAGTCTATTGAGCTATGGGCTTTCTTACAGGAGCCCAACAGCTCTGCTAAGGTAAAACTCTACACACTCGATGTGAGGAGAACGGTCCTCTACTACGTAGACAAGACCAGACCGCTAAGAAAGACAGATCAACTGTTTGTCTCCATAGCGCCAGGCAGAGAAGGTGACCGCATCTCTAAGAATGCCATCTCTAGGTTGATAGTCGGATGTATCCAACTGTGCTATTCCCTATCAGATAAAACACTGCCTTTTACGCCAAGGGCCCACTCCACAAGAGGTACTGGAGCCACTCTGGCTTTCAGTGCAAATGTCCCCTTAGACAGTATTTGCAAAGCAGCTACATGGAGCTCAATACACACTCCGCACTACTGCATTGACACTCATTCCAAGACAGATACACAAGTGTGACAAGCGGTTCTAAGACATTTATTCGCTCATGAACCTTCTCACATCCCACCGCCTTCTTCCACTGCTCGCTTATCTATGCGCAGCATGTGATCTAAGCATGTTCCACAAGCCTCAGAAGGGATGCATTACTCACTGTAATCATGTTTCTGAATCTTGTATCTGCTTAGATTCACATGCGACCCACACTTCCTCCCCTCAGAGAGAAGGCGCATGGATGCTTATGAGCTTGTCTGATACATATCTGCTTGGATACAACTGTACTCATGCTACACCTCATGGTACCTCAAGTCAGAAAAAAAATAATCTGATGGATCATAGGTACAGTGGGCGTAAACTAGGATAGTAATACTGGCACGCCCTGTTGACGTCCTTTTTCGAGTTTCGAAAACAACTGTAATACACTGCAGCTTCCACTAGATGTCGGCCTATGCACAGCATGTGAATCTAAGTAGATACAAGCATCAGCAATACCATTACGGTGTTATATATACATATATCCATTTTTTTAAAGTATTTTTTAAACTAAAAGGCGATATGAGCCCCAACGGACTCTGGCTCTCGTCATCTACTCCAACCACCTCTCTGAGCTCACACACTGCCACGTCACAGAACCTCCATGACACGGCCGGACCACGCAGTGATGACCATCACTCAGTGCAAGCCCACCATGCGAGTCCACTGCTTCACATCCTCCCTAATTCACAGAAACACAAACACCAAGGATGCATTGCTCTCCCCACTATTCAAATTCACCCAGATGTCGAGGTCTTGGGTAGGCTCTTCCCCCATCTTGATCGGCTGGGACCGCCCGTTGTATAACTAGGCAAGGAAAACTCAGAATCTTTATTCACTCTCCTGGAGTCGCGCCCCAACTCACCACCACCCACACTGGCGCCACTGTACTATGCACGCGTGGATTCGTATCCCATCCTCGTTGCCACTTGTAACGTGTAAAAGATGTATCCGGGCACAAGAGGTGGGTAATGGGAAAGGATTTATTGTTCACGGGATTGTATATATATTAAGTAATAGGCGATATGAGCTCCACAGGACTTCGGCTCTCGTCATCTACTCCAACCGCCTCTCTGAGCTTGCACACCGCTGCGTCACAGAACCTCCGTGACATGGTCGGTTTGCACAGCGATGACCATCATGCGGGGCAAGCTGAGTCCACCACTATATATGGTAGGCCCTTTCCTGGTCAAAGCCTCAGCTTTATCGGGCGAAGCGAAAGTTGTAAGTTTATGGCCAGATGTTTGGGGGCTTGGACTGTCTGATCCCTGTCCACATCCATGCCAAACGGTGTTGGTAAGCAGGTGTGGTGGCTGGAGGTTGTCCATGATTGGAACGCCCCTGCCAGTTTGAATGATGCAGATCCTTACCATTGGTGGGCTTAGGGTTGGTTCCAGCTCGAATCCTGGATGAAAGGAAGGCTTTTGCAGCTTTTGATCAGATTGCTGTTGGAGCCAAGACCCCTATGCATCTCGTTGAAGACCTGGAACTCTGCATTGCAAACAATCAGCATTGTCTTGGAACATTTCGGCGAAACCCTGCTCCTTTGCTGATAACCAAAAGGCCGATCAGTGGTTCAATCCCCTGCTCCGGTGGGAACAACCAATCTCAACCCCCTTCTTGAGGATCCTGCTCTTAGAAATCTCTGGAGGTGTCCTGGTACTGTCCTGCAAGTTGACCAGCTTCCTCATGGGTTACCTCGCCGCATTGTTCGCCATCCTGACTTTCGACTCCACAGACCCTCGACTTGTGAAACAATATGCTTCACTCTGCAATTGCAGCTCTTGAGCATGAAGAGGGGCCTTTCCGGGCCAACTTCTTTATTTTCACCAGAAGAGTCTGCCATTTCTGTGCAGTTGCCATCACTGATTTCCGGCTCATCTTGTCCTGGGGGTCCCCTCTGGTCATCAAAAGCATGGTGGTTCATCATATCCGTGTCGTACAGCTGTCCATTCTCGCCAGAGCGTGGAACTGCCAACTAGCCGAACATAATGCCAAAAGTGATCTCTGTATCAGCAGAAAACCTCAATTTATGTAAAGGGCAGCACACACTTGCTTAATATTGTGGATGCAATCCACCTAACTGAAGAAGACCTCTTATTTGCGATAGATGTAAGCAGCTTATACACAAGCATACCACACACAACCTAGGGCAAGAAGACGTAGAATGGCTGCTTTGAATGGATTGTGTCCTCCAACGTATTCCAAATCTTTGACATGTAATGTCCACAGTTGTGGGCGTCATGCGCCGATGGCGTTGGGTCGATGTCCCTCAAAGGCCTCTGTCGAGGGCGACGTCACCAGATGTTATAGGACGCATGGCGCCCGTAGCCTCAGTTCCGTTTTTTCTGCAAACGTGTTTACTTTGGAGACTGGGTGCGCCTTGTGTATTCCTCGTGAATAAGTCTTCTTCGACCCCTCCAACTCTGCGTTCTGGCTTCAAGACTTGCCGGGACTGCAAGTCTAAGATATCGATTACCCACCCGCATCGCATTTGTTTGTGGTGCTTGGGCGAGAGTCATGACACTGACGACTGTTCCAAATGCCAGTCGCTGACTGCTAAGGCCTTGCAGGAGCGTAAGGGGAAGCTTCAAGTAGGTAAGGGTTCTAAACCCACTAAGTTCCTTAAATCTTCTAAGGGATGTCCACCGACGACTCGAGGGGCGACTCTCCTCGTCGGAAGTAGTCCCGGGGATCTCGGTCCCGGAGTGGTTACCGCCATTCGTCCTCGTCTCGGCATTCCAGGAAGCGTTGTCACCGGTCACCTTCCCCGTCCTCCTCGGAGGATGGCACCGCAAGGAAAGTGGCTTGTCCAACTAAGTCCTCGACTCCGGAGGAATGGGCTGCCTTCAGGGAGCAGATGCTGGCGATTTTCCAATCCCAGGGCACAGTTCCGTCCGCGCCTTTTGATGAAGCCGACAAGGAACGGTCTCGATCTGTGGGTCGTGCGCCTTCGTGCTCTGGTCCTCGCCGCAATCCTCATTGGGAACCTTCGAAGTCTCGTTCGGACAAGGCTCAGGATGGTTGCAAGAGATGTGCTTTCAGGTCTCGGTCCCCGTCCCCAGCGAGACTGCAGAAACCTGGTAAGGGCTTGAGGTCGGCGTTGACTCCGACTGTGCTGTGTCCGTTGGATACGGATGTCGAAGCTTTGCCTTCATACCAGCCCTTGGTGCCATTGGCGCTCTCGATGCCGAAGCCATCAACGCCTTCTGGGCCTTTTGGCCTGAATTTGCCATCGGAGACCCCTGTTACTGTGGATCCTCCAAGGAAGGCTACTTCCAAGTCTGTGAGGCCTGTTAAGGACTCCAGACCTTCTATGCCGAGACAAGTTTTTCCTCCCTCTGGATGACATCTATGAGGATGAGCATAGGTCAGATTTAGATTTTGACCTTGTTGAGCCTGATGTGGCTCCTGTCTTTTCAAGGGACAGTCCTCCGGAAGCTTTTATTCAGGATGACTTAATGGATATTTTGGATCAAGGTCCGTCCTCTGACCAGGTGTTAGCTTTTCATCTGACGTTGCAGAAAAGGTTGGCGGCTGCTTGGCAGACACCGGAATCTCTTCTGGCAGTTAACAAATCATTAAGTAAAAAATACTGCCCATCTGGTAGCGACCCCAACTACCTTTCATTTAAACCCCTCTTCCCAAGAGTTTGGTGGTTCAGGCGGCTACGGCCACCTCCAGGCAGGCGGCATTCCCTACCTTCCCTCCTGATGGGGATGACAAACGTTTCAATGGTTGGGCATGCAAGGTGTTTTCTGCGGGGAGTATGGTGCTGAAATCGGCAAACTCTACTTGTGCCTTGGCAAGATTTTCACACACTCGCTGGAATTGTCTCCCTTGCGCTTGAGCATATTCCCGAAGGGGAAGAAAGGGATGGGTTCCTTGCTCTTGTGCAAGATGGCAAGGATGCCATGTGTGAATCCCTTCAGTCAGGTTTGGACACGGCCGACAGTGTTAGCCGGTCCATGGCTGCGAGCACCATTATACCCAGATTTGCGTGGTTGCGGAAGTCTGGTTTTGCTCCGGATGTGCAAGCCCGTCTATTGAACATGCCCTATGATGGCGCGCATTTGTTAGGCAGCGAGGCTGACGATAGCCTTGAGAGGTTGCAGACCTCAAAAGCTGCAGTGAAATCTTTGAGCGCAGCTGTGCGTCAACCTCCGCCTTTTCATCCTAAGGGACAGCAGTGGAGGGGAGGTTCTTTTCGTCACTACTCCTCCTTTGGTAGATCGAGAGGAGCCGCCAGTTAAAGGGGTCAACGTAAAAGAGCCTGTGGTGGTCGGGGAAATAGGGGTGCCAAAGCCACTCGGGCAGCTGCCTATTTGCCTTTAAGTGCTGCCGCAGCCGCTCCAAAACAACCATGAGGCCATGTCCCATTGTTTGCCGGTTGGGGGCAGACTGTCTCAGCATCTCGAAGAATGGCGAGCTATTACTTCGGATGCGTGGGTTCTGGATTCAAAAGCCCACGGCTACTGCCTTCCCTTTCTACAGCGTCCTCAAGACAATCCACCAGGGAATCTCTCTGTGAAGCTTCCAGATCCGCTCCTTGTGCAGGAAATGTTGACCCTGCTGGAGAAAGGTGCTATAGAACAGGTGCCTGTAGCGGAGAGGAACAAGAGATGGTATTCCCCATATTTTTTGATTCCAAAGAAAGACTGGGGCTTGAGACCCATCTTAGACTTGCATTGGTTGAACAAACGTTTTAGGAAGGACAAGTTCAAGATGGTCACTCTTTCTCAAGTCCTCCAGGCCCTTCAACTTCATTATTGGTTGGTGTCTCTGGACCTACAGGATGCTTACTTTCATGTGCCGATTCATCCCATGCACAGACAGTATCTGAGGTTTGCGGCTGGTGACTCGCACTTTCACTTTCGGGTCCTACCGTTCGGATTGACCTGCGCCCCGAGGGTCTTGACCAAGCTAATGGTGGTGGTGGCAGCGTATCTCAGGCGAGGGGGGGGATTCATGTCTACCCCTACCTGGAGGACTGGCTGATCTGTGCACGTTCTCCCGAGCAAGCGATGGATCACCTCAGTCTCACCTGCCGCTCCCTCCACAAGCTGGGGTTCTTCCTCAATTTCACAAAGTCGCATCTGACACCTTCCCTACAGCTCCAGTACATGGGGGCTGTGTTGGACACGTCCTTGGGGAAGTGCTTGCCTCCCAAGGTAAGGGCTCATCACATTGTGCAGATGCAGGACACGTTTCAACATGCCCAGAGTCTCCCGGCTTTCGAATTCTTAAGGTTGCTCGTCCTCATGGCATCCTGCATTTTTCTGGTGCTAGAGGCCAGACTGAGGATGAGATCCCTGCAGTGGGGTCTCAAGATGCAGTGGTCACAATTCTCAGGCAAGATGTCGGATCCCGTTCAGATTCCACTCTCGGTCTCTGCTGTGGTGGGCCAAAAAGGGAAATCTGATGAAGGGGGATCCGTTTTGGCAACCGTGACCGCAGGTGACAGTAGTAACGACGCGTCCCTCACAGGATGGGGAGCTCATGACAAAGATTTGACCGCCAGCGGTCGTTGGTCTCCGTCTGAGTCCAAATTCCACATCAACCTGTTAGAACTGAGAGCCATCAGGCGGGCCCTGAAGGCTTTTCTGCCGTCTGTGCGGGGGGAAATGTGTCCTGGTCATGACGGACAATACAGTGGCCATGCATTACCGCAACAAAAAAGGGGGGGTAGGTCACTCCCGTTGTGCATAGAGGAAATGCAGCTTGGGTTCTGGGCAATCCAGCAGGGAATATCACTTTCGGCAGTTTACCTGGCTGGAGAGGAGAATGCTGCGGCGGATGCTCTAAGCAGGCAGAGCACAGTCTCTCACGTGTGGGAGTTGGCTCAGGAAGTCCTTCTGGAGATCATTGCCCTTTGGGGAACCCCACAAGTGGATCTCTTCACGACCAGTAACAACCCGACGTGCGAGAGATTCTGCTCAAGGGAATTTCCTCCGAGAGGAGCCTTGGCAGACGCATTTGTCGTGGATTGGTCATCCTCCGGTCCCCGTCATTCCTCAAGTGTTGAGGAGGTTGCAGAGGTTCGGATCCCACATGATCCTCATTGCTCTGGATTGGGCCAGGAGAGTGTGGTACCCAGACCATCTAGAAATGTCCATCTGCCCTCCATGCCGTCTTCACTACTGAGAGGATCTGTTCTCGCGTGAGGGTGGTGGGGGGTGGTGGGTGTCATGGCAGCGTTGATGGGGGGGGTGGGTGTTGGCAGGGCGGGTGGAGGGGGGGTCAGGACTCTCAACCTTGACGCTTGTTATCTGAAAGGTTGAGGTATAATTATTGGGACCTCCCGGATGATGTGATGGAGGTGTCTTTCGGCCAGGCGGCCAGCAACAAAATCCCTGTACCGTTGGCGTAAGTTTTGCGACTTGTGCAGAGGACCACATGTTGATCCTTTGCAGTGTTCCATTACCATGGTTCGTTCTTTCTTGCTTTCTTTCGCCCACAGGGCCGTCATGTAGGTACCATTAAGGGGTACCTGGTGCTGCTGTCTATCTTCAAGCGCTCATCTGAAGAATGTTCTTATTTTGAGATTCCTTTGATTTCCCAATTTCTTAAAGGGCTCACTAATGTGTTCCTGCCGTCCCCATTCTAGGTGCCGGTTTTTGATCTGAATTTGGTCTTGAAGTTCCTGATGGGTTCTCCGTTTGAACCCTTGCACTCTTGTCCTTTGAGACTATTGTCTTTCAAGACTGTGTTCTTGGTTGCGGTTACTTCTGCTCCCAGAGTGAGTGTACTGCAGGCACTTTGATCTAAGCTGCCCTTTACTGTGTTCCACAAGGATAGGGTTGTACTGAGGGTACGTCCTTCCTTTCTACCTAAAGTAGTGTCTGAAGTTCATTTGAGCCAGAAAGTGGTTCTTCCTACTTTCTATCCTCCTCCTCACCCTGGTAAGGAAGAGGAGCGACTCCATAGGAGAGCTCTGAGCTTTTATATTTCTAGGATGTCCAGGGTCAGAGTGGACGATCAACTCTTTGGGGGGTATGCTGGTAACCGATTGGGCCAGGCTGTTACAAAACAGACCTTGTGCAGGTTGATTATCCTCACCATTACTGAATATTACAGTTTGGCGGGCAAGGACCCTCCTGAAGGGTTGCAAGCTCATTCCACTAGGAGCATAGCTACTTCCACAGCCATGCAGCGGGGAGTTCCTATTAGGGATATTTGTGATGCACCCACATGGGCTTCTATCCAACATTACTCCCTGCATACACTCCATGGTCAAGATATGGCCTTTTGTAAGGCGGTTATTTAGTCTGCCATCTGATTGGGTACTATACATTCTTTTCCTTCCTCCATTTTTCTGGTACTGCTTTGGGAGTCTGTCAAAGATGTGGAATACGTTGGAGGACACAATCCATTCGAAGAACAAGTTACTTACCAAACTGGTAACATTTTTTCGATTGGATGTTCCTCCAACTTATTCCGCATCACCCTCCCAGCCTGCCCCTCTGGAGAATTTCCTATGCGATTGCAGCTTACGTTTCAGCGAGGCTATGTGCAGTCAAGCAGGCATTGGACTTGTGCATATCACACGTTATCGGGGGAAAAAACATAAACTGAGGCTACGGGCGCTGTGTGTCCTATTTATAACATCTGGTGACGTCACCCTCGACGGAGGGCTTCGAGGGACATCGACCCGACGCCATCGATGCAGGACGCCCTCTGCTGAAAGTTTCCAAAGTACACAGCTGTGGATATTACATGTCAAAGATGTGGAATACGTTGGAGGAACATCCAAATGAAAGAACGTTACCAGTTTGGTAAGTAACTTGTTCTTCTACAGGAAGGGGAAATTGGAGCAGCGAAAGAATTAATTATGATATTGTTGGAATTCATCTCTGTTAACTCCTATTTTCGACACGAGAAACATTTTACCTACAAACGTCAGGAACTGCCAAGGGAGCAACAATGGCACCTGCATATGCCAACAGTTATATGCATAAATTTGAAAAATCCCACATTTTGAAGAACCCACAATGGAAGGATAACATCAAGATCTGGGTAAGATACATTGATGATATTTTTGTTATATGACATGGAGCAAAGGAGGGACTCACAGAATGTTTGACATACAAAAATACCCTAGACCAGAGGATACAATTCACAGCAGAGATAGGTGATCCAGGAATACATCTCAATGTCAAAGTACAAATACATAACATAACATTTCAACAACATTATTCACAAAACCAACAGACAGAAATAACCTTCTGCATAGATTAAGTTTTCACCCACACAACACTCTGAGGAACCTACTATATGGCCAGATGTTGAGACAAAAAAGAATAATTAGTGATCCAGAGGAATGTGAAATCAAATTAAAGAAACTACAGAAGAAACTTCAGGATAGAGGGTATTTGGATGAAGATCTAAGAGCAGCCCTGAGCAAAGTGACGACTAGGATGCAGGAAAGTCTTTTACAAACTAAACATAAACGTGAAGCACCTACAGTGGTGTTCGTCTCCAAATACTCCACTCAAAGTACCCAGATAAAAAGATGCATTTCACTAGAACAAAGGGACTCTTTTCTGACCAGCCAGTTTTTGCTTATCACAGAAGAAATAATCTTAGAGATCTATTGGTCAATACCAGAGAAGAAAGAAGAACCGGAATGAGGAGAAAACAGCCTAAATTGTGGGAACTGTGATAATATAATCAAAGGAGCTGGAGTCTCTCACCCTCGAACAGGAGAAAAAATGTAACTAAAACACTTTGCCACATGTAACACTGACAATATCGTGTACTGTATAAAATGCCCATGCGACATATACTATGTTGGAGACAGGAACGAAAATGCAGATATGCATGAATGAGCATATCTCGTGTATTAGGTACAAAAATGTGATGACGGCTGTGGCTAGACATTTTGTAGAAAAAAACCATAGCGTGGCACATCTAAGAGGACAACGTGAAGCATACTGGATCGATCACCTAGACACTCTAGTACCGCACGGTATGAATGAAGAGTGGGAGCTTAATTGTTTCTTGTAAATATGTAATTTGAATGCACTGTATTTGACATGTGGATCCGGCAAACATACAATTTAACTTTACTTTATATTTGTGTTTTTGCATTTTCAAAACTTAAACTTTTTTTTACAAAAAAGGATACCTACAATTACACACAACATGAGCAAGTTAAGCGTCTCAACATGGCATAACCCAAACTAAAGAGCAATGCGTGATGTTAGGAGTCTAAATACGATCGTCTAAGCATGAGATGGTGAGTTCATAGTCATGAGATGATAAATCATATAGACGTTCAACATTTACAACAGAAGTCCAATTGTAGAAATTGGGATTCTTATTAGTAAAAAATACATTAGCCTAAACAGCACCCAGTGATTACACACAGTCCTGAATATCGCAGTGCCCTGACCTAAGATGGTCTTCTTTCCTTATACATCTCTGTATCAGCAACCCTCAGATCGAGCTAACACACAAGACTAAGGGGGTCAGTGATTTCCGTGATCCCTTATTGAATCAGAGTAAAGGGGGCGAGTAAACCTACCTGTGCCTATCTGCCGTCCCTCTGTATGGTTTAATGGGCGTAAAGTCCTTTCCCTGACTCTTTTTTGCTGTACTGTGATCAGTGTAGCTCTGTTCAAGGATCCTACTCTGGGCTCCGCCTAAATTGGTGGATTGGGAAAGGGTCTTTTTATAAGCACTCTCCTGCATTTATTTCTTTAGCTTTGAAATGCTTACAATTGCCTGTTGGCTTTGCCACACTTGTTGAGACTCCTTTGAAGACTCCTAGCTTTCTGCAAAGAGTTACATTGGTACTTGTGACAGCGCTGGGCCCCATCTTTACTAGCTAGGGAAGGACTTTTAAGGTGTGCCTTATTTCTAGAACGCTGTGTATTGTGTTTTAAACTCCTTTCTTACATATACATTCTCTAATTTGGTTACTTCTTGCCTTGTTCCCTTTTCACTTGCTTTGCTACATTTATTTTTCTAAAACGGATCTATGTTCAAAAGTAAAGTGTTGGTGCTATTTAGCTAGAGCACCCCAAACTTGAATGTGTACATACTTGTAGTGTATGTCTAATATAATACATAGCCACAGGTTTTAATTGTCCAAGGCATAGATAAATAACAGTATTTTATAAATTATGCTTAGTTTGTGTTAAGAATGCTCTGTGTTTAACTGAACCCTTCCCTACTCTCACACTCTCTTAAGACAAATCCTTACTGCTCGGTCTTAATACCTTGATAGTTTGACTCAACATTACTGTCTTTACCTGTCCATGAAAATAGGGTGGCTCCTCAGAATATGTCCACAGGACTGATTTTGAAAATTCATTTGATCACTTATGTCGACAATAATGTTGGTTAAGATTTTCATAGCCATGATGAATCTTCCTTGCCTGTGTCAACCCCAGAACCTTTTGCTTTTACAGGTGGATTATTTTTCCTTATATCTCTGTGTGGTAACCTTTTCCCACGCTCGCAGAATCTTTTATTCTTTTTATGGGTGTCACTTTTAAGACTTTCCATAGTGTCTTTTAAAAATTATCTTGTTCCACAACTTTTTGGCAATACGTGGCTATTGTTGCTGGGTTGTCCTAGGGGCTCCCCTTTTAACTTTCTCTGGCTAAAATCCTGAGAACTACAGTTATCTTTGGATCCTTTTTGCATTTTAGTAGGTGAGACCAGCACCCCCCCCCCCCACCTTATGTGGAGTGCTGGAGAGATGCATATTATCCCCTTTCTCATTTTACTTTTACACTAGGCAAACTTGCCTTTAATGGCTGCTGGCAGTGAACCTTTTTATTAATTTGGTGCACCTTTTACAGCGGGCTGTTTGCACAGCCCCGGTAAAGGCACCCATGGCTGTTCATTATACCAAAATGGCCCGGTCTTGTTTTTTCACCATTTTTAGTGTTCATTGTCCTTTCTTGTTCCTTCCCCTGAGCTGCAGGGTGGGAAATTCCTTTATGTGATTTTTATCTTCGGCAGGAGTCCTGTGGACTCCATGCCCAGGCTTCAGAGTTTCTGTGAAGACTTGAAGCGAGGGAGGAGTCCAAATCTTTGCAGTCCTTTGGCTTCCAGCATGAGTGCGAGATTCCAGTTCAAACTGAACGGCTGGCTGTCCTGAAAGGTTTTCCAACCCCCCAAATTTGAATATTGCAAGGCTGTTTGGCGCGGCTCCTGCAAAAAAGTTCTATCCCGGGAGCTGAAAAAGTAGTCGACCGCTGGTACATATAGCCTGGTCTGCCATAAAGCTGATACTCTGCTTCTTTATCAAGTCTCTGTTGGACATCTGTTGTAAAGGATTCTAGGAATATCAGTTTAGTGTGAGTCATAGCCAATGGAGTGGCTTGATCGTTTATGGTATCATTCATTCTTTCAAACGATTTCATGAAAGGGTTTAAGGTAATTGTCAGGGCGGACATTATATTAGTATGGATCTCAGCCATTGTCACCTCTGGTGATTACGTTCAAATCGAGAGGGGTGAGCCATATCAATTCCGATTTCTGAAGGATCTGATGATGAAGTTGAGGAAGATCTAGTTGTATTCAAGGGGCTCACCCCAGGCACAGAGTTCAGGTTGAAGGACATTATTTCTGGCTGATTGGGACTGTGTGAGTTCATCAGGTATCAAAATACATCTGTCTCTGGCCTTACTCAAGATCTCTGTTTTCATCAGGCTCAGCTCAGGGCTGGTCATCTTCTTAATTCTCTGGATTGGATTTCCTTCACTGAGTCACTCAAGCTCCTTTGTTATGAAATTGTGGTTTTAGTCGCTGCAATATCTCTCAATAATCGCGCTGCCAAATTTGAATGTTGAATTTCCATAGAGGCGGTATTAACTTGATCCAAAAATGGGCTACTTGTACGGTTCACAGATTATGCATAGCAAATCACTGATACTCTGGTGATTCAGGACGAGTGAAGATTTCTTCTAAGAATGCACAATCATCTTTCACATAGCGGGATATGTTCTGTGAATGGATCAGCGACTTTCTTGTCTCTACAAGCACGCCAGAATCACAACTTGCTCTGCTGGACCCTGGAACCATTTTAAGCAATTGATCAGTGTCATTTCCATCTGCACACATTCTAATCTTCAGACTCTTCCCACTTGAAGCCACTGTTGAACCCAGATCGAAAGGAAACTCACTTGAATTCACTAAATCCACATTTTTCCAAGATTTACCAAAGATGGTGCTGCACGCTCCAACACTAGGTATCACAGTCGGTGTAATGTGTATAGTCTACATACTCTGTACGGGTGCTGAAGTCTGTACGGGGGCCAAGGTTATTGGAGACGCTGAAGGCTCTGCAGACATTGACACATTTAATTTCCTTCCCCTCATTCCGCTTGCTCGCTCATATAATGTGCATAAAGGCACTTGCTTGCGGACATGTTAGGCAGTGTCTGAGAGCTCATTTCCTGGCGCAGCTGGCCCCAACAGCCCCTTTTATAGAATTTATTTTAGCATTATCATGGGGAGGGGGAAGGTGGAGTTCACCTCACCCGCAATCGGGGAAGCTGAAGGCAGTCCATCTCGCAATTTGCCATGTCGGTGGGTACATGGGCCCCTCGACATCTCTGGTCGTTTTAAGTTCTTCAGATTTCAATCAGTGTCACAGGTAGCTTGTGAGCTGTTAAAAAAAAAAAAGTAAGGACACACCTGCTGACTGCCTTCCTCGCCAGCAGAGACTGCTGTGACTGCTCGACCCAGCTTGACACTGTGTGCACCGTGCTTCAAGGGGATTTAAGCTCTAGCACACCCCTTCACTGCAGGCACTGTAAACAGACTGTCAGGATTCAAAGTTTTGCTGTGACTGCTCGACTCGGCTCAGATGGACCTTTGGGAAACAGACAGCCAAGTCAAATGGACAGTTCTTCAGAGGAAAAGTTAGTTAACAGGTCAGTGCTTCTTGAAGAAACACAGGATCTCAAGGGGAGCCTATCTGACAGTGCACAGACTGCAAGGCCTGCACAGAAGAATTGAGGTCAACTCTCAATTGAAGAAAACTGCACTTCCCAAGCCAGGAAGCAATGAAAATGACCCAAGGTAATTAGTGTACACCCCCCCTAAACACCGACCCCTCTCCCCACAGTACCTTGAAAGTGATGAAGAAATTGTAGCTGGCTTCCTTCTAGGTTCAATGTTGCAGACCCTGATTCATGCTCCTGGCTCATGGTGATGAAAGAGGGGGACTTCTGGCAGCCGTCTGCACTCGGGAGAAGGAGGCGGCAGCAATAGATTCAGCTCACTCCAGCAGCTCTTTGTGGTTTTGGCGCCTTTTACTTATCGCTGAGAAGAAACGAATATCGCTGATTGAATTTTCTCCGCTTACCCAGTCCTGAACTCTGGTGAGGGGGTTTTTGGTGAAGAATTCCTGCCTCTGTAGGTCCTCACAGATGCCTGCAAAGTTTCAGCCAGATGATCACTGGATAATGGTCCAGGTACGCAGAGTATTAGGATTTTGCAGCTCATGAAAGTCCTAGGAAGTTAGAAGATGGCCCAAAATGAAGAAAGTCTTGAGGTTAGTTGGTCCCACTGGCCTAATGGAGGAAGTTGTCCTTGGCGGGTCGTCCCTGTCAATGTGAAAACACGGTCCACACCGCTGCAAGGCTTCACTGGTGCTTTCGCGGTCCTGGAAGGTGCTGATGGCGTCTCTGCTCGTCTTCTGCTTCGGATTCCTTGTTCCAGTGGTTGACGCTGTCTGTAGATCTAAAATCCTCACCTTTTTATGCTGAATCCCATTCATTCACACACAGAGCTGTTGGTCACCTGGGGGTTGGCTGTCCTCTAGGACAGCCAGCCACCCAGTTGGAACTGGTTTCAGCCAGTCATACCTACAGACGAAGGACAGTGACGTTTCAGCTCCCCCCTGACTTCCTGCTTTACCAGACACACTGGAGCCTGGACGGGCTTCAGGGCTGATGCCCGCCAAAGCAAAACTCACAAAGGACTTGCATCTATTCTAAAGGATAGAAGAAAAGGAAAAGCCCAAAAGGAACTGACAATCGGAAAATGGCAAAAGAAGAAGACTGGGACCATTTTGGAAAAATGGTCACCCATGGGTGCTGTACTGCAGCTGAGATAAGGTAAGATAAGTTATCTTACTATTCTTGAACTGTAGTTCTCACAAGAAAATGTATTTAAACATAAAGAGAAATCGAAGGAACTTTTAGGTGGCACTGCACATAGGGTGCTGGGTGTCACAGAGCAAAAAGCAGATGCCTGTATTAAACATATGGAGTTTACCAGACTCCATAAAACAGTGAAAATAAAATCCTAGTCTGAAAAAGAATGAGTGAGTGGTAAAAGTTACACTCACTCAGGAGATTAAAATCATAAAAGTCTAGAGTCCAGCAAAAGTGCTGGGGGTCTCTCAGGTCGAAGGGAATTAGCACAGAAACTGAAAACTCACACTAATGCTTACCTTTTGTCATCAAAGCTCGGTCAAGTACCCTGTCCTTGGGTTAGACTTGCGACTGGAAGAGAGAAGAGAGATTACAGGCCTTCTGGTAAATTGTTGCTGAACCTTTAAATACTTTGAAACAATTCTTAATCATTACACAAGTCCATTGCATCCCATTAGAGCGCACATACCTGTGAGAAACCTTGTATTGGAACCTGCGACATTTGGTTGAGCACCAGGCTCCATATATTTTAGGATTGAACTTCTAAATTATAGGCAAATGAACTTGTGACCGATAAGTAATGCAGGTGTAATTAAAATGATGATAATCAGTTTTACATGGATAGTTCTTTTATGATGTATTGTGAATGAATATACTGGTGATTGTATTGTAGAGTATTATGTGATGTTACTACCTGCTAGTTTGATTTTCCAGTGTGATCTAAAGGCCTAAATAAATAACTGTATTTTTATAACTGTCGGACTAATTGGTATGTGTTATTCTGTGTGGACCCATTGAGGTCCCTGACCCCACTCACACTCTCCTGAGACTAAGCCTTCACTGCTCCCCTTTGCTATTTTGATTGTGTTTTGGCTAAACTCTCAGAGCTCCCTGTTCAATATATGTAGGGTAGCCTCTTAAATCTGTTCACCAGGGCTGATTTTAGAAATCATCCCAAGCTTGCACAGTGGCAGCCCCCATGGATAGTGTTCGGGTTCATGTTGGGGGGTGCGTGGGGTGAATGTTGCGCTTGTTGTCCGTGATAAATATAAGGTGGTCTTTGTTTTTGTTAGGAAGCTGCTCCAGGGTAAGTTCATGTTCGCTTGTATCAGGATGCTTCATTGCAGCTGATGGAGAGCAGTGTACACTGGTGCTAATGAGCAGTGTGCCATGTCCCTGGCTGCTGTGGTAGGCTTGCTGATGCTTGGTTTAGCAGTTCCTTTGCTCTCTGCCGACTGCAGCATTCTGATGGCTGGAGTCTTTTGTTGAGAGGTTCTGGGCTATTGGCTTGTGGGCCATCTGCTGAGATCTTGGTCAAATGTCGTTTTCTAAAAGAAGAAACTAACTGTCCAGCAGTGTGTTTAGGAGGTACGTGGTGATCTGCAGTGGTACTGTTGAGATGCATACATGCACTTTGGGAGGGAATAGAAACTAGCGGCTTCCCAACTGCCACTTCTCCCGCTGATGTAAAAATGTCTGCCTTCCACTCCGTTATGCCTCCCACTGCAGGATGAAAGGGGTCCTCGTCCCCTATTTAAAAAAAGTAAGATGACTGACTTTGTCACACATATAAGATGTTGCCTGTCACCAAATGTGTATACAGTAGTGGGGGACTGGGTTAAGGGGGATAATGGTGTGGAGGTGCCATTATGGTTGGGTTTTTCTAGCTCTCTGACCGTCTGGCTATATGGGTACAGAGACAGAGGGGCACCTTAAACATCCCATAATAACCCCATCTGCTGGTAGCACACAGCTCTGGTCTGAAGACCATGGTAGGTCACCTTTCCCTGTTTGAAGGGTTCCTTCCATGACCTATGACAGGTTCCCAGACCCTGACATCACTCTCACATCCCTGTACCATCTCTGACTTAGTTGAGGGCTATCTTTCTTGTGTTCTCATGACCAGTATGAAACATACGTGTCATTATCTTTTGGATGTGCACTTTTGTAGGTTGGAAAGGATAGCAAAACCAAAGCAGTCTATTGGTTTAAGAGAGGCTGTAGTTCTTGAGCACTAACCTTGTTAGTTTTCTGCAGTGATTTAACTGGGGTATGCATTACTGGGCTGCCTATTATCTCTTTAGTAAATCCGTTTGAAACATTGGTACCAAATCTTTCTAATTTCAGTTTATGTATGGTGAAAGAGGACCAGTCTTTTTTATGGTATGCAGATATAGTGTATCATCTGTATTAAAGCTACTTTTTTGTTTGCAGGTTTCAATTAGCAATCTGTCTTTACTTATGAAAAAGATGCCCCATTTCCGGAAACAGATAAGCAAAGTGAGTATTGCAGTAGTAAAGTCTTGTTTACTAACGTACCATTTTCCTCCTAGAATGGCTGTGAACTTTCAAAATTTCAGTTCTGTAGAAATGACTAGGCAGTCAACAAAATGTGTCCCATATGTTACACGCATTTAATTCTGTGAGAAGGTTAATGTGATTTATTACAAGTGTCTTTGATTGTCCAATAACCAGGACTGCATTTAATTTTTATGTATAACAATGTGTGTAGCAAATGTATTTTTCGGGTAGAACTCCTCTTTCAAAGAAAGAAGAGCAGTAGCAATACTAGTTCTTGGGACATCATTTCTGAGAAAATCAATCCAGTTTAGATCAGTAGCTTTAGTTTTTAAATATATAGGACTGTTGGGCCCTTATTTTAATGGACAAAATAAGTCTCTGTCCTCTTAAATAATGACTGCAGGCTGTTCATTAACTCACCATGGACAGATGTTGGTGTAGAGGACCGGACCAGGGCATACATGGAAGATTCAGTAACTGACAACTAAACACCAGTCAACCTAACTTTGATCTGATTCAGAGGTACAAATCTTTCTGAAAGAAAATAACTCTGTAATACTTTATTTACTCCGATAACTGTACAGATGCAAAACTAGTGAGCCAAAGCTAAATTGTCCACAGGCGGGGGACCTAATATTTTCTAACCGACCACTAGATCAAATCTCATCCTAATTTGTAGGTTAGGCACTAAATATCCTTTTAAATCTGTTGGATAATTTCACTTCTACTATAAGCCTGGTGAACAAACTCGAAGCAGTATGTCAACTTTAGAAGAGACAAAGCATGAAGAGCCTGTCTCGGTATGTGGGAGCTTTGAAATGTAATAAATCTTCTAGTGCCTTCAATACAAGAAAGGTTTTAGATACTCCTTGGCTCTGCCTCTGGAGTTCCTTGTTGGCCTCAAAGGGCCCAATTACTCCATTGGGGATCCTTTTAAGAGCCCTTGCCCTCTCCAGTACTTGTCATCAACGTTGTAACAGGTAAGTAAAGTGGGTATTGTAGCTGACGTGTCTCGTTTGCCGACACATTTCTTTCTCCAAGTAGAGCTGTGGATTTTAATATTGATGTACTGTAGAAATCATTATCTAAGCAACTGTCAGTGCTCCAGACAGGTTTTAGGGAGGATGTGGGTTGTTAATTGAGTGCTTTCGTATTGAAAATCCTAAAGCAACAATCTAGGTCCAATCAGGTATACATTGCGTTTCGGGACCTTCAGTCTGATTTCGATCTTATTGATCAAAATATCTCATGGAATAAACTGAGGTATACCTCACATGCTGTTGAATACATTGATAATATTATACTCAAGAACAACTTGACAAGTAAGGCTCAAAATGAATGGGGGATTGACACAAAAGATTGCTTCCGGGATAGGGCTGAGAGATGGGTACGTGCTAGCCCCCTGTCTCTTTAATCTCTACCTGAGTGACTTAGAGGAGGAGTTGAGCAAAATATGTGCCTTTCTACTCAAGTTTGGCCATGTGCATTAGCAATTCATGGTATTTGCCAACAATATATTATTAGACACAACTCTGATTGGTCTACAAAGGCTGTCGAGCTGTGTTGAATTTTTTTTAGTGATTAATAATGTATCAATCAATGCAACAAAGTCTGCCATCTTGACTTTTAACAACATTTGGAAAATCGTAAAGTTCCCCTGGTTCATAAAGCAAACGTGACTCCAGCCATACAATCAAATTGGAGATCTAGGTTACACAATCTTGATTGGTAAGAACTACTCCAATCTGACGAAGACTCAGTGACGTTACTACCACACTTGGCCTAGAAGAAAATAATTTGGATGAAATGTCAGTTCTCGTTGGTCAAAAAAAGGTGGTGCCATCCTTAGCCTATGGACTAGAGGCAGATGAGTACGTACACAGGAAGAAAACAAGCAGGATCAAATTGTTTTTTTATGGGAGTATATTTTAAATCTACCTCGAAGTTTACCTATGGTGGCAAGTAGGCTTCAGTTTGGACTCTAATCTAGCGATTCCATCATTTGGGGAAAGAAACTTACAATATTGTACAAAATAATGAATCGACCTGTAAACTTAATCTATAAGAAGCTGAAGGAGATACTGGCTGCAGAGTCTTCACTTATGCTTAATAGGTTTTAGAGTGTAAGAATTACCTTTGTGACATAGGTTCCGCTGTGAAGTTGCTGGTATGTGAAATGGATTCCGCTGTGAAGTTGTTGGTATAAAATGGGGTAAAAGTGAAGGAAAAAATAAAAGATTATGATTGGTTGAAACAACTAGGAAATATATGTAGATGTGCTTTATTAAGTGAATATGCAAAGATTATAAGATTCATAATTAATTTGCCCAATCTATAGAAACGTTCCCCGACCCTGCGAACAGACACATTTATTCAAAATGTGGGATAACTCAACTTTGCACTTTGAATGTATAGGGCCCAGGGATGTGAGGGGGGAATAGATGAGGAAAAAAATAACTTTTTGAGCATGTAAAGACTTGACTGTTAGGCAAGAGTGGATGTAGTAACCCTGAGGGAGACTACACAACACTTGTTTTCTTGGTATTAGGTAACCCACATATTGGTGTAGGGCTGTACTACACAAGTTGGTAGTGTGACTGAGCAGCCAGGCTTATCTCAAGAGGGGTAAATGTGAACTGTAGAGCTGTAGGAATGAAATGCACCAATACAAGTAGCCAAGTAAGACTTATACTCAAGGTTTCAGTTATACATAGTTTTTAAATAAGCATTCTTTAAAAAGGTCAATATGTGCAACAATCAAATATACTTTAAAATACTTTTCTAGAATCAACACAAAGCTAGTAGATACTCTTTAGAGATGCTTCTTACACGCTTCCTACACCCTGAGGTGACTTCACTACCTAGGACAGTAATGGCATTTATATATCACTAGTACACTTTGAAGATTCTGAGGTTGTGTAGAAAGGAAAAGTTAAGGGAAGGAAAAAGGTTAAACAGGTTCTCAGAGCATGTGAGCACTTTTAAATCTTCCAATAAAGGCTAGATAAAAGCCTTTCCCAGCAATAATAGTTAGAAACCAAGTTATCACCTATGAGGGAGAGTAAGTATCAAAGCCAAATGGACTAGAAAAGTCTGCAGGGAGCCAGGACAGCCAACGTCAATTGGAGCATAGTGTATGGAGCTGAGGCATTTTAGATACCAAAGTCCTGCACAAAGTTAGAGTTTGTTCAAGAAAAATCGCTGTAGGGTCACAAGCTCTTACACTTGTGAAGGGTAGAGCTAAAATCAACTCCAGCAAAGCAGCCTAGTGCAAGTATCTACTGAGAACAGCAAAGCTACAGAAAATAAGGTAAGTACCCCAAGTCAGAACAGTACCTTAGGTTAGAAGAAGAGTGGTCCAGCTGGCTTCTGTCTGGTTGCAGTGATGCAGATCCTGTGTTCCTGGGCCTCAGTCGTGGGGACAACAGGGAGGACGTCTGGAGGACTCCTGCACAGCAATTCTAAGGTCAGCAGCAGCTACAGGCTCTTTCCGGATCAGCTGCACTTCGCGGTTTCAGTGCTCGGTAAACAGCACCACCGCGGATCTTGGATACCAGTTGGGCTTCCTTCACTCCTTGAGTCCTGCACTCAGGTGAGGGGGACTCAAGCTCTGGCTGTCCTGCTTCTGGAGGGTCCTGGGGAGACTCCTGGAGCTTCTGGCCAGATCACAGATGTTGCACTAGACTACGGATTACTCGACCCCTGGCATTCGGTTCCTGCAGCAGCAAAGCAGTCCAGCCAGTTGGGGAAGGTGGTCCAGTGGAGTTCATCTCGGGGTTAGTTGGTCCCACTAACCCAAGGGAAGAAGGTGTCCCTTCCGGAGCTTCACTTGTCGATCAGAAAAGGGAGTTTCAGCACAGCAGCAGGGCTTCACCGGGCAATTCAAAGGTCCAGGAGGATGCAGCAAGCTTCATTCATGATTTCTTCAGGATGTTCTTCCCAGTGGCCGACTGTCTTCAGTTCCAAAACCATTGCCTTTTAAGCCGGTTTCTCCCATTCATGCACAGCCTAGCTGTCACTCAAACAGCAGGGTGGCTGTCCTGAAAGAACAGCCAACCAGCCAATCAGGACTGGGTGCATTTAGACATTCCTAAAGACAAAGGACCGGGGAGTTTTGGGCACGTCCCTCACTTCCTGCTCTTCCAGAAACACTGGAACCAGAGGCGGGGTTCAATACTGAAGCCTGCAAATGGCCAAAACGAACAAAGGGCTCAAACCTGGCTTGGCGTGCAGTGTAAAACCCAAGAAAGACCTTGCAAACAGAAGACAACCGGGCCATTTTGACACAATGGTCACACATGGGTGCTATACTGCAGTGGAGGATTCAGCCTGTGGTAGAAAAGTACAATGGTAGTGTTAGGCAAAGTTTGAATGCAGTACCCTCTGGGAACACAAAGTGTATGCAACCCAACCATTTGTATAAGCTTGTACAACACCGTTTTGGTAGCGTGTTGAGCAGCCAGGCTTATCGCAAGAGGGGAAATGTGAGCTGTAGTGGATTTACACAAAGATTCACAGTTATAAGTATTCAAATAAACTCTTACACTCAAGGTTTCTTGCATAAACAAATCATTATTAATTTATCAGTCAGTTATAAAGCCTTCTTCAGAAGGTATGCAGTGATAAAATTGCGGCAAAAATGTTGCTTGAACAAAAAATCGCAGCAAAAATGATGTGGTTTGACCCGTTCAAGGTGTACCCCATTACACCATTTAAGGTGAGCGGGGGTCGCATGGGTGTCCACCACTCCCCTTAAATGGTATAGTGGGTCCAGGGATTGCGGGGGTGTCCCCTGCTTCCTTTACATGGATTGCGGCGGCACAACCACTGCCTTTTTGCCACGATATTTTGTGTTCACGGCCATTTTTGACACGATTTTAACACATGGAACCCTTCAGAAGGGAGCAATAGAATAGTAACACACACATGCACTTCAATACTGTACACTCTGTTTCTAAATCAGTAAAGACCCTTTTGGGATGGCCCACAGACACAACCTACACCCACAGGTGACTTCAATAACTAGGCTGCTGGGGACATTTAATATCTTACTGTTGGCATTTAAAATACTTTTAATGGAAGGCACCCTATGTCCCTCAATGAAGGAAGCAGTTGTAACCGTGGTCCCCAAGTCTGGGAAAGATGCGTCCACATGTTCTAATTATCGACCGATTTCTCTACTAAATGTAGATGCAAAGATATTCACGAAAATTCTAACTAGTAGACTACATAAACATATGGGTGACTTAATCGATAAGACTCATGTGGGATTTATGAAGCAACGCCATGAGTATGATAATATTAGAACCATTTTGGATATTTTAAATTTGTCATCTACAAAATCTGATGATTTACTCTTCATATTCTTGGATGCCGAAAAAGCATTTGATAATGTTAATTGGACCTTCTTAAACTTTACTTGTTAAAGATGGGTTTTGGACCTCTTTTCATTAATGCAGTGGGAGCCCTACAATCGGGCATCAGCGCAAGAGTTTGGGTAAATGGGGACATGTCAGCTTCTTTTAATCTATTTAAAGGTACCCGTTAGGGGTGTCCTTTATCGTCTTACCTATTCAACTTGGCTCTGGAACCATTCTTGATATATATCAATCTTGTAGCCTGTCAGGCTTTAGAATGGGGGAGATTGAAGTGAAAGTGTTGGCTTATGCAGATGACTTAGTAATTCTACTCGGTAACCATAATGAAGGGGGGGGGGTCATATTATGAGATGTGGTTAATGAAGATGGGAGGCTTTCAGGGTACAGAATTAACTGTGAGAAAACGGTCCGGTGCGTGGTCATTTATTAAATTGGAACTGTAACTGTAAGTGGGAGAATATCCATGTCAAATATTTAGGGATATACTTATCTAGGGATGTGAAAGAGATGGCTGGGTTCAACATTGATAAAGTTTTGGAAGTGATGAGAAGGAATATTCTTAAATGGAGTAGACTCCCATTAACTATTTGGGCTAAAATTAACGCCATTAAAATGGTACTCTTACCCAAAGTTTTATATATAATACAGTCACTCCCACCGAAATTCTCAAAGAAAACTTTGGGCCGGGTAGATAGTCTTGAATGAATTTTTATGGGGAATTGATAAAAGACCTAAGATACCACGGTATTTATTGACGCGTGGTGTACGTGAATGGGGGTTTTGGTTACCCAATCCTGGAAAACTACTGTAAGAGTTTTTTTAGTTAAGACATCTATTATCGGTCTTTCTATTGATGAACCAGGTGTTCCAATCTGGGCTCAGATCGAGGAATATATATTAAGACCTTTTCAGATGGAATGTTTATACTCTCTCAGTACATTACCTAGGTCAGTATCTAGATTACAATCAATACTTGCCACAAAAGATGCAGTCACTTCAATGATTGTGGGAAGTGGACAAGGGCTCTTTGTGTGAAGAGGCCTCCACCTGGCAGAATCCAGGACTTCAGATTCATAATCGAATGATATTTTGGAGAAGTTGGATCAATAAAAACCTTTTACTAGAGAGAGATATTTAGGGTGAGGGTGAGATATTATCTTTTGAGACTTTAAGGAGGAAATATGCATTTCATAATCGGGCGTTAACTAGATATCATTTATTAAAGGATTTGATAACCGAGAGACTACTAATGCTTGACAAACCACTGCTTGAAAGACCTGATGGATGTAACTTTATTAAAACTGCTCCCTGTGTGGTATTGTTTTTTTAAGTTATTCCCAGTAGAGGAAAATGCTAAGATGTTGTGGGATAGATTAGGAGTTGCTTGGTCTGAAGAGATGGGAGTGGATCGGGCATTGAATGACTGGGAGAGTATGTGGAAAGTCCCAGTAAGGATGAAAATCAATGGAAATTTACGCTATATACAACAGACTGTTGGGGTGTCTCTTTTGGACTCCGGATAAGATGTATAAATTGGGTCTAAAAGATGATATATGCTGGAGTTGCTCTAAGGAGAGGGGTACATTGTTGCACATGATTTGTGAATGCTCTAGGGTAAAAACATTTTGGAGCAATATTT
The DNA here is from genome assembly GCF_040938575.1 of Ambystoma mexicanum. Taxonomy (NCBI): domain Eukaryota; kingdom Metazoa; phylum Chordata; class Amphibia; order Caudata; family Ambystomatidae; genus Ambystoma; species Ambystoma mexicanum. The sequence continues at coordinate 1,119,716,572 of NC_090922.1, read as the reverse complement.
TGGATAGGGTAGATATGATTTGGAGTATTGCTTTTTGAAGAACCCCATTGGCTGTGATTCTGACATCTCCAAATAGCACTCGTCATTTGCGTTGAGATGCTATGTTGGACCAACAAACTTCTTTTGATAGCAACCCGGCAAATTTTACGTCTTTCGAAAGCAAGGAAAAAGCCATGTGTGGAGGAATGGTTAGTTTAAGTCCGACTTCTTTCTCGATTTGATAAAGTTAATTTTGATACCTTACATAAAGAGGACTTGTATAATGAACAATGGAGTAGGTTCAATGAATTTTATTTGTGAATTTTGCCAGAGTAGACCCCAATTATATTTAGTAGCCCAATACTGGGCTAGAGTTTAGAGGAGGGGTGATGTAGTTTGTCTTTGTCTTGTTTTGTATATTGTCTTGCATTTACTCTTGTATGTTTAAAACTTAACATGTAGTTGATTTTCAATTATCAAAAGCACATATGTATTTAATTGTAAAATTGGATGTTACTTTTCGGCTACAATTTTGTTGTACATTTTTTTTTTTTTTTTTTTTATATATTTTTATTGGTTTGTTCAACCTTTAAAAAACAGAAGACAAAAAGGACATCACATATAAAATTCATTTGATTTGCTTCCCTCCCTCTCTCTCTCTCCCTCTATCATTTCATCGTAACAGCTCATTTGACACTTCCATTATATCATATTGAGGAATAGTATCATGGCAACTACCAAAGAGTTCAGGACTTTACTTGCACCAGATTTATATATTGATCGTCTAGACGTGCTTTTACTTCCCGAAGAAAATTTGTTAGTGCAAATAAAACTGCTCTATTGGATCCCTCAAATAACACTGCCCACCAATCATCAGCCATCATATATCGATGCTCATTAATCAGCCCTCCAAAGTGGATTTGCCTTTGGTGTTGGAAGAATTGGCAGAACAGCGTTAGATGTTTTAAGGTCTCGTTATCTTTGTTACAGAAGCTACACCTTAGATCGGTGATCGCGCCATTCGCCCATCTGTTCATATGCTCCTTTGTTTTTAGCATGTTTAGCCTAAACTGCATATATAAGGATCTTGCATGGTGATCTGGAAACAGAGTTAGATAAGTGAGCCTCTGATGATATGCTTTGGCTTCTCCTGGGACCTCTTGCATTAGAGTTGAGTTGGCTCTTAGGTCGCAGGTTTTAATCCAATCAGCTCTCCAGATTTTAGTTTTTGCCAGCTCAGGCGTCTCAGATAGCGTTGTAACAGGAATGTCAAACTCCTTTAAGAGTGTTACACAAAGGAGGTTCCATTGAAATAAAATCGTGTGTTCTTTAGCAGTATCAGGCCTATGTAGTATTTGAAATTGGCTCACTGGGTTTTTTAACATTGTTTTCCTAAAGAGATTCAATAGGTTCCAGCTGACTCTTGCATTTATTGAAATGAGGCCCAATTCATATCGGAGACAAACCGTCGAGGTACCTTTAGGAAGTTGTAGAACTCGCGTCCAGAATATATTTTCAAGTGAGTTCCACAGATCACTAGAACAGCCAAATGCGTTTTCACCTCCATAGATTAAAGCAGGTACCACTTTTTGTTGGTAAAATTCTATTACTGGTTTTAGAGAGAACTTTCCAAATTTTGTATTTATTCGGATTGCTTGACAAGCCATCTGTCGGCATTTGTTCTTAGCCAATTCTGCCCAAGGTGCATCATTTCTACTGGCACTGATCTTCATACCCAAATATGTCGAGTTTTTTACAATCTGAAGCTGTTCATTACCAAGACGCCATCTGTTCTTTATCCGTCGAGTGCTGCGGCCTTGCAGTTTTTCCAGGATTAAAATTTCGCATTTTTGTTTGTTGATTCTAAGGCCGTTATCTGTGGTATAACTGTCGAGACAATTTAATTTCCTTTGCAGACCTATAGGAGTCAGATCGACTAGAATAAGATCGTCAGCATAGACCAAGTAGTTGATCGGCGAGCCGTGTAGTTTCGGAGGAAATGTTGTTACACCAGTGAATGCCTCATTTATATCGGATATAAAGAGGTTGAAAATACTTGCTGCCAAGGGGCAGCCTTGTTTCACACCCTTTTGTGTACTGATGGGAGCAGATAACGTGCCTTTAGTGTCCAAGCGGATCTGTATAGTGGTATCCGTGTGTAATTCTCGAATTGCTTCCACTAGACTTAGGGGGCAGTTCCATCTAGTGAGTTTCTCCCATAACAGCTCTCTGTCTATGCTGTCAAACGCGTGGGACAAATCTATCAGCGCCAAGTAGATCTTTGTGTTAGTTCTGATTGCTTCCATCTTTATGAGGTTCAACATCAGTAGGTTCAAGCCGCATCCCACTCCCTTTACAAACCCTGCTTGTCTGGGGTCTACATGGTTGTTATCTTTAGCCCATTTTAACAATTTCTGTTGCAACAGGGTAGCATAAATCTTTCCCAACACGTCAAGCAGAGCTATGGGCCGATAATTTTTTGGATTCAAACGGTCTCCCTTTTTAAAGATTGGGACAACTACTGCACATTTCCAAGACTTTGGAGTTGATCGGCTCGCGATGACTCGGTCAAACAGAGTAACACAGAATTCCGTCCATAGCGCTGGAGTTTTTTTCAGTGTGTAGTTTGTTAGGCCATCAGGGCCGGGCGCTCTAGAGTCGTGTACATTTTTGATTATATTCAAAATGTCACTTCTCTCAAACGTAATGTCCCACTTGTTTGCCATCGTAGGTACCCAAGATGATACGTGTTTGTCACTGCCAAATAGTTTTTTGAAAAAGGTTGACCACTCAACTTCGGTTACTGCTATGGCTTGAAGAGCTTGCTGTGGAGCCATAAAGTTATTTATCAATTTCCAATATGCTGCTGAGTTTTTACTGGTCATTTTTCGCAGCATTTCTTCTGCGTTATTTTGATGCATAATTGCTGCATGTGATTTAATCCAATTTCTGTATTTGGCCTTGATCGCTCTTATACTCTCTTTTGGGTTGTCGATGTGAGCACCTTTAAGGTTTCTTAGATCTTGTCTCATTTCTCTTTTGCGTTGCATAATGGAAATGTCAAATTTGTGTTTTGGGCGAAACTCGGCGTGTTTTTGCTTACGTTTATTTTCCTCAAAATTAGACAGAAGGTTTTGGTATTCCAGAGATTTGACAGTATGTTGAAAGGCATTGGAGATAGCCGCTACTTCAGAATCCAAGAGATGTAGACGAATTCTACTAGACCCAGTACACACCACAAATGGCCAGCAGATCTGCTCGCACGCACCGGGGTGGTACATTGATAATTTTACCATATCGTGGTCGCTGTGTTGCATTTTAGTGACTTCCAATTTCGTTGCTCTCTTGTGGATATTTTCAGTCACAAATATGTAATCAATGACCGATTTTTGATTTTTTCTTCTCCACGTAGGGCATGCTGGAATATCGCCAACCGTTTGCCCATTGAGCATGTGTAAGCCTCTAAGCTCTAGTTCCAAACACCATTGAGCTGCCGCTTGTTCTCGTTTGCAGTCTCCTCTCTTCTTTTCCTCAATTTGTATAATCTCTGGAATACAGACACAATTTAGATCTCCACATACAATTAGGTCTAACGGTGGCTCCTTTGTAAGTAATTCATCGATCAACGTTGTTACAGTATCGATAAAATTACGCCCTTCGTTGCGTTTATGGTTCCAATATACGTTGATAATGTGCAGGCATACTTCTTTGTTTGTTTCTTTCTGGTGAACGCCAATGGCAGAGGTCTGGATAAATGGTGAGGGATTATCTGAGTTGAGAATCCGGAATCCAACACCTTTCCTCACCGCCAGGAGGAGTCCGGCCATCGGCCTTCCCTGTGTTTGTTTTATGGCGGGATTAATAGCAATTTCAAATCCTTCCAACAACGGAGTTTGAGTTAGCCATGTTTCTTGTAGACACAGAATGTCCAATTCTGAGGCCCATGTTGTTTCAAAAAGATGCATAAAGCCTCTGGTGTTCCAAGAGCCTATATTACATATATTGGTACTTCTCGATTCCTGGCGTTATGCCATTGGATCAGCATTTAAAGTTTTGGCCAACCAGGACCAATCATCGTGTTTGTTTGCGGTACTGCCAGGGTTCCTTTCATTATTTCGTGTGATAGATGAATTTGTCGCTCCATTAACTGTAATTCTTATCTGATCGCATCCCTCTTGATGAGTTGCTGGATTCCATGTTCTCGGCGGACTAGACACTTGGCTTGTCTTTGGTTGATTCTCGGAGCTATTCACCAGATCTTGCGTAGGACTTTTATTCGCATTATTCAGTGGTCTACTACGAGACTTTTCTTGAGAGTTTTCGAGCCGCACATTATCGGCGTTGGTTATATCAAATCCTAAGGACATCAGTACAGAACCGGCATCCAGTAGTGCATCTGCTATAATCTTAGACTGTAAGTGTAAGATCACAGCGTCAGTTTTTTTTTCATTCGGAAATTCTACAATTTTTAAGTCTTCAGACGTTATCGCACGAAGGCTAGGAATCAATTGACATAGCCGCAACACGTTATGTCGATTTAGTATTAGGTCATCAGAAGTTTCTATGCGTTCTAGTATTAGACGGTGAGATGCTTGACGCGTCTCTGTTTGGTGTGTTTTCTCTGTAATCATCGGTTTTTGAAGTTGTTTTATAGAACGGTTCATCCACATTGCTTGACTTTCATTTTTGTCTATGGTCGTAGGTATTTTATACCCAACGTTACTTACCAATTGGTCCCTGATAGGTGCCACCTGTGACGGGCTTGTAGAAATTTGCAACGATTTGGCCGTGATAGGTGGATCAGACCTGACTTTCAGGCCAAGGCACGGGCCTTTTATACGGAATTTAGCGTCAAGCATCCGTCTTTTTTCGTCCAAGGTCACAAAATGGGCGCTCTGCAGATCCTCAACTGTGTTTTGAACCGGAGTTGTTTTGATCAATTTACAGGTTCTAGATCTTCCTTTGCACGCTTTCTCGTTAGTAGGCCCATGTTGACTAGGCTTAGAAAGTGAGGTACAAGCACTCTTGCCCTCTTCATGTTGGCTAAGCTTCATAGGTGAGGTGCAAGAGTTCTTAGCCTCTTCCTGGGATGAAATATCGGGCATATCAGAGGCAATGTAGGAAGGAGCAGCCAAGCCTAATTTGAATCCATCTAGCGACGATGCCATAGGCCTATCACTTGTGGTATGATCTGCCTCATCATACACAGATACGTTCAGTAAGTCGTCAGAGCCATCACTGGCACAGATTGATGTCTCTTTGAGATCTAATTGCATGGATTTTGTTAAGCTTGCAACCTTCTTATTTCTGCTAGTAGTGTCTGTAGTGATGGCTCTATTGACAGTTACATTGACAGTTTTGATGTTGCGTAAAAATCTTCGAGCGTCAGTTCCTCTTCTCGCCTTCCTTATGGACTGGTTTTTGGATTTTTTAAGTGAATTAACTGTAGTTTGTTTGTTAAGTGCAGAAAGATTTTGTGCGGCACTTGGTTTCTTGAAGATGTCGTAAATTGCAGACACAGGATTTGCCCTTGAAGGTGAAACCCTCGGTTGCAGTTGTGAACCAAGCGAATCTTGATTGAAGGTCAATTTAGAGGTTGATGCTTCTTGGGAATTTTGTAGTGCCAGGTTCGTAACTGCTTGACTCTCTTTTAGGGCAGTTGCAAATGGAGTTCTAGGCTGGCATTCTCCACCCGCAGTGGTAACAACCTGCAGATTTGTAGCCGTTCTCCTAAGTTTCTCTGTTGTCTCAGGTGACAAAGTGAGATCTATTGAATTTATGGTGGCGATACGAGTCACAGAATGCTCTGGCGATTCCTTATTGCTTACAGTAGGCTCTTTTTGCTCGTTAGCGGGCCCACATAATATAATGGCAGCAGTATTATTGTCGCATCCATCTTCTATCCTCTCAGGTGGGTTGGATAGTGAATCCCTTTTGTTGCAACATGAGGATCTTAGTGTAACTTGTGACTTATTCTCTTGTGTTACAGCATTGGAGGAGCCTAACCTCTGGTGTCCGTATTCTTTTTTTTGCTGTTGAAAGATACTCAGCGCTTCTTTAGCTACTTCTGCTAGAAGTTTTTTATCTAAATTTGCATTTTTAGCATGATCTAGTAATGTTTCAAGAGCCCAATCTGTTTTTTTGTGTAGCTCTTGTAACACTTCTTTACAGTGGAGGTTTTTGTTTTCCATGCTCCCCAATTTGTGATTCATGTCAGTAACCGTCGTAGAGAGCTCTTTTATATTGTCGTTAAGGTTCTCGTACATTTTAATGAAAGGTGCAATGGAAATAGCCATGGAGGAGATTATAGTTGCTTGTAGGTCCTTGGTATACTGAGCAGAACTGGGGCCTGCTGTATTTCTGGAGTCCGGTGGTGGTATTCTCCTACCACGGTGTATCGATCTTCGAATCTTGGGGTATGATCGTTCCATTATGGATGAATCCGTTGAGCTTTGATCAGGTGAGGAATCCATTGTACAAACGGTATCTTCGTTAACATGCCTTGACGTTAAGACTGTAACTGGCGACCTCGTTGTATTGCTAGGCTCTGTCACACTTCTTTTCAGTTTCTTATTTTGTGAACAGCTCAAACTGGGGGATAAGCTCCCCCCTAGCCTCCTTCGTTTGCTCAGGGAGCTTGACCTCAGAGTTAGCAGTATGGGTTGCGTGGTAGAGGGGCACGTCCCCGAGCCAGAGTAATTTTTTGCAGAGTCCTTTGTCGTCAGATTACCGTTTGTACTGTCACCATTTGTGTTGTTTTTAACAGCTCTTTCTTTGTTTAGGCGAGTAAGATCCAGGAGCAATTTGTTAGCTACCTCAAGTGAGTTTCTTCTTTCCGCTCCTATTGAGAGCTTGGCAGTGGCAGGGCTCAGTGTAGAAAGAGGCAGGGCGCCACTCAAGATAATATTTCGCCCTAGCTCAGAGCCCCTCTCTTCAACTTGTCGTGCTACAGGACACATAGGCTCCTTGGTCTCGCACATGGCTTCGTTCATAAATACTTCTGGTTCTCCAAACGAAAAGGCCTCTTTGTTGAAATGAGCTGCAGAGATGTCAGGATTTCCTGGTGAGTCCAAGGCACTGTAGAACCCTGATCGAGGTGACTCGTGATTTATAATTGACTGTCCATTTGCAGACAGACTGATGGTTCCGGGAGGGTTGTAAAAAAGCCCGGAAGCCAACTGTGAGTCACTCGACACAGTCACGGCATCAGGGGCCTCACCAGATGCGCATCGCTCTCTGCGCAAGCAAGGCTGTTGCGAGACAGGATCCTTCGAGACAGTCGGAGACGGAGACGATCCCTCCGTTCGCCCAGCACGGGCCGCTTTACGCGGAGCAACCGTCCCGACCCCGGACGACTCCAGACGCCCCGCAAAGGCAGGGCCCTCCAAATCAGCAACGGAGACTTCGCCGTCTTCACCATTGACGCCATCCACATTGTCAACGGCGCCGCAGTCAGCATCATCGACACACCCGTCGCACCCACAAGCCCGGCCGGTTTCTTCGACCATCAACAAGGTAGCGGGCAGCGATGAATGCGTACAGGAGACGGGGGTTTGAGGTCTCTCAATGCTTTTACTGATACAATTATTATGTGTAGCACAGTATTTATGCTGAGAATCACTCACCTCTATCCCCGATGCAGCTCGTACAAAAGAGCATCGTCTTGATGGTGATAAAGGTGGTGCTGTAGCTGCTGCCGCAATGTCCACTCCTCGAGCATTGTGAGTCCGTGCATTCACGGCAAGGATCCCAGGGCTATCAACGAGAACAGTCTTTTCAGCTGGAGAGGTCAGTTTTCGTTGAGCGCGTGTTTCGCGCATTGTCCCACTGAGGCTGTGACTGCCAATTAGGTGTCGGACCAAGAGGACTGCACCCCACCACTCCTCCGATCCTCTGACTCCTCAGACTCAGCCCTGACTCCGCGCCCGCTCCGCGGGGGGACTGAGATTTTGTAGATAGACACTCCCTCAGTTAACGATAGACAGGGTAGACAGACTCCGCTCCACTCTCCACAGCTCCTCAGACTCAGCCCTGACTTGTACATTTTGAAAACTTTAAATGAAGTTGTTAAAAAAAATAAAAATACTCTTAGAAGATGGTAAAAGGCAAAGGTTATAACAAGAGACCACACATATTCTTAAGCAGGCAAATATGTTTAGATCCTCTAAGAGTCATACAATTAAATAGGCTAAACCAAAGTCAATGGGCAAAAGTCTTGTATGGGATGAAGCACTTCTGCTAAGTAAATGGAAAAGTCTTTGCACAAGTTTTTAGGAGTCTTTGATGAAAAGAATAATCAAATGTAGGGCCACAAGATGATTAGACTTGTGAGTTGTAGAAGTTACAAGCACTCTACAGTACCTCAGAAATGAAGAAAAGATGCAGCTGATGACCTCTTTTCCTGTGCAGCTCTGCAGATCTCAGAGTTCCTTGTCCTCAGTCGTGGGGACAAGAGGAAGGACGTTGGGGGACTCCTGCAATACACTGGGACGGTCAAAACTCGCAACAGGCAAACGGTTCAGTGTTTCAGCTCCTCGCGTCTACCGCAAATAGCAACACCGTGGTTCCTGGCTGTCGAAATGGACTTTCCTTGCTTCTGGGGTCCCACACTCTGTTGAGGGGGCTCAGGCTCGGCCAGTCCTGCTTCTTGGGAGTCCGGAGGATCTTCCTAAAGCTCTAGGCCAGCTTAAAAGCAATGCACACAATCTGGTGTTCCTCTCCCTGGCTATACGGCTTCCAGCAGCAACTCTGTGGAAATTCAACCAGCTCTGAGATGGATGTCCAAGTGGCTTACTTTGGAGTTGGAGTTGGTCCCACCAACTCAAGGGGAGAAGTCGTCCGTGCAGGGGCTTCTCTGTCAATACGAACATGGCGTTTCGGCACTGCAGCAGGGCTTCACGGGGCAAACCAACGGTCCAGGAGTTGCAGCAGGTTCAAGTTCTTCTTCGTTTCCTTCGCCCAGTGGTTGACTATGCCTTCCAAGCCAAAAGACTCGCCTTTTATTCAGTGCTCTCCCATTCATTCCAGCCTGTCAGTCACCCAGCAGGGTGGCTGTCCTTGCCGGACAGTCAGCTGGCCAATCACCACATAATGCATTTGGGTCTCCTAGGAGACTAAGCACAGGGAGTTTCAGGCACCTCCCTCACTTCCTGCCCACCGCAGACACACTGCAGCCAGAGGCAGGCTTCACTCTTGAATCCCGCCAAAGGCAAAATGAAAAAAGATACCAAACCTGGTTTGGCACGCAGAGTAAATCCCAAGAATGACCTTTCCACAAAGAAATGGTGAAAAAAGACGACCGGGTGCCATTTTGACAAAGATGGCTCTTGTGGGTGCTTTACTGTAGCTGCGAATGCAGCCCGCGGTAAAGGCACGCCATGGTAGTTCAACAAAACCACTGCCACCAGCCATTCAGTGAGAAAGGGGTAATATTAAAAATGTTACATGAGAAGCTAGACAAAGGGGATACTAGGTAACCCCTCCAGCGTTCTATGGTAAAATAGTGTGTGCTGGGTCTAGCAAGTTACAATGGTAAGTAAAGTCAATTTCACTTTACTGCTCTGGGAAACAGGAGTTTATCCCAGAGAAGGTAGTTAAACTCCATAGGCATTTAGATTTCCCAAAGGTTTGTCAGACTCCATAACCAAAATAAACTGTGTACAAAATCACATTAAAACACATGGGAGAGTGGGAAATAGGGCCACACACTCTCCAGGTTAAAAAAATCAAGTCCTCAAAATCCAGCAAAGTTGCTGGGGGTCTCTAAGGTGGAGGGAATTAGCACATTTCTGAGAATTCTCCCTATCAAGACCCTCCTAAGCAATAGGTTCCTTAGAACCGTCTGTCTGACGGCCGCATTTGACTTACAGCTGGCATCTAAACAGTAATGCTTACAGAAAGCCGACGGGGTGGCCCAGGTGGCTGCCCTGCTGATGACCTGCCGTTGGAAAGCAATGGCCAGGGCTTTGGCCCTGACAGCATGGAAGTGCATGTTAGCTGGCAGCGGCTTGTGCTGTCCCTCGTAGGCCTCCTTGATGGCCACATCCATCCACCTTGCAATAGAGGCCTTGGTTGCTTGATACCCGGGCCTAGATCCCCCGAAGGTGACACACAGTGCGTCCGACTTGCGGAAGCCCGTGGTCCTGTCCCGATAGAATTTAAGTGCGCGCCTGACATCCAGACAGTGCAAGACTCTCTGAGCCTCGTCCTTTGGGTCAGTGAAAAACATAGGTAAGACTATTTCCTCGTTTAGATGGAAAGAGGAGGGTACCTTGGCCAGGAACGCAGGGTGAGTCAGCAGGACTACATTATCCCTGTGAAAAGTGGTGTAAGGTTCTGAGGCCACCAGAGCCTGGATCTCGCTGACTCTGCGAGCGGTGATGAGACCCACTAACAAAGCTGTTTTAATGGTGACAGCCTGATGTCTGCAGACACCATTGGCTCGAAGGGTTTGTGCGCCAAGGCACCCAACACCACATTGAGGTCCCACACGGGGTGTGGCTTCTTGATGGTCGGGTAGAGCCTGGACAGCCCGCCAAATGCTTCTTGACTATCGGGTTGGAAGAGGAAAAGACCTCCTGAATTTCTATAGGCCCCTATGGCTGACGGGTAGGTGCGACATGTGTTCACCTGTACTCCTGAGTGCGTAAGGTGTGCCGAAAAGGAGAGCACATCATCCAGCGTGTACGTTAGGGGGTCGATCTCCTTACAGTCAGCCCAATGACAGAACCTCGTCCATTTACTCTTGTATTGGTTCCTGGTAGCCTTGCTCCTGGCGCCCTGAATGATCTCCAGGTTAGCCTGTGATTGGCTCAGGTGCTTGAGGGTGACCTGCTCAGGAACCACGCTGCAAGGGCTGACTTCTGTAGGGTGAGGTGGATTACCCGGCCCCCCTGCTGGTACTGGAGAGTGGTTGACCCGTTGGAGGCTGAATGGGTGGTCTGTCCGTGATGCTGAGCAGCTCTGAGAACCACAGTCTTGCTAGCCACCATGAAGCTATCAGAATGATGCTGAGGTGCCAAGATTCTTTTTATCTTGTGGGTCCCCCTGTGGACCAGAGTTGTGGAAGGAAAAGCATAGGCTGTCATGCCGTCCCACCGTATCTGTAAGACGTCGCCCACGGATCCGGGGCCCTGCCCCTGCCAGAACATGAACTGTTGGCAGTTTCTGTTCACCCAGGAGGCAAGGAGATCCACCTGAGGATTCCCCCATCTGCGGAAGACCTCTAGCATCACCTGGCCGTTCAAGTGCCATTAATAATTTTCCGCTCCCAGTCCAAGTCTTGTCTGCTTCCAAGTTGGCCTCCCCCAAAAGGTGGACGGCCGTGAGGTAGATGTTGTTCTCCATGGCCCATTCCCACATGCTGACAGCTAGGCAGCACAATGGCGGGGACCTGGTACCTCCCTGCTTGTTGACATAATACATGCTGGTGGAGCCGTAGGTCTGGATAAGGACGGTCTTGCCCCCAATGCGTCGAAGGCAAGGTCTGAGAGCCGGCCAGATAGCCCTGAGCTCCAGCCAGTTGACATGAGACTCCTGCTCCTGCCGGGTCCAAACTCCATGGACGCTGTGGCTGTCCAGAGTGGCCCCCCAGCCTTCCAGGGAGGAGTCCGTATTGATGGTAACCTGTGGGGCCGGCTGCCAGAAGGGCTTGCCTGTCCGCAGGTTTCAGTCAGTGGACCACCATGTGAACTCCGAGTAGAGAGAAGGAGGGATGCTGACCGGCTCTACTTGGGAGCTCTTCTCCTGATTCCATGAGGCTGTGAAGTGCAGCTGCAACCTCCTCATTCTGAGTCTAGTGTGCGGCATGGCCATGAGGACCGCTGCCATGATACCCAAAAAGTGTTGGTACCACTAGGCCGAGGTCACGACTCTGGTAAGAAAGTGAGTAGTGGCTCTCTTGATGGTCATAATCTTGTCCTCCGAAGGAAAGACCTTCTCAGAACTCGTATCCCAGATGAGGCCCAGGAAGGTGAGGCTCTGCGTGGGCTGCAGCTGAGATTCCATGAGATTGATAGTAAACCCCAGGTCGTGGAGTCTGTTAATCAATGCAGAGGAGGTGTGGGTAACCCCCTCCGGCGATCTCGCCCTGACGAGACACTCGTCCAGCTATGGGTAGATGTGGTGGCCCTCGGCCCTGAGGAAGGCTGCCAATGCATTCATGAGTCTGGGGGCTGAGTTGAGGCCCCTTGTATTTGAAATGGCATCCCATGATCCTGAAACGCGGGTAGGAGCAATGTGGCTGCCAAATCGGGACATGTAGATAAGCGTCCTTCAGAGCACATCCAGTCTCCCTTGTCTAGTGTCTCCACAATGAGTGCTGGGGTAACCATCTTGAATTTCTGAAGAGGGAGGGAAAGGTTGAGGGTGGATAGGTCCAGCACATCTCAAGTCAGTCTGGTGGTTCTTTTGTATACCGCAAATCCTTTAATAGAAGCCCAATCCTCTCTGGGAGGTTGGGACTTCCTCCACTGCCTGGCTCTCGACAAGTGACTGAATCTCCGCCAACAGAGTTGCTGTCCGAGTGGCGTGGCCAGTAGGTGATATCCCGTGGATACTACGGAGAGAATCGGAGGGGGTTGAGAAGTTCTGGTGCCACAATTGCACGTGAAAGGCAAGCCTGTCCCCCCCCCTCCCCCCCTACCGGAGACGCGTGGACCCGAAGGGACAAGTCATACTTTCTTTCCCACTGAAGCTGCTGCGCCAGTGCTGACTCAGCAAGTGGTCAGGCTGCCTCAACCTTCGTTCCTGGAAGCCCTGGAACCCGCCGAACGACTGTCTACTGTCGGAGCGTTGATGCGACTGGGTGTATGCCTTTTGCGTGGCCTTCTTTAGGATAAAGACTTCGCAGTTGGCGAGCTGTTCTTCTTTTTATCTAACTCCTCGTCTGTGGTAGAATGAAACCGTTTGCTACTCTCGAACGGAAGGTCCAATATGCGTTCCTGGAAATAAGGGTTAAACTTAGTAGCCCGAAGCCAGGCCGTCCTCATGTCCGTGGCGATGCAGAGTTATCGATGTGGGCCTCGATGGGCTCCATGATGTCCTGCGCTACCAGTTTGGCTTCTCCTAGGCCTGCTTTGAGGCGGGCCTGGCTCTGCACCGAAAGTGCTGGAAGGAAGTCAGCTATTTCCCGCCAAAGCCTCTGGTTAACAGCTGCCAGCATGGAATCCGCGTTGGATTGACGCAGGTGCAGCGAGGCGTTGGAGTACAGCTTCTTCCCTTATGCCTCCAAGATCTTCTGCTCCTTGCCTAGCAGCGCAGAGGGTAAGGAGGACGAGGACGACTGAGGCTTGGAGTAGAGTGACACCGCATCGATCACCAAAGAGTGCGGTTGAGCGTGTGCCGACAGCAAGAGTGGATCTCCCTCCATCTGTCTATACTTGGCATCGAGGTGCCGATTGACAGGTTGGGTCAAGTGTTGGTTGAGCCACCCCTTCTTGGCCAGGGCAACAACGTCTTTGTGCATCGGGATACCCTTTTTGGTAGTGGGTCTTAGGGTGAGGACTTCTGCCAAGACCCTCTCTTCGGGCTGCTCTACCTCAGATTGAGGAAGGCCCAAATATTCTGCCAAACCTGCAAGCCGGTTGTGGAAGGCCTTTGCTGACGACGGCATGTCAGGGTCGTCGTCCTCCTCATCTCTGTCCACCAGAGTGTCCGGCTGGTCAGCGGCGGGTGGGGGAGTGCTGGGTGCCATGGACTGCAGTGTGGAGACCGGAGCTGGAGGCTGCTGCGAAGGCTTTTGTAGAACCACCTGTACTGTGGGAGGCAGGGGAGCCAGAATCTAAGGAGCCGGCAGGGGCAGCGGTGGCTGCACTAGGGCCTTTGGCGCAGGAGCCATGGGAGGAATGACTATAGGTGCCGGTGGAGTGACCGGAGGGAGCAAGTCCCTGACTGCATCCCGCAGGATGGCCCCATCTGGGGGGTTTGTATCAGCGTCAGGAACCTTTTGAAGAACCTGTCTGCGGAGGCTGAAGAGGTGGTAGGTGATATTGATGGAGTGGCTGGGGGCTGCTGGTGCCGGAGCATACTCTATCTAGGTTGCAGGGAGGGTGGGGGGGTACCTGCCCTGCGCTGCTGATGGATAAACTGTAGGCCACGTACCTGGTTGACACCAGTCCCACCATGTAACTTGTTCACCCCCCCCCCCCCGCTCCGCAGCCATTTTATCTGGCGGGGCAGCCATTTTGTCGGGGCATGTGCCGAAGTCATGGTGCTTAGCTCACTTGGCCCGGCCTCCTCCAAGACTCTTGGCTGTGGAGCATGAGACCTACCCTGCTCCTCAGGACGGGACCTGGAAGGCGTGTTGCCCTCAGCAGAGTTGCTGGTAGTGCACCCCCTCAGACATTAAGCTGGTACTAGGGTGTTGGCCCTCGGGTGTAACCCCGGTAAAAGAAACTTGCTGCCCCGCAGCACTGTTTCCAGAAGGATCTGATGACCCCTGGACCATGAGGCCGGTAGCTGGACTAGCCTCGGTACATGTGCTGGTGCGAGAACCAGAGAGGTTCCTCCCACTCGGGCGTTTTCTTGGGAAGGAGTCACCCTTGCGGGGTGCGATGGAAAATAGTGGCCATCCCTTGGGCCTCGATCTCTGTCTGACAAAGTCCTTCAAGTCCTCTCTGCTAGAGCCGATCTTTCGAAGAGCTCCCTCCACCGTGCTAGCCTGTTCTTCATTGTGCGTGGAGTCAGTGCAACGCATGCTGTAGAACCATCCCAGCTGTGTTCGGGGCTAAGGCAGCATAGGCAAAGAGCGTGGGGGTTAGATGTAGGAAAGAGCCCCTTGCAGGCTGGACACCTGCTGAAGCCGGTGAAGTTGACATGCGCCTGGAGGAGCGTGATGCCGGAGGACCAAGTGCCTAAATGACAAAAAGAAGAGAAAAAGATAGAAGTATCCGAGGAAGAGAGTGTGGAATTACAAGGCCAATGCCAAACCCAGGAGCGCTGGTGAAATCGCCCATTCCCGTGGACGCGGAAAAGGGGACTGGGGTGTGGCGCCAGGGTACTGCATGCTCCCAGGGCTGTGCCCCGCGCTCCTCTAAATTGAAAGGGGAAGAAGGTGTTTTCTGGTGAAAAGGGTTCCGTCTCCCGTCTCTCGGAAGGGATGCCCATGCAGTATGGAGGAACGGGGATTAAGAGTATGTTAGTCACTACGGTGAGTGTCCTAATTTCTCGTACCCATGAACTCAGAAATGGTCTAACGGGTATTTTTCCCTGATCGGAAAATGGAAGCGAACAAAATCCTTCACTACTTGGATGTTCGCAAGGCCTTGAGTTTCTATCGTGAAACTAGACCTCCTAGGTGTTTGGACAAACTCTTTATTGCTTTTTGGGGGCCTAGCCCATTTAGACAGGCAGCTCTGACAGCAACATTCCAGTGGATCATGTCCTATGAGTGATGCTATGACCTTTCTGATGCCCACCAGAGGGGGATTTACGCACATTTAACTAAGGCAAATGCATGGTGGTGGCTTTTCAGAGACCCGTGCCCTGGGAGGCAATCTGCAAGGCGTTGACATGGGCCTCCCCGTCCACTTTCTGCAGTCACTATGCCCTTGACAGGAGCTACAGAGTGAACTTTGAATTTAGTCACTCAGTGTTAGGTAGAATTTCCATCTTGTGTGATATTCCCCTCACGTGGTGAATCCCCCAACACATTTTGCTGGACTATTGGATTTTTCAGACTCTTGTGTGAGTGGGAATCTTTTTCCTCACCCATTCTTGTTTTGTACTATGGGCACCCCTGTTGGGGTTTATTTTGATGGAGTCTACTTCCCTCCATCTTTTTCTTTGACATCTGTAATGTCTTATTGTAGCACACAGCAGTTTTTGTGCATTGTTACTGGAAGCTCCTTGAGCTTCCCTCTTTGGTTTTATTTTACTTCCTTGTGAGAACTACTGTTCTCCAGCATGGGGTCTGGCATGGATTCACATGCTCATGAATATTCCCTGTTGTCGGGTTGGGAAACCTCGGTAAAGAAAAAATCTGTTTGTTTCACTTCTGAACTGTCTTTCTCCTAACAACCAATCACTGGTCTCTGGGTCATACTGCTCCCATCCAATGACTGCCCTCTACCTAAGCCTCTCCTCTGGCAGCCATCTTCAGATTTTTACCACACGTTCAAGTGTTTGGAGTCCTCGTGCTATAGCTCTCGAGCTTTTACTGTGTTTTGCGATTTTTCTAAGAGTTTACTCTATTTTTTCCGTTCAATCGAGCCTCAAGCTCCATCGATTCATCATCTGACTAACGGGGGCCCATTTTTCAGAGCTTTCTACACCCCTCAAGGGTGATTTTTCATCTATTTCCCTTCTTGGAGGATTCCAGAAGATTCTTTGAGGCCTACCCCTGCGTGGACATGGCTGAAGACAAAGGAGACTCAACGTCTCTGTTCAGGATCTGCCCTGTATGTGGAATATGGAACCTTTTCCTGGATGATGGGCCCTCTCTGTACTTTTATTGTTTGCATTCCGATCAAACGCACGTGGAGGAGACTTGTGTGTTCTGCAAGGATATGGTGCCCTGCACCATGAAGGCGCGTCGCAAGCGGCTCTCCGAGTGGCTTCAGACGAAGATCCCGGCTGCGGGTGAGCCCCGAGCCTCACCCAGCAAGAGGAAATCTCAGCGGTCGTCGAAGACCTTTGAGGGCACCCCGGTGACGGGGGCCCAACATAAGGCAAAGCACTGCAGGCCCAGGGGCACCGGGAGCGCCGTTGGGACGGCCTCCTCTGCGGCCAGGTTGGAGACGGCATCCCCGGCCCCTTCAAACACGAGCCAACGCTCTGAGTCAGTGACGAAGAATAAGTCAGACCACCCGGGAAAACATCTGGAGATGTCCCGGTTGGTTCTGACGGAGAAAGCAAAGGGAGAGCGGGGCGCTGACCCTCCCCCTTGCCCCCATTGAAGACCTCAAGCACGCCCAAGATCGTGAAGGCCCAGGTTCACCAGGCGAGATCTTTCCTTGAAGGAGTGGTGGCGTCCCTAGCGAAGGCTTCGGATGCGGGTACGCAGGAGGCGGCCCCTAAAACGAGTTTTCCTGCCTGCGCGGAGGGAAATCGTCTTTTCTACCCATCGAGAAGACACCGGTGAAGACGATGCCGATCTCCCCTAAACTGTCCCCGCTGGCCGAGCAGAAGGGGGAGGGGGCTGTAGTCCTGCAGGGCTCGGACATCTCCGAGGAGGAGGAGGACGAGAAGGAGGAGGAGAAGGAGAAGGAGGAGGAGCTTACTGGCCTGAAGGCCATGCTGGACAAAAAGTTTGTTGAGGCCAGCTCTTATGGGAAGGACCCCGACAAAACGTATGTGGAGAGCAGCGAAGATACTGACGAGGAGCAGCAGGGCGATGAGCCAGAGGACGCCATGCCACTGCTCCCGTTGCAGCCACAGCAACTGCCACCACCACCAGCGGATGTCGGCCGACATCCTACAGGCACTGCACACCTTATGTTCAGAGATCCGGACAAGGATGCCCCTGTCACCAGTGGGAGATCCCAGGGCACCTGGGCTGTCTGGGGAACCCCCTGACAAGAGGAGAGTCCATACTCCACCTCCTTGCCACCCTTCACCACCATCTCCTCCACCGAGGGACGAGACGGAACCGGATACGGCAACGACATGCACGCCACCCACGAGATTGCCTCTTTCCACAACATGATCGCTAGGGCCTCGGAGATGTTTCAACTGACCCCCGAGGAGAAGGGAGGTTTCCTGTACCAGCGCCAGGAGGCCAAGAGGAAAACCGTACTGTCTATCCCTCTGTTGGACGACATTTGGGATGAGGGGATGTCCCTCATGAAGAACCCGTCCTCGGCCCCGGCGAGGAGACCAGCACGAGAAGAAATACAGGGTGACGGACTTCGGCGTCAACTTCCTCGTCCCCCCTGGACGGCGAGGGAAAGAAACTGGACGCCATGGGGCGAGGAGTGATATCGTCTGCTGCGATGACGATCAATGCGGCCAATGCCTTAGCCATCGTGGCCCATTATGACAGGGAGCTGTGGTTCAAGAATGCTCCCCTCCTGGACTTCCTGCCCAATGACAAGAGAGCGGAAGCGCTGGAGATCCTGCAAGAAGGAGAGGTGGCATCGGACCATGCCATCACGGTGGCCACGGACATCGCCCACACGGGATTGCGTCTGATGGGCAACAGCATTTGCCTTCGTTGGTAGGGTTGGTTGAAGACCACTAGCTTTCGCCAGAATGTACAGGCGAGAGTGTTAGACCTGTCTTTCGATGGGCACAACCTATTCGACAAGGCAGTGGATGAGTTGCTTCAGGCCATCAAGGCAGATACCGAGACGGCCAGAGCATTAGGCACGCTCCAGCAGTGACGGCCATTCTTTCGGACCTCCGGAGGAAAGTCTCAGGGATACTCCAAGGGTTTGGTCGGTGGCTTGTTGTCCTACCGTCAACCGCCCCGCTCTTCGGCCCAGGAAGCCTACAGGGGCTGCAGCAAGTACGGAGGAGGTTGTCGTCCTACCGTCAACCGCCCCGCTCTTCGACCCAGGAAGCCTACAGGGGCTGCAGCAAGTACGGAGGAGGTTGTCAACCAGGGTCCCCAAAGCGGCACCCCCACGGTGAAGCAGCATTGAACTGGCTGCGACATCGGACCCTCACCCACGCACCCCGGTGGGAGGCCGGCTGGCGAACTTTGTCAGCGTGCAGAAGTCCATCTCCACTGACCGTTGGGTGCTGGACGCCCTGGCCCACGGGCACACTCTGGAATTTCAACTGTAGTGTCCACGCATTCCACTGGTGGCCAGGAAGGAAAACCACATCCTTCAACTTCTGCTGGAAGTATGGGTCTTGTTGAAGAAGGGCGTGATAGAACTCGTCCCAAAAAGGCTCCAGGGCTCTGGCGTGTACTCCAGGTACTTCCTCGTCAGAAAGAAGATGGGCGGTTGGAGAACCATACTAGACCTATGCCGCCTCAATAAATACATCAGGTACCAGAAGTCTCGGATGGTCACCCCGTAGCACGTGCTGGGACAACTGGAAGGAGTTTTCCTATTGTTGCTGGACCTGGAGGATGCCTATTTCCACATCCCCATTCACAAGGGACACTGCAAGTTTCTGTGCTTCGTGGTCCAAGGGCAGCATTACCAATTCAAGGCCCTTCCCTTCGGATTGAAGTCAGCACCAACGGTCTTCACCAAGTGTCTAGCGCCAGTGGCGGCGCGGTTACGCCTGCAGGGGATTCGCGTCTACCCCTACCTAGACGATTGGCTCATCCGAGCGAAGTCAAGGGAGACCGCCGTCGAACACATGGCGGGGACGGCGGCTCACGGAACTGGGGTTCTCGATAAAGTTTGCAAAGTCCTGCTTGGTGCCATCGCAGGACACGCTGTTTCTGTGGTCCCGGCTCAACACAGTGTCGTGTCTGGCATCCCCGTCGGTGGAGAGAATCGCAGTCAATCCTGTGCAAGGTATAATGGCTGTTGACCCTGAGGACCGCAAGGGTGAGTTCCATCAAGTCCCTCCTCGGCATGATGTTGAGCATTTACCTTGTGCACCTGCGCAGGCTGCGGATGCGACCGCTGCAGGAGTTCCTCGACTTCCGTTGGATCCAGGTATCGGGAAGCTTCAAGGACAAGATCACCCTCGACGAGTTTCCATCAGGCGATTCGGTGGTGGGGTGTCCGCGTGCATCTGTCAGCGGGAGCAGGTTTCCAGACCCCTGCGCACCAGGAGACGGTCACGACGGATGCAGCCCTGGAGAGATGGGGGGCACACACCGGTCGTCTCCACGCAAGAGGCCTGTGGCTGCCGGAGGATAAGTCATTGCACATCAACGTTCTCGAGCTATGAGCTGTGTTTTGGGTCCTCAAATCTTTCCTTCCGTCCCTCAAGGGCAAGGTGGTGTGGATTTTCACAGACAACACCACCACAATGTTTTACATCCGGAAGCAGGGGGCACCAGATCCCCCGGCGCTCTCCAAAGAAGAGCAGGACCTATGGAGATGGGCCGTCACTCAGGAGATGTTCCTCGTCCCGTTTCATCTGGCAGGAGTGAAGAACACCATGGCCGACTCTCTCAGAAGGGAACTGATAAAAGGACTTTTCCGTTCGTTCCCGCCGGTGAAGGCTCTGGCCCCGGTGTGGGAGCTCAATGTGGTGCTAACTAGGCGCATGGGTCCCCCGTTTGAGCATATGCATTCGGCTCCACTGAAGTTTTTATCGTGGAAGACAGCTTTTCTTGTGGCCATCACACCGCTATGGCGAGCGGGAGAGATTCAGGCCCTAGCTTGTAAACCACCGTACTTGACATTCCACGAGACGAGGGTGGTGCTGCGGACGTACCCCTCTTTCATGCCCAAGCTGCCGTCGGACTTCCATCTCAACGAGCCCTTGGTGTTTCCCGTTTTCTTCCCGTCGCTGGCTGAGAGGACTTTGCACACGCTGGATGTGTCTAGAGCGCTGAAGTTCTACGTGGACCGCACAAAGTGTTTTCAGAGGACATCACAGCTGTTTGTGAACTTTGGCCCTCTCCAAGGCTTCCATTTCTGGGTGGCTCTCTGGCTGCATCACCCATTGTCACGTGTTGGCAGACTGACCTTTGCCTGGCCGTCCGAGAGCCCATTAGACCAGAGCGATCGCTGCAACTACGGCGTTCTTTTCTGGTGTGCCCCTGCTGGACATCTGCAGGGCTGCTACGTGGAGGTCGACGCACACCTTCACGAAATTCTACTGCATCGACCGGGATTCCAGGGAGGAGTTTAGAGTCGGCCAAGCAGTGGTGCGCAACCTGAGCCTGGTGAGGAGGTAAGAGATGCTTAATGTTGAGATGTTGAGCCTTGCCACCTCCCGTGGTTGTGCATGTGTGTACTGCTATGTATTCTTTATTCATGAGCATGTGAATCCATGCCAGACCCCATGCTGGAGAAGGAACAAGTTACTTACCTGTAACTGTTGTTTTCCAGCATGGGTCTGGCATGGATTCACATACGAACCCTCCCTCCTAACCCTCTGCGGCTCTTCTCTTGGTCCTACTGCCACTTTACGTGCTACCAAATCTGAAGATGGCTGCCAGAGGAGGGCCTTAGGTAGAGTGCATTCATTGGCTGGGGGCAGGATGACCCAGAGACCAGTGATTTGTTGTTAGGAGAAAGACCGTTCAGAAGTGAAACTGATTTTTTTCTTTACCGAGGATTCCCAGCCTGACGGGGAATATTAATGAGCATGTGAATCCATGCCAGACCCATGCTGGAGAATAGTTACAGATAAGTAACTTGTTCCTTACCCAGGGTAGGGGGATACTTTGTATCCTATTTACACTTTTCTTGTGAGACAAGCACATCCCCCCAACCCCCCTCTTATGTGGAGTGTTGAGGGGACACTTTTTAGGTCTTTTTCACCCCTTCTGTAACCTTTTTCCCAACAAAGAAAGTGTACTAACTTGGCGGAGTTCGGGCAGAGTTCAGTCTGCGGCAGACCCTGGTGGAGTGTGGAGTGAGGAGCTGCAGCGACGTGTCTCTCTCAACTGTTTGCTTCTTCCAAGTGTGTGGCTGACGGTGTTGTACACCTTTAATAAATCAAGCCCCACCGACTTTAAAAACCTGCCTCGAGCGCGGAGCGCGCGCGGAGCTCGGGCAGAGTTCAGTCTGCGGCAGACCCTGGTGGAGTGTGGAGTGAGGAGCTGCAGCGACGTGTCTCTCTCAACTGTTTGCTTCTTCCGAGTGTGTGGCTGACGGTGTTGTACACCTTTAATAAATCAAGCCCCACCGACTTTAAAAACCTGCCTCGAGCGCGGAGCGCGCGCGGAGCTCGGGCAGAGTTCAGTCTGCGGCAGTCCGCGGCTGAACGGAGGCTGCTTGCTGCCCAGCGTTCATCGCCAACTCTGCTTAACTTTGCGTCAGCTGACTGCCGACCCAGGCCATCGTCTAGTCAAGGTAAGGAAAGTATTCTTTACCCCGTTTCGGATGGCCGAAAATGGGCCGTTGACCCGAGCTATGGCAAAGCAAACGACACATCCTAGAGACATTTCGGTAAATAAGATTCTTGCCGAGCAACCCAGAAAGTTTGGAGCTGGCACACTCACCCCTCAGGGAGGTGGGCCAGCCACTGAAGATAATATAGTTAATGAACCTCCTACACAAGGGTGCTCGCTCCCGACGTCGGCTTCATTGAGGGGATATGATTGGGGAAAACAGAGCGAGCCCTGTACAAATGCCCCCCCATTGCCTGCTGTAATAACTGAAATGGTCACACTACCAGGTCATTCTGTAGTGGATGATCTAGCAGTGCAATTCTTGAGCAATTCCCTGAACCCAACCCCGTCTAAATCACCATCATCAGTGGGGCATGGCATGGACGGTCTCTCCCAGACAGGGGTGGGGCGCGCGCAGGCTTTGGACTCAAATTCGCCTACATGTGAAGCCACCGTAACGATTGCGCAGAGCCCTGTGCCTGTGCATTTGCTACCACCCCTAACGAGAGAGGCAAGGCATGCTTGTAGGGGAAGGCCAGTGAGGAGCTTGTTGGAGGTGGACAGCTCTCCCCTCGCCTACAGTGCATCAAGAGAGATTGGGAACGAGAATATTCGTACTACAAATGGCGAGCGACCGCCAAAAATAGACTTAACAAGTGCTGCCGGAATCTTCTCTTTCGACGTCACCGATACCGAACTGCTGGAGTTTGAGACTCGGTCCTCGCAGAGCGGACTTGAAACATCTAAATCGAAGTCCCTAGGCCCAAGGCATGAAGTTGTACAAGCGGTGCCGGATTCACAAATTGGGGTAACAGAAACCGCAAACAATGGTGGGCAAGTGAGCGTGCATGTACAACAAAAAAATGTTGTTCTAGATGAGAACCTAATGCATGTAAGCTCTGAAGTCAAGATTAACAAAGGGAGTTCAATAAATATGCTACTGACTCCCTTGATGGCAGCGGGCGGGGCGACAATACCACTTTTGACAGCAGTGCGTGGTATTGATGTAATCAACAGTTCACCACAGCCTGGCTCCAATAATGCGCTGCATTTGTTCGATCTGGCTGGGAGAGAGGCGCGCTTAACTCAACGTCTGAAGGACGACTTCGAGCAAATTAAGGTTCGGCTGTCGAGTAACCCCAGACCAGTGCCAGTATCTAGTGTTACGTGTACATCTAACTCCTTGCCTGTAAATCAAGAAAAGTCCGGCACTGCCTATATACATACAACAGCCGGACCGGGAGAACATGAAATACCGGACAGCTCTTCCTGCGCCCCCTACCTCCCGATGTGTGGTCCATCACGGACCGGGGGCAGAGGCGGGCCCCTCATGCTGAACAAACCACAAAAGCACCTTCCGAGTACGGTTATGCACTGGTCTACCCCTAAAGAGATGGCGGCCTCGCTTGTCTTGCCAAAAAATTGGTAGATTGTGATGTTGCTGATATATGTGTAAACAAGGATACAAGCAAACATAACTTGATGAATGAATCGACGAAAGAGGCCGCGGCAGCCCTTAAATCGAATCTGTCTGCGGCAGCGGCCCTACAAATACATAATAATGTGATGGCTGCGACATCAGTTGCTCTCATTCCTTTTACCAAATTATACGAGAGCATAAATGACTCAGTGCAAGCAAATGGGGGTCGTCTGGACCATATCATGGAACGGCTAGTAAAGCAAGACCAAATCATCTCACTGCTCCAACTAAACCTGGAAAGTGAAAGATCTTCGTCTGTTTCCCTGCAAAAATTAGTGAATGATATGACAACAAATGAGATCAACGAAAAAAAAGAACTGATAACAGCTTTTTCGTCGTGCCTAAAGCAAATAACCCTGATGACGAACCAGATAGCCCAAAGAACAATCAACCTAGATGTACCATCGCAGGGGCTGGTTGGTCCAGTGGCTGATATTATAAATGAGCAGTCGAGGCCAACTTTAATAGTCAGCGCAGGCAATACAAATGCGAATGAGAATTGTGAACTTAATCTACCGGTAGTTGAAAAGTCGTCAAAAGGTTTGGCGTCGCCATTGGAATTTATTGATGCCCAACTGGCTGAGATTGCTGAAAAATGTCCAAATTCCTCCACAGAACCGGTGAAAGAAAAATTGACGATTGAGCAAGAAAAGGAAACTTTAACATCTTTGCCTCGTACAATCTCAGTAGCATCTTTTGGCATTTTCAGTGGCGCGGCAAAAAACCTAAATATGGCAAAGGAAATCATCACGAAAGAAAAAGCAAAACAACTGACAAAGGACCAGCCAAAAAAAAGGACTGAAAAGTTAAAGAATTGCGACTCTCGAAAAGGGGCTGGCAACGCAAAGAAATTTATACGTAATCTAACGACACCTGCCAAAGTGACCCCCTTCTTTAGACCTTCGAAAGAAAATTTGGCACAGCACATTAAAGGATCAAAAAGGGCTGTTGCGAAAGGGCCGGCAATTACATGTGATATGAATAACCCAAAAAAACGACAGACTTGATTCAGATGACCTGATAAACGTGGTGGAGAATACTTCTATTGACTTATGTAATTTATCTACATACTCTCACGATGATGAGTATGGAGCCCGTAAGATCGATACCTCGAATAATTCAATCAGTACGCTTGACTCAACTGAGTCAAATGAGCCCGAGGAAAGACGGCCGATAAATCCGTGGGCCATAAGTAAAAAGGTCTGTCTCAAACAAAAATCACCACTGAGCAAAATTAGTCACTCTTTAAAACCAGTGCCATCTACATCGAAGTGTAATGCTGGGCCATCCACCAAAGTGGCAACTTCTGGAGGGGCTACCTTGACTGATCATGACAGCAGTAAAACAACGATGGGGCTAAATCCAAAGTTAACAGCGGCTCAGCGACTAAAGGAGTCCTTGAAACATAATCACGAAATGCTAGATGCAGGCAAACAGTCCGATATCCGAATCGCAATCGTGAATATTTTGAAAGAGGATCGTGATGTGAACATGAACAGGAGAAATGTACTGTGCTTACTACACTCAGTGCCTGCATTAAGAACAATAACCTCCAATGATATTGCAATCATCGAATATATGTCGGAGGACTATGCAGACCAGGTGTATCTCCATATAAAATCTCATGCAGTAAGAAAAGTCATATTGGCAGCCAAAGTCGAATTATTGCAACTCGGATTCGACATTAGTGAGCATAAATCTGTCCCGCACACAGCTTGCAACCCTTTGTGTGAATCGGAAAACAGATTAGCACCTAATGAACAGAGAAAAAATAACATAAGAAACCAATTACGAACAGGAACATATGCAAAATCAATGACAAAGAGAAATATGTACGGTGGCCAGACTCATTAGCTGGGGGACGTGAAGGCCAAAGATGTTGTCTCCCTGGTTTCGTGGAATACGAGGGGATTCTCCCATCTACTTGAGGAATTTCCAATTGATCTAGAGAACAACTTCATAATCTGCCTACAAGAGACGTGGCTAAGGTCCGTGCCTGTTAAAGATGGTTATGTCACCCTGTTAAACTCTGCAGGCAAAAATGAGCATGGACGCCCCTTTTCGGGCCTTATAACCATGATTAAAATCGGGCTTGGATGGACAGTAATTAAAACTGCAAATCCTAACATCTTCATACAAAGTACCTTACTCCAGTGTAAACCAAGCAGCCCTGGACTACACCAATATATCTTACTATTAAATGTATATTGGAACCCAGTGATGATAACTCTGAAGAATTTCATAACTGCGGTAACCACAATCCTAGATAAAAATCTGCAAGTCAGAAGCAACATCATGATCATTATTGTTGGCGACATGAACCTAACTTGGTTCGATATAAAAGGTAACAACTTGATTACTAAGGGAGAAATAGAATCCCGACACCATGATAGACGTAAGCATTGGGACAACATCATGAAGACCTACGATTGCGTCATGGTAAATGGGCAAATTGATGGAGACATACCTCCAAATACTACTTGGCATAATATGGGTCACGCAAAGGTACTAGATTACATTTGGGTGTCTAAACACTCCTGGAATAAAATCAGAAAAATGAATGTGATCAAGACAACAAAAAGCGACCACGAAATATTGGTGATGGGCTTGTATATAAGCAACAATCCTGAATTGCAGACCTTCGGACAAGCTCTCGAAGTAAATAATGGAAAAAACAAGCTGCGACTATCTTCTCAACAAATAATTACGCTATCAAAGGTTATGGATAACGACAGGATCTCCACCTACAATAAAGTGGATTATGTGTTGTTTCTGCCTCAGCAAAATGGCGCACCATTATGGAAGAAAAACACCAATAAGCAGCATCTGCATGGCTGGAGTATGATGGTAAATGAAAAAAAAAAGACGCTTCAAAGTGAGATACGTAAGTTGAAATCACAAGGAGGCATAAAGAATATCGATATGATAAAAAAAAGAGGCAGGTTTACCGTAATTGGGTTAAAGCATACAGGTATCAGCGTGATCAGGAACGAGGTGAACAAATGCTAGGCCTGATGAAATCCAATAAATGTAGAGAAATATGGCACATACTAAATAGCTGCTCAAACAATCAAGCGACTAAGATGGCCAATGTGGTATCGGAAGCTGAGTGGAACCAACATTTTACAAAAGTATTTGCAGGTGAGACTGAATGCGAAGCAAAAAAAGACGAAGCATCGACAGGAAATTGGGACTGTATTGAGTCTGTCGATGACATACTCCTTGCAATCAATTCCCTGAATAATTCACGTGCGGCAGGCCCCGACGGCATATCGAATGTGATGCTTAAACAAAACAAATCTGAATGGGCGGATTTTATTGCAAAACTATTTACAAAGATAGCAACATCGAAGAAAATCCCTATAACCTGGACATCTGCCATTATCGTACCGATATTCAAGAAGGGCGATCGGGCAAATCCAGCAAATTATCGCCCTATCGCCCTGTTGGACACCATCGGCAAAGTGTTCGCTAACTTTCTACAAAAAAAAATAACAAAGTGGGCCATTTTAGCGAAAATTGTGGACTGCAGACAAACTGGGTTTACCAAGGGTGTTGGTACTGAGAACAACCTGATGCTGCTTAACATCCTAAAACTGACAGCTCTGGCGAGTAAAACGAAGTTGTTTATAGCTTTCATTGACCTTCACCAAGCTTTTGATTGCATAGATCGGAAATTGCTATGGGACAAACTAAAAAAATGGAATTGTCCACAGGATCTATTGCAGCCAATAATTGCTTTACACACTTCAACCACAATACAAATAAGGCTAAATGAAGCAGGACTCTTGTCGAACAAAATGAGGACACAAAGAGGTGTGAAGCAAGGGTGCCCAATAGCTGCATGTTTATTTAAGCTGTTTATCGCTGATATTCCGGCTGCTTTGTGTAATGTCCGATGTTTTCCCCCAAAGATAAATGGTTCTCACATAAACTGCATGATATATGCGGACGATATCGTGCTAGTTGATAACACGCAGATTGGCCTCCAGCGTCTTTTGCAAAAGATACAATCTTACATGAATCAAAATCACTTAAAAATAAACACATCAAAAACAAAAATCATGAAGCTTGGATCAAAAAGCGGCACAAGGTCAAGTTCCTTTAAGTGGAGACTTGGAAACATGACCCTAGAAGAAGTTACTGAAATGAGATATCTGGGAATCATGTTCAGTCCATCAATTTGTGAGCGGAACTGGGTCCAAGACGTTGAGTTCCGGATGACCACATTGGCAGTACAAGGAGCTCGGTTCCATTATCTCTTCGGCAAGTTCTCCCTCGCTCCGATCCGGCTATTCTACCTCCAAAAAGTGATTTCGTCAATCACTTATGGAGCAGAGGCTGGCTGGAACCTGGACCATTCAATTTGGGCAAAATTAGAAGGCCAGTTTTGGAAACGTGTTTTAAGACTACCAAAATGCGTTTCCATAAAGGTTATAAGGCAGGAGTTAGCACTTGACGACCTATATACAACTATTATCTGGAAAGCACTGGCACTAATGCGTAAGATGCTAATTACAAAGAAAGAACCACCGTACAAAATTCTGGCAGTGACAGAGGCAAAACACGTAGGGGGTGTTTTTGCGAAATGGTTGGAAAAAGCAAATAACATCATGTTGGCTGCCAATATAAGCAATGAAATGCTAATAAAGTGGCCACAATTAGCAAAAAAGAGACTAAAAGAATGGTCCTGGGCATGTAACATGGACAAATTAGAAGGGTTAACAACTGCCCCCAAACTTGGACCAACAGCAAATAAACTGAATAAACTCCCAGGATATCTCACTCAATTTCCATCAAGGCACCACCGGGATCGATTTCTCAGACTGCGGCTGAATGCACTAAGAACAAGAGATGTACTATTTATAAGAAAAGACGCAGAGACAAGCGATAATTTGTGTAGATTCTGCCGAAATGAAATGGAGACAGTAAGACATTTGATAACTGCCTGCCCTAAACTCCTTTCTTTAAGATCTCTACACCTTAGGAAGTTCGCACCACTAAATGAGAACATGGATGAGTGGTGGTTTTCGAATTTTGAGTGGAAGTTCTATTATCTTAACCTGTGCGGTGATCAATTTTATTGATGCCCTAAATGTTTGATAAGATATGTGGGCCAAGGGTCTGGCATAAGGATTGCATAAGGATATGTGTAAGGAACTGTGTGTTAGAACAAAAAGTTTATATTAAACTATGTTTAAGAAAAAAAAAAAAAAAAAACTAACTTGCTACAAGTTTTCTTCTGGAACTCTTGGCTTTCTACAGCTGTTGCCTTGCTTATTTTGCCCCCAATCTGACTGAGATTCTCATAAATAGATGAGGATGAACTACTAAAGCCTAAGGCCTCTGTGAATTTAATACAAGTCTTACCTGCTCTGTGTTGGTTTTGATTTATTAATTCTTTCCTGAAACAGTGATTTGTCAAGTGATTTTTCTTATCTTGAATTGCTTACATCTATTCTACATGTACAACATTTTTCTACTTACCAGTATTATCATTTTGTGATTGTTGGTTGATGAATACTTTTGCTAACCTGAATAAACTCTCTGCCTTACCTGCATTCCAACTTAAGGTTTATCATTGAGTTACAAATGCAAAAGTCCTACTCTATATTTATACAGGTTCCTCTTCCTTGAATTGAAAAGTGAACTGAACATTGCCTAGTGTGTATAATAAACCAGCAAAAATTGCACTCAATTGTTGAAAATCAACGATCCTCTAGGTTGCTGTTCCGATTTTGCTTATCGCACCCTGGAGTAAACTGCACTGAGAATGGGCGTGTGTGGCTGGCTGGCATACCACTGAGCAGAAGGGGGTCGGGGGGAGTTTGAGAGTTGGTGTGCTGCTGCATACTCATCCTGGCGTGGTGCGGTTCAGTGCGATGCAAATATCTTGGAAACTGTGCTTTCTAGGGCCTTTAAACGTGGTTATGGGACCTCTAGTTTTGTTCCTCTTATCCAGACTGGTCCTTCTATCACAACATTGATGTTTCGCTGATTTCAGACACCTGTCTAATGTGTGAAGGTGATGAAATCCAGGGAAAGCGGTGGGGTTTCCAAATGCCATGTAGCCAGTAATGTCTGGAGGGTCCTAACAGGTAACTAAACATAATTTGGGGCACGTTGGTGAAACGGTGTGGAATTGTATAAGGAACAATGCTTCGCCAAGCCTCAAAACTACGCATTTTGACTTTTATTAATATAGATAATACATATATAACAAAGTGTTTGTGTCTTCTTGACTGTGTGCTCAAAGGTGCGTGTACTCTACTACAGCTCGTCTCCCCCCTGGGCTAAGCCTGGCTGCTCAGCCATAGCTATCAAACCTTTTGGGTAGTTCAGGCCTATACTAAGAGTTGCAATCCTGTACACTAAAATGAGTGTTCTATAGTCCTATCATAGGTGGACTTTAGTAATGCTCCCCAACATGCAGTATTCAGAAATATTGTTATGGCAGTTGGGGTTCCCCTTCCCTTGGTAGAGTGATGCTTGGTTACTCTCCTAGAAGTATGGAGGAAAGGCACAGGATGTAGAAGTAAGGAAACTTGACTTGCCATAGTGGCTACTGCAGCCTTCAAAGTCGGCTTTCCTACATTCACCATGCCTCCATCCCACTAAAAATTTAGCTTACCCTCTTGGTGCGAAAGGGACTGAGGGAAAGTAGAGCGAGGGACGGTTTCAAGGGCATGAGTGCACATGATCCGCTCACCCCTCTCCCCTCTTTGTGAAAGTTTAAAGGGGACGCGTGTGCTTTGCTGGCAATGGCGCTGGTCCCCTCCCTGTATGGCGGAAAAACCTCTATGGAGGAAAAGGGGCTTCAAACTAAGAGTTCAGTATCCCTATGCTCAGCAACTTTTCCATTTTGATTGGCCACATTCCTTCTCTAAAACGTTACTTCTTCTCAGCTTTAATGTGCAACAGCCTCCCCTCATTCAAGATGGCACTTGCCTTGTATTCAATGTTCCCTTCTAGCGCATTGCTTGCTTTTCACGAGATCCATCTTCACGGTGTCCGCCATTGTTACTGACAAGACGGTGCTCATAATATGCAGGACATACAAACTTGTCAGAACTGGTTCAGGCTTTCTACTGACCCCAGTTCTAAGATACAGGAATTATGTTATGAAATATGTCCATGTATGTATATATATGTGTATATATATGTAGTGCAAACATGGGGGACGGGCAGCGAAGGAGCCTGGGGCAAAAGGGGGTAGAGGCGTGTCCAGAGTAGTGAGTGTACCCATAGTTATGGAGGAGTTTTATGGAAGTCAAGATTTCAAGGTAGTGGCGTCGCACCATCCAGGGGATAAAGTCAAAGGGGGGCGAGAAAATAGCTAAGTAGCGGACACAAAGCAGACGGGGGGCTTTCGTCGTGGGTCTTTGTAGATGGGGCCGGCTACCGCCGCTCGGTTGCTGTGATTTGCCTTTCAAGGCCAAGGCAACCAATGGGAGAGGGAGTGAGGCCATACAGAAAGGACCAGTTTCAGAGGGTGATTCCTGAAGAGCAGCCATCTTGGAATGGCAAGGAACATGGAGTAGGAGAAAAACTCCTCAAAACCTGGGTGATGGGCTTGAAGCAAGGCAGGAAAAAGCTATTGTAGTAATCCCCAAGCTGCTTTTGTGAAATTAAGAAATTCTGCTGCAAAAGTGAAGAAATTTGTGCCACGAGCGAAGTGCACACCGCAATGTAATGGCCTTAACCTTTAACATTGCACGCTCCTCGAGCTGGTGAAAATTAGGCAGGGGTGGTCTCCTGATGCAAACGAGGCATAGCTCCTTCCCAGGAGTTGCAGAAAGCAGGGAAAATGAATGAATGCACGAATGGGTAAAATGGATTCCACACGGTAGAAGTCCTAAGACTCTTAAGGCAGAACTCTAACATGCACACTGTCCGGCTTTGGATTACGCCTGACTGAGAGGAAAAATTGAGGAAAAAATCACAGAATCTAGAAAAAGGTGGAGGGGGATCCTCAGGCAAAATACTTCAAAAATGAATAAGGCCCTAACAGGCTAAATGAGCTTTACTTTGTTTGCGATAGACTTGCTGTTTTGCTTCTGTTTTAGACTCACTTAAACAGGGGTATGCAGTAGCTAGCTCAGGTCTTCATTGGATGTAAGGGCTTTTGTTTCTTGAATGTTGGAACTCTGTATGGATCTGAACATTGTGGGTGAACCCAGGGACAGTTTTCTAGAGAGGGGAATGAGGCTCTCATTCTAGATGAGGGTGCAGGGTGAAAAGGAGACCCCTACATATACACAATCGCTGTTAGGCAAGATTGTATGCAGTACCCTTTGGGAGACTACACCAAGCTAGTCTTCCTGGCAATGAGTAACCCAACCTTTGGTATAAGTCTGTACTACACAGGTTGGTAGTGTGGCTGAGCAGCCAGGCTTATCTCAAGAGGGGTCAAAGTGAAGTGTAGGGTTTTTACACAGAGATTCACAGTGACAAGTATCCAAATAAACACTTACACTCAAGGTTTCTTGATTAAACAATGGTTTATTAATTTAACAGTCAGGTGAACAAGCCTTCTTTAGAAGGGAGCACATATATTTAACATCACAATATACTTCAAAATACACACTCAGTTTCTGTAAATCAGTAGATACTCATTGGGGATGGCACACAGATACTTCCTATACTCTGGGGTAACTTAAATAACTAGGGCACTGTGGACATTGATATATCACTGGCACATTTAGACCAATACCGAGTTTGCTGTCAAAGAATAGGTTTTAGGGAATAGAAACAAAGGTTTACAAATATTCTCAAGCAGGTAAGTACTTTTTGAAACCCCAATGCAAAGTAAATTAACCCTTTCCTGGGGGAAAGGTAAAGCACCAAGTCAGTGGTAAGAAGAGTCTTTCAGGGAGCCAAGACAGCCAATGCCAGATAAGCAAAAAGTCTAGGTGAGCTGAGGCACTTCTTACAGGTAGTAAAATGTCTTGCACAATGTTTTAGAAGTCTTTGTAGAAAATGAAATCACTGCAGGGCCACGAGCTGGGAGGCTTGTGAGGGGCAAAGCTGCAAGCAACTCTGTAAAAGCAACCTAAAGTTTCAACTGAGAGCTAGCAAGACTACACAACAAGAGGTAAGCAACCCCTTAGTTTTACAGTACCTTTTGGTTTGAAGAAATTGGTTCCAGCTGGCTTCTGTTCCTGTGTAGGTCTGCAGATCCTGTTGTTCCTGGGCCTCAGTCGTGGGGACAAGAGGGAGGATGTCTGAGGACTCCTGCACTACGAACGGAAAGTCGGCGGCAGCAATGAGCAACTTCGGATCACCAGCACTTCGCAATTTCAGATTCTCTCGCAAATAGCACCACTGCGGTTCTCGGATACCACTACAGACTCTCTTTGCATCTGGGGTCCAGCACTCTGTTGAGGTGGCTCGGGCTTGGTCGGTCCTGCTTCATGGGAGTCCGGAAGGATCTTCCTGGAGCTCGGGTCCGAATTAGACACTCACTCGATTCTCGTGTTCCTCTCCCTGGGAATCGGTTCCTGCAGCAGCAGTGGAAGTACAGCCTGCTCCGAGAGAATTTCCAGATGAGCTTGTCTTGGGGTCGATTGGTCCCACCAACCCAAGGGGAGAAGTCGTACTTTGCAGGGCTTCCCTAGTTGAGGCGAATTCGAAGCTTCAGCACTGCAGCAGAGCTTCACTGGGCAAACCAACGGTCTAGGAGTTGCATTAGGTGTCTCTTCCAAGTTCTTCTTTGGATTCCTTCGTCCAGTGGTCCACTCTGCCTTCCGAGCAAAAAGCCTCACCTTTTATGCAGGTTTCTCCCATTCATTCACAGGCTAGCTGTCAATCCCACAGCAGGGAGGCTGTCCTCCAAGGACAGCAGCTGGCCAATCACATTTGGGTGCATTCGTGTAACCAAGGAGATTAAGCACAGGGCGTTTCAGGCACCTACCTCACTTCCTACCCAATCCCGCCAAAGACAAAATGAACAAAAGGACCAAACCTGGTTTGGCGCGCAGAGTAAATCTCAAGAAGGACCTTTCCAGCAAAAAATGGCAAAAAAAGATGTTTTGACAAAATGGGCACCCATGGGTGCTTTACTGCAGCTGTGATTGCAGCCCACGGTAGAAACACACAATGGTTGGAAAAAGTAAACTGCCACCAGCCATTAATTGTAGAAAGGGTAACATAAAAATGTTACATGAGAAACTAGATAAAAGGGGATACAAATTAACCACTCCTGCACCCTATTGTAAAATAGTGTGTGCTGGGTCTAGAAAGTTGCAAAATGGAAGCAAAGTAAATTTCACTTTACTGCTCTTGGAAACAGTAGTTTCACCAAGAGAAGGTATTTAAACCTTTGGGAAATCTAAGAGACTTCCCTGTGCCACTGCACTGAAGGTGCTATGTGTGACAATGTAAAGATGATGCCTATGGAGTTTGTCAGACTCCAAAGTCCCAAGAAACACAAAGCCCAAATCACAGAAAAATACATGAGTGGGGAAAAAGGTCTCACTCTCTCCAGGTGAGAAATTAAAAGTCCTAAAGTCCAGCAAAAAGAGCTGAGGGTCTCTAAGGTAGAAAGGAATTAGCACATTTCTGAGAATTCTCCCCATCAATCGCCGAAGCAGGATATGTCCGTGAGACGGCTGACACTTCTGAAAAATTAAGGTTGTTTGAATTGATGACCTAATCAATGTATGCATATTAAAATGAAGGAGGGTTTCATTCTGAAAGCTATATTTGACAGTATTGGAACCTGACCTAGCCGATAATTGTTGCTAATTGAAAGGATTATTAAGAAAGGGTCATGTTTGATCCCCAAGCATGTTCTACGTTTTTGTGAGTGATTTAGCATCAGTGATGCCTATATTTTTACTGGGATGTCAAGTGTTTACCCAATTTCCAAAGTAGAAGAATGTTCGGTCTTGGCGGAATTGCAATATGTATGTTCAAATTGGTTCCTGTGTAATGGGAAAGGAATTGAATGTTCGCGGCATTTAAATAACCAGAGGTTTAAGTGTGCAACTGCGAATATATCTGTGGGTGAGAAGTATTTATTTTTCACTTAATTATTGGGTATCCCCTGAACCAACAAATTAAGCAAAGAAGTGATATTATGTAGGCCATATAGATTCCAAGAAAACTACTGTTATTAATATGAACATGAATGTTCATTTTATTTTACAGCAAGTACTGCATTTAAACTTAGCTGAAGATTGTCTAAAGAAGTTTAATGGTGGCATAGACAAGCTCTGCAAAGCAGAACAGGTAAGAAACAGCGACACATGTATGTCTTAGTTTATGGCTGAAGCATATTACGTGATGTCATTCTCTTACCTAGTGAAAAAGGAAAAATACCATGCCTTGTTTCATAAATGAACCGGATTGTTAATTTAGTTTGTTTGGACTGGACATGCCACTGATTTGTGCAAGTGGACTGGACATGCCAATAATTTGTCCAAGAGTCAATGAACATTTTCAAAGGTTTATCCCAGACTGCATGTATGGCAATCTGAAGAGGTTCCTGATGTAGTCGCGATAGGGCTTCCAAGCTTCCCTTGACACTTCTATTGATAGGTTGGGGTTCTAGAAAATAAGACCTTGGTCTGTGAAGGGGAACAAGTCATACAAGAAGAAGGGTAACCGTTATCACTTTGAATAAATTGAACTTTTAATACATTACTGAACCTGAAAAATTGAAAAATAAAATTGAAAAACACAAATTGCTTAACATAGTTGGAGAAACACTTTTTATTGGGCATTTTGAAGGTGCTGCTGTTTTTTGAGCTTTTTAATACATGAAGCTGCCTTGCTATTTGGAAGGCACGAGTTTCCCACTATTGCCATCTTATTTGACTGATTTTTGGACCGTCCAAGAAGGTCGCCATGGTTTTCTTTGTTGTGTAGGCAGACTGGCTAAACTACCTCTCCCTGCGCAGCACTCCCATTGGTTGTTGAGTGTTTTCTTCTAAGACCCCTGTCTGCTCCCTGTCCTCTTCCAGAATGCTAATTGGAGTCCTCCCTGCTCCTTAACCACAATGATGCTCCCACCTCACTCCTCTAAGAAATCAGGACTGCCTTGACATTGTCCCCTCCAGAACTATGGGTTAGTTCCCTCCTTCTGGACTCAACCCTACCACCTTTGACTATCACTGTTCTTTCTGCTTATTACTCCCATGTTGTCATCCTGATGTGCAGTGCTTCTTAAAACCATTTGCTAACATCTGAATCCCTGATTGGAAAGTCAAATCTTGCTGTTTTTTATTTTTGCTGGAAAGTCAAATCTTGCTGTTTTTGCTAAATTCTCAGTATTTTGATTGTATACTGTTGCTTCTCTGTAACTTGCCAGCCCAGTGACCCCATCACTCTATTTTGCCCCACACCTACCTGCCTTACCCCCCCACCCTCAGTTTCTCCATCCTCTCCTTGCTTCCAACCCCATGGCGCTTTCTGTTTCTCATATCCTTTCCAACTGCTTTTCCATTAACTATCCTTCCCTTCTTACTAAGTCTGGTAGGAAGAAGTTAAAAAAGGATATCTTGGCCTCTAACCCTCGTCTGCCTATCACCATCCCCTACTCCAATACTTCCTCCAGACAGACCCTCACCGACATCCTCTTTGTCGTTCCTTCGCCAGATCTATGGACTCTTCATATGATCTCTGTGCTCTGTCCTATCTCCTCCCCCATTAATGGTGGAACTCGTTGGGAAGTTCTCATGGCTTCCTTCGACTCTAAAGTCATCATTAATGTCTACCTTAATGGCACCGTCATGGTCTAAGGCCCTCTTTGATAGGCGCTTCCCTCG
This sequence comes from Ambystoma mexicanum, assembly GCF_040938575.1. Taxonomy (NCBI): domain Eukaryota; kingdom Metazoa; phylum Chordata; class Amphibia; order Caudata; family Ambystomatidae; genus Ambystoma; species Ambystoma mexicanum. Next base: position 1,119,680,427 of record NC_090922.1, on the reverse strand, counting down.
CCTCCTCAATTTCCTCTCCTCTCCTGTTGTCCCCTCCTCTCACCCCTTGGCTACCTTGCCCTCTCCCTCCTCCTCCTCTGCCCCTCCTAGGGCTCTTTCTCCTCAGCAGGGCGTACCTCTGATCTGTACCCCTCCCCGGAAGGTCTTTAAGGCTGGCAACCTTCTTGATCTGGCCACTCTTACTGTGGCTACCATCTATCGGCCTCCTGGTCAAACCACCTAATTTCTCTGAGTGGGCAGACCTCTCCTCCTCCCTCCTGGCCTCTACCACTCAACTCCTCCTCCTCGGTGGCCTCAAAATCCATTTAGACTCTCCTTGTTCCTCCTCTGTACTCTTCTGTGACCTCTGTGACTCCTTCTCCCTGTCCATCATCTCCTCTGGCCCGACTCACTCTGCAGGGCACATACTTGATGTCTTGATCTCCTCTGACCTCCCCCTCTCCATCCCTCTGACCTCTCTGCTCTCCTCATCTCTTTCTCACCCTCCCCACCCACCCCCACATAGCCAAGCCTACCCCAACACTGCCACCTACCTTCTCGGACATCCAGCCCATGAAGCGTGTCTCAGTTGAGGCTTTTGCCGCCACCTTCTCGCCCCCTCCACCTCTGGCTGTCTCACATCCTGACACAGCCCTGTCTCTGCTCTACTCTTCAATTTCTGATCCTCTTGATGCTCTTGCGCCTGTCATGAGGATCCGTTTGAAGTCCAAAGCCAAGTGAAATTCCTGGTATGACTCTGACCTAGCCAGATTTAAACGTAAGTGTAGGGTGGCTGAGAGGAAATGGAGTGCTTCTTGTTCATCCTCTGACAGACTGGTCTGTCGCCTGCTCCAAAGGCAATACCGACTCTCTGTCCTCACCAAGAAGAGAGTCCACATTCAAGCTTTTGTCTCTGCGGCATCTAACAACTTGGCCAAACTTTTTAAAATCTGCAAGGAGCTGGCCAACCCTGCTGCAGTCTCTACCCCTCCTGTTGCCTCCCAGGCTCTTTGCAATGCCCTTGCCTCTCACTTTATCTAAAAAAAAAAAAAAAAAACAGGACATCCTGTCCACCCTCTCCACCTCTCCCCCTCCTCTACCCTCTGTCTGTGCTTGCTGACCCTCCTTCAGCCACCCCATCCCTTCTTCTCGTCCTTTCCTCTTTTCTCTCCTGATGAGGCAGCTAGACAAGCCTGATCTATGAAAGCCTCATCAAAACCGGTTCATCGCTGGTTTTTCAACCAATACCTGGCAACTCTTGCCCACTGCAATTTTCTGCTCAAATTTCCAGTGCTACGCTGGCGACACGCAACTCATTTTCAGGCTGCCCTCGGCCTCTCTCATCTCTGATTGCCTAACTGCCACTCAAGATTGGTGTGCCGCCAATGATCTTTGTCTGAATGCCAGCAAGACGGAGATCCTCCTCATCGGCACACCCCATCCTTTCCCCTCACTCTGAGACCAGCCTCTCTTGGCCCTCCTCCTATCCCCACCTGCGAGGCTAAGAACCTTGGGGTCATCTTTGACTCCACACTTTCCTTCTCCGCCCACATCTCTGATGTCTCTGAAGTCAAACTTCCTACTGCACTTCCTCAGAGGTATTCTGCCTTTCCTCTCCTTCCCAAGAAGCTCATGGTCTCACAAGCTCTGGTTCCCTCTAGGTTGGATTATTGTAACGGCCTCTTTCTAAATCTACCTGCCTCTACTCTCCGCCCTCTGCAACTAATCCAGAACAGGACTGCAAGACTTGTCCTTGGCCTCAAGCCCTGGGATCGTATGTCTCCATCTCTGAAATCTCTCCATTGGCTCCCAGTGGATTCAAAGATTACATTAAAAATCCGGAAGCACCTCAAAACCTTCCTCTTTGCTTCTGCCTTCGCTCCCCCTCTCCCCTGCTGATCTGTTCTCTCTTGGCGCTGTGCACCTGGGCACCCTCTGTCCTTTGGGCCCAGGTACCTGCTCACCCTGCCACCCTCCTGCACTGCTGCCTCTACCACCCCTTGCATTGGGGTCTTTATCTGTACCCATACAGTCCCTTTTTTCTTTGTGCACTTATCAGCCTTACCCTGTCTGCTGCCTTAAAACCAGCACTTGCCAATTGCTGGCTGCACTACCACTGTTTGTTGCCTTTATTATTTATTTATTATTTTTCTGTTTCTCCTTTGCTCCGCACTCTCCACTTCTTCCCCTTCCATGCACTTTTGCCCTCCCCCATGCACTTGCGTGTTCTCAATGTCACTGGGCCTAGTAAGATCTCTGTTTTGTTCTCCCCTGTTCCCCTCCCCTCCCCTCCCTTGCCTTGTCGCACTCTGAAACACTTGGGTATGAGCCCGATAGAAATAAAATAAAATATCAATATCAATGCCCACACAGAAGGATAGCTTATTTACATTCTACATCCTTGAAGGTAAATGGTCACAAATCGCTTGATTGAAGTGTTCATCTCGTAAATGTTGGTGTTCTATTTACAGATGGGGGGGGGGGGGGGGGGAAATCAGGAGGGTGTAGTACTTGCTGGGTATCGGTTTGGTCTGTATGCTGACCTGCGGTGGACACTGGATCACACTCATCCGCAATGCCAGATCCACTAACAACCCTCCTCAAAACACTGCACCTAGTGTCATACCCAAATTTGATTTTCAACAGTGTACTGAGAAAGAAGTGCTGGACATTATTTTAAATCTTCTGCTTACCACATGTACCGGTGACCCATGTCCTACAACCCTCCTCAAGGGTTCTCTTGACATTCTCACCCGATGGATCGCCAAACTGGTCAACACCTCCTTCAAGGAGGGTACTGTTCATGCGGTTCTAAAAAAGGCTTGCATTACCCCATTGTTGAAGAAGTCCACATTAGATCCAGCTGTGGCACAGAACCATCGGGCCATAACTAATGTTCCATTTTTGTTAAAGATCATCGATAGAGTGGCCTACTTGCAATTGCAAAGTTTTATAGAGGCGAATGAGATCCTGGCTTTGCGACAGTGTGGCTTTAGAGCGCAACATGGCACAAAAACAGTGCTGCTGGACATTAAGTCCAATATCTCGAACATTGTTAAAAAAAGGGACACCCAGTGCTTTTGATGCTGCTCGACCTCTCTGCAGCGTTTGATCTTATAGATCACTGCCTCCTCCGGGAGAGAATGTTCAGCATCGCTAACTGCTCAAAGAAAGCGGCCTCATGGATCGCCTCCCTCTTAGGTCCAAGGTCATCCGGGTTGCTATGGGTAAGGCTGAAGCCCTTCCCGTTAGTCATTCATGCAGAGTGCCACAGGGCTCCTGCCTGTCTCCTTCCCTCTTTAATATCTATATTAAACCATTAGGGATATACTGGATGCCCTGTGTGTCAACTACGCAGATGACACCCAGGTGCTCATTGAGCTGACCGGCTGCTATGAGGATGCTAGGACCATTGACCACCATCTATAGCAAAATCCAATCATAGATGGATCATAGTGCCCTTGCATTGAATAAAAATAAAACCGAGCTGCTATTCATTGCCTCGGCTGAAGTGCATCGACCTGAACTGTTCTCAGTTAACCTTTATGGGGATTCTGGTGAGTCATAAGGTCAAAACGCTGTGCGTTGATTTTGGCTCTGGAATGTCCATGAAACCCCATGTTTCTAACATCCACTCTTACTGTGCCTATGTTACTAGGTTCCTCCATGAGATTAGACCTTTCCTTACATTAAAAAACAGATCCCTCCTGCCCTTCTGTTCTTGTCAATTCTCGACTGGATTACTGTAATGGCCTGCTTGCTGGTACTGCTCAGGCTAACCTGACCCGTCTGCAATCCTCTCAAAATGGTGCCTTAAGGATTGGCCAGAACGGACCACGTATCCAACTTTCAGAGGGAACTCCATTGGTTGCCTGTAAAACAAAGAATTGGACACAAGATTCTTGCTTTGACCTTTAAATGTTTGAATTCTGCAGCCCCTAAATACCTTAGGGATAGGATTTCCCTCCAACACCCATCTAGAGTACTTTGCTCCAACAACACAAATGTCCAATACCAACCCCGGTTTAAACTGAAGAAATTCAGGGGGCATGTTTTGAAATCCAAGCCCCTCCTGGAGTGGAATGGTATTCCTGTTACTCTCAGATCATCAACTGTTCTCCCTACTGATTTCTCTGTTAATTTGTTTTGTTTATTTGTGCGCTGAGGCCTAGGGGCGTGTGGCGCTTTATACCATTTTAAAATAAATAAATGCAGTGTCTTCTAAACGACTTCATAGCTTGATGTGACTCAGTTCTTGCAGTTAGATTTCTCAGTCCCATGTGAGAAGGTGCAGATCTGGATCCAAGTTGGCCAGAGGACAGCCACTGTCTGAGCTCTTTGTGCAACCCTGGTAGAACTGTGAAACATTTTGCTGCCTTGAAGTTGGAAGGCATCAGATTCCTCAGGATTCCTAATCAAATTCTCAGGGATGTAGTGATTGTGCTTCTTTAGCTTCTTCTGGTCAGTGGGACCAGGCACTTGAGTTCCTGTAATATCTGGAACAGATTCTAGAGAAGTCTTCACAATGGAGGAGGCCACGGAGAAGGTGTATTGAAGAAGAGATACGATGCAGACTGTCTACTAAAGGTGAAGCATATGGCGCAAGGGTGGACATGGAACCGTTAAGGGGGGACACCTCTAAATGCCTACACTGTAGGAGGGTTGTATGGTTCAAGTCGACTCATGCAGCATGCCAGTAGATCCCCATGATTATACTCTCGCCTTGTTGCAAGCAGTGTAGTAAAGTGTTGTGCAAGGCTTCTTATGGGAACAAACCTCAAGGTTTGTTCCTTTCAGCCCACTTAATGAGCAGTATATTTATTTCATTTATAAAGCACACAAACAACCCGGAGGCATTGAGGCGCTGTTACAGGTACAAGTCAGGTAAGCATTGCTTGTCATGCAGTTCATGTGAGATACATCGGTAGTGAGAGTATAGGATCAAGTACCAAAACCACAGTATTATCATGCATGTGATTGCCAGCGTACAAATGCAGATACAGGTCTAGGGGATAGGTGGGAAGGGTTGCAGTAGGGGGAGGGGGGGAGTGTTCGAGTTATGGGAAAAGCTTACTTTAGTAGGGAAGACCCTAGTCTCTTTGAGGCTGTCAGGGATAATGCCTGTTCTGAAGCAGGCATTAATGAAGGCAGTCGGGAGCAGTGCAAAGCAGTCAGCGCAGTCCTTGATGTGTTTAGGGGGACATATATCACCTTTACACATAGAGGGTTTGAGGTTTTTGAGGGGGTTCATTACGTCTGATTCAGTGATGTCACTGAAAGTGAAGACGGGTTTGGTGGAGTTAGTTGTGGTGGGTGTTGAATTGGTTGTCTTAGGCGCAAGATGAGGTAGGGCTTTGCAGTGATCCTGGATTTTATTTTGGAGGAGATCGATTTTATTTAGCATGGCAGATTGAATACTAATGCACCACGCTTCATCTTGGACGATTTCGTGTGGTGTATTGGGTGGCGAGATGAGCTCGTTGAAGGTAGTGAAGATTTCCATAGAGTGCGATTTGGCATTGGAAATGCGTGTATTAAAAGCATTGGCTTTGACTTTAGTGATGGCTACTTTGTATTGGAGAGAGATTAGGTTAAAACTGTTTTTGGCAGTATCACTTGGATTAATTTGCCAGTTTTGTAGTGCCTCTCTTTTGCTGGAGCGCAGGGACTGTAGTTCCTCAGTGAACCAGGAATTGGAGTGTAAGATTTCTTTTCTTTTTTGCATTGAAGTGGAGCTGTTGCATTAATGGCTTTGGTGAGAGTATCCTTGTAAATGTCTGCAAGCGTATTGGGATCATTGGAGAAGGGGAGCGGGGGAGGGGGGGTTAGCTCAGGGAAATTCAAGTATGGTTGAAGGTTATCCACATTGAGCTTCTTGCAGCTTCTCACTTGAGCTGCGGGGGCAGTGGTGAGAATTTTGTGGCTTTGGGTGATGGGTAGGGTGAATTCAATGCAGTTGTGATCGGTACATGGCATGGCTGTATTGGAGGTGATAGGGGTGAAGCAGTTATGGTCTGCGACCCAGTCTAGGGTGTATTTTATTTTATTATTGTATCTTAGAATGCATTCAATGACTTCAATCGGCAGAGGAGGTATGTAAGATGATGCACTAAAGATGGGAACCTAGTCACAAGTGCTTCTCCCTAGAATGTACCTCTAGCGGGTACATTTCTTTTGTTGGTGATTGTTCAAAAGAAGAGATGCAACAAAGTTAAAAAGTTACCAGGTGAGTAATTTCTGTTCTTATCTTTCAGATGGTACTACCCAGGTTCGACGACAAAAAGACAGTGGAAGGGAAATGGGAGTGTAAAAAGAGACTTGTTCTCAATGTCGTTCTATGGAGCACAGGGGAAACAAATGCTTTGTATTTTCTTACTCCCCTGACTCCGATTTTCCCAGGTGACTTGATGGGTCGACTGGGGGTCACTGGATGATGGATTTTCCGCTGTTTGTTACAGCCGGTGAGAGTTGCACAGGCACTGCAGGTGCAACGATTCTTCAGTCTGTTCTAGGAGCACAGTGCAACCCATGGTGATGGAGAAATGCAAGATTCACTGATGCGGCCCTCTTCAGGACACTTCACATGATGGGGGGAAGGTGAGTTCCAGCGACGGCCACAGTACACAGACGGCAGCAGACATCCTGCTAGTCACAGTTGTAGAGGTTCTTCCAGAACCGGATCCCTTGAGGCTCGGATGGTGACATTTGTAGGTAGAAGACTTGTACCACAAGCTGTGACTACCAAAGCTCTGGGTGAAAATGTGGAACAGCGACTTCCTCTGGTGTTCCAGGGACACTTGTGAAGGCTCAGGATGGCTGGATCCTCAAACACATCGAGACAAATTGGTCCCACCAGTCCAAGGGTTGAAGTACAGCTCTGGGTCTTTGCAGATCAGGTAGTCCAATAGGGCTTCGCCGGGCTAGATGCAGGAAGGGATGCCAGGCCTCTTCAGGAGTCTTCTTCGGATCTTCAGTCGGTTGTTCTTCTATTTATTTGCATTTTTAAAGCGCTCACACTGCCCGGGGGCATCGAGGCGCTGTTACAGGAATATGTCTCTTAGTTGCATATTTATAACGCGCTTGATACCCAGATGCTTCAAAGCGCGGACCCGTGGATCGAACCTGTGTTGCTTCGTGTCTTGTTTCCAAGGCGAGCATGTTGCCGCTGAGCTATCCTCCCGGGACAAGGGATTCTTGGCTCCAATGCAGATTTAAAAATATAGCTGCAGGAGTCCTTTTCTTATCCAAACTCCAGCCTGGCAGCAAGTCAAAGCCCACCAATGGTCCGGATCTGCACCATTCAAACAGCAGTAGTTGTCCAATCAAGGGCAACTATTGGTTTAACTTGTGCCTAAAACCCACACTCTCTGGCGCCAAAGATGTGGAATGGGACCATCTCATCCACTTCCTGGGCCAACCTTACTCAAAGGCCGCACTAGCCTGCGAAAGCAGCAGCCTTCTTGGGCAAGTGCATTACCTTATATCGGATGTGGGATTTCCTGACCTGCAAGGCTAGTAGGCCAAACTAAAATATGGCCAAAGAACCTTGTGGCGTGCAATTTTCAGGCACTAGCCACGTTTAGTAGCCATTCATGGTAAACTCGAATGTACACACTGGAAAATAACACAATAATGGTAAAACAATATAATTGCTTCCATCAGCATGTCTGTAGGCACAGATACAAATGACCAATAATCCCAAGTGTAAAAGGGTAGAGTTATACTAAAGTATCCCCATTGCACTGCATTGCAAGATGCATGTGCAATGTTAAAGTTACAAAACTGTAAAAGATAAGAGAAACTGTTTCCCAGTACTGATGGTCTGAAGGACTGATCAATTTCCCCCAAACAAATGGGCAAAAGCAGGGGAAGTGAAGTTCAAGGCTTTACTTCCCCTCAAAGACACAACGGGTTAAAAAGCAAAGCAAAAAGATTGGGGTTCCATAGAAACTATGGAGGGAAAGTTGCCAAAAGAGAAATCTTTCCTAAAGGCTTGCCATCCTCTGCTCCAAAGTTTGCTGTCCATGGTGAGCTGGGAGTGTCATTTTGAGGATGATCTGCTGTGTGAACATGTGAAGCTCTGGTTTAAAATATGGTTCAAGGAAAAGGCAGAACTGTCACGAATACTATTAAATCATGTAACCTCCGGTCAGACAAACTGTATGTCTATTCCATGGCTTTCTTTTCTGTTGACAGAACAAGAAGGGGAATTTGCAAAAACAGCTGTTGCATATGAACTTTAATAGATAAGAATTATTAATAAAGTGTATTGATTAAATTTAAATGGTCTTCTATAGAAAGACACAGCTTTCTAGATGAGAGATGGTGGGTTGTGAAATAAAGCTGTTTTGATGCCTTGAAAAGGGCCGAACATGAGTGTCTGACTTGAATTGATGTGGACAAATATGTGATTTCTGCAAACTACACTTTTGTAGTCCATATTGGATTGATGAAGTTAAACATTCAGACTGAATTAATGTATTCATGCATTGCACAATACGATTGTTGGTAAAGATATCAAAAAAAGTGCCCTATGTCATTCAAAATGTATGGCATACTGTGAGGGGTCAGTAATGCGAAGCAGACAACTGTTTAATGATAAAATGGCATATGTTGATAAATCAAAGAAAATATAATCAAAATGCCTCACCCGCCCTACTCTGCTGATGATTTCCCCGCCTAACCAAAACTAAGGGGAAACGCACTAACAATCCTCCTTGAAAAAACCCTGCAAAAAATACAGTTTAATGTAATGAACCATGATTCTACCATGGAAAACGGTCATCACTGGACTGGGTCATCACTAACAACATAGAGACAAACAACTATATGACTACCCCTTGCATATGGACAGAACATTATAAAGTATTATTCAACCTACACTTACCCCTACCAGCTAAGAAACCCATAAATGAAGCAAAGAAAGTCTTTACTATAAACTTCAAAAATATTGAGAGATCGGACCTACAACTCTGTGTAAACGGCATCCTTGCCGACATTAATGAAAATGATTCCTGTGACACCATTATCAAAAAATATGATCAGCAGATGCTCATATTAATAAATCAGAAAGCTCCTAACTGGGAAAAAACAGTCAGTCCCAATCCTAACCATCAAAAATGGTTCACTTCTGAACTAACTATCCTAAAGTAGGAAAAGAAACGTAGCGAAGCACATTGGCTAAAGAACCCAACTGATGGCAATAAGACCAGCTGGAAAATCCTAGAAAAATCCTATAAGAACATCATCAATGAGGCCAAGAACAACTACTTCAATAGTCAAATTGAAGCTTCCTCTGATTCAGCTAGCAAACTCTTTGATATTCTCAAATCTATAGATAAGCCCCAGGCTTTGGCGCCTGCCTTTACCCCATCTAAATTAGAATGTGAAAACACTCAGGTAGCCTTCGCCAACAAAATCATTAAAGCTAGAGAACGCATAGCATCTGCTCAAGCTAACAAACCTCAACCTAGTCATCCTGTGGCAATGGCGATCACAGAGGGAAAGGAGAAATTCCAATTTCAGCAAATCTCTATTGAAGTCATGTTGAAAACTCTGGCGTCTATGAAACCATCCTCCTGTGCCGAAAATAAACTCCCCCCCCCCCCCGATCATTCTCGAACATTGGGACATTTTTACTCCATTACTTACTAAAATTGTAAACATGTCCTTTTGTGACCAAATACTACCGAAAAACAGTCACCATTACACCTCTAGTAAAAAAACCTAATCTAGACCAACGTGATCCTAACAACTTAAGACCCATCACGAATTGTAACTTTACACTTAGTCATGGAAAAGATAGCAACAGCACAGCTTCAGGAATACGTTGAAAGGCACGAGATTCTACACCCACAACAATCCGGGTTTAGAGCCGTGCATAGCACTGAGACAGCAATGTTGGACTTGCAGACCAAAATGCTGGGAATTATGGACAAGGGAAAAGCTGGCCTGCTAGTCCTTCTAGATCTCAGTGCCGCATTCCATCTGTTAGACCACCAGCTATTACAACAAGCACTTGATAAATTTGCGAACTGTTCCAAGCAAGCAATAAGTTGGCTGTCCTCCTCCGTGAGAACAGAGTCTCTCGAGTACATTGGAATTTAACATCTTCTGTGGTGTACCGCAGGGAGCCAGTCTGTCACCACTGCTCTTCAACCTGTACATCTGTTTCTTGTGAAAGCTACTAGAACATCTCCAGGTGTTATTTACCAAGTATGCTGATGACACTCAGCTGGTTCTGGAACTGAGTGGGGACTACACCAAGGATAGTACTACATTAAGCGTACTTTATAAGAATATAGAAGAGTGGGTGGATAACAACTGGATGTGCCTAAACGGCAATAAGACTGAGTTGATGGTCTTTGGATCCACATAGGCACGAGCCAAACTCTGTTCTGACTAACAGGCTTTTCAAATCAAAGAATCCCGTATTGAAGTGGCGGGCAAGGTTAAAACACTTGGCATGACCCTGGAAGCTTCCCTTAATGCGGATGCTCAAGCCATGTACGTTAGTAAAAATTGTAACTACTACATCAGACTGCTCAAAGCAATTAGACCCCTACTTAGTGAGAAAAACTGCACTACAATAGCAAATGCTACCATCTTATTGCATCTGGACTACGGAAACGCACTCCTCGTAGGTGCAAGTAACAAAGCATGCACAAATTCCAACTGGTCCAAAATAATACGATCAGAACGATTAATCAAAAAGCAAGAAATGAACACATCAGTGAAGCCAGATAGGACCGCCACTGGCTGAAAATGGAGGACTGCATACAATTTAAGTACTTATGCCTGACACACAAGTGTCTGTATGGCAAAGCACCAGCCTATCCGAAGTCTAAATTCACTTTCCACAACCCTTCTAGGGCACTAAGATCAGAAGCCAAGGGTCTAATAACAGTCATGAAGCATAAAAAGAACTCTGTATGGGTAAAGCTTACCCCAACCACGCAGCAGTTAGTTGGAACAAACTGCCGACCTTCCATAGGTTAGAGTCTAATCGCTCCTTCTTTCGTAAAAAGCTTAAAGCTGTCCTTTTCAAGTAAACCTTACTGTAAGAACCCCGGCCTTGAAACTGCTTAACTCTCCCGGTTTTATGTAATTGTCTTGTTCACACTGTGTGACTCTTCGTCTGTCTTTGTCTCCATGTATGCGCCCCGATGCCTGCGGGCAGTTTGGCGCAATACAAATAAACAAAATAAATAAAATAAAATAAAAATAACCACAGTTCCACTGATAGCAAATCTCTTCTCCTTGGTGAAAAATCCACTTTCCACTTCCACCAAATAGCACCAATCGTAATGCCAGACTAATGCTTTTTCACCTCTTCAAGAAGACTTACCACAGTTCAAAAAGAAATACAATATCCACAACTTCCATAAATAAACAGTTCTTGGTTAACAGTTATTATTCTCTTGGTTAGAGTTTTAGACTTCACAATGGTATATTAGTCAGGGTGACTACTTAGTGCTGCTGCTTCCACTTCAACAGCTTTACTTCTACTTGGTTCACAGTCACTTCTGTCTCACAGTACTCCACTTCATTTCGGCTACTACAATGTTGCATCTACTGACACTTAGATATACCACTACAGCTTCAGTACTTTGGACTACTACCACATCTTCAGTGGTTTGTACTTTTACACAGGCCTCAACAAGATATACTTTAAAGTTATTCAACGACTTCAAGTAGACGAGGCACTCTTCCTCTGAATAACTCTCTTCAAAAAGGGGTAGCATCTTTGCCCCTATTGTCTGTCAGCCACATTAACAAACTGGAGTTGCCTTTAAGACCCACTTCTCTCTGTCTTCCTGAGTCTCTGGCACTACAGGTTGTGTCAACTTCAAAATAGTCTTTACAAGCAGCCAGTTTCCCTTCCCCAACTATACTTCCACCTTTCTGCCAGTTAACAGCCCAAGTAACTACCCAGAAGCCTTGGGGCCACTCTGTTAGCTTTTAGGCCAAGGAACTGTTAACTTCATAGTACTTAGAATTAGATTACTTTTGAGCTTTGAGAAAGGTTGGCTCATTTATTTATTTTATTTATTTGGATTTATAAAGTGCCCAGCGGCCCGGAGGCATTGTGGCGCTGTTACAGAATATTCACTTGAAGCATGTTGTGACATTTGTTACATAGGAGACAGATATTAGAAAGACAGAATAAACAGTTGTTCTGTGGTTACAGAGGAACAATGATAGGTGAGGTGCAGTAATGGTATGGTTTATTTAAACAGCTTTGTTTTTAGAGTTTTTCTAAAGGTTTTGAGGTATTCTTCCTTTCGTTCAGCGGACGGGAGTTCCATGCTTTGGGGGCTAGTACTTCAAAGCTGGTTCCACCAGCTTTGGCTCTGTTGAATGTAGGGACTGCGAGTCTGTGTGAGTACTGGTCGTGTATTGGTCTTTGGGCCGGAGCCTGGCTTCACTATTAATTTGTGGAGAATTTTGACTTGGGGAATGTGTTTTCTCTTCTTCAATAGTTTATACACTTTAACTTAGAAATGAAAGGTACGCCGTGTTAAAGTAAAGAATAGAGTTCAGGCTTTCCTTAGAAATCACAATTAAGCACACACTGCCACTTCTTAACGTAGTTTTGAGGGTTTAAAGACTTGTATTGAATAGTATCCCTTATGAAAGTGAAGAGTTCAGTCCTCCTTTGGGAATCACAATTAGATACACGCGACCACTCCTTGATGTAGTTACAGGTTTCAATAATTGTATTAGAAAGGTTAGGTATTTGGTAGTAGTTTTCACAGTGTTACCTTTCCTTAATTAGGGACACACAACCACTCCTTCAGGCAATACCAGTCTTTTAAAGTATGAAGAATGGTTTTAAACAACGTTGGCTTCTCACACGAGTAAAAGACCTTTCACGTTAAACGGGAGTGTTAAATTTGCATTGTTCAGGTATTTCAGTATCAACAAACCACTTTTGCTTGCTTCAACTCTTACCCGAGTTAACAGAGAGCTGGGTACTGTTGTCAGCAATGCTTGTGCAAGGTATTAGAACGCTGTGCTTCACTCAGTGTCTTCTTTGACTCTTGCTCTGTGGGTCGCACTGCTTTCCTGACATCTGCAACAACTTCTACTGCTTCTGGCTTCTTAGGGACTTGCACCCTTCCTCTGCACAGCCATCTCTGGTCTGGCTACACGTTTCTATAGCCCCTCTCGTTCCTAAGACCCATGGTTTGACAACTGCTCCTCACCTTGGTCACCGCGTTCTCTGTGCTGTGCAGCCTCTGTACTTCAGAGTTTGGAGGCACAGGACCCTCTCAGAACAAGCAGGTGAAATCTGCTGTCTCAAAGTTCCGAAGTACCTCTTGGACTCTTACGTCCCGTCCACTTTCCTCCATACTGTGTGGGCGTCCCTCGCTAGGGACGGGAGACGGGACCTTTTTCACCAGAAAAAACATCTTCCCCTTTAAATTTAGAGGTGCGTGGGGGCGCGGCCCCGAGATCATGTGCTCGTCTGACGCCACCCACCGGCGCGCCACTCCCTAGTCCCCTTTTCCGCGTCAATGGGAACGGGGCGATTTCACCAGCGCTCCTGGGTTTGGCTTTGGCCATGTAATACCACGCGCTCTTCCCTGGATATTTCTTCTATCTTATCTTTTCTTTTCAATTAGGTACTTGGTCCTCAGACGCTACACTCCTCTCCGGCGCATGTCGACTTTCGGAGGCTTCAGCAGGTGTCCAGCCTGCGAGGAGCTCTTCCCTACGTCCGATCCCCGCAACACTTTGCCTCTGCTGCCTTGGCCCCGACCACGGCTGGGAAGGTCCACGTGCACTGAAGAACAGACTAGCTTGATGGAGGGAGCTCTTCCACAAGTTCCCTCCAGAGGAACTAAAAGACTTTGTCAAACATCGTTCAAGGCCAAAGGAAAGGCCTCTATTTTTCATTGCACCCCGTAAGGGCAACTCCTTCCCAGGGAAGCGCCCGAGCGGGAGGAACCCACCAGGTTCTCGCACCAGCACACGTACCGAGGCTTGTCCAACTACTGGCCTTGAAGCCGAGAGGGGTCGTCAGATCCTTCCGGTATCAGTGCTGAGGGACCGCAAGGTTCTTTTACCAAGGTTACTCCTGAGGCGCAATGCCCTAGCACCGGCAGTATGTCCGAGCGGACTCCTATACTCAGCACTACCGGCTCTTCTGCCGAGGGCAATACGCCTTCCAGGTCTTGGCCTGAGTTGCAGGGTAGGCTTCATGCTCCAACACCAAGCGTCTTGGGCGAGGCTGGGCCCAGTGAGCCAAGCACCACGACCCAGGCACGTGACAAGTGGCTCAACAAGATGGCTGCCGTGCCAGACAAAAAGGGCACTCATCCAATGCCCCAATGCCCCACCCATAGGAACGGAGCGAGCGTAGGAACGAGACACAAGGTGGGACTGGTGTCCACCAGGTACGTGGCCTACAGCCTATCAATCAGCAGTGCAGGGCAGTTATCCACTGCTCCCAAGACAGAGTGTGCCCCGGCTGCAGCAGCAGTCAGCCATCCCGTCAATATCCTATGCCACCTCTTAAGCCCCCGAGGACAATTTCTTCGAGAGGTTCCTATCACTGATGAGGTCCCCTCAAAAGGGGGCCATCCTTCGGCATGCTATAAGGGACATTCGCCCCCCAGTCACTCCACTGGTGCCCATAGTCATTCATCATATGGCTCTGGCGCTGCAGGCCCCAGTGTAGCCCCCTGCCAATACTGGCTCTTCCCACAGTTCAGGCGGCTCCGCGCCAGCCTCCACAGCAGCCACCGGCTCTGGTTTCCACACCATAGCCCAGTACTCCACCTCCAGGGCCGGACACTCATGTGGACACAGATGAGGATGAGGAGGACCCTGACACGCCGTCCTCAACCAGGGCCTTCCATGAACGCCTTTCAGGTTTGGCAGAGTATTTGCGGCTTCCACAGCTCGAGGTCGAACAACCCGAGGAGGGGGAGGAGGGGGTCTTCGCAGAAGTCCTCACCCTAAGACCCCCTAACAGAATGGGTATCTGCTGCAAAAAGCTGTACTCAACGCCTCCTTGCACCTGTGTCAAGCCACTGCTGATGCCATGCTGGCAGCTGTTAACCAAAGGCTTTGGCGGGAGATTAGACTTCCTCCCAGAATTTCTGGTGCAAAGCCAAGCACGCTTTAAGGCGGGCCAAGGAGAAGCCAGGCTGGTAGTGCAGGACACCATGGAGTCCACCGTGGCCCACATCGATACCTCTTGCTGGGCCATCTGCATTGCCACGGACATGAGAAGGACGGCCTGGATACTAAGTTTAATCCCGATGTCCAGGAATGCATATTGGACCTGCCATTCGAGGGTAGTGACCTCTTTCCCTCCACCAAGGTAGAGGAATTGGATCAAAAGAAGAACAGCTCTCAAACCGCAAAGTCTTTATCTATTCTTACTAAGGCCACGGCAAGGCGTACACCCAGTCACATCAACGCTCTGACAAGGGGCGGGCGTTTGGTGGGTTCTGGGGCTTCCAAGAACAGACGTCCAGACAGCCTGAAAGTTCCCTGAGTCAGCACAGGCAGAAACAACAAAAGGGGTGGGGGATTAAGGCTTTTTCCATTCCCCCCTCCTCCGCAATAGCCTCCGAGGGAAAGAAGGCATGACCGTCCCTTCAGGTCTACGTGTCTCTGGTGGGGGGCAGGCTTGGCTTTCATGTGCACTTTTGGCTCCTATCCATAGTCTCCACGGGGTACCGCCTACTGATCCCTTCCTGTCCGCTCCTCCCTACTCCCTCCCTCTTCCACAGATTGGGACAGTAACTCTGTTGGCGGAGATCCGTTCGCTCGTCAAGAGCCAGGCAGTGGAAGAAGTCCCAGCCTCCCAGCGAGGATTGGGCTCCTGTTCCAGGATTTTCGCCATACCGAAGAAGAACAAGGCTGGCCTGAGAGTTGTTGGACCTTTCCACCCTCAACCTCTCCCTTCCTCTGCAAAAATTCAAGATGGTTACGCCAGCACTCATCGCGGAGACACTGGACAGGGGAGATTGGATGTGCTCCCTGGATCTGAAGGACGCTCATCTGCACGTCCCGATTTGGCAGCCTCATCGGTCCTTACTGCGGTTCAGGATCCTGGGCTGCCATTTCCAATACAAGGTGCTACCCTTTGGCCTCAACTCAGCCCCCAGGGTATTCACCAGATTAATGAACGCAGTGGCAGCCCTCCTCGGGGCCCATGGCCAACACGTCTACCCATACCTGGACGACTGGCTCATCCGGGCCACATCCCCGGAGGTGGTGCAACATACCTCCTCCGCACTGATGAACACACCCCACGACCTGGGGTTCACTATCAATATCAAGAAGTCTCTGCTGCAGCCTACGCAGAGCCTGACCTTCCTGGGCCTCATCTGGGACACAAGCTCATTGAGGGTCTTTCCCACTGAGGACAAGGTCATGGCCATCAAGAGGTCCACTGTTCACTTTCTCTCCAGGACAGTGACCTCAGCCTGGTGGTACCAACACTTGTTGGGGATAATGGCAGTGGTCGTACCGCACACTAGACTCAGGATGAGGAGATTACAGCTGGTCTTCGCAGCCTCATGGAATCCGGAGATGGACTCCCAAGCAGAGCCAGTCAGCATTCCTGCGTTTTGCCGCACGGACCTCACATGGTGGCCCGTGGACTGCAACCTGCTGACGGGCAAGCCTTTTCGGCAGCCTACCCCTCAGGTCACCATCACTACAGACTCTTCGCTGGAGGGCTGGGGCGCCACCCTGGGCAGCCATAGCGTTCATGGAGTCTGGACTCTGCAGAAGCAGGAGGCCCACATCACTTGGCTGGAGCTGAAGACCATCTGGCTGGCCCTCAAGGCTTTTCTTCCTCTCATTGGGGGCAAGACAGTACTTATCCAGACAGACAACTCCACCAGCATGTACTATGTCAACAAGCAGGGTGGTACCAGGTTACCCCCCCTAGCCCCCACTGTGCAACCTAGCGATCAGCCTGTGGGAATGGACACTGGAGAACAACATCTACCTCATGGTTGTCCACCTCCCGGGGGAGTCCAACCTGGAAGCAGACAGGCTCAGCAGGCTGGGAGCAGACAATTACAAATGGCAATTGAACAACCAGGTACTGAAGGAGATATTCCTCAAATGGGGGTACCCCAAGTGGATCTGTTTGCTTCCTGGAACAACATGAAATGTCATCGGTTCGCCTCCTGGAAGGGCCTCGGCTGCCTGGGCGATGCATTCCAGATACAGTGGAGTGGCATGTCGGCATACACCTTCCCGCCAACACCCCTGGTCCACAGGGTAATCTGCAAGATCAAGGAGTCCTGTCACCTCAGCATCATTCTCATAGCTCCTAGGTGGCCGGCGAGACCATGGTTCTCCGAGCTTCTCAGCCTATCGGACAGACCACCCATTCACCTACCGCTGGGCCCAGCTCCTCGACTGGCTCAGCAGGGGGGCAGAGTAGTCCACCCTGCCCTGCACAAACAAGCCCTTGCAGCGTGGTTACTGAGCAGATCACGCTGAAACACTTGAGCCTTTCTCAGGCTAACCTAGAGATCATTCAGCATGCCAGAAGCAAGGCTACTAGGACCCAATACAAGAGCAAGTGGTCTAGATTCTGCCATTGGGCTGACTCTTAGGAGATCCCCTTAGGTGCACTTTGAGTGACGTATTCTCATTTTTGGCGCATCTTGAACATTCTTGCGGCCATAGGGGCTTACAGGAATTTGGAGGAGGGCATATTCTCTTCCTCCAACCCGGTGGTCAAGCGACATCTGGCGGGCCTCCACAGGCTTTACCCGCCCATAATGAAACCACACCCGTGTGGGACCTCAATGTCAACACCAGTTGGGCGCCTTGGCGCACAAACCGTTCGAGCCAATGGCGTCCGCGGACATCAGGCTGGTCTCCATTAAGACGGCTTTACTGGTGGGCCTCACCTCAGCTTGCAGAATCAGTGAAATACAGGCTCTGGTGGTATCAGAACCCTACACTACCATTCACAAGGACAAGGTGGTCCTATGAACACACCCTGCATTCCTGCCCAAGGTAAACCACCTCTTTCCATCTTAACGAGGAGATAGTCTTACCCACTTTCTTTGCCGACCCTAAGGACGAGCCTCAGAGGGCCTTGCACTGTCTAGATGTCAGACGCGTGCTGAAATACTATACTTTTGCTCATATAGCATTACCTCAGGACCAAGGACTTCCGTAAGTCAGACACCCTTTTTGTCACCTTTGGCGGGTAAAGGCCCGGTTATCAGGCCTCCAAGGCCACCATAGCAAGGTGGATAGTTTCTGCTATCAAGGAGGCCTATGAGGGGCAGCACAAGCCATTCCCAGTGGACATGCATGCCCATGCTATCAGAGCCAAGGCCATCGCATTACAACGGCACATCCTGTGGCAAGTCATCAGCAGGGCGGCCACCTGGGCCTCCCCCTCGGCTTTCTGTATGCACTACTGCTTGGACACCGCCTCTAGATCAGACGCGGCTTTCGGACAGGCGGTTCTGTGGAACCTGTTTGCTTGAGGAGGGTCTCCTCTCCACCCTAAGGCTACATTCAGTTATAATAGCCCATGCAGTATGGAAGAAAGGGGACGGGACGTAAGAAACATTAATAGTTAGTCACCATAGTGACTAATCCATAGTCCCCTTTCCGCCATACGTCCCACCCTCCTCCCCCTAATAATACTGGAGTCATTAGGCAATGTTAATTACTGTCGACTGAGGAGTGGCGCCGGTGGGAGGATCAGGCGAACGCATGCTCCCAGGGCCGTGCCCCCGCACGCCTCTAAATTTAAACAGGACGTCTTTTTCTGGTGAAAAGGGTTCTGTCTCCCGTCCCTATCGAGGGACGCCCATACAGTATGGAGTAAAGGGGACTATGGACTAGTATGTTAGTCACTACGGTGAGTAACTATTAATTTCTCCCACTTATGCTTAGTTTGCCATGCTTGTGCCCTCTTCTGTCTGCTGCTACTACTGCTGCAGCTTGCATTCCAGTCGCAGTTCCAGCTCCTTCTTCTAGTTGCCTGCACCTGAGGGGGCCTTTTATGCAAGGTGTGGGCTGTTAGGCTTAATTGTCGGACTATTGCAACTGCATGCCTCTTCAGCCCTCTTCCTCACCCCAGTGCTTCTGGGATTATGGGACTTGTCCCCTTCAATAAAGGTGTTTCCTTCAACAATTTAGTACATTTTAAGGGTTGGTTTATTTCCTTTAAACTCATTAAAAGATGAACTGTTAAACTGGGTTGTTACAGAGCAAGACATTTGTATTTAAGGCATTCTCTCTAGATAATTTTGCATTATACCTGAGGGAGTAAGGAGGATATTTATTCTTAAAGGGCCTTTTTGTTAACAAGGTTTGCTCAGATTTAACAGAGCTTGTACGCCTGGTTATAGATCTTACATGTGAGTGAGGGACACTATAATGGCAATCTGCCATCACCTGTTTTGGCAACCCAGAATGGCACTTCCTTCCCGAGGACAAATACTACATCTCATCCCACTGGATCTCCTCACCCCTCTGGGCCCTGGCTCCTCCTAGGTGATCCTCCTGCAGTACATCAGGAAGGATCTCCCTTTCCCAGGCTACCTGGGAGCAGACTTTAGGCAGGGTTTCAGTGAGGAATCCGTAGGATTCTTCACCGTACCCTCTGACTTCAGATCTTAAATCTGGACAGACAAAATGGACAATCATTCTTTGTCCTGAAATTTGCTACAGAAAAGTCACAATTCTACATCCTCCTAAACACGCCCTCCAGCCAAGGTTGTCCACTATGGCCATCTGACCCAATACCATCGCTTGAACTTGAGTGAAGAGCTACATCTCCCAGGATGTCCTTCCTCATCTGTCCCCTTTGCTTACAGAAGAATACCTTCTTCTCTTCCCCCCACCTCCTACCACTCTTTCACTTAGCCTTTGGAATGCACAATCCTTTTTCAACACGTATTCCATCATCACTGGCCACTGTAACTTTCATCAGCCTCAGCTTTCACTTCCTGCTATCACAGAAACCTTGATCCTCCATCATGACTCTGTTACCATCTCCCTTTCTCCCGGACCTGTTCAGAAGGGTGGTGGAGAATGGTTCCGTATCAGTAAGGCCCTCACCACTGTCCCCTTTAACATCCCCTTCTGCTCTTTTGAATATGATGCTGATTAACTCCCCCCTCCTACTTCTCTTTTTGACTCACCTCTGGACCTCTCAATGTCTTCCTCCCTGACCGTAATCTTCTCTTTGAGTCACGTCTAACGACTTTACCAGTGCCATGTTGGAGGACTTTAAACTTACCCAAAGCGCTCTGCTGATACCTTTCTTGACCCAAAATCCCTCATATCTGACCACGCCCTCCAAGAACAGCCTACCATCGCTATTGGGAATTCTGTTTACTGTGTCGTTCTCTCTGCTTCGCTCTCATCCTCTGGCCTCTCCATTGACCCCTCTGTGCACTCTGTTCTCTTTAACAGCTCAGTCTGTGCACCCTCCACCCGCTCTTCAGTGACCATGAGGAAATTCAAGCAGGACTTACTTGCCACTTGCTTTTGCTCACACCTTCCAAGCTAATATCTATTGCTGCCTCAATCTCTGTTATTGACTTTGCTCACTACTCTTTATCTGAAATGTGCAATTCACAGCCCCCTCTCACTCCCACCCTTCGTCTGTCTACCACCGCCCTCCCCTTTCCCTTCTTCTCTCAACTTATTCTCCCCTGCCTCGCCTGATGCAATATCATCCATCCTTTGCATCTTGCTCTCAGATTTACCTATTTGCTTTTCAAGTAGTCGAACACTTAGTGCCAATCACTTGCCCTCATCTCCAACATCTGTAACCCCCCTCTCTCTCTGCTAGACTATTCACTGCCTCCTCCTAATCTGCAACTGTCTCATCTCTTACCCAACTTAAGTTTCCCTATGAACTATTGCCAGTTGCTCTGACGTTCTGCTATCCTTTTCGACTGGTCTGGAATTGCAGACCTGGAAAAGCATTTTATTTATTTTATTGGTTATTTGTATGGCGCTTATACACTAGTGTTCCCAGGTGCCACAAGACAAGTTGTTGAGGAGGAGGGGGGATGGAAGGGACATAGGAAAAATGGTTATATTGGCCTTGTGACAATCCTACTGTACACGTGCAGGAAGGGGGAGGAGAGGGGGGGAGTGCAGGAGTGGGGTGCCCAAAAGGAGGGGGATGGGCAAATGCTGGGGGAATGGGGGGCTAAGACTGCAAGAAGGAAGGAGGGAAGGAGTTAGGGAGGGAGGGGGGAGGAAAGAACTACCTCCCACTCTGTGCTTGGAGAAACGTTTGACCGGCAGAGAGTTGGAGCTAGAGGACCGAAGGACTCTGGCAGGGAGGTATTTAGGGAGGGAAAGCTGGATGTAGACAGGGCCCAAACAGCCTTGTGGATGATACATAGGGTCTTGAATTTGAACCTTGTGGTCCGCGGAGCCATTAGAGAGATTTTAGGGCTGGGGAAAGGCGGTCCCTGGGCTTGAGGCCAAGGATAAGTCATGCAGTCCTATTCTGGATTAGTTGAAGGGGGCGAAGGAAGGAAAGAGGCAGATTGAGGAAGTGGCTGTTGCAGTAGTCCAGCCTAGAGAGAACCAGAGCTCTGGCGACATTGAGCTTCTGGAGGAAGGTGAGGAAATGTAGAATTCTCCTCAGGAGGTGGAGCTGAAATTAGTGTGCTATCACTTTAAAGCTCTCCGCTGAGCCTATCTCCCCGCCCCCTTGCAATCCCCTCACACTCTGGCCCCACCCCTATATATGGAGCATCCTCAACCACCACTCCTTGTCCCTGTTTTTTCCGCCTATTAGTGGGTCAGGAAAAGTATTTTGACAAAGGTGCCTCCCTGTTTTTTGCTACTAAACACCCTTGGGGTATGTAATTCTATTTTGAGTGATATGTTTTCTTTTCCCAATGTCTCCCTTCTTGCATGTCTGGTGACCACTTTTAAGAGATGCATAGGCTACTGTAGGACATTCTCCACATCTGACTAGCACTGGGTATGTGTGATGTGAATCTGATGTAATCACTTATTTCCCTGATGTAGCCTCTCCCTTTGGGGCCAGAGCAAGGCGGCCGCTACCTGATCCTGGCTCTTGGGGCAGCTAATTGCAGGAGGATCACCTGGGGGGACATCATTAGGAAAAGTCACATACCCTCCCCCTTCCCTTTTAGGGATGTTCCCTCCATTCCTCACGCCTTAATGGCATATTGTAACACACTTCCTCAACCATGTGACAGCTCTATTTTAACATAACCCCAACATGGCACAAGAACAATGTATCAACCACTGAGACAAGGAAGAGGCAGGGAGCAGTAATGATCACTCCCAAAATATTCCTATACCAGTTTTCTCTACCTCACATAAGTGTAAGGAAGGAATGGTATCAAAATAATAGACAGACACAATAAATGCAAGTTTCAAAAACCTTTATTTTGGTGTTTTGGTTGGGTTGGTAGAATTCCTAAATGGCCCTAACTCTAGAATGGGAGTATTGCACAAATTGCATCATATGCTAGATCAGACAATGTTACTGGTATCTGGTGGGTGATTGCAAGCGAGAGGAAAAAATACCCATAATTAGTGTACCTGCAGAAATGTGGTGTAATCACATTGCAAACAGATTGGGAGCTGAAGAACCTGCTGACCCAGGCCAAAAAATATTGTGTAGTCAATCGCTATACAAAGCCTCATGTAATGACCTAGTAAAGATTGAGCGGCTAAACATCTCCAGAGCAGCTGGTCCTGATGGGACATGTAACACACTAATTAAATCTTCCCTTAAGATCTGGGCAAAAGCGCTGCATATCCCGTTTGGAAATATGGTAAACTAACAGCATCCTGGCTAGTGAGTAATATACTGCGTGTCTATAAAAAGGGATGCTGGAAAGACCCTTGTAACTATGGCATGCTAGCCATGCTTGACATCCCGGCTAAAATTTTCAAAAGAGTACTGCTGGATGAACTAAATGAGTGGATTACGACTAATAACAGTCTACCATCAAACCAAACTGGCTTTAGGAAGAAAGCTTCCACTGTGCAGAACATCTTGACATTGATCACAGCGGTGGAAAAAGCATGGCCAGAGACGTAATCCACCTCTCTATGCCGTATTTATAGATTTTAGTGCAGCTTTCGACACTAATGCAGAATCGTCTGTGGAAAAAATGGACAGATCGGAATATCCCACGAGGACTGTTGAGCATGATAATGCTGTTGTATCAGAACACTAGTGTTAGAATGTGCCTAGACAGACAAGGTAGCCTGTCTGATGCCTTTTGCACTCCGAGGGGAGTCCAGCAGGGTTGTATATTGGCAGCTACACTATTTAATTTGTACCTGGCTGACCGAAGTCTTGCACCAGGCATTACTGTAGCACGCCCTGTAAAGATAGGTGAACTGATGGTGGGATGGTTGGGTTATGCCGATGAACTACTACTACTGGATCACACGCCAGAGGGACTACAGTGTATGCTTGATTCTCTGGGAATCAATGTGACCAAGAATGGGTTACAAACAAACATCAACAAAACTAAAATAGTATTTAGCAAAATCAAGCGAGAACAATCTAAGTATATATGGAAGATCAATCGGAAACCAATTGAAATAGTGAGCTCCTACAAATATTAAGGTGTGCTCATAGATTATAAACTTTCTTGGAAACCCCACTGAGAGGCAAATATGCTGAACTGCATGCGAAGTGCCTATCCCATAAGTGCATTCATTGGTAGACAAGGTGGTTGGTCCACCCACACAATATTTGTGCTATATACCTCCAAAACCGTCCCAGGCATGCTCTATGGAGTAGAAGCATAGAGAGAAAAGTATCTATTAAGGCTATTTAAGCTGGAAGCAAAGCTTTTAAGGCTACCATTCAGAATGCCAGGTAATCTATCAATTGAATATCTACGTTTGGAGTTTGTGCACAAAGGTATATTTGTTGATTACAACTGCAGACTAGCTATGTGTTATGCGAAATTGGGTAATCTAAATAATGGTACAATCATACTTAATGTTTTCCAGGCGTTCTTGAATTTAGACAACCATGAACAGTTTGGAACCTTAAGCAGGCTAAAAGTGAGAAATAAATATTGGGAATCTGTCTTTGTACAACTTGTAAGAGATCAATTTTTGGCTCTAAAAAATTGATAAAGTATAGACTTATTGTCGTGAATCAGATGTCGTACAGCGAGCTATCAATACCAGCAGTGGCAATGTTGTCCAATATTGGCTAGAACATGAACAGAAACCTAATTATATAGTAGCTTATTAAAACAGTTATATAGTGCGCCAATTTCTTCTACTTAAATTTAATGTCACTAATTTCCTCTAGCTATGTAGGCCTAAAATTGGTTTAAGTAAAGATAAGCAAATATTTCATTTATGCAGCTGTTAGGAAATGGAGTCCATTAAACACATTCTAATCAATTGTGAAAACCTACATAAACTAAGGATAAGCTACTGTATATCAATTAATAACATGGTGTAATGGAAAGCAGATTGGACATGCTGATGGAGGGGGGAAAAGTGTTAATTTGATGTTTTATATGGTTACATTTTATATTAAATATGTAGATATTTTAGATCTGTCATTTGGCCAGTTTTAATCCATGTATGAATTGTATATGAATTGATTTTAGTTTGTTAATATGATGACTGATCCATCAAATGTTTGAGTTGATTTAATAGTTTTTATTATGTGGGATGTTTCAACCCACTGGTCCATGGCCTGCAACATAACTGTGCATTGCTTGCAGCAGAAACATCAGAATGGCCGCCGGAAAGCATGCTGCTCACTAAGAATCACCAGAAAGTGCGCAGTAAATATCTGAAAAATAGGCCGCCATCCACTTTTGCCTATGTCAGTGGGAACACAGGAGACCACTGCCAAAACCCATCATTTGGCTGCCCACAGAGCAAAATCATTGCAAAAGAAACACAGAGCTGTTTTAAAAATCAGTTTTTCCTTGGCTGTCAAAATTTGCAAAAAACATGGCTCACAAACCACACAAAAAGATCCAACCTCCTTGTTGGGTGGTGAACATCATTCTACTTCGAGAATCCGCATAAATACAATGTCCACAGAAGTATATATTATCTGAACAAAGTCGACTTTTGAGGATGGTTGTGCTGGAAGAAATCTGTCAAAAATGGGTGTAGTACCGGTACCTCTGTCAGAAGCTGGCGCTTTAAAACTTGTCATGTGTAAAGTTGTACATTGAACTCACACTATGCCAAAGAAAGACTTGCTATCAGAAGCCTAAGAGGTGGATACAATTCAAAACTATATTCTAAAAAGGCTTGAAGTAAGAAATTGTTGAACTATTTGTTAAAAAGTAAGTTATATTTTAAGACTAGAAACTTTCAGAAATTGTGTTTTAAAAGTTAGTTTCCCACACTGGGCTTCAAACACATTCCACACCTCCTCCCTAAACAAAGGAATCTGTTCTCCTGTGCTCTGCTAAGAAACTGGCAGGCTGGTGTGAAAAGGAACTGGGAGGGGCACCCTGGCCTGTTGCTCTGAGTGCAGACAAAGGGCTCCCTTGAGCTGAATGGAGATACTAATTTGGGCCGTCAATAGAAACTGCCCTGGCAGGAAGGAGGCCATGTTACTCTCTGACTCAGCCAAGCTTTGGAGGTGGGCCAGACTGAAAATGTGGATTTGACATTGGATTAAATATAGGATTAAGGAAAATACTTCTAAAATATTGTACCGAACTGACAAAAATATGAAATTTAGAGATTATTCAAATGAAAAATTCGCTCACAGTTTACAACTAATCTGGAATCTGTGCGGTGTTCTGAGACTGAACCACAAATGTTTTTAATACTGTGGCTATTGTGGTTGTGCTAGGAACATGAAAAATTACAGAAGTATGACCAGATGGTATGTGCATGTATATGTAAATAATTGTACAGATCAGAAAATGTGTAACCAACCAAAAGCGTGGAAAAAACTGTCATTTGTGAACCGAAACTCATAGGAACATGGGACTTGAATAGAGAGGCGCCTTAATTAATCTGTGATGTGTATATGT
Organism: Ambystoma mexicanum; assembly: GCF_040938575.1. Taxonomy (NCBI): domain Eukaryota; kingdom Metazoa; phylum Chordata; class Amphibia; order Caudata; family Ambystomatidae; genus Ambystoma; species Ambystoma mexicanum. The sequence goes on along the minus strand of NC_090922.1, from coordinate 1,119,654,442 downwards.
AATAGTAACAAGTTGTGCATGTGGGAAATATGTTTTTGGGAAAAATTCATTTTCTAAGTAAAAGCAAAGGGGAGGTTCTTCCCTAGGTTGTAAATGGCAGCATCACTCTGACACATGACACACTGTTCCTTTCTCAAATCCGGGGACAGGGAATTCTCTGACCTATCAGATTCTTAGAGGGTTGGGCATAGACAATCAGCCTCCCACCCACTTAGGAAAATGGATAAATAGGGACTGTTGAGGACCCAGAAAGACACACAGTTTTCACTCATCAACTGATTCCCTGGCGAAGCACCCTGCAGGAGGACATAGATCCGGAAACCAGACTCTAGAACTTTGAAGTAGAGGGGCCTAACCCAAAAAGCTGAACTCTTCTCAGCTGGCCATCGGAATCTTTTGCAACCTGATTCTAACCCCTAAACTTCCAAGGGGCACCACAAAATCCAACAGCCTGGCTGAGCTGTTTTGCTGTTCTAGCTAAGATCCCCGTGCTAGAACCAAGATCCAGACCCGCAGAGCTGTAACCCAGAACACGTCCAATCCAGTCCAAGAGGCCGAACAGACCAGAGTGCCTTGCTGAGAGCAGAGTCCGGGTGCCCTGATCCTGTCCGGTGGCAAGTGAAGTCCAAACCCTTGACCAGATCTTTGACAGGCCCATTCCATTCCAAAGTCATACTTGTAAGTATTTAGTGTAGGACTGTCCATAACCAACCTCTTAGTTTAAAGTAATCCTATTCAATCAATTTCAACCTATCCAGAACTGCATTATAGAATCTTGGGTCCATCCCGAATTCTTATTATGTAGCCTGTGATAATTGTAGCGATGATCATCTGTGCGCTGATATTTTCTGAAGAAAGTCAAGTGTCCTGGCGCACAACAATCAGAGTGGAAGGCGCCCTGTTCTGGTGGCTGTCCCGTTGGGTATCTTGTACTTTCGTAGCTCCTTAGTATAAGTCCATCTTGGTTCCTAATCTTTAAAGCGCAGCTTTCATTTTGAATCTTGACTCTGTTTCTGAAAAATCTACCTTCACAAAAACCTCTAACTTTTGAACCGTACGTCCTAGAAACGAAGAGTCCAATTCCTTATAGTTTTTCCGTAATCGCGTTTCCCGCACGTGAAAAAGTTGCAGCGATATTTGCAATTTGGCTCAATTTCATTCTATGTAAAACAGCTATTTCTTGTTTTCAAATTCTGAATTTCGTTTTCCATCTGCTAATCATTCTATAATCATTGCTAGTGTTGACCTGAACCAATCCAAAGCAACTCTCACTAGTTCTAAATCCCATTTAGCGAATTAAAATCAATTTTAGCATTTTTCCATACATTACAAAATCACATTCAAAAGCAATTGACCTGTTTAAAATCATACCTGTTCTCTCTAAGCTTGCTGGGGGGGAATTGAGATTAAAACTGCAATTGTTGATTGTTCCTTTTTTTTAAAAACTCTTTTTATTAGTGATCAAGAGATACATAGCTCAGTTACATCATTACCACAATGCAGAGACGTCAAATTAAATACATATCGTACAAACATCAGGGTCACACAATATCATTGTCCTCTGGGACCATGTCACACAGGTACATTCTGAATGGCCCCCATATGTCTTTGGGCCTACACATCGATGGACGTGTGATGACAAACTGCTCTTCAACTTCATTAACGTATGTCAATTCCTTAAACTATTTCATAGTGGGCGGCCCAGTACTCTTCCACTGTTGTAGAATGCATTTTTTAGCCACTGCACACGAAACATTAAACAGTCTTCTGGTTCTTTCGGAACACTTGCCAATGTCTCCAAACAAGTATTTCTGCGGAGTTAGTGCAGGGGAGACTTGTGTTATTTCCTCTAACATCTCTGCCACCTCCTTCCAGAAACCCGCCACTATCGGACATCCCCAATACATATGAAATGCACCCGCCCCATCTGCCTTGCATTTAGGACATTCTCCCGTCACATCTGGTGCAAACCGTACTACTTTGGCTGGAGTAAAGTGTAGTCTCTTCACAATTTTGAACTGAATTAGACGAAGGCCTGCATTCAGGGAGACTCGTTTGGTGAGTGAACAGTACCTTCCTCAGGTCTGGTCCTCTATGGAGATCTGCAGATCCCTCTCCCATTTTACTTTAACCATGTTAGTCGAAGAGGAGTGTGTTTGGACTGCAGAATAAAGTCCCGAAATCCCCAGCCTGGCATTAGATGTTACCCACTGTACACGGGGATGAGTGGGGGTTTCCTCGGGGAAGGATGACCAGCGTCTCTGAAAGGCTGATCGCATTCGATGGTATTGAAGCACCCTAAGCGGACCCCCGCCAAAAGCTCTAGTAATTTCCTGCAGGATCGCGATCCTCCCATCAACGAACAGGTCACCCAGCTTCATCTCTTCATTGGGGTCCCAGTCCTCCCGCAAGCCACTGTCTTGTGTAGGTGGTATGCCAGGGTAGTCCCAAAGGGGGTCTCCGGGTTGTATGGGGACTCAACACCCAGCTTTTTAAATATGGCTTTCCACGCACCAACTGTACAACTCACCGGGTTGAACTTGCATGTGTCTTTATAGCATGTGTCAAATACCACAGACTTTATATTAGGATGGTGTGTGGTGAGCGTTTCTATCTCTGCGTGTGGGGGACCAGTAGGTTCATCATACCAGTACCTCGAGAATTGGGCTTGGGCCGTGTAATAATATAACTCGAAATCAGGCACAGCTATGCCTCCCGAGGAATATGGCTCAATCAGTTTTTTCCCACCCTATTCTAGGGGTTTTTCCATTGCAAAGAAAAGTTGTCGCCATTGACCTAAGCCTATTGAAAAAGAGCTGGCCTGGCCATATGGGGATATTAACAAAAAGATATAGCAGCTTGGGTAAAACTATAATTTTAAGGCCCGCTACCCTTCCATGCAGTGATATCGGGAGGTGGTCCCATAGTAGTAATTTAGTGCTCAGGGCTTGGAGTGTGTTTTCGTGGTTGAATGTGTAAAGCGTGCGTTTATTTCCTGAAACCACAATTCCCAGGTATCGAATGCACCCTGCAGACTTTATTTATGGAGTATCCCGAGTGGGCAGTAAATTCTTGAATCTCAGCCATCAGGGGAGCGATATTGTTTTCAGGCTCACGAACATACAGAAGGGTGTCATCCGCATATAAAGAGATCAGCTGGGAGGCCACCTTTAAATTGATACCACTATCCGAATGTCTGAGCCTGATCACAATCGCCATAGGTTCTATTGTCAGCGCGAACAATATGGGTGAGAACGGGCAACCCTGCCTGGTGCCTCTCCCCAGCAGGAACAGATCAGAAATAGTTCGATTGGTCAGCACTCGTGCCCCAGGTTTCCGTGTATAGCAGTTTCACGTATGCAATGAAATGGGGACCGATACCAAACGCCTCCAGCACCGCCAACAAATAGGCCCATGAGACCGAATCAAAGGCCTTTTCGGCGTCCAAGGATATGGCCACTGCTTTCCTCTCTGGATCTATCTAAGCCATGATCCCAAAGAGTCTGCGGAGGTTGAGGGCTGTGGACCTGTTTAGGATAAACCCGTTCTGATCAGTGTTAACCAGGTTCGGGACTTCGGGCAGAAGCCTGTTGGCCAACACCTTGGCAAATATCTTGGCGTCTGTGTTTATTAAGGAGAGCGGCCTGTAGGAGGAAATGTCCTGTGGTGGACGCCGAGATTTAGGGAGCACAGTTATGATGGCCTCTCTCATTTTAGGGGGCAAGGTGTTGCTCCGTAGTGATTCCTCCCACACCTGCAACAGTACAGGGACAAGTTCTTCGTGGAATTCCTTGTAGAATTCTGCCCCTATTCCATCTGATCCTGGGGCTTTATTGGATGCCAAGTCTTTAATCGCCTCAGCGATTTCCTCAGCTGTAACCGGGTGGTCCATGGCCAGTCGGGCCTCCTCGGTGAGTGTAGGCAACCTCAATGATTCCAGGTGAGTCTTAATTTCAGTGGGTGTTTTGGTATCCTTGTTACTATATAATTGCTGATAGAATCTAGCAAACTCAATATTAATTTCCTGTTCCCCCAAAAGGACCTCCCCCTGTGGAGTCTGTATGCTAGTGAGCCTATCCTGCTTCAAGAGGTTAGACAGCGTCCTGCCAGCTTTGTTGCCCTCACCATATCTACGGGCACGAATCGGGGCAGCTATGTATTGTACCTCCCTAAGGGCCAGTCTGCCATATTTTGCAAATGTCTGTATCTCGGCCAATGTCGCCTTGTCTTGTGTCAGAGTGTAAGCCCCTTCCAATTCCCCAAGTTTGAGTTCAGTTTGGTTTAGTTCGGCTCGGACCCCTTTAAGGAGTCCCACTGATTTGGACAACAGGGTTCCCCTCAGCACACTTTCAAGGATTCCCATACCGTGGAGTATCTGTCAACCAAGCCTATATTTCTGTCTAGGAACTCTGCAATCTCAATGTGCAATCCTTCCACTACCCCGGCATCACAGAGCAACCCTCCGGGCATTCCCCTTCTTTTGACAGGTCTGGGGGAGTCACGAAAGTCGATCTTAATCACAATCGGGTATGATCAGACAGCGTGCAGGGCAATATCTCACACGTCTGAACCGCAGTAAGTGCAGTATGGGAGACAAACCAGTAGTCCATTCTAGACTGCGAATCGTGCACGGACGAGTAGTATGTATATCCTCTACTGTCCGGGTGGAGAACACGCCGTGCATCTTCAAGGGAGAGTTGAGATAGGATATTGTGCAAGGTAAGAACAGTTTTGCTGGATGGCCTTACAATCGTACTGGACCTGTCTAACCTGGGTTTGAGAGCAACATTGAAATCCTCCCCACCCCCCAAAATTATGGTGAACACATCAATGGAAGTGACTATCTGATGTACATCGGTATAAAAGGCTGGGTCGTCTATGTTAGGACCATACGTGTTAACCAGTAACACTTGTCGACCAGTGATCACACCCCACACAATGAGATACCTGCCAAGGGGATCGATTTTTTTTTGGCCTTCCAGTGTGAATCCCACACCCGCGTGTATTAAGGTGACGACCCCTCTGGACTGGGATGAGTAATTCGTGCAGAACCTTGTTTTACCCCAACCCGGCATTATACATCCATTAGTATTATCCATGGCATGCGTTTCTTGTAACATGACAATCTGGGCACCATGTCTGGTGATGTAGTTCGCCACCTTCCTGATTTTAGATCGATTGTTTAGGCCCCTAACATTCCATGACAGTAGCTTCATTTTCAGACCGCAACCAACATTTAAAGAGAAGTGATCCGATAATGTCATACATTGTGGCAATGCACCTCATGTGTAACATGCACTGCGCCAGCACCTCAGAGATCACTTGATTAACCGTTAACCAACAACCTGGTTCTCCCCTTCCCTTACCTAGACTGGGTTTCGTAACATGAAACCCACTGCCCGCTTCAAACTGCAGGGCTGCATAGCGACAACAATTTACTGGATTCCCCTCAACCAACCCCCCTCCCTCACAGTTTCCCCCAACTTGACGATGTTCTCACAGCAACTTGTGGAGCATTCCAGGGTTGGTCATGTTGCCTCATATGGCCACCAACTCTGTCGCCCCCAACGCCCCACCTGTTGATAAGATTGTGAGGCTGTTCATAGTACTAAATAAACACAGGCTCGGACAGATTCATGCAACCTTACACCTCAATCAGCTGAACGGGTCTGTCTTCTCTGGGAGGCAGGGGTATAGAGGATTCTATGTAAGCCAGGGCTTCGGCTGGGTTTTCAAAAAAGTGAGCTCTCCCAGCGTGTTGAATCCTCATTTTTGATGGGAATATTAGGGCATACGTGACTTGGTGTGCTTTCAAGAGTTTCTTGACAGGTTCGTAGGATCGTCTGCTCGCTTGAACCGCAACTGAGAAGTCTGGATAGATACGTATACGATTTTCTTCAAATTGAAGCGTGCCGGCCTCCCTAGCTAGTCGAAGAATCGTGTCTGTCTCTATAGTTCAGGAGACGGGCAATTATCGTACGCGGAGGTGCCCCAGGCTTGGGGGGCTGGCGCTAGTGTGCGATGAGCCCTTTTAATCAGGAAATGTTCTGAAAAAGCATCAGGACCAAATAGAGATTTGAACAGTTGCTCCAGTTTCTTCTCCATTTGGTTCCTCCCAAAGGATTCTGATACGCCAACCACACATACGTTGTTCCTTCTTGATCGGGATTCGAGGTCCTCGCACTTGTTTTGCAATTTACTGACCGTGTCCTTGATCTGGGATATATCTAGGCTATGGCGAGCAATAGTGTCCTCATTGACGGATATTCTATTCTCAGTTTCTGTAACTCTAGTGCTTTCCTTGTCGATCCTGGCCCTCATGGAGCCTATGGATGCCACTATTTCGTCCAGTTTCACATTTACTGCCAGGAACCTGTTCTGAACCAACATCATTAGTTTGTCATCACGTTCCCCCAAATCATGTTCTCCAGACCCAGCGGGTTCTGGGTGACTGTCCATCGTGGTATTCTGGCTCTGGGTGTTCGTGTAAGTGTCCATTGGGCCCTTCTTTCTGCTTCCAGGGGTCTTGGATGACTTGCCCGACTTGTGCGGTTCCCCCATCTTGGCGAGGAGCAGTGTCTGTCGATCTCCAAGAGCATTGGTATGAAGGCAATCCCCCCCCAGAGCTCAGCTCGCACAGGCAAGAGTGGAGGTTTAAGTGTCTCCGTGCTTCGCCTCACTTAGGAGTGCACCAGTGCTCGTGAGCTCAGACGGACCGCGCTCTGCCACGTATACAGTTTGTTACAGTATTATTTCCCAGTCGCGCTTGTAGCCTGGTTCGTGCAGCACACGTGTCTTACCGGCACGTATTCCGGGTTCCAGGAGTAGAAGGCCCGGGGGTCGCCCCCCACGTCTCTCCGGTCAATCCAGAGATGGAGACTCGCAATGCCAGGCCCACAACCGCAGCTCAAACCTGCCCGCTCCCGCTACCTCAGAGAGCATGTGACCGGATCAGGCCTTCTCCTCGAACCCGCTCCATCATCGCCCCAAGGAAGAAGTATTCTGCGCTGCTCAATTTTTATCTTCCACTGCCCACAGCAGCTCGCAGCACGGCACCACAAGCCCGAACAGGAGGGATCCACTGCTCCTCGCCGCCTCCACTGGTCTCAGCCAGGCCCCGATCGGGCGCGAGGTCGTCGCGTGAGGCTCCTCCCACCTGCGGCCCTCAGCACCTCCACAGCCCCGGCACCCGGGTGAATACGCGTGGTTCCAGCCGCCGGATCACCACAGCGCTAGACGGCGGTCAAACTTCACACGGCCGTAACTTGAAGGATTTAAGCCGTTTTTTCCCAGGATTTTCAGACGGCGTGCCCGGCCATATAGTATGTTGGTGGAGCCGTCTCGCGGCTCTTAAAACAGCCTCCAAATGGATGTATTTGATACGGATCTTGCGGTGGAGCGGGAGCTCTGGAATCAGGCGGCCATCTTGATCGTGCGCAACAGCACCCTGTTGATTGTTATTCCTAATACCTGTGTGCCCTCATTCCATCTCTTCATATTTCATATTGGGGGGAGTGAGGGAAAGAGTGATTACATTGTCTTTGGTTAAATTCATATCAAGTTTATTTCTGTGTTGCATTCTTTCATATCACTGCATTTCCTTGAACCACACAAAGTATTCTCTGCTAGATTATTCTTCCTATTCCTAATTGATTAAAGAGATTGTTGATATTGTAATATTACCCATTGCTGATCATTGTTCATATTCATAAGTGTGACATTCAGATATTATCCATATTTATAAAAGTGTGATATCGATATTGTTCAATTCTTCAAATAAATCTTTTAATTTGCAAAACAAACCTATTTCTTGGTTCAGTGAGACCGGGGGAATTCAAAGAGAGGGACGTTATATAAGGTTACATCATCCAGAATTAAACAAACTTTTTACATAAAAATGTATAAATAAGGGTTTCCAACGGGCATCCCATACTAGGCATTGACTTGGAGTGCTGGATTGAAATCACTTACAGTATAGACAAACAATGTCAGGCTATAAGTATATTAAAATAAATTAAACCTATGACAAACCAGTCCAAGTCAGTCTAGTCAAAATAAAAAGGTCTATACTAAAATAAACCTAGCCTTCTCAAATGACAAATGTGTTAAGGGAATACAAAGAAAAAAGTGTCTTAAAAGAAATGTCTGAATGCTTTAGGTAACAACTCCCTTCCCCATGTTCAGCAGCACAGGGTCTCAAGAGTTTTTTTAAAAGGATAGGTGGATGGCACAGAGTCTTGCACACTTTGGCTTACTGGTACAATTCAAAAGTTCAGGCTTAGGCTTCAAGCTTTTGTCAGTTAAATCCGTTCCTTAGGCTTCATCTGCCTTCTCAAAAATACAGTTATACTCTTGACTTTTTTACTACGCCGCAATTCAACACCGGCTTCCCTCCGCCGGTTTCGAGCCTGTCTCTCTCTCTCTCTTTGTGAGGGTTCCCTTCCCCACTTTTTGTGTTTATACATTTTTACTGTCGAAGACTTTCAAAACTGCAAGGAATTTACGTAGACCTCTCTGCATGACCACTGACCTCTGTTTAAACAATTCAATAATCTTCCTCATTTCGCAATGCTTCTTGGTACTTGTGGTTTCCTACTCTCTTTAATTTGCCTTCTTGGCCTCTTTCAAAGTTCATATACTTTGGCCTCCCAGCATATTCAGAGTTCACATACGTTGCTTTTCACGTAATCAACTTTCACTCGTGATTGCGGTTACTGTCTTGCCTTCGGTTCCTGTTTAATACACTTCGACTCAGAACATTTCACAGAGACTTTCGAAGGTGTGAATCCACCTCGCAGGACCACTCTGTTACTTTGTATACTTTCTTCCACATTCAGCAATTGTCCTTTACATTACGCATTTTATCGGCACATGCACAACCTTCAACTGTTGGTTACCGTATCTTTTCCTTTTAACACAAACCAGACTTATGTTGCCTTCGATAACTCACTGGTCGTGTTAATTGGGCTTCTCTCTTCACCGCCTTTCATGTAGCAGTCAAGGTGATTACCAATGCCTCCTCTACTCCTCCCCAACCCCGTTGCTCACTCGGCCGGGTAGTGTGCCTCTTTGCGGCATCTTGAAGGTTTCTCCTTGCCGCTCACTCGGTTTCATTCTTGGAACGCTTAAGGCTTCCCGAAAATGTGGAATTCTCCCCTGGCTCTCTCATTCTTCGCAACTGCCGATCAGCCCATTGGCCTTCCAACTTCGATTGCCTGGTTCACATCAGCCCCGAAGAAGAGCGGCTCCTTCTTGTACCCAGCCTCGCTCAACGTATGCCTGTGTGCACCACCTTTTATCCTGACAGGGAGTGTTAACAAGTGGCAGGTGTGTATAGTTAGGATTACTTGCCTGACTCTGCCTGGCCTCATTAAAGGGATAGAGCTTCCTGGCCTCATTCCTCATCTTCCTCGGCTCAGTAGTGTTGGCAATGTGAAGTGGGGAGGAATTATGGGAGCTCTAGTTTCCCATAAAATAAGCAGGGATAGTGGTTAGATGGGCTGTGGAAAAAGGAGGATACCATGTCTCACCATCAGGTGCTTCTCCCTCACTCCCTGAGCAGCCCCTACCAAGGTGATCGTCCCTCGCTTGTCCACACCCAGGGTTGGGATCCAAACGTGATGGCATTTCCCTGGCCACCTAAGTACGGGATGCCCAGGGACTAGGTTGTGAAACACCCTCGTCCCTGGCCACCTAAGTACGGGATGCCCAGGGACTAGGTTGTGAAACACCCTCAGGTTTTTCACATAAGTAACAACATGATAACTAAGCCAAGAAAGAGGGATAACAATGAAGATCACGAAGACTGATATGCCCACACAGCAGTCTTGTCTTTGGAAACTATTCAATCACTCTGGGAAGTTTAAAACAAGTGGACCTGACAGCAAGCAGAGAGTTGCAGATGCTGAGCCGCACGGCGACCTACACGGGCACCAACCAGTACGCTGAGGGAGAGAACACTGTGGGAAACAGTGTTGAGGCTGACCCAGATGGCACAAGAGGAAATCAGAGTGCAGACGGTACGCTGCCCGATAGCACAAGGCAGCAGGAATTGTATACAGACACACAAAGGGTGCAGCAGCCAACGGGATGCACGCAGAGCCAGCAATGCAAAGGGAACCGAAGCAGAGAAGCGCAAAGGACATTAAAAGCACCCGGTAAATCCAGAGAAAATTGAAGGGTTACCGGGTTGCCTGATAGTGTACGCTGCTTCATAGACGTAACCCTCGAGCAAAGTGAAATCTGTGAAGAAGCCAACGTACCTGTAAGCTATGTCACGAAGGGGTTGTTGAACATGCACTTTAAAAGAGAAAACAAAGTAATTGTTTCAGAATGCCAAGTAAAACTGAACACACTGGGGAAAGGGGCAGAGGCCCATTGTATGAAAGAGATGCCTTAGTGAAACTGACATTGTTAAACAAGGAACAATAAACCAACAGTGGGCAAATACCATTTCATGGATAAAAGGAAAATTCATAATGTGAAAGTCATGGTAGGAGAGTACACCAAGTAAAGATAAGTGTTTAAAAACAAAAAGTCCTGGCAGGAGGTTTCTCAAGGAAGACCCATGCCCTTGAAATTGTGAAGTGCTATAAGAGTGAAGACGGTAAAAAGAAAACTCCAAGGAAGTCACATGTCTGTAGGATTCTAAATTATTATTAAACCTGGGGAAAGGAACTATTTCTCAGATAACTCTAAATGCGCCAAGAGGAGGGAGCTATCCTCTTGGGGTTCTAAAGAACTTGGTTATTCTTTTCTTTGAACTTTTTGTTGTGATGTCTTAAGGGAAGCGCTGAAAGCTCCCTGCTCTCCCTATGTGATGATGTCTTAACTCTGTGTGATGTCATGGAATGTTCTGGTTGCATCTTACAGATAATGTTCTAAGTGGGACAGTTGGAGGAAAGTGCTGAAGGAGAGGAGCCTCTGATCGTTGGGGGTCTTCTTCCCTTATATGTAACCTAAATAAATACTGTTACATGTCTTACCTGACTGCGCCAGCCTCTTCATAACAATGGCGACGAGGATGGGATGAGTGAGGACCCGCAGACAGGTCAAAGGAGACCCCCAGCATCTGCCAACGTCGAGTCGCGGCCCGCAGCAGGCGATCGCATCGCCCCGACGTCTGATCCTCCCGTGCTTCCTCTGAGCAGCCTGGAGGACGGAGTTTGGAAGTGCTCCGCGAGATAGAAGCTGCTGCGGGGAGAAGTGTCGGCGCTGCCAGAGAAGTAATCGACTGGCAGTGGGCTGCTCCGCCTCCTCTTTGCGTTGAGCGGCCCGCCACACACAACGACGGATGCTGAGGCCCCATTCCGGCATCCCTGAAGAAACGACCGAAGCTGCCGAGGGAGAAGGTCAAGGAGGACTGCACCGCTTCCTAGCAGCGCGCCGAGCAGCTGTCGAGTGATCACGGCCTCAGGGAAGGTCGCTCCGCTTTCGAAGCGTCGAGTGACCACCGTGTCCCTGCAACGTTTGTGCAAGTAAGTGCCTTCAACTCCGTTTAGTGCTCCTGCTGATTCCGGCCCACACTCACACTAGCCAGTGTAGGGAAGACGCCAGACTTTGCTACCGTATGTCCCTAGCGGATGTCAAGGAGAAAAAAAAGGATCTCTTACTGCATTGAGTTCCAAAGGTGAAATGTCACGGCGGATACACGCCTTGTTGAACTGGTGCAACAATTCTTGTAAGGATCGAGCTAGGAGGAGTACATTTTCGTACAGAAGCATGGCAGCGTTACCTGGCATATCGGGCCCGCCCATTTTCATGGCCACTCCAGGTGCGGCGAAGATTGCTTGGCCCCAGTGGCGAAAAGGTTTTATGCACTATATGAGGGCAGCTGGCGGAACAGCATATTCTAGTGAAAGAAAAGTGGCATTGTTATTACACTTCCTAGGTTATGAGGGACAGAGGATTTTCGAGACACTCCCTCAGTTGGTAGGTGATGGAAGCGGAGATGACCTGAATGAATTTGAATCGGCACTGCTCAAATTAGATAAGCATTTCAACCCCAAAAGAAGTACAATCTTGGAGCGGTATAACTTCCGCATGCGGATTCAGGCTCACGGGGAATCCGTCGAAGAATATGTCACCGCTCTCCGTCACCTTGCACTGACGTGCAAATTTCAAGAAAGTTTCGATGAGCATATCCGCGATCAATTCATGACGCATTGCCACTCGAACAAGATACGTGAGGAACTGTGGCTGAAGGACGAGCCAAATCTGGATGAGGTGTTGGACTTGGCCAAGCGGGTGGAGCACTCACTGGCATGTGTTGCCAAGCTCTCCAAGACTGAAGGAAGTGAGTCAAAGGAAAACAGGCAGGAGGTGCTGAGTGTGGGTGAAGGAAAGAACAAAAGGAAAGGAAGAAACAAGCAGAAGGAGAGGAACAACGCAGAAGAGAAGAGAAACCAAGTGTCGGCTCAGAGAAGCGAAAAGAGAGAGGAAAAAAGGGGCGAGAGATTGTGTTATCGATGTGCCAGTGCGACGCATTTTGCATCCTCTGTAGTGTGCCCAGGGCGAAGGGCGGTATGCAATAAATGCAAGAGGAGAGGACATATTTCCACGTGTTGCAAGAACTATCAATTTGGCCAGACGGGGCAAAGGAAGATCCTGTTTGTGGAGGATGAAGATGATGGGGAATCGTCAGAAGAAGACACTGCGTTGGCATTGACAAATGTTATTGTGAAAACAGTTAATGTTGTAGCCAGTGGTAGAAACACGGATGATTGTGAGCGGCCCTATGCCGTGGTGGCAGTGAATGGGTGTGAGGTGTCAATGATGGCAGATTCAGGATCAAAAGTTACGTTAGTATCCAGGAGTGTTTTTGAAGACGAGTTGAAGGGGAAGGTGTCAGCGTTGTCTGAACCTGACATAAATCCGGGAGGCTACAACCAAGATAAGATTGATTTACTAGGATATGTGTGGAGTAGATTTGAATTTAAAGGTCGCAGTTGTGATGGGAAAGTCTATGTGACAAAAAAAGGACAATCCTTATTGGGATGGAGAGAGCAGAAGAATTTAGGAATCAGACTAGATCCCAACCACCCCGAGCAAGTTTTGCAAGTGTCAGAGGCATCCACGATGTCCTGAAAATACGCGAGGGAGTTTGGTAAAGTACTTGATGAAACCTTGGGAAGAATAAAGGGTTTTCAGCATCAAATATTGCTAAAAAGCGGGAGTGTTCCCACCGTAGCCAAACTCAGACCGGTGCCATTTGCTTTGCGGGATAGTATTAAACAAGAATTGCAAAAATTATTAAAGACAGGAGTGATTGAGAGAGCTGGGGGTGTTGAGTGGGTTTCCCCAGTCGTAGTAGTGAAGAAAAACTCAGGGGACATAAGATTGTGTGTGGATATGCGTGAGTTGAATAAGTGCGTGTTAGTGGACAGGCACCCGCTACCCAACACGGGTGAGTTGCTGACCATGGTCGGTGGGGGGGGAAGTACTTCTCCAAATTAGATATGACGTCGGCCTATCATCAGGTGGAGTTAGAGGAGACATGCAGAAAGGTCACAGCGTTTGTGATGCATGAGGGAGTGTTCCAGTTTAGGAGGATGCCCTTTGGGTTGGCATCTGCCTCCTCTGTATTTCAGAAAATAATGGATCGCCTTCTGAGAGGAGTGAAGGGGGTATTCTGTTTTCAAGATGATGTATTGGTGAGTGGAGAGACTTTGGAGGAGCATGATGGGAGTCTGTACCAAGTGTTAAAGATATTTAAGGATAGGGGTATCACGCTGGGAGAAGAGAAGTGCAAGTTTGCCGTGACGAATGTGGACTATTTGGGACATGAAGTATCGGGGGACGGGATTAGACCCAAAGAGGAGATGGTAGATGCCATAAGGAGAGTGGAGAGACCTTGTAATAAGAGTGAATTGAGGTCTTTTCTCGGAATGACGGAATTTTATCAAAAATTTGTGGTAAATTACGCTGACAAAGTGCAAGAGATGACAAAAGTTCTGAGGAAAGGTGTTGATTTTGAGTGGAATAGTCAATGTGACTTGGAATTTAAAAGAATAAAGGAAGATATAAAGTTAGCTCGTCCTTTAGGATGTTTTGACACAAGAAGACTGTCTATCATTACAGTAGATGCCAGTGAGTATGGACTCGGGGCGGTATTATCTCAGAAGCAGGGTGATGGGTCTGAAGAGGTGATAGCACATGCATCGAGAGGTCTCAAGGGAGCAGAGATGAGATATTCGGTTATTGAAAAGGAGGCATTGGCATGCTTCTGGGCTGTAGAACGATTCAGGAATTTTGTGTGGGGAGTAGAATTTGTAATCCGCACAGATCACAAACCTCTAAAGGCCATATTCGAAAGCAAGGGCCTAGATAAAGTTTCCCGCAGAGTGGCAGGTTGGGTCACCAGGATGCAGACACATTGTTTTAGAATGGAGGTCATTCCAGGAAAGGATAACATATTCGCGGATAATTTGTCGAGGGTGAGAGTTGCAGATTCTGGTGTTGTGGACTGTGAAGAAATGGATTTAGTATTTATCAATACCGACGGTATTGTGTCCAAACAGGAGTGGCTGGATGAGGTGAGGAAGGATGAGACCCTGAGCAAGGTAATTCCTTATGTGGTGTCTACGGCATGGCCGATTAAAGCGAACCTGGCAGAGGGGGTGAAGTCATTTTGGGAAGTGAAGGACGAGTTGTCTGTCATGGATGGGATTTTATTCAGGTGGGGAAGAGCGGTAGTCCCGATAGGGTTGAGGAAAAAGGTGATAGTTAGCGCATTGTGGTCACATAGGTGTTACAAAAACCAAAGGTGTGTTGAGACAGGAATATTGGTGGCCTGGTTTTGATAGAGATTGAAAATTACTTAGCTAATTGTCAATTTTGCATCAAGAGTGGAAAGGGAGTTGTGGCCAAGAAGCAACCGTTAGTGGATGTGGGCCTCCCGTCAAGGATATGGAGTGAGATAGCTATGGATATTCTAGGTCCGGTGGAGTTAGGTTACGGTCGAGGAAAATTTATTGTTCTGGTCGTAGACCTGTTTTCTAGATGGGTGCATTTTAAAATTGTGAGAAATATCACTGGAGAGAGTATGATAAAGACATTGCAGGAGATTTTTGCCAATGAAGGCCTACCGGAAAGTATATTGACGGACAATGGTCCCCAGTTCATAAGTGGTAAATTTACCAGTTATCTAAGGAAGTGTGGAGTTGACCACAAGAGAACTTCATTGTACCATCCTGAATCCAACGGGGTAGTTGAGAGAATGAATAGGTGTGTGATGGAGAGTATTCGGATGGGTGAGGAGTGTGGTCAGGATAAGATAGCCATGATACAGAGTAGAATATGGGCTTTGAGGATGGCACCGCATGCGACAACAGGTCTGTGCCCGTTCGAGCTTATGAGGGGCAGGAAGCCTTATTCCGTGGCATGTCGCCATGGCTGGGTAGGAGTAGAGAAACGGATCTGGTCGTTGACGAAGTAAGAAAGTCACTGGTGAAGAAGAAATCCGAATGGGTCATGCGCGAAAATCGCAAGAGAGGGAAGAAAGAATTGCACGTGGAGTGTGGAGATTGGGTCAGGATAAGGAAGGGAGTTGTCAAGAGGAAAGGAGAATCTCTGTATTCGGATCCTGTCAGGGTCGTGGCAGTCATGAAAGGGGCTGTACGTGTGACGGGAGGGCAAGTGTGGAATAAGGATAGAATTGCCACTGTGAGGCGAGCCCATGTATAGATGAGTGGAACGCCATGGGACTGTTTGCTGCTGTGTTGTTGTTGGTTTGTGTGTTTCGTTTGTTGGGGAATGGGTGCGAGTGATTTTCAAGTTGAATTAAAGGTTTAAGCTCATGGGATAAGTTAAAAAAAAAAAAGGGGAGATGTGTTGTGATGTCTTAAGGGAAGCGCTGAAAGCTCCCTGGTCTCCCTATGTGATGATGTCTTAACTCTGTGTGATGTCATGGAATGTTCTGGTTGCATCTTACAGATAATGTTCTAAGTGGGTCAGTTGGAGGAAAGTGCTGAAGGAGAGGAGCCTCTGATCGTTGGGGGTCTTCTTCCCTTATATGTAACCTAAATAAATACTGTTACATGTCTTACCTGACTGCGCCAGCCTCTTCATAACACTTTTCATATTGGTAAAGGGAGCCATTCCCTGAAACTGTGAACAATATCCACTTGGAACTTTTTTTGTTGGATTTACATCTTTGTGTTGAAGTTGAACATTTGTGCACCTTGAGGTCCAGACACTATACTTTGCACTTCACAGTTCGGTTTTAGAGTGTGAGGGCTAGAATAGGATTTCAGATACTGGACATATTTTTACTTTGGACATCTTGCCAAAGGACAGACCCCTTTGTTTTTGCTTGAGGTAGGGCAATACCTCCTAGATTAGGAATAGTAAGGCATTTTCCAACCCCTTATTATTTTGAATAAAAGGATATAATCAAAACGTTGAGTCCTCTTTGTGTCCGCGTCCCATTCCCGGTTCCTCGGTAACCTGCCTTGGAATATGTCATCTGGAGAGTTCCTGTGCTTTTTGTGCTGGCTAGGCACCAATGTCTGTCGAAAGGCAGGGATCGGCTTTGTATCGGTATCAAGCTGTCAGAGATGGGTAATGTGTGCCATCCAATGCAAGGGTGAAAGTCCCCAACCCCATTCAGGGACCTTCAGCATCTCATTTTAGGGAGCCGCATCCCAGACTCCCATCTGAGTCAGTACCGCTTAGAGGGAAAGCTCACAATTCTTGAACTGGAGGTCCTGTGAACAAAATGTTGACCACAGACAAGGTGACAGCGCTACTGCAGAAGGTCACCCGCAACTCGGCAGCACCCTTAACAGGTACAGTGCATCTGGAAGTTGATCAGGTATCGTAATCTCCAAACCAGTCTGCCCTATAATTTCATGATTGCCTCAAGGGTTGAGCCATTCTCCTTTCATGGTCTGGTACCAAACTATGTTTATTATTTGTAATGCGCACCTAACCCAGGGGTAGCAGGGCGCAGAGGCAGCAAGAGGATTGTAAAGTTTAGTTACAGAGGCGCAATAGGTGGAATCCAGCTAGGGTTACATTGCTGGAAGCATCTATACAGTGAGAACAAGTACATCAAATTATAGATACAGGGATATACAGAATTTACAAGTTATATAAAATAAATTGAAACATAGGAGATCAGTGGCTATACATAGTTGCATACAATTTGCAGGAAAATATAGCACAGAAGAGAGGGACGTTGGGTATTATGTTCCTTGAGCCAGTGGATAGTGTTCGATCTGAATTGTAAGTAAGGACAGTCTTCCCTACTGGCAGGTGGTAGGGAATTCCAGAATTGAGCTGCTTTAACCGGAAAGCTGTTCCCCTCCAGACAGTGCGTTTGAATCTTGTCACTGAGGAGGTTGGAATTAACCCTTCTGGAGGGGCGGCAGGAGGCTGGTCTGGTGAATCTCGTGATCAGGTAATGAGGGGCAGCTTGGTGTAAGCATTTGTGGGTCAGGGAGACGGATTTAAGGAAGATTTTGTCTTTCGTTGAAAGCCAATTAACAGATCTTCTGGTCTCTGAGATATGGGCTTTCTTCTGGAGGCTTAGAGCAGCTCTTAGAGCATTGTTTTGTAGGATTTGAATTTTGTTGGTGATGTATTTTACTGCCGAAGTATAGAGCATTACAATAGTCCAATTTAGATAGGATCAAAGGTCTGGCTAGAGTGGTACAGTTGGTGGATGACAAGAATGGTTTGGCTGCTCTAAGAAGTTTACATGTATAGGATGTAACGGATGCTAAAGCGTTAACTTGTTTATTGAAGGTGAGTGTGGAGTCTAGGTAGAAGCCTAGGGTTTTGACCTCCTTGGCTACGGTGATCTTATTGTTGTCAGTAATAAAAGAAGAGTAGTTTTGGCCTAGTTTGTTGAGGTTAGGTGTGGTGCCTAGAATGAGGAGTTCTGTTTTGTCATCATTTAGGCATAGACCGTGTGAGGCCATCCATGCCTGGATGATGAGGTACACTCTATTTACAATCATAATCCCTTCAACGGGATGAGGATCCGAGTATCATCAGCATAATTGGTATAGGTTATACCCAGACCATCTAGATCATCGAAAAGGGGCTTTGTAAAAATGTTGTACAGGGTGGGGGAGACACACGAGCCCTGAGGCACGCCACAGGTGATCGGCGAAGGGCCTGCGGCTGCTAGTGGGGAAAAGACTTGCATAGTACGGTTGTTGAGAAAGGATTGGATCCAGTCGGTAGCCTCCTGTGAGAAATGGGCTGCCGATTGTAGGTGATTGCAGAGAATCACATGGTCAACCAGGTCGAATGCAGCCGAGGGATCTAGAAGTAGCAGTAGAGCAGTCTTGCCCTCGTGTGTCAGCTCGTCTGTGTCTTGAGATTTATGAGAGCTGTCTCAGTTCCATGCTGGGGTCTGAAGCCCGACTGACGGACTCCTAGAAGGTGGTGGAATTCCAGGTAGTGTTGGATTTGTTGTTAAGCTACTTTATCAAGGATTTTGAGTAGGAAGGGCACTGTGGTGATGGGGCGCTAATTAGTTGGAATGGAGGTGTCTAGGTTAGGTTTTTTAAGGAGTGGGAGCACCCACGATTGTTTCAGATTGTTAGGTATGGTACCTGAAGTGAACGATGCATTTATTAGTTTGGTGATAAACGGTGCAAGTTCACGAGCTGCGTCTTTTATCAATTGTGCAGGGCATGGGTCCCCATGGCAATTCGATGGTTTGAGAGTGACAATGACATTTTCAACCTCTTTGCTGGAAACTTTACTGAAGTTGAAGTGGGGAATTGGCACAGATGGCGGCATCTGGGTAGATTGTGACGTTAAGGAGTTAGTGATGCTAGGCTTGGTGGTGGAAAGAAGGGAGTCTTTTTTTAATGCTGATCTTAGTTTGCAAGGAAGTAATTTTATTCGCTAGGGCGTTTTGTATACCCATGCACCAATTTTTGTCCTTGAGGCAGGAGTCAGGTGTCAGTACAGGGGATTCTACCTCTTTCAGAATTACAAATAACTCTTTGGTGTTAGATTTGGCTTGAGAGATTGGCTTCAATGTTTAGAGGAGTTGCGTGGCTACTGTTTTCTTAAGCATCTTACCTAGGATGGGGTCCTTCTTTTGCAGATTCTCTGGCTTGGATTTCCCTGATGCAGTCACTGAGGCTTTGGGTCTGCAATTGGAAAAGGTGGGGTACCTGATTCCTTTGAAAAATGATGAGGAAAAGTGCCTTCACCATCCCTGTTTTGCCAAATGTATGCAAGAGGGGATCTAAGGTCTTCAAAATGCCTCAACTTTGCCTTCTTCACTAGGACTGGGGGAAATAAAATACAAGTATATAGAGGATCATCCTCTGTCTGCAGATGCTTATGTTACCAGACTTTGATGGCAGCTGTTAGATGAAGCTAGTCCAATCCTATAACAGTTACATAATCACCTCTAGACAATGACGCTACTAAACTACAAAGTTTAGGTCATAAAGCTTCCTTGACGTCTTTTGTATAATTAGGCTGTCAAGACTTGAAAGAAGTTCTTGCAAACTGACGTCAACCCCCTGCTTCCTACTGAACTTCAACTTTCCCATGCAAGTGCCACACCCCTTCCTATCATCTGTAGTCTCAAGGGAAGGCTAGGGGAAGAGAGGCGTATAGAGCCTTATCAGTTACAGAGCCTCAAAGAGAGGAATGAGAAGTCCATGGGAGCAGCCTGTCAACAGGATGGTGGAGAGGAGAGTCAAAGCGCACAGGGAAATACAGACCGAAAGCTCTGGTCCAGAATGGGGAACGGAGGTGAAGGTGAAAATTTCAGTAGTCCAACGGAGCAAATCCAAAAGCACTCCACAAAGGTCTGGGACAGAACCTAGGAGTAAGCAAACAAAGAATGTTGAAAAGCAACTTCCTGACATGTTCCCAGTTATTTATGGTCTAATCCGCTCCCTTAACAGACTAGTCCTTTGTTTCTCCCTTTGGTCTAATCCTGTGGACCGTGGTTGCAGAAGTCCCGTCCCTGAAGTCGACGGATTAGTCTCTGCATCTAACTTTGTCCACTCTTACGAAGAACCGGCAGGTGATGCCACCCCCCCACAAAGGGCATCCACGAAGGGCCAGGAAGACCCCTGTCGGGCCTATCCGGTCCGAAAGGACCATCCACACCATGCAGCTGTGCGAAGGTATTTGCTTCCTCCTACTGTAGTGTACAAGGTAACCCCCTTCTTACTCGAATATACCCCCCACTTCACTGCTAATACACCTACAGCCTTTCTCCCGCCAGTAGTCAAGCCCATTGGTACTCCCAAAACCATGTCACTCCTGTCCACAATCCCATGCCGCCAAGGCAACAAACTGTACACCTGTTCGAGGTGCACTCAGAACCTCCCACATTAGCAGACGCACTTCGTGCCCCCGACCCACCTCCTCCATGGCTACCTCCTTAAGAAACACACACCTCAATGGTCGCATGTGATATTTACACCCTACGCCTTCCAACGACCAGAGCATCAGCAATAGCATAACCTCAGACTGGTACGAATACCCCTACAAGCTCAGTGCAACTACTTGCTACCAGGCTGCCATGCACACAATTCATCCCACACACCTTCCCTCTCAAAGCACCACAGGCAAAAAAGCACCTCTCACCCAGTCTTCTAACCCAGCCAAGGGGTCAAGCAAAGAATACAAGGATCAGAAATAATAGGAGGTTTGTTTAGCCAGGATAATTTCTTTTTTGTACTGGGAGGCTAATTTGCTCAAATTTTTCTTGTTTTCTGAGGGATCTGACCTCCAGATTTTTTCACAGCGCCGTTTCTCCTGTCTGATCACCTTGAGAGGGGGAGAGAACCAAGTGTTCACATGTTTGCGAGGTTTGCTCTTTCTCATCTTCAGAGGTGCTATGTCGTCAAGAGATGATAGCATTACTTTATTATAAAGGTCTACCATGGTGAAAGGATCTGTATGGTTCGGAATGGCGTTCAGGGTGGGTGTGATTAAGGGGATAAGGTTTTCAGGCGTACTGTTTCTTTTGTTTCTAGTCTGGATAGCTGTAGCAGTGCTGATAGGTAACTGTGTCAAAGCCTCTAAAGAGAACGTGATTAAGTAGTGGTCAGTCCAAGGCTGTGGTATTATAGATAAGACCTGGATAGGGCAGTTGTGCACAGCTAGCCAGTTGAGAGTTCTGCCTTTAATGTGGGTAGGGTCTGAGATCTTCTGGGTGAAACCTAAATCCTCTAAAGTGGTGTTAATTAGAGTAGCATTGACATCTGTAGGGTCGCTGAGACCAAGGTTGAAGTCTCCGAAGAGGATGCTTTGGGAGGAGTTCTTGAGATTGTTGGATAGGATGTTTGTAAGGTCTTTTCAAAAGATCCTAATGGGCCAGGAGGGCGATAGATAAGGTGGAGAGATACAGACTGTGTATTGGAGAGGGTTAGCTTCACAATTAGGGATTCGAAAGATCCTGTGTTGAGGGGTGGAGAGATGTTCATGGTTAGATTAGTTTTGGCTATAATGGCAAGGCCACCACCTCGAGAAGTAGTGCGATCAAGTCTTAGTAAGGTATAGTCTTCTGGTAGGGCTAGCATAATTGCGGGGCCAGCTGCTGGGTGAAGCCAAGATTCAGTGATGGCTAGGAAATCTAAGTTTTCATTATGTAGTAAGTCGGCTATGTCTGTTGCGTGGGCAACCATAGAGCGGGCATTATGAGTGCGCCCTTAGTCACAGACTGTGCTGGTTTCAGGGGAGATAGCTGGATTTTATGAGTATCTATTGGGGCCAGGCTAGGCTCTCGGAAGAGTTTGCTGTTGAGTTGAAGGGGGTGCTGGGAATGGCTGGTAATGCAGGGCCTAATGGTAGCATTGCTTTGCACTGATTTAGAAGGGTCCTAGAGCCTTGGGAGTCTAGCGCGTAGTTTGAGGTTCCTCTGTAGGACAGTGCAAGGTAAAGAGATCATGTCGATCTGCTTGTGGAAGTTGGGCGTTGGCACGGAAGGGGGTGAGTTTCGTAGCATAATGGGGAATTGTAAGCAAATAGTGTGTGATAGTGATCTTAGCAGGACAGTGTAGAACAATGGGAGAAACATATTGTGTGTGGAGCTGATTAGGAGTTATGCCATGAGGCTACTGGCAGTAGGCATATGTAATAGCACAATCTCGCGATTCTGACACAGTAGGGTGCATGTGAACCTAGAGTTCACCATGCGGGCTAATCCGTTTCGCACAAGATAAGGTGGTTGATTACATTGAGAGCCAGTAGGTAGCCTTTCCAAATACATTGAAGCACCTAAATTTGAATTTGTAAGAGAGGCCAGAGAGGTAACAATTCAGAATACGCAAACAGTGAGACACCTAGAATGAGTTTTGCAAATTTTGACAAAGGGCAGCAATTCAAAATGCGCAATTAGTAAACGCCTAGAATCGATTTTGTAGGAGGGGCCAGAGAGGTTGAGTTATTGAGAGTATTGGTTGATCACAAGACCTCAGCCAAGAGTCTTAAGGACACCTAAATCCTCGGGCTTGGGGAAGCTAGAGAAGTCATCTAACCACTCGTACTGGGTGCAGTGTTGGAGGCTTCTTCAACCTGCGCTCATAGTTGAAACACAAAATGACACCACAGTCAGGCCAAGCCTTGTCCTTCCTCTACAGTCAAGGATTCTTATTCTCTTTTGGTACTGGAGAAGAATAAGAAGGGCTTGATTTTCCTCAGGCAAGAAAGTTGTTACCAGGCTGTTTTGGTCTTCCTTGCTATGTGCTGTTTGAACGTGAGGTGTTGGTCGATGTTGTACCCAAGGGACTTGGCACAGGTGGCCAGCTGGGTTGTGAATCCCTTGCAGTTTATAGTGGAGAGCCAGGTCCGGATGTCTGGGTATTTGGTGGTGTTGGTCAGCAATAGGAATTCAGTCTTGCAGGGGTTGAGCTTCAGGTAAGCACTGGACATCCAGGACATCAATGTGAGGCAGGCCTTGAGTCTGTGGATGCATTTGATTGAGGATATCTTGAGGTAGATCTGCGCGTCATCTGCGTACTGGTGGATATTGTGTGGAGCAAGGAGGGTTTTGAGCGGTTCCATACAAAGATTGAAGTTCACGGGGGGACAGGATGGATCCTTGTGGGAATCCACAGGTGATGGATAGAGTTGCTGATCTGGAAGAATCCATTTGTACGGACTGTTAGTGATTCGCAAGGTAGGATTTGAACCAGCTGAGGATGATCTCACGGATACCCATGCAGCAATGTAGATTGTCGGTGAGTGTCTGGTAGTCGGCTGAATCAAAAGCTGCTGAGGGGTCGAGGAGAACTAGAAGGCAAGGGTGGCCATCAAGGATTTTAAGGGCATCCTCGATCTCTTTGACGGTAGCTGTTTCTGTGCTGCATCTAGGTCTGAAGCCGGATTGGTAGGACTGAAGGAGGCTATTGGCTTCAATGTTTAGAGGAGTTGCATGGCTACTGTTTTCTTAAGCATCTTACCTAGGATGGGTTCCTTCTTTTGCAGATTCTCTGGCTTGGATTTCCCAGATGCACAGTCACTGAGGCTTTGGGTCTGCAATTGGAAAAGGTGGGGTACCTGATTCCTTTGAAAAATGATGAGGAAAAGTGCCTTCACCATCCCTGTTTTGCCAAATGTATGCGAGAGGGGATCTAAGGTCTTCAAAATGCCTCAACTTTGCCTTCTTCACTAAGACTGGGGGAAATAAAATACAAGTATATAGAGGATCATCCTCTGTCTGCAGATGCTTATGTTACCAGACTTTGATGGCAGCTGTTAGATGAAGCTAGTCCAATCCTATAACAGTTACATCATCACCTCTAGACAATGACGCTACTAAACTACAAAGTTTAGGTCATAAAGCTTCCTTGACGTCTTTTGTATAATTAGGCTGTCAAGACTTGAAAGAAGTTCTTGCAAACTGACGTCAACCCCCTGCTTCCTACTGAACTTCAACTTTCCCATGCAAGTGCCACACCCCTTCCTATCATCTGTAGTCTCAAGGGAAGGCTAGGGGAAGAGAGGGGTATAGATAGAGCCTTATCAGTTACAGAGCCTCAAAGGGAGGAATGAGAAGTCCATGGGAGCAGCCTGTCAACAGGATGGTGGAGAGGAGAGTCAAAGCGCACAGGGAAATACAGACCGAAAGCTCTGGTCCAGAATGGGGAACGGAGGTGAAGGCGAAAATTTCAGTAGTCCAACGGAGCAAATCCAAAAGCACTCCACAAAGGTCTGGGACAGAACCTAGGAGTAAGCGAACAAAGAATGTTGAAAAGCAACTTCCTGACATGTTCCCAGTTATTTACGGTCTAATCCGCTCCCTTAACAGACTAGTCCTTTGTTTCTCCCTTTGGTCTAATCCTGTGGACCGTGGTTGCAAAAGTCCCGTCCCTGAAGTCGACGGATTAGTCTCTGCATCTAACTTTGTCCACTCTTACGAAGAACCGGCAGGTGATGCCACCCCCCCCACAAAGGGCATCCACGAAGGGCCAGGAAGACCCCTGCCGGGCCTATCCGGTCCGAAAGGACCATCCACACCATGCAGCTGTGCGAAGGTATTTGCTTCCTCCTACTGTAGTGTACAAGGTAACCCCCTTCTTACTCGAATATACCCCCCACTTCACTGCTAATACACCTACATCCTTTCTCCCGCCAGTAGTCAAGCCCATTGGTACTCCCAAAACCCACAAGCATGTCACTCCTGTCCACAATCCCATGCCGCCAAGGCAACAAACTGTACACCTGTTCGAGGTGCATTCAGAACCTCCCACATTAGCAGACGCACTTCGTGCCCCCGACCCACCTCCTCCATGGCTACCTCCTTAAGAAACACACACCTCAATGGTCGCACGTGATATTTACACCCTACGCCTTCCAACGACCAGAGCATCAGCAATAGCATAACCTCAGACTGGTACGAATACCCCTACAAGCTCAGTGCAACTACTTGCTACCAGACTGCCATGCACACAATCCATTCCACACACCTTCCCTCTCAAAGCACCACAGGCAAAAACGCACCTCTCACCCAGTCTTCTAACCCAGCCAAGGGGTCAAGCAAAGAATACAAGGATCATACCAGCAGTCCTATCAGCCAGTCGGACTATGAAGCTGGTCCATAGAGCGACCACATATACTACATTACTAAATGAATCCTCAGTCAGTGCTCCTGCAGCACAGCACTGCCTACACCGCACTGCTTGCGAGACATCCCAATATGTGCCCCAAGGATTGGCACTGCTCTTCCTACCACTGAAGCATGCCACATCTGACCCTGTACCTCCACAGCACCCTGCCTCAGAGCTCAACCCCAGCTGCACGACCATCAACAATGCCCTAAGTGATCTGGTTAACGGTCCAACATCTACGGCTAACCTTACCTCGGAAGCCCAGCCTCCGGATGACCGATAAACCACCATGTGCATGCTATCTTCCTTGGCTGACACACAGTCCAAACATGCTAAAACTGCCACCTGCCTCTCACCAATACCATTAGCATCCCATCCGACCCACCAACTCTGCCTCTGAATGGCACACTTGTGAACACCAGATCCATCCCTGCCCACCCGCTGGTCATTCACAACCTCATCATGGCCAACAGGCTGGACTTGTTAGCCATCATAGAAACATGGCTGCACTCCACGTCAGGTCCCGCTGTATCCATTGCCATACATGGTGGTTATACCATCTTCCGCAGTGACAGACAAGACTCAAGAGGTGGAAGGTTGGCACTGATGGCCAGAGACACCCCCGCTATTAGACAACTTAGAGCTATTCAGCTGCAGAACGACGACATTCTTACCATCAAACTTACTATATCACACATAGCCACCATCACCATGTACATTATGTATCGCCCACCAGGACATCTGCAGCCATTTGAGGGAGAACCTCTTATACCTGCTGGTTGCCAGCACTAAACCTACATTAAAAACTATCCTTCCAGGAGACCTCAACCTAGGGCTTAACGACTATACCGACACAAATGTCACCTCAGTAGACAATGTCCTCATTGCTCTAGGGTTCAAACAACGTAGAACGGTGCCCACCCACTCCAAAGGTTGCACCCTAGACGGGCTTGTTGATCTCAATTGCCAGATTACCATCCTCTCTAATATCTCCTGGACCGACCACCATGTCATTGCATTTGCAATACCTTTCAACAGTCCACCCACCTGCACAGCCCTAGCAATGCCACCCACTATTGCATGCTGTTAGGTAAAGCTTTGGGGTAGTACTCTTAGGGTGCACTACCACAAGCTCAGCCTCCTCGCAATAGGAAAACAGAAAGGTGATCGCTGGAAGGTTTTGAATTAATCATAACCACGGGCAAGGCTCTGGGCAACCCTCCAGACCATCGATTTTCAGCCTGCCACAGAAAGGGAAAAACAATATGCAAATCAGGCTTGATCCTACCCCAAAAGGGGCAGTCCAGCCCGAACTGCTAGGTCACATCCCTTCTGCACGAGACAAGCATCCCAAGACATGTTTCAGCCTTGTTGGACGTCATCAGTGAGGAGTAGCTTGGGTCTATAGGCCCGGCAGTAGGGACCCAACCTTTGGAAGAAGTCTGAACTACACAGGTGGGTAGTGTGGCCTAGCAGCCAGGCCTATATCAAGAGGGGTCATTGTGAGCAGTAGTGGAGTTACACAGAGATTCACAGTGACAAGTATTCAAATAAACACTAATACTCAAGGTTTCTTGATAAAACAATTATTCATTTATTTACCAGTCATTTAAACAAGCCTTCTTCACAAGGAGCAATATAAAAGCAACACTCAAATACACTTCAGAAATACACACTCTTAGGGTTCTCAGAATCCGTAAAGACCCATTGGGGATGGCACACAGACAGTTCCTACACCCTCAGGTAACTTAAATAGCTAGGACACTGTGGACATTTATATATTACTGTACATTCAGAGTAGGCTTTGAGAGTTTCCAAAGAAAAGGGTTATTAGAACAAAAGCAGGCAAATACTTTTGAACCCCCCAATGCAGTGTAAGTTAACCCCTTCCTGGAAGGATAGGTGCAACACAATAAGAGGAGAGAAGAGTCATTCAGGGAACCAGGCTAAGCCAAGGTCAATGGGCAAAAGTCTATGTGGACTGAAGCACTTGTTGCAGGTGAGAAAGTCTTTGCACAATGTTTTTAGAAATCTTTGGTGAAAAAGAAGAATCAAATGTAGGGCCACAAGCCGGGAGACTTGTGAAGTAGAAGAGCAAGCAAATCTACAGTGAGAGGTAAGTTCTCACAGACTTTACAGCACCTTTAGGTTGGAGAAAAGATGCAGCAGATGACCTCTTATCCTGTGCAGCTCTGCAGATCCTGTTGTTCCTGGGCCTTAGTCGTGGGGACAAGAGGGAGGACTTCTGGGGACTCCTGCCCCACAACAGGACGGTCACCGTCGGCAACCGGCAAACTTCAAACAAGTGGCAATTCGGTGTTTCAGCTACTCGCAACTACCGCAAACAGCAACACTGCAGTTCTTGGCTGTCGAGATGGGCTTTCCTTGCTTCTGGGGTCCAGCACTCTGTTGAGGTAGCTCAGGCTCGATCAGCCCTGCTTCCTGGGAGTCTTGAGGATCTCCCTGAAGCTCTTGGCCAACTTAAAAGCAACGCACACAAACTGGTGTTGCTTTCCCTGGCAATCCGGTTCCAGCAGCGACTGCAATGGAAATTCCACCAACTCGAGAGGATGTCCAGGTGGCTTACTTTGGAGTTGATTGGTCCCACCAACTCACGGGGAGAAGTCCTCTTCACAAGGCTTCTGTCGATACGAATTTGGAGCTTCAGCACAGCAGCAGGGCTTCACCGGGCAAACCAACGGCCCAGGAGGTGCAGCAAGCTTTGCTTCCAGTTTCTTTATTCGGTTTCTTCGTCCAGTGGTCGGCTCTGCCTTCCTTCCAAAAGACCTCACCTTTTATGCAGGTTTATCCCATTCATTCGCAGCCTAGCTGTTACTCACACACCAGGGTGGCTGTCCTCCAAGGACAGCCAGCCAATCACCTTTGGGTGCATTCCTGTAACAAAGGAGACTAAGCATAGGGAGTTTCAGGCACCTCCCTCACTTCCTGCCCCCACCAGACACTCTGGAGCCAGAGACTGATTTCACTCGTGAAGCTCCCCAAAGACAAAACGAACAAAGGGACCAAACCTGGTTTGGTGCGCAGAGTAAATCTCAAGAAGGACCAAAACAAGAAATGGTGAAAAAAAGAGCAGGGCCATTTTGACAAAAATGGCACCCATGGGTGCTTCACTGTGGCTGCGAACGCAGCTCGCGGTAAAAACACAACACAGTAGTAAAAAGTAACCCCTGCCATCAGCTATTAATTGTGTAAAGGGTAACATAAATAATGTTACATGAGAAGCTAGACAAAGGGGCTACTAGGTAACCCCTCCAGCACCCTATTGTAAGATAGTGTGGGCTGGGTCTAAAAAGTTGCAATGTAAAGTAAAGTCAATTTCACTTTACTGCTCTTGGAAACAGTAGTTAATCCAAGAGTAAGGTATTTAAACCTTGGGAAATCTGAAAGACTTCCCTGTGTCACTGCACTGAAGGTGCTGTGTGACACAAAGCAAAAAGATGCCTATGGAGTTTGTCGGACTCCAAAAACCAAAAGAAACACAGACATTAAAAGTACAAAGTCCCAAAGTTCAGCAAAAAAAGCTTGTGGTCTTTAAGGTAGAGAGGAATTTGCACATTTCTGAGAATTCTCCCTAACACACGCCATTCAAGAAATCTGACTAAAGACTAAGTCCTACCCCTGCATGGCACTCTACAACCCCCATTTCCACCTCTCGCAGACTCTCTAGACAACTTGTACTCCAACATGATGTGTTCAGTCAACACCATCCCCCCACTAGCAACCCGCAAATCCAAACCTACCGCACACATGGTTTTTACTTGACCTCCTAGCTCTCCATGCTGATAAACGTAAGGCTGAAGCCAGTTGGAGAAGAAGTCTGTCAGATAGCCATATTTTTTTAATTTTTATTTATTGTGCAATAGCCAACAAAAAAACGAAATTGACTTAACACATTTAATAATATCAGAAAAGAAAAAAAACAATACATTCACAACCTTTTAACTACAAAACAGAAATTGGATTTAAAAGATTAATTGGATAAAATAAATTTACCAATGGACATGAAATAAAAATGCAGAAGAAAACCTATGCTTTTTTAACGATAAAAGACAAACAATAAAATACATCACATGTGTATCAATTTTCCTTCAACCCTGTTAAGTTCCAGTCCTTTAGTAACCGAATCACCTCAGTCGTCTGGAAGACATTGTTTCCCGCTGAGAGTCTTTGCCAAAATCAAAATGTGTCAAGAAACCTTGAATTTATCAACCCTCTGCTTTAAGGTGCCTTTACAGCTAGACAATAGATGTTGAACTGACTGTGGCTCCTTATCAGCACACTTATCACAGATATTGGATGGATATAGATCCTTATTTCTCGTGTACAGAATTGCTAAGGGTTGGTAAGATTTTGAGCCTTAATCTTAGAAAGTTTGCTCGTACTAGAGGATCCGGAAACTTCTTTAAATACATAGGAAGAAAGGACCTTGGTTTGTCCGTTATGGTGCTAGCTGCCGATAATTTTGCCTTTGTCATTTCATCAATTGTGCTAATACAATCTCGACACTTCATTCTTTCCTTTACTTTTAGAGGGTTTTACAATAGAAGGTCTATAGAACTATCCGAGACAAGCAGTAGCTCATTACATTTGGAGCGTAGCTGTTCGAGGAAAAGATTGTTCGAGTACAACATTAACAATTTAACCTCCTCAAATAATGATATAGGAGGATCCAGAATCATCCTATACAGTGAAACCCATTTCCACTCAATCCCAAACTGCAAGGAGCTAAGACCCAGTTTGAATCTAATACATGCTAGGAGTACACAGTTGGGTAATTTCAGAGTTCTTTTCCAAATGTTTCCCTCTACTCTATCCCAATTTACAGCAAGGTTTTGAGAATTGGATTCCAACCTATACAGAATAATCAAAATCACCTTTCCACTATAGAATTTAAGCAGAGGGAGTATTGAATACATACAGAATTGTGCATACATTCTTTTCATATGTGAGCCCAGGTTCAAGACTTTCTGATAAATGATAGAGAGAAGATGGGGAACTGGTTGGAAAACCCTGAATTTGATTGCCTAAACATGTAACTTCTTTTGAGATGGGAATTGAAAAATCATCCAAAAGCCAACAATAAGGCTTTAATTTTTTAACTGATTTTTTAACGGATGTTTAAAGATAAGTATTGAGATTTCATAGGATTAATTTTCAAATCGTTAATAAGTGCATATTCAGCTAGTGCTGTTAATAGACGCTGCAGTCCGACCGGTGTATAATCTAAAACTACAATATCGTCTGCATAGGCTATGCAATTTAACTTTTAAGATACCAATCTTTGGGCTAACCAAACCAGAGTCTCTCAACCATTGAAACATCAGAAAGGTAAAGACTAAACAAAAAAGGTGCAATCAGGCATCCCTGGTGGGACTCAGGGACCCAGATTTCGACAGTCTTACTCTTATAGAGGATCCCTGGTGAAGTTCTATTAAAATTGATAATAGGGTGTCAGGCAGGCCCCAGTCGTTTAATTTAGTCCACAGCCAATTCCTATTAATCGTGTCGAACCCAAGCACCAAACAAAGGGGCACCCCCTAACCACTTGTCTGCAGACAGGCAACTAAGTACCGGAGTATTCAGAGAAGTAGATGGTGGTCTTCTGAAACCAATCTGCTGTCTGGGAATTATTAACCTTCCCCTCTGCCCAGGTCTCTAGATTAACTAAGATTAAGCCTGCAAAAATCTTGCCGTCTGCATCCAACAGGGAAATTGGTCTCTAGTTTGAAGCGGCCAGTCGATCCCCTTTTTTGTAAATAGGAATTATCACTGATTGCCGCCAGGACTCTGGGATTTTCTTTGAGGATATAATGTTGTCAAAGAGCAATTTTAGGACTTTAGCCCACAGTGGCGGATTCAGTTTAAGAACTGAATTACTAAGTCCATTTAGACCAGCAGCTCTCGAACTAGAAGATTTAATTGGAAGATTCTCGATGTCTTGAGCAGTATAGTTCACACTCCACTTGGAATTAATTAGAATCTTAGAATCTTGGCCAGCAGATGGACAATATATACAGCAGCCTTCAAAACATACAAGCTGGTCATTCTACAAGACAAATATGGCGCATACAACACGAGGATTGCCAATGCCATTTTCAACACTTGTGAGATATTCACCGTACTCTAGGAACTTGAGGCCCCTACAGTGCTGCTACCAGACTTAGTCAAAGATGAGCCATGGTGCACAAAAATTAAAAATGCCTTTCTTGATAAAATTGCCTTGCTTAGTGATAAAATCCTACAGAAACGAATCACTGCTAACCCCAATCTACAACCTACCCCCACCAAAGCCACACCAACCTCCCCCTTTTGGCTTTACTTTTGTCTCGGAAGCCGAGGTTGCATCCTTACTGAATGACCTGAAGCCTTCTAGATGCAAAGGAGACGCCTCCCAAGCCCAAGTTATCAAAGACTGGGCAGAAACCTTGGTCTCCTTTATTACGACGTTCATTAATGTTGGAGTCCTCCCAGGTCCCCACTATCCTTAGGGAAGTTTGGATACTTCCACTGCTAAAGAAAACATCTCTAGACCACACCATCCGCACTAACTACCGACCCGTCAGCATGGTCCCATTCCTCCTGAAGATTCTGGATGGAGCAGCTTATCTTCAAATACAGCACTATCTAGAGTCAAACCATATCCTTGATATCCGTCAATCCGAGTTCTGCCCACGTCACAGCACTGAATCGGCCTTACCTGACCTGAAGAACCAGCTTGATGAAACCAAGGATGCAGGGAAGCCGGCCGTTCTGCTACTCCTTGACCATAAGATCCTTTGCAAACACGTGACCTCTGCAGCCAATTTCTCGCCAGGAGCAACCACTTGGATCTCTTCTTTCTTGGAGAATAGAACAATCAGATTATTCGCTGAGAATGCAAGTGCGCCCCTAGTGCCCATCTTGTGTGGCGTCCCCAAGGATCTTGTGTCTCCCCTACCCTTTACAACACCTTTGCCAAACCCCTCTGTGATCTCCTAGACTCAGCATCTCCTACACAAACTACGCTGACGAAACCCAAATAGTCATCTGCCTCGCTGGCAACTATCACCAAGATTCAGAGAAACTAAATACTGTTTACCAGACCATCCAGGCTTGCATGGCCACGCACCTCCTATGTCTCAACGACGGAAATCCTCATGGTGGGTTCCCTGGCGGTGCTCAAGAACCTTAATTATCAATACGCTTCCTTTACCATTGACAATATCAAGATCCCGGTCTCCCAGGCAGTGAAGTAAGTGGGAGTCTACCTTGACACTTCCCTTTCACTCACACAAGTCAATGCCATCTCTTCTTCTGCCGCCCATACTGTCAGACTCATCAATACATGCAGACTCTTCCTGTCGGCCGACAGCTGCCTTCCCATTTCCCGAGCGGTTATCGGTGCCAGATTAGATTATTGCAGTGTCCTGTTTCTGGGCACTTCTAAGCACAACATACAGAAACTGCAAATAATCCAAAATGTGTTTGTGGGTCTCAACATCCCGAGGTGAGACCATATCTCGGCAGCCAGAAAGAAAGTGCGATGGCTCCCTATATGTGAACGGATAACTTTCAAAACATTGTCCATCACTCACAGATGCCTCCAACACTGCCCCAGTACCTCTCAGAGAAAATTACCAAAGCGCAATCAAAGAAGCCGACCAGATCAGCCTATGCCAACCGGCTCATCCCACCCAAATTTAGATGGGCCAGAGATGGTGGCTCAAACTTCCCAGTCTCCACACCAAACCAATGGAATGCCCTCAATCCTTCTAGGCCTTCCAAAAGAAGCTGAAAACCTATTTTTTAAACTAAAACAGTATTCTACGTGGACCCTCTGATGAAGCCTATTGACACTCCCCTACCCTTCACTTCCATCTTGCAATGTACTCTTAACAGTGCCTCGATGCCTATGGGTTTTGGGTGCTTTATAAATGTAAAAATAAAGAAATTCCGAGGCCATCTTAGAATGATATATAGCTTGTTTTTAAGAACCTAATCAGATCTTTTGCCACTTGGGCTCCTAACTGTTGTACTGACAAAGTTCATCTTGCTCAAACTTTTCACCCGTCTCATGGTCCTTATCCCATCATGGTCATTTGTGGCTTTTTGCCTATTCCCTAAAACCTGACCTAGGGATGCTAATGCTCCATTCATGTTGACCAGGTACGAACAGAAGCAGTGAGATAACCTGGCTAAGATGCCAGCATTCTTACTGGACTACAAACAAATGAGAGGCTGAAGCCATCTAGATGGCAAGGTAGATTAGCATTGAAGGCTGCCCTGGGTACCACAATCTTTGTAACAGTAAGGTTATGAGAAAGCAGGCCTGCTTCAGAAGCTCAGATTACATCCTGGCATTCAGGTCAAGGTTCTGGGCTGCCATTTTAATAGTAAATGTGTGTTTGGAAAGGAGGTGCACACTATGCCAATGGATGAACAAATAGAAACCGACATGGCAAAGAACATAGTCTACATAATGCATCATTGCCAAAATTGGCTCATGTTTTTCTGACTCTCTACCAGTAGATTAAGGGGTACTCCAGGGCTCTGCTTTGTCCCCACTGTTGTTCAACATTTATATTCTACACTTTTGACACATTTTTAGGAGTTTGGGAAGTGTTATCACCCCTATGCTGATGACACCAAAATGTATATACGGATTGAACAACCCTGTGAGGCCATGGACTTAGTTTTACGATGTGCGGAAAAAATGAAAAAATAAGTTATTATTTTTGGCCCAAAACAGAAAGTGGCAAATATGCTCCAAACCATTCCCTGTCCACTTCTTTTTGGTGCTTTTACAATGCTTTCTGACAAAGTAAAGAATCTTGGTTGCATTTGGCAATCACATCTAGACTGCAATTTGTATGTTAATGAGACAGTAAAATCTGTATATTACAAAAATGAATTATGGGGTGGGATATCTACACTGTATAATGCGGCCCAATTGCATACTCCTACTCAGAATACAATGAAGTCCAAATGGGAAAAAGACTTGAATTTGCTTATAGAAGATGCGCAATGTGAGAGGTATTGCCATTTCACCAAGACTATCTCTCTGTGTGCCAACTTCAGGCTAATACAGTTCAAACTTCTAAATCACTTACATATAACACCAAGCAAGATGGCTAAATATGGACAGACCGGTCAGAATTGTTGCCCCAAATGCAAAGCTCCGGAGGCAGATACGATTCATATGTTCTGGGCGTGCCCCCCTATCAAAGAATTCTGGGAAGAGGTTGCTGCCATACACACGGACATACTGACTTACATATACCAGCTACTCAGTTGAAATATCTATTGGGTGACATAGGGAAAGTCTTGATGAAAGTGCGTTGACTCTTATCTGTAACCGGGGCAATTGCCAAGCGGAACATTTTCAAATGCTGGAAGACAAAGAAGGCCCCTACTATGCGCATGTGGCTCAGGGACTTGATTTATACTTATGAATGTGAAGAAAGTTTTATAAAGGGAATTCCTGCTATTTGCAGACTTGCGGACATTTGGGCACTTTTACGGAGATACTTTGCAGAAAGAAGCGATGAGGAGAGGGATGAAGATGGGTAGCTCAGCACTGCATGACCATGGTTGTAATGACACACAATGTTGTTGTATACGGATTCTCATATATTACACTGCACTGAATATTGATGTCGTAGACATGTAACCGTAAAATGAAAAATAAAGTTTAAAAAATAAAATCTGTATATTACCAACTGAAATTGATTAAGCCTCTTCTGCCTCTTATAGCAGAGAAAGATCGTTCAATAGTGGTTGATGTGAAGACGCTGGGGGGGGGGTCTGTACTTCCGCTCCCTATCTGGTAGAGGAGAGGCACAGAGGACCCCTGCCGAGATCCTCAATATTGGTATGTGGTCGAGCAATCGAGACCTAGCTTCTCAAGAGGTGATGCGAGCTGGTTCTTAAGTACAGTGTAGTCCCCAAGCACCCACAAAGGAATGTCCGCACACTGTATCGGTTAAAACAGTCTTTATATAATTAATATTCAAGGTTATATACAATATCACGATAACGCACTTTGTACTTGGTTATCTTTAATGGCAAATATACAATTCTAAGTGGTACCACAGTTATTATTAGGTCTCTTTAAAGTGCATCAACTGTACGGTTAAATGACACACAAATCAAGTTGTAGAGGAAAGTAGTTGGTTACGGCAATTGGCAGAATACTGGCCCCTACCTAGACAGTCCTGTGTGGAGATCCCCCCCACCTGGGCAACCTGTAGAATAAAAAGATATCATAAACCCAGTCCATATGTTCACTAACGATTTCCCAATAGTTCTGCAACCCCAAAGTACCGGGCGTTGTAGCGTTCCTCGTTGGGTTATCGATGGCCCTTCTTGAGTGTCCTCCCTTTAAGGCAGGAGTCGCGGGTCATCGAACGTCCGCAGTCGAAGCTCACCCTGTTCTCCGTCGAAGTGGCAGCTTCGTTCCTAGTGGTGCTCGTTGACGGGGAAGCGTAAATGTCCTGCAAGGAAGAGGTGTGCGGGGCACCTCGATGTCGATAGCTCTGGACCGCAAAGAGTTTGAAGAACTGTGGCCCAGCAAGGGCGTTGAGTTGTCGGCGTCTCTGTGGTCTTTGGGTGGTGGGAAACCCACTGGTGGATACTCCCCAGCGCGTCGACCGTCTGGCC
Source organism: Ambystoma mexicanum (assembly GCF_040938575.1). Classification (NCBI taxonomy): domain Eukaryota; kingdom Metazoa; phylum Chordata; class Amphibia; order Caudata; family Ambystomatidae; genus Ambystoma; species Ambystoma mexicanum. The sequence continues at coordinate 1,119,618,740 of NC_090922.1, read as the reverse complement.
TTCTCCAGCAGGATACAGCGGCGACTATGCGGACGAGAGCGTCCTTTGATAAAGAGTTCTTAGGCAAACGGGAGCACAGAGGCTCCGGTCGGCGACGACGGTCGTCGACAGTGGCGGACAACAAACAGTCCGGGCGCTTCTCTTTGGGGTTCCGCGCCAGCCCCCATCTCAGGTTGGCAGCCTGTCTGAGGTCTGTCTACCAGGGAGCCTTGGCAAAGAACAGCTGGTGCACGATGGTCCCTCGTAGCTCGGGAAGAGAACGCCTTACCAGGTCCTCTCTGGATCAGTCCTTGGAGACACAGCAGCTTTCAGATTGATGAAGGAGAGCAACAGCAATTCTTCCCATCCAGCAGGGCTTCAAGGTCAAGCGTCGGTTTCACTCCAGTTACTCTTCGTAGTTTGGACTTCAGCTCTGAACACGATTCCTAGCAGTTAGAGGTCCCGAGACATACTGTTGATCTCCCATTCATTCCGCTGGGTCATACTCGAGTAACCAATCACAATTCAGCAGTCTGTCAGGCAATCAGGCGCACTGTACATTCAGGCCATTCTTCTCCATCCAGACACTCATAACACAGAATGTGGATTCAGACAAGTACCACGCCGGTCAACACTACACACTGCATTCATACCAGTTTCGGGCAGGGCTGTCTCAATCATTGTGTCGAACACTAGATACCAGACATCCACAACAAGAAGTGCATATTCGTCATACACTCCATTCACCCAGGTCCCACCCACAGGTGTACCCACAACATACTGTCTTTGGGAAGGCTCCAGCCAGTCTGGTCGGCACTTCCCCACGCTACCATATATGGAACTTCCACCCAACAACCAGTCGGGGGGAAGGGATAGTCAGTGCTTCCCGGGACTTCGGGAAGATCAAGGTAACAGGTGATGGAAGGCAAGAGGCTATGGGGGCCATTTTGTTTCCATCAGGAATCTACCGATTCCCATGACAGGGCATGTGCATCCCAAAATGGAGGACGCTCAGGGCACCAGTCATTTCAGCACGGAGCTGCCACCAACCCACACCCTGCTCTGTGGGTCACACCCAGGTACCCAAAAACATACACTAGGGGCACGGGGATGTACCCCCACCCATGGGTGCCATAAGGGTATCCCATGGGTCCATTCACCAAAACCAAAAGAGAGCTGCAACTCCAGGAGTCCCACATGAACTCCTGCGCAGAAAACACAACAGAACACACGATAAAAAAAGCAGTAAAGGACAAGGATACAGAGGCCCTGTCCCTCCGATGCATTTCCAGCATCACAGTTGATGTATATTAACACATTCCAAATTCAAGTTCAACAATTACAAATACAAAGACTGCAGGTGGCACAGAACTCAGCGGTTAGACTGATTTGTACATTGTCAAGGAGGTCAGCTGTTTCTCAGTATTGGAGAAGTATTAATTGGCTCCCGATCCAACAGTGAAGTCTGTTCAAGACTCGGGTCCTGGTATTTGGATGCATTCATGGCCTGGCAGCAACATACTAAAATTCAACTTCACCAGCCTACCCGATTACTTCGATCAGTCGGGCAAAAATTGCTGGTTGTCCCTTAAGAGCAAAACGACAACCTGCGGTGATAAGTGTTTCTGTTCCTTTGGTCCTAGTTTTTGGAATTCTTTACCCAAGGGCCTTCGACAGATGGAATCCCTATCCGTGTTCAGGAGGAAACTTTTTTATGTAATTTGGCCAATCTTCTTTAAGCTTTGGATAGCACAATGATGCAAACTACTTATTTTATTAACATCTGCGCCTAGAGGCAGTTCTGCTTGGGCCATATTCAATGGGTATGCGCGTTACAAATGTTAAAATGGAGCCTGCTGTACTTCATGCGATCAATACAGGTATCCCGAGCAAGTGCCCCAGTGAGGTCACGGCCATAAAGAACGCCACATAGAGCATGTACATGGGGGTGAGGCTCTAGTAAAAACCAGTCCAACTTAAGAAACCTGACTCCTCCCCATCCAATATCCCTCAAGTTACAAAAGTGGGGGGCAACATTTTCCATTTGTTCTTGAGATGGAAAGACATAACTTTGGACAAATAGGTTCTTGATATTTTGCATCACGTTCATCTTTTGGGTGCTCAAGAAACGCCCAGGCCACATCACCTCACCAGCAGTCCACCAATGGTATCTATTTGATGTTACTAAGGTTTCCCTCATTGAAATAAAATCGGTGGTGGCAAAAGAGTTTACTACTGCTCTTTATGTGTGAAAAACACACTAAAAGGGCTTTACCCCGATTGTGGACTTAAGTATTTTAAACGACAGAGTTTTTGGATGCTGACATTTGCGAACATCACCCTGCAGCTTCAGCTGAGTGATCTCTTGTGTTCTCTGGACACACAGGACACATCTACACATCACTATCCACAAGAACCATCACAGATTTCAAGATTGCTGAACTGGCCAGATCATTGGTAATTCAGGGTGACCGATCAACCTGGTGCTCTGCACTCAGGATTTTTACAAATGTTCGGGCCCTAACAGCAGCTCAGTTGAGATGGATGGGGTTTAATTTATACCCTTACCTTGTTGATTGGCTTCTACGAGACTGCAGCAAACAGCACTAGAGCAGCCATACACTACTGTCTACAGTTGTTCCAGGAGTTGGGTCTTAAAGTAAATTACAAAAAATATTCCCTGGAGCCAAGTAAACCAATCCACTTTCTGTGCTTAGTCCTTTGGTACTGCAGACAATTCGGCTAAAGTGGTACACTGAAGTATCCTTCACAGGTGACAAGGTGGATATGAACAAAGTAAAAATAGTCAGTAAGAAAATTCATCAATCTATTGGGCATCAGTCATGTGTATATGTCTACTTCTGATGTGCAGTTACAAAATGAGGGTCCTTCAAGTGGAACTGTGTTGACAAAAGCTTTAATTATCCAGAGAATGAGACTTCATTCGGGTTGCATACCGAATTAAGGAAGTGTTGGTTTGGTGGACAAAAGGGCACCAGCTTGACAAAAATGGTATGACGTTAAAGCTAGAAGTGGTGGTTTGGCTTGTAAGTATACTTTCCTGGAGGGATGAAGAGTGCATTTAGGAGACCTCTGAAACAGGCCTGTGATCCGAGCGAGAAAAAGCCTTGCATATCAACATTGTGGATTGAGGAGCAGTGAGACTCGCCATTGAAAACTTTACACTCGCAAGTCCTGATCCAGCAAGTACTGGTGCAGACAGATCACCATGCACCAATCAAAACAAACAGAATACCCATTGCACAGTCCCACCACACCCGGCAAAATAAACAATATGAACACACTTTAGGTTTAGACAGAGTTGTTTGCGTCTCTATTTTCATTTGACACAGCTTTACTAGTTGCACTTCCTTGCAAAATCCAATCTTACCACCAGCTTCATTTTATTTAGCAACCATCATTTTGTATATAGAATCAAGCTCATTGTGGTGTTAGTATGTGCCAGTCTCAACTTGCAACAAACACTTTAAATGCATCATTTAAAAAAAGAGCATTCCGGCCCCAGGAATTTCAACGTAGAGTTCCAGATCTCATATACGGTCTGTCTCCTTGAGATCTTTCGTCTAGGGTACCTGTTAGGGAACTATATCATTCTCCAGAATGGGGTCTGGCATGGATTCACATGCTCATGAATATTCCCCGTCGTCAGGCCGGGAATCCTCGGTATAGAAAAAAAAATCAGTATCAGTTTCGTTTCTGATCTGTCTTTCTTAGTAACCAATCATTGGTCTCTGGGTCATACTGCCCCCAGCCAATGACTGCCCTCTCCCTAAGCCCCGCCTCTGACAGCCATCCTCAGATTTTTACCGCACGTTCAAGTGTTGGAGTCCTCGTGCTGTAGCTCTCAAGCTTTTGCTGTGTTTTTGTGCTTTTTCAGGAGATTTTTCTAATTTTTCGGTTAAGTAGAGCCTCAAGCTCCACCGTTTCTACATCCGATCAACGGGGATCCATTTCAGAGTTTTCTACGCCCCTCAAGGGTGAAGATTTCGTCGAGTTATGCTTTTGGAGGATTCCAGAAGTTCCGAGGCCTACCCCGGACATGGCCCAGGAGAAAGGAAGCTCGACGCCCGGGAAGCTGTTCAGGACCTGCCCTGGATGCCAGCTTCAGAATGTTTTCAAGGAGGACGAGCATTCGTTATGCCTCTACTGTCTCCATGAGGACAAGACGCACAAGGAGAAGGACTGTGCGTTTAGTGGGAACATGTCGGAGCGCACCATGGAGGATCGCCACCTCCGTATCGCCAACTGGCTGGAAGGAAAGAGCCCGTCAGGCGAGAAGAAGAAAAAAGTCAGAGCGGTCTTCTAAGTCCTGTGAGGGTGCCCCGGCGACGGGGGCCCAACAAAAGGCTAAGCACCGCAAGTCCGCGGGCACCGCAAGTCCGCGGGCACCGGGAGCGCCGAACGGTCGGGCTCCTTGGCTGCCAGGCAGGGCGCATCCTCCCCGGCGCCATCAACCACGAGCCAACGCTCTGGCTCGGGTAAGAGGAAGTCCGAGAACCCGGCAAAGCTTCTGGAGAGGCCCCGGTCGATCTCGAAGATTCCGGAAGAGGGGGAGCGAGGCTCGGACCCTCCCCCCAAGGTGAAGGCCCGAGGCCTCCAGAAGGTGACGATGGCCTTAACTCACCCTGCTAAGACCTCGATTGAGGATGTCGCCGTGGCCCTGGCTCAGCCTGTGGAGGCTACACCAGTGGAGGCGCCCTCAGGACCCAGAGTCTCCCTGCCACCGCGGAGGGAGTCGTCTGTCAGGCCCATTGAGAAGACCCCCACGAAGTCCTCGTTGGAAAAGGTGGGGGAGGGGCTAGTGGCCATCGTGGATACGGACACGACCTCTGAAGAGGAGCTCATCGAAGTCGTGGAAGAGGCCCAGCCCATTGGGAGGGATCCCGACCAGGGCGACGACGAGAGCGACGGTGTCGCCGACCAGGCTCCTCAAGAGCCCTTGCACCTTTCGTTTCCGGCGCCGCAGGAAACCTTGGCGGCCATTTTGTCAGCGATTCAGTCCTTATGCTCGGAGATAAGGACAAGGTTGCCCCTTTCCCCCGACGGAGGTACCTGAGCCAGACCCGACGGGGGAACCAGAGCCAGGACCTTCGGAGAGTCCACCGCATAAGAGGAGGACGACGCATCCTACGCCACTTCTCCCGCCTGTGCGGCCTGCTCTGCCCTCCCCCCGGTCTACTACCCACGGGGATGATACAGGCACGGACACGGCTACGACAGGTACAGATGAAGACGGAGGCGACGACGGGACATGTCCCCCGTCACCCCCTGCTCGGGCGTCCCCGCCCGACCATATTGGATCCTTTCATGCCATGATTTCCAGGGCATCCAAGCTTTTCCAGCTCTGCCCAGAAGAAAAGAAGAAGGGTTCCTTTGCCAACGGCGCAAGGCTAAAAAGAAGACGGTCCTCGCCGTACCGCTTCTTGATGACATCTGGGATGAGGGGCTCGCCCTCCTCAAGAACCCTGCCACGGCGCCGGCAAAGAGGGACCGGTACGAGAAGAAGTACCGGGTCCCCGACGCTGCCCCCTTGTGCCTTCGGACACAACCTACCCCGGATTCGGTCGTCTCGGCGGTGGCAAAGAAGAAAGCTTGGGGGGGGGGCATCGGCCTCGACATCAACTTCCCCGCCGGACGGCGAGGGCAGGAAGTTGGACACGATGGGACGACGGATCATCTCAAGCGCAGCAATGACTATCAAGGCGGCCAACGCCCTGGCTATCGTAGCCCGCTACGACAGGGAGTTGTGGTTCAAAATTGCCCCTCTGTTAGACTTCCTTCTGGACGTCAAAAGGGCTGAGGCCCTTGAAATCCTACAGGAGGGGGAGATTGCTTCAGACCACACCATCACGGTGGCAACGGACATCGCCGACACCGGTTTCCATCAGTTGGGCAACAGCGTTTGCTTGAGACGACGAGGATGGCTCAAGGCCACGGATTTCCGCCAGGACGTACAAACCAAGGTTTTGGACATGCCCTTCGACGGGAACAACCTGTTTGGGAAGGTGGTTGATGAGTCCCTTCAGGCCATCAAGACAGACACAGGCTGCCCGGGCACTGGGAGTGCTCCAACGACGACGGCCGTCCTTTTGGTGCTCCGGAGGCAGACAAGGTGCCTACAAGGGATCCAGCAGTGGCTCCTCCACTTAACGCCAAGCGGCAAGATCTTCGTCCCAGGAAGCCTACAGGGGACGCGGCAAGTCAGGTGGTGCCCGTCATCAACAAGGAGGTCAAGGAGGCAAGGCGGCCTCCAAACAAGATTGAACCGACCGTGGGGTCGAGCCCTTGCCGAAGCACCCCGGTGGGAGGCCGGCTGGCGTGGTTCGTCAGCGTGTGGGAGTCCATCTCCACCGACCGTTGGGTGCTGGACGCCATGGCCCAAGGTCATGCCCTCGAGTTTCAGAAGAAGTGCCCTCGCGTTCCACCCATGGCCAGGAAGGAAAATCACGTCCCTCAACTACAGTTGGAAGTAAGGGCGATGTTCAAGAAGGGTGCCATCAAGCTCGTCCCAAAGAGGCTTCGGGGCTCCGGAGTTTACTCAAGGTACTTCCTCGTAAAAAAAGAAGACAGGAGGATGGCGCCCCATCCTGGACCTACGACGACTGAACAAGTACATCAAGGCACAGAAGTTCCGTATGGTCACCCTCCAGCATGTGCTGGGACAGCTGGAGGAGGGTGATTTCCTGTCGTCGTTGAACTTTGAGGATGCGTACTTCCACATCCCCATTCTAAAAAGACACCGAAAGTTCCTCAGGTTCGTAGTCCAAGGGCGGCACTACCAGTTCAAGGCCCTCCCGTTCGGATTGAAGTCAGCACCCAGGGTATTCACCAAGTGCCTCGCACCGGTGGCGGCGCGGCTGCGCCTACAGGGGATCCACGTCTACCCCTACCTGGACGACTGGCTCATCCGGGCAAGGACAAGGGAGCTCACCATGGAGCACACTGCGAAGACCGTCCAGCTGCTCACAGACCTGGGATTCTCCATCAACTTTCCAAAATCCCACCTGGTTCCGTCGCAAGTCGCCCTGTTTTCTGGGAGCCAAGCTCGACACAGTGGCGCGGCTGGCCGCGCCGTCGGAGGAAAGGACCAGGACCATTCTGGGCAAGGTGCAGCTAGTTGTTTCCACCAGCCAAAGGGAAGGAGCCCTCGGAGCTCCTCTGTCACACAAAAAACAGGGTCAGGACAGCAATGTTCGCTTCAGTGTTGCAATGGGTCTGCAGGCGACTCTGGTCGTCTTCTTCTTCGGCCACTTCAGCATTTAACAGAAAGGGTCGTTTGGATGGCCAATCAGGACAGCCAGACCCCAAGTGGGAGCTGGTCCTATTCAGGCACACTGGCAGACAAAGGACAGGGGATGGAAAACTCCTACCCCACTTCCTGCCTGCCAGACACTGTGTGGCCTAGGCCGGGAAACCCAAGGGTTCCCGCCAAAGGCAAAACACACACATACACACTGACCTCCCCCTCCCAGAATGGTAGGCGAAGGGAGGCCCCAAGTTGGTACTTGGGTGCCCCTATTGTGCACTACCCAAGCTATGGACATAACCTGCGGTATAAAACTACACAATAATTGGTAGAACACGTCCACTGCCACCAGCCATAACTAGGTGATTGTCTATGTGACTAAGAATGTCACATGAGTAGAGAGAAGGGGGATACTAGGTATCCCTTTGGCACTCCACTGAAGGTCATATGTGCCAACCTCTTATCTCTAAGAACTGTAGTTACTTCTTGAGGATACAGAAATATAATCTTAAAGGAGGACCCTAAGGGTTCCCCAGCAACACTGCCCACAAGGAGCTGTGTGCTGCAGTTGTAAAAAAACACAGATGCCTTTAACAACTATGGAGCAGACAGACTCCATGGTCCAGGTGGAATACAAAGAACAGAGTTCCAAAAGACAGAGCCCACCAGAATGAATGACAGCAATAAGGCTCCACTCGTTCAAGATTGAAAGAAAAAGGTCCAGAAGTCCAGCAAAAAGTGCTGGGGGTCTCTCTAGGAGATGGGATGAAGCATAATAAGGAACAAGTTACTTACCTGTAACTGTTGTCCTCCAGCATGGGTCTGGCATGGATTCACATGCTCGTGAATATTCCCCGTCGTCAGGCTGGGAATCCTCGGTATAGAAAAAAAAATCAGTATCAGTTTTGTTTCTGATCTGTCTTTCTTAGTAGAAACTAATCACTGGTCTCTGGGTCATACTGCCCCCAGCCAATGACTGCCCTTTCCCTAAGCCCCGCCTCCGCCAGCCATCCTCAGATTTGGTAGCAAGTAAAGTGGCAGTATGACCCAAGTGAAGAGCCGCAGAGGGGTAGGTGGGAGGGTTTGCATGTGAATCCATGCCAGACCCATGCTGGATAACAACAGTTACAGGTAAGTAACTTGTTCCTTCTCCAGCATGGGGTCTGGCATGGATTCACATGCTCATGAATAAGAGAATACATAGCAGTACACACATGCACAACCACGGGAGGTGGCAACAGGCTCAACATTAAGCAATACAACAACTCAACATTAAGCAACCCTTACCTCCTCACCAGGCTCACCTTAGGGGAACAGGTTGAGCAGCACTGCTTGGCCGACCCTGGACTCCTCCCTGGAGTCCCGATCGACGCAGTAGAATCTTGTGAAGGTGTGCGTCGACCTCCACGTCGCAGCCCTGCAGATGTCCAGCAGGGGCACACCAGACAGGAACGCCGTGGTAGCAGCGATCGCTCTGGTCGAATGGGCTCTCGGACGGCCGGGCAGCTGTCGGTTTGCCAACCGGTGACAGTGCATGATGCAGCCGGAGAGCCATCTGGAAATGGAAGTCTTCGAGAGAGCCTTCCCTTGATTCACAGTTCCAAAGTTCCCAAACAGTTGTGCCGTCTTCCGAAAACTCTTTGTGCGGTCCACGTAGAACTTCAGCGCTGTAGCTACATCCAGCGAGTGCAAAGTCCTTTCAGCCGGCGACGAAGGCGACAGGAAGAAAACTGGCAACACCAAGGGCTCTTTGAGGTGGAGGTCCGACGGCACCTTGGGCATAAAGGATGGGTGTGTCCTCAGCACCACCCTCGTGTCATGAAAAGTGAAGTATGGAGGCTTGCAAGATAGGGCCTGGATCTCTCCCACTCGTCGTGCGGAGGTGATGGTCATGAGGAAAGCTGTATTCCACGACAGGAACTTCAAAGGCGCCGAATTCATAGGCTCGAATGGGGCCCCCATGAGCATGGTCAGCACCACATTAAGCTCCCACGCCCGGGCAGGAGCCTTCACTGGCGGGCATGATCGGAAAAGTCCCTTCATGAATTCTTTCACCAGGCGATGAGACCACAAGGACGTCCGTCCCGTCGTCCTGGTATATCGGGAGATTGCAGCCAGATGTATTTCCATGGAGGCGTGAGCCAGTCCAGCTTTGGCCAGCGACAGTAGGTACGGCAGTACTTGAGGGGCCGTAATCCGCAGAGGGTTAATCTTCTGTGCATGGCACCAGACAGAGAACCTCTTCCATTTAGGTCCATAGCACTTGAGAGTTGAGGACGCCCTGGCCTTTGCAAGAACCTCTCTGCAGTCGGCCGGGATGTCGTACCCTTCAAACTCTAGTGCTGCAGGAGCCAGGCCTGCAAGTTCAGCGACTCTGGGTTGTGGTAAAGAATGGCGCCTCCTTCTCTGGAGAGAAGGTCTGCGTCTGTCGGCAGCTTGACTGGTGGGGACGTTGACAAGTCCAGAAGGTCCAGGAACCAGATCTGCCTCGGCCACGCCGGTGCGACGAGGATCATCCTGCACCGGGACCTCTTGAGCTGGTTGATGAGCCGGAGCAGCAACGGCAGCGGAGGGAACACACAAAGAAATAGGCCGTCCCAGAGGAACGAGAAAGCATCGCCCATGCTCCTCGGCTGGGGGAACCTGCTGGCGAACCTCCGGCACTTGGAATTCGCCGCCGGCGCGAAGAGATCAATTTGGGGTTCGCCCCATCGGCTAAGGAGTCGATCCACTTGATCCTGGCGTAGTTCCCACTCGTGGCACGAGCGCAGCTCCCTGCTGAGTGAGTCGGTGATCGTGTTTTTTATTCCTGCCAGATGAAAAGGCACCAGAAACATCCCTTTGGCGACGGCCCAATGCCACAGATCCTGGGCTTCCTTGGATAGGGCCGGGGACCTGGTTCCGCCCTGCTTCCGGATGTAGAACATCATGGTGGCGTTGTCGGTGAAGATCCTCACCACCTTGCCCTTGAGGGACGGGAGAAAGGACCTGAGGGCCCAGAACATCGCGCAGAGCTCCAAGATGTTGATGTGGAGAGACTTCTCCTCTGGGAGCCAAAGGCCTCTCACGTGAAGATCTCCGGAGTGTGCTCCCCAACCTTCCAGGGAGGCGTCCGTCGTCACCGTCTCCTGGTGAGCTGGGGTCTGAAAGTCCGTGCCCGCCGACAGATGGGAGCAGGTACTCCACCACCGGATCGCCTGATGGAACGTCTCATTGAGAGGGATCTTGTCCTCGAAGCTGCCCATCAACTGGATCCAGCGGGCGTCGAGGAACTCCTGTAAGGGTCTCATCCGAAGCCTGCAAAGGCGCACCAGATAAATGCAGGAGGACATCATCCCGAGGAGGGACTTGATAGATCTTACCCTGGCCATGTCTGTGAAACTTTGAAACGAGCCATCTACCGAAGTCCTAGGAGTTCCCAGAGCAGGAAAACTCAAATACCATGAGACCTGCTGCCCATTTCTAGTGCATCGTCGTGGAAAGGCAGAATCTGTCCAAATCTTTGCTGAACCCGTAAGGACACTTCAAAGATTTGATCCAACTCGCCCCGACCCCTCATCAGAGTGTGGGACTGCAGGAAGCAAAGAAGATTGACTGGGCGACTTGTTTCCCTTGTTGGTGCTGCAGAAAGGGCGCCAAAACCGCAGAATGAACCAGGACCTTGCCAAATGTCGTAGTGTTAGGGAGAATTGTCATTTCTGTGTTGATTCCCTTCTACCTTAGGGACCCCCAGCTCTTTTGCTGGACTTTAGGAGTTTACATTTTTATCCTGGAGTGAGTGAGACCTTTTTCTCACTCACTCATGTATTTGTATCTGATTTATGTTTCTTTTGATTTTGGAGTCTGACAAACTCCATAGGCATCACCTTTGTATTGAGACACACAGCACCCTCAGTGCAGTGTCACAGAGAAGTCCTTTGGATTTCTCTTAAGGTTTAAATACCTTCTCTTGGACAAACTACTGTTTCCAAGAGCAGTAAAGTGAAATTGACATTAATTACCTTATTCTCTTTGTAGACCCAGCACACAACATTTTACATGGAGTGCTTGGGGGGATACTTAGTATACCCTTTTGTCTATTTTCTCCTGTAGCATCATTTTTATGTTATCCTCACTACAATTAATGGCTGGTGGCAGTGGTTTATTTTTCCTACCATTGTGCTTTTTTACAGCAGGCTGAATCCGCAGCTGCAGTATTGCACCCATGGGTGACCATTTTGTCAAAATGGCCCTGGTCTTCTTTTATCACCATTTCTTGCTTGTGAGGTCTTTCTTGGGGTTTACTCTGCGCGCCAAACCAGGTTTGGTCCCTTTGTTTGTTTTGTCTTTGGCGGGATTCACTGGTGAAGCCCGCCTCTGGCTCCAGCGTGTCTGGCAGGGACGGAAGCGAGGGAGGTTCCCGAAACTCCCTGTGCTTAGTCTCCTTTGTTACAGGAATGCACCCAAAGCTGATTGGCTGGCTGGCTGTCCTTGGAGGAAAGCCACCATGCTGTGTGTGAGACAGCTAGGGTGCGAATTAATGGGATAAACCTGCATAAAAGGCAAGGTCTTTTGCAAGGAAGGCAGAGTCGATCACTCGACGAAGAAACCGAAGAAAGAAACTGAAGCGAAGCTTGCTGCACCTCCTTGACAGTTGGTTTGCCCGGTGAAGCCCTGCTGCAGTACTGAAGCTCCAATTTTCTTAACGACTAGAGAACCCCGGAATGGACGACTTCTTCCCTTGGTTTGGGTGGACCAACTGACCCCAAGACAGACTCGACTGGAACACATCTCCCTGCTGGCTATACTTCTTTCCTGCTGCTGGAACTGAGTGCCAGGGGACATGAACACCAGGAACAAGTGCATCGCCTTTAAGCCTGACCTGAGCTCCAGGAAGATCCTAAGGACTCCTCAAAGCAGGACGGCCCAAGCCTGAGCCACCTCAACCGAGTGCTAGATTCCTGAAGCAAGGGGATCCCACAAGGTGCGCAAGAACCACGGTGGGGTTATTTGCGAGTAGCTGAAACTGTGAAGTGCAGCTGATCTGGAGTAAGCCCATTTCTGCTGCCGGCCTTTAAACCGTAGAAGCAGGAGTCCCCAGGCGTCCTCCCTCTTGTCCCCACAGCTGAGGTTCAGAAATAACAGGATCTGCAGGACTACAACAGAAACAGAAGCCAGCTGGACACCTCTTCAAACCTAAGGTACTGTCTAACTAGGGGTACTTGTGTGTAGCTTGCTTGCTCTCACTGAAGACTTGCATTGGCTGCCTTTTGCAGAGTTGCTTGCATCTTTGCTTTTCACAAGCCTCCCAGCTTGTGATTCTTTTTCTACAAAATCTCTCTATAACATTGTGCAAGACTTTTGTGCTATCTTAAAGAAGTGCCTCAGCTCACATAGACTTTCTTCAATTAACATTGGCTGTCCTGGCTCCCTGCAGACTCTTCTGACCCTTTTAATTTGTGTTTTATCTGTCCCTCCAAAAAGTCATACATAAATTACTTGCATAGCTGGGAAAGGGTTAACCTATACTTCATTGGATGATTGTAAAGTACTTCCATGTTCAGAGAAACTTGCTAACCATTGTTTCCTTCCCTAACCTTTTCCTTTTTCCATAACTCCAGTATTGCATTTAAGTGTTCAAGTGATATAGCAATGTCCACAGTGTCCTAGCAATTGAAGTCACCTCAGTGTGTAAAAAGACTGTGTGACACATCCCAAAAGGGTATCTACTTAACTGAAACGGAAGGAGTGTGTTTTTGATGTGTATTTTATTGTTACATCTTATCCTTTCTAAAGAAGGCTTATTTGAAAACTGACTGTTAAATCAATAAATCATTATTTTAATAAGAAACCTTGAGTATAAGTGTTATTTGAATACATGTCACTGTGAATCTGTTACAAACGTACAGCTCACATTGACCCCTCTTGAGATAAACCTGGCTGCTCAGTCACTCTACCAACTTGTGTAGTACAGGCCTATACCAAAGGTTGGGTTACCTATTGTTAAGAGGACAAGGCTGGTGTAGTTACCTACAGGGTTACTACATACAATCTTGCCTAACGTGCTAACGGTCCTCCCTTAAGACTGCTGCTGAGAGATGCCGTCTATTGTCCTGCCTTTCGTCATCAGACCAAGGAATCCAGAGGTGGGATCCAGAGCAGCAACATTGCGGAGTCCTGTACCTAAGGTGCTGTGGGGAAAAAGGTATTGCTTGCTTGATTCCAAGAAGTCGCTCCAGTGCTTTGGAGTGCAAGTAGAGGTGTTCAGGGCAACCCCCTCTTACCACAGACTTATGCTCCAGCTTGTGTCCCCTTCTCAAGTCGTTTTTAAGGTCTCCCTCGTTAGTTGTTAACTTGCTGCTTCAATAACACTAGAAACAGGAAGAAATCACAGGAACTCTTTGTAATTCGCTGCTTGTCAAGACTTCAAGCCCTCTCCAAACTGCCTTTAGCTAGGGTTCTGTTTTTGGACTTAAAACTTAAAAGACCTAATAGGTGAGAAACCATCTCTAGAACCTTGAACTAAGCTTGTGTTACACTAACTAAACATTTTCCTCCCTCTAAGTGACTTTACTATGTGTTTGCAGAGTAAATGACCTTTATAAACTGGTGAAAACCACGAGTGCACAATAACCGATAATACGATAAAATTCTCTTCTCTTTCTAACGTTGCTACAAATGTAACCACAAACAAACACAGAATTTAAAGAGCCCTTTAAATTTAAAGTGTATTATAAAGTATTCCTAAGTGTCCTAGTATAAACGTCTGACGTATTTAAAGTGATTCTGGTGTAAATATAATATATATATACTTTTTATACAAGTGTAAGTGCTTCTTTGCTGTGCCTGTCAGCTCACATCTTCTTCAGATGAGCCTGACTGCTCTGCCACTCTACCAAGGTCCTGAGCTAGTACAGACTGACACTAAGAGTTGCTGGGCTGTGGGGGGTGAATCTACAAACCACTGGGATAACTTACTAAAGTCTTACTGCCAGTAGGACTTTAGGGAAACTCCCCTAACATTACCCCATCATTTCAATTCTGTGCTTCAATGAACACTTCATCCAATGTACAAAAAAGCTACATGTTGTATTTACAACCACCATATAGGTTAACACACTGTTTCAGCTGCTGTTTCCTTTAAAGATCAGTATTGAGTTGATGTTTCTTGGAGCACGATTCTTTTTAAAACAGTAAGTAGTGCATACCATAATGTACTAACCTAATTCAACACCATCAATAAAATGGAAAGGTTGTCGTTAGTGATTGTCAAATATTTTGGAAGATCATATTTTTCAATTGGTAAATTGCAGTTCAAATATTTTATATTTATGGTGTAGAGGTAGCTTGTAATGCTCGTGTTGTATTCATTTTAAGTTATTTTTATTATAGGATTTAGCTCTTGGAACAGATGAAAATGGTATGAAAGTGAAAGATCTTATGAGAGTTCTCCTTCCAGTCGTACTGAACAAAAACTTTAACAACTATGATAAAATAAGAGCTATTCTTCTTTATATCTTCTCTGGAAACGGTAGGGGCAATATATTACAACCTCCAATGCATGTCTAAACAGCGATTGATGGCCAAGGCTTGTTGATGCAAATGCATTTCAAAGATTAGCACATAACTTGGTATATTTTATAATAATTACCCAGAGTTTTGTTTTTTCTGTAAAATTAAGAAACAATCCTCTCCTTGCCTGTTTGGCCAACACTTTATTGATGAATCTATAGATATGTTCATTCCTACCAAGGAATACTGACTTTCGGGATCTATGTGAACATTCTGTATTTTTTCCTGCAAGTTCGAAAACCTTATATGTAAAGCAACACATTTTAGGTATTTTAAATGTGGGGGGAGACACCACCCTACATCCCTCAACTTAAATATATATCCCCTACCCAAACCCTGCATCTATTTTCTGGCAGGAAATTAGTTGTTTTCCATTCAAGGTTTTCTACCTCAAAGTAATGGGATTCGGTATTTTGGTTCGATACAGACTTTTGAACTCGAGAAATGAAGGCTAATGTCAAACCTAGACTGGGACACTGTAAATAGAACTCTGTAACACACTAATGTTGCCTCGTTTTGAGTTGGTACTATGAAGTAGCATTTTTTTCTTTTGTTTTTTGCGCAATGTTCCTTTGCAGATGACCGATAACCTATTTTGGTTTTAAAGATGTGAGAAAAAGTATTTATTTTAATGTGCAGTAGAAACGTACCTTCCACTGTCCTACACACCCCCATACTCCTTACGCCATGTTCTCTCCCATAAAGCCCTTAAGGCATATCTTTCCCCAGATGATAGTGTGGTATAAAGCCTTTCTACTCCATTAGAAGGTCTTTAACCAGTAACAACGTCCCTTAACACTGACATCGCTGAGCCTTAGTACATTGACGTTTAATGGCACCCACTGCTTGATACAAAATATAATTTGCATTCGAGGGGATTGGGTCTTCCGACGTATTCCATATCTTTGACAGATAATGTCCACAGCTGTGCTGCTTCGGAAAATCTTTGGCGTCTGCGTCCTGCGTCGATGACGTCGATGCGCCGTCCCAGAGGACCTCCTCCGACGGCCGACGGCCGACGTCACCCGATGTGATAAGTAGGACGCACGACGCCCATAGCCTCAGTTCAGTTTTTTCCGCAGACGTGTTCGCTTCGTGAATCTCGGTACGCCTCGACTCGTTGGAGTTGCTGTTTTCTATTCTCGGTTCGTTGAACCTGTTCGGTTGGTTGTGAAGACCTGTTCGTGGCGATGTCTTTCTCATCTTTGACCCCGCGTCCGGGCTTCAAGAACTGCGGGGACTGTGGGTCCAAGATGTCGGTCACGGACTCGCACGAGGCCTGCCTCTGGTGCCTCGGGGAGACCCACGATACGGATGACTGTGTCGACTGCCAGTCGCTCACTGCGAAGGCCCTGCGGGAACGCAAGAAGAAGCTGTCGGTAGGCCGGCTGTCTAAGCCCCGGAAGTCGAGGTCTGCGGGGCTTTCCACCAATGACTCGAGGGGTGACTCTCCGCGTCGTCGTCGGAAGTCCGGTGGGTCTCCTTCCAGGAGTCGGTCGCCACTCCTCCGCCTCTTCTAGCATTCCAGGAAGCGGCGGCATAGGTCGCCTTCCCCGTCCTCTTCTGAGGACTCTGCCCGTCGGCGGGTCGCTTATCCCTCTGTGCAAGCGACACCGAAGGAATGGGCTTCCTTCAGGAAGCAGATGCTAGCGATTCTGGAATCGCAGGGCACCGGTCCGTCTGCGCCTCCGAGTGAGGGACACCGCCCATACGCCTTCGGGCTTGGGTGGTCGGCACGGCTTGCGGGAGAGGTCCCGCTCGGACAAGGGTAGCCGTTCTCGCCATGCCCGTTCCAGGTCCCGGTCCTCGACGCGCTCGAGACCGCGTGATCCTGTGCCGTCTTCGAAGAAGACGTCGACGCCTGTGGCGCCGAGGTCGTCGAAGATTTCTCTCGAGGTTCCGTCTTCGACGGGGTCGTCGACACCGTCGGCGCCCAGGTTGTCGAGAGACATGCTCGGAGCTCCGGCTTCGAGGACTGTGTCGACGCCGCAGATGCTGGAGGCGTTGCAGCTGACGTCGACGCCGATAAGCTCGACGTGTACACCTTTTCTGTCGAAGCCGGCGCCAACTCGTTCGGCGCCCTCAACGCCTTTCGAGGTGATGGTGTCGGAGGGGCCCCGTGGCACGGGGTTTGCCCCTAAAAAGGCTATGGCTAAGGTCCGGCACTGCTTTCGTCCGCAGAGGTCTTCCTCTCCCCGCCTGGAGTACATTTCAGAGGTTGATGAAGGCTCTGATGGCGGCCTGGTTCCGGTTACGGTTCCAGATGACCTTATCTCGGGCCATAGTCAGTTTGATGACATGAGGCAGTCACTGCATGATGCCAGTGGATTGGACACCTCTCCGGAGGTGGAGTTTTGTCGGCCAGAGCCTGGCACTCATGCCGATTCGTCATCGGCGCCTTATGTCTCGGGTTACCGAGTACTTGGGTTGGTCAGCTCCCCCAGGGGAGTTCGTTCAGGATGATCTCACGGACATCCTTGATCTCGGTCCACCCACTGACCCGGTTTTGCCTTTTCATATGGCTCTGCAGAGAAGGGTGGCGGTGGCTTGGACTGCTCCGGAGAGTCTCCCGGCAGTGGGCAAGTCTTTGTCGCGAAAATACCGTCCAGCCAGTAGCGACCCCTGCTACTTGTCTAGGCACCCCACCCCGGAGAGTTTGGTGGTGCAGGCGGCTACGGCCCCGGCAAAGCAGGCATCCTATCCTACCATCCCTCCGGATAGGGACGACAAACGTTTTGACGGCAGGGCGAAGAAAGTGTTTTCTTCGGGGGGTATGGCGCTTCAGGCGGCCAACTCCATATGTGCCTTGTCTCGTTTCACACACACTCTGTGGAACTGTGTTGCATTAGCGGCTGATCATATTCCCGAAGGGGACGAACGGGATGGTTTCCTTGCTATGGTCCAGGATGGCAAGGATGCTATGTGTGAGGCCGTTCAGTCGGGTTTGGACTTGGCGGATTGTGTCAGCCGGTCCATGGCGGCGAGCACCGTAATGTGCAGGTTTGCGTGGTTGCGGAAGTCTGGGTTCGCTCCTGATGTGCAGTCCCGGCTCCTCAACATGCCTTTTGACGGTGAACACCTTTTTGGCAGCAAGGCTGACGAGAGCCTTGAGAGGCTGCAGACCTCCAAAGCTGCACCGAAATCGATGGGTGCTGCAGTTCGCCGACCTCCGCCTTTTCGTCCTAGGGGACAGCAATGGAGGGGAGGTTCCTTTCGCTATTACTCGTCCTTCAGTAAAGCGAGAGGAGCTAGCAGTCAAAGAGGCCATCGTAAGAGTGCCAGAGGTACTCGAGGTGCCAAGGCCGCTCGGGCAGTTGCCTCTTTGCCCTCAGGCAATGCTGCAGCCGCTACCACTCAGTCATGAGGCAAGGTTCCATGGTTCGCCGGTTGGGGGAAGGATGGCGCAGCATCTTGTAGAGTGGCAAGCCATTACTTCGGATGTGTGGGTTCTGGAGATCATAACCCACGGCTACGGTCTTCCTTTTCAGCAGAGATCTCACGACAATCCACCAGGGAACCTCTCTTTGAAGAGTCCGGATCCGCTCCTTGCGCAGGAAATTCAAGCCCTGCTGGAGAAAGGCGCCGTAGAACTGGTGCCTGTAGCGGAGAGGACCAAGGGATGGTATTCCCCTTATTTTTTTATTTCAAAGAAAGACTGGGATTGAGACCCATCATGGACTTGCGTGGTTTGAACAAACTCCTCAGGAAGGACAAGTTCAAGATGGTGACTCTTTCACAAGTCCTCCAGGCCCTTCAACTTCAGGACTGGTTGGTGTCTCTTGACCTCAAGGATGCTTACTTCCATGTGCCGATCCATCCCAAGCACAAGAAGTACCTGAGGTTCACGGTTGGCGACTCGCACTTTCAGTTTCGGGTCCTGCCGTTTGGATTGACCTCCGCCCCGAGGGTTTTCACCAAGCTCATGGTGGTGGTGGCAGCGCATCTCAGGAAAGGGGGGATTCAGGTCTACCCCTACCTGGACGATTGGTTGATCAGGGGGAGCTCTCCCAAGCAAGTCCTGGATCATCTGTCCATCACCTGCCACTCCCTTCACAGGCTGGGCTTCTCCCTCAATTTAAAGAAGTCCCATTTGACACCAACGCAGCGGCTTCAGTACATCGAAGCAGTGCTCGACACGTCCCTGGGGCAGTGTTTTCCTCCTCAGGTGAGGGCTCTTCACATTCAGCAGATGGTGCACAAGTTTCAGTTTGCCCAGAATCTCCCAGCGTCCGAGTTCTTGAGACTGCTCGGCCTCACGGCATCCTGCATTCTTCTGGTGCCAGAGGCTCGTCTCCGGATGAGATCTTTGCAGTGGGCACTCAAGCTCCAGTGGTCTCAGTCCTCCGGCAGGCTGTCGGACCCTGTTCAGGTGTCGCCCTCGGTAGCCCGGGACCTTCTGTGGTGGGCCGTCGAGGGCAATCTGATGAAGGGGGCCCCATTTTGGCTGCCCTGGCCGGAGGTGACATCGTGACGGACGCATCCCTCACGGGATGGGGAGCTCATGCTCAACGAGCTGACAGTCAGCGGTCGTTGGTCTCCATTAGAGTCCAGACTCCATATCAATCTGTTAGAGCTGAGGGCCATCAGGCTAGCCCTGAAGGCTTTTCTGCCGACTGTGCGCGGGAAAAGTGTCCTGATTCTGACGGACAACACGGTGGCCATGCACTACCTCAACAAAAAGGGGGGGGCAGGGTCACTTCCGCTGTGCAGGGAGGCGATGCAGCTCGAGTTCTGGGCCATCCAGCAGGAAGTTTCGATCTCTGCAGTTCATCTGGCCGGAGACGACAACGAGATGGCGGACACTCTGAGCAGGCAGAGCACAATCTCTCACGAGTGGGAACTGGCTCAGGAGATTCTCCTGGAGATCTTCGCCCTTTGGGGGACCCCTCAATTCGATCTCTTCGCCTCCAGTGTCAACCGGAAGTGCGAAAGGTTTTGCTTGCGGGAATTTCCTCCAAAAAGAGCCTTGGGAGACGCATTCGTGGTCATTCCCACTGCTGTATGCGTTTCCTCCAGTCCCCGTCATCCCGCAAGTGTTGCAGAGGTTACGGAGGTTTGGTTCCCGGATGATCCTCATTGCTCCGGTGTGGGCCCGGAGGACGTGGTACCCGGACCTTCTAGACTTGTCTATCTGCCCTCCACGTCGTCTTCCCTACCGAGACGATCTGCTCTCACGGGAGGGAGGGTCAGGTTCTCCATCCAGAGGTCAGATCCCTCAATCTTCACGCTTGGCTTCTGAAAGGTTGAGGTATAAGGATTGGGACCTCCCTGAAGACGTGATGGAGGTGTTGCTCTCGGCCAGGCGGCCGGCAACAAAGTCTCTGTGCCGTTGGAGA
This sequence comes from Ambystoma mexicanum, assembly GCF_040938575.1. Lineage (NCBI taxonomy): Eukaryota > Metazoa > Chordata > Amphibia > Caudata > Ambystomatidae > Ambystoma > Ambystoma mexicanum. The sequence continues at coordinate 1,119,598,607 of NC_090922.1, read as the reverse complement.
AAGTTCTGCGACTGGTGCAGAGTTCAGAATGTGGATCCTTTTGAATGCGACATTCCCATGGTTTTGTCTTTTTTGCTTTCTTTGGCCCACAGGGGCTTGCAAATGGGGACCATTAAAGGTTACCTGGCGGCACTGTCCATATTTAAGCGCTCGTCTGAAGAGTGTTCCTATTTTAAGATTCTTTAATTTCGCAGTTTTTGAAAGGGCTCACTAATGTGTTCCCTCTGTCAACTTTTTTGGTGCCAGGTTGGGATTTGAACCTTGTTCTTAAGTTTCTTATGGGTGCTCCGTTTGAGCCTTTACATTCTTGCCCTTTGAGGCTGTTGACTCTGAAAACTGTGTTTTTGGTTGCGGTTACTTCCGCTCGCAGAGTGAGTGAGTTACAGGCACGTTCAGTTAAGCCACCCTTCACTGTGTTTCACAAGGACAGGGTTGTCCTTAGAGTTCGTCCTTCTTTTCTTCCGACGGTGGTTTCGGATTTTCATTTGAGCCAGAAGGTGGTTCTTCCGGCGTTCTATCCTCCTCCACATCCTGGTAAGGAAGAGGAGAGGCTCCATAGGCTTGATCCTCGGAGAGCGTTGAGCTTTTATATTTTGCGCATGTTCCCCGGGTCAGAGTGGACGATCAACTTTTCATTGGTTACGCTGGGAAGCGTTTTGGACAAGCTGTGACGAAACAGACTTTGTCTCGTTGGATTATTTTAGCTATCTCCGAGTGTTACCGCTTGGCGGGTAAGGACCCTCCGGCTGGCTTGCGGGCCCATTCTACAAGAGGAGTGGCTGCGTCTACTGCCCTGCAGAGGGGCGTTCCTATTCGTCACATCTGTGATGCAGCCACCTGGGCTTCAGTGCATACTTTTGTATGTCACTATTCCCTTGATTCCATCAGAGGGCAAGATCTGGCCTTTGGCAAGGCAGTTCTCTATTCCGCAATTTGATTGGGCATGCTAAATTTGTATTCTAAATTCTTTCCCACCTCCTTGCTTGGTACTGCTTTGGGAGTCTGTCATAGATATGGAATACGTCAGAGGACCCAATCCCCTCGAAGAACAAGTTACTTTCTTACCTGGTAACGTTCTTTCGATGGGATGGTCTGACGACGTATTCCATATCGCTCCCTCCCTGCCTTCCCCGCTGCAGAATTTCTTTTGCGATTGCAGCTTGCGTTTCGCAAGGCCTTGTGTGTCTGACTGGCAGAAAACTGGTGGCACACGTTCTGGGAAAAAACTATAACTGAGGCTATGGGCGTCGTGCGTCCTACTTATGACATCGGGTGACGTCGGCCGTCGGAGGAGGTCCTCGGGGACGGCGCATTGACGTCATCGACGCAGGACGCAGACGCCAAAGATTTTCCGAAGCAGCACAGCTGTGGACATTATCTGTCATAGATATGGAATACATCGTCGGACCATCCCATCGAAAGAACGTTACCAGGTAAGAAAGTAACTTTTTCTTCTAGTCAATCAAGCTTTCACCTTGTATACAATCCTTTGTTGTGCAAAGGTACGTGTACCGTTTTTCTGTGTTGCTTCATTTAACACTCATTGTAAAAAGGTGACAAATGATTTATGAATACCTATCGTGTTCAACCCTTTAATTTTCCATATGCGTGCATAACAATGAAGGGGAATTATATAATTTGTGTCTTGCATTTGATTCCATAATCAATTGTCTCTGGGCGCGAAACCAACTTGAAGACATGGCTGTCGACAGTCAATTGTTTCCTTGTATGCTCTTAATCCCCTCCACATCAGAGAAGGAAAATGATACTAGAGGGAAACTCATCACAGCTGTTAGCCCATTTCGTTAGGTTTGGATAGAGTGAGCTGTATCTTTATGCCAGAGCTCTTGCTGCAGTACGTAGAGGTGCCCTGTTGTCAATCACCTGCTTTGCAATGCTGAAAGATAACATGATAGGCAGTTCTTTATTATAGTCGGCCATTTTGTTGAAGCTAACCCAAATGGGCCCACCACGTTGTACATAAAACAAGTTTATTGAACAATTATCCGGGGAGCAATTAGATGGTGTTGTAGGACCAAACTAACCCAAGTCTCAACAAACCACATCAGTTCACATCTTGTATACATTTGTGCAACTGTTAAAATACTCCCAGGTACTTTATTACAATCCACTCCCCACATATGATTGGATAAAAACCTATTCAAACCCTATCTTTTCCCAATTGCTATGTTTTCATTGGCCAGTTAGATCTTAATTGTAATTTTCAGATCAGGTGTAGAACACACCTCTTCTTGACATTAGCACATGGTTAAACATTGATATTGAAATGTAATTCATTACTAGCAATAACTGGCCTAAGATCTTTAGCCTTAACTTTTAATTTGCATATGGTTCGCTTACATATTTCAAGCAATATGAGGAAGGCTAGGTAAATAATTTCTATTTGAGTTAGCAATAATATCTCATTCCCCAGGTCACTGGTCCTTTGAAACTTTCCAATCTACAAAACTATCACTTTATCGCACAATTGAAACTCTTGGGTAGCCTTGGGCATTGGCTCACCCCAGGCAAAAACAACTGGTGAACCCCTCTGTCACGCTCCCATTCAACAGGAGCTTACCTCTGCTGTCTGTGATGTTTATCGGACCATAACACTCATGGCTAGTTTCTACAGCTTTGCTGACTGCGAAGGTCCTGAAGTTACTTTTACAATCCTCCCCTGGCTTCTAAAACCTCAGAGAACCAGTTTCAAAGTTCACTTTGCAAAACACCCCAACTACTGTGTTTTGATTCATTTTAAAAAAAAAGCCCACTATATTGAGATTCATAAATTCCCCATGTATTTGCATTAGTGTGCATGCAAGTTTTTAGATTTGGTGGGTTTAGCATGTTATCTTTGTGCCCATGCAAGCTAGTATGTATCAATTTTAGACAACAGTAACACTAAAGTAATATAACTCATCCATAATCTACACTTCAGTACATATGAAAAGGCAGCATCACGCCCAGTTTGCCGCCACCCCCAGTTATTAATACGGCGTGCGCAACATGAACCCCTCGTAATCACCAGGCCCTTTCCTGACCACCCCAACATTGCTATCGCACCTGTGTAAGTTCTGAGAGAGTTATTGAATGTTGCTATTAAGGGATTCCTTATTTCCATTCGCACACTGATGTATTTTCTGCATTTGTGCTGTACTATGTTTTTTTTGCTTTTATTGTTTGCTTTTTTATTTTGATGTTTGTTTTTGTTTATTGGCAGTTGCCTCTTATTTGTTGCTGCCAATGTTAGTATCATTAAAGAATATAATAAGAAGACTCAGACTCTCCATCCATAACTGACGTATGTTCCATGAGTAAGAGTGTCTTTTGTTGTCCCACTGCATCCTACCAAAGCGTGTCTCTCCTTGTGTGTAAGCACTTGGAACTGTGGCCTTTAATGTACCTCACATTGTAGTGAACGAATCTCTGCATTATATTGTAGGATTCATTTTTGCTTCCAGATGAGCATTTTTGACTAGAAGTGTATTGGTTTAGGCCTCCACCTCTCGCCCATCCCATAAGGGAGGGGGAAAATGCCTATTGGTAACATAATAGTTCGAAGAGACCTAGATTTGTAGATCGGTCTAATCCAAAGTGGTTTTCATGAGTGGGCAAATAAGACATGGATGATTTCTGGAGCATACATGATGGGAGCTGGTCAAAAGAATTAAAACATGAATAGAGCTGCAGTGGAAATGGGGTGTGTGGCAGTCTTGCTGACGTAATGCAAGCTTTGGGAATTCTCTTAGAGTCAAATCTACAATGCCAATTCGGCATGGTTTTTGCATATGTAGAGGATAATTATTTCGGTCATGTAGGCTTTATGAAAAATGCACCCTTCGCGTATAGAAAGCCCAGACCTATTAACTTTGCCATTACATGTTATCAAATTGGGTCCCACCCGCTTGAAACTATCCTCCCCTTCCCATCTCCACTGTCTGCTCCCCGATGTGAGAATTTTCCATCATCCTCACTTCTACCTGTTAGGGAAGTTTTTCTAAAGTCCTCTTATGGTGGTGCTTTATAAAACGAACCCCTTGGTATACAGAGCTCCAACGTCTAGTATAAGTCTGAACTACTCAAGGTTCTGGTGGTATGGCAGAGCAGCCAAGCTTATCTTAGGAGGGAGATGGGAGTTATAGATAGTTGCAAAGAATTTAGAATATACATAGGCCTAGATCTAATTTTTGGAAGCGGCTGGTCGTTTTCGGGCCAGCGACACACCAGTGCGGATTGATGATTCTTCCAGCCATACACGGGTCCTTTCCTCAAATGCTGCTGCTGACATCAGCACACAGTGTGTGGCTCATTGCTTGTAGCGGATAGCTGCTGGCTGCTGTAACCTTGGAGCCGTCGGAGCTTTCCAGCAGGGTTGTGGTCCTGGGTCCTGGCACTGGCCTGTGCTTGGCTACACACAATTCTGGGCCTCGTGTATGATGGTTGACTGTTAATTATAAGTTCCGGAATTTAATGAAGTAGGCTAACTGCTTTTCCTGGTGACTTTATGCATTGAATTTTGGATCTATGAAATGAATGTCAAAAAGGGAAGGGTTGCGACGCAAGAAGAAACAGTCACCTCTTCGCACATATTCTCTGCATAGCCAAGCGGATAGTCACCGGATTATTCACAAAAGAAGTCAGGCATGCCTAAATCCTGTATGGGGCGTGGAGTGACTGTACCTATTATAGATACTTGAACATTAATATTGATGATGAAATATTGTGTGAAGAGGGAGAGGTTTGTCCTCCTATGTTACTGACTGTGGTCTCCGAACATACTATAGTACTGGAAGGCTTGCATTGTGCTAGACTAACTCGGTCAGTGGATAGATTGCCTCGGGAGCAAGAGAAGATAACACGTGTCTTTCCAACACTTTCCACGATAAGACCTGGATGCCCTCCTGTAGTAGCGAGTTCACCTAACTCACTGGTTAACATTGATAACAATAGCACTTTGCAAAACATGTTTGAACTTAAAAGATGTGCATCCTTATCAGGAAATGCCATCACTGGTGAACTCCCAGCCTTGCTTCCACCACCTAACCTGCCAATAACACCTGATCTTGAAAAAATAGTGAATATACATTTATCCACTGGGGCAGTTTAGAGTCTGGATACCTCAAAAAGCACTATTCAAGACAATGCTAATGTTCATGACTCTATGTTCATGCCTAGCCTGAATACAATTGCTGTCACCATGGACGCCATTTTTGGCCTACGTTCTACACTGGCCAATTAACAGATAGCAACAAAGAGGATTTTGGCTTGGGAAGTGGATGTGATTTTTGACAAATAGTGTAGTGGAAAGGGGCTATGCGGGACAAACATTGGATGTGGACCACGTGGAAGAGGCCGGTCAAGATTCATCTTTTGAGATGCAAACTCTCATCTCAGAACAGGTTATCATGCCATGTTCTTTCTGAAGAGGAGCGCCTGCTACCTCTTTTGAATATTTGCAAGGAACTTGGGGTTGGTCACCCTAAGCTACCTGGGGGCAACCAGACGTGGACTCCCTGCTCACTGTGCTCAGAGAGGCACAGCTTCACCTCACTGATGAGGCCCAACAAGGCTGAAACATGTGTATGGGGTTGCTGTTGGTACTCTTGTTCAGAGAGGAATTGCAATAGCATTTCGGTGCTGGACTGCCCATGTGGGCGGGACAAAGACTGATATGCAAATGGATGTTTCCCATCTGTGAAAGGTACAGTGAGCAAAAAGCATGTGCTGCAAACTCTCATCTCAGAACAGGTTATCATGCCATGTTCTTTCTGGGGAGGGGCGCCTGCTACATTTTTTAAAATCTTTTGAGAGAAGTATATTAAACACTCCGCTCTCAATTTCTGATCACTCAATTTAATTTGTGGATATGAACCAAAGGTGGTCTACGCAGGAACAGTCCGCTATAACATCTCCCATAGTCTGTGTCCAACCATTTAATAACCAATTGAAAACAAAACGTAAGCATAGAAAGATAAAAAATACAATCAATCATCCAAACATAGAAAACCAGTTCCTATGGATGCACCCATTAATGCATCATCAATGGCAGCTATCCCTAATTTAAACAAGACAGTGATATCAGTGAATGCCAAGAGAGACAGTTCTCAGAACATTGTTGGCGAAAACAAACCGTTTAAGTTTTGAATTGGCAGGTTAGATACATTGCTACAATTTTTTGAGGAGAGTACATTACGTAGGCCAGTAATGAAAGGTGCAAGTCCACACAGCGATAAACCCCAGGTTACCAGGGCGCAACAGACATCTGATATGGGTGCACAATGTAGATTGAACATAGTCTGGGAATCTCCCCAGAACAAAGCAGAAATGTAGATTCGAGAGCAAAGCCTAAGCCCATATTCAATGGATTGCCTTTCTCACGCAGATTCCTCATCTTGATAGATATCCCTGCACAGCCGTGCTGCACGGAGATATCTATCAAGATGAGGAATCTGCGGGAGAAGAATCCATAAAAAGAACATTACGGTAAGATAATTCCTGCTTTGATAACATGCAGACCCATGCAACTATCGACATGCCAGCGCCAGCCAATGATCAACCAGATGTCCTACAAGTACTGCATGAAGCTATCCATTCTGCATGGACCTATCTAATCAGCAGCACGATAAAACATAAATAATTCCAACCTACTATCCCCGATGCATCTGTATTGAGGAAATTGAGCCCACTAGCCATAGCCTGTTTATAAATAGAGGAAATTTGATGTTACTGTTTCAACAAATTGAAGAGCTGTCCGTTATGACATTGAAAAGGTTGAATTACCTGCTTTTCATTGCCAGTCTAATTGGGTGGTGGTAAAGTTTGTCAGTGGTATGGTTGTGGAAAGGCTCATGCTATTCGTTGATGAATTGTATATAATGAGCTATCGTATACAACTATACCTATAATATGGACCATCTAATGAGGAACAACTTAAGACCCGGGTTTACACCATGGAGGGAAAGGTGTCTACTAAACTAGCCTGGACAAAAAGAGGCCGGGACACCAAGGTCAACAATTTAAATTGACACAGCGAACTGTGCTCAATGAATTATGGGAGCCATCGGTTCAAGAGCCACTATTTTGACTGATGGTAAGTTCTGACTCTGGCCTTATTTACCCCTGCATTACAAGGAGATTTGGATTGTTTACCACACAACCAATAGACTATGCTGCTCTTGCCATGACAGACATATTAATTGTACAAGAAACCTGTTTGACATCGACTTTTTAAAACATTTTTTTTACCAACTTTAAGGTGGCCATTACAGACTCTGAGGAGGATCTGGTGGAAACCGGGAAGGGCCTCAACAAGAGGTTCATAGGCCTCAACGAGAAGTTCGAGAAGGTTCGATCCCAGGGGACGGTCCCCGCTGATGTGATCGAAGAGGGCCCAGTGGAGTGGCCATCCCGTCCGTCGCAGCCATTACCCAAGCCCCAGGATAGCTCGGCAGCCATTTTGGTGGCGATCCACTCCTTATGTACTGAGAAAAAGACGAGATTACCACGGACCTAGACGGAAGATCCAGAACCAGGCCTAACGGGAAGCCATCCGAACAAGCGGAGGAGAGTCCACCCCGCTCTTCCCTTCGTGCCCGCGAGGCCTGTGGACCCCTCATCCCCCTCGCCGGACCGTAGAGAGGATACGGCGGCGGATACAGCGATGGGGACGGACGACGACGGCGGCGATGACACAACGGACATCCCGTCATCACCCCCCCCCCCCGGGCTTCTCCACCTGACGAAATTGGCTCCTTTCACGCCATGATAACCAGGGCATCCGAGCTCTTCCAGCTCTGCCCTGAAGAACAAAAAAAGGAAGGGTTTCTTTACCAACGACGAGAGGCCAAGAGGAAGACGGTCCTCACGGTGCTGTTGCTCGACGACATCTGGGACGAGGGGCTGGCTATCCTCAAGAACCCTTCCACGACACCCGCCAAGAGGTACAGGTACGAGAAGAAGTACCGAGTCCCCGACGCCGCCCCCTTGTGCCTCAGGGCCCAGCTCACGCCGGACTCTGTCGTCTCGGCAGCGGCCAAGAAGAAAGCAGCGGGTGCTGCGGCTTCAACTTCCACTTCCCCGCCGGACAGCGAGGGCAAGAAGCTGGACTCCATGGGACGATGAGTCATCTCATCGGCGGCGACGACGATTAAGGTGGCCAATGCCTTAGCGATCGTGGCCCGCTACGACAGGGAGCTTTGGTTCAAGATAGCTCCTCTGCTAGACTTCCTACCAGACGACAAGAGGGCAGAGGCCCTAAAAATTCTGCAGGAAGGCGAGGTGGCGTCGGATCATGCCATAACGGTGGCAACGGACATTGCCGATACCGGATTTCGCCAACTGGGCAACAGGGTTTGTCTCTGACGACAAGGATAGCTCCAGGCGATGGACTTTCGCCAGGGCGTCCAGAACAGAGTGTTGGATATGCCATTCGACGGCAACAACCTTTTTGGGAAGATGGTGGACGAGTCGCTCCAGGCCATCAAGACCGACTCGGAGACGGCCCGGGCCCTAGGGGTACTTCAACACCGGCGGCCCTTTCGGAGCTCCGGAGGCAGACAGGGTGCCTCCAAGGGATCCAGCAGCGGCTCTTCTACATACCACCAGGCGGCCCGCTCCTCGTCCCAGGAGGCCTACAGAGGTCGCGGCAAGCAAGGGGGATTCCGCCGTCATCGTCAAGGAGGCCAAGGCGGCAAGGCCTCCTCCAAGCAAGACTGACTCGGCCGTGGCGTCGGGCCCCCACCGAAGCACCCCGGTGGGAGGCCGGCTGACGAAGTTCGTCAGCGTGTGGGAGTCCATCTCCACCGACCGTTGGGTGCTGGACACCCTGGCCAACGGGCACTCGCTGGAATTTCAAAAGAAGTGTCCTCGCATTCCTCCCGTGGCCAGGAAGGAGAATCGCATCCCTCAACTGCTGTTGGAGGTAAGGGCGATGCTCAAGAAAGGTGGCATCGAGCTCGTCCCCAGGAGGCTCCGGAGTGTACTCAAGGTACTTCCTCGTCAGAAAGAAGACAGGCGGTTGGCGCCCCATCCTGGACCTGCGTCGGTTAAACATACATCAAGGCGCAGAAATTCAGGATGGTCACCCTCCAGCACATGCTGGGACAGCTGGAGGAGGGCGACTTCCTATCGTCGTTGGACCTGGAGGATGCTTACTTCCACATCCTCATTCTAAAAGGACACACAGTTTCTCAGGTTCGTGGTTCAGGGACGGCACTACCAATTCGGAGCCCTGCCGTTCGGATTAAAGTCGGCACCCAGGGTATTCACCAAGTGCCTGGCACCAGTGGCGGCACGGCTGCGCCTGCAGGGGATCCACATCTACCCCTACCTGGACGACTGGCTAATCCGGGCAAGGACAAGAGAACTCGCCGTAGAACACACGAGGATCGTCCGGCTGCTCACAGAACTGGGATTCGCCATCAAGTACCCCAAATCCCACCTGGTTCCGTCGCAAGTAGCACTGTTTCTGGGAGCGAAGCTCGATACAGTGGGGCAATTGGCCTCCCCGTTGGAGGAGAGGACGAAGGCCATTCTGGGCAAGGTGTGGCGCCTGCTAGCCACGGACGTGGCCAGGGTGAGGTCCATCAAGTCCCTCCTCAGGATGATGTCCTCATGCATCTATCTTGTATCCCTTTGCAGACTTCGGATGCGTCCGCTAAAGGAGTTCCTCGACGCCCGCTGGTTTCAGGCGACGGGCTGCTTCGAAGACAGGATCCCTCTCAACAAGGAGTTCCATCGAGCGATCCTATGGTGGGGTACCCGTGCGCACCTCACTACAGGCACGGACTTTCAGACCCCGGCGTTTCAGGAGACGGTGACGACGGACGCCTCTCTGGAGGGTTGGGGAGCCCACACACTGGAGATCTCCACGCAAGAGGCCTTTTGGCTCCTGGGGGAGAGGTCTCTCCACATCAACATTCTGGAGCTCCGAGCAGTGTTCTGGGCGCTCAAGTCGTTCCTTCCGTCCCTCAAGGACAAAGTGGTGAGGATCTTCACCGACAACACCATCACGATGTTCTACATACGGAAGCAGGGAGGCACCAGATCCCCAGCCCTATCCAAGGAGGCCCAGGATCTGTGGCACTGGGCCGTCGCCCAGGGGATGTTTCTGGTTCCCTTCCACTTGACAGGAATAAAAAACACCATTGCCGACTCACTCAGCAGGGAGCTGCGCTTGTGCCACGAGTGGGAACTACGTCAGGACCAGGTGGATCGGCTCATTCGACGATGGGGCAAACCCTGGATCGACCTCTTCGTGACGGCGACGAACTCCAAGTGCCGGAGGTTCGCCAGCAGGTTCCCGCGGCCGAGGAGCATGGGCGATGCTTTCTCGTTCCCTTGGGATGGCCTGTTTCTATACGCGTTCCTTCCGTTGCCGTTGCTGCTCCGCCTCATCAACCAGCTCAAGAAGTCCAGGTGCAGAATGATCCTCGTCGCACCGGCGTGGCCGAGGCAGATCTGGTTCCCGGACCTTCTGGACTTGTCAACGTCCCCACCAGTCAAGCAGCCGGCGGACGTGGATTTTCTCTCCAGAGAAGGAGGCGCCATTCTTCATCACGACCCAGAGTCGCTGAACTTGCAGGCCTAGCTCCTGCAGCACTAGAGTTTGGAGGGTACGATATCCCGGCTGACTGCAGAGAGAGAGGTTCTTGCAAAAGCCAGGGCGTCCTCAACTCTCAAGTGTTACGGTCATAAGTGGAAGAGGTTCTCTGTCTGGTGCCGTGCACAGAAGATTAACCGTCTGCAGATTACAGCCCCTCAAGTACTGCCGTACCTACTGTCACTGGCCAAGGCTGGACTGGCTCACGCCTCCATCAAAATACATCTGGCTGCCATCTCCCGATATACCAGGACTACGGGATGGGTGTCCTTGTGGTCTCATCGCCTGGTGAAGGAATTTATGAAGGGACTATTCCGATCGTTCCCGCCGGTGAAGGCTCCTGCCCCGGCGTGGGAGCTTAATGTGGTGCTGACCAGGCTCATGGGGGGGCCCCATTCGAGCCTATGCATTCGGCGCCTTTGAAGTTCCTGTCATGGAAGACAGCGTTGCTCGTGGCCATAACCTCCGCACGATGAGTGGGAGAGATCCAGGCCCTATCTTGCAAGCCTCCATACTTCACTTTTCATGACACGAGGGTGGTGCTGAGGATGCACTCCTCCTTCATGCCCAAGGTGCCGTCGGACTTCCACCTCAACGAGCCCTTGGTGTTACCAGTTTTCTTCCCGTCGCCTTAGACGCCGGCCGAGAGGACTTTGCACTCGCTGGATGTAGCTAGAGCGCTGAAGTTATACATGGACCGCACAAAAAGTTTTTTCGGATGACGTCACAGCTGTTTGTGAACTTTGGGTCTGTGAATCAAGGGAAGGCTCTCTCGAAGACTTCCATTTCCAGATGGCTCTCCGGCTGCATCATGCACTGTCACCGGTTGGCAAACCGACCGCTGCACGGCCGTCCGAGAGCCCATTCGACCAGAGCGATCGCTGCTACCACGGCGTTCCTGTCTGGTGTGCCCCCTGCTGGACATCTGCAGGGCTGCTACGTGGAGGTCGACGCACACCTTCACAAGATTCTACTGCGTCGATCGGGACTCCAGGGAGGAGTCCAGGGTCGGCCAAGCAGTGCTGCGCAACCTGTTCGCCTAAGGTGAGCCTGGTGAGGAGGTAAGAAATGCTTAATGTTGAGCCTTTGCCACCTCCCGTGGTTGTGCATGTGTATACTGCTATGTATTCTTTTATTCATGAGCATGTGAATCCATGCCAGACCCCATGCTGGAGAAGGAACAAGTTAGTTACCTGTAACTGTTGTTCTCCAGCATGGCTCTGGCATGGATTCACATGCGAACCCTCCCGCCTACCCTTCTGCGGCTCTTCACTTGGTCATACTGCCACTTTGCGTGCTACCAAATCTGAGGATGGCTGCCAGAGGCGGGGCTTAGGGAGAGGGCAGTCATTGGCTGGGGGCAGTATGACCCAGGGATCAGTGATTGGTTACTACTAAAAAAGACAGATCAGAAACGAAACTGATACTGATTTTTTTCTTTACCGAGGATTCCCAACCTGACGGGGAATATTCATGAGCATGTGAATCCATGCCAGACCCATGCTGGAGAACAACAGTTACAGGTAAGTAACTCGTTCCTTACTTCATCTCTCTTCTGCCTTTGACGCGGTCAACCATGCCATCCTGCTGAACTGTCTCCATGATAACCTGGGTATCACCAATCAGGCCCTGGCATGGCGGACCTCTTTCCTCTCTGATCGACCCTCCCAGATTCAACTTGGGTCCTTCCTCTCCTCTATCTCTTTCTCTAGCTGTGGTGTTCCCCAGGGGTCTAACCTCTCTCCCTGGCTGTTCAGCCAATACCTGTCACTTCTTGCCCACCGCATTGCCGCTCTCTGCCCCAACTTTCAGTGCTATGCAGATGACACTCGGCTCATTTTCAGGCTCCCTTCCGCCACCTCTTCTCCTTCTCTCATCTCTGTCTGTCTGCTATCCAGGAGTGGTCTGCCGCCAATGATCTCTGCCTTAATGCCAGTAGGACTGAGATTCTCCTCATCAGCACACCTGCTCCCTCCTTTCCTGTCGCTCTCTGGCCGGCCTCTCTTGGCCCTCTTCCTGCTCCCACCTGTGAGGCTATAAACCTCGGGGTCATCTTCGACTCCACACTCTCCTTCTCTCCTCACATCTCTGACGTCTCTAAGAAGTCGCACTGCCAGCTGCACCTCCTCAGAGGTATTCTTCCTTTCCTTTCCTTCCCCCCAGAAGCTCACTGTCTCCAGAGCTCTGGTGATCTCTAAGCTGGACTACTGCAACAGCCTCTTTCTAAATCTGTCTGCTTCTACTCTCCGAAACTCATCCAGAACAGGACTGCAAGACTTGTCCTTGGCCTCAAGTCCAGGGATCGTATCACTCAAGGACTGAAATCTCTGCACTGGCACCCAGTGGCTGGGAGGATTAAGTTCAAAACCCTCTGCATTGTCCACAAGGACTTCTGGGGCCTCATTACCTTCAACTCTCTTCTAAATATATTCCTTCTCAAGCTCTTTGCTCATCCGCCTCAAACTCCCTCAGGGTCAGTTGCTTCTCCAAGCAACAAGTTGGTGGTAGATCTCTATCTTTGGCTGGGGCCTCCTTCTGGAACAGCCTCCCTGAAACTTTTGGAGTACCATCTCTGGTTCCGGAAGGCCGTCAAGAACTTCCTCTGTGCTTCTGCCTTCTCTCCTTCTCTCCCCTGCTGAACTCCTGACTAAAACTGCACTGGTCACCTGGCTACCCTCTGATCTCAGGCCCAGGTCCCCTCCGCCACCAGATGCACACCTGCACTGCCTCCCGGGCAACACCTGCACTTGGGGGCTGTTTCTGTATTCCTACAGTCCCCTACCAGCTCTTGACACTTGATGTCTGCACTTACCCCTGCCCTTGCCACAAGCTGGCCGCACTTTTTACCTATTATTCTTATTTATTTTATTGATTTTACTGTTGATCCTATGTATTGCACTGCCCCTCCCCTCACACCTCCCCCCCTGCACTTGTGCAATCTCAATGTCACCTGGCCTAGTAAGATCGTTGCCTTCGTCTTCCCTCTGTTCCCCCTCCCTTGCCTAGTCGCGCATTGAAACACTTGTGTATATGCGCGTTAAGAATGCCATATCATATATCATGGAAGATCAGTATACAACTCCATCGTCTGGCTATGCAATATCAGAAAGAACCAAATGGGCTGAAGTTAGTTGCCAGACAGATTGTCGCTGGATTATGATTTTGGAGATAAGCTGCCCCAAAATCAGGCCAAGATTAGCAGTCATGGGAAAGATGCACAGGAAGGATATATGCATGTTCCAAGAGATATTGTCAACCTATCTCCAAATTCAGCCCAGCTGTTACCTTTTAAGGATTTCAATAAGGCGACACACACCTTAGTCTCGGCCTAGTATGCAGCGCACAATTGAAATGCTTATGTTTTTATGTTGGATTCAATATTGAGATGGCACAATGGACCATGAACCAGGCTGGCTGATAAAATATAATATTTATTTATTTTAAAATTCGAAAGATATCATACATGTTTTAATATGGGGCAGCAATCACCAATGGGATGATAAGAACAATAGGAATGTAAGCAATGCACTTAGTTTAACCTTCTATTGACACATCTACAAAACACCAGGGAATAGGCGCACTTTTTAATTTTATGCAAGATATCGCTTGTTAGAATTTCTCCCTGCAATGTTCCCTCAACCCACAAATAATCAATTTTGAGTGGATAAACAGAAGCAACAGTTAATCAGGAATGACAAAGAGGAAAGAGGAAACAGAATTGAAATCCGACCTTCCCTCCCCAAACAGAGAAAAACGGATTTCAAACCCTGGCAATGCTAAAAATGACACTCGGAAATGGATGAATAAATGAATGAATGCGTTTACAAACCTTGAAACAAATATTATTCCTCACTAAAGCAACCATGTAGAAGTACAAACAATCACAAGCAATGTATAACCAAGAGCATACAGTTCAAAAATGAGTGGCAGCTTTTTAAAACATATTGCAGCAAATGACACGTTAGAAATTTAGCAAACTTTGCAATTCCCACCTGAAATTAGCCAACAGTTGTTAATAAAAAAGTGTGAAATATTGTAAATCGCAATGCGGTTTTGTATTGGGGTGTAGCTATAGACCATGGGTACAATATGGAAGTGAAATTAGGTCTCTAGCTGGTAAATCGAATGAGTTATACAAGATCTAGAAAGTTGCGTTTTGGGTAAAATGGAGCGGTGAAAAAGGAAAGGAAATCTGTTTTGACAAGAACCGTTTTCTACACTGTTTTGACAAGAACCGTTTTCTACACTAGAGCATTCAGTCTAGACAACCAAAGAGGGACACAGAAAGCTCCAGGGTTGATTTGCGAATTCAACCCTAGGTCCCCAGCGCCCACCCTAGCAGAACCAGTCTGATTACTCGAAATAGGATTAATAGCTTAGGAATTACACAAGGCAGAATTACTACAGAGATGGCACTAGCCCTAGAAATCAAAGGCAGGGTTTCAAGAAGAATTCTGACAATATTACAAGTTATCAGCATAAGTATAGAATGACTTGGAGAGGGGAACTAAGGACAAGGCAAGGCATGGTATAATATGGTTTTCTATGGTTCCTATTGATACTCACAGTCCGCTTTTTAGTTTTGGATTTTGGACAGTCAGCGTTCTGGTCACCACACGGATCTGGTCTAACAAAGGACAGCCGGACAGGATCAGCTGGGCATGAACTGGTTACCGGGTAGCACTTCTGTACTGGCAATCCTGGTCACTGGATAATATAGGGTATCAGGCTAGCAGGATGGCAGCAGCATGCAGTGAGTGGCGGCGAGCCAATCTGGGTCAGGATGTGTTAAGCAGAAACCTGTGCAGTTCCCTCTGGGACCACTGCAAAAGATTTAAGATTACAGGTGTTGGCAGTAAACCCACTTGGTAGCAGTCTGCACCACACAGATTCACTGTGGTAGCTGTGGCTGAGCAGTCAGACTTCCCTCAAGAAGAGTTAGGCAGTATATAGAGGATACAGGATAGGTAGAGTCACAGTAGTACAAACAAACACTGACCAGAGCTAGGTGTAAAAGTATATACTTATTTATTTTCAAGGCACACTCAGAAAATTACACTAGCACAGAAAAAGGTAAGTAAGTCAAAACATATTCACTATTACTTATATGTATATCCCTAGTCATTTGTTGGACAAGTCTAAGTTAACACCACTTATTTCCAAACAGAGGTGAGCGCTTAACGTCAGATGGCACTCCAACAAGTTATTAGACAAGGGAGGGAAAAGCAGAAATGATGAGAGCAGTAAGGTAAAACACTTTTCACAGAAGGTTAGCAAAGACAGTCAATGGTGGAACAAGGAGAATTCGTTCGGGGCCCGCTTCAGAGAGAGCCAGGTAAAAATATGCCCAAGATCACACAATGTCGCAAGTCTTTGCAGGTAAGTAGAAACGGTTTTACTATGGTTCTGAAAAGTTTAGTTAGGGTGTCCCTGACATACCCAGGTTCGAGAGCCGAGGGCTAAATCTACCCCGTACAATCGGTGGCAAGGGAGGCCGGGCGGAACACAGTACCTTTTGAAAGTGGAAAGGATCCTCCAGCAGTGGTAGTCGTTCCTGGTAGTGGGTGCAAGTTGCGGCGTCGTCCAGGGGAAGAGGTGAGCTCGACGTGGAGGAAAGCTGCAGGTCGTTGCACTACCAGGGATGAGGCCAGCCGTGGAGGTTTCCGGTCACAAAGGAGTTTACCCCTCTTTCGCGGTTGAGGTAAAAAGTGGTATCCCGGTTGCCGGGGTGCTTGGCACAGGCAAGGCGGCCACGAGATGCTTCGGGATGGCGAAAAGAAGGCAGCAACTGGTTGTCCCCACCAGTTAAGGGAAGGAGACTCTCTGGAGGGAGATCTCCTCTGTCGTCGGAAAAAGTGGTGAGACGGTTCCGCAGGGCTTCACCGGTGGTGTCGTCTTGGCAGGTCGTCTCGGCTTCTCCCTCTTCGGCCTCTTAGGTCCTGTGGCGACTTCTGAAGAACCAGTCCCAAAACCCCTGCTTTTATGCAGCAAACACCCATTCATACAGCCTAGCTGTCACTCAGACATGCTAAGTGGTGAGCGGGGTGGCTCACCACTTGGGCCAATCACACTAGAGTGCGACATGAGTTGGCAAGGCAACTCAGTCCAGGGTGCCTAAACCCCCTCCCACACCCCCTGTGGTACCCAGACAGAATGGCACCACTTTGGAGGGCTTCTGTGCAGAAGCCCGCCAAAAGTGGAACAAAGGCTCGACTCGGGTTCAGGGTTACTGAAGTGAACCTAGACGCCATTTTGGCGGCGAGTTCTGGCAAAAAATCCCAACCGGTGAATTTATATTAAATAAATAAACCGGCGGTATCTTTAACATTGCACCAAAAAGTGGTGCATTAAAATCAATGGGAAATCCCATTGGGAAATATTCCGGTGGAATATTTCTGTGGTATCCACTGCCACCAGCCAGAAACTCAGCGAGGGGGGACGGGACAGTACCCCCTCGACAACAGACCCAGGGGCAATCTAATTGCCCCTACCAGTACTTCCACAGTAAGATGGTTTGTACTGGTTAAGTTCCTAAGTTAAGACTAGTAAAGTCAATGGCAACTTTACAGACCCAGGGAGACAGTAGTCAGTCCCAGGGTGTGGAGTCTATGTTTGGGGGTCTCTATGACACCCCTGTGTTACTGCACTGAGGGTGCTGTGTAACACACATTCAAAAACTAATGATAGCCTATGGGGAAAAAATACCCCCTAGCCCATAAGCACATAGCAAGTCACAGTAACACTCTCAAATCATGTCCAAGAGTGAGGGTGAAAGAGTCTCACTCTTGGCAGGAGAAAAAAATAAACCTCAAAAATCCAGCAAAGCTGCTGGGGGACTCACTAGGTTAGGAAATTCAGCCTAAACAGAGAATTCTCCCTAACAGGATGCCAATGGTACCACAGGATTCCCCTTGTTAATGGGAGATTTAGTGGTTTTCAGAATTTGAGGCCTTGCTGGAGCAGGATCAGCAATGCTTGGCCCTGTAGTTGGGATCTGGAGTCTGGAGAGATGACGGGTACAGGGAAGCAGCGCAGGAAATCAGAAAAGTGTCTCTCTCTAGGGTCTTGTCAGGGACACTTATTTATAGTGCAAAATGACATCATCAAAGTATCTGACTGGGGCAGGCTTAACTAAACACACCCCATACAAAGAGATTGGACAAGGGTGCTAGTCTCTGCCTCGCTCTCAGTTGGTTGGATTTCTAAGGGAATGATGTCAGGTTTCTGAGGTGAGTTTTACAATGTCCAAAAACTCCCACATTGACTTTACTGAAAGTCTGATTTTGCCAAAAACATACATTCTTAGCATGGCAATCTCTTGGCAAATTATACACACAGGTTACATATTATGTGCAGCATAGATCAGTTCAATCCTCCAGTCTGTGCGACCTTGTTTCGCCTTTCTGGTACATTTTGGTAATTTTAAACATGAAAGATTTGGCCTAAAATTACATAACTTTGTACACAGATGCGAATTATCCCCAGGGATGTATGTACACAATTTTATGTTTGCAACATTAATACTTTCCTTGGAATCTGTCATATTTTGTAACTGCTGTTCCCCATGCAGCAATGAGCTCTACCAAGTTTTAAAAGAAAGCACATAAAATTATCTTTGAAACTGCAAACTTTTTAAATTTTTACTAATTCTTGCTGCAGAGATAAAATGTCTTTAAAGTTTCTTTGGCACCAAAAGGCAGTTCCTTTTTCTTTAACTTCAACTGCAACCAACTGTCATTTCATCCCTGTGTGAGTTGGGGGTTCCCAGTTTAATTGAAGGTTTTATTGCTCCTTAGCACTTCACAGTTTAGTGTCCCTGGACTTCTCTTGTCCCAGCCTGGAGCACAGACGAATGTCTGACGAGCGTGTGAACTTTCATTGTCCTGGCCATTCAAAGATTTTTAAGCTGGCAATTTTCACTTACGTGTCCTGGATTTATGGTGTGTCTCCCTTCCTTGGGGAAGTTTCATGGCTGGCAACTGGAATGACTGGTTTTCTGAGAGGTTGCAAATCCAGCCCATGTATTTTAAACTCTTTAATTTCTTATTTTCGGTCCTGAATTAAAACAACCTGTGAAAGAAGATAGCCTATGTGTGTATTATCACCACTAACAAAATCCCGTTACATTGCTAAGTAAGCAGGCTTTTATTCAACAATTTATTTCTAAACAGACCAATTTTTTCTTCAGTCAGCAAAGCCCATTTTTCCACATGTGTTAAAACTGCTAGATTTCTTTCTTTAAATTCGGTTTTGCAGCTCCCTTAGCTGCCCTTACTGTGTTTGCAGCTGTAGTCGTTTCCTTTAATGCAGGAGTTTTAGCTAAAGCATAGATACGTTTACACTTGACCTGGCTCAGAGAGTTACAGTCTCTTTGAACAGCTGCGCCTGGATACCTATGGAAAGAAATAAACGCGTGTTCCCATGCCAGTGAAAACTAAGTTGCTTATTGATTTCTCTGAGAGTTGGTTTGACTGGGCCTGTCACTCAGGAATTATGCCTGGTTTTGGTGAAGCACAGTGAAATATCCTGGGCATGACAGGGCCCTTTCAATCACAGTGGTTTCAGAATGAACAGATGGAATTAGCGTCAAAGCAGCATGTTTAAAGGGTGAACATGTTTCATTTTGAAGGGGATTTTTGGCTTTTGCAGCAATGCAGTGCTGCCTGTTCACTGATTCCATATATGTTTCAGAACACACTGGCATATTTTTTCAGTGTGTCCCCTTCTTCCATTTTTATTGAAGTGTGCTAGGCAGGATGGTGCAGCCATTTTTTTTGTTGCTGCCAAAACGCAGTTTTGAGGTCCTGGTGCGCACAAGAGGCAGCGCAGCCAGGTTGCTGTTTCTTGCGCAAATGCAGCTTGGTGATGTGGTGAATGACTTTGAGTGGGTCAAGATATCCCACACACCTCCTTTGGTAAAGACTACTATATGCCCTGCAATCGCCTGAGAGGAAAGGCGCTCTGAGCTAGTAATGGCTCAGTGAGCGTTAAGAAGCATACAGAAGAAATACCAGTTCCCACCTCGGCTACCTTTTTAGACCGCCCAATGGACCCTTAGCAAGCCAAATCCACTGCTGATTAAATTGCCCTGAGACTATAACGAAGATAGTGAGGTGGATTCTGAAAAGTCAGACATGCTGGCTGGAGAAAACGCACCTGCTGCTTCAAAGGATTCAACCACAGGAATAGGAACTCGTATGAAAATATTTTAATTTAGGCCCTTGTGGAAATTTTGGGAGTTTCGGACATATCTTTTCACGAATTCTACAGTGACTAGGATTTTATCAGATTGTATGTTCTGTGGAGGCTGCAACGTGAGGTTTGGGTTCTCCAATTTATACTCCCATTCCTTCATAATGAATTGCGCTAGCACATAGAGGTATACCAGGATTCCAAACGCAACATCTGCCACTTACATGACACATGGAACAAAACTCTACAGGCCTTTTCTGTTTAAGACTCTGGCAATAACGTCTTGGCCCAAACCAAAATCCACTCTTCTTTGATCCATCTAAGAAAACACCCACACTGGGACAAGGTGGCTTTTCAAGTTGTGCCACTGATGCATTATACATTTGCATTTTGGACGTGCTCCTGCAATACTTTTGATGGGGGCAAAACCTATATGTGCCCTTATGGGGCGTTACCCCTCATAAATAGTGCGGACACAGTGTCAAAATGGTTGCACACCAATGGGCCATTTGCACTACTGACAAAGCCTTGCTTATCCAGTCGGTGGTTTGACCGGTGAGTGTCTAGCATGATTGGAAGGATGGAGATTTCTGGGTAGCAGCAAGTGTTGCGTTACACAGTAGAGACTATCGGAAGCGGCCAGTGCATTCTGAATTCAATTCAGACGCGAGCAGCAGAAAACGAGACGAGACTGGTGCGGCTGGATGGTCTAGTCTAGGTTCTTTCCTCTAACTTAGCACGTCGCAGCAACACCAAGTGCAGTGCGGAAGGAGTGTGAGCAGGCGAGCGGACGAAGCAGAGCGGAGTAAGCGGAGTAAGGGCGGAGCAGGGGAGCCTGTGCTGCTGGTGGTGCTTGTGTGCCAGTTCCGTGTTCCGTGGTATTCCCGCCGGTATTCCGCTGGTATCCTGATGGTAGCAATAGCGGTGGACGCGTCAGGACTCGCATCGCACACACCAAGTGGCAGAGTTGTTTTATACCGTTTCACACCGCACTATAACGCGCTCAGCTACAGAGTTGCGGTGTAATTTACGGTGAGTGGCTGAAAGGCTGAGTGGGGGCGAACGGGCTGCGACTCAGGCCCTAAGCAAACATTTTGTTTGGGGTGGTGCAGGCCATGTGTTCGGCTTAGCCTGCAAAAAAAATAAACACACTGGGGGTTTGGCACTTCATTCTTACTTTTATAAAAACTAGTACAGGTAAAGAGTCTGCCTACCCCCTACATTTTAGTAGGTTTGTTAGACATTGCACATAAGCCCTGCATTGATTGCATTGATTTGCTAATTCGCAGCAGGATTATAACAGTGTAATAGTGTAACAGTGCTATCATCCTCATTTAGTAGGAAATATCTCCATTAATAGTGGAAAAAGTACCCGAAAGCCGACTGAGGCATCTATCAGGTACCTCCAACGGTAACCCGGTAAGAGAGCACTGACATAAATACCTAGATTGGGCTTATTTTATTGCAAAAGATACAAAGTGGATATCAACTGGATACAAGTGATAAAAGAGCTGGGTGTCTAGAGGAGCACATAGGGCTGGGGTTGCCGTTTGACCTACATTGAGTCATCCATAGTAAAATCTTAATAAGCAAAATGAAGCTGCGAAGTAAGGTCTTGCAGGATGACCTCAGATGCCCAGAATGGGATGGATCCTATTCAGAGGAACTAGAAATCCAAGACCTAGAGTCAACACCATGTGGTACCCCTATTCCAACAATGGCACCAGCCAAGGTAGTTACAGTGCAGGTGCATGCGGGGCAGTCAACAGTAACCAGCACACCAACTGACATTGTACATTTTTAGAAGCGTGGGCTGGAATATACCACTACTACTAAAAAAATTGAAAGTAAGATTGAAGAACATTTTGGTGTAAAAAAACGAAGCCAAAGCTTAAATGACATCCAAAGCAAGACGCGAGACTCTGCTAACAATGAAGAAAAGGCGTCTCCACCAAGTAAAGACCTTCCTCTTTTAGGGGCTGATCAGGAAGATAAATCTATTGAAAGCAATGTTGTAGCTGTCGCAATGGAGGAAGCAGCTGGAGTGGGGTTGCCTATACGAGCACAAAATTATAAAAGGCAAGGGACCGACAAAAGTATGGAAATTTGAAAACACTGCAATTATAGATCGGAGGATAGAAAAACAAAACAAGCTAGTGCTGCCACTCTTACAGCCCTAAATTTTGTACTAAACTCTCTGGTGACAGTATTCGAACAGTTGAAATCTGAGGTACAATTGCAAGCTGGGACCCTGTTGGAGCTGACCAGAAAAACTAGTATAGAATCAACAATAGTGGGGCTGACCTCAACAATTAATGCAGTTGTTACACCATCTCTGAAAGTACTGAGAGTGGAGCTAGCAAAACAAGGCCTGGACATATCTTCAGTCGAAAGGACCTTCGCAAAGATCAAAGAAGAAGAGGATAAGCAAAATTGCTTACTTCTGGAAATCTTGTCCTTACTTAAGGTCGAGAAGACAACAAGAATTAGGCCCCTTCAAGCCACCGAAGGAGACGATAACGTTAATAACTACTTTGACGATACCCCCCCTCTGTTCTGTAAGAATTTAGAAGGCTTGCACATGTTGTGGAAGAAGAAGAGATTGAAGCAACTGAGCCCGACTATCAAGCAAGGGCAGTTATTAAATAAGCAGGATGAACGGTCCCGCGAATGGACAGATGCCAGAAAACAGCTTTCAAAGGGGAGAAGGAATGCCAAGAAAAAAGAGGCCAAAAGAACAAGCACAACCACTTTTCCAGTTACCCTTAGCAAACACCAAAAGAAAGGTCCTGTAGGTAAGCAAAAACGGAAAAGCATGAAAAATCTCGAACAAATAAAAAATAAAGAGAATGTAATCATAATACAAGAAGGCACCCAAGAAGAGGAACAAAAAGCACTACTGGAAAGATCAGAGTGGGTGCAGAAGAAAAAAGAAAAGCGGGAAAGAAACATATAATTCTGGTTCACAAAGAGGGAGAACTGAATCATAAAAAGAAAAACTGTTCAAATGTAGGTCTGCAGACAGACCCATTAGGAATCCAAATAGATGATACGCAGAATACGGGCTCAGAGATTGTTAGCCCCCCCCAAGTTCTCCAATGAAAACAGAAGACAAAAGAGGGAAGATCAATATACAAAGTTGTCCATCTTTAAAGGGACCCCATGGGCTCCCATATTTTTGGGGAAGTGGAACACGTGTTTTCCCCCAAAAAATACTGATGCCACAAAGGAACCAATGAAGAAAATTGCACCGATCTTTCTCCAACGAGCACCACATGCTGACATAACTGTGCCACTGATGAGTGAAACCAAAAATGGACAAGGCAAAGCAAAAGAAAAAGGGGGCGACCATAAAGAACAAGATGAAGCCTCTCTAAGGAACCCCTCCCCTGAGGAGAACGCCCATTCTGAGCCTTCGGAGGGCGATCTGGAAGATCAAGAATATGCAGTTCCAAAACTATGGCTTAACGCAACGAGTAAAATACCACAACACACCTCACTTTGTCGGGGGGCTATCTTGGGCTACTTCAACAGTTTAAAATCTTTCTTTTTGGCTCAAGAGATATGGAATATGTAAAGGTCCCGAGTAGAAGTAACACAAAAGTGGTAGAGGTGGGTTTTATGTCATTAAAAGCATGGAAAGCAATAAAAAAATAAGAGAACTAGAAAAAGTCAATTTGCAGAATTTTGAAAAACTACCGGAAGAAGTGAGAAGTGAATTAGAAAATGTGAACTCTCTCTCTGAAGGGCGGGTTCTAAGAGCAGAGGGTTTTCCAAAGCAGGAGGTATGTGCGAACCCACAAGGGAATATTGTGGACCCAAAAGCTAGCACGTTAGCTGCACTTCCTGAGATCCTCACACAGGTACTCCAGAAATTAGGCTTTGGGCAAGAGAACCTTTAGGCATAGTGAATTGAATATTACAAGTTGGAATACCCGCGGCCCAAATTCTTTTACAGCAAGCAGCAAGAAAAAAGCCCTTTTTCTTAACTCCGAAGTCATCCTGTTGCAAGAGACTTGGCACACACATTCAATAGAAATGGAAGGATTCAATATTTTCATAATACCTGCTTGCCAAAAAGCAAAGGGTCGACCGGGCTTTTACTGGGAGTTAATAACTCGCTAAGTAAAGATGTTGGACTCTTACATAGTGAAAAGGAGGGTATTCACGCATGTAAAGTAGGAGTACATACAACAGAGGGATATTCGCAGCTTGTAATAGTGAATATATACTGGAATCAAGTACAAATTGATTTGCAAAATTTCCACCAGTCTCATGGTGAGGCTAGCGTGATCTTAGGAGGAGACTTGAATGCCCAATGTATAACCACACAGAACAACATTGGAAACCTAAACTGGGCAAGAAAATCAAAGACAGGAAGGCAGTAGGTAAAATTAACATGCTAAATGGCTCAGTACATGGTGATAATCCATCGAGACCAACCTGGTCTCGTGGTGTAACGCTCACCTGGTATCCACGGGAACGTCACTCAGGCTGTTCAGACCTCTTACAACCTCGAACCCTTCCCTGGAGTCTGCTCGACTGGAGACTGGGCCTGAAACACAGGATTGGTAGAGTGTAACCCCCTATTGTCTCTGTGTGCTTGAGCCCCTTCTTCCCCGGGGTCCAACCCTTCCCTTTGACCAACAGCACACCTTGTTTTCTTGGAAAGTGTGCTCTCCGTTCTGCTTTCAGCGCAGGGGCACGTTGATTGATGCAAGCTCGTTGCTGCCTAGTTACTTCACTGGCAAGGGTCTGACAGGTAAGTATAATGAGCCTTTTGAACAGTTCTCTAACTTCATTCCTTTCCTTCCTTCGGTGATGGCCGGCGTCCGGGGATGGCGACGTGCTGCTGAGATGAGTAGTGCTGAAGGTGAGTGAGAGCGCGATGCGCAATGCGACCCTTTCTTATTTGTATTGAACCGAGTTCTTTTTCTGTGTCTTTTAGGCGCCGTGACGTTTTCAGCGTGGATGCTGATTATGAAGAAGAAATTTGGTGAGTAAGCGCGGTATGCGGCGCCTCTAGATGTTTCCACGCTAACCTGGAGTATCTTTTCTCTCTTGCAGATGGATGAGAAGTTCCGGAGACAGAGTTGCCCCAGAGCGGCTGGGATTCAGGTAAGCGTTTGAAGCTCGTACAGTCTTTAAAAAGAAGCAAAGATTTGCTGAATGCTTACTAATGCCTTTTATCTGTTCTTTTCCCTTTTCCTTAGGAAGCGGTGTGCCGGGATGGGAATGACACCGCCGAAGATGCCCGCTGAACAGAAGGAGCAATGAACGATGGGCAGAAGCGCTGCAAGGTTAGGCTGTTCCTAACGGTGTTCTTGTTCTTGCTGAAGTTGAGCGCAGTAGAAAGATGCAGGCCTACTGGAGACCGATCCGAACACAGTGAGTGTCACGCTGCAGTTGCAGAAAACACAAAGCATGCTTCTCGGCCTGGGCGTGTCTTAAATAGTCTCTGGGTACCCCAGGTGTCTCTGGGCTGAACCACACCCAAAAGACTAGACTGCACATGCAGTTCTGGGAACCGAAATATGTGGGGGCATCCATCTTGTCCCCATCAATGTACTACAAGTCCAATCCCCAATGTTATCCTATGGGAGTGAGTGAGTCTGGTGCCACAAGCGCCAAGTCTGACTCCAAGCTGGTCTTTGGAGGGATGGAGAGGCCCTTGCGGGCCATGTAGGTGATCGTGGCCTGGCTCCAGCCTGACATCTTGGAGGGCTGGGGATATGAGGGGCAGGAATCATGACACAAGGTAACACCTTCTCCACATTGGATTATTTCTTTGTCTCTGAAGATATTCAATCAAAGGAGATATCTATGGAGATTATCTGGGGAGAAGGGAGTGATCATGTCCATATGAAAATAAATATTTCAGATTTCAAGAAAATTCAATTGAAAAAGTATTCCCATGTTCTAGACCTGAGAAATGGGAAAGCGACTCTGGTAAAATATAAGAGAGAAGGGAAGAAATTAAATGACAAGTTGAATTGTATCTCCTCAAAAGAACAAAAAGAAAATTGCAAACCCGAATACTTCAAGACATTCATTTGGTCTGTGCATCCACCAATTGCGGGAATACCACGGCAAGTGACTCATCATCTACGCTCATTTGATGAAGAAACCTGGATACGGAAAAAGATCTTAAGGAGAGAATTCAGACGACTAAAAAGAATTATAATTGACCAAGTAAAACTACGAGGAGAGCTAGAAAAGCTCAGAAGAAGTAATAAGCAATGGTCACGAGCAAGAACATTTTTGCGGCACCAACAAGATAACGAGTGGATGCTCTCAGCCCTATGTGAAAATAGCACTCGTAATTTTTGGTCAATAATAAACAATTCAGGAAAGAAATCAGTCACTAATAGTACTCAATGTAATCTAGTGTCTGAAAAGAGTTGGGCAGACTTTCTCACAAAAAATTTCAAAAACACATCACAGTTTGAGGGAGAGAAGGAAACTGCGCAGTGGGACCTTAAATTTGATAGAAAATTAATAGATCATCTCATCCTGAATGCCTCATCCTCAAAAGCGGCAGGCCCAAACGGGCTAACCTATCAGGTCTTAAAAAAACAATGTAAAAACATGGGCAAACCTTCTTTTCAACCTCTTTAATGAAATACTAAAGACACAAAGTTTTCCATCTTCCTGGAAATAAGCAGTAGTCATACCATTCTATGAGGGCGACCGGTCGCAACCTGAAAACTATAGACCAATCGCCCTCTTAAGATATTGAAAGCAAAATATTTATGATAATTTTGCTGTTAGAGTTAGAGGACTGGGCAAAGGGAACAAAGATCCTATATAAATTTCAAACGGGATTCAGACGTGGTATGTCCACAACATTAAATGGTTTGGTCTTGAATCCCTTGGCAGAGCTCTCCAGAGAGCAGGGGGAGGTCCCGATATATGGAGCCTGGATAGTTTTTCCAGGGCTTTTGATTTAGTGAAAAGGGAGCAGTTGTGGGCTAAATTGAGAGGCTGGGGATTACCGAGAAGGTTGCTATCAATATTGATTGAATTACATAAATGCACCTCATTGATAAGATTAGACGAGGCCGGCCATCTTACTAATTCAATTAATGTCAAGCATGGAGTGAGACAAGGGTGCTTGGGTGCGCCATTTTTCTTTAATCTTTGTCAGATCTGGGGGCTTTTTTGCAACCCTGGACAATGGCGAGCCCAAAACTAAATTCAACCAAGGTTTTTTCCCTCACTTATGCTGATGACATTGCCCTGATCGACAGGACAGCACTAGGGCTGCAACGGATATTGAATGGCTTAAGTGTATACACCAAAATTAATGGTCTTCAAGTAAATCCTAAAAAAATCCCAAATTCTAGTGTTGAAACATCCAAAAAAGCACATCAACTATGGAAAATGGTTTTTTGAAGAGCAGGCAATTGAAGGAACAGAAGAGCTAGTCTACTTGGGCTATACAATGCATTTCTTTCCATCAGCCAGCAAAGCGGAAGCAGAAATAAGGCTAAAGGTCGAGAAAGCGGTACCACAGATTAAAAAGATTCTCCGCGAACTCTATACATTCTCGATCATGCTGTTGCTAAAGTTCTACACTGCAAAAATAATTCCAGTGATACTATATGGTCTGGAGGCCAAACCAACTCTCTGGGGCATAGACTGGCAAAAAGTGGAAGGTCAGTTATGGAAAAGCTCGTTGGTCTGCCTAACTGCCTTCCTGTGTCTGTTTTAAGATTTGAACTCTGATTAAAATCACTGCAGCAACAAGGGGGTTGGAGATTACTCACATTGTATAGCCCGACAGTAACCCCTCAAATAAATACGCTTTATGATGATATAAAGACGCAGCTTCAAATGGACAGGTCAAAGCTACTTTATCAGTTGGAAATCAGAGCTGTGAGAAGTCTGGTAGAGGCAGACTCTTCGTTAGAGACCTTGAAAGTCAATCCCTTGAAAGCAAAGAAAGAAACTGAAACAATGGATTGGATCAGGACAGGAGTGTATATGCGGCGTGCAAAACCAAAAAATAGCTTCCTAACACCAGAACAAAAACTGGGAGGGATACCAAAGTATCTACAAAAGCATCCAAACAGGGAATCATGAAACATATTCCTTAGGGCACGCCTAAATTTAATCCACACAGGAGAAATTCTAAACATTAGAGGACAAAATCATAATGCCATCATTCTGTGCAAACTGTGTGCAGACCCCAAAAAGCAAAACTTGGAGCATTTACTTCGAGACTTTGAAGTGACTTAGGACATTAGAACAATTTATTTTTCTAAGTTCGTAGACCATATGGAACGTTTACTATCGGAAACATTTTTGGAATCTTTTGACATCTGGGTACAGCACTGCCCTAACAATTGCGGTGGGTCAAGTCTTATCAAAGATCGGTCTGCTTTCTGAGGAAGCCTGGCTGAAAGAGGATACTAGCATCAAAGATACTCGGGAGTAGAGTGGGGACAGTGACTGACTGACCCTCGTGTTCCTTCCTGCTTTTGAGATTCGGTAAATAACGTTGTCTGCAGTAGAATTTTTCCATCACAGGAGTTGAAGAATGACGGTTATATTTTATATGTTATATTTTATTGATTGGTAGAAAGTCTTCTTTTGTAAAGGTCACATTTGATCAAAACCAATAAAAAATCAAAATAAAATAAAAATGTCACTTCAAGAAAGTCAACTTAACAGCAATTCTGAAATCGGAGGAACAGTCTGGCAGTAATGCAAATAAGACATGAATGCAATGTATTTTTCTAGCACAAAAGAAAGATGCATTTGACAAAAAGAAATGGGATGAGCTGAAATTGGTGTCCCAAAAGGAAGACATCAAAGCTTTCTGAAAGATGGTCTCTGGCAATTGCGAGGGGTCTGAAATGAGAGCCGGACACCAGGTAGTCATGTTTTCATACAGCCATTTATTAAATGAAAATGGGCTGTTTAAATGCCTTTCCAGCTCTATTCTAAAAAGGAATTAACATACCTTAAAAGCAAAACTAAGGATCTGTCTGTGTAAGGATGTCAGTAACTGATACGCCGTCCTTGTGTCCAAAATGTCCTATCCTGACCCTCACACTACAAACAAAACAACAAAGGGTGCAAGGAAATGTCTCTGACTTGATGTTGGCAAAAGTGCTTGAAATCAAAAGAATGACTCCAACAAAAATGTTTTCCAAGGTAAAGCCCTTTGGATGCAGAGGGTGGTTCCCTTCTCCTGGATTCTTTAAATAGGATGGCGAAATGTCTCTTTAACTAACAGTTCCTTTGGGCCTTCTCTTGACTCACAAAATTCTTGTTTAAGCAGTAGGTTCTTTAACAGTCTTTCTGTAGAACATCTTGTAACTTTACAGATTGTCTGGTACAGTCCACTGCCAGAAATCCATATTCAAGTTCAACTGCCTGGTGTACTCGCCTGCCAGGATTTATTATGCATTTCACAGTTCTTTGACTATACCACAATAGTATATACTGTGAGGTGCTTGGTATATCCATCTATGGCAACGCTTGCTCAAGCCTCTTCCCCATACTGGCAACTCATGCATCTATACTGTATTGGGGTTTGCCTTTGTACTTCGTCTTATCTGCATTCAAACATTCTTCTTATTGGGTGTTGAATTTGTACTTTGCCTTGACTGCATTCAAACAAACTTCTGGTATTTTCTCCATCAGCAATTTTGTACCATTCAAACATTCGTTATTGCGCTTCTCAGAATGCTCCGAGGTCCCCACCGGTCTCTTTCAGCAGGCAGTATCACCGGTCTCTTTCAGCGTCTCTGATTCTGCTCACGCCTCTGCAGTGTGGTTCCTTCACCCGCTTTCCACTGTGGAGTATGCATACATTCTTCCAGCGTCCTGCACAGCTCTGCAGTGACACGCCAGCTTTCCTTTGCGGCCTGGTTTAAAGAAAGCTGTCTCCTCGAGCGGCCCAACATCCAGGAGCTCCTGAGCAGCTCCCGGCGTCTCCACGGTTGTTCTTGCTCATCAACGTCTTCTGCTTCTGTTCAGGCAGCCTTCTCCGTTCCAGCAAGCCAGTCCGTGTGCTTAAAATTTGTGAGCCTCAGCCTGGGGTTTAACCTACTCTCCTACACTGCTCGATCCTATAGTGCGGTTGCCTTCGTTAAATGAAGACTTGGAAAAACAACTAGCCTGTATTTAAATATTGTATTTCGAGCTCCTGTAACTTTGCACAAACTTCTTCATCCTCCTCATCTCTGTACCTGAGTGGTTATGGCAGATGGAGTCCATGTATGTGTTGGGGTGGTCAGGAAAGGTCCCAATGAGAAAGAAGGGTTCACCTTGCGCGTGCCATATTGGTGACTGGGGGAGCGGCGAAGTTGTCCCGTGTTGCAATTTCATATGCATCTAGCATAGTTAAGGAGAATGTAATATGTGTTACTTTGTGTTTAAGTTGATACATTTAGATTGCACACGCGCAGCAAGATAAATAAAAAAAGGGCTAAGGAAATATAAAATACAGGTATGTTGTGCCATGTAAGCGCCTAGAAACTGGGCAATTAGGAGTTTCATAATGCACATGTGAGAAAGGAGGTTTGTGAATGAAGAAACCACTGTAAAGAAGAAAGTCATTTTAAACATGCATGCCCTGGATGGCCTCAAATTGGCTTCGACAGAATGGGGACAAGACAAAGGTCCTTGTGGTTGGCCCTCCATCTGCTACTGCCCTGTGGACCACTTCTTTCTGTTCTTCTACACCTGTCTGTTGTCAGGGACCTGAGAGTTGTCCTCCTCCCCCTCTATGGTAGCTCAAATTGGAGCCACCTGTGAGCCAGGATATTTCCAGATGAAAATACTGTGCAAGGTCCTTCCCTTTCTCCCTAAGCATTTTCATGCCCCAGTGGTTGCTTCTCTCGTTGTGAGCCGCCTTGATTACTGCAGTTTATTATATCTGGCACAGCCCCTGTATCTAATTCAACGTCTACAGCGACTTCACAATTTGGCAGCTCGAGTCGCCACTGCGTCCCCCTATGGCACTCCTATCATGCAGATTCATTGGCTCCCTGTGAGAAAACGCATTGGGCCTGATTCACAGAAGTGTTTTTATAATGGCTCAATAGGAAAATGCTCTGTGAATCCGGTTCATTGAGTTTAAGTCTATCTATGTGGTTCATTGGGCTGTATATGGCCAGGGAGCAGAATTTCTCTGTGCCAAATTTCAGGTTAATTTCCCTACCCGGGCACTTCACTCTCAGGATGACTTTCTCCTTGTTGTTCTATGTTATAAACTAGTCCG
This sequence comes from Ambystoma mexicanum, assembly GCF_040938575.1. NCBI lineage: Eukaryota > Metazoa > Chordata > Amphibia > Caudata > Ambystomatidae > Ambystoma > Ambystoma mexicanum. The sequence continues at coordinate 1,119,567,576 of NC_090922.1, read as the reverse complement.
AACTCACGGCCGTGCCTTTTCAGTAGCGGACACCAACTTGTGAAACTCTTTGCCATGTTAAGTCAGAGTCTTGAAAAACCATCTCGCATTCAGGCATGTTTTGAAACCCTTCTATTCTAGTGGTCCCTTTGTACCACTTTTATTAATCAGATAACTAGTGGCAAGATGCCTCTGGCCAACCCGCGCTTTCAAAATTTTATAACATAACGTATGACATTCGCCGATACACATATATGGGGAAATGTATAAATTTGTGTATCCTTCATAATTTGGTTAGACTCTGCATCCAGGGCTCACTCGGTGCACTCTTGTGTGATTGCAGAAACCGGTTTCTGAATTCTGTGTCGGAAGCCACCTCTTGGATTAGGTGCGGTTTGACATTGCTAATCATGTCCTATGGTCCTTTCCTCTAGCCAGTGAGACGAGTCCCGGGAGCCCCAGCTTGTGACCCGCAGAGAGGTGGCGAGCTTGAACGTTGTGAACGCTGAGGGCCCGCAGGCGAGCATTGTCTGAACTGCTGCCAGGTCTGCTGGAGCTGCTAAGTCAACCTCAAAGGTGCTGTGTGCTGCAGGTAGATGAGTGCTAAGCTGCTGCTGGAGATGGGTCTATTTTCCAGCTTTTTGCTGGAGACTACCTATTATTGGTGAGCTACAGAGCCCTAGAGCTCTGGAGCTAAATCATCACTGCCTGTGCCACCCATTCTTAACATTATCTTGTCAACTCTGTTAACGCTGTTCCCATTGAGGATTTCATGCAGATCCTGCACTAAAGTCAAAGTCTAAAAAGCACAAATTGTGATCAGGTGGTTGTTGCAGGTGGCCGTTGCAGTGTTTGCTGTGCTAGTAAGGCTCTGACTCTGCACTTTGCTCTCCTGCTCTCTGCTTGTTTCTTTGGAGCAATTTTGTATGTCTCTTGGTGAAATGTTACTGTTCATGTATTCCTGTAGTAAAGTTGTGTGGCTATCTAAACAAATCGCAGCTGCTAAGTGAGGTGGAATCAAGGAGGCTCACTATAGAACCCTGGTGAAAACAGCAAATTGTATCCTCCCTGAAAGTTCATCCTGCTCACGACTCCTATCCCGAACGTTTGAATTGGGAGACGTCAATGGGGAGCCGGGGAGTCAGCCGATGTTGAAGGTGATGTGCTTAGCTTGGAATTCTGCTCAGACTTAACTTAGGAACTTACTAATTCACTCTCCTGCCTCAGCACCAAAACTATTGAATCTGTAGCAAAGGCATTGATCAAGACTTGTTCGGAGCAGCCAATGACTCATAAACATCTTCTGGCATCTGAAATACCAACATGTTCTTCTATGCCTTTGACAACATCATGCTACTCATGCTCCACTCCGGTATTGACTAACTCGCAAACAGCTGAAGTTCTGACATCAGCATCAGCACCTCCATCCTCCTTAAGTTTGCCCAACAAGACCATTTTGCATCGAAATGGAAATATCAACATCTGCCCGAGTTCCATGTGGACATGCATCCAACAAAGCAGCAAGTTAGTATTGATTTCTTTGTGTGGCTTTGACCAGCCATTAGTTAATAATGTCTCATCTCCAAGATAGCAAAGTTTAAGAATGTGGGAATACAAACATGTCCCAAATGCGAGGAGGAGAATGTGGAACTGGTGCATATGTTCTGGGCTTGCCCAAAAATAAGGAGATTCTGGAAGGAGGTAGCCCACCGCTTGGCGGAGAAAGAGAAGTCTGGAGGTGGAATCTTTGTGGCCGTGCATGGTAGAGGGGCTCCCTAGGCCTCGTAGAATAAAACATGGAAGCAAACTGAAAGACTTGGTTTACATACTTGCCAAGCGCAGAATTGCTATGGGCTGGAAAGCGAGCAATAGACCGAATGCAGAAGCTTGGTGGCAGGATGTCCGGAAATGGGCGGATGCGGAAACGGTGGTGTGGGGCGAAGCAGTAAATATAGGTGGAGATGAAGAAGTGGAGACGTTGATGGCCTGGAGGCAACTAGTAGCCACACTGTATAGGTCTGACCAGACATGCCTGGAGGACGATGGCTCTTCCAGCGGAGAGGGAAGGGAAGTGCCCTCAGAAAGGGTGGTGGGTGATGGGGATGTGGGCTAGGCTCGGGATAGGGGAGGGAGGTAACGGGGGGGGGGGGCGGTGGACACATCACAAAATTGAACATGAGACATGGAATGTATAATTGTTGTTCAGTTTGTTTATTTCTTTTGTTTTTTTCGTTGCTGAAATAAATAAAAATTGTTTAAAAAAAAAAATAGGTCCTCACCACTAGGAGCCCCGACTGAAGACATTAACATCCTATCATTTGACTCCAATCAGTAGTTCTTCGTCTGCAATGTTTAACATCCTAGAAAATGCCCTCTCGCGGCTGACAACCAGATGCAATTATATTGTAAAAAAGATAGACTATCAAGATTACACACTTTGGGTAGCTGTGGGTATATTGAGTACACTTACCAAAACCAAGAAGACGCATTCTACTATTTTGGAAAAAATATACCCTAACACTGATACATTAAAGAACTCTGCTTTTACTCATCCTGAAACAAATTGGGAAAAACATAAGGAGAATCAAACAATATTGACTTTGAACACTGAGTTTGCCGACCCTATTACAGTAGAACACAATTCTGTGATTTGGTATAAACGTAACAAGAGGAAAGTCATTAAACAAGCCATCTTGTATGATGATCTCACATCTAAAAAGCAAAGAAATAGGTCTATAAAATTTCAATCAGACCCTAAAAGACGCTCCTGCACCAACGAGCAATGTCGTGACTTGTACAAAAGCTATATTAACAATCCTTCCATATGTAAGGGTCCATCATCGAAAGGGTCAAACTTGAAGAAAAAATGTTTGATATCTTGTTTACAGTGGCGGAAGAAAATGTTGAGGTCTCTGTGAATGACTCTAGCCTACCCAATACTGATGCCGCTCTGAAACTACCGATTGGTTCATCCCTGCAAGGTAACGCCTCTCCAGGTGGGAAAGGGTAATCGCAAACAATGTAAACAGAATTTTGCTTGGCGTAATCAACCAACGAAATTAGTTGGACATGTGGAGGCACCGATTTACAATCTTGAGAGGTTGTTTTCTAGTCCCGCTGTTGTAACAACTGAAGCAGCTGCTGAGGCTGGGCGACTGGTAACCAGTGTTATGGTTCAAACAGATGCAAACACATCTACATCGCAATTGCAATCTTCTTTTCAGGCCTGCACTGCCATGGATAAGACTAATGTCTTACAAATTCAGAGTCTTTTCTATGATGGAAAAAGTTTTATATAAATCTTTCTCGAATATTGGAGTTGTTTCACTCTGTTATCCCTGTACGATTTATTAGCAGTGATATTAGTATTGTAGACTCCTGTGATAATGTCAGATATGTTACCTCACTTGTGTACTTTAAAAAGGGCAGTACTCTCCCTTATGTTATGGATCACTATACTGCTTTAAACAAGTCTGGTTATGAATGTTCTGTCTTGGAGATCGAGGCTCCATGTCCAATATATAGACATCCTAACTCTCATGGAGGTTGGCCGAAATTCTGCCCTGTGGTTTAGTTCAAACCCGTCATAACCTGCCCAGTTCAAACAGATCCAGGACATTTTGTTGATAAGAAAATTACACTCAATTGTCTGCTAGAGTCCCTCACTTTGGTGGCTCTGAGCCTCATAACCTGGGTGAATTGATGGATGCACAAACCTGTATTGGGGTATTTGGGGGGGGAGATGCCACTTGGAATGGCTGTCCAAAATGGTGGAAAAGCGAAGACCGTTTAATTCTTAGTCCTCCTGTCTTATTTCTTAGCTGGAATACTCGTGGAAATCTCCACCTTTTTGGGGATGACAGCTTCCTGGAATATATTGATAATTTTAATGTGATCTCACTCCAAGAGCGATCTCACTCCAAGAAACCAGGCTAACAGAACCATTTATGATAGATGGGTGGGTCATCTTATCAGCCTTAGCTGCTCAGGGCCCCAGAGGTCGCCCTAAGGGCAGCCTGGCATTGGGAATAAAAAAAACACTGGCCTTTGTTGAAATATTCAGTCATTCGATGAACATTCTTGTTGGTAGAATTATACTTCCACTAAAACCTGATAGGGTGGCACCTACAGAAATAATTGTTATTAACATCAACAATCCTCCATATACTGCATGACATGCTGCAGTAATTAGGCATGTGACAGCACTGTTAAACTTCGTGATTTCCTCGATACCTGTTATCTTCTGGGGATTTTAAATCTCAGATCCCTCATGATATTAACTTGAGGGAGGCTGATTTAGATGGCTTCTCCTCTCCTGTTTTGGGAGGCAGGTTGGACAAGAGCTGTCCTTGTGGGAATAACTGGGCAAATTTGTTGTACATAGCAGGGTTTAGCATGGTAATTGATGCATATCCTCCGACTCCACGCCTCAGTTCACTAGAGTTAGGCATCATAACGAAATTATAGTTTCGTTGCTGACGCCCCTTCCTTGATCACTAATCTGTGTGTGGATTGTGACCACTACCCACTTGTTGCTAGTCTTAATTTGCAGAATCAATGATTGAGTTCCACTTCCTCTGGGTCTCTTCAAGTCAATTCAGCATTAAATCGTATCTCTTGGACCGATGGGAAGATTGGGACTTTCTCTCCTTTGGTTCAGGCTACCCATACCTAGGTCTTTATGAATAGCATGTCCACTGGATGCGTTTTGACCTTGGAGGCAGCCCTCCTAGCCATTACAAATTATGAAACTTGTATTGAGAACATCAAGTTTGGCACCTTTGTGCAGGCAACCACTTGTTCTAGAATGGGCATCGGTCCCAAACTACATAAACATACATTTTGATATACATATCTAGCAAAAGAAAAGAGAAGTTTGTAAAATATTCTGAGGCCTTGTTCTCTGCTCTTGACCCTTTAAATCACACTGCTCGGGCAAAGTGCATAAAAAATAGTTACGGGAAGTGGTTAAAATGGCATATGTTTCAGGTTGAGAGTTCACAATGGCTGGCACTGGTTTACTCATCTATAGCTAACAATACAATGATGTTTTAGATACTCGTCAACGGAAAGAAACCCTTGGTTAGAGCTATTAATGGTGTCTCAGAACAGGACTGGGTTATTCATATGGAGCAGACCTTGGGAGTTGGTAGTGTGGCAAACTCCTCGGCTGCCCATATTTCTGTCAAATGGCTTTTCTTGAAAAGCAGTAAGGATATTTACTCCTTCATTATGGGCAGCATATCTTCACAAGCTCCCGGTCTTGATGAAATTTGCAATTTACAAATTAAGACTGACTCGGAACTCTGGGCCAGCGCGCTATGTTGATCAGCGTGACACAGACCATTCTGGCTTCTTCGAGAGATATTATTATAGTACTGGTGCTGAAAAAGGGTAATCCCGTTTACCCGTGGAACTACTGATTACCAGCGATATGGGACACGCCGCTAAGATCTTTTCCAGATTCATACTGGAAGAGCTTGGCGAATAGGCCGAGTTCAACAATAGCATTTCAATTAACCAAACTGGTTTTATGAAGGGATTCAGCACTGGCTAATGGACCGACCCTGTTTACTGTTGCTCAACAGGCCTGGAAGATGCATAGCATTCCCATATATATGCAGTCTTTATTGACTTAAATGCTGCTTTTGACACAGTCAATGAGGGTAGACTGGAGGAAGCTGCGCAATTGGAATATCCCTCTAGGCCTATTGAAAATAATGTTTCTGCACGAACATACAAGGGTCAAGTTCCGTTTAGACCAACAAGGCGCCGTGTCTAGTTGGATTCCCACCTCTAAAGGGCTAAAGCAAGGGTGCATACTTGTCCCTATGCTATTTAATCTTTATCTTTCGGATTTAGGCTTCGCCATTGCTAATCCATCTGCTATTTCACCAAAATTGGTGCATTATTCTTTACATTGGATGGGTTATACAGATGATATTGTGATACCTCATTTAACCCCTAGCGGATTGCAGTCCCTGATGAGCCTTCTGAAAAGCTGTGCTGATACAAATTCCCTTAGAGTGTATACCACTAAAACTACAATTATAATCCTGAGTCCTATGTGCAGGAAGACGGAAAGGATGAACTGGCATATGGCTGGGGAGGTAATTGAGGTTGTTGAAGACTATAAATTCATCTGGACTCCAAACTGCAGGGAGCTACTTACTTGGAACAAGTTAACATGAAGACCTCCCAGATAGTTTGCACCTTTGGTTCTTTTTCTTATAGGGTCGGGGGTTATTCACTTGGCATTTTGATCAAGTTATACCAAACTAAAATCTTCCCTATACTTTTCTATGGTGCTGAAATGTGTGTTTTTGGGGAATTTGAAGGGGTTGATTATTTTTGAGATCGCCATCTTGAAGAGACTATTGAAATTGCCTTTTTATACCTCAATGGAAATGATCTATTTGGAATTTGACATTGTACAGAATTTGACATTGTACAGATTTATGCTAAATTTCATTTATTCTATCTGGTGTTGTACTGGAAGATTAACGCACCGTAAAATTCCTTGAGTAAATTAACATTTGGGGTGTTGACTACCAGAGCCAGCCTGATGCCTACCAGTTTCATTGTATAGATCAGGCAGATTGCTGACGGGTAGCTTCCGTTTGAACAGGAAACTGTTTTGACAATGTCGCTTAGCCAATTTAAGCAAACTATGAAGGCTCTAATACTCCAGCAGACCAAGGAGCAACTGATAGTCAATTTGGCTCCGAAATCCAAAGCCACAAGATTAATTGAATATGTCCTGGACCGTGTAGTTGTCCCAAGTTATATCCATCATTTATTGGGCAACTCTTTGGTTTCGGACTACATCAGACTGACATTTAACACTGTGAAGACACTCGAAGGAACAGGTGCCTGGGTTGAACATTGCGAGAAATGTTAGATTCTGTCGCTTATGTGGTGATATGTTATTAGAATCTGTTAAACGCTTACTGACTGCTTGTACATCATTAAAGTTGCTTAGACTGAAGGCACTTAGAGCATCAGGCTTGGAGGAAAGTCTACCCGCAGAGGCACTTTGGGCCCTCGTTATGAACGGTCATGAAGCGTGTATTATTCATTTTGTTATTCTTTGGAAAAGAATCGTAACTATCATCGAAATTTGTTTGATGACCTGAGCCTTTTGACGTTTAACATTTTAATCTGTTTTGGAGATGCCTGTAACTTTGCTTCTGTTTGTTTTATGTTTTTATTGGGTTTTAATGTAGATTTGTTCTTTCTTACGGTATTAATAGCTGACATAATTGATAACTGGATAATATGGATTTTAAAAAAATGGTTTTGCAAGATTGAAGGCTGAGGAAAGGGCAGGCAGTTGCGACATTCTCAGATGGCCGGTCACAGCCAGGCGGGCCCAGAGTTTTTATGACTTGGCAGTATTGCGGAAAGTTGATTCAATTGTTTAATTTCATGGGAGATTATTTATTGTCCAAAGGAATCCGGCCATCTGTTCACAGCTGAGTAATGAGCCTAGGGCGAAGAGACACTTAAGGGCAGGGTTGACCGGTACTTTATGGGTTTCAATTATTTTCTGAGATTGTGTCCAGATTTTCATGCGTGTTGAATTGGTAGTCATCTAAATTATAACGAAACAAGGACACCAGTAAGTCTGGATGAGTGAGATAGTTATCACCAGTTCAAAGGAAACTTATTTACTCTTCCACTCCCAATGTTGTTTGAAATGTTCTTGCAAATTAGTGCAATCACGACTGGAGTTAGAAGTTCCCATGCCAGCTGGAACTTGTAATGAATTGTTTAAATGTGTAACTATGTGATGTCTCCACCTACCACGGGCAAATCCCAAAAGGGTGTGTGCTGTACACATGAGCACGATAAATGTAACCAATGAGAACGGGGGAATTGGATAAGATTGGATTGCTTTTGCATAGGTTTTGGCCATGGGCGTAGGACCTGGGCGACAGTGGTGATAAATCCCCCCCACAATTTTAAGCAAGGGGGGGACGACATTGGCAACTATCCCCCCACAATCGCTTGCTCAAACCGAGCTGTACTGAAGGTGACGACGGAAATACAGAAAGAAAATGGAGGAGGCACCCCGATAACCGGGGCAGGGGCCTTCCTCCTTCCGCTCTCTCGTCCCCCCTCCCCCCTCGGGGGCAGGGGAGAGGGCGGCAAGAGTCCAAAAGAGCGCCAAATGCAACAGTAAGCCCGCGAAGGGCAACAATGGAAAGGGGAGGAGCAAGGGCTTCATATGCAGCGGGCGCCCGGCACAGGAGCACTTGCAGCTCTTCCAGCAGCCGGGCGCCCGTCAACCAGGAGAGGATTTCGTTTTCCCACCCACCCACCCACCCTACAGCTACGGCAGAGCCTGGACGTCGTTGTCGCAGGACGACAGTGCGGTGTTGTGGCGACCAATGAGAAGAGAAAGACTCCGAATGAGCCATTGCGAAACCGGAAGGGGCTTCGCCCAGTCTGGACAGCGCCTCCTGGGAGCCTAAACGGCGGGGGTGTCTGGCGGTAGCAATTGGGGCTCAGCTTCCCTCCAACAAACGGCGCTCCCCCAGTCCGCAAATACCTGCAGGGGCAGGCGGTTCTCAGACTCGAAGGTCTTGGGGGAGTTGGGCCTGCAATGGACATGGATAAAAAGGGGTAAGCAGGACAAGGAGCAGTCGCTACATCTTTGGAACTATTTTCAAGATCTGTTTGCTGTGGTTGTATATATGTGAAAATAAATCTGCGGCCTTGTTACGCCAAACCAAAAGAAAATGTCTCATTCAGCACCTTACTATAGGGGAAAGGAAAGGGGCTGGCAAGAATGAGAAATGGGTGATACACTGGCCTAACTAATGGACAAATGCCCAGGTTATGGACGTTGTATTTGTATTCACTACTGTTTGCTTGCAGTTGTGTCACTCAGCAAATAGTACGGCGCTAGCTGCTACTACTTTAACTTACTTTGGTCCGACTCTGCTGTGGTGTGGTGGTGACGTGCTCCTGTGTCTAACTCACGTGATGTTCCCATGCCAAATGTTACATGATGCTCGCGACACATGCAGACTGCTCGCATCATGCACAATGCGTCGAATAAAGGCAGCGAACAAGCAGCGACACGTGCTAGACTGTGGGTGGCTGTCACTGGGTTTTGTTTTGCAATTGCACCCAACGTATGTGCTTAAGGCTGCCCAGCTCTCGCTGCTGCACCCCAAATCACCTGGTCGCAGCCTTCATCCATTACACAGGTATGCTTCGCTTGGTGGGAATAAAAGCTTACTTTTAGTTTAATGGCCCTCTCCATATGTTAACTGTGTATCTGCGGGCTATATCAACTGTCCCGTTTAATTTTATTTATGCTATGTGTGCAGAGCGGAGAAGGGGCAACGTAGAGCTTCCTGACGCAATCTGGGTTACCCATCGAGTAATTTTACGATAGAAAATACTGTGTTATGCATCATGACGCCCCCTGGTTTAAATAGGTGGCAGGATGAAAGACGAGAAGCCTGGTAGTTAATTTGCATCACATAGGCCAAAGGGTAAAAGAGACCAATCCACCAACTGACAGGATCAAGGACTAAAATCAAGAATACTTTAAAAGAGCTTCTTTTGGGGGGGAAGGAATCTTCGCGCAAGTTACTTTACCATGCTCCACTGTATGCAATTAATGGACCTTTGAAGGAAGAAACACTCAGCCTGCCTTCCTGAGTCAAACAGAGTTACCACAGGTCTATGTAGCAGGTGCATAAACCCAATGAGCTGTCATCCCAACTTATTGACCAACACCTTTGTTGTGATTTGCCTCCTTGCGCTTTATGTAACGCTCATATTATTCTTTCTGCCGTTTCCAAGAATTTTATAACCCTGCAGCCTGCAACGCCTGAAAAAGGCAAGTTTGAAATCAGCAACATTTAAGCAAAGCACTCGCCCCAAAGCCCTGTGCTGCTTGGGCCACAAGGGCAAGCCCTCGTAGAAAGTCCAAAGTGTGTGACACTGGTGCTCCGACTTCAGGGGTACCGTCTGGCGTCCACACTCCAGCTCTGCTGTGCTCTAGGTAAACCCAACTCACCATCCCTCATTGCCGTGCCCCGGCCCCGGCCCCCACCGGACATCTGCGGCATTCTTGCCTTTCTGTGTCACTCTATCCCCACAATGTTTTCTGCTCCCCTTTTCATAGTATTTGCCCATAGGCAGGGCAGCGCATGTGGGCGTCCTATGCTTGCCCCTATGGGTTTGCACCCCCTGGTGTAATTTTGCCCATTGGAGGAGCAACGCAATGCTGTATTTTAACTCCTTCATATTTAATCCTGCTAGGCCATTTAAATTCCCTGGTGAAGTCGACCCATCTGGAAACCCTCAGTGCACCCTGAATTATTTTCCTGGTGTCAACAGTGATTGTAAGCGCAAGGGAACTAGCTCCCACACGAGGGTCCCCTTGAGCATATCTGCCAGAGCACTGATAGTCATATGAGATTATCACCTTGAAAATGCCTCAAGAACACGCTGTTACAAATAGGGACCCAATATATTTATTTCATTTTATTGTTCATTTATAACTTGCTTAATACCAGCTAGCAGTTTCTAAGTACGGGATCAGGATTCAAACCTGTGTTGCGCCGCGTTATCTTGCATCCAAGACAATCGTGTTGCCCTTGAGTTATTCTTCCTCCCCTATTATAACCCACCTTCCTAGCGCTTTACTCCATCCATGCGTTGCCCCCAACATTCCACAAAACTCCCGTTCCTACCTAGGTCGCCCAGCAATATCCACAAAGCTCTGTGCCCCACAGACTGTTCTGGGCACCCCTGGTGGGGCCACACAATCCCACCCACCGGACAAACGTAGGTGCTGGGTACAAAGCAGAGCCACTCCTTAAATCATAGGGATCTACAGGATCAGCAGAGCTATGCTTCCCCTTACATTATAGAGGCCAGCTGAGCCATCCCTCAAGCTTTGAACATCTACAGGCTCGGCAGAGCTAGCCCTTACACTATAGAGGTATACAGGCTGAACTGCCACACTGAGTCCCAAATACGAGATCTGTAAAACAATAGTCTGCGAAAGTTTATGCTTGAACAACTTTTACATGTAATTGCATTACACTTACTTGTGCAGCTCTCTAATTGCTGTCAGATGTGGCCTGAACAAAAGAACCAAGGACTTTACTACCCATGATGGATAGGCCAAGCATCATGGGACCAAAAGGTTTTTCCGAAATCTGTCACTTTTAGGACAGACATCTCAAGTGGTGCTACATAAAAAGGGCCCGGTGCCCTTTTCTATAATTCACAATGAGCCCAGCCTAATCAGACACAATTCCAAGGGCGAAACTCTTAATTTTCATGGCAGTGGTCCACATTTTCAAAGTATAGATTTGTGCACCAGGATATCGAACCACAGAGGCTGATGCAGACTGGTTGCCTTACAATATATAGTGTAGTCTTTGCTATTCGACCTAGGAACTTTGGTAGGGGAAACGGAGGGTCCCACAGACAAGGGGCAGAGCCAATGAACACCTGCACATTTTAGAGGATGCTTGGAGTTCCTATGAGGGTTGCAAACATGATCACTGTGTGGGATCCATCAAGCTAGTGGTACATGTGTGCTAGTGTGTGTCAGGGCTGGGAACTAGGGCCTATTTTGCAGCACTGTACTTGTTAGCTGAATGCCCTATTCATGAACAGAATCTGCTTTTTGCATTTTCTTGGCAACTTTACTCAATTCATTAATCAATTATTTTGTGTGTGTGTGTGTGTGTGTGTGTGTGTGTGTGTGTGTGTGTGTGTGTGTGTGTGTGTGTGTGTGTGTGTGTGTGTGTGTGTGTGTGTGTGTGTGTGTGTGTGTGTGTGTGTGTGTGTGTGTGTGTGTGTGTGTGTGTGTGTGTGTGTGTGTGTGTGTGTGTGTGTGTGTGTGTGTGGTGTCACTGCTGTAGCAAAGCAGTCTCATTGGCTGAAGGAAGAATGACTCCAAAGTCTCTGGTTGATTGTTATTGTATGAAACTCATGCCCCGGGGTAGCACAGTGCATGAGTAGTGTTGGCACGAATCATTCATTTTTTATGAATGCATTGATGATGATGGCGTCCATGCTGGCCATGATTGCATGCTGCCACAGCCACACTGCATCATTCACCTTGCTGTTGTAGTGCAGTTGCTATTTAAAAACAACCAGCACCCAGGGGTGCTGTATTCATGCCACATGGTTCAGGCAGAATTAGTGCCACCTTTAGTTCAATGTGTTGTGCCTCAGTAAGCCCTTTTTCTTCCCCATTCCCCAGCATGCTGTGTGCTGAATCTTGCAAGAGCACAGGCGCAATGAGTGTTAAACATATGTTTACAAGGGGTGAGGAGCTTAGTGTCGGGACAGCAAGGGCCCCTGCGCAACTTGTCGTCTATCTTCAAGGTTTCGCCTGCAGCCTAGCACATGGTTTCGTCGGGGAACCAGACTCCAAAGTTCCCAGAAAGTTTGTGGAAAAGTGGCCGGGTTGACAAAACCTTGTTGGTTGGTGGCGCTGGCAAGAGGATTGGTACTCAATACTGTCACTATTTATTTCACAATTCAGTCCAGGGTTATATTTCGATAGGGAATATTTATTGTTTCAAGTGCAACATGACACCTGGGACACAATGTACCAGGTTGGTGAAACATAAAAACAGCCGACGCGCGTTTCAACCGAAGTCTTTCTCAAGGCTGTGTGAGGTGGGGGTTGGTGCGTGGTGGGAGAGTGAGTGGTTCAGTGACATATTGCAATTAATGGAATCATGATGAACAGAATCATATATTAATCCAGACATGGTAGACATAGTAGTTACATATTGCGTTTGATGGAAGTCATTGTGCCCCAGGTGTCAGAGTGTTAAACATACCTCAGCAAGTGCCTGCATTCACAAAGCTGACACCATTTGCAGCCCCGTGTGGAGAGAGGAAAAGGTTGCAGAACCATTAGTTTAGTGGACGTCTTTTTTTCCCTCTAATTTACATGCACTGTTTGTTGTAGCTACTTTACTAAGTTTGGCCCAGGTGTCCATTTGGTAGATTGTTTCTTAGTATTGCTTATCCAGAGTGCTGAGCTGTGAATTACATAGACCGGAATGTCACATCCTGGCGAGCAAGCGCACCTTTTGGCATACGTTAAAGCCGATAAGCCAGAGGTACGTACATATGAGGAGGGGCACACAGCTTGTTTGTTTATTTGCCCACCGATTAACTACCCATGGCCATGCTAATCCCTATGGCCATTCATTCCGACCCAGTTCCTGCCCCTCCCTGCCCACACCACCTTCTCATGGGAACTCTTGTGCTAGCTTTAAACAAACCTTACCATCAAACTGTGCAGCCTGTCATTCTTTTCAAAGCAGCAAAAAACCTGCTACGGTTGTAAACAAATTATGTAACCACTCGATTTATATGCACTATGCGCGTCCTTCATTGAAGTCCTCTTAAAAACAAGCATTGGCAAAGCCAACAATTTAAGCTTGTGTATCTGTTAGGCATTCACAAGTAGTGCTATTATATGCCCAGGTGGTACTCCCACCATTTTGCAGCTGCCAGTTGCTACAATCCATTTAATACCACCACAGCAGATGCAGTGTCTGGCAAATGCCTTTTCCATGCCTACACAAAAGCCCAAACTGTTGATATTGCCAATGCCCAATTAAGAATGCCTTTTATCTGTGTGCCTTTCCCAGCACAGGAATAGGATGAAATGGGTTAGGGGATTCATGTTGCCTGGGCACCTTGCTTTTTTCACACATACATTTTCTTATATAGCTCACACTACTAATGAAATCACTTCTTGACACTAACTTTGTTTACAGAGGTAAGTAACTTGGGTAATTCCCCATGATGTCATTTCCTGTGGTGTCATCCTATAAACATTAGATGGGTCACACATTTGAAGTGCTGCACTTAGCCCCAGGAATCATTTGAATGGCCCTTCGTGCAGAGTGAGACACAGAAACAAAATATTTCTGGCAAGCCACTAGTACATATAACACAGACACACACTGACATATACTATAGGTTTATCGCACAAAAAAAATGGATCAACCCCTCAGCGTTTATTGGCGAGTGGATGTTTTTATTGTATTTCAGCTTCTAATAGACAGAAGCTCAGAAAATATTGTGAAGTACCCAGAAATCAACGATTTCCTCCTTTCTGCACAATTAAAAACGTTATCGAGCATCCATAAGTATTCTTCAATCTCAGAATCGGTAGGCCTCTTTCGACGGATGCCTCCCACAGAAAGCTACTGCGAATTCTCCTGTTTCAGCATCTTCCTGTAAGGCTAAGAGGAGCTTTAGTGATTTCTGACAACTGGAAATGTGGCTGCGTACAAGTATGACTCAAAGACTCAATCATATTTGTGCGTGCAATATAGACAAAGATATAATGGATCTAGTTGACATAAAAACAATAACAACAGAATGCGTCATGCATAACGTACGCTGCAAAAAATATTTGTTTTTTAAACAAATTTGCATGATCATCACTGACAACAAAAACATTGGCCGATTTTACTCTCTGGTTTGTGTCTGTAGAAAATTCCTAAGGTGTCCCCTGACACCGCTCCTCCCCCCCAGATTGTATGGGTCTCCTATGCCCCTGGTTTTGGCCAATCATGTGTGGGGGGGGTTTGTAATAAAATATTTGGGAGTGTTTTAACTGTTGGAGAAATGTATATTATGTGTAGACCTGTGTGGTTCAGGGAGACTCTGGCTAGTTTGACTCTACTGCATCATCTGGCTCCTGATTGAAAGGGTGAATGTTTTGAAGAAGTGAGTGTACTGTTTTATGTTGTAAGTCCTTTGTCTATATGTTTACCTCGTTTTAGCAGTGTGAGGTCATATCCCCACCAGCACGTCCATTGTGAGGTTTGTCCTGATACCCTTCAGATTGCCTGCCTGGTTGGCTAGAGTCCCAACCTAGGGGTGAGGTGGCATTTTATGGTAGGTCCATCCATAGATACCTTTCTGAAGTATTCCGTTGACACCCTTCATTTTGTATTGACTGTGCGGACATAGGCCTCGCCTTGCATTTTCTTGGTTAGTCGAAGTAGTGAAGGGAATCTTCCTGTAGTCGGGAAAAGACAGTGTTCTAGTAGAAAATACTGTACTTGTAATGAAGAGAGGGGGAGCAGCAGTGTTAGAGTGGGAAACATTGTTCTCCTTCTATGCTCAAGTGAAGGATATATCTCAGATATTTGCCAGCGTGTGTTTTTTGGATAAAGATGCCGTCTTTTGTGTAAGAGTGAGAAGTGTAACTAAAGTGAATAGCTAAATCAGGTGATTGTGGTGAAAGCGAGCAAGGTGATTGATTGTGGGGGAAGACTAAGAAACTGCGAAGGGGAAAAAGGGGCTCTTTGGGTTGACATTTTTTGCTGCCAGTTTGGCTTCTGTGTTATAAGCCATTTAAACCTAAAGTGATATTGTTAAAGGTTGGACTAGGTTTAGAGTATGGAGACACCATTTGAATAATTTGTGTCCGGTACTTCCTGGCTATACGGTAAAGATTATAAAGTACCATCGGGAATGGCTAAGGGAAACTAAGGGTAAAATGCTACTTTCTTTGCCTACTGAGAGGACCTATGACAAGGAAAAACTGCATACATGTTTAGTTGCAAGGCACTAGGGTTCAAAGTTAGAGTAGCGGTTAAACATCTTAGAGCCATGGAGGATGTATGAGAAAGGCGGAAAGCTCCCGTAATGTTCAAATCTAAGAGGAAGGGCTGATTAAAGGGGCGTGTAGGAATTTCTTCCACACCGCCCCCATATGGGTGCTATCCTTTATCGCCTGCAGACGGGTACACCGACCCCGAGTATGAACCACTGTTTTCTCCAGTAGCCACTCCAGTAGTTGCAAGGCAGACACAGGTAACTCCTCCATCAGCTCCGATTCCTACAAAATGGATACTGAGGAAAGTGGAAGGGTAACTATTTTAATGGTTAGGGCCGCAGAAGGTGAGTGGAAGGGGAATAACTCTGCCGACTGCTAGGTTAGCGGAGAGATCCAGTGTGGAGGAACGAGAGTGAATAAGACCAGCAGCTAGAAGAGTAGATGAAGGCTTGCGAATGAGTGAAAAAGGGGAGATAATGCTTTTTACTGCCAGGATAAGAGGATAGGCTGCAAACGGCAGTAGAAACACAGGAGCAGGAAAAATTGGAAGAAGCACAGAGTCTAGCAGAAGAGGTAATGCTCTTACGACAGCAGACAAGTGAAGAGCTGGAAGAAGTGAATACAGGCAAAGGGCATAGAGGAAGGAAGGTAGAGGCAAGGGCAAGTTCTCGTTAGGTTGGGTAAATCAGTTATCAAAGAGGTCAATGTGGACCTGGAGGACGGACGTATTGCTATGGGTACAGGATTCGAGCAGGGAGAACGGGAACCAGCACCCTACGGTAGTGCCACGTATGCTTCTGGGCCTCTAGAAGCACCAGGGGGGGTGATAGCAGGAGTAAGAGATGAAGATGAAGGCTAGTCAGATGTTGAGCAGACAGAGCAGGTTATAGCAGCCCTGCCTCCCACTCCAGTAGCAATTCCCGACAGTACACCATGGGGTCTTAAAGGATGCTGTGGTACTCGGATAGGCATAGTGCGTAGAGGGAGAAAGATGGGGAAAGCCCCAGTAAAGGAGGGGGTTACTCAATTTCAGTTGCTCCAGAAGGGTCAGGTAATGGTGTATTATGTTCTGTGGTCACACATGGACCGGAATAATTTGTTGAAGATGCTTCCTTCTCTCAGAACTTCTTAGGGAGGGTCTCCTGTCCACCTTAGGGCTACACTCAGTTGTAATTGCCCATACAGTATGGAGGAAAGGGGATGGGACGTAAGAGTAATTAATAGTTACTCACCGTAGTGACTAACATACTCTTAGTCCATAGTCACCTTTCCTCCATACGTCCCACCATCCTCCCCCCTAATACTGGAGTCATTAGGCAATAAGTAGCAGTGCCGGGGGGCGGAGTCAGACGAGCGCATGCTCTCTGGGCCGCGCCCCTGCTGCGACACCTCGAAATTTAAAGGGGAAGAAGGTTTTTTCTGGTGAAAAAGGTTCCGTCTCCCATCCCTCACGAGGGACGCACATACATTATGGAGTAAAGGGGACTATGGGCTAAGAGTACGTTAGTCACTATGGTGAGTAACTATTAATTTGCCCACTTAGCAAGCCCCACCCACCTGGTGCCTTCCTGGTTGCCGCTCTTTTTCCCCTACTTAAAGCCCTCCAGCCTCTTTTCCTTTGCAGATGGGGAGCAGGTGCAAGTGGATATAGGTCACCTGGCCTAAGCACCACCCACCTTCTTAGCTCTGCCTCTTCCTTACTGCTCTTAACTCTTAGATCAAGGCCGTCTCTCACCCGGGTGTCCGAAACGAAGGGCAGATGAATAAAAGGGCAATTCCTGTTTGGACCTGTTCCTCAGACAGCAGGTAAGCATGCACCAACATATGTTTACTCCCTCTGTCCTCTCAGGCCATCCCTACTCTGGTCTCCCCGTGATGTTCTCTTGTGCTCTCTGTTAGGCAGAAACCTGTGCAGTTCCCTTAGGGACCACTGCAAAAGATTTAAGACTACAGATGTTGGCAGTAAACCTACTTGGTAGCAGTCTGTACCACCCAGATTTACCTGGTAGCTGTGGCTGAGCAGTCAGACTTCCCTCAAGAAGAGTTAGGCAGTATGCAAAGTATACTCAATAGGCACTCAGATACAATAATACAAGCAAACACTGACCAGAGCTTTGGTATCAACGTATATAATTATTTATTTAAAAACACACAGTTGAAACACTCCAGCACTCTTATTGTAAAATATTCTAAACACAGTTACTATTATGATATATACACCCCTTTTTCCCTATTAGAAAATCACAGTAAATCACAGTAAATCACCACTTATTTTCATACAGAGGTGAGCGCTTAACTCGATTGCACTCTAATAAGTTTGTGAAAAAGGGAGGGAAAAAGACAGAATAGGAAGAGGTACACCACTCTACGATTCCAGAACACTGTTAGCAAGGCAGAGAGCAAAAAGTCACTGGTGAGTCAAAGTCCAAAGGCTGGGCCCACTCTTAGAGAGAGCAGAGCACAAATGCGCCCAAGATTCACACAGTTACACTAGGCTTAGAAAGTCTTGCAGAGGGTTCAGGCAAGCGTTGTGAGAGGCTTAGAAAAGTTTAGCCAAGGTGTCCCAGGCTAACCCAGGTTCGAAAGCCGGGGGCTAAATCTACCCCGTACAGTCGGTAGCAAAGGAAGCCAGGCGGGACACGGTACCTTAAGTGGGATGGATCCTCCAGCGGTGGCAGTTGTTCCTGGTAGTGGGTGCAAGTTGCGTCGTCGTCCAGGGGACGAGAAGATCTCGACTTGGAGGAAAGATGAAGGTTGTTGCACTACCAGGGCAGAAACCAGCCGCGGAGTTTTCCGGTTAAAGGTGGTACCTTTTGTCTCGCGGTCGTGGTAAAACGTGGTATCCCGGTTGCCGGGGTGCTTGGCACGGCCAAGGCGGCCACGAGATATGTCGGGAAAGCGAAAAGGCGGTGAAACTGGTTATCCCCACCAGTCTCTCCGGCGGGAGATCTCCTCTGTCGTTGGGAAAAGTGGTGAGGCAGTCCAGCAGGGCTCCACCGGTGGTGGTGTCGTGGCAGGTCGGCTCAGCTTCTTCCTCGTCGGATTCTTAGGTCCTGTGGCGACTTCTGAAGTTCCAGTCCCCAAAGCCCTGATTTTATGCAGCAAACCCCCATTCACTCAGCCTAGCTGTCACTCAAACATGCTAAGTGGTGAGCCGGCCGGCTCACCACTTGGGCCAATCAGGACGTAGTGCGACTTGAGTTGCCTAGGCAACTCAGTCCAGTGTGCCTAAATTCCCCTCCACCCCTCCGAAGTACCCCAGACACAGTGGCACCACTTTGGAGCGCTTCTGTGGAGAAGCCCGCCAAAAAGTGGAACAAAGGGCTCGACTTGGGTTGGAGTCACAGAAGAGAACACAAACGCCATTTTAGAATCAAGTTTTGGCAAAAAATACCAACCGGAGAATTGATATTAATTAAATAAACCGGCGGCATGTTCGAGGCTACCGTAAATAATTAAATAAAGGTAGTAGCCTAAAACGATGGGAAATCCCATAGGAAAATATTTGCGGTTGAATATAAAAAGTAGTATCCACTGCCACCAGCCAAAACTCGATCAGGGGGGACGGAGTCGTGCCCCCTCGACTAACAGACCCCGGGGCAAGTGAATTGCCCCAGCCAGTGCGTCCACAATATGATGGTTTGTACTGGTTCTGTTCAGAATTTAAGACTAGTAAAGTCAATGGTGACTTTACATGCCCTGGGAGACAGTAGTCAGTCCCAGGGTATGGAGTCTATACTGGGGGGTCACTATGACACCCCTGTGCTACTGCACGGAGGGTGCTGTGTAACACACATCACAAAAACACATGAAGCCCTATGGAGTAAAAGACCCCATAGCCCATTAAACACTTCTAGATCCAAAGAAACACACTCAAATCATGTCCAAGAGTGAGGGTAAAAGAGTCTCACTCTTGGCAGGAGAAAGAAATAAACCCCAAAAATCCAGCAAAGCTGCTGGGGGACTCACTAGGTTAGGAAATTCAGCCTAAACAGAGAATTCTCCCTAACACTCTCCACCATTCTCGCACACAGGTGTTGCATGTCTTGCTCGATTCTTCTACCCTACTCCCACCCTCCCACATCCAGCCTACTTCTGCTGGAGTGTGTCCTGATACATTCTGGTTTCACCATCACCGTCTTGTGGCCAATTCTGGATTTGACTTGTATGGACTTCATTGATTATCAGTACTTCACCCTTTCTCAACTCTCATGCTGCACATCCTTGCATCTTGTACTGCTGGTGGCCCTGAATAATGCTGTTCCCATCTTCATCTTGTATCCTGGCGTGCAACATTATGTTTTACTAGTGACTTCTGCAATTGTATTCGCTAATCCCCTCTTGCTTCTCCATTATTTGACTGCTTACTCTCTGTTCTTTCCTCCTCTCCCTTTCTCCCTTTTCCTATTTCCTGCCCTCCTCCCCTTACTTTCTTCTATGCACTTACTCTATCCGAATTGTCCCTGGACGTAGTATGATAGCAACCTCGCCTGTCTCCTCCCTCCCCTTAATTGCCCCCACCTCCAGCACTATCTGAAATGTCGTTAGGCCTGGTATGATAGTCTCTTGTTTTGTTCCTCCCCTCCCTTTCTGCACCCCTCTCCCTCATCTTTTGTTTTTCTCCGGCTCTACCGGAAATGTTGTCAGGCCTACTATGGTAGTTGCCTGTCTGTTTTCATTTCCTTCCCACTCTCCCCCCTCCCTTATCTATGTCTTAGCTCTTGCACTATCTGAAATGTCGTCAGGCCGAGTACGATAGTTAATTTCACATCCTTACTGTTCATGGCCTGTAAGAATGTCATTGTATTTTCCCTTGTTCCCTCCCTTGCCTTGAAGCACTTTGAAACACATTGTGTATAGGCGCTATATTAATAAACTATCATATACAGTATACAATTTGTAGTTTATTTGTGCCATCAATATCACCAAATTACATTAAAAACAAATGAGCATATACAAATAGTTTGAATTTTTCAGTGAGTCAAAAACATGCCCAATCGTCTGAGGGTCATGAAAGAATGGTTGGTGACCTTTTGCGCTCACCTCGTCCCCATCCATCCCCCCCTCAAGTATCCCCCCTCCAGTAGTGGGTGGCTGGGAACGCTCAAGTTGCCAAACACCATGTACACTTCAAAGGGATCTTCTGCACAGGGACCATTTTTCACATGGCCTCACCAAACCCAGTGTCTCCAGACTTCCCTCTTCAAGAACCCGCCCCTGCAATCAACATAAGTTTGTGTCCCTTCAGCAGTCTTCCAGCCTTTTTGCGCTCGCCTCATACCCATCCATCGTCCCCCCCCTTCAATATCAATGGCAGTTCACACCTATGAATGTGTGTTCCCAAGGTCCCTGGGTGGGTGGAAACACTCAAGTTGGCAAACACAATGTACAGTTCAAAGGGATCTTCCGCACAGGGACCATTGTTCACATGGTCTCCCCAGACCCAGTGTCTCCAGACTCCCCTCTTCAAGTCCATCCCCCATCCCCAGTATCGATGGCAGTTCGCACCTAACACCAATCACTGTTTTGGCGAAGGTGGCAGAGGACCGTCAGGTGCGGCTCTGCTGCACAAAAATGAGGATTTAGGGATGGTTCGACCTGTGTTAGGCAAGATTGTATGTAGTAACCCTGTGGGAGACTACACCAGCATTTTCCTCTTGGCAATAGTTAATCCATCCTTTGGTATAGGCCTGTTACACAAGTTGGTAGAGGTTGGTAGAGTGACTGAGCAGCCAAGCGTATCTCAACAGGGGTCAATGTGAGCTGTAGGGTTATAACATAGAGATTCAAAGTGACAGGTATTCGAATAACACTTACACTCAAGGTTTCTTGATTAAATAATTATTTATTAATTTAAGTCAGTTTTAAAATAAGCCTTCTTTAGAAGGGAGCAATATGTAACACTTAAAATATACTTAAATAATACACTCCTTCAGTTCATTTAAGTAAGTAGATACCCTTTTGGGATGGCACACACACACCCTACACCCTCAGGGGACGACATTAATATATCACTTTTGACACTTAAAAGGTAATACTGAAGTTGTGGCAAAAAGGAAAAGGTTCGGGAAGGAAACAATGGTTAAAATGTTTCTCAAATAGGTAAGCACTTTAGAATCCCCCAATGCAATATGGATTAACCCTTTCACAGCTATAAAAGTAAGGTATGTATGATGTTTTGAAGGATAGCTAAACACAGTTAGAGGGTAAGAAGAGTCTTCAGGGAGCCAGGACAGCCAATGTTAGTTGAGCAAAGTCTAGGGAAGCTGAGGCACTTCTTGAAGATAGGCAAAAGTCTTGCACAATGTTAAAGAGAGTTCTGTTGTAAAAAGCATCACTGTTGGACCCAAGCTGGGAGACTTGTGAAGAAGCAAAGATGCAAGCAACTCTGCAAAAGGCAGTCAATGCAAGTCTCAACTGAGAGCAAGCAAGCCACACATTCAAGAGGTAAGTATCCCTTAGTTCACAGTACCTTAAGTCTGAAGAAATGGTTCCAGCTGGCTTCTGTTCCTGTTGTAGGTCCTGCAGATCCTGTTGTTCCAGGGCCTCAGTCGTGGTAACAAGAGGAGGAGGTCTGGCAACTCCTGCACTACTGTTGGAAGGTCGGCAGCAGCAAATGACACACTCCAGGTCAGCGGTACTTTGCGGTTTGAGCTTCTTGCAAATAGCACCACCGCGGTTCTTGGACACCTTGTGGACTTTCCTTGCTTCTGGGATCCAGCACTCTGTTAAGGTGGCTGAAGCTTGGTTAGTCCTGCTTCGAGGGAGTCTGGAAGATCTTCCTGGAGCTCAGGTCCAGCTTAAAGGCGATGCACTCGATTCTGGTGTTCCTGTCCCCTGGCACGCGGTTCCTGCAGCAGCAATGGGAGTACAGCCAGCTGAGAGAGGGGTTCCAGTCCAGTTCGTCTTGGGGCTGATTGGTCCCACCAACCCAAGGGGGGGGGTCGTCCTTTCCGGGCTTCTCTAGTCGATGTCGAAATTGGAGCTTCAGCACTGCAGCAGGGCTTCACCGGGCAAACCAACGGTCCAGGAGGTGCAGCAAGCTTCTCTTCCAGTTTCCTTCTTCAGTTCCTTCGTCCAGTGGTCGACTCTGCTCTCCTTGCAAAAGACCTCGCCTTTTATGCAATTCTCTTCCATTAATTTGCAGCTTAGCTGTCACTCACACAGCAGGGTGACTGTCCTCCAAGGACAGCCAGCTGGCCAATCCTGTTTGGGTGCATTCCTCTAACCACGGAGACTAAGCACAGGGACCTCCCTTGTATCCTGCCCCCGCCAGACACGCTGGAGCCAGAGGCGGGCTTCACCCATGAATCCCGCCAAAGACAAAACGAACAAACGGACCAAACCTGGTTTGGCGTGCAGAATAAATCTCAAGAAGGAACTTTCCAACTAGAAATGGTGAAAAAAGAAGACCGGGCCATTTTGACAAAATGGGCACCCATGGGTGCAATACTGCAGCTGCGAACGCAGCCCGCAGTAAAAACACACAATGGTAGGAAAAAGTAAACCACTGCCACCAGCCATTAATTGAAGAAAGTTTAGCGGAAAAATGTTACAGGAGGAGATAGACAAAGGGGATACTAAGTAACCCTTCCAGCACCCTATTGTAAGATAGTGTGTGCTGGGTCTACAAAGAGAAAAATGTAAGTAAAGTCAATTTCACTTTACTGCCCTTGGAAAGAGTAGTTCTCCAAGAGAAGGTTAAACCTTAGCTGAAATTCAAAGGATTTCTCTGATGATGCCTATGGAGTTTGTCAGATTCCAAAACCAAGAGACACAGTTTTTAAATCAAAGAATAATACCTTGGTGTGGAGAAAGATCGGACTCTCTCCAGGATAAAAATTAAAAGTCCTAAAGTCCAGCAAAAGAGCTTGGGGTCTCCTAGGTAGAAGGGAATTAGCACATTTCTGAGAATTCTCTCCAACAACCGGTAAGGGAGGACAGGCCAAAAGAGGAAGAAACAACCTGTGCCTTGTTTAGGGGGATGGTTTGGGGGAGAGTGGGTGGACCTTAAGTTGTATGCCTTTTTACGATTTCCTTTTTGTTCGTGATATAAGCCAAATAAAAATTGTTGCCATAAACAAAATCATCATGTCCTCTTTCCACAATGTCTGAAAGGGAGTCAAAAAAATATTTTTTATAAATTCTAAGGGGATTCCAGTATAAATTAAGTATCGTGCAGTCACGACTTGTACATATGCTAGTATCCGTTTGCAGCAGACACAATGTTTAGAGCGAATGGCTGTAATAAAGCTTCCAGAGAGGCGGTCCTGTCAGATCCCACCGGGAGCACAAAAGAATACTTCATAACAATCTAGTAGCCAGGTTTCCTGTAATAAAAGAATGTCAAAATCACACGATTTAAAAGAATTGTTTGTAAAGTTAAAAAGATGTGTATGCTGCTTTGTGTTCCAAGAAAGAATCGAAACTGGTGGCACCCAATCGTCTCAAGTATTCTTAATGGCATGTAACTCCGAATAATGGAGGGCAGAAACAATGGAGGACCATGGTCATGGGAGGCATATAAACTTAGGACTGCCCGGTTGTTGGCTTGGTTTCTGTGAATTAAAAGTGCATTGATTTGGGGGTTCACTCTTTCCTTCCACCAAGACTGTTGATTCTGGGTTTTTAATCGGAAAAACTGTAGATGACCTATCCCATAGATGGAAGAGAACATGCTTCCTCCAACAGTATAGCAGCAGTCAGTTTGGAGGATAAATGGACCCATTGTCATGTTTCTGTGCGCCGACGTAAATTCGACTTGGTCAATATCTTTTGATGACATACAAAGTCAAGGGATACCTTGAAACAAGCATGGAATATTGTCGGTTTAAAGTAATCTCTCTCTCTCGGTGCATAACAGTCCCTTTAACCGTTGGCTGTAGGCATTCGGTTGATCATCAGGACAGCCTTTTGTACGAGAGGTACGATGCAGGAGATCTACGCAAGGACTTGGCTAGAGCTTTTTTCCAAACACAAAAAAGACGCTTTTCAGCTATCGACAATTCAACGCGCAACCTTATTACAATAATGTTAGAATTCATCAGCACATTCAGTTTTTATTACAGATGTATTACAAATAGTTAAAATATGTAGCATATCTAGCTTCAACACGCAATCCCCATATAATACACAATTCATACAAAAATATATTTACATAAATCAATTCAATAATCGGTGTACAAAGCCTTCTATATCCTCTGTGGAAAATGTCCTATCTGAGCTCGGAAAAAGAACCCAGTTGTCTTCAGCAACCCCTCACATAAACAATTGCCAGTCTATATTTTATATAGACTAATTGACCCCAACACACGCATGTTTCTGTCCTTCGGAAGTCATTAATACTATGGACATTCTTCAGGGGGAAAGATTATAAATCTACAGTGGGGAATTAAACTGAAGTAGGTTCTCTCGGATGTTTGCCTGTGTGCTCTAGTGTGAGGCTTAGTTGTAACATCCAAGTGTAAGATGAAAAATGTTCATTCTGGGCCTATGCTTTCTAGGTTATGCTTGGTTGGATCCTATTCTGAAGGATACACAAGGTTCAAAGACCAAGACAAGGTCCGCTAGAACCAGAGGGCCAGTTTTGCACAATACTCAAGATCCTCCATCAAAAAAGTTGGAGGTTAGTGTAGATATCACAAAGGAGTGACCTGAGGTTGTGTTGCATGAATTGAATATGCCACGATAAATGTGGTTGGATTGTAACAAGTGTGTTTGTTTTATTGTTTTTAGGTGACTAAGAACTGTATAACCTGTGAAGACATCTACCACCTTATATTTTGGCACAAGCAGAGATGTAACTGCTTCTTTGTTTGTATAGATTATCCTGAAGAAGGTCCTTAGAATTATGGGCAATAGTGGTGCCTATTGAGGACCGACACATATGTAGACATAGGCCACTAGTTAATTCAGGTGGTCCGATAGAAAGGCATACTACAAAAGAAAATATGGCGCCGAAGTTACTATTGTAAATAGGTGAAGTGAAAAAAGTACAGTGTATATTATACTGTTTATATGTGCTAAAAATCTGTGGTAAATATTTGAGTGGGAGAAAGCATGAATGTGTATGAAAGGGGGTTTTGAGAGATATGGTCCAAGTATGGCGTATACAGTTTCTATAGTAGTTTTATGAATTTATATGTACTTTGGTGTGAAAAAGAATTCAAAAAAGAGATTTTTCTGCTAAGTTTAATGTTATGTGGAATCTATTCTAGTGGAACCAATCCAACCTCACTGCCCCGATCCACGTTTTGATCATATCTATATTGTTTACCTGAAGGGGTCTGGGGCCATACAGGTATTCCTTTGTTCTTTCATATAATTTGTGTAAAGCTACAATAATTGTATGTGATGTACCCGTGGCACCCTCGTAACCTCACAACAATTTAATAAAAACCGAAAATGGGTAAGCAGAAAAGACAATTGATAAGTCAGTAGTCTGTGTGCAAGCTGTATGGGAAGTCTCCTTAGAATTGACATTGAGCCAAGAACAGTGGAAACTGGTTTGAATGCAAACAAGGAAGATTTTGTTTAATGCTAGATACAGGCTAGTCCATTACAAATTCCTGCATCAGGCCTACTATACCCCACAAACACTTAGCAAATATTACCCGGAGAATGTGCTAGTTTGCAAGAGGTGTGGTAGGGAGCTGGCTGACTTTTACCACATGACATGGGACTGCCCACACATTAGATCTTATTGGAGAACTGTTGAGGGAACAATGAAGGAGATGCTTTCCACCACATGTACATTCTCACCGGCACTATGGCTTCTGGCGTTAATTGAAGGTGGAACTCGAACAGAGAAAAAATAGTTGGGCACGGCGTTGGTTTTTGCCAGGTACACGATAGCCAGATCGTGGGGCAAATGTAATCCTCCAATGTTCACAGCTTGGTTTGAACATATGAAACTGTGTGAACTTGGGGAAACCAGATATGCGGCAACCCTTCCTATTAATAGTCAACCATGGGACTGTTGGCCCCCATTTCACCGATATGTGCTTAAGATGGATCAATCCGACCAGGCATCGGAAGGGACTGTGAATGATGGTGAATGACGGGGCACATGGGTGGCGGGGTGAGAGCGAGGACGCAAAAAAGCATGTTGGGACATGAACTATGTTAAACGTCTGTATGTGAACTTTCTACACTGTTAACGTAGAGCTGTGCTGTGCGACAAGGGAGGGAGAGGCGGCTGGGGGGGTTGTTGGGAATTTGGTTGGTTGTTGGTTGAGTTTTAAAATGCAATAAATAAAGTTTTAAAAAAGTAGTCTGTGTGCAAAGACAATTGAATAATCAATCATTTAAAGAATAGAACTATGTAAAACAAGTTATAATTGCTGCCAGTGTAAGCAGTGAAATTGTAATTTTTGTGATACAAGTCGGGAATACACATAACCCTTTAATTCTCTTGGCTCACTCTTTCCATTTGCCTTCCCTGGCGTGCCTCCACTCCCAGCTAGGTTAAAGGTTTTCTCTGCTGAAACAGACATTGGCCAGATATGCAATATGTATATCCACCTCAAGGTACACGCAGTCCGCATCCCAAAAAAATGCCATAAACCTATAAAAGCTTACCTGCACATGATCTTTGTTAGGCAAGATTGTATGCAGTGAGTGGGAAGTGGCCTGACGCCAAGGAAGATGGCCACTTAGGACGGTAGCTCCATCCCACCTGCACATAACTAAGGCATTTTGTGTTTCTTTTCTACTCTTCTCCCAACTTTTTCATACCAGAGCTCTCTGATAACGTTCGGATGACAGGTGCTGAAATTCCAACCTCGTTCGCTTCTTCTGGAGGTCGCTGCACGGAACAGAACGTTCCAATCGCCTGCGTTGCCTTGCAGTGGCCGCACAACGTGAGGTAACTTTTGGCATTCCTCCCTCCGCGACATCCTGGCCTCCTCAACTCCTCTTGAACCACGCCTCTCAATAACCATATCCTGCAATACCTGAATACGGCCAATGCTTACAATTGTAAACATCATTTTACATGACAACCGCATCGCTAACTTATTGTTAGTTTACCGTGTGAAGCGAATGTTATTTAATTCACCGGTGCTGCAGAGTGCTACGTTGCTCCATCATATATCGAATGAGGGGAGCGTTCCAGTTTACTGTAGGGTAAACCCCTGATTAATTCAGCCATTTTCCCTGTGACTTACGAAAACCTTTTCCTCAGCCTTGAGGTTTCATTATTTGTCAACCAGCATCATATCATACTGTTTTTGGTAATACTGTGATTAGCTGTTTTAACTGCCGTTCCTTCTTTAACTCCTTACCATAAGCATCATTTAATGTGCAAGTTTGGTGCTCTTGTGGCAGTTTTTCACCACAGCATGATTCATTCATTTTTCTAACCATCTGTTTGGGCAGTACTCTACATCACATTACAGAGCATCGAGTGGCAAGTATAGCGGTTTCATTTCTGAACGGATTGCTTGAAAGTTGGTAAGAAGGACAAATGTAAAGACAAACAACTAAAGATAAAAGTATATAAATAACAAGATAAATTGAACCAACTATAGTTTACTAAGGGATTTTCAACTCAGATGCTGGGTCTGTATAAAACACACTGTTTCTTACATCTTTTGCACTCCCAAGTGCTGGCTGTGCCTCTTGCTGTTACACCTACCACCATCTAACGTGACAATTACTATTAAAAGCTCTTCTCTGTGCCCTCTGCTGGGTCCAGCTCCACAGATCCCCCAGGTGTGCAGCTGTTGAATTAGTTTGACACCTTTAGCAACAATGGCAACCAACAAACACAATTAAAAAAAACACGCCAACCATCAAAGACCCTAACCTCTACTCCACTAATTTGAAAAGGCCTAAAAGCAACTCACCTCCACCACTCAGCATATCTGATCCAACCACAGAAGCAATCCTGCTGGAAATTGGAGCACTAAAGCCCTTCATTGAGACTACAAATCAAAAACTTCAACAATTAGATAACAGGTGGAAGGGCTTTGAAGATCGAATGGGGGAAGTGGAGAGACGGGTAGGTCTTATGGAGAATGTATCCCCTAGAGTGGTACAGCTGGAAAAATCTATCAAAGACTTTGTAATGGGGTCTAGTTTCAAGGATATATCAAGCGCTTAATGATCACTGCAGGGCCTTATTGATTGGCTGAACCGGGTAATAGCAGAAGAAGAAAGGGTTAAGGTTCTTTCTTTGTCTTTTTCTCGTTGCTAGGAAACGCCGGACAAGGAGAGGGAGGAGGACATCGGTTACTGCTGGGTGTATTAAGACACGCCGCAAGATAAACAAACAGATGTTAAGAAGCGCTGTTGCGCTTGTTTTGAGAAGGTGATTTAATTGAACCAGTTAAAAAAAACGGCAGAGGCTACTCTTTTATATATGTTTTTTTTTTGTTACCAAAGAGAGAGTTGAGCTGCAGGGAGACTGCGCCTCGGAAAGGCGGAGGCACTGGTTGGCCCAGCTGAGTTCGTAACGCAGGACTGCTGTCAGCTGTTACCGAAGAGCCGAGGGGGCGGTCCACAACAGCTGATCGTTTCCGATCCATCGCTTGTCAAGCGTACACTTGCCAGACGGTACGGAGTGACGGGAGGGGCCTTCTCAGCTGATCGTCTTCGAGGGAGGCGGGGCCTCATCAGTTGTTAAGATAACGCGGACCTGCTCAGTGAGCTGCTGCTGTAAAGCGGAAAGAGCCAGGGAAACGGTGCCTCAGTGAAGAGTGTATGTGAGGCTGAAGAGTGTAATGGCTGAAAACACAATTTAAACTCAGAGAGAACTAAACTGCAATGGATGTCGCTCAAGTGAAAGATGTGAAGAGTTATTACCTTACGAATCTTGGGAGGAAATCAAAACGAGAAACTCATAGACAAACCTAAAAGACTTTCTAAGAAGTTACCATAGTACTTCAGCCTGGAGACCATTCTAAGCTACAGTATCCTTTTTCTGGTTACTTCTTATTCAAGCTGTTTACCTTTTCCTCCAATTTTATTTTAAGTTAATAAAAGTTGGCTGTTACTCCGAATTGTAGCCTGCTTATGTTTTATACCCACAAAGTGGGTATAAGTGTTAGGCAGAAACCTGTGCAGTTCCCTCTGGGACCACTGCAAAAAGTTTAAGACTACAGGAGTTAGCAGTAAACCCAATTGGTAGCAGTCTGTACCACCCTGATTTACCTGGTAGCTGTGGCTGAGCAGTCAGACTTCTCTCAAGACGAGTTAGGCCGTATTTGGAGTATACAGGATAGGGCAATTTACACAGTAGAACAAGCAGACACTAATCAGAGCTTGGGTGTAAAGATATATAATTATTTAAAAACACATCTATGGAAAACACACTGGCACTAATATGGCAAACAACTTCAATCACAGTTACTATAAGTATATATCAATCCCATAACAGTATTTCGACAAGTCTAGGTTCAACAGCACCACTTATTTGCAGACAGAGGTGAATGCTTTAACCTAGATGGCACTCTAGTATTCGTTAGAAAGGGAGAGAAAAAGGCAGGGTATGAAACCAACTCAGTACCAACACTTTTAGCAAACAAATGCAAGGCAAGCAAGGCAGGGTCTACTGTAAATCACAAAGTTCAGAGGCCAGGCCCACTCGGAGAGAGGCAAGGCGGAATGTCCAAAAAGTATCACAGTGGAAATGCACTTCAAGTCTTTGTAGCAAAATGTCACAGAAAGGTTGGACCAGTTTTACAACAAAAGTTAAGAAGGTCTGGAGGCCACCCAGTGGAAAGGTAAGGATTTAAGACACCTCACGCTAACGGTTTCAAGGGAAGCCAGGCGGACACGGTACCTTGACAGTGAAGAGACCGCTCCGGCGGGGGCAGTTGTTCCTGGTGGTGGATGCAAGTCGGGGCTTTGCCAGAAGATGAGAGGATATCGTCGTCAAGGAAAAGTTGAAGATCGTTGCACCAACAGGGAAGAGACCAGCCGCGGAGTGCTCCGTCACAAGGCACCACCTTTTGGTCGCGGTACAGTGGTTAGTGGCTATACGGTTGCCGGGGTGCTCAGCATGGGCAATTCGACC
The DNA here is from genome assembly GCF_040938575.1 of Ambystoma mexicanum. Lineage (NCBI taxonomy): Eukaryota > Metazoa > Chordata > Amphibia > Caudata > Ambystomatidae > Ambystoma > Ambystoma mexicanum. Next base: position 1,119,536,992 of record NC_090922.1, on the reverse strand, counting down.
ACTAGACGTCCTGGAAGCGAAGAAAAAGCAAGGGACCGGTTGTTCCCACCAGTCAAGGGAAGAAGACTCTCCAGCAGGGAGATCTCCTCTGTCGTTGGGAAGTGGTGAGTCGGTTCAGCAGGGCTCCACCAGAGGTGTGGTCGTTGCAGGTCGGCTCAGCTTTACCCTCGTCGGATTCTTAGGTCCTGTGGCGACTTCTGAAGTTCCAGTCCCAAAAGCCCTGCTTTTATGCAGAAAACCCCCATTCACTCAGCCTAGCTGTCACTCAAACATGCGAAGTGGTGAGCGGGGCGGCTCACCACTTGGGCCAATCACACAAGAGTGCGACCTGAGTTGGCAAGGCAACTCAGTCCAGGGTGCCTAAACACCCTCCCACACCCCTGTGGTACCCAGACAGAATGGCACCACTCTGGAGGGCTTCTGTGCAAAAGCCCGCCAAAAGTGGAACAAAGGGCTCAACCTCTGGTTCGGAGTTACAGAGGCGAACACATACGCCATTTTAAAAACCGAGTTCTGGCAGAAAATACCAACCGGTGGATTTATTTATGACAAATAAACCGGCGGTATGTTAGAGACTAATGTGAAAAAGTATTAGCCTCGAACAATGGGAAGAATCCCATAGGAATATATTCGCGGTCGAATATAAAAAGTAGTATCCACTGCCACCAGCCAAAACTCAACGAGGGGGGACGGGACAGTGCCCCCTCGAACAACAGACCCAGGGGTAATCGAATTACCCCTACCAGTACGTCCACAATAGGATGGTTTGTACTGGTTCTGTTAGTAAATTTAGGTCTGGTAAAGCCAATGGTGACTTTACATGCCCTGGGAGACAGTAGTCAGTCCCAGGGTATGGAGTCTATGGTGGGGATCCTCTAGGACACCCCAGTGTTACGGCACGGAGGGTGCGGTGTAACACACATAGCAAAACACATGAGACCCTATGGAGTAAAAGACCCCATAGCCCATAGAACACATTAACATTCAAAGAAATACCACAAATCATGTCCAAGAGTGGGAGAAAAAGAGTCTCACTCTTGGCAGGATGAAAAAAAAAAATCCAGAAATCCAGCAAAGCTGCTGGGGGATTCACTAGGTTAGGAAATTCAGCCTAAACAGAGAATTCTCCCTAACACAGCAGTGGGGAAAGACTGTGCCATGGAAGAACTCATCAAGACTTTGAGAAGGTCAGCACTTACTACAACAAGCACTACAAATGCAGAGACAACAAGCGCAAGTGGATAGACTAGCCTTTCAGCAGGCGTTACAGGTCCAACAAGCACAGTTTCTAGAAGCCACTAGTTTGAGGAACAGTTCACAAGTTCCTGCTTCAATCCTACAGAAATATACACCGGGTGAAGATCCCGCACATTTTATTGTGAATTTTGAGCGTGTAGCAAGGAATGCCCAATGGCCTACAGAAAGGTGGTGCACCCTTAATGACAGGAGGAATGCAAAGTGCTTACCAAACTGCAAATCCTACCGGCGATACCAACTATGGTGATATGAAGAGAGTGTTCCTGGAAAGACTAGGTCATGATGAAGAAACGTATAGAATAAAATTCAGGGAGATAAAACTGATGCCAGAAGAAACCCTGAGACAGCTATCCTACAGAGTGAAAGAACTTGCAGAGAAGTGGTTACAAGCGGCAACCTCCTCCCCACAAGAATTGACCGAGAAGATTGTTTTAGAGCAATTTGTGGAAGCACTTCCCCTACCAGTACAACGTTGGGTCAGACAACACCATTGACCCACCTTGTTGGAGGCCGTTGACATCGCCTCAGCCTATCAGAAAGCGGGGCAGGGTCGACTCCTAATTTATACTAGTAATATCCCCACATCCGGCTCCACTAACAGACCAGCGAATCAATCAAGATGGCCGAACTCCATGATTAGGAAACCAGATTCAGAGAATATCCGGAACCGACCCAACAGCAAAGGTCATTCTAACCTGAGACAAGTTCCCATGAGTATCGGAGGTCCTCACTGCTTTGAGTGTGGGGACTGGGGACACCTCACCCGACTCTGCCCAAAAAGAGGTAAAGGTGTACCAATGGATGTAGGTTTGTTTGATGCCCTCGTTGACAAGGAAGACCAAGAACAGCCTCACCTGAACAACTCTCAGTACGTGTTTACCTGCGATGCGGAGGTAAATGGAAAACATACCCATGCCATGATTGACTCTGGTAGTCTCCAAACAGCTGTCACATCAGATCTGGTAGGTGAATTTTCCAATTCCAGTAGAAAGATCCCTATTAGGTGTGTGCATGGTGATGTGAAATCGTATCCATCAAAAGAGATACAGATAAAACTGGCTGGGGAGAGAATTTGGATAGGAGCTGCAGTCTTACCAGCCCTGCCCGAGCCCTTACTAGTGAGGTCAGATGTACCAAATGTTTCTCAACTGGTTAAAAATGTAGTGAAGAGCCGGTTAGAAACTGCTCCATTTTACGACCAAGAGATCAAGAGTTCCCCGGAAAGACAGCTCAAGAGTAAGACAGACAAGAGAAACCTAAAGAGAGTGGAGAACGAAGAACGTATTACCATAGCCGTAGATTGGATGTTGGATGACGAAGGAGACAGTTTCCGGATGGCACAAGAGTTGGATCCACTTTTAAGGTATGCTCGAGAGCGTGCCTTGGATCCACCAATGGGAAAGGGACCTCATTTTGTCAAAGAGAATGGACTCTACTGTCGCGTGACGAAGAATCAAGACAATGAAAATCTTAAACAGTTACTAGTACCGAATAAATTCTGTAAAACTGTCTTGGAAGTTGCGCATTTACAAGTTGGAGAGGGTCATTTAGGGACTGAAAAGACAACTCAAAAGATTTTGTCAAGATTCTTCTGGCCAGGAGTATATAACCAAGTAGGCAAGTTCTGTCAAAGTTGCGAGGAATGTCAAAAAAAGAATAGAGCTAACGTGAGGAAATCTCCCTTACAGTCTATGCCTCTAGTTCTAGAACCCTTTAGTCGTGTAGGCATCGATATGATAGGTCCTTTAGACCCTTCAGCAAGGGGCCATAAGTATATTCTTGTAATTGTAGTCTACATCACTCGATATCCTGAGGCTTTCCCACTGAAGACCACCAATACCCAACAGATCTGTGATGTCCTAGTTCCCTTTATTAGTCGCGTAGGGATTCCTAAAGAAATTGTAACATATCGCGAAACAAATTTCCTCTCCAATGTCCTGAAGCAAGTGTGTGAAATTTTGAAAATTGATCCGAAAACGGCAGTCTATCATCCACAAACTGATGGTTTAGTAGAAAGGTACAATCAGACTATCAAACAGATGCTGAGAAAGTCTGCTTCCCCAGGAAAAAGAGATTAGGATAGAGTCCTACCCTGGATCTTGTTAACTCTTCGAAACACCCCTCAATCTTCAACCGGTTATTCTCCTTTTGAGCTCCTTTTTGGTAGGCCTGTACGAACTTTATTAGACATTTTAAAAGAGAATTGGGAAGAGCAATCTTCACAAAAGATCTCTCACAGAATATGCATACCAACTACGAGAAAAGCAAGAAAGATATTATAATAAGAACTCTCATCTCAGAAGCTTTAAAGTTGGCGATCAAGTTTTGGTACTGCTACCTACCTCTGAAAATAAAATGCTGGCAGCCTGCAGGGGACCTTTATAAAATCGAAGAGGTTCTGGGTCCACTAACGTACAGGGTGAGACAACCCGAAAAGAAGATTCCCTTACAGACTTATCACATAAACCTACTTAAAAAGTGGGTAGATCCGGTGCAGGTTTTGGCCATGATTAACAATGCTGAGTTTCAGGAAGAGCATTTTCCACGGGCTGGGAAAGGTTCCGGATAAGGAGCCTGAATATTAATCAGGAGTTGACTTTAAAACAAAGGACAGACTTGTCATCGTTGTTGAACAAGTATTCAGAAATATTTTCTTCTCTTCCTGGGAAGCCCAACCTCGCTTTCCACCACATCACTACAAAACCGGGATCCATGGTGAGGCAACGGCCATACAGAATTCCAGAAGCAAAAATTTTGGCAATTAATCAGGAGGTTCAGGAGATGTTGGACTTGGGGGATTTTGAACCTTCCCACAGTGATTGGTGCTCTCCAGTAGTCTTGGTTCCTAAACCGGATGGAAGTGTCCGATTTTGCATGGACTTCAGAAAGCTAAATGAAATTTCAAAATTTGACGCTTAGCCAATGCCAAGGATAGAAGGTCTTCTTAATCTTGGAAAAGCGAGGTTTTTGACGACCATATACCTCACAAAAGGATATTGGCAAATACCCTTACAGCCACCGGATAAAGAGAAGACAGCATTTGCCACTCCGACAGGTCTTTATCAGTTCACAGTTCTTCCTTTTGGACTTCATGGTGCTCCTGCCACATTTCAGAGATTAATGAACCGTGTCATTAAGGGTCACGAACAATATGTTGGGGCGTACTTAGACGACATTATAGTATTCAGTCAATCGTGGTCTGAACACCTTACTCATCTAGAGGCCATCCTAAGTACGTTGAGAGGCAGGGTTACATATAAATCCTAGAAAAACGCACGTGGCTAACTTTCATACCAAATATTTAGGGTATTACGTAGGGCAAGGAGTTATCAAACCACAGGAGGAAAAGCTAAAAGCAATCCACAAGCTGCAATTTCCAGGAAACGCTCGTCAAGTCGGAGCCTTCTTGGGGTTCGTCGTATATTATAGGAGGTTTATCCCACATTTTTACACTATGGCAGCCCCTCTAACAGAACTGTTAAAATCTTCTACTTCAAAAAGAGAATGGCAGACTGAAAAGACGGAGAAAGCATTCAATTCCCTGAAAGAAGCGCTGACAGATAAAGCTGTGCTACATTGTCCAGATTATAGTGCCCCGTTCTTCTTGCATACGGATGCCTCTGGAACTGGTCTGGGGGCAGTGTTATTTCAGAACCAAGGAGAAAAGGGGCGACCGATTTTATTCATAAGCAGGAATCTACTTCCACACGAATTGCAGTATGCTACTATAGAGAAAGAGTGTCTAGCTGTTAAATGGCCAATTTGAGACATTGAGATACTATCTCCTTGGGAGAGAGTTTACTTTGGTGACCAACCATGCTCCACTGGTATGGCTCGCACGCAACAAAGAGACAAATCAAAGGGTCTTAAGGTGGTTCCTTTCGCTCCAGCCCTTCTCTTTTAAGACTATACACCAACCAGGAGACTTATTAGCCCAGGCTGATTTCTGATCGCAAGCTAATACCCATCCCGAGCGTAAGGGCCCAGAAGGGGGGGGTAAAATGTTACGCTTTGTGGGTATAAGACATACGCAGACTACAATTCGGAGTAACAACCAACTTTTATTAACTTAAAACTAAATTACCAGAAGTAACCAGAAAAAGGATACTGTAGCTTAGAATGGTCTCCAGGCTGAAGTACTATGGTAACTTCTTAGAAAGTGAGTCCTGGAGTGTTGGTTTCAGCTGTTTTAACCCCAAAACAGGTCTTCATGTGGTTTCACAGTCAGGGGAGAAGTCTATTATTTGGCGTGAATAGTAGGGAAGTACTGCACAAGGTTATCTCTGCATCTTCTGCTTGGCTCGTGACTCTACAAAGTCTTTTAGGTTTGTCTGTGAGTTTCTCGTTTTGATTTCCTCCCAAGATTCGGAAGGTAATAACTCCTCACATCTTTCACTTAAGCGACATCCATTGCAGTTTAGTTCTCTCAGAGTTTAAATTGTTTTCAGCCATTACACTCTTCAGCCTCACATACACTCTTCACTGAGGCACCGATTCCCTGGCTCTTTCCGCTTTACAGCAGCAGCTCGCTGAGCAGGGCCGCGTTATCTTAACAGCTGATGAGGCCCCGCCTCCTTCAAAGACTATCAGCTGAGAAGGCCCCGCCTGTCACTCCGTACCTTCTGGCAAGCGTACGCTTGGCAAGCGAGGGATCGGAAATGATCAGCTGTTGTGGACTGCCCCCCCGGCTCTTCGTCCGTTGGTGACAGCCGACAGCAGTCCTGCATTACGAACTCAGCTGGGTTAAACCGGCGCCTCCGCCTTTCCGAGGCGCGGTCTCACTGCAGCTCAAGTCTCTCAGTGGTAACAAAAAAAACATATATAACGGAGTAGTCTCTGCCGGTTTTTTTAACTGGTTCAATTAAATCACCTTCTCAAAACAAGCGCAACAGCGCTTCTTAACATCTGTTTGTTTATCTTGCGGCGTGTCTTAATACGCCCAGTAGTAACCGACGTCCTTCTCCCTCTCTTCGTCCGGCATTTCCTAGCAACGAGAAAGACAGAAAGAATCTTAACCCTTTCTTCTTCTATTACCCGGGCCAGCCAATCAATAAGGCCCTGCAGTGATCATTAAGTGCTTGATATATCCTTGAAACTAGACCCCATTACAGACTTCAGAGGCATAATGAGGACTTTTAATATCTGTCCTGCCAGAGGGTTCAGAAGGAACAGACCACATTGCCTTTTTGCAAAAATTACTGCCAGCCATTCTTCATTTACCCATGGATACCCCATTTAACATTCAACGTGCTCACCGCATTGGTCAATCCAAAACCTCTTGTTCGTCCCACCCTCCTGCTAGAACACTCATATTTTACTTACTCGAATACACTCAAGCTCCAACTCATCTTGTCTACATCCAAGGAAAAAGAATCTCTTACTTGGCATGGAAGCAAACTTTATATCTCACAGGATGTTGCAAGAAGTACGGCTCTATGCAGAAAACAATTTTTATCCCTTTCCCCGGCGCTGAAACAGCTAAACATCCGGTATGGTTTGTATCACCCATGCTCCTTCAAGGTTAAACATAATGGTCGCTCTGTTATGTTTGATGACCCGGCGGATTTAAGAGCTTTCATACGTACCATCAAGACTGAAACTATGGACACTTCCTCTCCTGTAAATCCTTCAACCTCTTCTGGAACTTGAGGTGTCTTCTCCATTTTGCTTGTCTGCAGAACTTCACTTAATGTCATTATTATCCTCTTATCATAACTCTGGCGGGAGGGGTGCTGTGTTGGCGTCCCTCTCCCACTGTGTGCTTTCTTTTTCCTTTTGACAGCCCTGCAGGTGTCACGTGCCTCTGTTAAATATTGTATCCTTGTTTTCTACTTCCCGGTCTGATCTCCCTTTTTATCATGCTGAGGTCCTTGTCTTTTCAAATTTTAATGTTTTTTATATGTTCTCTACCTCAGTTTAAACGGCTCCTGATTAGACCCCCCTCCTCCTTCCGTGATTCCTCATGTGTTTTCCATTTGTGTCTTGGTCTATGGGATTGTTATTATAGTTTATTACTAAATCGTGTTGCTTTTATGAAACATCTCCCTTCTAGGTACATCTTTGTTTTCTGCTCACTATGGATCTATATTATGTCTCTAACACTAATTAATCGAGAATGTTATTTAAATGTGTTACTTGGAACATCAAGGGCTGTAACAATCCCATTAAAGATGTAAGATTCTATCTCATCTTAATAAATTTAAAACCATCTGTAGCATGCATACAGAAGACCCACTTATCTAGCAAAGAGGCCATGAGACTGAAGTCCTTGTGGGTTAAAGAAATTATCACAAGCACGGCAGTAGCCAAGAAGAATGGAGTAACCAAAAACTACCTTTCAAGATGTTGACACTGAGGGGAGTTGGGTGTGGGTCAAGCTCCTGATTGACTCTATGCAGCTATCTATTCTGAACATTTACGGGCCCACCATACCCGACTGTCAAATTATTCTCAAAAATAGCTCCACTAATCTTATTGTATGCAGGGATGTCAATCAGGTCCTTGACCTGTTCCTGGATAGGAAATCCAGCTGTGCATTTAAAACCTCCAAATCTCTCAAGTCCTTTCTAGGTTGCCTGGCAGAAACCGGTCTTATTGACTCCTGGAGGCTCTCCCATCCTACACAACTGGATTATACATTTCACTCATCTACTCGTAACACACTCTCTCACCTAGACTACATATTCTCCTCCAAAACTCTTACAGGCACCATTGTTGATTCCACAATCTCCAACATTATCTCGGACCACGCCCCTCTTAGCACCTCCTTTGATTTTGACGACATTAGTAAACCTTCTTCCTGTTGGAAATGTAATATTCACTTACTACAAGACCAACAGTTTATTGAATCTGTTTAATCATTCCTGCAACAATTCTATGCTGAAAACCATGATAGTGATACCTCCACAGTAAATAACTGGGATGCGTTTAAGGCTGCACTTAGAGGCCACATTATGGCATACTCGGGGAGGAAAAGAAATTGCGTAAAAAACATCTCGACGATCTATACTCTCAGTTGACATCTGCTGAGCAAAGTTATTATCAAAATTCCAATACAATGAATCGCCTTCTGGTCATGGATTTACGCTTCCATATTAACAATGAGCTTACTGACTTGGCTGCTGGAGCCATTCTAAAATATAAAACTAAGATATACCAAACATCCAATAAGGCCAGCAAGACACTTGCCTCATACCTAAAGACTAAGAAAGAAAGGTTTTATATATCACACATCAAAGATACATCCAGCACTTTACATAATCATCCAAAACACATGTTGAATTGTTTCAAGAAATGTTATGAAAATCTATATACCGCAAAAGCCTCTGTCCCTTCTGAGAACATTGAATCATTTCTCAACAAAATCTATAGAACGTCTTATCCTCAAACTGACCTCTCTCATCTACATAATGACATTACACTTTCTGAGATTGCACACGCCATTAAGGGTTTGGGCAGGGGGAAAGCCCCTGGTCCGGTTGGCCTCTCTGCCGAATTTTATAATACTCTTGCTCATTCCCTTACTCCTAAACTCAAATATTTGTTTTCTTACTTCATGTCTCAAAAATCCTCTTCTGGCTCTTTCTCTGAAGCTCTGCTCATATTATTCCCGGAATCTGACAAAGACCCCACACTACCCTGTAACTATCGCCCCATATATCTCATTAACATGGAGAGTAATATCTTTGCTAAAATTCTCGCCAACAGAATAGAGTCCTCCCCCCTGCTTTGATTAAATCTGACCAAGTCGGATATGTGAAAGGACGCAATATCTCTTCCAATGCGAGATTGTTACTTATTGCTCTTTACATTGTTTCCATAGACAAGGCTATATGGCTATTGCACTCGATGCAGAAAAAGCTTTCGACCGTGTCAATTGGGACTTTTATGTTTCAATCTCTCCAATGGCACGGTTGTGGTGAAAAATGTATTTCTCTTGTTAAACTTCTCTACTCTTGCTCCTAATCTTCTATCAATATCAATGGCCAATCCTCATCCTTTTTTCCTTTACTTAGAGGTACGCAACAAGGTTGCCCTCTCCCCCCTATCTTATATATCCTCTCTTTAGAACCCCTGTTGGAGCTCATCGGATCTGACAGAAATATACCAGGTATTCCAGGAGGTACATCACATATCAAAAGTGCGACATATGCTGACGATGTCCTCATCTTCATCAAAAAACCCAAACTCCACCTTCCTCATTTACTCAACACACACCACCTTTTCAGCCTAGTTTCAGATTATAAACGTAACAAAGACAAATCCGAAATCCTACCCCTCAACTCCTTTTGTCTTAAACACAATGTAGATGTCTTTGGTTTCAAATGGTGCAATGATTCGATCAAATATCTTGGTATTAGTTTTGCCCCACAATACATGACACTATTAAACTCAACACGCAAATACTGCTGGATAAACTTAAAGGCCTAACCTCCAAGTGGTCCCCTCTTTATCTTTCTTGATGTGGCCGGCTTGATACAATCAAAATGATGCTCTCCCCTATTATCCTATATTACCTGCAGTCCTTCCAGTTCCACTACCTTTCTCTTTTAAAATCCATCTATTCTGTCCTACTTAATTTCCTCTGAATGTTAAGCTCACCTGGTCTCTGCGGAGGCGTTGGGGCACGGTTGCAGCCCTCCTTGAACTTGAATCACCCCCTTCAGGCCTCTCCCTGAGTAGAAAAGCTGTGAACGGTGGTACGTGGTGATACTGCTTCTGGGTGGAGATAAGAGTGTGTGAGTACGCCAATCTGTGATTGTTGTACCACTCGAACTCTTCACCCCCCAAAGTACGGTTTCTGTGAGCATACGCCAGCCTATAAAGCTCACCTGTGAATTATGGAAGATAAGCTCTCCGTCCTGCTACTTCTGGCAGGGGCGCGTCGAATGGGATCTAGTTCCTTCACTGATCTCTGATAAGGATTAGTCCAGTCCAGCTGCAACTATACTTCTCCTTATGATTGGTTACTCTTTCTTGAGCTCTTGTGATGCTGTTCGTTCTGTTTAATGTCTTTATATGTTGCTCCTATTTATGCCCGCAATAATGTCTCTCTTCTGTTTTCTTCCCTTAGATGGAAATGCGGCCTCAACGCAGCTGTGAGACCCTGCCGGATGGAAGATGGATGCTACCGCAATGTTCGACAGCAGGTAAGTGATGGTTTAAGGAAAAGTGCAAAGTATGGAGAAGCCCAACCTTAAACTGACTGTTTTTTCGATGTCTAACCTTGTCTTCTGGTTTTCCTTGCAGGCACTGCTGTCGACAATGGAGCGTGTCGTGCTGCGGTGCCAAGATGAAGATTTCGGCGTTCCGGAAAGTGTAGAGATGAATACTTGGTTTGGCGAAGAGATGTACAGGTAAGAACAGCTTCCCCCAGTTGGTAAGTATGCTGGCAGGAAGCAGGATGTCAAGGAAGCGGGATCTGCAAAGGTAAGTCTGACCTCAAACAACGGTGAGCATTACGCTGCTTGCAAATGCAGAATAACGCGAAGCGTCTGTCTTGAGGAGCGGGGCAGCATATATAGCTGAGATCGTGGGCACGCTCATTAGGGCCGGCTTACCAGCCACACCCTGCCACTCCTAGAGAGTGAGCACGCGCAAAGGCAATCCATTGGCAGCCACAACCAAGAATACACTTGGGGCTGCTTAATGGATGGAATGTTCAAAGTTAATGTATCCTGCTTAATGGATTGAATGTTCAAGGTTAATGCATCTGAAGTGCTATGTCCATAATAAAACCCTTTTGGCGCCAGGACAGTGTCCACCCAGGTCTCCTGTGTATGCGACCCCTGCATGCCTGTGCCTCTGACTTCATGACCATGACACTGGGGTCACAGAAAATGCGAAAGAATTGCTGTTGCTAAGTTAGAGGCTCCATATGACATGGTTGCATTTAGGTTTCCGGACTTCGAATTATATCATTCTGCATTCCTTCTTAAATAATCCTGTTGCTGGTTAACCTCTTCCCTTATTTTAGACACTCCCTCTTAGTTTACTTTAGAGAAACATCTGGTTTATCCATATGAATTAGCTGACCTCATCTATCTATTTAACTATACCTCTGTTACCCTGTCGGACCCCATTCAGGCCTCTATCTCTGCCCTGAAGATTTTTCTTTTCCTCACACTAAAACTACTAATAAAATACCCTCCCCTTTGCTGTGGCACAATAAAAACATTGTTATCAACCATAGGACCTTGAGTCGAAGATCTTTAGGCTACTCCATCTTACCATGATCTCCGACCTCAAGGCCTCTACATTTTGAGGCCATCACCTCAAAGTCTGTTGTACAGCCTGTTTGTTTGTTATGGGAAATTGATTTTGGTTGTGCTCTTGATGATGGCACACGGTCCTTGATATTCTCCAAAACCAGATGCATCTCGGTATCAGCCAATATAACGCAGCATTTCCTCTTTTTTTCATAGAACGTTTATTACTCCTGTGAATATATCAAAATCTAAGAATTTTAATGACACATGTGGGTCATGTGTTTACCCTCCTGCCTCATATGAATTCATCTTCTTTAAATGTCCTTTGATTTTTACATTTTGGCAAGATGTATGGAAACACCTTAAATCTATGTTTATGGTCGATGTCCCGCTATCCTTTTGAATATCATTTTAGCTAGTTTGGCTGTAATATCCTGTGAGTTGCATGCTTCAGCCAAACTTTGATTTATTTATTATCATTGTTTTAAAACTCATTACTTCCAATAGGAAGAACTCGCACTCTCTTTCTATCAGAGGATGGTGGAACAAATCTGTCACATACAAAGATTGGAATTATGCATGGCCAACTATCAAGACTCTATTCCCAAATAGAACTCAAAATGCTCTTTTTTTTATTCACTACTTGGACTGTTTCAATGCCTCCTCACATGGTACATGAACCCGTTTTTTGTGTACTCCACATGTTTCATATGATGCTATTTTTATTATGTCATAAACGTACTAAAGACTATATTGTTTATCTATATTCCCACTCCCCCTCAGTCTTTCTGTTCTCTTGTTTGTACTTTGTCCGTGTTCCCCTGTCTGTCTTGGCATATCATATCGGTATTTCCTTTGCAGATTTTACTGGTCACTCACCTGTTCTCTCACTTAATCATTATTTACTGTTGCTAATTCATCCATGTTACATTGTTTTTCTGATGAGTTTCTCAGTATTGACTTCAACTATACTGGATGGATGGGTTGTCCTTTGTATTAATATGTCCTCATGGATTTCTGCATTGTTATTAAATTGTATTATTGTTATAATTCTAATAAACATTTATTAAACTGAAAGATTGTATGCAGTAACCCTGTGGGAGACTGCACCAGGCTTTTCCCCTTGGTATTAGGTAACCCACCTATTGTTATAGGTCTGTATTAAACAAGTTGGTAGAGTGACTGAGCAGCCAGATTTATCTCGAGAGGGGTAAATGTGAGCTGTAGCATCGAAATCCACAAATACAAGTATCCAAATAACACTTAGACTCAAGGTTATTGTTGTTTTGTTTGTTTTGAATAAAATTAAATACATTTTAAAAAAAACACACTCAAGGTTTTCCAGTCAAATAATTATTTAGTTAACGGTCAGTTTTAAATGAGCATTCTTTAAAAAGGGCAATGTGCAACAGTAAATATACACCACTTCATAAAACTTTCTCAGAATCGAGGTAAGCAAGCAGATATTCGTTATAGATGCTTCATACACACTTCTACACCCTGAGGTGACTTCAATTACTAGGACAGTAATGGCATTTATATATCACTTTTTCACTTGGTAAAATTCTGAGGTTGTGTTAAAGAAAAAGGTTAACATGTTCTCAGAGCACGTGAGCACTTTTCCATCTCCCAATGAAGTCTAGATAAAACCTTTCCCAGCAATAATTAGTTAAACCAATGTACCACCTATGAGGGACAGTTAAAATAAGTCAATGGGTCAGAAGAGTCTGCAGGGAGCCAAGACAGCCAAAGTCAATTTGAACAATGTCTATGAAGCTGAGGCACTTCTTAGATAGCACACAGTCTTGCACAGAGTTAGAGAGTTTGGAGAACGTTGGGCCACAAGCTATGAGGATTGTTGGGGTAGAGCTGAGATCAGTTCTGCAAAAAGTAGAAAAGTAGCTACTGCAAGTCTCAAGTGAGATAATACAATCTACAGACAAAAGAGGTAAGTACCCCTTAGTCGGCACAGTACCATAGGTTAGAAGAAGAGGATCCAGCTGGCTTCTGTTCTGGTTGCAGTGTTGCATATCCTGGTTTCCTGGGCCTCCGTCGTGGGGACAAGAGGGAGGATGTTTGGAGGACTCCTGCACTGCAGTTCAAAGGTCTGTGGTGGCTACGGCTCTTTTCAGATCAGTGGCACTTTGTAGGTTCAGCTACCGGCAAATAGCACCACCGTAGATCTTGGACACTTGAAGGCCTTCCTTCACTCCTTGAGTTCAGCTCTCTGGTGTGGGGACTCGAGCTTGGGTTGTCCTGCTTCTGAAGCGTCCTCCGGATCTTCCTGGAGCTTCGGTCCGGTTTAAAGACTATGCACACAACCACAGATTTCTCGGCCCCTGGCACTCCGTTCCAGCAGCAGCAAGGAAGTACAGCCAGTTGGGGGAAGGTCCTCCAACAAAGTTCTTCTTGGGGTTAGTTGGTCCCACTAACCCAAGGGAAGAAGTCGTCCCATCCGGGCTTCTCTAGTCTATTCGGAATTGGAGCTTCAGCACAGCAGCAGTGCTTCACCGGGCAGTTCAACGGTCCAGGAAGATGCAGCAAGCTTCTCTTCAAGATTCCTTTGTCGGATGTTTCGTCCAGTGGTCGACTCTGCCTTCAATTCAAGAAGCCTTGTCTTTTATGCAGGTTTCTCCCATTCATGCACAGCCTATCTGTCACTCACACAGCCAGCCAATCAGCACTGGGTGCATTCAGGTAACCAAGGAAATTGAGGACCAGGAGTTTTGCGCACCTCCCTCGCATCCGGCCCTGCCATACACGCTAGAGCCAGAGGCAGGGTCAGTACTGAAGCCCGCCGAAGGCAAAACAAACAAAAGGGTTAAACCTGATTTGGCGCGCAGAGGAAAAACCCCAAAAAGACCTCACTAACAAGAAATGGCGAAAAAAGACCGGGGCCATTTTGACACAATGGTCACCCATGGGTGCTATACTGCAACTTGTAAAAATGCACAATGGTAGGACAACTAAACCACTGCCACCAGCCATTGAAAGTAGTGAGCGTAATATAAAAAAGGTTACATGAGTATGTAGGAAAAGGGGTTACTAAGTAACCCCCCAGCACTCCACATAGGATAGGGTGTGCTGGACCTACATAAGAAAACAGGTAAAGTCAATTTTACTTTACTACTCTTGGGAACAGTAGTTCACCCAAGAGAGGGTATTTAAACTGTGTGAGAAATCCAAAGGACTTCTCTGTGACACTGCACTGAAGGTGCTGTGTGTCACAATACAAAAGGTGGATGTCTATGGAGTTTGTCAGACTCCAGAAACAAAGAAACAGAGTCCAAATTAGATCAAAAATATATGAGCGAGTGGGAAAAAGGTCTCACTTAGGGCAGAAATTAGGAGTCCTAAAGTCCAGCAAAAGAGCTGGGGGTCTCTAAGGTTGAAGGGAATTAGCAAAGAAATGAGAATTCTCCCTAACAATCTTCATGCATCAACACAACAGCATAGCAGTCTTGCACCGCTTCCTCTTACCAAGCACCAAGAGATCATGAAAATGGCATCCGCTGCGTTAACTAAAATTCATTCACCTAACAGTGTTCTTTAATTTCCATCACTTCGCAGCATCCCTGTTGTTCAGCAACACACTTTTTGAACTTGCACTGTTCCTTAGTTCATCTTTAGTAGAGCAGTTATCCTTGGCCTTCTTGAGCATTTCAGTAAATCGAAACTTACATTCACTTTTTTTTTAGTTTGTAAAGGTCAATGCAAAGCCCTCTTCTAAGAAATCCCAATCTGGGTTTTCTCATTCCATTTAAATAAAGTCCTATGAACCTTGAGTGGTGTTACTTCTTATTTAGGGCTATACAGTTGATAACTCATGCTTATATTTCCCCCTACCAGTTTAGCCTTTAAATCCACCAGGCACAAGCGAACGTCTCTGGGTGTTGTTCATTTCTGAGACCATAGCATAATATCCCAAGCAGAGGTCGAAGTGGAAAGAAACAAACACGAATTCCCAGTTCCTCTACTTTTCTTTATACTTGCACCTGTACTTTCAAAAGGCTCTCCAAGTAAGCCTTGATGTGTGTAACTTGCAGGAAAATGTGCTGCCTCCCACTTAAAGCGATTCAAGCGTGCATGTCTAATACTAAGCTACCAAAAGCTTTTTACATTTTTAAAAATGATTATTCGGAAAAGCCTGGTTTTTCATGTGACTTTTTAATTCTACATTTAAAATTTAAGACTAACCATCCAAACGTGTTTCTAGTACAATGTGGTATTCCGTGCATCCTAAAGAAAGATTGCGTGCCATAGATGTCATAACGGACAGATGCTGCCAGTCCCATGCATTCTACATATTTCCCGGCGCCACCTTTTCTCTTCCAAACTGTATTGATGGAAGGCGAAAGAAATAATGTGAAGAAATTAAGCTGTGAATGTAGGTAGTCTGTTGACAGAAGGAATGTGGCTGCATGGTGAACAAGTACGTATGCAGTGTGCAGTTCGACGAACATACAAAGTTGTACGCAGAACTGGGATATGAATCTCTATTCCAGCGTTATCCATGGATTATACGTTTTGGGCACATCCACGTCTTCTGATTAATCTTAAGGAGAGCAATTGCCCTGTTTTTAACCATTGTTAACATTATGTTCAACGCTACCTTCCGAAATCTGGCATTAAAGAGATGTAATGTTTCTTTGTTATTGTTTCTTTTTTTCTAATCTAAAGGAACCACTCAAGAAAACCTTGATAAACTAATACAACATGGACACATAGAAAATGATGGTGATGTGATACGGAACTGGAAATACCTTGGTGTGCCAATTCTGTCTTCTGTGAGTATTAATGAAATGGATTGTGTTCTCCATGATACCATGTAAAAATGACGTTATCTTGTTGTGTGGTGTGATTAATCGCACTTTCGTAGGCAATTGCTAGGCTGATAACCTTACAGATTTTTGTTGTTGCATGAATTGCTTTTTTTTGTTTTTCATTGTTATTGCAACACAAGAAGAAAATATACATTTGAAGTTAACTATGGAATGTGTCCTGAGCAAGATTCACAAATGGAGATCAGACTCTTGCAGCCTACATCCTTCTTCTCTAGTGTCACGTTAATTTACAAAACCACCTGCATCAATCAGCAAATAAACCCATTTTCAATGGATTGTAGGGAACAGAAGGAATGAGAGGATTTATTCAATTATTTACAAAGAATTGTCCGAACAATTTGGCGCAGTGCACTCGTTTTATTTGCACAATTTTCAGAAGTGCTCAGGGGACCTGAGCATTTTAGAAGGGGCTGGACAATGGCCTAAAGATGCCTTTTACATCCCCATTGCACACATAGCTCCTGACATTATCTTCAAACTTTCTCAATTTAGGGCCTGATTCATGGAACATTTTCCTATGGGATTGCGCCATTACAAAACACTTCCAAGAATCAGGCCCTTAGTCGGAAATGATTCCAGGTGAAAGTGAAAATATTATTCTTTGTTATTATTTTTTACATTCAGTGTGACAAATCAACCTTTACTTTGAAAATCTGATCTCTCCAAATGTCCCTGTTATTTTGGACCTTTCCTTCAATTTGCTGGGCTGGCCGCTTCATTTCGCTCCGCTATCCCCCCAGCTCTTATTCATTCCTTGTTTGGATTAGATAAGAGTATCCCATATGCTTTACTAAAGAGTAAACCATGTGTTGTGCCTCTCCATTAGTAGACAATGTATTTTCACGGTCTTCTCTCCAACACATTTCTTTTTCTTTTTTGCAGTGCATGCATTGCGCTACCCTTCCTTACTACATCAACTGAACGCTGCACTCTGGAATGCTCAGTTGGTATGCAACAAAACGTCTTTTCCCACAGACTCGCATCATGGCAGCTCTTCTCCTCCCCTAGATATCCTTGCTATCTCTGAAACCTGTAATTCTTCATCTGACACTGCCACCCTGTCGGCCATACATGACTATATGATGCAAAACAATGCTTCATTCAATCTCCTTGTCGGACTGGCAGAGGTACAGGAGTTGGACACACACTCTTCCTGCCTCCTCGCCTCACAAATCTCCGATGCCACGGCTTCTACCTCCTTTTGAATTCACCAGCACTAATATTGCTCTGCCTCACTCAGTTCACATCATCTCCAGCTCTCATACTCCTGGTCCCACTGGGTCATTCTTTAATGAACTGGGGCAACTCCTTCATTCTCTTTCCACTAAACATCACCTAATTCTCTTGGGTGAGTTTATACCCCTCTCCAACCATTTCTCAGAAATCGGAACGTTCAGCATTTTCTTAGTGGCCACGCTCTCCATTCTATTCATAACCTACCAACCCACAACGTGGTTAATTTTTTGGATCACTTATTCATCTCCTCTCTGTCATCCACTAATACTACTGTCGCACTATCCCTATCTGATCACTCCATTGTTTCCACCATCATCTACTTTCCACCCTCTGACCTCTCACCACTTGCCTCACCCAAAACTAAAAGGACATTTTAAACCTGCCATTCGTCCTTTTCTCTCTGACCTATAGTTCTCGCTCTCTTCCTTCACACCTGATGCCTTTTCCATTGTTGTTTCCTTCTCCAGCGTCCATTCCCTACTATGATGCATTCTCCTCTCACTCCCCACTGTTAACGTTCACCCCTAAGTCTCTGCATCCTCAACGTTGGGTTATCCCATTCATATGCTGTTTCCGCACAGACATGCATCGGCTGTTGTGCAAATGGAGCAAAAAGGGAGTTCTTCCTCACATTCGACTCACTCCAACCATCCTTGCTGGCTAGAGGGTACTCTAAACTCACTCCTACATCTATAGCCATCAACTCCACTCTCACTACTAATAACCTAGCTGAATATTTGGCTCCAGAAATATCCACAATTGGAGACTCTCTCCTGAACTTCCTCACTCTCCCTCCTCCTACATTCTACACTCTGCCTACTCTTACATCCTCTGCCTCCCACTTTACTTGCGCTAATACTCAAGACGTCCTATCCGTACTGATGAAGGCTAACCCCCTTGTGCCCCATCAGACTCTCCTGCTCCTCAGCTAATCAAACCTTTTGCCCCGTTACTGGCTTCTAACCTTTCTGATCTCGTCAACTTGTCCTTCTACTCTGCTTGCTTTCCCTCCATTTTCAAAACTGCCATAGTCCTCCCTTTCCTAAAAAAGCAAGGGGCTGACCGGAACTTGCCAGTAACCATTCAACCGTTGGCTCTCCTTCTGCAGTACTCTTAAATGCTGGAAAGGGTTGTGTTGGAATGTCTTAGCAATTTCTCAGACCATCCACAACCTTCAAACCCCCCTACAAGCAGCTTTACACTCCCGTCACTCCACATAAACTTCTCTCATGAATGTCCCCAACTTCATCGCCTCTGCGAAGCACAAAACCTATCCTAATTCTCCTTGACCTGTCTGCTTCCTTTGACACTGTGAATCGCTCAGATCTTCTTAATACTCTCTTCCTGGAATTTGCTATGAAGCCCTTGCTTGGATTGAATTCTATCTAGCACCTCAACAATTCTCGGTCTCCTGGACCACCACCTCTCAACTCAATCCTCTAACTGTTGATGTTCTACAACGCTCTGTCTTGGGTCCTCCGCTCTTTAACCTCTACACCTCTGCTCCTGGGGCTCTGATCTCCTCTTTTCGGTTCTCATGCTAACTCTTTGTGAACGACACTAAAATCTTTCCTTTTCCTGAACTCTCCTCTGATCACTCTAATCAACATTTCCAGCTGTCTTTCTGCCCTTAACTATCGGATGGTTTCTCATTTTCTGGCATTACTCTCCCAAAACAGGTGATCAGTTCCCACCTGACACTCTCCCATACTCCTTCAGCTAGAAACCTCAGCGTCATCTATGAATCTTCTCACCCCTCCTCTACTTTCATCTCCAAAACTGCAACAGCAGCTTGCCGCAGCCTCCTAAGTATTAGGACATTTGGACACCTCCTTCCTATCAACACTGCCAAGCACCTGTTAAACACTTTTGTCTTCTCTAAACTGGACTACTGTGTCAGGATCATCTTTGGTCTCCCCAACTATGCCTTCTGTATTCTCAACAAGATCATTAACTTTGCTACCAGGAATCTCTTTGAACTCCCTCAATTTACACCTACTTTCTCGAACCGTCAACATTCAGGACGGCTGACTATGAACAACAGGGCCATATTTAAATTTCTCTGGTTCACAAATCTGTCCACAGTAAGGCACCACCGTATCTATCTTATAACTCTACAAGCCTTCTCGTAATCTTGATCTGCCTTCTAGACTACCTTTGCGGCACCTGCCCTCCCTGTGGTTCCTGTCACTACAGCGCTCTCTCTCTCTCTCTCTTCTTGCTTCACTTGCATGGAGTTCTCTTCCTGTGGACATTCGAGGAACCATCCACACCAATTTGTTCAGAGCCAAATTAAAACCCTACCTCCTCGTCTTAGTTCTCCCCTTAACCTGCCTCTCATCTGCCTCCTAGCTAACATGTCTCCCTCATCTCTAACCTGCTTCTGTCCCTCGCATTCTCTGCCTCTACTAGATTCATCCAACATGCTCACATAAAGACTACCTGCACTCAGAACATTTCCAATGTTGATTGTCCTTAATCTATGCAAGTCCACCAATATATTGTCCCCATTGACACTTCCATGTACTCCCCAACACAACCTGGTCAGAATGTCACTTGAACTCACCCCATTGTACAAAGCTCTCTGCGTCCTCTAAAATATGATATCTTAGTTATTGTATGTTCTTTTGTGATCAAAAGAGCATTGTTCTTCCCTGTATGCAAATAATAAATCAACCTTTCTGCAGGACTGTTTAGGAAGTTCTCTGCATGTTCCAGCACTTCTCAACGGTTCACAAGGTTATTCGGGCCTCCTCTTACAGAACAGACTAAGTCGTTTGCATTTTTATTTTTTACGGCGTTCTTAACAGTAAGGCCTGACTTACTCGCACTTGTTGTTTGCCTTTTACTGAATTTAGACCGTACACCAAGATGGAATTCTGTAGAAGCTATATTTGTCTTGGAGATTACAGAAATATTTCTCATATATGTACTCTTTGTCTAACACAAATGGTTCAGACAAATTAATGGATTACTCTGTCCCCTTCTCTCTGCAAGCCTTTTTCTGCTTCGTATTGACTTATGGTTTTGCACAGTGAAGAGATAGATCTATCTATTATTTGGAAAAGTGTGTCTGGGCTGCCTTCATGGCCCTGTCAAATGGGGGACAGAGCCCAATCCCAGCACCCCCGTAAGGTGCCGGCATGAGGACAGGCACCCTCCAATCCCTTCCTTGCCTCGATCGTTGGTGGCGGTTCCCCCTAACCCCCACAAGACACGCCGGGCGAAGCTGCAGTATGCAGCAGTCCAACGCTGCGGAGGGTGTGCTTATGCAGGAGCCACAGCAGAGCAGCCCCGGGGAGCAGGAGGCACAGCAGTAAAGCAGGAGAGAAGAGGTGGCATGTGGGCCTCCTCCTCAGAGGAGGCCACAGCGGGAGCAGCCCCAGGGCACAGAGGGGACAATGGGGAGTCCAGTGGAGAAGTTACGCCGCAGATAATGCGGCTCGGGCAGAGAGCATCTGCTGCAGTCGGTGTATGAAGAAGAGTGCTGCTCCAGACAAGCGGTGCTTTCGGAGCCCACGCATAAGCCAGTAAGCCACCAAGGAATCTTTTCGGGGACCGAGAACCTCCATGAAGGCCTGGTTACTGGAAACGCCACTAACCAACCAGGGATTCATTTAATAAAGAAAGACCTACAGGGAGGCCAGATACATGAATGCCCTATTAACCCATCAAAGAGTTGGCAGTTTGTTGGCTATGTCACAAATGTGGCCAGACCATGCAGAAAGGGGGTGGGGCTTAAAGGGCCTTATAAACCTTGTGAGCCTTTTTAAGCTCTTCCCATGACGCACTCCCTATAAGACAGGTCGGTTATTGGTCAGGGTAAGGTGGCTATTCGAGGGCGGGGTTGCAGTATTTATGAAGGTCTGCATGAATGTTTAAGTGTAGGTTAGTTGGGTGAGCACAAGAGGTGGAGGAGGATAGAGCAATAGGAGTGTGGAGCTTGTTGGGGAGAGGGTTGGGGTGAAGTGATTGTGTATGGGCGGTATGGAATGAGTGTTGTAGGAGTGGAGTAGGTAGTAGCAGTTTAGGTAGTCGGAGTAGTAATGGGAGGGAGAAATAGTCATTCTCGTAAGTAGTAGTAAAAGCAGCCGGCTAGAGAGAGATTTGAGAGAAAGAAGAGATACTAGAGAAGCAGAAGCAGGAGAGGAGCGGTAGTAGCATTAGAGCGGGAATAGTAGTAGTGAGAGATAGGAATGGCAGGGAGGCGGTAGTAGTAGTTAGGCAGAAACCTGTGCAGTTCCCTTAGGGAACACTGCAAAAAGTTTAAGACCACAGGAGTAAGCAGTAAACCCAATTGGTAGCAGTCTGTGACTGAGCAGTCAGACTTCTCTCAAGAAGAGTTAGGCAGTATATAGATAGGCTAAATAGGGCTAAAAATACAGTAGAACAAGCAAACACTGGCCAGAGCTTTGGTATAAAAGTATATAATTATTTATTTAAAAACACACTTATGAAAATACACTGGCACTAATATATCAAGCAAGTTCAAACACAGTCACTATAAGTATATACACCTCCCTAGTTAATTATTCGACAAGTCTAGGTTAAGACACCACTTATTAGAAAAACAGAGGTGAGCGCGTAACCTTAGATGGCACTCCAATAATTCGTTAAAAAGGGAGAGAAAAGGCAGAGTAGGAAAATAACACAGTACTAACACTTTTAAGAAACCAGAGCAAGTCAAGAAAGGCAGTGTCTACTCTAGAGCCAAAGTTCATAGGCCAGGCCCACTCTTGGAGAGAGCAAGGCGGAATGTGCCCAAGATCACACAGTGGAAATGTACTCAAAGTCTTTGCAGAAAAATGTCAAAAAGAGGTTGGAGTAGTTCAGAAAGGCAAGGTTAGCAGGTCTGAGGTCAACCCAGTTAGAAAGTCAAGGATTTACGGGACACCTTGGACAATCTGTTGCAAGGGAGACCAGGCGGGACACAGTACCTGAAATGGTGAGAAAGCTCCAGCGGTGGCAGTTGTTCCTGGCAGCGGGTGCAAGTCGTGGCTTCGACCAGAGGAAGAAATGATCTCGACGAGGAAGAAAGCTGGAGGTCGTTGCACTGCCAGGGAATAAACCAGCTGCGGAGTTCCCGATTAGAAGGTACGACCCTTTTATTCACGGTTAGTGGTGAAGCGTGGCTATCCGGCTGCCGGGGTGCTTGGCACGGGCGATTCGACCACGAGACGTCCAGGAAGGCGAAAAAGGCGAACTGGTTGGTCCCACCAGCTCAAAGGGAAGAAGACTCTTCTGGAAGATCTCCTCTGTCATCGGGGAAGTAGTGAGTTCGTACAGCAGGGCTCCACCGGTGGTGTCGTTGTAGATGGCTCAGCTTCTCCCCTCTTCGGATTCTTTAGGTCCTATGGCGACTTCTGACTTTCCAGTCCCCAAAGCCCTGCTTTTATGCAGAAAAACCCCCATTCAACAGTCTAGCTGTCACTCAAACATGCTAAGTGGTGAGCAGGGCGGCTCACCACTGGGCCAGTCACACAAGAGTGCGCTTGAGTTGCCAAGGCAACTTAGTCCAGGGTACCTAATCCCCCCCTCCCCCCACACATCCTGTTGACCCCAGACAGAGTGGCACCATTTGGAGGGCTTCTGGGCAGAAGCCCACCAAAAAGTGGAACAAAGGGCTCCACTTGGGTTAGAGTTTCAGAGGCGAACACAAACACCATTTTAAAACTGAGTCCTGGCAAAAAGACCCAACCGGGGAATAAATATTAAATAAATAACCCGGCGGTATCTTTAACATTGCACCAAAAAGTGGTGATAAGAAATATTCTGGTGGAATATTTTGCGTGGTATCCACTGCCACCAGCCAGAAACTCGACAAGGGGGGAACTGGACAGTGCCCCCTTGGAAAACAGACCCAGGGGCAATCGAATTACCCCTACCAGTACTTCCTCAATATGATGGTTTGTACTGGTTCTGTTCACAATTTGAGACTAGTAAAGCCAATGGTGACTTTACATGCCCTGGGAGACAGTAGTCAGTCCCAGGGTATGGAGTCTGTTTGGGGGTCACTGTGACACCCCTGTGTTACTGCACTGAGGGTGCTGTGTAACACACATACCAAAAACACATGAAGCCCTATGGAGTAACAGACCCCATAGCCCATAAAACAAATTCACAGTCAAAGGACATCCTCAAATCATGCCTAAGAGTGGGAAAAAGAGTCTCACTCTTAGCAGGAGAAAAAAATAAACCCCAAAAATCCAGCAAAGCTGCTGGGGGACTCACTAGGTTTGGGAAATTAGCCCTAACAGTAGTCGCAGAGAAGTAGTAGGAGAGAGGAGCATTTAACATCAATGGTAGTAAGCGGTAGTGACAGAAGGGAGTGGAAAGTCTGAGAAATAGGAGGCGAGGTAACATCAAAGGGTGGAGGTAGGACGGCTGGGTGTTTAGATCTGAGGAAGAGCAGAGGGTTGGGAGGAGAATATCCTGGGACCCAGTGCAGGATAGGGTCAGAGGAGACTATGCATGCAAGTAGGGAGAGAGTGGCACTGTGGTGAAGGAGGCACCATCCAGAACTCCTTTAGAACACTAAGCAGGGCTACGTTAGGGAAAGATGGCAGACCCCTAGTGAGGCATTCAGCCAACGCCTTGGGGAAGCCACACTTCGTATTAGAAGGAACATGGGACGGTAGGGGACACCTGCCGAAAGTTACTTGCATCCCAGTACGGATGTCTGGGGCAGTGAGTTGGAGAGGGACGGCCCTAGAGCTGAACATTCCACAACTCGACAGTCCCTGAAAGTTCCTTTTTAAAGAACTTACAACATTTTGTTGTTTGGACAACCTAAAGTAAACATACTTGGACTGTCAAAGGGAGTGAGTGTGGTTATTTGTGGCAGGCACCCCATCGTCATGTACTTTTAGATACAGCAAGCAATGTTTTCATAGCTTCCTTTTCTTATCGGTTTATTTCTCCATTGAGGATTAACTCAATAATTTGAATCGCCTGCATCTTCTTTTAGGTGCAGTGTTTACTGTGCCAGTGAGTTAGCCAAAATGTGTTCAAACTTCAGGAAGCAACTCAGGACATACCTGCTCCTTCAGTCACACCTAAGTGGCTAGAACTGATGCATCCACACCAAATCATTTAATTGACTCTGTGAGAGCTCATTACAGTTTAAATGCACATTATTATAAACATATATGGATAGCTGTATCTAGATTATGAAGTGACATGAAAAGGTGGGATTAACTTGCTGAGTTTGTTTTTCATAAAAACATTCTTCATGTTTATGGTCTTGTCACAGCGGTCTGTAGGATTTTCAAAGAACTGTTAATGTAAGAGGGCCTCTTGGAGTACCAAAGTCACTGCAGCCGAGTAACCTCCCCTGAATTACTAACTGGCGTGCTCTCATTGACGTTAAATATATATTGGTGCAACCCCTCCCCTCCATTTACAGCCATGAAGTGTTAACCTCATTTCACACAATTTGCAGTGCAGAACTTAATCTTTCTGACTGCAATGTTAGGCGTGCATAGTTTAGCTCAATTACGGAATTCTGCAACAGGATTTTTCATTCTGCAGTCCTCAAACGTTCCCTGAAAAGAAAGCACAAACGCCCTTTAAAAATGGCAGTATCACATAAAATCTTACATTTGCTAACTGTCCCTGGTACTCAAAACAACACGAATAAACATTGTGCCTGCTTTGTGTTTTCTTTGATCATATTTGTAAAATATTGTAGCTGTATAGATTTAAAAAAAATTAATTTAAAAAAGTTTAAAAATAAATCAAATAAAACATTAAAAAAAAAGAAAGTTATCTAGTTGCTTGCAGCAATGTAACGACACACAGAAGTCTTGAAATCTCATAGGAAGCATTATAGAGAACGAATGGTCATTACAGACACTTAAATATGGATGGATAAAAGGGAGTAATGCATTCAGCTGTTGATTGTTACTTTGGTGGTTGCCCACAAAATAAGCATTGACTAGCCAATAGATTGTGTACAGTGTATAGCCATTTCCAGACAGTCTTCCAGAACCACCTGTACACCAGGAACAAAGCACTCTCTGATTTGTATATCTGCTTTTTTGGCAGATTAAAAAGGGTGTGGGTGGGGCACAGATAGCAGATCATCCATGCTGTCCCCTGCTTTTATGGAGCATGCGCTCCCAGCATTCCATGCTGCTTGTATTCTTTTGCAACACAGATATGGTTGGAGTGTCCAGTCGATCTCGTCAGCCCGCTGCATATCCATGACCACAGTTGGCAAATTGGTGACTCTGTCCTTAATCATCCAACTCTAAAAGGTTAGACTTTAAGAGTTAAAGAAAATAGTTTGTCATGACGTTCACGGAGGTCAAACTATGACAGGGTTTGAAATTAAGATCCGATAAGCGGGAGCTAAAACCAGCTCGTAGTTGTCTGGCAGGAGATACCGATGGGGAACCAGGAGCGAGTGCTGTGTGCACTGCGTACTTCACTTGCACATGAGATGCACATTTTAACTTTTTGCCCATTATGTATGGTTCATTATGTTTTTTATGTATACTAGATGTGTTCTAATTCTTCTTTATTAACATTCTCAAACACTCAGTGAATGTCACATAGGCATGTTTGTAAGGGCACAACATGGCCAGAGTAGACAAAAGTAGCTCCCGGTAGCTGTTGGTTACAAGCTAACCATGCTCACCCTGGCTAAAAGCAGTAGCTAAATAGCTCCAAGCAATTCCAAACCCTGCTATGATAGGTCTCACAGTTCCATGCCTAAATGTTTTTTTTCTGTATATTTTCTATATTTAGCCTTCAGCCCAGCACCATAAATCATCCCGAAGAGACCGGTCAGAAACAGAACCAGAATCCTATCAGCTCTCTCGTTGGACCCCTGTCATCAAGGATGTAATGGAGGTAAGGCATTTGCATTATCTGAACACAACCTAAACAGTCATAGCTATGCACGTTTCTTTCAGACAATAATTCAATTTTGACTGAAAGCCTTCTGCATGTGAAAGATTGGTTTCAGATTTCTTGTAGTGCCCTCCTCATCTATATTGGTAAAGTATCTAGTTTCCTATACTATCAGTCTCTTCCCAAAATGTATTGCTAATTGGTAGTATCCTCCCTCATACCAACTTTATTCGGCCATCCGGCCATCAGGCCATCAAAGTACATTATAACAAACGAATAATTACAATAACATGGACCAGCCTTTCCACAAAGTAAAGAAACAATGACCAAAGCCCCAAGACCGATCCCAGAATCGACAGCCCATGACTCAGTTGAATTTCAATCAGATGGCCAAATGAACAAGAACTCTGCCTCTATGTTTAGTTCACCAAAACGTTTTCCCGAAAAGGAATTGCCTTAGCTCCAGAGAGCAGTAAACTTTGTGACATATTTTCCAGGGAGTCAACAATGGAATGCTGGGGGATATGGGCTGATTCCAGTCATGCTGTGTGGTGACGAACGGCATCTCATGGCAAGACCCAAAATGCCATTGCCCACTCTTTGGTCCCCAGATCAATGCATTTGTAGTTAAATGCAGACCCATCTTTATAATGTAATCTTGTACAATTCATAATTTCATCTCGAATTAATGATGAGCAGCCGCATAACGCTCAGAACCAATGAATATATTTGTTGATAAGCGATTCCCTAGATTCTGGGTGATAAGAGGTTGCTTTTGGGTACTCCACGCAAGAATACCTGCCCCCTCCCCCTTCTGAATCCCTCTCATGTTGTATTCTGCATTTTGTCCATACTGGAGTCTGAAGCACACCCTGGTCTTTGGGGACTGGGTTGGGTTTGGCATGGCCTGTCCCTCCACCTGACCTACCGCCCGTTTGTGTCACTCTAGGCCCCAGATCCACCCACCCGCATGTAGCCTGCTCTGGTGGTTATGTGATTTTGATCTGTTGGGTTGGAATTTGTCTGGTACTGCATAAATCGGCGGGTATCAAACTGAGCATTAATATAGCCAATCTGGTCAGGGAGGTTCAGGGGGCTGCCAAATTACAATGGGCCTTTCTCACTAGTGGTTGGGAGGCCCTATATTGACCTCCATTCTGGGCTTGTACTCCCCCATAGGTGGTGGTCCTCTTTGTTCATTGAGACCAAGCGGAAGCAACTTCTTTAAATCTGTTAGTTCAGCTAAAATGCGATTACATTTGCACCCCGTTTGTCTCTCTATTTGGTCAGGGTCTGCAGTGCAGGGAGATGGGCATGCCAGGAGAGGAAAGAATACAGGGAGATTTGTACACGGCTGTATGCCGTTGTCAGCACACATGGCCCAGATCTTGTCTTTAGGGTCCCTTGATAAGATGAGGGGGCTGGGGCTGATCATAGGGGGTGGCAGCCCCCTTTGTGTGGGCTCTTTACTAGGGTGATGAATGCCTCCTTCTGAGCTACCGCACTAGCTGCAACTTTATCTTAAAAAATATCAAAAAAGGTAGCAGGCGCTCCTCTCCAGGAAGAACATGGCATAAGTGTCAGAAAGTCATGCAGCCAGCATCTTTACTAACGCCATTACCCATGGTGCTATATTGGACGATTTGCCCAGCATCCCAGGGGACCACCCACTCGGACAAGGATGGTCCAGGAGGCCATGACCAAATTGCCATCAATCCCCTTAACCCCACAGCAACAACCCTCAAAAAGATTACTGAGGGCAAGTCTCTGGAGAATTGCACAGATGACAATGATACTTCTGGCTTCACACCCTGTCTCGATGCATCCGAAGCCTACATAGATCATGTAGTTTAGTTTGTTCGCTTGTTATGTGCGTATACAGCAAAAAATTTCAGTTTCAAAGCGCCCACGGGGCAACAGGGAGGGAACATGGGATAGCAGTACAATTAAAACATACAAAAAAATACAGCGGGTGATGGAAAACCAAACCTACTATGCCTTGTGAGTATTCAGAACGTGTAAGTGCAGCAAGGAAGAGGGTAGTGGGGTATGTGCTGGGTTGTCCGTGCTTGAGGGTGAGCCACAGATGAAGTGCAAGGAATGGTAAGTGCTATGCGGCCAGGAGCCGCGTTGTGTAGGAAAGTACGAGTCTGCAGTGCGGAAGGTGTGCCGAGGCAAGTGCTGAAGGTAGACAGAAGCTAGGGAGATTGGGTGTGAGCGGTCAGGGGCCCTCAACTGTGAGATTAGTAGAGGAGGGAAGAACGGAAGGAGGAGGAAAGTCTTGATGTGCTTGCGGAACTTAAGAAGGTCTTGCTCAAGATGCAGAGGGAGGGGGAAGCTGTTGCATAGGAGGGATCCTGCTGAGGAAAGCGAACAACCTCCTGGTCTCTGTTCAGAGAAACACTTTACACACAGGGAGTTGGTGCCAGAGGAGTGCAGAGGTCTAGAAGGAGAGTATTTTGTAAGATAATTCAAATAAGGGTAGCAGGCGCTCCTCTTCCTCAGAGAGGAATTGCCATAGCATTTCGGTGCTGGACTGCCCATGTGGGCGGGACAAAGATTGATATGCAAATGTATATTTCCCATCTGTGAAAGGTACAGTGAGCAAAAAGCGTGTGCTGCAAACTCTCATCTCAGAACAGGTTATCATGCCATGTTCTTTCTGGAGAGGAGCACCTGCTACCCTTTTTGAAATTGTTTGACTTGACAAACTCTCATTCCGGGGAAGGCTGGAAAACATTCTTGAAGGGTGGTTTCACTCTGTTGCTAGCACAAATGAGTCTATTCTCAGCTGTGCCGCTATTCCCTTCTTCCACTGGTTAGGTTCTATTTGCCGAAGGTTGAGCCGACTATTTTATATGGGCTGGCCATAGTACCCTTTGACTTGGGGCCCTATTTGAACACACTACAGGGCCAGCTATGGAAAAAACCTTGGGCTTGGTGAATTTGCTTCCAAATATGGTGATAAGGCATGAATTGGGCCTGGTGTCTCTAGCTGGAAGGAAGGGATCTGTGGAAGAAACTGGCTCAGTATGGTAAATTTCTCAACCCTCCTAAAAACTCACTCTACCAAAAATTGGGGGAAGTATCCACTTTACAGTCAGCAACTTCAGTTAATGACTTCAAGGGAGAAATGTGCAAGATTCTGTTCCTAATAGGCTCATCAACAGAAGAGCTGAAGATTACCCTGAACTTTGTTAAAAAGAAGTTGTTCATGGCAGATTGGTGCAAAACATCTGATTTATTGGCTACGTTCTCCTTTTATAGTGAGAACGTGAAATTCAGACGGAAGAGAGTGGAAACTCTTCAATATATCTTTATTCCCCTCTCCTAAAATCCAAAGGGTCTACATCTGCTTGCGCTTAAACCAATTTCCAACTCGTGAGCAGAGGAGTAAATGGGACAGTTCCATAAAAACCATCAACTGTAGGTTCTGTATGCAGCACTCTGCTGAGGAATTCCTGAAACACATTTTTTGTGATGTGTAGCTTTCGGGACGGCGAGGCCGAGTTATCTGGGCTCGACAAAACTCATGGAACTATTCTGGGTCAGACTCATGTGGGGAAATGGGGTGAAACTGATTGTAGCCCTTTATGCATTTCTTTGTGTTATCAAACGTTTGGTGTGTCTCATGGACGTGCTGTTCTTAGGGAAGTGCGTGGAGGTTTGACAAACCGTACTCTAAACCTTTCTGTATCTGCATCAACTGAATTGTGTTGTGTAGTTTAATGATCAAATGGGTTTTCCTTTTTCTTTTTTTTTTTACTCCTTTTCTTTTTCTATTTTGTAAGCTGTTACTCAGTGTGATTTTCTTTTTTTTCCTTTTTTTCCAATTGTATTTGTCTGAGAAAGGCTTATTTTTAGAGACTAAAACACAATTAAAAAGAACTTTAAAAACACGCTTTCCGCATGCCCAAAAGCTAGGGTATGGTGTCCAGCACCTTGAACGCTCAGGTCGAATCAAGGCCGCTTGCTGGAGGCAATCCCTTCTCGTCGCTCTGCACCAATGTGGCATCCTCTTCGAAGTAGTCATTAGTGCCAAAGGTAGCAGCAGGATCGGCTTTGACATTGAGATCCCTTCCTGAGACCAGAACAGAGTTCTTTCAAGCTATTCCAGTCGATTTTCAATGAGAAGGCGACCAGATCCCCTTTGGCTTCAAGCCCTTCCACTGTAGTCAGTAAGACTTCCACAAAGACTGTATTGGGGAAGAAACTAGACTGGCTGACACCTCCCCTGAACTCGACCGGATGCAGGCATACCCATATGCCATCCTAAACGTGGCATACAGGCATGTAATCTATTCAGTCTCCAAGGATCTCGGTTTGGACCCGACCCACAAGGCCTGTTAATACAAAATGACTAGCATTCATCACAAAGGTCCCCGGAAAAAGCCAGTGCTTCCATTTCTTGGGGTACTGAAGGAACCTATCCTAGTACTGTGGCAAACCTGTGTAGTACATCTGCAGTCAACAGAGAGCTGGTTAAAAAAAATATAGACCAGTAACCTCCTATCCAAGCATCTGAGTCTGTTCAGATGGCCATGACGGAGTCAAAATCTTGGGCCCCCCAATCCCTTCCCCGGATAGGTATGGGAAGAAAGTTGACGTCATGACGAGAACGTTTTCACCTCGATGAGCATGGCCCTCAAGGCCATTAACACATCCTTTCCCCTTGCATAGTTTTTGCACATTTTATGGGAAGTGATCTCCGAGGCTGTGTCCCATCTCCCTAATGATGAAATTGGAGATGGATTCAATGACCTAGTTGGTGACAGAAGGGAGGTAGTGTGTCAAAGCCCCCAAGTGGGGCTCAATTCCTCAGATTGTCTGGCCCAATAAATGCCGACGATTTCAATGGCCAGGGTTTCTCTTGGCTAACAACATTGTGTTCCAGCCCAGATGTCAAAGCAAAACCCCTTGATGCAGAGCACTTACTCAATCCAAAGGCGTATGACAGCTTGGAGAAATGTCCTGCTTCTGTAGTGGTTGCTAAGTCTCTAGGATTGGCACTGAGACAACGGTCCACTCAAACAACATCAGCTTTGAGAGGTCGCCCTTTTCACTATTTCAGCTCCTTCAGCCAAAGAGGGCAAGGTCAATCTGGCCCTGGGCAAGGAAAGAGAAGGTTTACCAGAGCGGGTAGAGGGAGAGGTGGTAGAGGAGCACAAACACCCATGGCTACTGTCCCCCTCCAGGCCCTTATCCTACATCAAAACGTCCGTTAAGTGCTCTCACACCTCTGCAGTAGAAGCAAGATTAACCCATAACACTGAGGAAAGGTTTTACATAAATTTGGATGCATGGGTTCACCAGGTGGTGACCCAGGGCTACTGCCTCCTTTTCGTAAGGCAGTGTCATCCTTCCCAACCCTTTCAGCCTCTAGGTCCACTGCTCCTGCAGTAGATTTGTTCCCTGCTAGAGAACGCTGCCAAAGAACCAGTGCCTTCTACAGAGCTGTGCCAGGGGTTGTACTCCCACTTCTTCTTGGTGCCAAAACATATCGGAGGACTGCGTCCCATCTTGGACCTGAATGGTTTGAAAAAGTTCCAAAGGGCGGGCAAATTAAAGATGGTGATCCTAATACGGGGTCTAGATTTATGGGCTTGATTGGGGTCACTGGACCTCAATTGTGCATATTGCCATATGTCTATGTACCCCAAGCACAGGAAGTACCCGAGATTTGCGATTGGCAGCGCCCAACACCAGTGTTGGGTCTTGCCTTGCAGACTAACCTCTGTCCTGGGGGACTTCACCAAATTGTCTGTGCCTGTGGGCCAATCTAAGGAGAGGGGGGGGGGTAGGGTTCTAGTCTTCCTTTGCCTGGAGGATTGGCTAAAAAATGATCATTCTCCAGAACAAGCATTGGACCATCTGACCTGGACCTGCCTCCTTTTATGCAAACTGAGCTTCTCCCTGAACTTCAAGAAGTTCCAAGTGATGCCTTCACAAGCACGCTAGTTTATTCAGAGGCATAGACCTTCACCTGAGCCTCAGCATGCTCAACCTGCATGCATGGCTTCTGAAAGGCTGAGGTACAAGGACTTCGATTTTCAGCAAGATGTCATGGAGGTTTCACTTTCTGCAAGAAGCCTGGCAACTTACAGTATGCAGTTGCTGTTTGAAGAAGTTCTGCAGCTGGTGCAGGGGCAAACGTATAGACCCTTATTTATGCAACACAGAATCTTATCTTTTTGTTAAACCTTGCCCAACAGGCCTTCAGATGCCTATAGTTAAGACCTACCTTTCTGTGCTGTCTGTTTAGACTCGCATCAGAGCCAGGTTTGTATTTTCTATACCTACATCGATGCAATTCCTAAAAGGACTGAAAAGCACATATTCCTACATCCCATCCCCTTTTCACCACATATGCGTGTCATCCAAGGGACTGGGGCCAGAGATCAATTTGCACAGTACAAGATATATTCTCCCTCAATAAAATTTTTAGTTGTGCAGGCAGTAATGCATGGCAGTGAAGGCTAGCTCGCCCTGCTCACTCCGCATACTGCCAACACCCTTCAGTCATTGTCTCGGTTTTGATGCTCAGCACAAGCCTTCCATTTCTCATCCACACAATTTATTTCTCCTTTTCTTACTTTTTCCCCCATCACCTCATACCCTGGTAAAATAAAAAATGTTTAATGACTGGTGTAACAGGGTTTGCATTGTGCTCCTTCAGCTGTTAACATTATGTGACAGCGGACTCCCACTGGCATTGCCTTGAGTGCCTGAGCCCCAAGCATAAGTGGGTTGATTGCACATCATGCCATTTTCCCCCATGTGCTCCATGCAGCAAATTAGGCAATATGGAAGAGGCCTTCAACAGGCCTCCTCTGCATCATATTAGAGTTCATCAGATCCAAGAAAAAACATGTTCAGCTAAGGGATCCATCAGCACCCCGCTCTGGTCCACCAAGCGGGAGGGACATAAGTCCTGTCATGGCTTGCCACCGTTCTACTGGGGCTTGCCCTGATGCCTCACAGGCTTCTACCAGTGCCAGCACTGAGGACCCCCCGGGTCGGGTCCGTTGAACGTGCAGGGACACCTGAGCGTCGGAAACCTACCGATCTCTTGCTTAATTTTATCAGCGTACGCACAGAGGGCCCTGCTGATTCTTTGGCACCAGGCTCAGCACTGAGCAAGTCTCCCTGTGTCTCATAAAAGGTGCAGCAACTGGCTCACAGCAAAGGGCCACTACAGGTACCACAGAAAGCTCAAAACACTATGTCGAATAGCCCACAAGAAGGCGATTGTGTGGTGTATGGCTTGTCTGTGCAGAAGTAATGTTGTGATGTCATGTGAAGTGTTTATGCCCGAGTGTTGGAATGTATGTGTGAATGTTCTAACCTGGTCAGTTGGTCAGCCCTCTGCCTGGGTGATGGGCCGCCAGTGTTTTATGTCCTTTATGTAACTTGAATGTAACTTAAGAAACTGCTTATAAAGATACCTATGAAGTCAGTAATAAACCTAGCAAGTCAACCTAAGAAGGCTGGGAGCTGCATCATTTCATTGGCGACGAGTTGGTCTTTCCAGGAGAAGCTACGCGTCGAAAAGCTGGTACCCTGCTGTAGGGGGTGCAGGAAGGAAGAGAAGGACAACACTGCCCCCAAATGAAGTAAGGCCCATCACCCGGGGCGGTAAAAGAAGGGGGGGGTGGAGAGCTGTGTACAGGTGCAAATGCCCATCATAAACTGAATAGGGCTGTATGGAGAGCGGAGTCCTGTGTCAGGGAAGGGAAACTGACCCATATGCTGGGAAAGGGAAGCTGTGCCAGCAGCAGGTAAAAGCGGCAAGCATGGTCTCATAAGTGCTGAGTGAGCGACAATTTGCTCTTGGAGGGAGCAACATTCAAGTCTTTATGAAATAATGAAGATTTTTGTTGGCCGAACTGTGAGTACGGATGATCATACTCCCAAGGTACCGTAATGTCCCCCTGGATGTATGTGAGGCACATGTCTGTGCCGGTGGTGCCTTACGCTGTGGGGGCGCGCATGTCCCTGGCGACGGTTGGGAATGGGATGATCTGTCCTTGCCCGAGGTTCCTCTGCAAATGGGGATGTCAACGAGTGCTTGAGGGAGTTGGTAGAAGCGTAGAATTCCGCCGAACATCAGATTTGCTTACCTGCTGTGTGACAGTGCAACGAGCGGTGCATGGTCCGGGTGCGCGTTATTCGTCCACTGTGAATAAAAACAAGGAAACAGGGATTTTAGAACAAATAACCCTAGGACGTCTATCTACGTGTTGAGGAAGCAGATGTCTGCTTCCAGATTGCTGTCGCGAACATGCAGAGCGGAATGGATCGTGAGAGAGCAGCTGGACCTGGCTGCTGGTATGCGGATTGTAAGGCGTCCGTGCCCATCGGATGGACAGCTGGAGCTGCGCTCAACGGAATCTAGGTTGGAACGGTGCAGTGACATTTATTTGGGACGGACAAGGTCTTCCATTGGGAAAGGTCATCAAGATGGTTTTAATTGCAATGGTTTCGAGGAGCACGGCCCACAGAAGCGTCTTTTTTTTTTTTTTTTTTTTTTTTTTTTTTTTAAGTTGGGTTGTGGCAAAGACTGATGTTGTATGATGTAGCCTGGGATAAAAATCTGTTTGGGAAATCTTACGGTTGGTTATGTACTTGACGATTTGCAGGTTATGGGTGTTTGTTCCACCCAGGGTCTTTTAGCAAAACCCTTGTACAAGATTGAAGTCAATTTTCGATGCATCATATCGACTTAGCTTTCCGGGCGATTTGCCTGGGTGTAAACATAGGTCGCACAGCATGTACCAAAGATACACATTTCGACAAAGATGTTCAAGATAAAAATTCTGGAACTTCCATTCAAGGGAACCAACACTTTTCACTCATCCGTTGATGAGTTGAATAAAAAGAAGACTTCTACTTTGACAGCTAAGTCCCTGACTGTACTTGCCAAAATACCTCAAAAGACCTTTCCATTGTCTAGACAGTCACTTTCTGATTTCAGGTCAAACATTTTGAGGGGATTTTGTAACTACCACGATCAAAAAACAGGCAACCAGACGGGTCTCGCTGTGTTCAGAGACGCAAACAGCAGAGGTCCTCCACTAAAGGCTCTTTCCCTTCCTCCACTTTTGGCACCTCGGACTCGAAAAAACAATAAATTTGTCGTTCATATCCAACATCCCCGGTGGGGGCAGACTTCATTTTACTATCTATGCTCAGGGATTCTTTGCTCCTCTCAGTAGTCAATCTCTGAAACGGTTTATCCATCCCTCTAGTTCCTCCTTCTCCCACTCTCCTTCACTTTGACTCTGCCGCCTGTTTCTTGGAAGTCTCCAAACTCTTTCTGATCAAGACAATAGAAAAGATTGCTTCCCAAAAAAGAGGAAGGAGATTTTAACCATGCCTCTTTACTGCCCCGAAGAAGAACCAGGTGGCCCAGAGGACAGTCTTGGGTCTGCCTTTTCTGAACCTCTTCATTTAGAAAAATTCAAGATGGTGACGCCAGTTCAAATCCGAAATGCCATTTGCTGGAGAGACTAGTTGTGAGCTGTGGATGTAAAAGACGGCTACTTATATGTTCCTATGCCGACCGCGCACAAGACATTTCTGAGATTTTCCCTGGTCAGGGGTGTGTGTGGGGGAGGGGTGGTCATTATCCATACCTGGAACTGTCAGTCTGGAGGCTCCAGACTGTTCACAAAAGTGTGGCTGGTTTCAGCTCACTTGCAAACTCCAGCAGTGCACTTATCGACGACTGGCAAATCAGTGCAGAGATTGGGTCTCTTTTTCTGTCTTGGTCTGTCTGTCAATCAGATAACATCCTGTTTGTATCCCACTCAGTACATCACATGTATAGGTTTCCAATGAGACTGAAGCTCAGGGAGTGTCTACCCCACAGCAGAGAGGATTCAGGACATACAATGACAGATGTCTCATTTCCAAAGTTGACGCAAAGGTTCACTTTGGTGGGTGCAGTACCTGTTTGGACTCATGGATGCCTCTACTTATCTGGACCCTTTTCTTGCCTCAAGATGATGCGCCTACATCTTTACCACTCCTCCTGCTGCATCCAGGAGGTGGACAAAGAATCAATATTCTGATTCTGTTGGAATTGAAGGTAGACCTGAAATAGTGGAACCTGGAATTTGCTGGTGGGGATAACTTTTCAGGACCCTACTCTTCAGCATGTGATATTAGATTCTTCCCTCACGGGTTTGGGGGTGACTCTGGATCAGCTGTAAACACACTCACTTTGGACTCCAAAAGAGGAGCCACATATACATGTTCTAGAGCTCATGGTAATTTCCAGGGCTTTCTAATTGCTCCTTACTGCACAGCTAAAGGTTTTATTAAAGCAAACTCTATTGTGCTTTGCATAGAGAGCTCCGGTCCCGTCCCCTTGGATGGACAACCATAAATATAGGGAAAAGCACTATGGACGAAGAGTACAGAAGTCGCTTTGGTGAGTGACCTTTTCTTTCCCACTAGTACAGTTTATTCCGCCTACCTGGAATATGAGCCTAGTCTTAATTTTTCTTTTGGTGGATCTTTTTGAGCCTGTGCATTAATTTCCTCTTATGATTTGGAGGACCCTTCTTTTGATAGCATTTACATCAGCAAAAAGGGTGAGTGAGCTACACACCCTATCCTGCAAGCCTCCATGCTTGGTCTTCTCACTCCAAGTGAATCCGTCCTTTCTCTCGCAAAGTTGTTTCAGAAAATCATTTGGCTCAGAAAATCCAGCTTTGGGGATCCTACCCTCTGCCTAACTCTCCTAGGGATGAGTAAAGGTTCCACAGCTGGGACCCCAAAAGTCCTTTAAATTTGTTAGGACTACAGAGTTTTAAGGTGGAAGGTCAACTTTTTGTTGGTTACAGCAGTGCTAGGAGAGGGGTAGGTTGATGGCAAAACTGATGCGTTACAGATGTTTAGAGCTTTGAACCTTGGAATGCTATTCTATGGCAAGGAAGGTCGTGCATTAGGGCCTCGACACATTCCAGAGGGATGGTGTTGGGTAAGATAATTATGATCAATCTTCCTGACCTGTGTCAACCCCAGAACCTTTTACTTGAGCTTGTTAATTATTTTACCTTGTCCCTAGGTGAAGGGGAATCTTTTTCCCCTCACCTAGTCTTTTACTATTTTTATCAGTAACCTTTTTATGTCTCTCCATAGTGTGTGATTCGAGTTATAGTTTCCTATAACTTTGGACTGACTGTAATGTGCTATGGCAGCACACAGCATTTTAAATGTAGTGGCTCCCTTTTAATTCTCATTATTTCTTGGGTAACCTACTGTTCCCAGGAGGTAAAGTGGGATTCACATCAACTTTACATTTATTATAGTGGACCTTCATACCCCACCTTATGTGGAGTGTTGGGGGGGGTGGGAGGGGGCACAATGTATCCCCTTTCTTACTTACCTGGAAATGTTTTTGTTAGAGTTGCAAGTCTGTTTGAATGGCTGGTGGCAGTGGTTTACCTTAATGACTTTTAGTCATTATTACTCACAGGCTGTCCAATGAGCCGCAGTAATGCACAGGAGGGCCACCATTCTCTTAGAATGGTGAGCTCCTTCTTTTTTTCACCATTTTCTCGTTTGCTTGGTTCCTAGGTCCTCTCTTGCCATGCTAGGTGGGAACAACATCGGTTGACGTTTTGTTTTCAGTGGGAATCCTTTGTATTCCCTGCCGAGGCTACAGAGTGTTTGAGAAGGCAGGAAGCGAATGAGGAGTCCAAAACTCTGCAGCCCTTTCTTTCACCATGCCTAAAATGAACCTTTTCCCTCTGGGGGGCTGGCCCGATTGAACAGCCAGACCGCCCCTTTCTGTAAACTGCAGGGAGAGTTTGCAGAAGTTGTGCTTTAGTTTGTGATAAATACTCTGATCCTGGAAGCTGCTGACAAGTCGACCACTGGAGCTGAACTCTAAGAGGAAGATGAAGAAAATATGTCTTATAGTGATTTCTAGTGACCATATAGTTTGCTGTGCAACCGGAGGCCGATGTAAGCCTTCCTTCCAGTCGACCTGGTTCTATGTCTTATTTTTGCTTTTTGTATGTCGTCTAACAAAATGTTTTTATTTATTTTTGTTTGGCCCGATTTTAGGCAGCCTACAAAAATTGAAAAGACCATGTTGCTTCCCCCACCCACCCAACTACCCGATGCGAAAGCCACCCAAGTCTCCCCTAAAACAAAACGCGCACACATACTTACTTGTTCTCCCCGACGCTGCTTCTGAGTCCTGGTCAGCCTGTCAACCCCTGCACACACTTGTGTGTGGCAGGGGCGTGACAGTTTGATTTAGAAAGACCGCTCTGTGCAAGCTCAGAGTGCTCTTTCTACATCTATGTTTAATATAATCGTTTTTTAAAGGGTTATATCACTTAGGACCATCAACCTGGTGTTAGCTTGGGGTAATACTAACCTTAAGTCTTGTGTGCATCCTGTGAAAATGAGTGGGTGATTCGTGAGGTTGGGAGTTTCCCTTACCACTTGCCCAGGCCTAATGCTGGAACGCATATAGGGATCCTGAACACTTCTAACTAACTCTGAATTTAATACTTGTTTAAGAAGATATCCTCTGGGGGGGCCGCTGTTACGTGTGCACGTGATGGCTGTCTAGGCTGTAGAGCTCCACTCCGTCTATAATCCTTTTGTTGGAAACATCCTGCTTCGGGGCCACCCAGTCCAGAAACTCAGCCTAATATCGGCATGGGAAGTTTGGAAGACGATCCAATCAAAAAGTAGACTGATCCGTTGTCGCCTGGCCAAGATATCTGGGTGTGTGAGCTGAGCGGTGAAGAAGACTCTCACTGGCCCACAACGAGTACCAGGACAGCATCAACTAATCTTGTGGTGGGAGCGACACCCCTGGGCCGCGTAGTGGGAGGAGCCTGCACTTCCCCTATCTGAGTTTAGGATCTCCTCCCCTCTCGTTCCTTGGTGCTGGGTGGCGCACTGGTTGTTCCCCAGGTCTGCGATTGCCTGAGGCAGACATAAAGATAACCTGCGGGGACACAGAGGTGTTCTGGTCGCCACTAGCGAGTACACACATCCTGAGACCCAGTGCGGCTGCTGTGGTGTCAGGTCAGCACGCACCCCATTAGACTGTGAAGCGCCGGGAGGGCAGCTGCGGGCTGCCAAACTACGCTGCTCCTGAGTGGATTACACCGCTCAATCCTCCTGGGGACCCTGGCCACCTGGCTGCTCTGCTGCGTTTCTGCTCTGCGGGCAGACGGATCCCGGTTTCTGGTGCCCAGCCCCGTTGTGTGGAGTCCCTTTGCTCTGGAGGTCAATTTGATCCACGACCTTGGACGACTGTGCGTGACCCTGAGGTAGTGTAGGGGGGATAGGGCCTACCCTTCACAACACGTGACCTCTTTGCCCGGAGTACTCCTGGGCCCCTGTGGCATCCCCCCGGCGGCGGGCATTGTGCATGCCTATTGATCTTTGCCTAACCTAATCGGAAGCACTGTCGGATTATGGCCCTGAGTGGGGACGGACAACTTGCACCCTGGACGCCCTGAACCACGTGGTCCTGTCCGGACACATTAGATACGCTGCGATCCCTGCTGAATACCCGGTAAGATCATGTATGTATTCTGACACATGGCCCGCGTCCGGAGCTCCCGTTAACTGAGGCCACGAAATTACATCCCATCAGCTGCGAACACCACTCGAACCATCATCACTATAGACACACACGCGGGAGGCCACAGTGCTCTTTTTTCCCCCCTGTGTTGATGCGGCCGTTGGGTCTTACCGTTGGCCTAACTTTACGGCTCGCTGATGGGCTGGGCCACAGCACATACGGACACTATTTCACCAATGTGCCTGCGTTCTTGGTGGTTGGAGGCTGATTCTGTGAAACCACGTGCCAGCACAACGGCAACGATGAGGGGAAGCCGCCTACCAGTTAACCACGTGGGACTGCGGACTGTGGAGTCTGCAGATAATGTAATCCTCTCAAAACCTGGGTAAAGAGCAGCCTTACTGCAAGCATATATCCTTGTGGAGCCCGCCCAGATTGCACAATTTACTCGATCTACCACTTGGAGCCCCACCTGAAATACTCAATAGCGGTGGGCATAACCCGTTAAGACATTAATGACCCTATTCTAGATGGGAGAGCACAATTTATTCTACAAAAGAAGTATCATGCTTACCACTCCTATCTTGATATACTGCTAAACTGGGTGCGCCGGTACTATACCGCCTGGAATACAGTTTATAAAGGTGCTGTAGTGCAATACGTGCGGTCATAACACCAGAAGTTGGTAACTCCCGGCACCTGAGCCCTGCACAGACCGCGGGCTGCGCTCTGGTTTCCTCTGGGCTGACATGTTGGTGAAACCCTGAACTTACATTCTTTTTTTTTTTTTCTCACCCTGTGGCAACTGCAGAAATGTTAACGGATACCGCTGGCCTTTATCCTTTCACAAGGTCCCACACCCGAATCGAGACCCAACATTGTGCCGATTTTACATAGGACACCCATCGGTGGCGGGGCTGATCGGCTGCTGTAGAAACAACCTTTAAGGGTTTGAGACTGAATAATAGGTTGAGGTACTCTTCTGAGGCGTTGATAGATATACATCTGTATCGCAGAGCATATCTAGTACTTGAACACCCCGTTGGCTGTTGCACGAAGCCACCTATCCCATTGCATTGCTTTCTAGACAACACCAACACTTTAACACCCTTGGCTATGACAAAGGGTGCCAGTGCCAGGAAAAAAAGTGGGGCCAATGGATTCATTCACGAGCACCCAGGCCCCGACCGCAGTGTCGCAGACACCCAACGATCCTCCAGCTCAATCCATAAGCTTTTCTAGAGATGATCACCTCCTAGCCACAATGCAGAGTGGGTTTTTAGCAGTAAATGTAAGACTGAACGACATTGTTTCCACCATCGGATCTCTAAAGGCTCGCCTTTATAAGGAGAGTGCCCGGGTAACAGAGGCAAAGGCCAGGATCAGCACCAACGAAGACTCCATAGGTCAAAACACCTGAGACATTAACTCGCTGAAAGGAGAGATGGCCAAAATGCGTGGCAAGTGTGACGACCTAGAATCCAAGGCCCGGAGGAATAATATCCGCATTGTAGGAGTGGCAGAATCCTCATGTAAGGGTCCCATGGAATTGTATGTTGAGGCACTCTTGAAATCCCTATTTGGTGCCTCATCCTTCTCTGATCATTTCCTTGTGGAGAGAGCCCATCCCACACTAGCCCCTGTGCCTAAACCCGGAGCCCCTCCCCGCACCATCATTTCCAAACTACTTGTCTACAGAGATAGAGATGCGGTTCTTAGGCTGACGAGAGAAATGGCGCTCTTGCGCCACGACAGGGACAATATACCCATCTATCCGGACTTTGCCACTGGAGTGCAAGCCCAGAGGAGGTCATACGAACAAGTTAAAACACAGCTGCGACAAGTCCCATATGCGTCGCTTTTCCTGACGAAGCTTCCGATGCAGCATAGCGGCCGAGCCCGTTTCTTCGAACAGTCTCAAGCAGCAATGGACTATATTGAATCTTCAATTCCACTACCGCCACGGGAATGTGGGCCGGACCAGAACATGCCCCCCAACCTGAGGCAGATCGGAGAGACCCAGCTAACTGATCGATGCTGAGTGCGATATCCTTTTCCCACAATGTGAAATTAACTGTCTGGGTGGCACTGAACTATAACTGTTAAATTGTACTAGGAGTGTGTCCAGCTGTGGCAGTTGTGAGCCGCAACATGCGCACCTCCGGAAAGTTCCACAAGTTCATACAGGGATGTCATCATTGAGTAGGGGTTGATGGTGTGGGAGGGGGCGGGGGACGGGATATGCAATATTTTTCCCCTAGCACTATGCTGGGTTTAGTTGGGGTAGTTAAAGGTTACAGTGCTACCGTAAGAGGGCTGCATTTGCTGCGAAATGGCCTAGGTTTCCTATTGAACCCACCACACATGAATGAATGTACGTGGACCATGACAATGACCAGTGGGGGGGGAGGAAGGGAATCTGAAACCTATATTCCCTAGTACAGTCGCACTCCAGCTCCTTAAATGTTATGAAAGCGGTTTGGAAAGCTGACTTGTGAGTAACGCTAAGTGAGGAACAATGGCTCAGTTACCCAAAGTCTGTGTCTTTGAACTCTGGTCTACGGCTGATACAATTTAAGATTATTAACCAACTCCACTACACCCCTGCGAAACCTGCTAAGTTTGTGGCAGACTGCATGGGTGAGTTTTTGAAATGTGGTGCACCGAATGCAGGTGCCTTCCACATGTCCTGGGCATGTCCGTCGATAACTGCATTCTGGGGTTCAGTCGCAGATATCCTTGAAAAGATCACTTCGATCCCTGCATCAATGTCCCCCTTGAAATATTTGTTTGGGGGATATTGACAAGGTAGCTGAAACCACTAGACGTTTATTTATTGTGACTTCTGTTGTTGCAAAACGTTGCATATTGAAAAGTTGGAAATCCATAAATGTACCCGGTCTTGATGATTTTCCTTGAGATCTCACACAGGTCAATGAATCTGAGGAACAATATGTACTAACTGTATCAGCGACTTGTCGCCCCAAGGACATTTGGGCTCCGTTCAGACACTATTTGTGACGCTCTGTACGATAACGGTTCTCCCCCTCGTCTACGCCTTGACTTAGCATTTCTCCTTTGATGTATATATCACCATTACTGTGCTGTATTGATTGTGATGTGATATGTTGGTGCTGTTATGACTCTCAATAAAGCAAAGTTTATACTGACCTTAAAATTGCTGGTAGTATACAAGTTATTTGTCTTGCTTTGAATGGTGTTCCCCTCCCCCCCTCCCTTCTAAAAAAAAATAAGTGCTAGTACTGTTTAATTATTCTTAACTGAATGAGTGTAAAAGCTTATTAATATAGTTTACCTACCTTGAATAACAGATTGACATTCTTAGTGTAACATTGTGTTTTGTTTTCCCTGATCTGTTTTATACAGATCTAAAACGGTCTTGGAGTTAATACTTTTCTTAGAGTTGTGTGTAGCCCCTCTTAAGAGTATATGAGGTTCCCTATTAACCGTGAAATACTTTGTGTCTTTCTAAAACTAGTAACACTGGGTTGTGCTTTCTCTGAAGTGCTTAGTGCTTTTCTAAAATAGTTTCACAAAGTTATCACTTGTCTTTGAGTTGCTTGTAGCCCCTCTGAAAAGTGTATAGTCCTTACTTATCTAACTTACCTTGCTGCTAATGGCCTTTCTTAAAAGTCAGCTAGAGTGCTTATTTAACTTAGAATTGTATAACACACTTCTGAGAAGTATCATTGGTTAAACTGTCTATTCCTATCCTTGGCAAATAGGGTTAGAGCTTAAATACCAATAGGTTATGCTGACCTCGACTAGCTGCTGCTCTTGAAAAAATGTAATAGTGGGTTGTGCTTTCCCTGAACTGCTCAAACTATA
This sequence comes from Ambystoma mexicanum, assembly GCF_040938575.1. Classification (NCBI taxonomy): domain Eukaryota; kingdom Metazoa; phylum Chordata; class Amphibia; order Caudata; family Ambystomatidae; genus Ambystoma; species Ambystoma mexicanum. The sequence goes on along the minus strand of NC_090922.1, from coordinate 1,119,493,178 downwards.
TACATATGCAAAATGGTCTGCCTCAGTGCTTCCAAATTCCTTTAATTTTAAAGCGATTGTATCCAAGTAGGCCGTCCCAATTCGGATCTAATGGCAAAACCCTTTGTAAAAGATGCATTTATGAGCAATTTTTATGTATAGGGAAGAATTTTGCCATCGAATCACAATTGGGACGGCCTACTTGGATACAATTGCTTTAAAATGAAAGAAATTTGGAAGGCATGAGGAAGATCATTTTGAATGGTCAAAACACGTGTCGGCTGCTTTTGCCTTGCTTGAATAGCAATTAAAATTGTACAAATCCTAATTAGGTTCTGCCTCTTGGAATTATGAAGGCAGTGTATATTGTGGATTGTGGCGCAAAGGTCCAGTTAGTTTTTGGAATTGATCATTTTCAAAGGCAGGGGGTTGTTGCCTTTTTTTCTAACATATGCCTTTGCTTGACCTGCCATTCTTTGAGTATATTCAGATGAAATTAGAACAGCAAGTTCCTTGAGGTTTTCAAGACCGGTGTGGGAGTAACTGTGCACGGCCCAGCCCCAACTTTAGTTACCGGCTCTTCTTAAAATAGTGACTTTATAACTAAGTTATTATGCTAATTGTTGGTGGAAGCCACTACTAGTTAAACAGTGGAACTGTCATTACTGTCATTTTTCTGTAACAGTTGTGGGTGTGGGAGTGAGCCACTAGTATTTAAGCAATTGCCTGTAAAGTATTGTTTATGTTTTTATAAGGAGAAATTACTTACCGCAGTGATCTTTCTATGGATTCTTCTCCTGCAGATTCCTAATCTGACAGATATACTGATCCAGCTCTGCTGCTCGGGAATGTTTCGACAAGGGGCATTGTGGACCTCGATTCGATCTGCCTTGCTCGGTGCTCTATCGTCGGCTCCGGACGTGATGTCAGGCATCATATATAGACCACGTCACTGCACCCCATACCTCAGTTCTCCCTTTTCCCCTGTGCTTGAACACTCTAGAGGAAAACAATCGGAGACACCCCAAACGTTAAAAGCCCCAAGAATCAGATAAAAAAATTGAAATATCCTTTCTTTTTTATTTTTAAGGGAGAATAACTAGCCAGATAGAAGCTGTCACCTCACAGCCATCACCAGGCGTCCCTTCGCTTAAACAGATGCACCAAACCACAAGAACTTTCTGAGCGGGGATGGAAGGGACTGGCGATGAGGAATCTGCGGAAGAAGAATCCATAGAAAAATCATTACGGAAAGTAATTTCTCCTTCAATGGATTGCTTCTCTCGCACAGATTCCTCATCTGATAGACTCCCCGAGCAGTTAGGACCATGGAGGTGGGCAGAAAGTGTTCATTGCATTTTGCAGAACTGCCCTACCAAAACGTGCATCATCCCTGCGTGACAATGGTGACTGGTAAATGTGTGCAAGAACGACCATGTGGCCGCACGACAGATGTCCCTAGTGGGAACTCCCCTCTGCAGGGCTGTGGAAGTCGAGACCCCCTCTCCTCGAGCGTGCCCTAATGCTGGCAGGAAGCTCCCTCTCTGCAGACTGGTGATATTCTGCGATGCAGAGGATAATCCATCACGATAGTCTGCTTCGTTACCGCAAGACCTTTGTGGGATACTGAATGGGCCACGAACAGCTGGTCAGATTTTCAGAACGCAGACGTTCTAGCAATGTAAAAGCTCAAGGCTCTCTTGGAATCTAAGGGGTGGAACCACTCCTCTTCCTTACAGGGTTGAGGTGGAGGGTAGAAGACCGGCCAATCTATTGACTGGGAAAGGTGGAACTCAGAAACCACTTTCGGGAGAAAGCAAGGGCTTTAAGGAAAACCTTTTCCCAAAACAAACACAGTAACGGGGGCATGCAACACAAGGCCTGCAACTCACTAACTCTCCTGGCTGACGTGATCCCAACCAAAAAGGCTGTTTTCAACTAAAGCAGTCTCAAAGAACGGAAATGCATGGGCTCAAACGGGGCCTCCGTCAAGAATGTTTGAACTACATTTAAATCCCAATCTGGGACAACAAATGGAGTTGGTGGAAACTTGTTCACAAGGTCGTTTAGGAATTGGGCCATAACCGGGATCGTAAAAAGAAGGAACATTGATTGGGGGGCCTTTCGAACACAGGCAAGGCCGCCAAATATCATTTGACTGTGGTAACCTGAAAGCCTGCTGAGGCCAGTGACAGAAGGAACTCCATCACTCTAGTCGTGGGTCAAGAGATGGGATCGATCTCTCGTTCCCTGCACCACGCCTCAAATCTTCTCCACCTGCACACATACAGAGATCTTGTAGGTGGTCTGCCTGCAGCCAGCAACACCTCGAGTACCTCCTCTGAGAGACCCCAGTCATACCTCATCCTTTCAAGAGCCACGCATGTAGGTTGAGGGACTCTGGGTTCGGGTGGAGTACCCGGCCTTCCCACTGGGTCAGGAGATCTGGGTGCTGAGGAAACCAGTGAGGTGGACATATGGTGAGATCCAAGCAATCGGAGTACCACGTTCTCCTCGCTCATTCCGGGGCCATCAAGATCATGGTTGCTCTAAACCTCTTCAACCTCCTGAGAACCCATGGGATGACGGTAATCAGGGGAGGGACGCGTAGTGGAGAGGGAATTCCTTCGAGCAAAACGGTCGGCACTTCCTGTTGGTCTCCATGGCAAACGTATCCACTGCTGGGGTACCCTAGAGAGAAGACCTCCTCCAGGACTTCCTGGCACACTTCCCACTCGTGTGAGACCGTGCTCTGCCTACTCAAAGCATCCGCCAAGCCGTTCTATGTCTCTGCTAGATGAACTGCTGAGACCGAGACTTGATTCTCCAGCAACTAGAACCACAGCTGCAAAAGGGGAGGGAGTGCACGCCACACTGCTTGTTCAGGTAGTGCATTGCCACTGTGTTGTCCATCGGGATCAGGGCATGTTTCCCCTTGAAAGACGGAGTGAAAACCCTGAGGGCTAGCCTGATGGCTTGCAACTCCAGCCTGGTGATGTGCCACCTGACTTCTGTCGCTGACCAAAGGCCGCTCACCTGCAAGTCCTCGCATTGAGTGCCCCAACCTTTCAGAGATGCATCTATGACCACTTAGGTCTGAGGCCAAGGAGGCCAGAAGGGTTCCACTGCCATAAAATTGCTGCGGCTGGTCCACCACCTTGAGGGGAATCTGTGAACACTCCGAGGTACTGCAACCACTGACCTCTTAGGAGCCACTGTAAGGATCTAATGCGCCGCCTGGCCTTTGGCACTAGAAAAATACAGGAGGCCATGAGACCTAAGAGGTGGAGTAAGAAAGCCCCTGGTAAGTCGACTTGATTCCGGAACAAATGTACCATCTGTGCTATGCTGTCAACTCTCTCATAAGTCCTTCCCCACCCGGGTGTTTAGGACTGCTCTGATGAACTGGGGTCACATGGGATTTAAAGTTCAGGAAGAAGCCAAGCCTGTGAAGTAGATGAGACGAGACCTGCCCTGCCGACTTCCCTCAGATCAGCCAGTCGTCCAGGTACGTAAATACATGGTCCCTGGATCTCCTAAGGTGAGCCGCGACTACCCCCATGAGCTTGGTGAAGACCCTTGGAGTAGAGGTCAACCCAAAGGGAAGCACTTTGAATTGATAGTGCTTGTCCCCTATGAGGAACCTCAGGAACTTTCCTGTGCTTTTGATGTAACGGCACATTCAAGTGAGCATCCTGCAGATCCATTGACACCAGCCAGTCCTGAAGTTCGAGAGCGTGGAGAATTTCTCTCGACGTCACCATCCTGAATGTGTCTTTCCTGAGTTACTTGTTCAAGTCTCTGATGTCCAGAATGGGACGGAGACCTCCTCCCTTCTTGGGTACCAAGAAATACCGGGAATACCAACCCGGCCCTCTCTGATAACAAGGTACCTCTTCCATGGCACCCTTCAACAACAGGGCTTGCAGTTCTTCTTGGAGCTCCTGTCCCGGTTGGATTGGAAGTGGTGGGGGTCTGTCTGGTGGTTTTCTTAAGGAGGGCAGACAATAAACCCACCGAACGAGCTGCAGGGCCCAGGTATCGGAGATAATCTCCTGCTACTTGGGCCAATGTTTTGCCAACCGTCCACCAACCGGTAAGGCGTGGGAGGGGAAATCAAAGCAGCTTAGAGGGTGCTGTTTGCATGTCCCCGGAAGCCCCTCTACCCCTTCTGGGGCAAAAGAAACTCTGCTGCCCCCGCCTTAGCACCTGTAGCCTCTGCCCCTAGAGGCAAAGTTGAAGGCAGGTTTGGCCAGCTGCGCACCTAGGCGCAGCGATTCCTCGCATAGTTTAGACTTCTTAAACCTTTCCAAAGAGTCATCAGCCTACTGGCCAAAAAGAAACTCTCCCTCGAAAGGCATGTCCAGTAGCCTATTCTGGACGTTCGTGGAGAAGCCAAAGGTTTTGAGATAGGATTGTCTTCTTAACACTACCGCCAACCCTATGGAACGTTCAAAGCTTGGCTACCTCCTTCCCATCTTCCACTAGCCGTGCAAACCCATCCCGCATTTCACCTTTGAGGATGTATTGCATAGCATGCTCCACGGCTTTCCATAAACCAAAAGAATATTTTGCAAATCCACATGCCACTTTGGTGGCGTTCAGCGCAATGCTGCCAGAAGTAAAGACCTTCTTGGCCATTGCGTTCAACCTTTTACCCTCCCTGTCCGGAGGCAGGTTCAAAGTGGATGCCGCAGGTCTGGTGGTGATTGTGGCTGCCTACAGAACAAGCCCTTCATGAGAAGGGTGAGAAGTCAGGAACGATGGATCTCCTCTTGCCGCCCTGTACTTCCCCATAAAGCTAGAGTTGACTGGGGGAATGGAGCAGGGATATTGCCACAGGGAGGCTAGGGGGTCTGCAATTTCTGGATTAAGTGGTATGTTATGCTCTCTCACAGGCCCTTCATCTAAGATGTCCGTCAAATCGTAGCCGTGAAGAGGACTTCAAACCTAGGGTGTCTACTACCCTTTCTACTAAGGTCCGAAATTTAGCATGGATGTGGGGCAAAATTCTTTCGAGCACAATTGCTTTCCTCCAAAAAGTCTTCATTTGGTCCCTTCACTCTGGTCTCACTCTCCTCACCTCCGAAAGTCATTGCACTGCTGTTGAAGTCCATCTAAGATTATGTAACATGTGGGAGCATACGATCCATTAGAAGAACACATTTCATACTTTTGGTTATGTTCTTTCTGATGGATGTTCCTCCCTCATTACTATCCCAACCTACCCCTCTGATCTCCCTCCATATCCTTGATGACTCCCTAATGCGGCTGAGCACTTGGAAAAAAAGGATACTGAGGTCATAGGGTATTGTCCGATCTATATATGGAGGCGGGCGTCATATCCGATGTCGAAGAGTATCCATGTCGAGGAATTTATTTTAATTTTATTTATTGGTTATTTGTAAATTCACACTACAGCAATGAGTTTGAAGGCGCATCAAGGCAAGTGGGGAGGGGGATGAGGAAAAACGGTATGAAACAATAATGTTCTGAAAATGTCTTGAAACATGCAGACCAGGCAAGTGCTATGACATGAGAGCAAGGGGAGGAGGGGGAAGTGCAGGAAGGGATGAAAAACAAAATGGGCGTGAGACGTTTCAGAGCGTGCAAGTACAGAGACATGAAAAAGGGGGAACCGAGAGGAAGGGAAGTGCAGGAGGGGAGGAAGGGGAGAGGTACAAAATTCAAAACCAGTTAAAAGTGCAGGTACAAGTAGGTAAACTGCAATATGGAAACCAGACATGCAATTAAGACAAGCAGGTATAAGTGAATGCAGACCGGAAAAGCCTCGCCTCATGGCATGAGGGGCTACATCGGGCATGCAGATGATAGCAAAAGCATGGATTGATGAATGGGTGCACACATTGGGAACGCCTCAACCTGAGGTGTTGGGGGCTAGATCAAGTAGATGCAAACATAGCACATATGTTGGTCCAGTGAATACTAGCATTTAAGAGGCCGTACAGAGCACAGGCTGCACAAAAAGTGAAACCAGTGAATGCATATAGCATAGGCTGCAAAAATTAAATCCAGAGGATGCAGGTAGGTCAAATTCAATGCACAGCTCAAGCAGCGAAATACCAACCCGATGGGTTATAGCTGAGGGCAGGTACAGAAGGAAGGTAGAGAGGGGGGTAAAGTGCGGGGTTGAGAGTGACAGACCAGCATAGGGCTGCTAGGATACAAGAAATGTGACCTACGTGATAACGAAGGACAAGATGCAGCAGAGGGCTAAGAGGTTGAAGCAACCAAGTGAAGTAAGTCACCACAAGTAGAGGGCAACTACAGGTAGAAGCACAAATGGACTGTAATAGGTAAGGAGAGGGTGTAGCGTGAGGTAAGGGAACCAGTGAGTGCCACTAATAACTGGATCGAGTGGAACGAAGAGGAGGCAAGGACAGGAGGAAGGGCCAAAGTCGGAAAGTGAATGGGAACGCAGGACCCCATAACCAAGAAACAGGCTGCGCCCAGCAGAAGTAAATTGTAATGGGTTATTTATAAAGCTCTTAATACCCAGAGGTTTCTAAGCGCGGACCCAGGGATCGAACCTGTATTGCTCCACATACTCTCGCTTCCAAGGCGAGCATGTTGCCCCTGAGCTATCCTCCTAAGAGAGTGAAGTGGGAGCAAGGTGGAGGGGACTAATAGGGGAGGGGGACCCGAGACATGTACCAATACGTGAAGGGGATCAGGACAGCAGGGACAAGTGGGAGTGCAAGTGGCAATGTGAGAAGGGCAGTAATGGGAGAGAGAGGCATCACAACAGGGGGCAGATAGAAGCACAGCGATGAGAGGGGGAATAGAAGGAAGGAGGGAGGGAGAGGTAAAGAGGAAACTACAGGGGAAAATGTAGGGAGAGGCCTCCTTACCTACAGCATGAAGAAAGAGCAAGTACTGCTCACATCAGCAACGGCAATCTAGGTGGGATATACGCAAGAGCAAGAAGGACAACAGGAACAGATGGAGTCATGAGGACTGGCCCCGCCGGAACCAAATCCTGATGCTTTAGTCGAACAGCACCCCCTGCTTCTGAAATGTGTTCCATGATCCAGCTGAAGCTGCAGAAATATATCGGAGATTAGGAATTTCTGGGAGGAACATCTATCAGAAAGAAATTAGAGAATGTCAGTAATTTGTTTTAAAACTCCAGTCAATGATTTGTGATTGCTTCCTGATTCTGAAATCTTGTATTAAATGCATTGTTTGATTAATTGTGTTTAGTTTTAAAAATTGTGTTTCTTTTGGAGCAATGCAAAACCCTCCTCCTCATGGAGTTCTGTCTTGTTCATGTTTGCATTAGACCTGCATGTTAATTAAACTCCTTTTTGTTCTTTTGTTATTCTGGAGCCTCTTTTTTTTCTGTTTCTGTGCAGAATGGAAAAGACTGGTCATCGATAGAATCCACCCTTAAGTCTTTTGTAGGGCTTAGTTTAGACAGGGTCTAAACCAGCCCTAGCTCTCTAGCCTAAGAATGATGTCTTGGAATGCTTGTGGGCGAGTTCATTTGAATCACTTTTTAAGGGGGTCTTGATTGATTATGGACATGGATGTATTGATAATTCGTGAAACTGTGTGCATAAATCATTTTGAAATGGGGGCATTCATACCTTTTCAAATCCTGCTACTTGTTCACACATAGAATGTCCAAGTGGTGGTTTCATTGTTGCAATTGATTCTACCTTGAACTTTAATGTGTCTGCGGCACATATATCTGAATGAGTGCTGGCGGTAAGTCTGAATGCCAACACGGTCAGTACTAAACATTTGCTGGTTCAATTATATTGGAACCCTGTAAGGAAGAAAATTGGGGACTTCCAATCTCACTTAGCGGACCGCTTTGGAAATGGTTGGCTAATGGTCCGCACTATTCAATTCTGCTGGGGGGGATTTTAATGCCGATTGTGAAGCTGGGGCTGAACTAAATGCAAATGAAACTATTCCTAAAGCATCCCAAATAAATCTTGCCAGAGGCATGGTCTGGGATACCTTTTGTCAAACTGGGAATTTTCAAGAGTTTATGTTGAAGACCCTTCCTGCCCTATTATTTACACCTGGTGTAGGGGAAATTGCTCCTCAAAAATTGACTTTGTTACTACTGATGGCCTAGGTGATCATCTAATTGTTTATTTTGAGCTGGGACTGGTTCTTCCTGCCTATGAGATGGTACATGCTCTCTTCTGTCTTCAGATTGGGGGGGGGGGAATTAACTATTAAGTGTAATAGGAGATGGGGTAGTGAATTCAACAAAATACTCTTAGGAGGTCATAAATGGTAATCTCATGTTCAATCCTGACCTTTCTGCTAAGGACTATACAGAGAAACTGTACTACAACATTAAGGTCCATCTTAAAAGCTTTGGCTACAGATCCTTAGGTCCTCACAACATGACTGCAGTCCAGTGTTTTGATGTGAGTGTGAGATTCTGAAAGATCTATGCATAGGAATCTGGCTACTCTTCAAAGATCAAGATTACAGGTACTTGATTACCTGATCCATAAGATCTGCCAAATTCATAAAAACCTCTTGAAATCATTAAAAATTGATTTGCATAACCGGGACAACCAACATATGCTCTGATTCGGGCAAGAAAAACAGAGGGCAATTTTGGTCCACTATCAATAAATATGTTGCTAGGATGCGGGTCTCTCTTGAGTCCACTGAACCGAAGACAGATGGGTTGAATATTTTGCAATTAAGTATTTACTACCCAAGGAACATTCGTATCTAAAGAATCCTACGAAGGGCCCTGTCATCTATGGGTAATGTCCATAGTTGAGTGAAGATATCCTGTGGTTGCTATTTAGACTAAATCCATTGCGGGCTGCTGGGCCTAATGGTATCGCTCCCTGTGTACTGGAAAATGACCCTTTTGTGTGGTCTAGGATCCTTAAACCTCCATTTGATGTCATCCATTTGACCCATATTTTGCCTACTACATGGCCTCAGACGATCATTATACCGATCTTTAAAAAAGGGGACTGTTTCCTTCCATCTTTAAAAAAAGGCTCAGTTTCTAGATCAGTATCCACCGTACTTGGCCTAAAGCAAGGATGTATATTTGCACCTACATTGTTTAATTTATGCGTTAGCAATATCTATCTTTTGTGGCAGACAAATACTATAAATCCAGCTAGATTAGGACAACTCAAACTTGACAGGATGACATTTGTCGATGATTTTATATTCTTCGATAGAACAGCAGTTGGTCAACAGCACAATTTAAAACTGTTTTATGAATATGCTTGTATGAATAACTTTGGAGCAAATGGGGCTAAATCAAAGATTGTTATCTTTACCAAAGCTCAAAGGCCTAAAACCATGTCCTGGACTTTGGGGACAGTCATGTTGGAGAGGGTGTACAGTATGAGATTTCTGGGATATTGCCTGTCTAATATCGAGTTGCTTGCTATGTGTAAGAACTTACTGGATGAGAAATTACGACCATTAACTGCTCCAATTAAAGATTATGCACATTTTCTATCAGTCCGCTCATCCGATACTTCACAGTGAAAATTTAACCTGTGTTGTTGTTTTGACTGGACGCGTGTTTGATAGATGTTGGAAAGAGGCTTAACGTTATACAGGGGAAATTATGGAAGGGAACTCTGGGCCTCTCATTAGCTATTCCAAACTCAATTGTTAGGCACGAATTGTGCCTTGTATCTCTTCAGGCGAGATGTGCGTGGCGTCAAAGGAGTAACTATGCTAAGATTGAACAACCTCCAGTGAATTCTTTGTACATGGATCTTGGCCTGATGCTAGAGGGGTCGAACATTGTTTCAATAAATGAATATAAAAAGAAAATGCAAGATTTGTTAAAGGAGATTGGGTCTACTGAGGAGGAACTAATAAATTGTTCCACGGAGTGGGGGTCAAAACCACACTTTTCCGACAAGACTGGTTGACCACAATTGACTTAAATGATACATATTATTCATATTCTGAATATGCTAAATTTGCACATAAACAGAATTCTTTTCCCTTGTATCTTTTCTATTTTACCTTTCTATTTTTGTTCATTTATTTTTTAATTTTTATAAGGCACCTTCCTGCATAATACAAAATACTTCAAAGCACACATAGAAAATCAGGACGAGCAACAGGTACAGGGTGAGCAGGACAAGGACCTCCGTTCCTGCTAGATCCCAGCCCCACCTTGAGATCCTGCCTATTCTGACCTTTTCACTCCATACTTTACAATTTGTTTCATTTTCTTTTTTTTGCACCTGCCAGTACTACAATTTTCTTTTCATTCTTCTCTTGCCGTGGCAGATCGGTCTATTAGACATAGGGCAGGACTTTGCAGTCCTGTATACGTTTTCTTTATGCAGAACTGCATAGAAATGGCACTCAGACTCCCTATAGCCTTTTTTTTTTAAACGCATTTCATTGGTTTTACAACATGTGAATAAATACAGCATTCTCATGTTGAGTTCACAGAGACAGTATTACGTAGGTTCGAACCAGTGCACAGAAAAAAGGAGTATGGGACAACAATCTCTGATATGGTGACATTGCAACAGAAATCTGTAGCATTCAAGCATAGTCCATACCGGGATGTGCGTCTAGCAGGGGTGCACTGACTTGTTCGTTCTTTAGCTAAAGGTGTTCAGAGATAACAATAACGTGTCTAATTGTCTCCCTTGTTTCCCTTCCCCTCCCTCCACCCAGCAAATTGAAATTCCAGTGTCACCATACACATAATCAACCTCATAATAGCGCTAAATATTTGTTCTTGTGCTTTCACAAGTTTTTCTAGATCTAAAATAGGCCTCCCTATTCTATTTCATCCACTCTGGCGGGGCATGTTTTCTTCACGTTTCACCGACCACTTAACAAAGATGAGCGTTACTGTGGGTCTCTCCTCCCTCATTCTGGAGCCTGTCCTCTTGGTGGTTCTATGTGTGCCGTGTGGTATTCCAAGAAGGGAAGCCAAACCATATCTGTGTGAATGAGATTCTAGCATAGCTGCTGTGATGCTTTCCATCTGGTAGATAGTGTGCTTTCGTAAGCCATTCACCTTTGGTTGGCAGTATACTACATTTCCATTTAGCTGTCAGGCACATCTGGCTGCCAATAACAGGTTTCTAGGCATGTGAGGTAGTATTGTATGTGTCCTTATCAGTTTCAATACCAAACAGAACCAGCAGTGGGGTGAACCTTCTGGAGACTGTCTATCTCTTGAACCCACCCCAGGACTTCCTTCCAAAACACTTGCGCTTTCACCCATCCCCATCATTGATGCCAATAGTCACTGATTTCCCTGCACCCCCTCCAACAGAGCAGTGAAACCCCAGGAAACATTTTTGACAACCGCTGTGGAGTGAGGTGCCAACTCGTTAGCTGTCTGCTATTATGCATTTTGTATTGCATGGATATGGATGTGTTCCACACAACCCTGTATAGTAGAGGCCATACCTCTGGTTGCTCTTGCAAATTTAACTCCCTGTCCCATTTGATCTCTGTGGTAGGTTGTGCGAGGTGGCCTCTGGTGAGTAAGGCACTATATAGTTGGGATATCAACCCTTTTGTACCCCACCGCTCACTCAAGATGTGCTCAAATGTTGTTGGGGGTCTTCGGAGAGTCCCCCCAGCGTGGGACTTGCTGTTCCTTAGTTGAAGATAGTGCAACAGAGCTATAGCCAAGCCCCGCTGTACTTACTCCAACTCTGCTTTAGAGATGTAGGCGCCCGCCCTCCACATCTGCCCTGCTCTTACCAGACCCACCGCATATTGGGGCTGAAAATGTTGGACCTCTATTAGATCTCAAATGTGGGGAGCCCGGATACAGCTAAGCGGAGAGGGCCAGGATGTTACCCCCTTCATGGTTTGCGAAGGACGCCATGGAGACCACAATACCCCTAGGACTGGATTCTCTTCGATTCTACGGGTTCAGGCGCGATATGGGACCAACAGCCATTCACCCAGGGAGACCGGCGCAAATCATTTTCCAGGGCCACCCATTGTTTTGCCGCATTCTCCCACAGTTGGTCTGCCAAGACTCGGAATTGAGAGGCTCTGTAATATTCGAACAGATCGGGATAGCCCATGCCTCCTTTGTCTTTTGGAAGGATCAGGGTTGCGTTAGAGACCCTAGGCTTCAGGTCTGCCCACGGGTAAAACAGGAGGGATCGCTTGACTTCTGTGAGGAAGGTCGCTGGGAGATTCCCCGGGAGAGATTGAAAAACAAACTAAAATCTCAGGAGTATATTCATTTTGATTGATGTGTATCATGCGGCCCAGGAGAGCAGCAGCTTCGACCACCTCTCCATGTCTGCCCTGACCGCAGTCCACAGGGGGGCATAATTTGCATAGAATATGCTGGCCAGGTCCTTTGTGATTTCCCCTCCTAGGTATCTTAGTCATGTAGTGTGCAGTTGGGAACCCCATTCCTCTACAAGGTGTTCTAGAAAAGGTGCATGTGGTTGGAGCGGTAATGCAGTGGTTTTGTTCAAATTAGCCCGGAATCCTGACAGCACCCCATATTCCCTCATGGATGCAAACAGGGCAGGTACAGATTCAGTTGGCCGAGAGATGTAGGCTAAAATGTAATCGGCAAAGAGAGCTAATTTGTATTCTTCCACCACTCCTTATCCCATGGATTTGTGGCTCTGTTCTAATCGCTTGTGCGAAGGGTTCGATTACAGGGACATATAAAAGGGGGGGACAGGGGTACAGCCCCGTCATGTACCTCTTGTTAAGCTAAAGAGCTCCGAAGCCACTCCATTAACCAAAACTTTGGCTTTGTTGTTGCAATACAATGCGATGCACCTGATATCCATGTGTTGCCCAGTCCTGCCCATCTCAACTGCACGCAGGAAGGGCCATTCGACACGGTCTTATGCCTTCTCTGCGTCGATCGACATTAGAATGGGGCAGTCGTCACTTTTGCTAAGGTTGCCATGAGATCTAAGGTTTTGCAGACATTGTCCCCTCCTTGCCTGCCCCGTATGTAGCCAACCTGATCGGTGTGGACCAGTTGAGGCAGAACATGGGCTAACCGGTAAGCTAAAATGCTCGCATAGATCTTTGCATTCATGTTTATAAGTGAAATTGGTCGATATGCTGCGCATTCTGTGGGATCTTTGCCCTCTTTGGGTATGACTACTATACTGGATTTGGTAAATGATGGCGGGCTTCGGCCGTCTCGAAGATTGAGTTGAAGAGCTTTGCTAGGAAAGGTGTCAGGATATTGGAGTAAGCTTTATAAAAGGCTGGAGTATACCCATCTTGCCCTGGTGCTGAGCTTGCTTTCATTTTGGGTATGGCTTCTTGTATTTCCTCAGTGGTAATTGGGCTATTGAGCATGTCTTGATGCGCTTGTGATATCGGTCTACGAGAAGACCTTGACAAGTATTGCTCCATATCCACCTCTTCACCCTCCCCTTCAGCTGTGTATATAGAGAGGCGTAAAATCTAGAGAAGCGTTCCGTTATTTCCCTTGAATTCGACATGCTCAGGCCCGTTTTTAATTATGGGGACCGCCCGGTCTGCCCTTTGCCTCCTCAAGCGGTTAGCTAGCATGGTGTGGGCCTTAATCACCCTTTTCATAAAATTTCAGTTTCAAGCATCTCAATTGCAGTAACGCCTTGTTCTGCCAGATATCCCTTAGCTCCCCTCAGAGTTCGTAGATCTGCGTCAGGATTACCTCTTTTCCCATGGGGCTGGTTTGGAGCTCTGATTCCTTATGAGCTATTTCTAATTTCAGTGCTTTTTCCCTTTGTGTGCTCCGTCAGTGATTAGGACCCCCCTAATCGTAACCCTTGCTGCCTCCCAGATTGTGTTTAGCGACAGCTCCCCTGTGTCGTTCATTGCGAAGTAGTCGCTTATCACTTCAGCAAGTGTTTCTTTTAATAGCAGATCTTTGTAGAGCATATCATTACATATTCTCCTATGCTCTGCGCCATGGGAGGGTGGGAGGGGTGGACCCAGATCTAGCTCGAGGCAACACAGCTCATGATCTGTCCAGGCCACTATCTCAATGGATGTACTTAATATGGACCCTTCGCTCTCAGCTCCAATAAACAGTCTATTCTTCAATATGTGAGATGAGGGGAGTGGATAAAAAGTGAATGCCATTTCCTTTGGGTGTGTTGTGCGCCATGTGTTTATTAGATGGCTAGTTCCCAATTGGCTGAGGAATTTCTCCCCCAACAAGCTATTCAGGGTTTGTGCGTTTTGCCTCATAGAGTCCCAGTCCATGTTTGCTATAACACTAAAATCTCCACCACACATCAAGGTGCCCTCCCTCCAACTGTCCAGGAAGTCGAAAAAGGGACAAGCTAAAGTGAGTCTTCTGTTCTTTGCTTGTGTTAATGCAACGAGATACCCTGGGTAGATCCCTCTTGACGTGAGGACGTCCACTGTGGATACTCCGCTAAGGGTGTGTTGTAGCGCTTGTATTTCCTAGTCCCCGGGGCTCGTCCTCTTTTTGGCGTTGATGGTGCTGCCCTTTGTGCCAGGCCCTTAGGTCTCCTGGATATATCACTGTCTGAGCCTGATGTCTCTGCTTGTAAGCTCTCCAGGACACCTCTGCCTCCTCCACTGAGGTAACACGATATCCCTCTCCCTCGTGTTCAAAGCTGAGAGAGACGGGGAATCCCCAGCGATGGCGAACTTTGCGCTCTTGTAGCCACATGGTCAGTGGACGGCAGCCTCTAGGCTTGTTCAGTGTAGCATCTGAGAGGTCCTGGAAGATCTTCACAGTTGACCCTTCAAACCCTAGGGGTTCCTTTTCTCTTACCTTTTGTATAATGTCCTGCTTATGCTGGTAATAGTGGCATTTGACCAGCACGGATCTGGAGCCATTTGGCTCCAGCCCTGTGGATTCTGTCGAATTCCATGACTGGGGCTTCCGCAGAGTCTAATAGGGATGCGACCAGGGCTTTGACTCTGCTCGCCAGGCCTGACAGGGTTTCACCTTGCTTCTCGCTGAGGCCCATTATGCGTACATTCGACCTCTGTTCTCAGTTTTCCAGGTTGTCAAGTTTTAATTCGGTGTCCCTCTCTTTCTGTTCTAGGTCTTGAAACCTAGCCTCACAATTCATTACCGCAAGATCTCCTATTAGTTGGTTGTTCTCCACGGCTTCGATGCAGTCTTCCACCTTCACCATCCTAGCTTGGAGATCTGAAGTGGTTTCCGTGAGGCTGGACTTAATTGAACAGATTTCTCTGAGCAGGAGGCGGATGTCCGCTTCAGTGGCGCTGTCCCTGTCGTTTCCTAGTATTTCTGTCGAGCTTTGGACCTCATCCTGCTCCATGTCCCTTGGATTGCGGCTGAATGTCCTTAGCCTCACAAGTGTGGTTGGATTCAGCACTCTGGGAGCTAGGTGAGCTACGATCGTTGGAGCTGTGTGGGCTCTATTTGGCTCCTGCAAGTACCAGGCTCACTGGAGGCTTCATTACCCAAAGATGGGGGTGCTTACTGTGCTTGGCCTGTTCCCTGGTCGCTAGTTCCTCTTCTGCTGTCACGTGTCCTCCTTCCCCTGCTACTCATTCACCAGTAGCACCCCGGGCTCTGGTTTAGTCTGTTGTTTCTGTGTACCTCGGTTTACAGATCAGTAAGAGACTTTTATTATATGGAGTTTTGCCTGGGTTCTGGGGAAGCGGTGTTGTCTGTGCGAGTACCTTTTGGGTTATTGTATGCTCTCGCCACTGTAGAGTGCTTTGTAGGGTCCAGTGGGCAGTGGGCACGCTCTATCTTCGGGGGCTTTTTAGAGCTAGGCCACCCTATTGGTGAAAGCCTCGAAGCTGGCACTGTATATTTCTTCCCCCAACCCTTGGGGCTTCCAGGACGTTTATTGTGTTTTTGTGCTGATTATGTTATCCTGTGTTGCATTCCCCACTTCTCAGGGGCTCCCTATGCAGCACTTTATGTATCCCCTGATAACCAGCTGAGGATGATGGGACTGCGTGCCCTGCTCACTGCCCAAGGGATCGTGTGGGTTGTGCCACTGTGCGGATTAATAGGTGTGTTGACGGGCCAGCGCTCGTGGCTGTCTGTAGGCTTAATGGGGCGAGAGCGCGATCAGGAGCAGCACCGAGCATGCAAGGGCGTCCGAGGGAGTGTGCGGGCAAGTCAACACATCAAGTCCTTTTTTGCCGGTGGGAGTGCTCTGTTAAGCAGGCTCTGTTGCACCCGCTGGGGGCCACAGAGGCCAGATGCGGCTCCTGCGCGTGGGTCGCGGTGGTTGTGGAGGATCTCTGACTGGAGCCGCGGTCCTAAGCTATGCTCGCTGGGGACGTCGGAGCGGGGAACCCTGCCCAGAGCCAGGGTTTGCATACACGTGTTGAGGCTTCTTACCCGCTGGGCTGATCATACGTTCTCCTCTCTCTGATTCATTGCTTCGTCTGCTGCAAGGTCAGTCGGTATTCATCCCTCTTTGTACTGGTATGCTGGAGCCTCTATGCCTTGTCTTTGCTCCGTTTGCCTGGATGGTGAGTGCTACGTCGCTGCTCGAGGATGACATCTGGGAGCCGTTTACCGCTTGCTGGCGCCCGCCATCTTGGTGCTTTCGGTCCTAGGCCATCCTCTGGATTTACTTCAGTGAATTCACAACCACCTCAGGCGCAGTTCTGCTTCTCTTCACATCGTTCGGTGCATCTGCTAGTCGGACATGGAATTGTGTCTGTAATTGTTTATTAGAATGCGTTTAAGGGATGTGAAATGCCATTTTCTGCAGCCTAGAGAGGGGGGGTTACAGCTCAAGCAGCCATAGCGTCTGAGACCCCTGGTGGTCTCCCCTATAGCCTTTTAATGGCATACCTTTGTATTCAGCATTAAAAAGAAAATATCACTTTATTTTGAAAAATTATCCATTTGACCTATTTTGTTTTAAATGTTTACATGTCACAGGTTGAGGCCCACCTAAGCAAACTTCAAAATGTCTTTTATGCTTCCTCATATTCCCATGCTTTCAGTCTTACCTCACTACCCTCGATGTGCAAGTCCTCCCAATCAAAGCGGTTTTCCACTTGTGAGATGTCTGCTATAAAAAGCTTTGAGTTGTTTGAAAACATTAAAAACGTTCTTTGAATGTTTTCCGTATGAAAAATACACCAGCACTCTAGGGAGGAATCGCCTTGTGCAACATATACACTTTGTGACTGAATTTAATAAATATTTCTCTTTTTAGGATGCCATTGAAAACAAACTGGATACAAAAGAGTGGCCATACTGCTCAGAATGCCCAGCAGCTTGGAATGGCTCTGGTGCCGTCAGGTAAAATAAACATCGTAATTTTGGTTTATGTTGTGTTGTTAGTTGCATTCTTTTGGCAAGCAATATCTCCTAATCTGGTATAAAAAAACATATGTGAGGTTGTGATTTGCAGAGTCCATTGGGAACATGCGAGTTCATTTCTGTTGCTTCTGTATTCTTTTAGATCTGAAACTATGTAATTTACCACTCAAAAGTTGTTCCCATAATCAAGTGTGATCTACTTATCGTTATTTTTTGCTAACTATTTTCATACAGTCAGTCTTGTCAGGCTATAGTATTCTGAGACCTGCAGGTTTCCCTTTTTATTTTTTCGTTTTGATAATAACCTCCTGACTGGGCGTAGCCATTCTACTTGCGATCGCAGCAAATCCAAGGAATCGGCAAGGTATCTGCTTGCTTTTCTAACTTTAGAATTGCTTTAGGTGCAGACGGGATACAAGCATCTTGATGGAGCCAGTTGAAGACCTCTCAGTAACACCAAATTTACTTCATCTATGTACCTGGGACGTTGCATGTCCCAGGTACATAGATGAAGCCCCATGTCAACTGTTACCTTTGTTCCTTTTATCAGTTTCCCACATATGCCAATCTGGGAACTGGGCACTGCTGGTTTTTATCATGCTTTTGAGAAATGTTGTACCAACCAAGCCCCTGAATTCCATGCTTGCAGGGGTTGGAAGAGATTGTTTGTGACAATTCCACACTAATGCCGTGCTTGGGTGTCTTTCTACACTTATCACTGTTCAACCTAAGGGGACACGGAAACTATACTCCTCAACACCAAGAAACTTTGAAACACTACTGTCAAGCACCTAAGAGGAGCAGTTACTACTTTCTGTTGCTATTCATGTAATGCATATCAAGAAGGCCCACTTTCAGCTTCACCTTCTTCGAGGCATTTTTCCGTTCCTCACCTTTCCCCAGAAGCTCAAAGTCTCCAAAGCTCTGGTCCTCTCTAGACTGCACTACTGCAACAGACTCTTCCTCAATCTTCCCCTTTCCTCCGTTTGCCCCCTTCAACTGATCCAAATTAGGGCTGTGAGATTTATCCTTGGCCTCAAGCCCAGGGACCGTATCGATCCAGCTCTAAAATCCCTCCACTGGCTCCCTGTCGCCACAAGGTTCAAATTCAAGACAATCTGCATCATCCTCAAGGCTTTCTGGGGGCCTGGGACCCCACTATCTTAAACTTTCTTTCCCCAAATACCTTCCTGCTAGAGCCCTCTGCTCTTCTAGCTCCAACTCTCTGCTGATCAAACCCTTCTCCAAGCAGAGTGTGGAGGCTAGGTCTCTCTCTTCGGCTGGTACCTCCCTTTGTAACAGCCTCCCTTCCCCTCTCAGACTTGAGCCGGACCTCCTTAAGTTCTGGAAACTTCTCAAAACTGATCTTTTCTCTAGCACTTTCCCTCTTTCCCTCTCTCCCTCCCCTGCTAATCTCCTCACCGCCAATGAGACTGGTGGCCTGGTCCTCATGAGTCTTACAGGTTACCAGGCCTTCTGCCCAGTCGACACCAGCAGCCACCCTTCTCAGCATTGACCTCCGGGCCCCAGCCGGGCAGCTGTGCATCCACCTCCTTGGGCCTCTTCTGACCTTGCACTTAGCCAGTGGCCTCCTCCATAGGCATCGCCATGGCACTTCCCCCTCCTGGGCTCCCACTAGCATTTGCCCATACCTTGTTCCCTTCCCTCTCTCCTGCACTTCTCGTCACTGCACTTGCACGTTTCGAATGTCACAAGGCCTAGTAGGAATGCAATTGTTTTATTTGTTGCTATTTTTTATTTACTCCCTTGTTTCCTCCCCTCTTTTGCCTTATGGTGCCTGGAAACACTATTTGTTGTATACACCCCTACAAATGCTCAATAAATACAAAATTAGTTTTTCTTAAAGTGACAGGGGTTAGTAAGTACATAACTACATATTCATTTTTCTCTACATCTTGAATATACAGACACAATTGATAACACTCTTCCTGTAGCGTATCGGTAACCATCCTACTACATCCGATTCCAACGACATCATTTTTTCATGTTCACCCAAGTAGAACACTTAGACCACTGGATTGTGTTTGGAACAGTCACCTAAAACTCTGCCCTTTATCGGGTATCCTCGATCCGAATGTTAAACAATAGCATCAGCTGATCATAAACACAATCTATATGTCGACATGACTGTGTTTCGGCCACCCCATTGGGTACAATCACTGCAATATTGTCCCAATCATTAACATCTGGCCTTCATCAGCAGCACATATAGAGGAATTCTTGGCCACAAACACACCCCTCTCTTCTTGTTGAAACAGTAAAGCATTGAGTTTGACAACCTATGAAGACATTTGTACATGGCGCTAAATGCACATACCCCACCAAATAGTTGGTCAACCCTAAAATGCATCACTCAGTCTACACCATTATTGAAAACGGTATTAAAAACATGAATAGCGCACTCACTTTGAAATTGCAGGTCCTCTGAAACTTAACATCGTTGCTCTACATCCACTATAGCTTCTCCATGGATTTAATCCCATCTCTAATCCATTCTCTCCAAATCTATATTTAATATGGAATGATTCACACTGATCTAAGTTTGAGATTGGCTCAACATTGAGTAATTCTAATGTAAAGACATACATAATTGATGTCCAACACGATCAAATTGAAATGGCCTAATTACATTGTTTATACTATTGTTCTGCCTGGTGTCTTCTCAATATATCCTCCTAAAAGGCACAACACAAGCCCCTCTTCCAAATTATGTTTGTTCTTAAAAACACAAATACAAATCGCTATCCATGGAAGTGCTTTTTAAAGGAAACAAGGGGGTTTCTCCTTCCTCTTTACCGAGTACAAGAACTTCAACTAGTGAGCTAGCCAGTTCCTCAGTGTGTCGGAGGAACTTCATCTTGGAATCACCAACCTGAACGTGAAAAATTATCTTGGAATCACCAACCTGAAAGTGATAAATGATCTGGTTACAATGTAATGTACAGAGTTGTTTACCCTCGACCAGTAAGCATTCTCTAGGAATTAATCTGTCCACTGACAAGTGCATATGTTTCTGATTTATGAAGCTATGAGAGTAGTGAAGAGTTCAGTTTGGTGCAATGCATAAAAATAAACGGATTTATTTAGGCCTTAGACAATCTCTTCTCAATGAAAAACCACAGGTAAGTAACGCACTTAAACGATCACTACTAAAATATATACGTTCATCTTGATGCACTCTGCTAAGAGCAGTAACACTTCATTTAAATACAGTTACAATGAATTTTCAATATACTGGAAGTGTATTCAAGCCAGTGCTTAAAGAAATTGAACCAGGTAAGTAATCAATAATTTGAGAACAGATAGGTTTAGAATAAAGAAGATAGCAAACAACATACAAAACCTTAAGGTTCTAACCTTTAAAAGGTACTTCCTTAGCTAGAAAAGAAGGGGCCTAGTGCCCTTTAGAGTCACAGGTTCCAATAAGGCTTCATTAGGTTAGGAGTGTATTGAAGGAAAGTTGCACACGTGTTGGCTTAAGCCAAAAAATAGTTGTTTCAAAGTTCAATAAAAACAAGTAGAAAGTGTTTAAAATACCTTCTTCCAATCCAACCACCTTAGCCAAAATGCCGGGGAGGATACCAAGCCAGAACACCACTGTTTAAAGCTAGGCAAGTGAGAGCTGGGGCAAGGACTTTACCCCCATAGAAGCCCCTGGAGGCTGGGGATGAGGGGGCAAATCGGCTATGTTTACTCACTGTTAGGGGAGTTTTCCTAAAGTCCCACTTTGAGGTAAGACTTTAGTAAGCTATCCAAGTGGTTTGTAGATCCCCAACTCTTAGTGTCGGTCTGTACTACTCAAGGTCCTTGGTAGTGTGGCAGAGCAGTCAGGCTTATCTTAAGAGGAAGATGTGAGCTGTAGGTAAGTACACTGGACCTAGTTAGTACTGCACATCAAGGAAACGCACATGCATTTATATTAAAATAGAGATTTATTATATTTACATGAGTCACTGTTGAATACTTAGCACAATACACCAACACACACAGGTATACTTTACAATACTTTCAAAAGGTCACTTCTTAGTTGGTAGTTTCTGAATGCACACAATTGTTACCAGAGTTTGACAGGTCTACCGTACTATCAGTAATAACGCACACCCACAATGTAATACGATAATTCCATTTAGTCAGCATACACATATAAGATAGTGATTGTTGGGAAGGAAAACAGTTGGTTAGTGTTATCCTAATCAGCGTTGGAGACCATTTTAAAGTACTTG
Organism: Ambystoma mexicanum; assembly: GCF_040938575.1. Classification (NCBI taxonomy): domain Eukaryota; kingdom Metazoa; phylum Chordata; class Amphibia; order Caudata; family Ambystomatidae; genus Ambystoma; species Ambystoma mexicanum. Next base: position 1,119,471,710 of record NC_090922.1, on the reverse strand, counting down.
CTAAAGGGACACAAGCAGCGGCTTCAGTCTGAGGTAAAAGAGGGTATGCCCTGGACACCTCTACATGCACTCCAATGCTCTCGAGTGACTTTCTGGAATAAGGTAAGCAGTGCTTATTTCCTCTCACAGTACCTTAGGTCTGAAGAAAAGATTTTTGGTGGATGGTCCGTGATGTTGCAGCTCTGGACCAGACCTCCATTTTCTTTGGTCTGATGACAAAAGGCAGGACAATGGATGCGATCTCTCAGCAGCAGTCTCGAGGGAGGACCCTCTTTGGTCACTCTGCGGTTCTGGCGCCTTTTCTGCAGCACCAACAAAGGACGCAATTCGTCCGGTCCATCATCGGTTCTTACAGTCCCACACTCTGATGTACAGTTGGCTTGGGTCCCTGGGGTGTCGTTGAGGGCTCAGCAAAGACTTGGACGGAGGTGACCTTTCCACAATGATGCACTCGAAATGGGCAGCAGGTATCCTGGTATTGGGGTTCCGCAGCACTGGAAACTCGCAGGACCTCGGGAGATGGCTCAAAAACAAAGTTCGTCTTGGGACTGGTTGTGGTCCTCTTTGGAGTTCCTCTGTAGCACAGAAAACGGGGTCAGGACAGCAGTGGTCGCTTCAGTGTTGCAAAGGGTCTGCAGGTGCCTCTGGTTGTCGTCTTTGATTACTTCAGCTTCCAGTGGTCAACTTGCTTTTCACTCCAGGAGCCTCACCTTTTATACAGTTCCAGCACTCACTCCTCTGCAATCTTCCTCAGCAGTTTAAATCAGGACAGCAAGACCCCCAGTGGCAGGTTGTCCTATTCAGGCACTCTGGCAAACAAAGGGCAGGGGGTGGAAACTCCTCCCCATTTCCTGCCTGCCCAGACACTCTGAAGCCTAGACGGGGACACCCAAGGGTTCCCGCCAAAGACAAAACGCACACACAGGCCTCCCCCTCCCAGAATGGTAGAATGGCTAACAAAGAACAACTATGCTAGTAATGGTGAAAAAAGAAGGGAGGTGCCAAGTTGGTATAGGCTGCAGTAGAAAAATCACACAATAGTTGGTAGAACACGTACACTGCCACCAGCCATAACTAGGAGATTGTCTGTGACTAGAAAGTCACAGGAGCAGAGAGAAGGGGGATACTAGGTATCCCTTTGGCACGCCACATAAGGTGGTGTGTGCCAATCTCTCAGACTATAAAGTTTTGGGAGAGATACTAAGTATCTCTCTATCCTAAAGAACTAGTTATTCAAGGATAAAGAAAATAATCTCAAAGGAGTACCCTAAGGGGTCCCCAGCAACACTGCCCCTAAGAAGCTGTGTGCGGCAATAGTAAAATACAGATGCCTTTTAAGTGTTGAGTAAAATGGACTCCATAGGACAGGTACAAAATACAAAGAATAGAGTTCCAAAAGAAAAAGGTCCAGAACTCCAACAAAACTGCTGGGGGGGTCTCACTAGAAGAGGGGATGAAGCATTACAATTCTAAATCTCCCTAACACTCACCCCCTGTACTCTCAGGGGCTACTGTGAGAGTTCTTGAAATGAATGGGCCTTCTAGATTTGTGCCTTGGTTCCGATGGAGGAAGCCATGGGATTGCAGGTGCAGAAGTCACTTCAGATATTTGGTTCTTGGGTCCAGCTAGTTCAAAGTTCTGTGCTTCGATGTAGCAGATTCTAGAAAGATGGACACTCAGGACACTCTGGCTTTGGGACCACCACTTCAATTACCTCAGAGGACTCAGTACACAAAGGCAGCGAGCAACAATAGCCACTTGAAGAAATTGGCAGAAGGCGACCCTTGTGGCAGAAACAAAGAACCTATCCCTGCAAGGTACTCTTTGTGGTGGAGAGATGCAACTTCAAGGATATGCTTCTTGTTACATAAACTGAGAATCTGCAGAGTCCCAAGGCTCAATTCGGGACAGGGACCTTGGCAGCAAAGTAGCCTAATAGGATGTCTAACGAACCCACCGGATTACTACGGGACTCTTCTAAGCACTACAAGTGGTTGGATATTGAAGCGGAGGTCCAAAGGTTGAAGCACCGATGAAGCTGTTCAGATGATCTGCAGAGGTGGCAAGGCTTCTGCGGGCAAGTGATGAAAGGGCTGCTTGCAATCTTCCGGCAATGACTTCTGGGGCTTCAGCCTCACTGCTCTCTTTAGCAGTGGTTTTGGCTCCACAGATGATCCCAAGAGTTGGTGAAGAGGCGTTATCCAGGATTGAGGCTTCAGTTGCCTCCAGCCCATGAATAGCAATGATCTGCACCATTCAAACTGGCAGGGGGCTGTCCAATCCTGAACACTCAAGCTACTGCAGCTTCCCACACACTCTGGCATGGATGTGGACTGCATCCTGACGGACCCAGCCCCAACATCCAGCCAAACACATAGAGTGTAACTTTGCCCACGTAAGCCGCTTGGCCAAGGAAAAGGCTTGACATATATGGAGAAACTGGCCATTCCAGGGCAGGCAGATGGTAAAACTACAAGATGGCCAAAGGACAGATGAAAATCTCGTGGCATTGCTATATTAGATTATATGCTACTTCAAATGGCATTAAGTAGTAAAATGGAAAAGTGTACCATTCTGCAAAATACAAATAAAAGTATCCGCTTCTATGAGCCCATCCTGGACACCTCATACAAGTAGCCACAAAGTTACCACAAACAGACATACAACGTCTCTTTGCACTTCTCAAAAGGTGATGTGTGCAAGGAAAAATAAACAGAGAATTTGACTATGGAGAACATAGTTCTCCTGAACTGATTGCCGGAAGGCCAGATCAGTGCACCCCAACTGATTATCTTAGCAGGGTAGGAGGAGCACAAAGGCTTCATTTGCTTCCAAAAGTCTCGAACGGTTCAACACAATAGCAAAAAGTCAGATGTCCCATTGTTGTCTATGCATAGCAAGCAGCAAAATAAAACATCTTTCCTATCAACTTCCAAAATCAGCACCCTAATTTTAGATATTTCAGTTTCATTTAAACTTTCACCTACCATGTCAGAAATAGAAGTGGATTCTGCAACAGTATGTGACATCTGCAAATCTTCCTTGTGTTTCCTTGCAACGCTAGCAGTGATTGTTGCTTGGCACTGCCCAGGTTTCCTACATTTTAAGAGTCTTATGCCATTTGAGTGCCCTTGTATTTATCCTGAAGTATCTTTCAAGCAGTCTGCACAAACATAACCAAGTGTTCTCAGAAGGCAAAGATATGTTAGGAATACACTCTATTGTAGTGGAAATACAGAAGTGAGTCATAGGACAATTATCAGAAGTCTAAGGTAGCTGTCACTATATTATGCACAGAGCTTGCAACCATCTATACCATCACATGTGGGTATTGAATGGAGCTCGTTCTCCCTACAGCCCTCTCGCTCGGCTGTAGGAAACACCCCCACTCCTCGCAGCTGCATTTCTAGTTACAGAGAAAGTGTTTAATGCAGTGGTAAAAGTGGCCGGTGTATACTGTTCCTATACTTTAAAAATAACCCGTTGTGGAATGGTTTCGTTTTAAAATAAGTGTAGGAAGAAGTTAAAGCTTGCACTTCAGTGCACTGCACTGAACTTTCTCTTAAACAGCAGGTGTGTTTTGTTTGGGGGTTTGTATTGCACGTGGGGGAGAGCGTGGCAATGGGGTTTGTGGGTAGCGTGGGCAGGCCAGCAGGAAACATAGTTCCACTACTTCTTTTCATACAGTTCGCCCACTGGTTTAATGGAGAGCATTCAACTTTAAAGCATCCTTTGAGGGGGACCTGAGAATGCGGGAGGTAAGGGGATTTCACCAGCTGTGTGATGCATTCTCTAGGGGCCGATAGTTGTGGGATCCCACAGAGCTACCTCTGATCTACCCTGCGCTACCCCTGATCCTGTGCACATGAAGAAACCCAGTGTGCCACAGAAAGTTGTGTTGGAAGGTGTTTGGTGTTACAATTACATGAGGGCTAATGCCTGAGAGGCGAAACCCCCTTAAAAATCAGCCGCAGAATACCATCTCCATCATTAAGCTAGCCACGAGGGACTTGCAGTCATCATTCGGCCTGACTGCAGATACACTGCCAAAGTGGGACTTGGAGACAGCAATAGAGAAAGCCAGATAAAATGTAAAGACATGGTCCCATGTTGGCTGTTGTCAAACGATCAAACTTACCCATGACACTAACGCTGAAGCGCTCCTTCATCAGGACATGACGGTATTAGGTAATGTCCCCATACATAATGTCGCAGTGGAAAGCCATTGGCGACATTATATATGGTGACATTATGTATGGGGACGGGTTGCGGGGATGACCCCTGTATCCCTTGTAAAAAAAAATTCGATGTAAGGACTGCAAAAAAACAGTAACTTTTTTTGTCAGAAGACATTTATGTGGAGATATTATTACATGGAACCGACATTGCTACCTGATCCTAAAATGGCAGGCATGCGAAGGCCTCAAACCATGAGGGCCTAGGCAAGGGCCACATTTAATCATTAGCACATGGTCCCAAGTGAACCTAAAGGGCACGACCTGGAAAGGAGGCAAAACCACCAGGAGTACATCAATCCTGAATGGAGAAATTGACCCACCAACCAGAACACTCCTTGAGAAAATCACTGCCAAAGCGTGACTTTAAAAAGAGACAGATACGCTCTGACGTTGAGGCTATTGGCACAGTGAAGGAGTCAGGCCGTGAGAGCAGGAATTTGAGGACAGCAGCTGGGGACAGCAGCTGGGGACTCTAGTCCAAACACTGGTGTTGGCTGCAAAGGCGCCAGTGCCAAATGAATAGGTTCACAACCTTGAAGTAACTATTTTTGCCGGTGGGGAGTCATCATTTAGTCAAACAAATACCCAGGTGGGTGGGGGTGTCCTACCAAGACGAGCCCCCAAGGCAAGCTACATAACATTTCCCAGTAAAGCATCAAAAGCTTCAGGGGGAAGCTACAATTCTTACCCCTATAAAGCATCAAGAGATCCTAGTGCAAGGGGGGTGATGCGTTTACCTCTTCTGCTTGATCCTGTAGGGGGTTTGTCGCAACCTGCTTTGACACTAGGACTTGTGTGGTGGGAAATACCGTTTGGGTAAAACTGGCCGGTTAAAATGCTACTGCCCAAACAGGAGACTGAGAGATGGGCAAACAACTCTATATGAGAGCGAGGGTTGGCTGTAAGACAACATTTTGTGTAGTGAGCCCACTTTTCTGGACACAGATATTTAGCCAAGCCTGTTCTTTTTATGGTTTCACCCTTTCTTCTTCATAACCCTCGTCCCTGTAGAATAAAACTGATTATACCCAATTTATTTTATGTACACTTTCTGTTCATCTCTCCACGTCACAGCGGCCATCTAGAAGTTGGCGTGTTCCAGATACTTTCTGAATAGCGTCTGTTAAGCGTATGCGGATCCTATTGTCAAGATTAGTGCTACAGATTGTCGGTGAGTTTTGCTCTGTCCAAGGGATCAGTGTTGACCATTACCTCCTCTGCTGTTCACTCTTGCAATGGAGTCACCGGTTAGACAGAGGCCTTTACATAGGGGCTTAAAGTTAGGTCATGACAGAACTGTCGTATGCTGATGACTTTCTGCTTTTAATTAAGAACTCTGCAGAAAATATGCCCATGCACACATGAGGTGACTTTAGCAAGTTCTCAGGACCCCACATTAACTAGTCCAAATCTATACTCTTCCCTCTGACTGATGCCACTGTTTGCCCGGCATAGATGGCTAAATGCAAATTGGCATGGAACTTGATAGTCTTTTTGGGCATCCACATCTCTAGAATCCATACAAGACTACTAGCTGATTAATACAGGACCAATTCTGTTGGTTTGAAACCATAGATGAAAAGGTTGGTTAGCCTTCCAATTTCGACATCTGGCAAAATATTGCTGGCCAGATGATTGTGGTACCTAAATTGCGCTATTTATTTCAAAATGTTTGTTTGGCCAGATAGACATTTTATGTAACATTACCATCCCTTATGATTTTTTAGTGTGGCAACCTTAATCTCCCTTTCTGATCTGCTTGGACATCTTGATGAAATCCTTTTCACGTGGCTGTGGAATGTGTGGCAGTCTGACTGCCCTGACTATTCTCAATTCCACTACCTGGGACGGTAGTCAAAAATTGTACATTCAACCATGTCAGATGCCCGCTGCTAGTTGGGCGAATTGAATAAATGCTTAGATAGTTCCTGTCCCTACACTCCTTAGATTAGATTATGGGTCACTGCAGAGTTGACTACAGCATGTGATCCCACTATTAGTCAGCTCACCAAAGCAGGGCCCTCAGAGTCCAGATATGATGGGGGTACGATGTTAGACAGCACTTTTGTGACGCACTGTAGAAACAACTATGTTTACACATACAAGTTGTCGCTTAACTCCAGACATAAACTGATGCAAATTAAAGCCCAGATTGGCATGCTTCAATGGTAGAATAGCTCCAGATGCTCCTGGTAATGGGCTCCCCTGACTCGTGTGTTTTTGGGTTGTCACATGAATCAACAGTTGTGGCTTTCAGTTCCCTACAGACTGAGAAATAAATCCCAATTGCATCTAACACAATGGTAGGGCATGGGCGCAGGGCATCTCTAAGGATCCAAAAGGCTGCTCTCTTTAATGGATTTTGATGTCCTGGAAGGTGTGAATGGCATAGGCCCTAGCTGTCTCGTTGTTTCAAAGTGTGCTCTGGTGTAATGAAAATGAACATCACCATCCCAACCTCTTGCCCATTAAACGGTGCCTGTGATCTTGTGTAAGCCGTTGGCTAGGTGCGTTGCTGCAGTAAATGGATGGGGTGTGCCGTCAAATGTTTTTAGAGCCTTCATGATGATGTGGACCAACAACTTGATATCCTGGTAGTCACGAAACATGGTACACTCTGCTGCAGATCCACTCCTAGCTCTTGCTATCCCCCCAGGATTCAGCATCCTCAGGACAGATAGGACCAACTCTCAAGGAGGCGGACAGACCCGCACAATGCCTGCCTCTGGTGCCTCGGTGAGGACCACGCCAAGGACGATTGTGACGAGTGCCAGTCGTTAACATCGATGGCCTTGCGGGAGCACAAAAGAAGCTTTCTGTTGGTAAGGTGTCCAAGCCCCGGAAGTCGGTGCTTTCGACTGACGATTCGAGGGGCGACTCTCTGCATCGTCGGCGTAAGTCCAGGGGGTCTCGGTCCCAGAGTGGGTCTCGCCATTCCTCTGCCTCTTCGAGGCACTCACGGAAGCGCCGTCATCGGTCGCCTTCCTTGTCCGAGGACTCCGGCCGTCGGCGGGTTGCTTGTCCCAACAAGCATTCCACTCCTGTGGAATGGGATTCATTTCATAAGGAGATGATGGTGATTTTTCAGTCGCAGGGCTCCGTTCAATCCCCGCCGTCGAAAGACGCTGGCAGGGAACATTTTAGAGACGCTGTTCGCACGCCTTCGGGCTCGAGCGGTCGTCGCGATCACCGGGCACCTTCGAGGTCCCGGTCGGACAAGGTGGATCGCTCTAGCCATGTCCGCTCCAGGTCCCGGTCCTCGACACCCTTGAGACCTTTGGAGCCTGTGAGGCCTTCAAAGAAGACATTGACGCCTTCGGCGCCGAGACCGTCGAAGGACTCTCTCGAGGCTCCGCCTCAGAGGAAGCCATCGACACCATCGGCGCCCAGGCTGTCGAAGGACACGCTCGGGGCTCTGCCCTCGAGGCCTTTGACGATGCCTTCGGTGCCACGCTAGACGTCAACGCCGATTCTGTCAGCGCCTTTTGAGGAGGCTTTATCGGAGGTGCCCCGGAGACCGGTGGAAACTCAGAGAAAGGCCCTGCAGAAGTCAGTCAGGCCTGTATTTGAGCCTTTTTCTGTGCCCTCATCCAGGGATTTATTCCAGCCTCTGGATTACATCTCTGAGGTGGATGAAGGGTCTGATGAAGGTATGGTTCCTGATGAGGTTCCTGACGAACTCCTGTCTGGTCCTAGCCAGCTTGAAGACCTGCGTCAGTCTCTGCACGATGCCAGTGGTCTGGACACCTCCCCAGAGGTTGAGTTCGGTAGGCCTGAGCCTGGCACGCACGGCGAGTCCTCGTACCGGCGCCTTATGTCGAGGGTGACGGAATACTTGGGGTGGTCTGTGCCACCAGTGGATTTTCTGCAGGATGACCTGACGGATATCCTTGACCAAGGTCCACCAACTGACCCGGTACTGCCATTCCATATGGCCTTGCAAAGAAGGGTGGCAGCCACCTGGACTGCTCCGGAGAGTCTCCCGGCAGTGAGCAAGTCTTTACCGAAGAAATACCGTCTTGCCAGTAGCGACCCCAGCTACAGCCTCGGCAAAACAGGCGTCGTACCCTACCATCCCTTCTGATAGGGAGGACAAACGTTTTGATGGCTGGGCGAAGAAAGTGTTTTCTTCAGGGGGAATGGCTTTACAGGCAGCCAACTCAGTATGTGCCTTAGCACGTTTCACTCATACTCTGTGGAATTGTCTCTTTGGCGGCTGAACATATTCCCGAAGGGGAGGAACGGGATGGCTTTCCTGCTCTTGTTCAGGATGGCAAGAATGCCATGTGTGAATCCGTTCAGTCGGGTCTGGACATGGCAGATTGCGTCAGCCAGTCTATGGCGGCAAGCACTGTAATGCGCAGATTTGCGTGGTTGCGGAAGTCTGGGTTTGCTACTGATGTACAAGCCTGGCTTCTCAACATGCCCTTGGAGATGTTGCAGACCTCCAAAGCTGCAGCGAAGTCGTTGAGCGCTGCGGTTTGCCAATCCCTGCCTTTTCGTCCTAGGGGACAGCAATGGAGGGGTGGTTCCTTTCAATATTACTCATCGTTTGGTAGATCGAGAGGAGCTGCAAGTCAAAGGGGTCACTGTAGGAGTACCAGAGGTGGAAAACAAGGTACTCGAGGTGCCAGGGCCGCTCGGGCAGTTGCCTCTTTGCCCTCAGGCACTGCCGCAGCCGCTTCAGCTCAGTCATGAGGCCATGTCCCATGGTTCGCCAGTTGGGGGAAGGCTGGCGCAGCATCTTGTAGAATGGTGTGCCATTACTTCAGATGTGTGGGTTCTGGAGATCATAGCCCACGGCTACTGTCTTCCTTTCCGGCAGAGGCCTCACAACAATCCACCAGGGAATCTCTCTTTGAAGAGTCCGGATCCGCTCCTCAGCGGCTCGAGTACATCGGATTAGTGCTCAACACATCCCTGGAGCAGTGTTTCCCTCCCCAGGTGAGGGCTCATCACATTCAGCAGATGGTGCACAAGTTTCAACTGGCAACAGAGCGCTTGCCTTGTCACCAATTCTTAAACAAGTTTCAACATGCCCAGAGTCTCCTGGCATTCGAGTTCTCGAGGTTGCTCAGCCTCATGGCATCCTGCATTCTTCTGGTGCTAGAGGCAGGTTGTGGATGAGATCTCTGCAATGGGCTCTCAAGATGCAGTGGTCACAGTCCTCCGGCAGGATGTCGGACCCCGTTCAGGTTCCGCCCTCAGTCGCCCAGGACCTTCTGTGGTGGGCCGTTGAAGGCAATCTGATGAGGGGGGCTCCATTTTGGCTGCCCTGGTCAGAGGTGACGATTGTAACGGACGCATCCCTCGCGGGATGGGGAGCTCAAGCCAACGAGTTGACAGTAATTGGTCTCTGTCAGAGTCCAGACTCCATATCAGTCTGTTGGAGCTGAGGCCCGTCAGGCTTGCCCTGAAGGCTTTTCTGCCAACTGTGCGAGGGAAGAATGTCCTGATTCTGACAGACAACACAGTGGCCATGCACTACCTCAACAAAAAGGGGGGGCAGGGTCACTTCCTCTGTGCATGGAGGCGATGTAGCTCTGGTTCTGTGCCATCCAGCAGGAAATTTCGATCTTGGCAGTTCATCTGGCCGGAGACTAAAACGAGACGGCGGACGCTCTGAACAGGCAGAGCTTGATCTCTCACGAGTGGGAGCTGGATCAGGAGATTATCCTGGAGATCTTCGCCCTTTGGGGGACCCCTCAAGTGGATCTCTTCGCCTCCAATGTCAAGGGGAAGTGCGAAAGGTTCTGCGTGTGGGAATTTCCTCCAAGAAGAGCCTTGGGAGACGTGTTTGTGGTGGAGTGGTCCTTCCCACTGCTGTACGGGTTTCCTCCAGTCCCCATCATCCCGCAAGTGCTGCAGACGGTACGGAGGTTTGGTTCCTGAATGATCCTCATTGCTCCGGCATGGGCTCGGAGAACATGGTACCTGGACCTTCTCGACTTGTACATCTGCCCTCCACGCCGTCTTCCCTACCGAGATGATCTGCTCTCACGGGAGGGGGGGTCAGGTTCTCCATCCAGAGGTCAGATCCCTCAACCTTCACGCTTGGCTTCTGAAAGGTTGAGGTATAAGGATTGGGACCTCGCTGAAGACGTGATGGAGGTGTTGCTTTCGGCCAGACAGCCTGCTACAAAGTCCTTGTACCGTTGCGGTTGGAGAAAGTTCTGCGACTGGTGCAGGGTTAAGAATGTGGATCCTTTTTCATGTGACATTCCTGTGGTTCTGTCTTTTTTGCTTTCGTTAGCCCACAAGGGCCTGCAAGTGGGTACCATTAAAGGTTACCTGGCGGCGCTGTCCATATTTAAGCGCTCCTCTGAGGAGTGTTCTTATTTCAAAATTCCTTTAATTTCTCAGTTTCTGAAAGGGCTCACTAATGTATTTCCACCGTCACCTTTCCAGGTTGCCCGGTTGGGATTTGAACCTTGTTCTAAAATTCCTAATGGGTGCTCCATTTGAGCCTTTACACTCTTGTCCTTTGAGACTGTTGACCCTTAAAACTGTATTTTTGTTTGCAGTTACTTCCGCTCGCAGAGTGAGCGAGTTGCAGGCACTTTCTGTTAAGCCACCCTTCACGGTGTTTCATAAGGACAGGGTTGTCCTTGGGGTTTGTCCTTCCTTTCTTCCGAAAGTTGTATTGGAATTTAATTTAAGCCAGAAGGTCATTCTTCTGGCATTTTATCCTCCTCCGCATCCTGGTAAGGAAGAGGAGATGCTCCATAGGTTGGATCCTAGGAGAGCTTTAAGTTTCTTAATTTCACGGATGTCCCGGGTCAGAGTGGACGATCAGCTCTTTATAGGTTACGCTGGAAGGCGTTTGGGACAAGCTGTTACTGATGGATAATCTTGGCAATTTCTGATTGTTACCGCTTGGCGGGTAAGGACCCTCGGGTAGGCTTACGGGCCCATTCTACTAGGGGTATGGTGGCCTTAAATGCCCTGCAGAGGGGTGTTCCTATTCGTAACTTCTGTGAAGCACCCACTTGGGCTTCTGTCCATACTTTTGTAAGACACTACTCCCTTTACTCTGCAATTTGATTGGGCATTCTAAATTTCTATATTCGAAATTCTTTTCCCTCCTCCAAACGTTGGTAATGCTTTGGGAGTCTATCATAGATATGGAATACGTTGGAGGACCCAATCCCCTCGAAGAACAAGTTACTCTCTTACCTGGTAACGTTCTTTCGATGGGATGGTCCGACGACGTATTTCATATCGCTCCCTCCCTACCTGTCCCGCTACAGAATTTCTTATGCGATTGCAGCTTACGTTTCCGCAAGGCTTCCTGTGGTCATACTGGCAGAAGATTGGTGCCACACGTTCTGGGGGAAAAAACTACAACTGAGGCTACGGGCGTCGTGCGTCCTACTTATAACATCCGGTGACATTGGCTCGACTAAGGCCCTCAAGGACAGCGTATCGACTTCATCGACGCAGACGTCGAAAAAATGTTCCGAAGCAGCACAGCTGTGGTGATTACCTGTCATAGATATAGAATACGTCGGCGGACCATCCCATCGAAAAAACGTTACCAAGTAAGAGAGTAACTTGTTCGCCTCGGTGATGATAAAACGGAGCTACTCATAGTAGCCTCATCTTCCAAAATTGACTCTCTTTCGCCTGCTTATAAATCAGTCATCATTGATGGAACCACGATCCCAGTACTTGGTGTCTACTTGGACGCTACCTTAACTATGTCTAAACAAGTAAATACCCTAGCCTCCTCCACTTTCTATATACTTCTAAACTCATCTCACTAAGCCGTAAATTCCTCTCACCTGATAATTGCATTACATTAGCAAGAGCACTTATACTTTACAAGCTCGACCATTGTAACATCCTCTTCCTTGGCACCTCCAAAACCATTATAGCCAAACTCCAATTTATGCAGAATAAAGCCCTCAAAGCTGCCCTAGGCATAAAAAAATCTGAACACATCTCCAATATCAGGAGAGACAACCACTGGCTTCCCATCCAAGCCAGGATTTTATTCTAAACCCTAAGCATCACACATAAATGCATTGTTAACAAAACTCCCAAATACCTCATCAACACAGTCATGAAGAAATCTCAGACCAGATTTCTCAGATCCAACAACAACTTGCACCTCGAAATCCCACAATATAAAGGAGAGAAAGCGGGGGGCAGCAGTTTCAAAGTCCTTGCTCCTAGACATTGGAATTCCTTACCTACCAGTGTCAAGAATGAAACCTACCCACAATTTAAAAAATCATTGAAAACTTGGTTATTCAACCAATATTAAACTTAGCTGAGATCACCAACCTACCCTGACCAGACCTTCACCCTTCACTTGTATTTAAACTGTATGCAACATTATCATTGTTTTATTATATTTTTCTGCTTTAATATAAAGATTTTACTTGCCCATTGTCTAACTATGGCGTAATACCTCCGGGTCTGGGCGTATAACAAATGTAATAAAATAATATAACTGGACATAATTTTAATCACATAGTGCAAATCGTATTGTGCATACATTGTCTTGTCATCTGAGTTCTGATCAATAAAGGGAGTTCTCAAAGAAATATGAAAAAAATTATAAGTTACTCACCATAGTGACTAACGTACTCTTAGTCCCTTTTCCTCCATACTGCATGTGCGTCCCTTCCAAGGGCCAGGAGAACGAACTTTTTTCACCAGAAAAAAACGTCTTCCAAATTTAAAGACATGCAGGGGTACCACACCTCAGTCCCCATAGACGCGTTGACAATAGATTAACATTGCCTAATGACACCAGTTTTATTAGAGGGGAGGATAGTGGGACGTATGGAGGAAAGGGGACTAGGTACTAAGAGTACGGTAGTCACTACGGTAAGTAACTTATAATTACTCTTACGTCCCGTCCCGTTTCCTCCATACTGCATGGGCGATTAAAACTGAATGTAGTCCCTGGGTGTAGAGGAGACCCTCCTTAAGCAAACAGGTTTCTAAGAACCGCCTGTCCGAAAGCCATGTCTGATCTAGAGCCGGCATCCAAACAGTAGTGCTTGCAGAAAGCTGAAGGGGTGGCCCATGTGGCTGCCCTGCTTATGACCTGCCAGGGGACATGCCACTGGAATGCGATGGCTGTTGCCTTGGCTCTGACCGCGTGGGTGTGCATGTTGGCCGGGACTGGCTTATTCTATTTCTCGTTAGCTTCTTTGCTGGCCGAGACCATCCAACGGGCTATGGAGGCCTTGGAGGCCTCATACCCTGGTCTTGATCCGCCGAAGGTGACAAAAAGTGCGTCCGATTTGCGGAAGCCCTTGGTCCTGTCTAAGTAGAATTTCAGGGCACGCCTGACATCAAGGCAGTGCAGGACTCTGTGCCTGGTCTTTGGGCTCAGCAAAAAACATAAGCAGCACTATTTCAGATGGAGTGCGGAAGTCTCCTTGGGTAGTAATTCTGGGTGTGTCCGCAGGACTACTTTATCCCTGTGAAACGTAGTACAGGGCTCTGAGGCGACCAGCGCCTGGATTTCGCTGATCTTGCGAGCTGTGGTGAGGCCGACTAGCAAGTCTGTCTTAATGGTGACCACCCTGATGTCCGGGGACGCCATTGGTTCAAATGGTTTGTGTGCCAGGGCACCCAAAACTATGTTGAGGCCCCACACGGGATGTGGCCTCTTGATGAACGGGTAGAGTCTGGCAAGTCCCGTCAAATGTTTCTTGACAATCTGGATGGAAGAGGAAAAAACCTCCTGAGTTTCTGTAGGCCCCAATGGCTGCCAAGTAAGTGCAGCAAGTGTCTGCCTGCACACCTGAATGGCCGAGGTGGGCCGAGAAGGAGAGCACGTCGTCCAAGGCACATGCAAGGGTGGTGTTATCCTTAGAGTCTGCCCAGTAGCAGAACCTGGTCCACTTGCTCTTATATTGGGCCCTGGTCCTGGCACCCTGTATAATCTCTAGGTTAGCCTGGGAAAGGCTGAGGTGACCTAGCGTGCTCGGGAACCACTTTGTGAGGGCTAATTTCTGTGGAGCGAGGCGGGTGACCCTGCCCCCCTGCTGCCCCAGAGGATGCGCGGGACCCGTCGGAAGGCGAATCGGTGGACTCTCTGAGAGGCTGAACAGCTCTGAGAACCATGGCCTGGCTGGCCAAAACGGGACTATTAGAATGATGCTGAGGTGGCGAGACTCCTTGATCTTGCATATCACCCTATGTATCAGCAGTGGGGCCGAGAAGGCATATGCTGTCATTCTGTCCCACCGAATCTGGAATGCATCGCCCAGGCAGCCACTGCCCTGACCCTGCCAGGAGGCGAACAGTTGGCACTCCCTGTTGTCCCAGGAGGCAAAGAGGTCCACCTAGGGGTGTCCCCATTTGCTGAAGATCTCCTGCAGTACTAGGTCCTTCAGCTGCCACTTGTAGTTGTCAGCTCCCAATCTGTTGAGCCTGTCTGCCTCCAGGTTGGATTCCCCCGGCAGGTGGACGGCCGTGAGATGTTGTCCTCCAGGGCCCATTCCCACATGCTGACTGCCGGTCTGAACAGTGGAGGGGATCTGCTACCTCCCTGCTTGTTGACATAGAACATGCTGGTCGAGTTGTCTGTTTGAATGAGGACGACCTTGCCCTCGATAACTGAAGGAAGGCTCTGAGCGCCAGCCAGATGGCCTTCAGTTCCAGCCAATTGATGTGGTACTTCTGCTCCTGCCGGGTCCAGGTGCCATGGACGCAGTGGTTGTCCAGGGTGGCCCCCCATCCCTCAAGAGAGGAGTCTGTGGTGATGGTGACCTGTGGGGTAGGTTGCCGGAAAGGCCTGCCTGTCTGCAGGTTGCAGTCCCTCAAGTCCATGTGAGGTCCGGGTGAAGAGACAGAGGAACGTTGATCATCCCGGACTGAGAGCCCCGCTCCTGGTTCGAAGATGCTGCAAAGTGCAGCTGTATCCTCCTCATCCCGTCTCGTGTGGGGGGACGGCCAATAGGACCACTGCCATGAGAACCAGTAGGTGTTGGTACCACCAGGCCGAGGTCACTTCTCTGCTGAGAAAGTGTGCCGTGGTCCTCTTGATGACCGTGATCTTGTCCCCCGAAGGAAAAACTTTCTCAGAGCACATGCCCCAGATGAACCCCAAGAAGGTCAGTTTGCGTAGGCTGCAGCTGTGACTTCTTGAGGTTGAGCGAAAAGCCCAGCTCGTGCAGTGTGTTCATAAGAGCATGTGAAGTGTGGTGCACCACTTCCAAAGATGTCGTCGAGGTACGGGTAGATGTGGTGGCACTGAGACCTGAGGAGGGCCGCCACTTTATTCATCAGCCTGGTAAAGTCCCCGGGGGCCTAATTGAGGCCGAAAGGAAGCACCTTGTTTTGGAAATGGTAGCCCAAGATCCTGATTCGTAGAAAAGAACGATGAAGCTGCCAGATCAGGACATGTAAGTACGCTTCCTTCAGATCCAGGGAGCACATCCAGTCTCCCTTGCACAATGTCTGCGTTATCAAACCTGGCTTAACCAACTTGTATTTTTGTAGAGGTAGGGAGAGGTTAAGGGTGGAAAGGTCCAGAAAAACTCTCAGGCCCGCCTGGTTCTTTTTCTGAATGGTGAAAATCCTGGAGTAAAAGCCCAAGCCTCGCTGGGAGGCTGGGACTTCTCCACTGCCTGGCTCTCGACGAGCGACCAGATCTCTGCCAAAAGAGTTGCTGTCCCAACCTGTGGGAGTGAAGGAGGAAGAGGGGGGAGAGGCTGGGTTAGGTAGGCGGTACCCCGTGGATACAACGGAGAGGATCCAGGGGTCCACGAAATTCTGGCACCAGAAATGTGCATGGAGAGCAAGCCTGTCCCCCACTGGAGACACGTGGACCCGGAGGGGAGTTTCATGCCTTCTTTCCCTCAGGCTGTTGCGGAGGAGGATGACTGGATAAAGCACATACTGTACTCCCACAAGGCCCCCCCCACCCCACCCCACCCCTTTGCTGCTTGCGCCAATGTTGGATCGGAGAACGGTCTGGCTGTCTGCACCTCCGCCGTTGGAAGCCGCGGAACCCTTCATATGTACGCCCCTTTTCCGAGTGCTGCTGTCACTGGGTTTATGTTTTGGGTATGGTCTTTGTAAGGGTGGATGAAGACTTGGCTGTTTGTGAGCTGTTTTTCTTTTTATCCAGCTCCTCGTCCGTGGTGGAGTGGAAGAGTTCCCCCCCCTCAAACTGCAGGTCTAAGATGCGTTCCTGGACATCCGGGTTGAATTGCACTGAGCCAGGCCATTCTTCTCATGTCCGTGGCAATGCAGATGGCCCACCAGTGGTGTCGATGTGGGCCACAGTGGACTCCATGATGTCTTGTGCCACCATCTTGGCCTCTGCCAGTCCCGTCTTGAATTGTGATTGGCTCTGCGCCGGAAGCTCTGGGAGGAAATCCACAATTTCCCACCAGAGCCTCTGGTTAACGGCTGCCAGCATGGCATCCGCATTGGCTTGACGAAGATGCAGGGACGTGTTGGAATACAGCTACTTCCCGTACGTCTCCAAGATTTTCTCCTCCTTTCCTAGCAGTGCCGCAAACAAGGAGGCTGAGGACGACTGAGGCTTGGAGTATAGTGATGCCGCAGCAATCACCGAAGAGTGTGGCTGAGGATGGGCCGACAGGAAGAGTGTATCCCCCTCCATTTGTCTGTACTTAGCGTCCAGGCGTCGATTGACCGGCTGGACCCAGTGGGGCTTGAGGCATCAGGATTACCTTTTTTGCTGTGGGACATAGCGTGAGGACTTCGGCAAGGACCCCCTCTGCTGTTGCGCATCCTCGGGTTGAGGAAGGCCCAAGTACTCTGCCAGCCCTGCAAGATGTTGGTGGAAGGCCTTGGCTGACGACGTGTTGGGTTCTTCTTCCTCATCTGTGTCCACCGGAGGGTCCGGTTTGTCCAGCACCGGTGGAGGAGTGCTGGGAGCCACAGTCTCAGTTGTGGGGACCGGAGGCTGCAGCGGATGCTGGTATGGAACCGCCTGAACTATTGGTTGGGGGGCCGGAGCGGGTAGCAGAGGCTACACAGGGGCCAGGGGTGCCTGTACTGGGGCCTGCAGCACCGGAGCCATTGGCGGGAGCACGTCCCGGAGGATGACACCCATCCAAGGAGATTTCATGAGCCCGGGGAACTCGCCTCGCTGGCCGGAGGGGTGGTATTGACGGGATAGCAAGCAGCTGCTGGAGCCGTTGCATGCCCTGCCCATACGGACGCAGCTGAATCCTACCCTGCGTAAATGAAGGATAGGCTGTAGGCCACTTACCTGGTTGACACCAGTCCCACCTTGACACTTGTTCCTCCACCTGCTCCCTTCCTTGCTGCGGTATCGGGCGGGCGTCCCTCATGTCTGGCATGGCACAGCGGCCATCTTGTCGAGCTGCCTTCCACGTGCCTGCGTCGTGTTGCTTGGCTACTTGGGCCCAGCCTCGTCCAGGACTCTTGAGTGTGGAACTGTGTATAGGCGCCCCCTCGGACATGTCGCCGGTACTGGGACGTGGCTGTTAGGCAGAAACCTGTGCAGTTCCCTTAGGGACCACTGCAACAAGTTTAAGACCACAGGTGTTAGCAGTAAACCCAATTGGTAGCAGTCCGTACCACCCAGATTTACCTGGTAGCTGTGGCTGAGCAGTCGGACTTCTCTCAAGAAGAGTTAAGCAGTATATAGAGTATACACAATAGGGCCAAAAATACAGTAGCACAAGCAAACACTGACCAGAGCTTTGGTATACAAGTATATAATTATTTATGTTAAAATACACTGACACTAATATGTCAAGCAAGTTCAAACACAGTCATTAGAATTATATACACCTCCCTGATTAATTATTCGACAAGTCTTAGAAAAAGAACACCACTTATTATCAACACAGAGGTGAGCGCTTAACCAAGATGGCACTCCAATAATTCATTTAAAAAGGGAGAGAAAAGGCAGAGTATGGAAATAACACAGTACCAACACTTTTAAGTACCCGCAGATAGTTGGAAAAGGCAGGGTCTACTGTAGAGCAAAAAGTTCATAGGCCAGGCCCACTCTTGGAGAGAGCAAGGCGGAATGTGCCCAAGATCACACAGTTGAAGTACACTTTAAAAGTCTTTGCAGATAGTTCAAAAAGGAGTTGGATCAGTTCAGAAAGGTAATGTTAATGGGTCCGAGGTCACCCCAGGATAGAGAGTCAAGGATTTACGGGACACCTTGAACAGTCTGTTGCAAGGGAGACGAGGCGGGACACAGTACCTGAAATGGCGAGAAAGCTCCAGCGGGGGCAGTTGTTCCTGGCAGCGGGTGCAAGTCGGTGCTTCGTCCAGGGGAAGAGAAGATCTCGACGTGGAGGAAAGCTGAAGGTCGTTGCACTGCCAGGGAAGAAACCAGCCGCAGAGTTTCCCGGTTAAAAGGTACTACCCTTTTATTCGCGGTAGTGGTGAAGCGTGGCTATCCGGCCGCCGGGGTGCTTGGCACGAGCGATTCGACCACGAGACGATCCAGGAAGGCGAAAAAGGCGAACTGGTTAACCCCACCAGCTCAAAGGAAGAAGACTCTCCTGGAAGATCTTCTCTGCCGTTGGGAAGTGGTGAGTTCGGTTCAGCAGGGCTCCACCGGTGGTGTCGTTGTTGCAGGACGGCTCAGCTTCTCCCTCTTCGGATTCTTTAGGTCCTGTGGCGACTTCTGAAGTTCCAATCCCCAAAGCCCTGCTTTTATGCAGAAAACCCCCATTCATCAGTCCTAGCTGTCACTCAAACATGCCAAGTGGTGAGCCGGGCGGCTCACCACTGGGCCAATCACACAAGAGTGCGACTTTAGTTGCCGAGGCAACTCAGTCCAGGGTGCCTTTTCCCCCATCCCATACATCCTGTAGACCCAGATGGAGTAGTACCACTTTTGGAGGCTTCTGTGCAGGAGCCTGCCAAAAGTGGAACAAAGGGCTCGACTTGGATTGGAGTTAGAGGCGAACACAAACGCCATTTTAAAACCGAGTCCTGGCAAAATGACCCAACCGGGGAATAAATATTAAATAAATAACCCGGCGGTATCTTTAACATTGCACCAAAAAAGTGGTGCGTTTAAAATGAATGGGGAAATCCCATAGGAAATATTCCGGCTGAATATTTTGCGTGGTGACCACTGCCACCAGCCAGAAACTCGACAAGGTGGGACTGGACAGTGCCCCCTTGAAAAACAGGCCAATCGCATTACCCCTACCAGTACTTCCACAATATGATGGTTTGTACTGGTTCTGTTCACAATTTAAGACTAGTAAAGTCAATGGTGACTTTACATGCCCTGGGAGACAGTAGTCCGTCCCAGGGTATGGAGTCTATGTTTGGGAGCCACTATGATACCCCTGTGTTACTGCACTGAGGGTGCTGTGTAACACACTTTTACAAAGTCAAAGGACATTCTCAAATCATGCCCAAGAGTGGGAGAAAGAGTCTCACTCTTAGCAGGAGAAAAAATTAAACCCCAAAAATCCAAAGCTGCTGGGGGACTCACTAGGTTTGGGAAATTAGCCTATACAGAGAATTCTCCCTAACAGTGGCCCCTCGGGTAACGACCCATTGAAAGAACCTTCTGGGCCCTCAGCACTGTCACCGGGAGGATCCACTGACCCCTGGGCCTACCGGTCGGTAGCTGAGGTAGTCTCGGTACCTTAGCGGTCACTCCCACCCGGGCGAGTCCTTGGGAAGGTTTCTTGCTTGTGGGGTGCGCTCGATAAAAGAGCGGCCCTACCTTGAGATTGGATCGAAGATATACTAAGTCCTTCTGGTCCTCTAGAGGCGATCTCTGGAAGAGCTCCCTCCACCTGGCTAGTCTATTCTTTAGAGACCTCCAGGAGACCGCGCGTCGTACGCGGTACAAGCTTGCCAGCTGTGGTCTGGGCCAAGGCAACAAAGGCAGAGGGCGAGGGGGTCTTTAGTTGGAAAGAGCCCGTCGCAGGATGGACACCTGCTGAACCCTATGGAAGTCCACATGCGGCGGTGAAGAGCGTGACGGCTGAGGACCGAGTACCTGATTAGAAAAAGACAGAAGCACGTGGAATTACATGGCCGAAGCCAAACCCAGGAGCGCTGGTGAATTCGGCCAGTTCCCGTCGACATGGAAAAGGGAACTGTGGTGTGGCGCCGGAGGGCGGAATCAGGGCAGCGCATGCTCCCAGGGCCGCACCCCAGCACGCCTCTAAATTTAAAGGGGAAGAAGGTTTTTTTCTGGTGAAAAAGGTTCCGTCTTCCATCTCTTGGAAGGGACGCCCATGCAGTATGGAGGAAAGGGGACGGGACGTAAGAGTATGTATTGTTGCACGGTAATAGGTTTGGAAAGCCACCATTACTTCCGGAAGCCATTGTCTTTTCCTACACAGAATCCAGTTGTTCTGTAAGTCCTACCATCTCTCAATGCTTTCATGAAATTAGTTTTATCGAATTAGTGTGCACGCATGTCTACGTAGTGTCTACTTCTGCTGTAGTCTACCATAACCTTTTCAAATTTGTATTAAACCCTCATCAGGGAATTGTCAAATAATTGTTTAATTAAGTTCCTTTAAAAAAGTGTTGTTGCACACCGGGTTTGCTAAATGATAAGTTGGCAGTGTCTACCTATCCGCCACCCAGTGATGCAGGGTGACTAGCTATATGCCCGTTCTCCAGTTTATTTGCCCATGTACACCATTGTAATGATGCCCCGGGGGCTGTGGGCAGGCCATCCTGACGTTGCCAGTTGTAGCCTTTGGTTCACCTTGTTTGAAGATGTTGATACTGGCCACTATGTTTGTGATAAACAATCTGACGCTATGCAAGGTATTGGCCCTAGCTGGTACTCTGATCTGCTACGTTTCTCTTCATTATTTAGTGAACAATGTAATCAACAGTATTCATTTGATAGTGTATTTGACTGTGCCGTATTGATTGATGTGTAACACTGAAACATTTAAATAATAAATCGTGTTTAGCACAACATGAAATAATTCAACAAAGTCTTATATTGTTTTTCTCATAGTGCTCGTCAAAAAGCAAAAACTAACCTCACTGAGGATCGGAAGACTGGGTCAAAGCTAATCATTTTCATAATTGGTGGAATTACGTATTCCGAAATGCGCTGTGCTTATGAATTTTCGAAGATGCACCCATCCTGTGAAGTTATTATTGGTAAGCCTTTGTTTCTTATGGGCCGTGAAAGAGAAGTGTGGAGGAGGAAGGGCGTGAAAGTAGTTTTCAAGTGGGCTGCAATATGAGCCAAAACTCCTTTCCTGTCGATCATTGAAGAGGCCATCCTTATAGGAGTACTTTAAACCTGGTTCAAGGAATTTCTGGGATGCATCAGAGAACAGAAATAAACAGTTTATGCAACAACAAAAAAAGTGTTTACAAGCTGCCATAAGTTACTTAAACAGTACAAAGTACCACACCCAACACAATGGCAGTCTGTCACACAATTGGATTATCAGACCACTCTGCCTGTTATCTAATGGGCAACCCTTTAACCTTCTGGTAGATTTGTTTTTATTTTTTTAGTTTTATAATGTGCTAACTCTCAAAGGTGCCACTTGAAAGCACATGGAAAAAACGAAGCAAGAAATTGAGTACAATACAAAGGTGTGAAATAGATCCAAGTATTAGGGAGCATGGTATGAGGTTACACACCCAATTATGCATAGTTACAGTTGGTATCAAAGATCTGAGCTAACCGATTACTTCTTTTCTTTCTACAAAATCTAATTTATTGTCTTGTGGAAATACTGTGAGGAAGATGGTTACAGGATTTATACAAACTACTGTTGGGAAGGAGCCTAGAACTTTCCTACATTTCCAAACTGTCCCAAGCGCTTTACAATTAGTCAAGACTTCTAAGCACTATAGCACTGGGAAACCTTTTTTCATGCAAAAATAATCACACAGAGGCGTGGCCAGTCACTAAATAAAGATAGTTATTTGCATCTTATATTTCAATCCCAAGTATTGAATTAATTTGTAAAACTGTTGTACATTGTAAAATGGCTTTGTTCAAAACACACGGTAAAAAGCAGGCTGTCTGCCAAAGAGGAATGTGCTTGCGCTAAGCATAGATCGCAGAGCTCGTGTGCGGTGTTGCATCACTGAGTCTAAAGGCTTGAACAGAGAACATGGTTGACCAACTGGTCCTGTCAATCACAGGCCAATGGGGACTAAAAAAGATTCAAGGCACACAGAATACTATGGGAAAACAGGTTTTTTGTAGGAATTGCTGGACCAGATCAAATATAAGTTTATTGAGTTAAGTGCTGAGAGAATGGTGGGAAAATGTGTTTATGTAGGAATGTTTATAACATAGTAAATTATGCTAAACAAGAGTGACAAAGTATTCCTGCTAATGCAGCATTAATGTTAAGTAGGGGAAATGACCATGCAACACTGGAGCCTCTGCAACATCCCTTGTATGGCAAGAGGCATAAGTTTGGAGGTGCTCTGCGGGTATCCAGTGACTAACTGAAGAGTATTTAAGCTGCCGGCCGAGGAGGAGTCTTCAGGAATTAGGAGCCAGCGATGACGACAGAATGCTGGCCTGAAATGGCAGAGCCCTCTGCCATTTCCCCAATCCTCATGATCTGTAAAGATGAAAGTCTTGTCATCACCTGCAAGACAGCCTCATGACTTTTGATTCCCTAGAGGGGTGCATTTACTCTGGTTTATGGTGATTATGGGTGCCCTGTATTTTAGGGGTGCGCCCCTGTAAAATGGGGCTAGCTTTCACTAATCTTTTGTGTGATATCCAAAGTACTGAGAAGTGATGGCCCAGAGGAGGCCTGAATGGTGTATCATCGATACAGACAAGGGACTTTGACATTGCGCTGGGGAGGTCCCAGCTACCAGCCATGAAAACAAAGAACTGCTCGAAAGGTAATCAGGGAAACCAGAGAGAAGCCAGTGTGAAGACACACTGGCCCAGGAAGATCAAACCAGGCAACCAAGATGCCTGAAAAAGAAGCAAGTCCTCGGTCGAGAAGATGTGGATGGAAGGTTGGAGGAAGCCTCGGGAGCTAGGAGGGCCGACTAATGCAAGAGTGATAATCTTGTTAACAATGACATGATTTCAGTGAGATAGACCCGTAGGTCCCTTAACCACGCCAGTACCAGTGAACAGGAGGCCCTGAAGCACAGAAGCAGGCTATAGGGAAGTGAGGAAAGCACAGCGACAAATGCAGACGAGCATCCCCAGCATCCCAGGAAGAAAGAGGTAACAGAAACCATGGTAGACCCGGTAGGGGTTTGGGGGGAGAATTACAAATGCATTAGGAGTGATCTCCCATGTCTCAGTAGTTGTTGTAAAGCTGATGAAAGCATCAGGGGTGATCTCCCTCATCTCAGAAATACCGGCCAATCTAATCAAGACATCAATCGTCCCAAGAATTGTGGTAAAACCAAAGTGAAGAAAGCTTCGGGTGGGGTCCCCCTCACTTCTCTCAGTAGTGTTTACAAGAGTAACTAAGATGGAAAAAAATCCTGGGACTGGTCCCCTCCTTGCAGTACCTATTATAGGAGGGTGCAAAGTGGAACAAGCAATAATTATTGTAAAGACTATCAAAGCCTCAGAAGTGATCTCTAACAGTAAGAAAGAAGTGAAGTAAGCCGTGGGAAAAAATTTCAGCAGTGTAGAATTTCATACAAAATTGATCCAAACGTGGTTGAACCACGAAATGAAAAAGATTGGGAAACAGTTACTCTGGAGAGAAGTACAAAGCTTAATATGAATGGTCAAGAAACCCCGTCCTCAAAGAAGTGACCCAGGAGAAGGGAGTCATTCCTCTGGCTTCCCAAGACAGTTTTGTTGATTCAGAAACTAGGGCAGCAGTTGCCAATTATATTGTGCTTAACCATTGGACCAGGAGGTGGGAGCCATCCTCCTAGTATTCTATATACTTGTGGAACATGAAGGGAGTTATTTTCTTGGTGAAGGGAGTTATTTTCTTGGTGGTGTTTGTGTATGTAGTGGTGGGGCTAGAGTTGGGTAGTTTTGGACAGAGGACAGGACTTTCTTTTCATTTGGACAACCACTCGGATGACGAGCACCCGTGTTTTCCTTAGTTAAGAACTAGTCTTTGGACTAGGCAGAGTTGGACCTTCCTTTCTTATTATTTAATAAATACATTTTTATACCACACCACTCCTTCTTCCAGCACGCTACAACATACAGAGATGAATGTCAATGGAGAGTTTGATAGCTGGAGAGATTGATGGAGAGATTGATACATGGATAAGTATGGGTACACAGAATTATAGAGCCAGAGATGGATGGAGAGATTCACATACATATGAAAATATTTCTAGAGATGGAGACGGAGTGAAGGATGAAGCTAGATAGAACTATTCATATGGAGAGATGCAAATCGAGGTCGGCATGAAGATAAATAGAGATGCTTAGATAGAGATGGATATAGAGTGATACATAGATCTAGAGGGAGGTCATCATATATAGATAAGTGTCCTAGATGTATTGAAGGGGGAGGACGAGTCAGTCTATAGTGCTTCAGTCCTTTGCTAGAAGGAAGATGGAGTGATGCTAGTCTCAATTTCAGCTATGTTGCTGGTGTACCTGCTCGGCCCCTACACATGGGCTTACACATTGATTAATTAGGATGGAGAAGAGGCTATGCCCCAGACGCGTGTTTTTGAATGGATTGTGTCCTCCAACGTATTCCTCATCTTATGATATCTTCGTTTCCAGCTTTAGCTGCTTCGAAAAAGAAATTCTTTGGCAGAGGGCGCTGTACGTCGAGACAGTCAATTCGATGTCCCTTTCATCTCGGCTGACGCCATTGTTGAATACATGTAACACGCGCATCGCCCATTGGCTTCAGTTCTGTTTTTCTGCAAATGCGATTGCTTCGAGAATTACGGCGCGCTTCAGTTTTCTTCGAAAACTTATTGAAAATGGCCTCATCTTCAGCTCCAAAGACGGGCTTCAAAAAGTACTTAAAATGTGGCACCAAGATCTCCAACATGGACCTGCATAAGATAGGCATCTGTTGCCTGGGTGTTGAGCATGTAACCGACGACTGTCTATCATGTCAGTCGATGACTGGTAAGGCCTTAAAAGAGCTCATAGCTAAACTTTCAGTGTTTAGAAAGGTCCCCAAATCCCAGTCCACTTCATAATTCGGGTCATCCTACAAGACAAGAGATTCCTCTCCTCATAAAAAAAAAGATTTAAAAAACAGTCCCACTCGATGAGCAGACACTCCTCGTTGTCATAAAAAAAAAATCGAAGAGAAGGCATAGGTCACAACCTTCTTCCTCATATGAGCGTAGTCTGCCCGACTAAATCTTTCTCAAAAGAGGAGTGAGAACTCTTTAGGAAGAAAATGTGCAAAATCTTCGAGGATCAGGCTTCGTCCTCCTCAAAGCATAAGAAAAGTGGCCATGCTGCAGTCGATGCCAAGCATGAACCTACCCAGAACTAGATTTTGGGATACAGGACCCAGCTGATCATGCATATGCATCATACAGAAGCCTAATGTCCAGAGTGGTGGAATTCCTGGCATAGCGTAGACAAGCTCCCGCATTTGAAGACAACCTGACTGACATATTGGACAAAGCTACTCAATATGACCCTGTATTACCATTCCATGTGGCACTTCAAAAAAGAGTTGCAGCAAACTGGGAGGCTCCAGAGTCCAGCCCTGCAGTTATCAAAAATCTGCCTAAAAATAGAGGCCATCCAGTAGCGACCCTGGCTACCTGTCAATACATCCAACTCCGGAAAGCCTAGTAGTACAAGCAGCTACATCTGCCTCCAAGCAAGCTGCATACCTAACCATAGCCCCTGATCGGGATGACAAACGCTTTGACTCTTGGGCTAAAAAAAAGTCTTCTCTGCTAGCAGCATGGCTTTAAAGTCTGCTAATTCTACATGTGCCCTTGCAAAATTCACATTCACCCTGTGGGACTGCATAGCGATGGCAGCTGATCACATCCCTGAGGGTGAGGAAAGAGACGGCTTAATGAACCTGTTAAGGAATGGCAAGGAGGCCATTTGTGAGTGTCTGCAATCAGGTCTGGACACTGCCGACAGCATCAACAGGGCCATGGCGGAAAGCACTGTCGTATGCAGATTTGCGTGGTTGAGAAAGTCAGGATTTGCACCTGATGTACAATCCAGATTCCTTAACATGCCCTTTGACTGCTGCCATTTATTTGGAAAAAAGACTGATGAAAGCCTTGAAAAGCTGCAGACCTCAGAGGAGGCAGCCAAGTCCTTAAGTGCTGCAGTCAGGCAGCCACAGCCTTTTTACCCCAGCTCATCTTAGAGGGGTAGGTCTTTTCGCTACTACTCCTGAGTTGTAGAAGCGAGAGGACGTGCTAGTCAAAGAGGACAAAAGATTCCCTTGTGGACAAGGGAGAGGCGCAAAGTCTGCCCAAGCAGCGGCGTCTTTATCAGCCGCTGCTTCAGCCGCCTCAAAACCACCCCGAGGTCTTGACTCGCAACACCTATGTGGGAGGCAGACTGTCACAGCATCTGAAAGAATGACTAGGTATTACTCTGGATGCATGGGCACTGGAAACAGTAGCCCAAGGTAACTGCCTCCCCTTTATACAGAGACCTCGGGATCATCTACCGGGAAACAATTTGCTAAATGTTCCAGATCCATTCCTATCCATTGCAGAACATTGCAGGAAATGTTTACCATGCTAGAGCAAGGTGCTATAGGACCAGTACCTGTGATGGAGAGGAACAGAGGATGGTATTCTCCCTATTTTGTAATCCCCAAAAAGGACGGAGGACTGAGACCTATCTTGGACTTCAGATACCTGAACAAGTTCTTCAGGAAGGACAATTGCAAGATGGTCACACTTTCTCAGATCCTTCAGGCCCTCAAGCTCCAGGATTGGATGGTATCGTTGGACCTTCAGGATGCGTACTTTCATGTGCCAATCTATCACAAGCACAGGAAGTACATGAGGTTCGCCATCGGCGGGTCTCATTATCAATTTCGAGTTCTGCCATTTAGGCTGACCTCTGCACCGAGGGTTTTCACCAAGTTAATGGCAGTGGTGGCAGCAAGTCTCAGGAGAGTGGGAATTCACGTCTACCCCTACCTGGACGATTTTCTGATCAGTGCATGTTCACCCAAACAGGCCCAGGAACATCTCAGTATCACCTGCCACTCCCTCCACAGACCGGGCTTCTCCCTCAATTACAAGAAGTCCCACATGATACCATCTCAAACCCTCCGTTCATTGGAGCGTTCCTGGATGCATCCTTGGAAAAACCCTTCCATCCGAGGTGAGGCCTCAAGACATTTTGCAGATGGTCACCAGGTTTCAGACTGCCCACTATCTTCTGGCCTTCGACTTTTTGAGGTTGCTCAGCCTCATGGCATCCTGCATGTTTCTAGTGCACAAGGCTCGCCTGAGAATGAGATCCCTTCAATGGGCGCTCGGAACACAGCAGTCCCAATTCTCAGGCAGGATGTCAGACCTCCTTCATATTCCAAGCAGAGTCTCACAGGACCTTCTGTGGGGGCACTGCCAGGACAACATTCTAAAAGGATAACCTTTTTGGCAACCTTGGCCGAAGAGAACAGTAGTGAACGAGGCCTCACTCATGAGGTGGGGAGCCCACGCCAACGATCTGACAATCCACGGTCGTTGGTCTCCATCGGAGTCCAAACTACACCTCAACCTTTTGGAGCTGCGGGCAATCAAACCGGCGGCAAAGGCCTTTCTGCCCTCTGTACGGGTAAAGAATGTCCTGACAATAACAGAAAACACAGTGACCATGTACTATCTCAACAAGAGAGGAGGTGTAGGGTCACTACCACTGTGGAGAGAAGCAATGCAGCTCTGGTTCTGGGCAATTTAAGAAGGAATCTCTTTATCAGCATTTCACCAAGCGGGAGAGGAGAGCACAGCGGTGGACACTCTGAGCAGGTAGAGCAGTCTCCCACGAGTGGGAACTAGCTCAGGAAGTCCTTCAAGAGATCTTCACCCTTTGGGGAACCTCTCAAGCGGATCTGTTTGTGACCAGTGCCAGCCGAAAGTGCAAACTGTTTTGCTGCAGGGAATTTCCTCAAAGAGGATCTCTAGGGGACGTGTTCGTAGTGGACTGCGAGTTTCCACTCCTGTATGAGTTTCCTCAAGTCCCTGTCATTCCTCACGTGATCAGGATGTTGAGAAAGTTCACAAAATACATAATCCTAATTGTCCCGGATTGGGCCAGGAGGACATGGTACCCGGACCGACCTTCTGGACATGTCCATCTGCCCTCCAATACATCTTCCACAAAGAGAGGGTCGGTTAGGTTCTCCATCCAGCGGTCAAGACACACAGCCTTCACGCATGGTTTCTGAGAGGCTGAGGTACAAGGATTGGGACGTCCCGGACGACGTAATGGAGATTTTGCTTTCGGCCAGAAGACCAGCAACGCAATCCTTATACCGCTGCCGTTGGAACAAGTTCTTATACCGCTGCCGTTGGAACAAGTTCTTATACCGCTGCCGTTGGAACAAGTTCTGCATCTGGTGTATGGAAAATGATGTGGACCCTTTTCAATCCGATACACCTACAGTGTTGTCTTTTCTACTACATTTGGCAAATCTGGGTCTCCAGATTGGAACAATCTGGGGTTATCTAGCAGCGCTATCCATATTCAAGCACATCTCGGAAGAGGCATCCTACTTCAAAATGCCCTTAATTCAATTTCTCAAATGTGTTTCCTCCTACACCATTCCAAATACCAACTTAGGACCTTAACTTGGATTTAACGTTTTTGAGGTGCGCTCCTTTCGAGCCACTCCATTCTTTCCCTTTAATGCTGCTAGCTTACAAAACCATTTTGTTAGTAGTGATAACATCAGCCCGCAGGGTGAGTGAGTTGCAGGCATTATCTTGGAAACCTCTGTTTGCCACCTTTTACAAGGATAAGGTTGTCCTTAAGGTCAAACCCTCTTTTCTACCTAAGATTGTATCGGATTACCATTTAGCACACACAATTGTGCTTCTGGCCTTCTATCCTCCACCTCATCCTGGCAAGGAAGAGAAAAGATTCCATAGACTCTGTCTGAGGAGAGCTCGAAGCCTGAGGGGAGCTCAGCTTCTATATTTCAAGAATGGCAGAATTGCGACAACACAACCAATTTTTCATTGGTTATACAGGGCACAAACTAGGTCTGTCGGTTATCAAACAGACTTTATCCATATGGATCATACTGGCTATTTCGGAGTGCTACATGCTAGCTCAGAAAGATCCCCCAGAATGTTTAAGGGCTCTTTCCAGTAGAGGCATGACCGCTTCCTCTGCCCTTCAGAGGGGAGTTCTGATACAGGACATCTGCGAGGCAGCTACCTAGACCACCTTGCACACGTTCACAAAACATTGTTTAGACACCTCTAACAATGAAGGAAGATCTGGGAAGGCAGTTCAATGCTCCATTCTGGGCAAACATTAAATCTTAAATTCTTACTCCCTTCTCCAAAAGAACCTAATACTGATAGAATACGTGGGAGGACACAATCCATTCAAAGAACAAGTTACTTACCCCTGGTAACGTTCTTTTGACTGGATGTTCCTCCCACGTATTCCTCATCGACCTCCCAACGTACCCCGCTGTTGAATTTCCGAGCTTTAGGCCTTGCACTCTTTTAAGGTCTGATCATTTAAAGGCACTTATCAGGCCAGTTATTCTGCATATGGGTGGCGAAAAAAACAGAACTGAAGCCAACAGGCGTGGTATATTTACTCGACAATGTCATCTGACATGGAAGCACTCTAGGGACATAGAGTTGACCATCTCGACGCACAGCGCCCTCTGCCGAGAGAAAAACATTTCCGAAGCAGCTAAAGCTGTAAACAAAGATATCATAAGATGAGGGATACGTGGGAGGAACATCCAGTCGAGAACATTACCAGGGGGTAAGCAACTTGTTCATTGCACCCAGTGTCAACCCTTCTTGGTAATATTGGCACCACTGTGTCCCTTATACTATTGGTCTCTTTCCTTCCTCATCATTTTACGACGACTGACTTGCCAATGAAGTCAGTCCATACATCATTTAGCTTGTTCTCGGTTTCATACTTTGATCGCTTCGTCCTTTCTTTTTTTTAAAGAAAGGTATGGTGACTTAATTCCACACATTTTCTACTATAACCTTCAATATGATCGATCCATATTACTTTATGGTGCTTACAGAAAACTGTTTTTTAATATATTAAGTTTCAGCAAATTGGGTTGGGAATATTCTTGATATATATATCATAGCTACCTGCATGGGTACCTCCATAATTCCCTGTTTATCCTTTTAATCATGTGCATTGTGAGTCGATCCGTAAAATGCACGTACGTTTTTAACTCCCCTTTAACCCCTTAACTGCTGCGAATTTTCCCTCCCAGTGCTGAGCCCTTTTTTTGTGGAGATTTCAGTATGTCGCCCTTCAATCCCTTGTAACCTTTTTGTTACGTGAGATATCTCGGCCAAATTTGGCCCCTTTTCTTCCCACATGTAGGCGGTCATACCGCCACCAAGGAATCCTAGTTTGCTGCATGACGGTGAGAGAAAATAACAAAAAAGAGAGCAAATGTGTTTTCTCAGAAAATGCCAATAAAATGATGTACAAAGGAGTCTCAGGTTTTTTTCCTGGTAAGAGCTAGTAACAAATAGTTTGCTGTTCTGAATTTGCCATCATTTTCCAGGCTTTCAAGAACAGCCTCAGTGGAAACAAAAAAGATTTGTATAAGGTTACCATCCGTTTTGTGAGGTAGGCGATTTTTCCCTTTTTTCCAATGCAACATGCGTGGAGGAAATGGAAGAGGAGGGTAGGAAAGCTGACTGGGAAGACAGAAAGGCATACATTTCTGAAAAGTAGATAAAATTCCAGGTTTATGAATAGGTCATTTGCGCAGGTCAGGTAACTATGTAGGTTAAATTCCCATAGTTTGGGAAACAATTGGAAAAATGACAGAAAAAAGGTATGTGCTCGACATGTTTGGACTTGTAAGGTAATGGCTTCTGTGAATATTGAGAAAAGCAATGCACCGCTACATTCCCCCGTCTCTTCTAGTTAGGAAATAAAACATTTTTGGTAATGTTTCACAAAGCAACCAATACCACATGCCAAAAATGGAGCCATGGTGCACATGATGTTTATGCCGACGGTCTAAACAGATGTAATTAGCATTTGAAAATATAATAATATGAAAAAATAAGGAAAACAAATGTGGTGAGGAATGGCAGGCATACATTTTTTGAAAGAGCACAGGCCGACCTTTTGAAGGATAGGTGAGTTGTGTAGGTTACCATATTGTACATTTCCTAAAGCAACGACTAAATGTAGGTTACATTTGTGAAATGAAATGGTTGTGTAACTAAGTGAAGTAGCAAATGTATGACAACGTTATCAAAACCAAGAGAAAACAACAAATGTCCTACCATCCCACATTCCCACAGGTGTCCCAATGAAACAGTACCTCACATGTGTGGGTGCTGTGAGAAACCAGAAGGTGTCTCGCCCACTAGTCCCTAGGGATCTGTCATCCAGGTGGCCAGGACACCGGCATTGCTTTTGAATGCAGTTCCTCAGGGGGGATAATGACCTGAATGAGGGGTCTTCGGGGAATAGGAGTGGGACACGGGATGGTGAGACGCAGTATCCCCTCACCTGTAACACCTTTACCCCATCCTACCAGGTCAGGTATTTATCCTCCCCCCTTTTATAACATGAACACTTTCTCACAGACTGCACGCTATGAGAGAAAACGGATTGACACCCGAGCTGTATACCTGACGTGTCCCAATACAATGGTCAGGCAATTACTGACCATCACACACACCTTCCATTACACTTCCCCACACAAATAAAAGGCGGAGCACAAGAGCATACTTTGAGCGAGGGAAAGCACATGAGGAAACGGCAGTTCTAAGATGGCAGTTTAACAAGAGGAGAAAGACAGCATAACAGAAAGGGATTTTAAGGAGGGAGTTACCCTTGGCCTTTTCGACAAGGAACTGTTACTTTCACGAAGCCTCGAGTATAGAAAGTGTAAGACCAGGGAAACAGGCTGATGAATGATGCATTGTGTGTCAGAGGTACTTGGGGGCCCTCCCGCGTCGATAATTAAGGCAGGGAGAATCGCCAGCTGCCGAGGTACTGTCCTTGGCTCCAACAACAAAGCAGCATCAGTAAAATCAATACAGCCGGTGAGTTGGGGAGACAGATACAAGACTGACCTGTGTTGAAGCCACGGTTGAAAGCGGCAACATTGTATGGCGAGCGCTGGAAAGAATATTGTATGAAACGCGTGTGAACACCAACGCAAGTAAAGTTGAACTGGAGAGGAGTGAATGAACT
Source organism: Ambystoma mexicanum (assembly GCF_040938575.1). Classification (NCBI taxonomy): domain Eukaryota; kingdom Metazoa; phylum Chordata; class Amphibia; order Caudata; family Ambystomatidae; genus Ambystoma; species Ambystoma mexicanum. Next base: position 1,119,439,207 of record NC_090922.1, on the reverse strand, counting down.
TTGAAACCAAGATATGATACCTTTGATACAGTGGTCCAGGACCGCGTGGGTGCTCAATCAAAAGTCTCAGTAAGGTATCCAGCTGAGATTTGACAAAAGGGAAAGAGTGGCAAACTATTGTGAATTGAAGTGGTCCTGCAACTGGTAAAGAAAAATCCTGCTCCCAATCGAAAGTCTTCGATGTTGATACAGTAAAGAAAGTTTATAACAAAGTAGATAAATTGGTCCGAGCCCAGCAGAGGGAGACTGATTAAAGATTTTGTGTCAAAGCAGATCTGAGCCAGGCGAGGTGGAGCTGAAGTGAATAGTAAATCATCTAAGAAAATTGTGTGTATGTAAATTACAAAATGGAAAGAAACTTTGTTGCATCAGGCCCTCTGAAAGAAGAGACTTTGAATGGCAAAGAGACTTTGGCACAGAAGGCCATTATGTTGAAGTTTTGAACTGCACCTTTGTGCTCGAGAAGCCAGAGACTGTGCTAAACTTGAGTGTGCCGCCTTGTCCTGTGCTGAAAACGTGGGGAAGGGAAGCCCACGGCTTGAATATCCTGCTATCGTTTCTTGAACACTTTTTTCTTTTGCATAACATTGTTTCCCACACTATTTGTAATTGGATGTAAGGATTGGCAATATGTTTATTTGTATAGGCCCTTTTAGTTCGACAAACTACTAGGACTGCGTTATTAATTGATGATCATAGTTGGCTCCCACCTTATTAGATGGGCGTTTTTCAAACCCAATTGAAGTTCATTCAACACCCTTGAACTGTGGTCACTTGTGTCTGTCTTGTGTCTGTGTTGATACCATGCCTTCCTTAATGTGCACCTACCTGTGCGCAAAGGGACAAAGGGAGAAGGCTAAATCACTGGTATATCATACGCCCTGGGGAAGACTGGATTTGGTTTTGGGAACAACCAACATGTGAACCCCATGCATTTCTGAAAAGAAGACACACGTGGGAATCCAAAGAGGTCTGACTGTGCGAATCGCCCTCGAATGTATTACCCACAATGCCCGGCAAGTCCAAAAGTTAGGGAAAAAACTCACAATTTTCTGACATTTGCCACCAGGAAACCACCGAAACACGCCAGCAACAACACATGTCCTACCTTCCCACATTCCCACAGGTTCTCCCGATGAAAACGGTACCTCACATATGGGGGTGCACCTACCTGGGCGGAAAAGAAAGTGATGACTGTCCAGCAGCAATCCTAGGGAGCCCCGGCAGGGTCCCCATCCCCACCCGGAGGGAAAAGCTCGAACGCAGCGCAGCTAGAGCTCCACAAAGGACGGTGGTGATGTCCCCGGCCTTGGGTGCCTGTCTCCCATGTGGGTCGACCATCCCCAAGTGAAGCATCAGTCCCAGGGAGCCCCGGCAGTGTCCCCATCCCTTCCCGGAGGGAAATTCTGTAAAATAGCTCAGCCAGAGCTCCAGGACGGTTAGGGGTGATGTCCCTGGCCTTGGACATTTGTTCCCCATGTGGATCTTACGTACCCATGCCCAGCGGCAGTCGCAGAGAGTCCCGGCAGGGTCCACATCCTTCCTGGAGAGACGAGCTGTAACGCAGGCCAGCCATAGCTCACATGGGAGACGGGTGCCCAAGACCAGGGACATCATCCCCTACCATCCTTGAGCTCTGGCTGGGCTGCGTTACAGAATTTCCCTCCGGTTAGGGATGGGGATCCTTCCGGGGCTCCCTGGGACTGCCACTGCACTTGTGGATGGTCGATCCACATGGGAGACCGCCACTCCCAGGAAAATGGCCAGAGACGTCATTTGGGGGTCGCCTGAGGTCTCCTTGCTACCCCTGTGGTCTCCGTTGCTACCCCTAAAAATGAAAATAGCTTGGCCATGCCCAGCACCATGTTGCTCTTTGTTTCTGGAGTGGCTGGGTTTCTTGTTCAGTCCTCTGGAGAAAAAAAACAGGGGGTTCCATAAGTGTAACACTTTGAGCAGTGACCCTAAATAAGAAAGAATAGAAAACAAATAAGTCTTACTGGAATTCTATACAATAATTGCTAGAGTCATTAAAGGTTTATTTTAGGCACACTTCAGGGGGAGAGTCACTGAGATTTAGTCTGTTCTTAACCACCTCAAATTCCCAATACAGACAAACTATACGCATTTTGCTTTTCCCAAGTTGCAGTTGTAGCATGTTTTTTTCTGCCGTTGTCTCTGTTGCGATCATCACAAGATATTCCATCTCGGTGTCCTTGGTCACTTGACAAAATGCTTGTTCCTTAAAAGCATGTGTACAGTGTAGAAATGTTTGACCATAGCACATCAAGTGGCCCTTGATTTCATTGTGCCACAATTAATGCTTTATTGTAATGTGTCTATCTTTCCTATCTCCCTGGCATGCTGTTCAGTATGTCTGTTTGCATGTATGAAGTAACGAGTGCCCAGAGTACAGGATGCCATGTGAGTGCGCTGCTTTCCCTGCGCTACTCTAAATTCTTTAATACACAGTTATGAACCCTCCCAATGGTATGTATTTTGCCAACTTCTGAAGCCTGAAAAGTAGATCACGTAGGCTTGACATGTGGCCAACTTTGCACCAGACCTGCAGATGAACTGGCCTGCTGTTAAATCTGTTACCAGTTTATTGGTATCCACTTCAGAGTGCAATTTGCTTTCTGACTTTGAGAACATTCAGACATGTAATTGCTCATTTTACTATAGCCGGTAAGATGGCTATAGCTGGTAAGATAGCTCAGTGGGTTGAGCACTCGCGGCTGTGATGTGCGTGTGATCTGCAGGTTCAAATCCCGGCAAGGCCAACTGAGCCTTTCATTCTTCTGGGGTCTATAAGTGAGTACCAACACAGCTTGGGTGGTATTGTATGTATATTTGTTCTATATTAATCGCTTAAGCGGAAGTGCTATATATTAACACATCATTATCATTTGGCCTTTGACATCTGCTTGCATTCACAGTAATTTGGTAATATGGGCCTATACACAGTGATATTAATGATACATATGGTGATTCATTCTTGTATGAAATGTATATCACATTACTATGATATCGTAACCATATTTATCGTAGTGTACTTAGGAACAATGCTATGCAATGCCACTTCCTGTTTTGTCAAGGGGTGAAAGGTTGTGTTCCATCATTCCCCATGATGTCACTTTGGGTGGGGTCAAATGATATCACTTCCGGTGTTGTCATCAGATGTCCCAGGTCGTGTGATGTCACTTCCGCTACCCCAGGCATTCTGGTGAAATGACATCCCTGGAAACAGCAATGTTCTGCTGGTATGGGGGGCAATTTGTGGCCTGACCCTGCAATTGTGTCCCAGCCCACCGAAATCCCTCCCCAGAACGCCCACCTCTGCCCACACCACCAACAATCCAGCCCCAGTCCCACCCACCCACCCCACTGACAGTGAGCCCCAACTGTAGAATAAAAAAAACAACTTAAATAACGATGTAGATGCTTCTAGCATAAAAAAAGCTGTAAACAAAACAAAAAACATTCATTATCTGTGGTCATCCCAGCAAAAGCAAATCATAACTACCACACACCTACTGCCCCCAAGTAAAAACACATTTGCCCCTTCCCATGGACAGATTACACTGACAATCTGCCCCCAGGGAGAGCTAAATGACATGCCCCATCCATGTGGGGCAGGAGGGTAAGAGTGCCACCCCCACCCCTTTCATACAAGCCATCCCTGGTGGTCTAATGACCCTCACCCCTGACCCCCCCCCCCCGAGTAAACACAAATGTACCCCTACCTAGGGACAGATTACACTGCCAATCCACCCCCAGGGAGGGCTACGTTACATGCCCCCATCCATTTGGGGTAGGTGGGGGAGAGGGCCACACCCCTTTTTTTATTAAAAAAATGGTGGTCTAGTGAGTACCCCCCCCCCGTAAAACCGAAAAAACCCAGAAATTCACCAGTTATGGTAAGCTAAGCAACCATAACTCACACCACCACTGTGCACTGCTAAGACTAACACCCACGACATGAAAGATGACAACACAAATGAAATGTCATTGATGATATCACTGATGACATCACCTGTCCGTTTACTTTTCATAAAAAGCCTCCTGAAGGGATTGTCAATGTAATGTTGGTAGACAACTACCTGAGGTCATTGGGAGAACTATATTGATATCATAGTTCATTAAGTAATCCATTGCTATAAACACCATTCAATTACAGAATTTTTTTCTAGTACATGAACCTACTCATGTGCAAATGTAGGCATTGTCTGCAGCATGCACTGTAGAGGGGACATTTTCAAAATCTTGCCATGTTGGATAGGAAAATTATGAACGCTTACCTTCTGAGTTTTCTGTACTGTGCAGCATACAGTAAGTACGTAATAATGCTTCACTTACTACATAATTGTGCTACTACACTCAAAACCTAATGTGCGCACAATGCATCCAAATATGAGCATCTACACAGAAAATAATGTAAGGAAATAACAGCAATATTACCCAGAAGTGTTCATAAACTCATTATCTCCATGCACATAAATGATTGCTGTGTTTCGGCCTTCCTTCTTCCCCTATGTATATGTATCATAGTTTGTAACTGAACCCTAACGAAAGTACTCTAACAACATATGAGAAGGGTAAGGTCTACAAATATAGTAACTTTTCAATTTTTTGTCCAACTGCCCGTAAGCAAAACCACCTGGCCTAGATATGTCAGTAAACAACAATTGAGGAACGCACACATGTGATGTCATCAGTGATGTCATCAATGACATTTGTGATGTCATCTTTCATGTCATGGGTGTTAGTCTTAGATGTGCACAGTGGTGGCGCGAGTTATGGTTGCTTAATTTACCATAACTGGTGAATTTCTGGGGTTTTTCGGTTTTACTTGTAACCATAGTATGGATAGGTTGTTGTTAGTGCAAAGTAAGTATGTTTCTTTCATGTACTTGAGGCACTGAATTCGATAGGTTTTTCTTAGGGCAACTGAACCATAACGTCCCTGTAACAGCGTTTTATTTTCAGTGAATTTGATAGGTTTTTAGTAGGGATTGTACTTTTTTACTGACAATGAAGGTCCGCAAGGACCAAAAGTTCTAAAAATGCTACCACCCAAGGTTCGAACACCAAAAGTTCGAACCTTCGGTGGTAGCATTGCAGGTAAGTTTAAAAAAAAAAAGACTGCATGGGTGTAACAGTATAGTGAAACCCCTGCAGCCCCCGTAGTATGTACGTGTGTTCGCATGAGAAAGGTGCAAACTTTTGGTAGTTCGCACATTTCTCATGCGAACGTTCGACCGCAGCAAAATCAGCCATGGTCGGATCACGTAGATCCTTTTTAGTAGGGCACTGTAACCAGAACCTTCCTTCAGCATAGTTTTTTCAGTAATTGGGATAGGTTTTTAGTAGTGCAACTTAACCATAACGTCCCTTTAACAATGTTTTTTGTTAATAAATTTCATAGGTTTTTAGTAGGGCACTGTAATCAGAATGTTGCTTTAGCATAGTGTTTTCTGTAAAGTGATTGGTAGCCCATCTGAACCATAAGATCCCGAAGTTTTTTCACAGAATCCTTGGGTGCCCTCATGACTTACTTGTTGAAAGCCCAAAGTCCCCTGTGTATGTATCCATTTGTGCTACCCCTTCCTTTCCTAATAGTGTCTGTATATCTTAGAAATGTAAGGTGTACATGTTAAGTGTTGGTGAGTGTTTTTGCTTTTTGTGTTAACATTGCATGGTGAGTCTGTGGCGCACATTACTGTCTGAGATGGCTGCAGGTAAGCAATATGGAGGTTTCCTAGGGAGACTGCACCGGACCGGCGTATGTGCAATCACAATGCAGGTATCCGTAGGACTGCAGTACTGGCCGCATCTTCTAAGGCACTTTTAATTAATTGTGGGCGTGCACGTCTGTCCGTTCCACAGCTATGCGTAGGGCATCCTCTGTGTGCTGGTAACACTGCCCCTGTTGCCAGCCCTACGGATCCATACGGTAGGCTACCGCATTCCATGAAGTCCTGCCGACTATGTGGTTTGCTGTGCAAACTTTCCAATTTATAGCTGCAGCACGCCTGGCTGTATGAGGCCCACTGGAAACAAGGAACAGCAACCTCCATTGTACGCTAGGCATGTTAAATGTTGCATTATTTGATTGATGTGCTGCTTGCCTTTCCATGACCTGTGAAACAGACACACCGTCTCTGCGTTGAGCACCGTGACGGAAATTGTCAGGGTTTCGCCTGCGGGTCGTAGAGTTGGAGAATACATTTAACTGCAGGTGTGACAGTCTGTAGTGAGTCTGCAAAATGGCAAAGCTGGTGCGGCTTGGTCACTCACATACAAGTGCATGTAAAGACTAGTAAGGAAACAGCAGAATCTTCGGAGCGCAAAGAATGTCAGTGGTGGTTTGAGAAGTACTGTAGCCGCATGGGGCGCGCTGAATAATTACCTTCCTGCTCCATGTAATGAAGCTGCGTTTCTCCTTGTTGTAAGCATTCTTGTATTTCAGAATGTATTCATCTCTGTGAATGCTGGTCCTACCATGAAGTGTCCGTATTGCATGTGACGAGAACTGAAATCAAAACACAAGGCACCAGTGGGCAGGGTACTGTCCTTCCAACAATGCAGTAGGTTAATTTAATGTACAGCATTCTCCACATCTGCTCCTGCCAACAACAGGGACCCTCCTGTAGGGCAGAGGATCCTTAAAACATCCTTGCAGACCATATGCTGCGCTGCAGACCCTTACCTGGCAAAGGGCGTTGTATTGTGCATGTACTGCGATGCGCTACTTTACAGAGGGCAGCTACTTGGAAGTGCTTGGGAAGGGCTGGTCTGGGGGCATGACAATGACTGCCGCCTATTTAAGTGAGAAACACGCAACATTTCCCTCTTTGTGCACGTGCCATATGTTATCCCTGTAGGTGGGCCCCTTCCGAACTGGCCCTTGCCTTCCTTTCCTTCTGTGTCGTGTGTTACCAGACCAACATAAAAAGAAACAGAAACCAACTGGAAAAGGAAAAAAGGTCAATGAAAAAAGCTTCTTTCAGAGCTGAAAATGGAATTGCCAATGAACGGCTGCAGGGCACCACGCACCGTATACGTTCTACAGAATCTGTGCTAAATAAAGGGAGACGTGGCTCTGTGGAAAACACTGTAGTGTAATCTGGTAGAAAGGGCTGGCTGTGAAAAAATGTTTTCCGTGTTGCTGTATGTTTTGAAGTGTTTACGTGTGCAACACCTACTACACAAATTCTTCCTGTACTTCCAAGAAGGGCAGCAAGGCATTTTGGATAGGTCATGCAAAAATCAGAATGTCAGGAATAGTAAGATGAACGCTATTTGTGGGAAAAACGCTTTGTGCTGTGAAAAGTCATATTCCCATTTCAGAAGTACGACATTTTCACATGTCGTAAAAAGGCACAAATAGACTTCTTCACAATGTACCGCGCTTTCTCCATTTCCAAACCAAATGTAAAATAACGCAACCACATCTGTGTCTGCGTAATGCAATAAAGAATTATGTAGGAGAACGGAAACTTACGCGTGACCTGGGCAAATGCCTCCTTCAAATGGCACTGAAACTCCGGTAACATGTTGTGAACGGGGCGTAGCTAAGAGGCCATGGAGAGACGTGTCCTCTGTGGAGCTCCCACTGATCCGAAACAATCCAGCGCCGAAACGTGGCAAATGTACAAAGTTTGATCACACAAACGGAAGGCTGGAGGCATGAATGAGCGGCGCTCGAATAGGAGAAAGCTGTGAGCGGTGAAGCCAGAAGATGCATTGTTTCAAGCATGTGCCAGGTTTGCGTCCGGCAGAGAAATGGAACCAAGATGGCTGGCGATCCCAAACAAAGGAATAGGCTGCAGCAGCTATTGCCAACGTACACTACACGGAGCAGTAGGTGCAGTGACATGTACTCAGTAATAGCGTGGATGCCGGGCCTGAAAGGCAACACACGCGATACACTGAGGCTGCATTTGAAGTGATACAGTGTAGCGAGGACACGGCTGCGCACACCCGGGTTCCCTAAGGCTACGAAGGAGTTCGCCCCGTGCGATCTGCAGGACTTGGACTGCCCTGACACGGAGCGGTGGTCCCGAGGCGCGGGGACTGGTATGGCGCACATCGGAGGCCTGCCTACAGTGGACACAGTTGAGGAGAGGATCAGCTGGTAGCCGAGCGGCTGCAGTGCTGCATGAGCAAGGCTCGGGTTGCTCCACGGGCGGCCGAATAGACTCTACATCCGTTAGAATGTTATGGGGCATATGCCGGCGGAGACATTGCCGAGCAGCGGGTGGCACCACATAGGAGCCCGCTAGTGGGGAACAATAGAGGGCGAGTTATGTAAAGGGCGACCCGCCCAACTTCATTAAATTTGAGTGGTGCTGCGCGAGGTCTGCTTGCATCCCTGACTGGGGTCGAGACGTCGCCACAGACGCGCACACAGCCCCCAGTGAGTCCTATATACTATGGGGCACAGTAGGCAACAGAAGTAAGCAGACCAGCGAGGGAGCACCATGACGAAACCCCTATAAAGCAACTCGGTGCATGCCAAGCACACCGGACAGCACTGCAGTTGGAAGAACCCATCAGGGGTTTACACGCCTTGCAAGTCTAAACCGCGACCTGAAGCATATAACTGGTGGAATCGGTGGATGGGCCAGCAGCACTAAGACTGCAGAGACTGCTTGGAGGTCAGTTTCAACACTAGGGCACAGCTGCTCTGGAGTGCATACCCACCCAGCATCAGGCTAGCCCTGTAAGGATTAGTGCACCATCTGGGCAACTGAGTAAACGGGTGATCCATAATTGAAGGCCAGGAACACTCAGGTTAAGGCCCATACTGACAAGACACTGGAAACAACGAGAACACCAGACCGGAGGAGGGATCCTATATCAGTTGGGCAGGTCGTAACAAGTACCACAGCGCTGGGAGTCCCGAAACACTGGAGCTAGGCGGCCACGGCTCGATACAAGAGACGAGGGCGGGGGACCACACCATGTGACGCAGTTCCGGTGGCCGGCAAAGGAGATAAATAGGGGACTCTGGCGAAAGGGGTTGATCCTGCGAGGAAACTATAGTGAATATGACCTCTAAGGTGGGCAAAACTAGGGTGAAACAGCCGACCATGGAAGATTTTGCCAAAGCATCCCCAAGCGCAGGGGCGGTAAGACCTAAGAAGCAAGACATGCAAAGTCAAGCGTCCCCGGCACGGAATGACCAACAGATGCTGGATGCCATTGCAGAGTTGAAGACCTCTTGGGCATGCAAAATGGACTCAGCTATCACAGAACTAAAGATTTCTCTGGAGCATAAAATTGACGCAGTCAGTGTGGACGTTAATCTACTACAAGATGTCAGGAAACTGGCAGAGCACGCTGGACAAGGGTGTGGAGGCTAGCACAAACACCAGCACTGCGAATGCCAAGGAAGTCACTGTGCTACAATGAGTGTGCAATCTGGAAAATAGGGCGGGGGAGGCAGAGGGGCAGGCACGGAGGAATAATATACGCATTGTAGGACTTTCAGAGGGAGCAGAAGGATCTGACCTGACGAACTATGATGAGAATATGCTACTGCAGGAAATAGATGGGAAGGGGGGGGCAAACTCACCGAAGGATTTGCAGTGGAAAGGGTGCACAGAGCCCAGACCAGAAGGCCGCAGCCAGGAGCCGGTCCCTGGCCACTCATTGCTAAAATTCGGAACTACAAAGACAGGGAAAATGTACTCGAGCATTTCCGCAAACGAGGGACCATCAGAAGATCCGCAACCATCACGGCGTATCCAGACTACACCTTCCTTGTGCAAAGACAACGGTTAAACTATGTATATGTCAAAGGGATGCTGCGCAAGGCGGGATTCAAATATATGTTACTGTACACTGCGAAATTGAAAGTGGTGCACAACAAGACGCACTTTTTGGAGACCACAGAGGACGCAATGACATGGCTTGATGCACGGAATTGCCCATCAGAAACTGCGGACCAGATGGAGAGCAGACCGTATAAGTGAATGTGGGGGGCTTTTGAGCGGTGGGGACACCGTGGGTTGAGCAAGGGGGTTGTTGTTCAAAGACTCTGACATTGAGCTATAGCATAATCCTCTGGGCTCAGCATATCTGTATAGAGAATGTGGATGCAGACCGCTATATGATATATGATGTGGCATTTATAACGCCCCTATACACAAGTGTTTCAAGGCACGACGAGGCAAGGGGGGGGGACAAAGGGAGGACAGACAACGATCCTACTAGGCCAGGTGTCATTCAGATCGCGCAAGTACATGGGAAGGATGGGAAGGAAAAGTGCGAAGGGTGTAGGGAGAGGGAAAAGTGCAGTACATGGGAAAGTGGAATAAATAAGATAAATAAAACGCATAAAACAGCCAGCTGGTGGCAATTGCAAGGAAGTGCAGACATAAGTGCTGGGGGACTGTAGGGATACAGAAAAAACAGCCCCCAAGTGCAGGGGTCGCCAGGGAGGCAGTACAGGTCGGCAGTTGACGGGGCCTGGGCCAGAGATCAGAAAAGAGTGGCCAGTAACCAGTGCAATTTCAGTCAGGAATTCATCAAGGGAGGGGAGGAGAGAAAGCAGAAGCAAAGAGGAAGGTTTTGAAGTGTTTCCGGAACCGGAGATGGTTCTCCTCGAGTTTCAGGGAGGCAGAAAGGCTGTTCCAGAGAGAGGCCCCTGTCGAAGAGAGTGATCTGCCACCAACTCGTTGCTTGGAGAAGCAACTAACCCTGAGGGAGTTGGAGGCAGATGAGCGAAGAGCTCGAGAAGGAAGATAATTAGGAAGAGAGAGTTGAAGGTATTGCGGCCCCAGTCCCCAGAAGGCCATATAATATCATGTTGACGAGGGGGAAGAGATTGATGTGATAGAAACATTGAAGGACATCGGCCTTCCCAAACTGGAGGTAGCGGAGAGGAAGAACTTAGAGGTCCCAATCACGTTAGGGGAATTAGAAGTAGTGATCAAGCTCTTGCCTACTTGTAAAGCTCCAGGGGCGGATGGACTCCCTAGTGAGTTCTACAAAACGTACAAGGCGGAGTTGCTCCCCACACTACTAGCAATGTTAAATGAGATGCTAGACAGGGGTATGCTGCCAGAGTCTCTGAAGGAAGCAATCATCATCCCGCTCCTTAAGCCTAACAAACCATACATGGACTGTGGATCATATAGACCGCTGTCCATGCTTAATCAAGATAGCAAGATACCTATGGCAGTGTTGGCAAATAGGCTGAGACCGATTATCAACAAACTCTTACACCCTGACCAGACCGGGTATGTTCCGCACAGAAGCATATCTGACAATCTCAGAAACCTCCACCATGTTATAGAACAAACAGAAAGGGACCCCCAGGAGGTTGCAATAATCTCATTAGACTCAGTGAAGGCCTTCGACTCTGTCAAATGGCCGTGGTTGATTGCGGCCTTGGAGGAATATGGGCTGGGGCCCACGTACCTGAGGTGGGTCCAGATGCTGTACAGCGAACCTCTAGCTCGATTCAAGACAGGAGTGACCATCTCAGATCGATGGCAACTTAGTAGGGGTACTAGACAGGGATGCCTGTGGTCCCTGATTTTTATCTTAGCATTGAAACCCTTGGCGATATATTTGAGGCAACAATATGGAGAGGTGGGGATCAGCACGAAGGGAGGGCAACATTAGATATCAATGTATGCTGATGCTAGGTTGTTGTACTTGAAATATCCTGAAGAGAACCTACAATATATTCTGGAAGTAATAGAGCGATACGCTTTGCTGTCTAGCAGAACAGTGAACCCCAAGAAATCATGTATATTTCCCCATGGCATGTACAAAGGGATACAACGAGAGGAACTGCCGGTATTACAAATACGATGGGAGACCAAGACCTTTAGATACCTGGGGATTGATGTACATCACAGTGTTGAGGTTGAACACAAACAGAACACAGAGAAGGCAGTTGCCAACATCGAACACAGCATGAGGTTCTGGGCTAAGCTCCGTTGACCATGATGGGGAGAGTAGCTCTGTTGAAGATGGTGGTGCTGCCAAGGCTGTTGCACTGCTTTGTGAACATACCATATATGATACCCAAGCGACTTTGTCAAAATCCAGAGCATATGTAGGGGGTTCATATGGCACAAATCTTGGAACAGAATAGCATTATGGAACCTGTGTAAAACATGCATGATCAAGGGGGCTTTAAATTGCCCAACTTTGAGATTTACTATTTGGCTAGCCAACTACAATATGTGGCGAGGTTAACGGAAGACTCCACATCGGAGCCCAGACTGATGAGGGATGAATGTGTCCCATTCTTTCTGAAAGATTGGATATGGTTGCCAATGTCACAACGAGGCGGGGGGACCAGAATGTTAGATTTGGATGGAAGATCTGGTGAAGGGCTTGCCGGGTCATGGAGAACCCGTTACCATGTTCCCCACAGATGCTGCTAGTGGCATTGAAGGGAGCAGATGAGCAATTGAGGAAGATAGTCCGGAAGCATTGGGAACCGATTGGCATAGCAATGTTGGGGAATGTATGGCAAGAAGGTAAGGCGGTGGAGTTTGACACCCTGGGTGAAGACAGTGGCTTACACCGGGGACAGTATATCACTTATACTAGGTTGATGCGGAAGATAAAAGACACTTAGTCAGTAATCGTGCTGGAGAGTCAACGCGACACGGCCATCGAAACATTTTATGATGTGTCAGACGGAGGCCATGAGGTGTCCCGTATTTACGAACTGCTGATGTCAAGGGTGGGGAAGGAGGTGATCCAGTTGAGACGAGATTGGGAAGAAGAAGCTGGAGTACCTATAGATTACGGGCTGTGGGTGAGGGTACAGAGATACCACAAAGAAGTGTCCAGGAATGTGATGTTGCAACAAATCCAGTTATACGTTACCCACAGAGCTTATATGACTCCTCAGAAGATAGCAAAGTTTAAGAATGCGGGAATACAAACATGTCCTAAATGTGGGGAGGAGAATGCAGGACTGGTGCATATGTTCCGGGCATGCCCGAAAATAAGGAGATTCTGGAGGAAGGTAGCCCACTGCTTGGCGGAGAAAGAGAAGTCTGGAGGTGGAATCTTTGTGGTTGTGCATGGTAGGGGGGGTTCCCTAGGCCTTGTAGAAGGAAACGCATAAGCAAGCGCAAATACTTGGCTTACATACTTGCTAAGAATTGCTATGGGCTGGAATGCGAGCAATAGACCATGTAGAAGCATGGTGGCAGGATCTCTGGAAAAGGGCGGATGCTGAAACGGTGGTGTGGGGCAAAACAGTAAATAGAGGTGGAAATAAAGAAGTAGAGAAGTTGATGGCCTAGAGGCAACTAGTAGCCACACTGTCTGGGTCTGACCAGACATGCCTGGAGGACGATGGGTCTTATGGTGGAGAGGGAAGAATGGTGCCCTCAGAAAGGGTGGTGGGTGATGAGGAAGAGGGGTAGGCTTGGAATAGGGGAAGGGAGTAACGGGTGGCGGTGGACACAGTACAAAATCGAACATGAGACATGGAATGTATAATTGTTGTTCACTGTTTGATTTTTTTCTGCTGTTTTGTTGTTGAAATAAAAATTGTTTAAAAAAAAACATTTTGTGAACTTTTCCCTCCACAACGAAGAGCAATAATGTCGGCATGATCGCGCGTCACCAAAGTCTCACAAAGACGAACATAAATCAGTCACTTCATGGCAGGTACTCCATACCAGTACAAATCCACATGATAGAATCCAAAATAAGCAGTCACTGTAAGTGTTTTCCATTCACTTTCAATCAATGTATTCAGAATCCCCCAAAAACCGTACGCTGTGGCTCGTGAAACACACAGCCATAACCGCACCTTCTGCATTTTTGTCAACAAACGCACTGTGTACCACAGTTTGTGTTCAAACCACACCCAGAAATGTTATTGAGCAATACCATAGCCTCCACAGGGCCATTTCTATGGCCGCCATCTGCGAAAGGCACGGATGTGACACGTGCAACCCTGCTACTAACGTGATGTCCGCGGACTTATCATGCTGTGCGCGCAGGAGTGGAGGAATACATTTCAACCAGAGCAGGGGATTTCGTTTGTAGTGGTGGCTCTGAAAAGAGCCTTTTTTTTTTTTTTTTTTTTTTTTTTTTTTTTTTTTTTTTTTTTAAAGGTGCTTCCATAGAAACACCTTTTTCCCCGGTTTTTATAAGTGTTTTTGTTTTTTGTACTTCGCCTCACATTCTTACAATAGCGTCTTCAGTGCAGCTTGTAGATTGCAAAACAAATTATCATTGCCACTGGTCGTGTAAAGAAATGCCATTTGCGTTGAAAAGGTGCACATATCAAGACCCAATGTCATTCTCACAGGAGAACATTCCAGCAGCACTCAAGTAATCACACATGCTTCTGTTGATAAGACCCCTTCCGACCTCTGGCTAGCGACAACAATCATTGGAATAGTCCCATACGATTCTTGGTGGTATACATGAGAAAAGCACCTTCGCAGTGGGAAAAATGCACTTCACTTCTTTCATCAACCTCTTCAGTTGACGGTACAAACGTGAAAAAGCCATGGAACCCAAATGGAAGCCTCCATGGTGTACGACCACAACATATACAGTAGCGTAAGTGGCCAATCGTCGACATTCTGCAAGCACAACACCAAAATTGCAGACATCGACACTGCACCACAAAGCCTCCACTCCCTCCAAATCGAAATTGCCATAAAAGCTTCTTTCGATGGCATACTGGAGCAGATCTAGCACACTTCATATGTACCGTTACACATTCAGCCTCCATGTGTCGTGTCATTGGAAAGCACGTCCAGTAGAAAGTTCAGTAAAAGAATGCAAGATTTGTGCATCAACATTCATCCGTATTAGCACCCATCACCACAAAGTGGAGGTATGAATACTTTTTTGCAGTATGTTTACAACTCCGTTAGAAGTGCCTGTGCGCTCAGTATTTGCCACTGAGCGTCCATTACGTTCTTAAAAAGTTTACTGTTTTTTCTCCCATCTACTACCATCAAGTGGCACCTCAATTGTAAATGCTTTCAACGTTTCCATTTACCCAAATCACCCATTGTAATATCGAAACAGGAACTCTTCTTTCCTTCTGACAATACTACACATTGTTTCCCCCACTAACTCATCTCCTACACAAATCGTAAAAATATGGCACCAAAACCAGCACTGCATGTATGTTACCAACTTAAAGCATGGTCTGAAAAGCTCACTGTCTCCACAGCTGTGGTTCTCTCTAGGCTGAACTATTGCAACAGCCTTGTTCTAAATCTGCCTGCTTCTACTCTCTGCCCTCTGCAACTCATCCAGAAGAGTACTGCACGCCTTGCCCTTGACCTCAAGCCCAGGAACGTATCTCTCCGGGACTGAAATGTCTGCACTGGCTCCCACTAGTTGCGAGGAAGAAGGTCAAAATCATCTGCATTATGCACAGGGCCTTCTGGGCCCTGGGGCCGCAATACCTGCAACTCTCACTTCCTAAATAGCTTTGTTCGTGCTCTTCCCTCATCAGCCTCCAACGTCCTCAGGGTCACTCGCTTCTGCAAGCAACCAGTTGTTGGTAGATCTCTTTCTTCGGCTGGAGCCTCCTTCTGCAACAGCCTCCCTGTCTCCCTGAAACTTGAGAACCATTGCCAGTTCCGGAAGCACCTCAAAACCTTTCTCTTTGCCTCTGCGTTTTCTCCTCCTGCTCCCTGCTGACTTCCTGGCTGAAACTGATTCTGCACTGGTTAATAAGCCACCCTCTGATCTCGGCCCCAGGCCCCTTGCCCCCCCCTCCCCCAGTCGCACCCCTGCACTGGCTTTCTGGCAAACCCCGCACTTGGGGACTGTTTTCTGTATCCCTAACAGTTCCATCACCACCTGTTGTCTGGACTTATACTTGCACTTGCTACCATCGGGCCGTATTTTTACTCAGTCATTTTTTCTTCTTCCTATGTACTGCACTTTCTCCCCCCCCCCATGCACTTGGGCAATCTGAGTGACACCTGACCTAGTAGGTTTGTTGTCTCTGTCTCTCCTGTTTCTCCACCATTCCCCCTCCCTTGCCTCGTTGCACCTTCAAAAAAAGTGTATATGCGCACTATAAATGGCATATCATACAATAGCACTTCATATCATATGCACACATTGCATTCATAACATTTACACTTACCTTGTACACGTCACAGAATTTCTTTCTGCAGCATCCCACTTACTACAAACTTATGAAAAAGTATTGCACAAAAGCAACACTAAGTGTATATTAGCAACTTCAAACAAGTACATACAGTACATGCATACAAACAGGATGCCTGCCCCTTACCTTGCACACTTCCACCATAGCCTTCTGCATTTCTCTGTACAAAGACACCTTCTGCCACAGTTTTTCCATACACACCACAACCAGAAACCTTATTGACCAATCCCTTAGCCTCCACAGTCCCATTTCCATGGCTACCATCCTGAAGAGGGCCGGATGTAGCACTTGTAATCCTGAAATTACTGTGGAATCCACACTTATCGTGCTAGGAAGGGGTGGGGCTGGGGGGAAGAAGAGTGAAACAGGTTATGGGGTTGGGTCTTTAGTGGTCCCTCGGAAAAGGTGTTTTTTTCTTGTGGTTTTTTTGTGATTACAAAGAACCTTTTTTTGTGCTCTTTATCTGAGTTTCTCTTTTGTTTGCCTCCTTACATTGTTACATGATTTTGCACAGTGTAAAACAAAACAGCATTGCCAATGTTGGTAAAATCAAATACCGTTTGCATGGAACCAGTGCAAATTTAGCTTATTAATGATGTAGGCGGTAGAGAGCATCCCAGCAGTGGATATAAATTGACAAATGCTTCTGTTAACAAAACACCTTCCGACCTCTGGCTGGGGACAATTTACACTGGCTTGGTCTCATGCTCCTCTTGGTGGAATGCTTGAGAAAACCACCTTGGCAGTGGGAAAAATCTGCATCACTTCTTCCATCAACTTCTTTAGGCGACAGAGCAAACGTCCACACGACATGTACCCCAAATGTAGAGCTCCATAATGCAGCACGACAACATCCACAGTGCCGACAGAGGCCACACATCTGCAAAGGTCAACCATACCACCGAAACTGCCTTCATAGACAGTGCCCCAGAAAGCCTCCACTCCTTCCAATGCAAAATTAGCAGCCTTGCCTCTTTGCACGGCATATCTGTGCAGATCTTGCACAAAGGTATCACCCACTATTGGCACTCTCCGTCTCTCCATGTCTGCCTGCCACCCTCACTACACAGACTAATGCGGAAAAATAGTACCAGCCCTTCCTGTGAGGCACACCCTCGACACCTGATTGGCTAATTCCCACAGTTCTGTTTCCATGGCCACCGTGCTTAAAATGGCAGGATGTGGCATGTGCGCTTTCCCAGATACAGCAAGGGCCGCGCCCCAGTAAAGCAGGGACAGTCCTTCCCTTTCCACTCCAGCCATGCATCCAAGGCACTAGGCCCTCAGAACACACCATGGTACACCCTATATTTAAATGTTCATGTCATGTGCAATGCACTTCCCATCTGCAATTGATCCTGCCAGCTTTCACCCTCGCCACATGATTGCATGCATGGCTGCATAACGTTGCGTTGGGTGTGCTGAACGGTATGTAGGTGGCTGTGTACATTGTCCATATTTTACATGTGTGATGCTGAGCACTTCCTTTCATGACGCTATATCTTAAATCACTTCCTAAAGCAAGGGTCTTATAAGGGCCTAACCATAGCAAACGCAGATGGTCACTTGTGGCTCCCTAATGTACAACAGGTGCAATGATCTCCACCATAGGCTAATGTACGCATAGCAGCTCACTTCTGCTGTTCTATCAAGTCTACAATGTCCTCCACAACCATTGTGTAAAGGTCCCCACCTTCGAAGACATGCAGAGTTACAACTGCATGGCTGCATTATGTTGTGGTGGCTGTGGTGAAGGCCTACGCTCTTGGGTGCATGGCCTACGGCCTTTGGCCATGCACCGAACATTGTAATGCTTGCCCACACCCACCACAACATAACAGAGCCATGCAGGCGAACATGTAGCCATGTACCAGAATTCACAAAGATAACCTAGGCACCAGCACTTCAACCCAACCACTGCACCATACTACAGCGATACATTCAAACATATTCCAGTTACCATAATCCACAAACATACCACAGAGTTTTGCATCGCTATCCGCTTCCATTCACACAGCATTGTATTACTGCCAACCAAACCACTCAATCTTCACAACATTGGACCTGCTCCCAACACTAGTAAGTACATAGAACCAATACAGCATAGTGCAGTACAACACTTTACTAATCTGCCCAATGCAGACTACCCAAGCACATGTAAGAACCAGTTCAACCGTACCCTCTTCTATATGGACACTATTCCAACACTGCACCCAGTGGACACACTGCAGGACTGCTCACTGCATCATCTCCACCCATACACTGACAACTATAGGATGTTCTAACAATCACCACACCCATGGAACCAACAATGTATGCAATGCAGCCAAACCACACACACAAAACACTGTCAAACCTACTTGCAACCAGTGGACATACCTTTTCAACCAGTGAACCTACTTTTCCGTGCAAGGGCTACGGATTTACCACACACAACACACCATAGTACGCGCCGGTAAGCTAGCTCAGCGGGTTGAGTGCTCGCTGCTGCGATCTGAGCGTGATCTGCAGGTCGCATGTTCGAATCACGGCAAAGGCCAACTCAGCCTTTCATCCTTCGTAGGTCGATAAAGGAATACCAATTTCGGTTGGGCGATATTGTATGTAAATATGTGCTCTGTAAAGTGCTTTGGATTAAGGCACTATATAAATAACACATCATTATCACTACACGCTATGTTTAAATGTTCATGTCATGTGGAATGCACTCCCCTTCTGCAATTCAACCTGCCACCACTCATCACAGAAGGAGATCGCTGCTGGAGCTGTCATGCCATAACGACAGCTGCCTGCAATCACCACACAAGGTTGTTGCCAGTTGAGGTAACGGGGAATTGCCGTAGTATGTACTGATACCGCTGGCACACCACTGTCTTTTAATGAGATCTATCAGAGCAGCCACTTCTCACTCCCCCGCCCCCCTTTCCATCCCTTCTTCCCACCACCAGATGCCGTATGTTTTCCAGACCTCATTGTCCTCTGACACATGCCAGCGTTATTGAAAACTTATAACGCACATCACGTCACCTCACACTACAGTGCTATCAAACTTTTGCCTGCGCAGCGAACAAGGAAATGGGAAGCCGGAGCGGAGCCAGATATGACTAATTTTAGTGGACACACTGTTACATACAAGAGCCCCAGCCATGCACCCAATGCCTTAGAGGCTTGGCACACACACACCACAACACTATCCTCTGATACACCATGGCGGCGTTTCTCAAAAACTTTGACGCAGAGCACGCCAACCACAGGCCGCGTCCAATGTTTGCCCACATCACAGCGTACTGCAAGCCAATGAGACTTTTGTCCGCGGAGCGAACAGGGAAATGGGTCCACGTAGCACTCATTTTTTGAGACGTACATTTCAGTTATTTACAACAAAAGTACTGGTCGGATTTCCACCAAACACACACAAACACACGTTCTGAACCAAGCCCCCACTCCTGCTGTGAATTTGGTTAAAATCCGTCCAGCCGTTCGGCCTTTAGCCGTCCGCAAAGTTATTCCCCATTCAGTCTATTGGAAAAAAAAAAGATTTTTGGACCCCCTTCTAGCTCTGCCCCCTCCACGAAACCTCACCCAACTTTGCAATTCAGCGGGCCCCATATACTTTTTTGGCAAAGTTGGGTGACGATTTGTCCACGGGGAGAAAAGTTATAAACTGCCGAAAAGGTGGTCTTCCTATGGGTTTAGCAACTTAACCATAACTACACAGCCGCTACCGCAGGCCGTGTAATATATATATTTCTGATGTTTGTTAATCTGCTTAGAATCACATGCTGTGCATATGGTCCGACATCCAGTGGTAACCGCAGAGTATGGCATCTTGTCTTTCGAGAATCGAAAGGGGACGTCGACATGGGCGTGCCTGTAACACTATCCCTACGTGACGTGAGGTGTACGCAAGATCCCTCACACGTCAAGGTTTCCGGCCAGCATAATGGTCGCCTTGATGCGGAGTTCGTCAAAGACTTTGCTTATTGTCCCATCGATCTTTGGTTGAATAATTATATAAAGTATCGATATCACCCTATCCGTCCCTTATTTCGACGGCTGTTACAGACCTCCGCCGAAAACCTTAAAGAACTCGACGGACGGTGATCCAATCGGTGATCCAGTCGGCGCTGCCGTCCACGTGGCCAGGCCTTCCGCCGGCCTATACAGTAGGGAGAGTGGGGTCGGGGTGGAAATTTCTATACAAATTGAGACTCTACACATCCTCAGCTATGTAGAGGACTTCATTTAGGTTTTGCCCTAATTGTAGGAGCAAATTCCCTTGGAAAGATGGGCACAGACGGTGTAACCAGTGCTTGCCCCTCGATCACAAAGAAGGATGCGCGGCTTGTAAACTCCTCCGTCCTAAAACATTAAAGGAGCGTAGAGTCAAGCGGTGGGCGGCCTACTTCATGTCGAAGGCCGGATTTTCTCCCGCTCCCACCGAATGTGACGGCGAGAGTGACAATCATACCTCCGAACCAGAGGTTGTTGACCTTTCGATGGAGTGCTCGCGTTCCGCATAGTCTGTCCCCAGCCCCGTTAGGCACGGCTTAGGCACTGCTATGGGAAGTCACACCCCAGCGACAAAGACAAACATGTACACAGCCCAAAGCACACAACCCAAAGTCAATCTTCAGCCAGGTCGGAGAACACTTCAGTGCCAACGGGTACACCGGAAGCTCCGGTGGCATCCGCCGACCATCTGTGTCGGCAGCCCTCCCCGCAGCTGCAATTGCGCCTAGCGACCGGGCTATCGAAAACAAAGAGCACTACCCACAATATATCAGGTTCCGCCAAGACACATCGCAAGAAGGCGTCCGGCGATGATAGGGTTCCTGTTCCGCCGAAGGCGGTCGCAGAAGACAAGGCCCCGGGACCGCTGAAAAAGGCAGCTGTTGAGGACAAGGCCCCGACACCGGCGAAGAGCACCCCCTCGCAATTGCAGGCTGAAGATACGCGCCTCCCCACCACGGAGGCCGGTTTGGACATTGCATATAAAAAGGCCCTCCTTTCGTGCACCAAAGAACAGGCGGCACGAGGCATTTCGGTGTCTCCTATAAAAGCACTGAAAATACAAGCGCTAATCAAAAAACATGTCAGTTTGTCACTACTCAAGGCAAGGTCACCAGAAAAACATACAATTTCGACGTCTTTGGCCCAATAAGACACCCAGACAGAGTTCTCGAACACCACAGACACTCTTATCTGGGGCTATGTGACATAAATATTCCGTTCCCTCCAAGCCCACCCCTGCTAAGGATGCCACACCCTCACAGGGCCCTGTCATCTCGAGCTTCCCATCCTGTCATTTTACACCAGAACAATTTAATAACATTTTAGGGAGAATGTCCTGTTTCGTGGATGTCATGGACAGACACCCTGACCAACTGACTGCTCTTAGAGACGCCTCACAGCCAGGGGTGTCGGCAGAGCCACCCCCTAACAAAAGGTCTCACCTTAAGCCACAGCCGAGCACCTCTGCTCTAGGCACTCTGGCCTCGGCATTCCAAGACACCACTCACTACCAAGACCCATCTTAGGACTCATATTGTGAAGACCAAACAGGGTCTCAGAGGTACCTCTATGGCCAAGACCAGTTCTACAACGATGACGACGACAATATTTATATAGTGCAGTCACTAGACCTTCAGGACCAGCCAGTAGCGGATTCCCCAATGGACAACCAACTCCAGTACAACAAACTGCTAATAAAGGTGGCGTAACATTTCAATATCGACACTGAGGAGACACAGGTCAACAAAGACTTTGTGGAGGATATCCTGGGGGACAGAAAGTCCTCCACCCAATTTATACCTCGCCTTCAGTTAGTCCAGAGGCGCTTCCAACCATCCCTACTAACACCTAGTGTTACAAGGGTGGTCAATCCAAGGATAGAAAAGTTATTCAGACTGCGCCCACTGACCCCCTGTATATCAGGGGCCAGCTCAGACCAGATTCTCTAGTGGTCACCACCACCAGAAAAAGGGCAGGCACTCCCCTGGCATCGGCAGAAGCCCCGCCAGATGCCCCGCCAGACATGGAGAGTAAAAAGATTTATAATTTGGGGGGAAACGTTGCTTCCTCTGCAGCATAGCACACAAGAATTGCTAACAATACCACACTGTTGGTCAATTACCATTGTCATAAATGGTATGAGCTGGAACAACAACTAGAAACCGTCCCAGAGCCACTAAAGACTAAATTGCTCAAAACCGTCTCAGAAGGCAAGCAAGTTTCCAACTGCATGCTGAAAAACAATTTGGATGCGGCGGATAACCCAGGACGCATCATAGCGGAGGGGACACTTATTAAGCTTAGGCAGTCAGGGTTTAAGCTAGAGACTCAAGCAACTCTCTTAAACATGCCAATAGAGCCAAACATTTTATTTGAGAAGGCCGTGGCGGACTCCCTCAAGAGTGCCAAGGACGAGTATGACCCTCTCACATCCCTTGGGCAGCTAATAAACAGACCTTCTGCCCAACGGGGTTCCCCAAACTCTAAGAGATTTCGGGGCCAGGGTGTACAACGTTCCTCTGGCTACTCTCAAGGAGAGTAGTCCTCATCCTGGGGCCAGTCACAAGGCAGAAACTCTCCTGGGAGAGGTGCAGCCCCTCCCAAGTAATGACACGCCGTTTCAGGTGCCCTCCGATGCCACTCCAGTAGGAGGCCCACTCAATTCACCCATGCATGGGAGGGGATAACATCAGACAAGTGGGTGTTGTCCGCCGTGACTGGCTGGTACTACATCGAGTTGCTTCAGAAACCACCTTACCACCCACCTAGAAAAAAGAAACTGACAGCAGAAGAAAATGCCTGCCTGCTAACAGGAAATAAAGGCGCTGCTCAAGAAGGAACCAATAGAAATCGTCCCAGCAAACCAGGTAACAAGGGTATTTTTTCAGCGAAAAAAGACCTTACCATGCACTCGGTGCTAGATTTGCACCCAGCAAACAAATATGTCAAACCACAAATGTTTTGCATGACCACGCTCCAAGAGGTGATATTTTCATATTTCAGTGCACCCTGCGCACAGGAAAAACCTGTGTTTCAAGCTTGTGGGAGTACACTTTCTTAGCTTTAGACGCAATACCCTAAATGGGCTGAGAACCAATGACAAGTGACCTCTGATGCGTTCCATTACTGAATACTGTATCATGTAATATGGCTATTACTTTGCTGATAACGACTTCCCGATACCTCTTTGTATTCACCATTTATGTATCACTATGTCCTCTGCTGTAGTCCTTGTCGTGTTTTTCCCTTATACTTTTATTCTGCATTCGAACTTAAGTTTAAAGTAAACTTGTAACCTTTGCGCCCAGTTATCGAAGGGTTCGGTGCGCCATACAAATAAAGAAAACAAACACTACCACTTCAGAGTACTACCATTTGGCATCACCTCAGCTCCAAGAGTGTTTACCAAGGTGCTCGCAGTAGTGGCAGCAAACCTGCGCAGAAAGTCCATCCCAGTATACCCTTATCTGGACGACTGGCTGATCACTGAGGAATCTCCTCAAATTTGCTAATTAAATACACGAAAAACAATAAACCTACTCTTCAATCTGGGTTTCTCCATCAACGAGAAAAAAATCAAATCTAGTCCCCAACCAGATAAAACAATTTCTTGGGGCTGTCCTAATAACAAGAGGTGCTGGCATTCCCCTCAAACGAGAGAGTACCGAATATGCTGTTGCAAGTATCTCAATACAAGGTCGGTCGCCAGATAACGGTACGCAAAGCAATGCGCTTGCTAGGGATGATGGCCTCTAGCATTCATTCATTCCTGCGCATGCGTCCAATGCAGGAATGGTTAGCGAAAACAGTGGTCTTAGGCAAGCAGACAGTGGGACGATCTAGTGGTTGTTTTGCTAAACCTGGTCAGGCTCTTTGCTGGTGGTCTGTTAGAGCACTCTGCCAGATCAAGTGATCCCGACTACAGACGCCTCACTCACTGGTTGGGGTGGGGGGGCGCACTTCCTCCACACACCCCATGGACCGTGGACTCAGGCTACTGCCCAAGACACATCAACTTCCTGGAGCTCTTGGCAGTCCTCTAGGCCTTTCAGCAACATCTCCAGGGTCAGACGGTGCAGGTCCTCACAGACAGCCCCACTGCCATGTTCTACCTGAACAAGCAGGGAGGCACACACTCTTAAGTCTCTCCAAACTAACCCAGAAAATATGGAGGTGGGCACTCAAGCGGAACATGTTTCTAACATCCCAAAATGTTCCAGGGGAACTCCGTTCTCTGGCAGACGCCTTAATCAGACACCCTCTACCAGAAGAACCAGAGTGGCAACTCGAAAAAAGATATCCTAGACAGAATAATCTCTCTATGGTGTCACCTCCCATTAGACTTGTTCACCACAAAGCAAAACGCACAATGCCCAGACTTCGCATCCAGGTTTCCCCAGCCAAGGTCCAAGGGGAATGCCCTGTGGATGAACTGGTCAGGGAAATGTGCTTACGCTTTTCCCCAGCACCACTCCTGAGCAAAATAGTGCACAAGATGCACCAGGAACAAGTAACTGTGATTCTGGTTGCTCCTATGTGGGTGAGACGGCCTTGGTTTCCAAATCTGCTCGGACTGGCGATGTGCGACCCAATCAAGTTCCTGTGCCTGTACAACATGTTGACACAACACAAGGGGGCATCCCTCCATCCACACCCACAATCGAACTTGGCAGCTTGGCTCCTGAAGTCATAGTGTTTGGCCACTTAAACCTTCCACAAAGGTGTATGGATATCCTTAAAGAGGCACGAAAACCCAACACCAGACACTGCTATTTTAATAAATGGAAAATATTTGTGATCAGCTGCACATCACAATCACTAAGCCCATTAGAATGTTCTCCAGCTAGCATTCTTCACTATATGCTTAAGTTACTAGACTCCGGCCTAGTATTTAATTCCTTAACGTTGCATATGGCGGCCCTGTCGGCTTACACCACTTGACAGAACAGTGTCCTGGTGGAAAGTCCCGATCATTAAGGCATTCATGGAAGGAGTAAAGAGGCTATACCCCTCAATTTCCAATCCCCCTCCGGGTTGGGATCTCAATGTTGTACTCTCCAAGCTCATGGGCCACACTTTGAGCCTATGCAGCTACAGGCTTGTCTTATACACAAGGACATGGTTGATCTTGGAACTCAGGACATGGTTGACCACAGAACACACCTTAGATTTTCACCTATGTTGATTTAAAAGTTCCATGTAAACCAATCCATAGATCTTCCACCTTCTTACAGAATCCATCAAACTCAGCAGAAAGAAGCCTCCATACACTTGATGTACGGAGGGCGGTCTTGTACTATGTGAACAAAACCACTAAGGAAAACAGACCAACTCTGTTTCCATAGCACCTGGTAGTAGAGGGGATCACATATCAAAGAGTGCCATCTCCAGACATATAGTCTGATGCATACAACTCTGCTATTACCTATCCAAGAAAGTTCTACCTTTCACTCCCAGGGCTCACTCTACCAGGGGTACCAGAGCTACCTTAGCCTTCATTGCAAACATCCCTCTAGACACCATTTGCAAAGCTGCTACATGAGTTCCATCCATACTTTCACACAACATTACTGCATTGACACACTCTAAAGCAGATTCACAGGTGTGGGACAAGCGGTCCTAAAACATCTCTTTGCTGTTGTACCTTCTAACTTCCCACCTCCGTCTCCAGATACTGCTTGCTAATCTATGCAGAGCATGTGATCTAAGCAGATCCACAAGCTCCAGAAGGCATACATACTCTTAGGTCCCATCCCCTTTCCTCCACACTGCATGGGCCTCCTTTTCACCAGAAAAAACCTTCTTTGCCTTTTCGGCTTTGACGCGAATGGGCCGAATTCACCAGCGCTGCTGGGTTTGGCTTCGGCCATGTAATTCCACATGCGGATACTTCTCTTCTGTCTTTTTTGTCTTTTTATCATTCAGGTACTCGGTCCTCAGGTGTCACGCTCCTCCCAGGCGCATGTTGACTTCTACAGGGTTCAGCAATTGTCCATCCTGCGACGGGCTCTTCCTGACTAAAGACCCCCACACCCTCTGCCTATGGTGCCTTGGCCCAGGCCACGGCTGGCAAGCTTCTACAGCGTGCAACGCGCTTTCCTCAAGGTCTCTGAAGAACAGACTAGCCAGATGGAGGGAGCTCTTTCAGAGATCGCCTCCAAAGGACCTAAAGGACTTTGTCTATCATCGATCTAGGCCTAAGGTATGGCCGGTCAGTGCACCCCGCAAGGGAGACTCCTTCCCAAGGACTAGCCTGCGCGGGAGGGTCTGCCCAGGTCCTGGTACCAGCACAAGTACCGAGGCTGAATCCGCTACCGGCCGAGGGGGCAGTGGATCCTCCCAGTGACAGTGCTGAGGGACCAGAAGGTTCTTTTACCGGGTCTTCACCCGAGGGGCTACGCCCTAGTACCGGCAACATGTCCGAGGGGGCGCCTATACCCAGTTCTACCGGGAGATCCGCTGAGGGTGACATGCCTACCGGGCCCGGCCTGAGGAACAGGGTAGACGAGGCGGGGCCCAGTGAGCCGAGCAACACAACTCAGGCACGTGGCAGGCAACTTGACAAAATGGCCAATGTGCCAGAAAATCCAGACATCCTGCCGACGCCGCTCCAAAGAAGGCAGCAGGTGGAGGAACGTGCGTCAAGGTTGAACTTGTGTCAACCAGGTGTGTGGCCTACAGCTTACACTTCCTTCGCGCAAGGCAGGTTCCTACTGCATCCATATGGGCAGGGCACGCAACGGCACCAGCAGCCGCTCGCTACCCTGTCAATATCGCCTACCACCACCCCAGCTTGCGAGGACTGGTTCTTCGAACGGTTGCTCGGGCTCATGAAATCTCCTCGGATGAGGGTCATCCTCAGGGACACCATCGGGGACTTTCTCCCGCCAATGGCTCCTGCGCCGTAGGCTCCGGTACAGGCGCCCCTGTGTCCTGTTCAGCCTCAACAGCCAGATGCGGCCCCCCAACCAAATGTCTAGGCTGTTCGGCAACAGCCTCCGCCACAGCCTCCGGCTCTGGTCTCCACACTGCAGTCCTCGGCTCCCAGCATGCCTCCTCCAGTCCTGGACCAATCGGACGCTCAGGTGGACACAGATTAGGAGGAGGACACCGACATGCCATCGTCAGCCAAGGCCTTCCACGAATGGGTTTCAGGGCTGGCAGAGTACTTGGGCCTTCCTCAACCCGAGGTTGAGCAACCAGCAGATGGGGTTCTCGCAGAAGTCCTCACGCTACGTCCCGTGGCCAGAACGGGGATCCCGATGCAGAAGAACGTAGTGGCCTTGGCCAAGAAGTGTTGGCTCAAACCTCACTCAGTCCAGATGGTGAATAAACGCCTGGACGCCAAGTACAGGCAGATGGAGGGGGATATACTCTTGCTATCCGCACACCCTTAGCCACACTCCTCTGTGATCGCTGCAGCATCACTATACTACAAGCCTCGACGTGCCCTTGCACCTTCGTCAAGCCAACGCGGATCCATGCTGGCAGCTGTTTACCAGAGGCTCTGGCAGGAAATTGCGGACTTCCTCCCAGAGCTTCTGGCGCAGAGCCAATCACAATTCAAGGCGGGCTTGGCAGAGGGCAAGACCATGGCGCAGGACATCATAGAGTCCTCAGTGGCCCACATTGACACCTCTGGCCATGCCATCTGCATTGCCATGGACATGAGAGGTTCGGCCTCGCTCTGTGCGACAATTCAACCCAGATGTCCAGGAACACATCTTAGATCTTCCATTCGAAGGGGGTGACTTCTTCCACTCCAACGGACAAGGAGCTGGACAAGAAGAAAAACAGCTCATACACGGCTAAGTCTTTATCAATCTTGACAAAGACCACGCCCAAAATGTACACCCAGTCACAGCAGCGCTCGGACAAGGAGCGTACATACGGAGAGTTCTGCGGCTTCCAAGAGCGGAGGTCCAGGCAGCCTGACCATTGGCCGACTCAACATCGGCACAAATAACAAAAAGGGGTGGGGGCATAAGGGCTTTTTCCAGTCCCCCTCCTCCGCAACAGCCTCAGAGGGAAAGAAGGCATGACACGCCCCTCCGGCTCAACGTGTCTCCAGTGTGGGGAGCAGGCTTGCTCTCCATGCACATTTCTGATGCCAGAATGTCACGGACCACTGGATCCTCTCGGTAGTCTCCACGGGGTACCGCCTCCCTATCCCAGCCTCTACTCCTGCCTCCCCTCAACTCCCACAGGTTGGGACAGCAACTCTTTTGGCAGAGATCCGGTCGCCCGTCGAGAGCCAGGCAGTGGAGGAAGTCCTAGCCTCCCAGCGAGGCTTGGGCTTTTACTCCAGGATTTTCGCCATTCAGAAAAAGTACCAGGCGGGCCTGAGAGTTGTGCAGGACCTTTCCACCCTCAACTTCCCCCTACCTCTATGAAAATTCAAGATGGTTACGCCAGCTTTGATAGCGGAAACGTTGTGCAAGGGAGACTGGATGTTCTCCCTGGATCTGAAGGACACATACCTACACGTCCCGATCAGGCAGCCTCATCGTTCCTTTATAGGATTCAGGATCATGGGCTACAATTTCCAATACAAGCTGCTTCCTTTTGGCCTCAACTCGGCCCCCAGGGTCTTTACCAGGCTGATGAATACAGTGGCGGCACTCCTCAGGGCTCAGGGCCACCACATCTACCCGTACCTCTACATTCCAATACCTTCCAGTATGCCCTACCTCATAACCACTCGGCCCTACTCTTCCAAACCATGCAGCCTCCCTGCGAGAAATACCAGACTACGTGCCAGACTACCCAAATTATACGAGCCTCGCGCTAGAGATGCCACCCAGTCTACACTGACTGACCGCTCCCTAACTATGCATACAACCACTCTCACCAACCCTCCTTTGGAAAGACCTAAGCATAACCCAACTAACACCTTGACCAAGCATAAAGTGCATAACACAGACTCTAATCCTACTCACACCAAAAGTACTGTCTCGCCCATAAGAGGCGCCCTAATCAATGCGCGCTCTATAGTAGCCCATGCCATAGACTTAGCAGACCTCATTCTAGCAGAAGATCTAGACTTCATAGCCATTACTGAGTCCTGGCTCCATGCAGCCGCAGGCCCAGCCCTTTCGCTAGCCATTCCCGACGACTACACCATCCTCCGAGCGGATAGAACATAATCTAGAGGTGGTGGCCTGGCCATAATTGCCAAAACACGCCTCAACATTAAACTTGACTCCTCAAACCACCTCCCATCCTATGAATCACTCACAGCTAAGCTGCCTACCGCCAATCCCCAAACCATATCCATTCACTTATTCTACAGACCTCCTGGACCCCTAGGTTCTTTCGAGGAAGACCTCACTACTATCCTTACCAATAACCTAAAAAGCACCTCCCAGGGGACTTCAATTTAGGCCTAAAAGACCCCCAGGCCACCCTCATCAACAATACACTGTCAGAACTAGGCTTTACCCAAGGAGTGTTCACCCCTACCCACAACAAAGGGAGAACCCTCGACTGGGTAGCAGACCATAACTGTGTGGCCTCCATTTCAGCTAACTCCCCTCAACCATGGTCTGACCACCATCTCATTTCCTTTGTCCTCGAAGCCTCAAGCCCTATCACCAATAATGTGCTAGCCTCAGCCATCCCTACGGGAAGTAAGAAATATATCATTGGAAAAACGAATCCCACTCATCTTACCGACTCTAAACCAACTCCCAGCTACCTCCAGCCCTCATGACCTTGTAGAAGGTTATAACCAAATCATGAGTTTAGCCCTTGACTCTATTGCACCGCTAAAACTTAGAAAATGCAAGCCGAAAAAACACCTGAACTCCTTGTTCTCCTTGCACCTTAAAGCCCTTAGATTCGAGCAACACAAAAAGGAACAAGCCTGGAGACAATCTCCCACAGACAACAAGTTGATTCTCAATAAAATAACATCCACCTACAAAAAAGAAATTATAGCCGCCAAACAAGAGTCCTACAACCAGAGAATAACACAAGCCAATTCTAGTACCAAAGAATTATTCACTATCATTAAAGAATTGGAAACACCGGTTTTAATCCCAGAAACATGCGTAAAAAACAAACAATGGTGCACTAGTGTCCAAAATGCCCTGTCTAACAAAGTAGCAGGCCTTCTAATTAAAATTAACAAAAAGAAAGAATCCATAACTAAATTGACAAACTAACACTGCCCCGTTGCCCACACCCCAACACCCTATGCCCAACCCACTTACCCGCTTCAGCTTTTCCAAAGTCTCCACCCTAGAAGTAGAAAAAATCATTCTCAGCCTCAAACCATCAAACTGCAAGGGTGACCCTTGGCCTTCACAAATCATCAAAGATGTGGCAAGAGACCTCTCACCATTCATTACCAAACTCATTAACGCCTCCTTTTCCTCAGGCACCATCCCTAGCAACCTTCAAGAGTCCTGGGTACTCCCTCTTCTCAAAAAACCCTCTCTTGACCCTTCTATACCCACCAACTACAGGCCTATTACCACTGTGCCTTTCTTGCTAAAAATATCAGACAAGACAGCATACCAACAAATACAAAAATACCTTGAACAAAACCATCTCCTGGGTATTCGGCAATCAGGCTTTAGACCCCAACATGGGACAGAAATGGCCCTCATCGATCTAAAGTCACAATTTGACACCCTGAGAGATAATGGGAAAACTGCTCTACTGCTTCTCCTAGACCTCTCGGCAGCATTTGATCTAGTAGATCACAAAATTCTATGCAACCACTTGGACTCAACTGCCCACTTCTCCCAAGAAGCCATCGGTTGGATCGAGTCATTCCTAAGTAACAGATCTATGCGCGTCTTCACCTTAGCCACAGCCGACCCCATCCCAATCACCTGCGGAGCCCCTCAGTGATCTTGTGTCTCCCCCACACTGTACAGCGTGTTCACGAAGCCCCTGTTTGACGATCTAGATGGCCTGGGTATCACCTACACTAACCATGCCGATGATACCCAGATCCTCATCCCGTTGACGGGAGATTACAACCATGATTTGGCCTTGGTGAACAGGGTGTACCTCATCATCCAGGCATGGATGGCTTCTCATAGTCTATGCCTGAATGATGACAAGGCCGAACTAATCATCCTCGGTTCCACCCCCTACATCACCAAATTGGATCACAAATACACCAGCTTCATCATTGACGGGAACCCGATCAAGGTAGCCAAAGAAGTGAAAACATTAGGAATTACATTGACTCCACCCTCTCCTTCCACAAACAGGTCAGTTCCATAGCATCTTCCACGGCATACACATGTAAGCTTATAAGAGCAGCCAAACCCTTCCTATCCTCACAGAGCTGCATCACTCTAGCCAGAGCCCTTGTATTGTCAAAATTAGACTACTGCAACTCCCTTTACATGGGAGCCAACAAACAGGTTACCAACATAATCCAGACGTTGCAAAACAATGCTCTCAGAGCAGCGCTCAGCATCCCTAAGAGAGAACATATTTCCAATATCAGGAGAGCTCATAACTGGCTTACCATTTCAGACAAAATCATGCTAAAAGTAGCCTCCCTAACTCATACTCATAAATGCCTCAACAATGCTGCCCCCCACTACCTAGTCGACAGAATAAATAGATATACCCCTAACAGACCTACCAGGACCTCAAATGCAAATCTGCTCACAGTTCCCAGGTTCAAACGAACCAAAACGGGCGGCAACAGCTTTCAGGTGAAAGCAGCCCAACATTGGAACTCCCTACCTACACCCACTTCAGACATGACCACATCCAGTGGACAAACACACAATGACTGTTAATTGACTGCCTAACCTACCATGCCACTGTAAACTATGTAAATAGGTATATTTTTTAATTTTAAATTGTATATCACTGCCTCTATTTTAGCTGATCCAACCAATGTACTCACTGTAACTACTGTACAGCACTGTAACTAAGCTGAGAATAATCTTGTTTGCTCCTGCGCCCTCTTACCCTTGGGTCTGGCGCAATACAAATGAATAAACGAAACTAAATAAACTAAACTGGCTCGTCAGGGCGACATCTCCGAAAGGGTTGCAACACACTTCCCACGCTCTTATGAACACACTGCACGAACTGGGTTTTTCACTCAACTTCAAGAAGTCGCAGCTGTAGCCTACGCAGAGACTGATCTTCTTGAGCCTCATTTGGGACACGTGCTCTGAGAAGGTTTTTCCCTCGGAGGACAAGATCATGGCCATCAAGAGGGCCACGGCGCACTTCCTCAGCAGAGAAGTGGCCTCGGCCTTGTGGTACCAACACCTACTGGGTCTCATGGCAGCAGTCCTCTTGGCTGTCCCCCATACGAGACTCAGGAAGAGGAGGATACAGCTGCACTTTGCAGCATCTTGGAACCAGGAACGGGGCCATCAGTAAGAGATGATCAGCGTTCCTCCGTCGCTTCACCCAGACCTCACATGGTGGTCCAGGGACTGCAACCTATGAACGGGCGAGGTCCAGGGACTGCAACCTATGGACGGGCAAGCCTTTCCAGCAGCCTACCCCACAGGTTACCATCACCACTGACTCCTCTCTCGAGGGTTGGGGGCACTGTGGACAACCACTGCGTCCATGGCAGCTGGACCCGGCAGGAGTACCACATCAATTGGCCAGAATTGAGGGCCATCTGGCTAGCGCTCGGGGCCTTCCTTCTGGTTATCGAGGGCAAGGTCGTCCTCATTCAGACGGACAATCTCGACCAGCATGTTCTATGTCAACAAGCGGGGAACTACCAGATCCCCCGCCCCCACTGTGCAGGCTGGCAGTCAGCATTTGGGAGTGTGCCCTGGAGAGCATCTACCTCACGGCCGTCCACCTGCCGGGGGAATCCAACCTAGAGGCAGACAGGCTGAGCAGACTGGGAGCGGACAACTACGAGTGGCAGTTGAACGACCTAGTTCTGCAGGAGATCTTCTACGAATGTGGACACCCTAAGGTGAACCTCTTTGCCTCGTGGGGCAACAGGAAGTGCCACCGGTACGCCTCCTGGTAGGGTCAGGGCCTGGGCTCCCTGGGCGATGCATTCCATATCCGGTGGGACGGAATGACAGCGTATGCCTTTCCGCCCACACCGCTGATTCACAGGGTGATGTGCAGCATCAAGGAGTCTCGTCATCTCAACATCATTCTAATAGCTCCACGGTGGCCAGCCAGGTCATTGTTCTAGGTCTCGGTCTCTTGGAGAGGCCTCCCATTCGCCTTCCGACGGGCCCAGCACATCTTCTGGCGCAGCAGGGGGGCAGGATCATCCACCCTGCACCAGAGAAACTAGCCCTCACAGCGTAGTTCCTGAGCAGATCACGCTAGGTCACCTCAGCCTCTCCCAGGATAATCTAGAAATCATACAAGGGCCCAGTATATGAGCAAGTGGACCAGGTTCTGCCACTGGGCTCTCCTTCTCAGCGCACCTTGCCCACTCAGGCGTGCAAGTGGACACTTGCTGCACCTATCTTGCAGCCATTGGGGCTTACAGATACTCAGATACACCCGCTTGCAAAAGGCTGCACCTGTGTTGGACCTCAACATAGTCTTGGGTACTCTGGCGCACAAACCATTTGAACCAATGTTGTCCGCGGACATCAGACTGGTCACCATTAAGACAGCCTTGTTAGTCAGCCTCACCTCGGCTCGCAGAATCGGTGAAATCCAGGTGCTGGTCGCCTCAAAGCCATACACTACGTTTCACAAGGACAAGGTAGTCCTACTGTCACATACAGCCTTCCTACCTAAGGTGCCTTACGGATTACATCTGAACGAGGAAATAGTGCTGCCTATGTTTTTTGCTGACCCCAAAGACGAGGCACAGAGAGTTCTGCACTGCCTAGATGTCAGGCGTGCCTCGAAATATTATTTGGACAGGATCAAGGGCTTCCACCAGTCGGACGCACTTTTTGTCACATTCGACGAATCAAGACCGGGGTATCAGGCCTCCAAGGCTCCATAGCCTGTTGGATGGGCTCGGCCATCAAAGAAGCTTACGAGAGACAGCATAGGCCACCGCCGGCCATCATGCACGCCCACACGGTCAGAGCCAAGGCAACGGCCATTGCTTTCCAGCAGCATGTCCCCTGGCAGGTCATAAGCAGGGCAGCCACATGAGCCACCCCTTCGGCTTTCTGCAAGAGATCAGACGCGGCCTTCGGACAGGCGATTCTCAGGAACCTGTTTGCTTAAGGAAGGTCTCCTCTCCACCCTGGGGCTACATTCAGTTGTAATCGACCATGCAGTAAGGAGGAAAGGGGAGGGGACGTAAGAGTAATTATAAGGTACTCACCATAGTGACTAACGTCCTTAGTCCCCTTTCCTCCATACGTCCCACCATCCTCCCCTCTAATAAAACTGGTGTCATTAGGCAATGTTAATCTATTGTCGACGTGTCTACGGGGACTGAGGTGTGGCGCCGGAGGGCAGTGTCAGGGCAGCGGATGCTCCCAGGGCCGCACCCACGCACGCCTCTAAATTTAAGGGGAAGAAGGTTTTTTCTGATGAAAAAGGTCTGTCTCCCGTCCCTTGGAAGGGACGCCCATGCAGTATAGAGGAGAGGGGTCTAAGGACTAAGAGTATGTTAATCACTACGGTGAGTAACTTATAATTTGCTCACTGTAATCTTATTTCTGCTTGCATGCTGCAGACGAGGAATGGATTGCCCCTCACCTCCTTCAGGGCTTACTTGGCTCTGCATGTCAATCTCGGATACTGGAAAGCCACAATTCAGCATCCATATTCGTATCGGCAACTTATCCTTGGGGAAAGTGTACATCACTGTACCAGGAGTCTTATTATGGCTGATATTAGGGCAACCCAAAACAATACAAAGGCATTGTTTTATGATAGGAAAATTCTAGTAAAAAAATTACAAAAAGAAAAGAATTATTAAAGTATGATAGTGATTTATACAATAAAAACCGCTCAAACACAAAGCGCTTTTTGTATCTGCCCTGTAAGCAAGGCTGACCCACCAGGCTAACCACCCACTTATGTCAATAGTCTATCAAACGAAGAAAAGTATTTATGGTTCTTTGATCATCCATAGTGCCACTAAAAGATAAGAGCGATAACAAAGCATTACATATTGAAATAGGACCCCATCATGTAATGTAGTAGTATTTCAAGATCTAACTATACATTAAAAGGTTGAATATTGTGAAGTCATTGCGATGGTATAGCGTTGTTTCATCGCCAGTAATTTCGACGTCTGCCTTTTAAACGTTTACGAAAAAGGCAATTGAAATTTTTGGGTGGCGGGGGCAAGGGCAGATAAGGGGTTGGAGGGGTTCGTGAATAGTAAAAAAATAGGTGGCAGAGGGGGAAAAAACCTTATCTTTAGGAGTCCAACCCTTTCTGGGGAATGAGCATCTCAAAAAGTCAGATGGGGACACTGGGGGACCAGTGACTCTTGGGCAGCAAAGAAAAGGAAGGCAGACACTGTCAAAGTTGTCAAATATCAGAAGTTTTGCAACAAGTAATGTAATTGGATTTAAAGAGTTTTGGGCACACGATAGGCCACCTAAAGGATTTCAGCCGGTAGGACGGATGTCCTTAGGCCCGGGAGAATCACAGTTGGGTCGTCCACCCAACCGTTACTCAGGAAGCTCAGGAGGAGTGAACAGCAGCACAAATGCCCAGGTAAGAACCCAGGAGTCAGACAGTACCTTCTATGATGAAGAGTGACGATGTCACTGGCAGGTCTCCGCGGAAAGACTGCAGCAGCTCCGGTTTGGGTCTCTGGCCTTGGTGGGCAGAGGAGGAACATTTGGCTGGAGCAGACAGTCAAACTCTGTCACAGGGATGTCCAGCAGAAGATCTTCACGGCACTTGGTTGGGGAGGCTTGACACAGGCTTTAGAGCAGCAACGGCTGTCACCTGGCAGACTTACTACTTTCTCTTGGTCCTCGACTCTTCTGAGAGGACTTCTATGATTGGGGATGGAGTCTCTGTAGGCTCAGACAGATGCACTCAAGTTTGCAGCCGGAACCGTGCTTGACGAGACAATGCACTGCAGCAGTGCCAGAGGTCCCAGGATATTGCAGGCCTGGAGGGTCATAGCACTTTGTGATATGGCTCAAACTGCAGATTGTCTCTGAAGACTGGTTGGGCCCACCAATCCAAGGGAGGAAGTCGTCCAGTCTGGATCTTCACTGTCGCACAGAAAATAGGGCTGGAGCAGCAGCATTCACTCGTCTTGGCGGTTGCTGAAGGTAGCTGTAGACATTCTTCTTCGGAATGGATCGTCCAGTGGTCAATTCTGGCTTCAGCATCAGGACCCTTGCCTTTTATGCAGGAACCCAGCCAATCAGCATGCATGCAACATTCAAACTTTGGGTGGTGGCTGTCCCAAGGAGACAGCCAGGCGCCCGTTAGAACTGGCTCCAAGCAGACACAATGGCGGACAAAGAACTGAGGAGTTTCGTGTCCTGCCAGCTTCCTGTTCTCTGAAACACACTGGTGCAACCAGGCGGGCTTCCCAACGGGAGCCCATTGAAGACAAAGGAGTGAGCAGGACTTCACTCCACCTCCCACTCACCTGGGTTATCAGAAGAAGACTCAAGAGGCAAGCAATCGTGAGTTGGTGAAAAAGAAGACTGCCACCATTTTAGGTCAATGGTGACCCATGTGTCCTTTACCGCATTTGCGACAGGAGCCTGCGTGTAAAAATCACAAAGTCGGTAGAAAATATCCACTGCCACCAGCCACTCAGATAGACTTGCCACTGTAACTGGAAAGTTACAGGAGAAGTGAGAAAAGCAATACCATGTATCACCTCAGCCCTCCACATAAAGTGGGGTGGGCTCATCTCACAAAATAAAAGCGTAGGTAGGATAAACATTATCCCCGTCCTGGTTTCATTAATTTATCACAGGAATACAAATTAAAACCAAAGAGCGAAGCTCAAGGCGGCCCCTGCAACACTGCACAGAAGATCTGCATGCTGCAATAATAAAATACAGGTGCCTCAAACAGCTGGAGGGAAGCAGACTGCATCAAAGGTAAACAAAATGTGTTCCCAAAGTCGCAGAAAAAGAATGAGTTGAGGAAAAAGGTTACCACTCATCAGGAGAATCAGATAAAAACCCAAAAGACCAGAAAAAGTGCTGCGGGACTCACTAAGTGGGGATGGAAATTCTACCTAACATGCTTCTTAAAAAGTGTTTGCTCTTTAATCAAGAAACAACGCTCAGAGGCACAAGATAGATGTCCAATGCATTTTGGACTATACATGGTTATTCGTCGGGGACAAAATCTGTCTCCTTCCTAGTTTTTCAGCTCCCCTGTGTTAATCTGGTTGGGTGTCCACAGGAGATATCACAGTATAGCCTTATTGGTTTGAAGATCATAAAACCAGAGCATGCTCGCTGCCTTCTGTCGGCTGAGAAGCTTCTCAGTCGACAGAAGACCGAGAGAATGCTCCAGTGATGTTATCTCTGCCATCATTGCGGTCATACTCTGTGCAGCAGGGGCGAGTCATTAAGGTGGCTTTGCCTGAGTGGCCTGTAAATAGTCACAAACTCTATAGTTTAATGCATTTGTATTTGCTGCTTCAACAAGTTACTTTGTTCATGTTCAGGTTGAGATCTCAAAAAAGCATGTGCCTTCTTCCTCAGCTGTGGGAATGTTCAAAGAGTTTGTTAGCACATCATAATCTTCTAACACGCCAGCATGTGTCAAGGATGTTGCACTTGCTGCTCCTCTACCACATAACTGTTGGGATCTTTTCCATGGAAGCTGCACCCTCTTTGTTCAGCTCCATCAGAGAGCTGGAGAATCTGAAAGCGGTATTCTGATATGTCTGAGCCCTTTCACAGTGTTCCATATAAGTACAGTATCTGGTCCCTCCCTCCCACACTCACTTGCTCTCACCTCCCAGATATCACCGCCTTACCCCTTTGCCAAGTGAAAAAAACGAATTGAAAATAACGTGTGGACTTCTTCACATGCACTGTGTAGTATTTTACTTCTCTGCATAAAACGTTGGAATGAGTTGGTGAGATGTACCGGTCTTCCCTATAAACAATCTCCATGTTCCCCAAGCAAAGAGTTTGACTTGGCTTTGTTGGTTAGCAAAGTCTTTGCTAGGAGATGGCAATCAACACTAAATCAGGCTGCTGGTTTATTCCTCCAGTGTTTGGTGAGAAAGTAATATCTTCGTGTAACTGCATTGAAGAATATCTTTAGAGGAGCAAGCTTGCCCGTGTGCGTATCACTATCATCAATTGCAATTTGCATAATAGCTAGGAATATTTTTCCCTGTGATCTTCTGAACTAACCTAATTAGAAACCTTTTACATTAAAAGCCATTTATTTTTTATGGCATTTTAATCACTCTTTGTGCTGTCTTATCACCATACTTGGGCCAACAATCTTTAAAACGATTGCCCCAGCAATAGCCAGGGAAATCCTGGCACTAATGAATGGCTATTTATTCTCTGAAAAGTTTTTAAAGTTTAAGCATGCAGTTGTTGAACGACATCACTATATTGAAATGTTCAAGCTAATTTCCCCCTGTGCTCTTCCACCCTGTACCTCACATTAAGTACTTTCTTGAATATTCAAAGAGCAGTGGTGTGCCAGCTACAGCCTGGGTTGAATCCAATAATATGCTGGATACAGTCCAGGTAGAATTTAACGCAGGGTACATCACAGAAATGGTAAAGATAACAATCTCCAACCAACTAAGGGTGCGTGTGGCTTACTGCTGCACAAGCTCTGATTTGATTAGTCCTATGAATGGCCTTCAATACCATCTCATTTAATGAACTGCTTAGAATCCAGGCCATGACGCTGAAATCATGTTGAGCTGGGAAGCACCAAGTGGGTATTGCACTCTGGTCAGGCCTCGTCATATCGGGTACTGCAGCGCTTCGCTCTTTCTCCTCTGCTAACTACATACTGCTATAGGCAACTTTGATACATGCTAATGGGTTTTTCATTCTATACTGCACAAACCATAGACATATCTTAGTTAAACTGAGTGGTGACTGGACGCTGACATCAATCAAACCTAAAAACTGCTGTTCTTGAATAAGGATCCCATTGTTGTAGCACTTTCTATACTTGAATCAAATTGCAACAGAGATTCTAGTAACTCAGCATGCCATAGAATGTTGGACCATGTATCTGTAGCACACAAATAGTGTGAGAAATCTCAGAATCCTGAGGAATTCCAGTTCATCTTTGAAATGTCTTTGCCAATGTGCTAAAGCCATGATTCTATCAACTCTCGAAGCTACCACGACTTGTACACTTGCTCTTTCCACCTTGGCTAGCTTAAAGCAATAATACTTATAGTGGCCTCCCAACTAATTCATTGTCTAATTACAAAACACGTTTGGAGCAAGTGCGAGAAATCTGCAGTGGATCATTGGTTAGAAACATCTGACATCTCTTCTGGCCTGCGGTCTCGGCATTGTACTACCTTGCCTGGAAGACCTATAGCAGGAAGCGCAGTGCACTTGTGTGAGCATGTTTGGAGCAAGTGCGAGCAGTCTGCGGTACCATGGGCAGTGAAGGAGCGAAAAGACCTTTGGACTCAAAGTTCGTTCATTTCTCCTTATCGTGCATCAATAAGTAACTGCTGTTTACTTTTAAACTCAATCTGCCATAGCACGTGCCTATCATAGTGCAATAATTACCCTTGCCTCTCAGTTCCCTAATTGATATGGCCAATTGCTTGCAAACCAAATAAAGCTGATATGGCAAATAAACAAAACTGCCTGACTCATGATAGTTAGCCTGGTGGAGGAGTCTCGTGGGGTCCCGTTTCCAAAAACAATTCTGAGTGAAAACCCGGTTGAAAATATAGGTCAACACTCTACATCTGTAGATAACAATAATTTGCTCCTCGTGCTTTGCTATTCCTTGCAGAAGGTAATAAACCACATTGAGCAAATTGCTGCGCCCAAAATGGCAGCTGATCCCAGCCGTGATCCAATGAGACAGAATAAGCCTAATGATATGATTTGGCCGGAGGATGTTTATCTGTCGACATCATCTTTCTTCTTTGCTGAAACATCTGTGGCGAACTGCATCCTGGTGGATTGCAGCTTGGTAATTGAAGGCAGCTTGGTAATTGAAGACAATGTGGCCTTGTAAATGTTGCAGTATGAAGTGAAGCGCCTTTTAAAGCTCTGTGGCAGGAAATACGTGGATGTTGATATGCAGAAAGTATTGCTGGAAAGTGTTGATATTATTCGGGGCAAGTTGATTAATGGTATTCCTATCTGGAAATGGAAATTGTCTCAATACCCTATGAATACTCAAGAAGTTGAAGATAATGGAAGTAAGGATATAGTGGATGTTAATGTAGAGGAGGGGATTAATGGT
Source organism: Ambystoma mexicanum (assembly GCF_040938575.1). Classification (NCBI taxonomy): domain Eukaryota; kingdom Metazoa; phylum Chordata; class Amphibia; order Caudata; family Ambystomatidae; genus Ambystoma; species Ambystoma mexicanum. Next base: position 1,119,398,739 of record NC_090922.1, on the reverse strand, counting down.
GGAGAGAATATACGTTTGACACGCAAAGAAAGACGTTGAATAAAAAGAAAAGCAACATTGAGAGCAAAATCTGGCAAAAGGCAAAAAAAACAAAAGCCTGTACAATATGAAATCTGTGACCCACCGAGACTGAGAAAAATGAGGCCACAAAAACAAAAAGCGAGAGGAAAAAAGCCAAGAGAAATTCAAACCAGCTGTCTCCTTGCTATTCCCAGTAAAGACAATGTCTGTTCTGACCTCTGAGGATGACAGTTGGTTTGAAAGAACAATTCTCTACTTGTAAAAATAACGGCAATTTGGAGGCTGCTCAGTCCAGTTCCCCCAACTGCACCAAGGTTGATAAGGATGCAATAAAAATTGTTAAGGGGGAATAGTAGACGTTTTTATAATTAGTAGCCTTTTCTCCAACAGTGAGGAAAAATGAACAGTAATGCCATATTGCAAGTAGTCCACATCATTCCCGGGCTTACTGTGCTGATATGAAGCTACTTTGACTACGTGGAACTAGAACGAAATGGGGAAACTGCCCTCCTCCAAGGTCCACTGTTATACCAGTGCAACTGTAGATCTTGTCTTCTCACATCAGTGCCGCCTATTGCAAAGGGGCTATGCTACTGAAGTTGCATATTGTGAAAATGGGCCAAATAAACCTCAACAGGGACAGCATAAGACGAGTCACTATCTCGCCCCCTTATGTGCCCTCAAGTGAAAAATGCCCCTAGGAAATCTGTAGGTAATTACAGGCAGTTGGTGAAGAGCAAGAGCTTTTGCTCAAAGAAAGATTTGGACTGGGTATGGTTGACTGAATTTTTGCCTGGCATTTCTCATACCAGGCCCTAGCTGCTAAGGCTTTTGACATGCAATGCACGCGGTTTCCACCACTTTACAAATAAGAAAGGGGGGCCATCACTTATTGTATGTTAATGATATCTTTCTTTTGCAGGAGTGTTTACTAACCCACCCAGTAATTCTAGATGGATATACAATTTTGCAAGCTAGGGCCACAAAAGGAGTTTTGGGAGGCCAATGGGTGGGATGTTAATTGGTGTTTCAAATGGGCTTACGGATACAACACTAGAAAACAATGCAAATGTGTTCGCTGCTGAGAAAAGTCTCTGTAGCAAATGGCCTGCACTCTGTTAGTTATCAATGTCTATAGCCCCCTGGTGGCGGAAACACAAGTAGCATACAGGAGGTACTATCTGAAATCATTTCAAGTTGGTATGAACTGCATGGGGGAAAATCAATGATAAATGTGTAGTATATAAAAATGCTTCCTGTTCCTGCTTGTGAAATCATCAGATAGTTTTCTCAGTGTGTCACTAAATTCACAGTAGTTAATAGATATGTTCACTGTGCTGGAGAAAACATACTGGGTTTTACAACCCTATTATTTGTGATGCAAAAAACAATCGGGCGCACTATAAGAGCAATAAGAAGGTAAATTCCGGAGGCGTCCGTTGCAGTCGTACACATTAGTGGGGAATCAAATATCGTAATTGGCTTAAAAGATGGAGCTTTTCCATAAAGAATGCCAAGTGGCAGCACATGTGGAGTGTATTACCATAAAAGGTGACACAAAGCCCCTATGGAAATCATTCAATGGTATTAAAAGACCCAAATCCACTTTTGTCATAAAACCTATACCAAAAGAAATGTGGATAAAATATGTAGCAAACATCTATGGGGAAACTGCTACTAAGCCTAAGATCATTAGACACAGTTAGGCCTTTAGCTTCTTCGGGATTAGTTTAGATAGGGACGAAAGTCTAGAGCACCTGGGCCTGATGGCTTGGCCAGTGTAGTTATTTCTGGGAATCAAGAGATTTGCTGTGCAATCCTGTTAGTATTGTTTATTCGTGTTTGTGAAGAGGTGGTTATTCCTGAATCATGGATACGGGCGAAATTAATACCTATTGACAAAAAAAAGATATCGAAATTATCCTGCAAATTATCACTTTTGTCAATGATTTAAAAAGGTGGGCAAATATAAGAGATTTGATCCCCCTTTCAGACCGGGTTTAGAGTGGGATGCTCTACTTCAGATAACATTCTTTTATTTAGCTCCATGATTACTGGTCTATGTGGATTTTAAGTCCTCATTTGTCACTGTTGACAGAGATCGATTGTGGGCTAAATGAAACAATTGGGATGTGCCTGAGACAATACTGGAAATTTTACAATATCGTTAAGAAACAAGTGTGCATGTTAGATTGAACAGCATAGGTGCCTGCTCTAAAGTAATTCACAACATTAGAGGTTTAAAACAAGGGTGTGTGCTGGCGCCAATGCTGTTTAATCTCTACCATGCCTACTTCCCTGCTAGGTTAGCCCTGCTCACTGCTTTCCTCCTAAGATTGGGGTCCACTATATAAACTGGCTATCCTACGTTGATGATGTTGTCCTTATGGCTCACACCTTGGTGGATATCAGAAGGGCAATTTGTGAAATTATGCAGCTGAAAATGAGCTCACAAACATTGAGAAGACTCGGGCGATGGTAGTTAGCGGCTGTAGGGCACTGGCGAGTAGGATAGATGCACTCGCAGTTGGTATAGAGAGAGTCCCAGCATATAAATATCTTGGCCTACAAATAAGATCTGACTACAGATTTGTGCATATCATTGGGGGCAAGGCAAATAATGTAATAGGCCGCACCACGATCACCAAGGGGCTTGCTGGGAAAACTGCAGGGAACAGCATTGAGGGAATTATACAGGTATATAAACAGATTATAGTCCCCGGCATTTTATGTGGGCTGGAAGCCACACTTTGACCAACACTGGTTGGCTAAATAAAATAGAAGGGAGAATCTGCAGAAGACTCCTGGGACTCCCGAATTATGTGTTGATTGAGTTGTTAAGAGTTGAGCTGAGCCTAACATCACTGGCTGGCCTTTCACATCTGCAAAGGGGCTTATACTATATTAAAGCACTGAAGTCCCCTTTATTTGCTATTTTGGGTCCCCACATGAAAGCGAAGGGCAAACACCCACTTCAAGATTTTACAAGATTAAACAAAAATACATTTAAAGAAATAGGCTGGAACCCCAATTGGGAGGATAATCTTGTAATGATCAGAAGGGATTTTAAAAAGAAGCTGAAAGTGTGGGACTGGGGATCCAAATGTAACCCTCTACCTAATTTAAAAACCTGTATAGACTATATACAATGTGATTATCTGTGCTATCAGAAATATCTGCTGTTGTCGCCCACCCCAGCTCTGAGGAGATTTATCTTATTGCTGCATTTAAATCAACTTCCTACGCGGACAGTAATTGGCCCTAGAATTGGTATGCTTAAAAAGGATAGATTTATCAATATTTAATTTATTTATTGGGTATTTATAATCCGCCTGTACACAATCTGTTTTGAGGCACAACAAAAGAGGGTGGGGGGGATGGAGGACAACAGAAGCAATCATACTAGGCCTTGTGACATTCAGATCGTGCAAGCGCAGTAGCGAGAGATGCAGGGGAGAGGGGGGCTTGCGGGGGGAGTGCAGGTCTGGGCGGAGGGGCCCGTGAGAAAGGGGTGGGGGTCAAGGGAGACTAGGTGTAGACTGTACTAGGGGCGTTGCGAGCTGGTGCCCTGTAAGACTCTGAAGGAACCAGGCATCCAGTCAAGGGCAGAACCGGACATTAGCAGGGGAGGGGGAGAGGGAAGGAAGAAGAGTAAAGGAAGGTCTTGAGAAGCTTCTGGAACTTAAGGAGATCCAGCTCAGGTCTGAGATGGTGTCTTATATGAAAAGTAGACCTTTGGAGGAAACACATAGGCGCCTTATGACCCAGTGCATATTACTGGGCTCTGTATATATTGCTTATTTGGGTGAGTTTACATATGATTCTGATGAGATACGGACAAACTCCTTTTGGCCAATTTGCCTATTGGCCAGAAGCAATCGTAGGAATGTGTCACTTTATAAGATGTGGCAGAACATTAACAGTCCTCATGAGAACACTTTTTTGATTAAAAGCCTGAGTGATTAATTTGTCCCTCCCGGTTAATGGCAGCACTGTAATCGTTTAAAAAAAAAAAAAAATGTTTATCGTGATTATAGGTTCACCAATGACTATCAATATTATAGCACTGATATTGATTAATTCATTGTAATTTTAGTAGTGCTAACTATTGTATTCTATAATTTTTTATTGTGAATTTGTGATTTAAATTTTGTATTTAGTGTATAGAAAGATATGTGAAAAGTCTGACCTCAAATTAGATCTCTTTTGCCCCAGAGAAAGAATCAAGTATTTTAGCTGATTACAAGGAGCAACTGTTTATTTGCTTTGTGTATAATCTTTGGAAAGTTGGAGGTGAAGGAAGTGCTTGTGGTTGTGCTAGACGGCGGCATGTATGTGTTGATGGATTTTTCTATAGTGCCAACAAGGTGGAAAACAATCATATCATGGTACAATAGAAAGGATGTCTACATTGTAATAGGTAGAGGGGGAAAGGACTGGTTGCGGGGTGGGCAGTGGAGTGTTCTTGTGAGATGCTGCTATTAGCTACTGATAATACTCATTAATATTCAATCTTCCTGAAATGCAGGAGGCAAGGGTGCATCTGAAAACCCATGCAACCCTATGGAAAGCCTCCCCAACAGTGGCCTCGTACCAGTCTCCTTCCACAAGCTGAAAGGCTCACACCTCATAATGTATTCAATGCATCCAATTCTCATTTTGCTTTCATCCATTCAGAAATAGTCCATACTCTCCACGAAAAGGTATGAAATCTTGTAGTCTAGTCTAGAGAATTGGGGACCATAGTACAATAGTAGAAGATTCAATAGTTAAGTGTTGTGTATAGTCTCCTTGTCTTTTTCCACTGCCTTACATCACTCAATCTGACAAAGTCCTTTAAGTATACGGATGTCAGATAGGCTATACTTTCTATTTAGCTAGTTAGGACCAAAGACTTAAGTCAGTGTGCATGCTGTAACATCTGGTGTAAATGCCAGGCAAGGAAGCTTTAGAAGCACATATGATTGCTTTTATCTGCATCCTCTGTGGAGGCATGCAACACGTTAGGAGTAGTATACGGCTATCCAGGAATATCTACAGGTCATTCCTGTGGCCAGGTCCGGCACAAGCATTCTCAAAGCATTTTCCTTTTGTGCCATCTACAGACTGCATACTCTGTTTGACTAACATGTACTTTGCAACCTCTTCATGTACATATTGTCTAAAACTACACAATTTCCAGCCTTTTAACCTCACTCTGCTCAGTAAACAGTTTTGGAAGTGGATGCTAATGGCTTCAAGGTAAAGAAAACTAAATGCACTTGTCCATACGCTCAACTATCAATCTAGATTCAATTCCCTGATCAGCTTAAGCTGCTAGTCACTTGTTGATTAAGATCAACATTAAAATACAGGTGTTTCTGATTTTACCCCAATGTCGGTAATCATTTCAGATGTTAAATTGGCCCATAGACTCGTTTTTCCAGACTACTGTGCCATTAATAGTTTCATTGTTGACCTATTATTTAGTTCGTGGGTCTGCATCCCCTGGCTCTTCAGAGGTTTTGGACTACAACTTCAATTACCCCTGCGCAGTATAGTCCTTGGTGAGGGATCCTGGGAGTTGTATTCAAAAACAGCTGGATAGGTTGCAGACCCAGTTCTATCTTTCTTTCACAATTTACTTTTCCATCATTATAAAGTAAGCTGTTCCTACACCAGGGGTCTGCAACCTGTGGCTCTCCAGATGTTTGGGACTACAACACCTGTGACCCCTCACTATTGACTATGCTAGCTCAGTCCAAAACATCTGTAGCGCCAAAGAATGCAGACCACAGTCATACACCAATCTAGCACTTTCACTCATACTCGCTCACACACACACCTGTGCTGTCTTTCTCTCGCAACTGAAAACGTTTCCTTTCCCCCCTTGCAGAATTTTAGTCAGGATCTCAGGTCAAGGGTGGATGTGCGCATGCTCCGCCCTTTATGTAATGGGATGAACATTGAATGAATGTCTGTTAATGTTAGACGAGTGATGTATGTTATACTGTATCCAGTGTCTAAGCTTTATATATTTGAATTGATGGAAATGTGTGGATTCCCGGGAAAGTATGAAATTATGCAAAAGACCAAAGAGCATAATGAAATTATGTTAAACTTACATAAAGTATTGTTCTCTCTTACCAGGTTCAACTCACATGTTGACGCCCAAGAATATACTGGATGATATAAAAGCACTCAATAAGCCTCTTGTTCCGAAGGACACTGTTTCTATTGTGAATGAATCAAATTGTTAAATGTTTGCACATCTTTATTTTGAGTAACACATTTGTTGAAATAAATCTTGGTAACGTCATTTAAACAGAATGTATATATTTTTATGGTGTATTAAACTACTTTTTCCACTTTTGCCCATGCTCAGAACTGAGTATGTCTTTTTAATATGTATGTGCTGTTGCTGCTATTGCTGCTTTAAACAGAGAAAATTGAGTGCTGTTTTAATATAATTGCCATAAACCTCGTTACTGTACACATTGTCTCAATAACGGTATGATTTTGGAAAAAATGTACATTAAAACATTTAATGAAGCTTACTCGAGAAGGCATTCATGACATCTATATTTTAAATCTTTGAATCTATTGTGCGTTTGATCTTATTGCAAAAACACCTTCTTACTAAATAAAAAAGAAAACCACTTCATGAAAGATATATTGTTTTACTATTCGTCTTAAAAGAATACAAATCTTTCTTGGTTGTTAACTGCATGCCGTATTAATGCAATTTGTTTTTCCTTTATTTTTTATTTTTGTAGTATATTTGTATTTTGCAGCTAGAACATTGCAACACAGATGGTCAGTTTGTCTATCTCCAGGGCATTGTGTAAGGCAAGACCCCAGACAGGAAAACACAATTCTCTAAGGAAAAAGGCTCAGTGCACCTCCTTGCAAGAAAACAAGTTTTATTTTGTATACTAAAAGGAAAAAGGTGACAGAGCGTCCCGTAGAATCCAACTGCCATGGAGCTGTCAGTTAGTTTAAGGCACACATGGCGTTATAAGGAGAGACATAAATCAAAAGGTAGGACAGACCCTAATACCTCATTCTAGGGACAAATATACATAGTGCTACACTGAAAAGATGAAATGAGGAGAAGTATTATTTTTTCACATAACACTACTTTATTCACTTAATCGTTATATCTTGAAAAGCTGCCATAGCTGGCTAATTAAATTGTTGGACATACATATTACAAAAATCACGAATACAAATAATTTAATCAGTTAAAATACATCATAATGTTCATACATATACAATATCGTAAAGTGCCCCTGGCATCTATAGAAAGATGGATCTATAAAAGTCATTCTGCAGTTCTCCATGGAGGGTGGCATTATTCAACAGAGCAACCCGAAGATTGCTATTCCACTGTAAACCTTGAAATACTGGACATGGATTGTACTAGTCTTTTACTGGTACTTCCTACCCGTTTCCCAATTTACAACTTCTTGTCTAGGAGGGGATGGGCACGCTTGAATGGCTGGTAACTTTTGTGTGTTGTTGTTGCCCCTGGGGATATGATCTGGTTGTTTACTTTTGGTTGTGTTTCGACATTAATGTTGGCATCCCTAGAGCAGGGGAGGAGCGGGTGGGTGGGGAAAGACAACAGAAGAGGGGCAAGATGTGAGACCTGGATACGGACATAGTCAATTTGAACTTGGAAGGATTCATGCTCTGTGGGGGGGGGGGCCTTGCGCCACCAGGGCAGTTGCCCTAGGAGAGTGCTTGGAAGGGCTTCATTGTCACTAGGATGGCGCAGCTTAGAATAATGACCTGGAATGTCAGGGGGATGGATTCTTACTTGCGCAGGAATCCACTGAAATCCTTCTTATGCAGGAAGCATGTGTCCATTGCGCTACTACAGGAAACAGACTTTCTTCCTACCAAACAGGAATCGGTGATTGCCAGAAAGGGGGAGTGGGTTATGGTTCTGCCTATTCCAAATTCGCCAGAGGGGTTATGGTGTGAGTGGGCGCAGGAGTTCCCTTTCGACTGCTCGATGTTGAGACCGATAAAGAGTGTAGGTATGTGATGGTACATGGATGACGTGGACCGACAAATATGTATAGTGAACACCTACTGTCCTAGCATGCTATTCCTGCTTTCCTCTGCTCTCTGGGCATTAGGCTGGCTGGTAGGAGGGACTCCGTTTCTTTGGGGTGGGTGGCCCTAGATGGGTTGGACTCCAGACAAGCCGGTTCGCTCCAGGCCTCTGCAACCTTGAATGACATAATGCAATTATCTCTGGCAGATGTTTGAAGGGAACTTAATGCAAGCAGAAGGGAATATTCATTTTAATCGCCCCGTCATGAACTATATACTAGAATTGATGACTTTTTTTGCTGAAACTGAACTTCTAGCTGAATTCTCGAAGGCGGAATACATGGGGCGCACTATATCGGATAATTCCCCGCTGCTATTTTGGGACATCCGGGGACAGAGATCGCCTGTCCCAACTTGGCATATGCCGGCAGCAGCAATACAGGATGATGCTTTGAGCGGTCAGCTGGAAGACATTTTGTTGCCTTTCTTGAGAATAACTTGGGCAGTGTAGATGGCTGTCGTTGCCACAGGCCCCAGAACACAAAAACCACACCATCTAGTGATGGGGCAGTGGGTCACTTGACTAATTTATGTCCCTTTGGGACCCATAAACACAGGGACCCTGTCTGGACTCAGTCCTGGCGCCTTTGGCGCCAGGCTCATATAGAGACGTGAGCAGGAACACTTTATTTCAGTGCAGGAGTGCTTTTATTTTACAAGAACTTTCCAGGAGCTGAAAGCCTTTATTCCAGAAAATATCCTCATGTGCTGACTCCTTAGGCCTGGTCTTCATGTGCTGACTCATCGGTGTGGCAGGCAGGCTGAACCTGGTGGGCGTGGCTTCAGAAGCTCCGTTATATAAGCTGCTCCCTCCTTAAGTCCGGTGCTTCGCGTTACTGTGCACTCGCATGCAATGTGACGCTCACCGCCCCTTGAACCAATTTACTTACCTTTTGAAACTAGGCGTTCTCCTGCATACTCACCTCCAGGAAACAGGTGCTTCATCGCTTCATCTGCAGACTCATCTCCTGACATCCAGTGATCTTGATCCCGACACCGCACTCTGCATTCCGCATTTTTCTTTTTTTTTTTTTTCTACACGAAAACCCACAAAAAACATATAAATAAAAAAAAAAATTCGACCATTTGGTTTTCGACCAAATGACGTCGACCAAATTGCAGTCGACCAGTTTGTAGTCGACCAAATGACTGGACACCTGCCAGTAATACTATCCCTAGTGTGACGTCCACTGAACCCATGATCCCTCACGCGTGTAGGACCCTCAGATTGTTTTTTTTGCCCTACTTGACGGAAGCATTCTGGGGAGTTCCCTGGCTTTCAGCCATATTTTGCTAAAATATCATATTTCCCCGTTTCTTTCTCTCCCACGTTGAGTCATCGAAGTTCGAAGCTCGAAGCTGGCCCAGAGAAGAAACAACCGTTGAGAGCAGCACGACCAACTTTGGGCCTCGAAAGGCCTCTGGCCTCGGCCCTGCTAGTAGGGAGAGTGGGGGGTGGAATATATCTCTCTCTCTCTCTCTCTCTCTCTCTCTCTCTCTCTCTCTCTCTCTCTCTCTCTCTCTCTCTCTCTCTCTCTCTCTCTCTCTCTCTCTCTCTCTCTCTCTCTCTCTCTCTCTCTCTCTCTCTCTCTCTCTCTCTCTCTCTCTCTCTCTCTCTCTCTCTCTCTCTCTATATATATATCCATATCTATATATATATTTTCCTACACACACTAGCCCGCTGCCACAGGGTGCGTATGGAGGGTACCCCTTTCAAATTCTGCCCCAAGTGCAACCGCAAGTATCCTTGGGTTGACAAACACGCCACCTATAACCTCTGCTTGCCGAGGGACTACAACGATGTAGCCGGTTCAAGGCTAAGACACTAAAGGGCCGCTCGATCAAACTTTGGGCCCACCATGCCAGGCAACGCGAAGCCATGGAAGCGGAGGGCACCTTCAGTGATGGCAGCGACGCCGTACTTTCGGACGGCGAGGGCAACGAGGCGTCGAAAGATGGCCAAGTGCAAGTCCCCAACCTCGGTAGGCTGTCCGGTAGGGCAGTTATGGAGAACACACCCGGCGACACGAGTGCTACCCACACCACTTCCACACCTAAACACTCGAAGTCCAACCGAGACTCGACACGCGTGTCGAGTTCTCAGAAAGAGGCACACAAAGAGCGGTCCACCGAATCGGTGTCCTGGGCGTTCTCAGTCAAGATCGCCTCACGACACCAGGCAACCATCCACAGTTGCCAAAAGTGCCTCACTCACCAAAGTCATGGAGGTATGCTCGTCAGAAGACTAAGCCGACCGCCAGCCCCAGGCCGCTCACCAGGAGTCGGCGCCAGCAGACCGTTCGGCGGCTGCTTCCGAATCCCGACACCCTCTCTCAAAGGAAAGGCACACTACCCCTGGAACTCAACGCCAGGCGTCGAAAAGCTCTGAGAGGGTGAAAACACCAGGGAAACACTCTTCCACTCATGGGGAAGGAGGAAACGGTAGAAGAAACCATCTCACCCTTCTTCTGCACCATAGTTACATAAAGACAGTTCTAAGTCTTCTGATAAACAGCTAGCCAAGACCCTTGCACAAGCCCAAAGGTCCAGTCAAGTCATAGAAGGGGAACCCTCTCAAGAAAGGGTCATTCCCAGCTCCAAGAAATGGACCAGTGAGGATATAGACAGGGTTATGTCTAGAATGTCCTCCCTAGCAGACTTCTATTCCAAGAACCCAGAACACTTCCTCTCCTTTACCCCTGACGGTGCTACTCCCTCAGGGTCTAGGGACCCGCAGCCCCCTGGTAAGAAACCTCGGTTTGAGACCAAAACGCAAGGTCGGTCTTCAGACCCATTTTACATCCAGCCTTACACCCAGTATAGTGTAGATCCACTACAGGATGAGGATCCAGACTTGGTAACGTTGGATGACCAAACTGGGATGGACTATTATGGGGACGACGAGGACCAAGAGGAGGAGGAAGATGACCCAGAAGTCTACAGAATAGACTCCCCGGTAGGCAAAGAACCTCAAGTTACAGACTCTCCAGTTGACAACCAGCCCCATCTAAATGAGGTCTTGACTATAGCGGCAGAACACTTCCGCATAGACACTCGGTGGGGGGGCACAGGAGGAGAGGGAATTTGCTGAGGAACTAGTAGGAGAAAAGAAACCCATTGCTCAGGCCATTCCAATTCTCAAGTCCATCCAATGGAGAATTGATCCTTCCCTTCTCAATCCTAACCTCACCAGGGCAGTAAACCCCAGAATCGAGAAATTGTTCAGGGCAGCCCAATCAGACCCGCTTTACATAATGGGGCAACTGAAGCCTGACTCCCTGGTAGTTACTAATACCCGGAAGAGGGCGGGAACGCCTCTATCATCATCTGAGGCTTCCCCCGACAAAGAGAGCAAGAAAATCTACAGGTTGGGAAGGAAGGTAGCCTCCACTTCCACTTACCAGGCAAGGATTGCTAACTCCGCCACTCTGCTGGCTAGTTACAACTGCCACCAGTGGGAGCAAGTAGCTGCCCTCATCGACTCTGCCCAGGTTGCGGCGGAGGGGAGAGCCGTGTCCGGTTGCATCCTTAAGGCAACCTTTGATGCCGCAGATAACGCCGGCAGGCTAATAGCAGAGAGCACTGTCATTAAGAGGCATGCTTGGTTAAGACAGTCAGGGTTTAAACCGGAGACACAAGCATTCTTAATCGACATGCCGGTGGAGCCTAATCTACTGTTTAGCAAAGCGGTAGAGGACACATTAAAGAATGCCAAAGATGAGTATGAGACGCTGAAATCCCTGGGACAGTTGACCAATAAGCCCCCTAATCAAAGAGGCAATTGTAATTTTCGTCGCCCACGTGGCCAAAATTCACAAAGAGGCTCCAACTATTCACAGGGGCAGGGTACATCATGGGGTAACAACCAGCAGTCTACCCAGAGTTACAGCAGAGGAAACAAGAGGGGCCATGGTAAGGGTAGAGGCAGCCCCAGCAGAGGCACCACGCCTCCCGCTAAACAGTGATGCCGCGCTCAGGGTCCCTTCTCACGCATCCCCAGTAGGGGGACGCATTTCCAACTTCACCCAAGCTTGGGAAGGGATCACATCAGACAGATGGGTGCTGTCCAGAGTGTCTGCAGGATACTGCATAGAACTGCTCGAGCGTCCCAGAAACCACCCCCGCATCAAAAAGTACATTCCTTGGACCACCAGAAGATTCTCCTCGAGGAGATCGTCAATCTTCTAGCAAAGGACACGATGGAACTCGTCCCGGGCAACCAGGTAAACAAGGGTATTTATTCAACTTACTTCCTTGTGCCAAAAAAAGATCTGACAATGCGCCCAGTATTAGACCTACGCCCTGCAAACAAGTATGTCTAGCCCCAAAAGTTTTGCATGACTACTCTCCAAGAGGTAATCCCCCTCCTAAAAAAGGGGGATTACATGGCAACATTGGATATGAAAGATGCCTATTTTCATATTTCCATGTTCCCAGCGCACAGAAGATTCTTGAGTTTCAAGGTGGACAGTCGGTACTACCAGTTCAAGGTGCTGCCCTTCGGTATAGCCTCGGCTCCAAGGGTATTCACCAAGGTACTGGCGGTGACGGCGGCACACCTGCGCAGGGAGGCAATCCCGGTGTACCCTTATCTGGACGACTGGATCATCACGGGGGAGACCCCAGTAATTTGCAGGTCAAACATTCAAAGAACGATCAACCTCCTCTTCGAATTGGGTTTCTCCATAAACGAGAAAAAAATCAAGTCTGGTGCCAAGCACCTCCAAACAGTTCTTAGGAGCTGTCTTAGACACTCAAGAGGGGTTGGCCTTTCCATCAGAGGAAAGAATTCGGAATCTACTATTGCAAATTCCTATTTACAAGCCCGGTCGCCAGATAAGGGTGCGCAAAGCGATGCGTTTGCTAGGCATGATGGCGTCATGTATTTATCTGGTCCCCCACGCACGCCTGCGCATGGCGACCCATGCAAAAATGGTTGGCGAAACAGTGGTCTCGGGCAAATGGTCAGTGGGACGATCTAGTGGTCGTTTCGCCAACACTTGTTCAAAGTCTTCACTGGTGGAAAAGAGAGAGCCTGTCAAACGGGAAACCCTTCTATGATCCAGAAGTACTGGCTGTAGTCACTACAGACGCATCCCTGTCAGGGTGGGGAGCACATCTCCTCCACCACATAGCTCAGGGTCTCTGGTCTCACACAGTAGCCACGAATCATATCAATCTGCTAGAGCTTCTGGCAGTATTCAGAGCGCTTCAGGCATTCGAACCCCACCTGTTGAACCTGTCAGTGCAGATCCTGACAGACAGCACAACAGTGATGTTTTACCTAAACAAGCAGGGAGGGACTCGTTTGCCAAATCTGTCCAAGCTTGCCCAGAAAATTTGGAGATGGGCACTCAGACGGAACATTTACCTGTCCTCTCAACATGTTCCAGGGATCTCAATTCGCTAGCGGGCGTGTTACCCAGAGCTCCCTTCCCAAGAGAACATGAATGGTGTCTACTCAGAGAAGTAGTAGAAGACATCTTCTCACAGTGAGGTTTCCCCACTACAGACCTATTCGCCACAAGCGAAAACAGGCAATGCCCAGAATTCGCATCCAGGTTCCCCCAGCCAGACTCCAAGGGGAACGCCCTCTGGATGAACTGGTCAGGAATGTTTGCCTACGCTTTTCCACCAACCCCTCATGAGGAAAGTGGTCAACAAGATGCACAGGGAATCGATGACGCTCATCCTAGTTGCTCCCATGTGTGCGAGGCAACCTACGCAGACTAGCGGTGTGCGAACCCATCAGACTCCCATGCTGGTACAACCTACTGTCCCAGCACCAAGGACAAACAGTGCACCCTCATCCCAACTCAATGAACCTGGCAGCATGATTCCTGAAGTCATAGAGTTTTGACATCTCAATTTACCACAGAGATGTATGGACATCCTAAAAGAATCTAGGAAACCGAACACGAGGCACTGTTAGTTTGATAAATGGAAAAGATTTGTTATCTGGTGCCAGAATAAGCAAATCAACCCAGTTAATTGCACTCCTTCCAATATTGTCACTTACATGCTCCACCTGCAGGATGCAGGCCTGGTATTTAACTCACTAAAGGTACATCTGGCAGCGCTGTCAGCCTACACCACTTCCCACAGCAAGGTTTCGTGGTGGAAAGTACCAGTGGTTAAAGCCTTCATGGAAGGGGTAAAGAGATTCCACCCTCCAATTTCAAACCCACCACCTGGTTGGGACCTTAATGTGGTGCTTGCTAAGCTCATGGGCCCACCATTTGACACCATGCATAAAGCCAGTCTCAAACACCTGACCTATAAAACTGCCTTCTTAGTAGCCATTACATCCATAAGAAGGGTCAGTGAAATTCAGGCTCTGTCCATGCAGGATCCTTTCTTTACTGTTCACAAGGATAAACTGGTTCTACGTACACACCCTCGGTTTTCACCTAAGTTTATTTCTAAATTCCACGTTAACCAGTCCATCGAGCTTCCGGCCTTCTTCCAAGAACCCAAAAGCTCTGCTGAGGTGAAACTACACACTCTAGATGTGCAAAGAGCAGTCCTCTACTATGTAGACAAGACCAGACCGCTAAGGAAAACAGACCAACTGTTTGTCTCCGTAGCTACAGGCAGAGAAGGAGATCGCGTCTCTAAAGGTGCTATCTCCAAATGGATAGTCAATTGTATCCAACTATGTTACTCCCTTTCTGAAAAGAGACTGCCTTTTACGCCAGGAGCCCACTCTACAAGAGGCATTGGGGCCACTCTGGCTTTCATTGCAAATGTACCCCTTGACACCATTTGCAAAGCAGCTACTTGGAGCTCTATTCACACTTTTACTCAGCACTACTGCATTGACACTCATTCCAAGACAGATACTTACGTGGGACAAGAGGTTCTAAGACATCTGTTTCCTCATGACCCTTCTCACATCCCACCTCCTTCTAACACTGCTCGCTAATCTATGCACAGCATGTGATCTAAGCAGATTCCACAAGCCTCAGAAGGGATACATTACTCACTGTAATCGTATTTCTGATGCTTGTATCTGCTTAGATTCACATGCGCCCTCCCTTCCTCCCCTCTGAGAGAAGGCGCATGGATGCTTGTAGTCTTATCTTCCTATCTATCTGCTTGGATAATCTGTACTTGCACTACTCCTCGTGCTACCTCATGTCAGAAAAAAATACAATCTGAGGGTCCTACACGCGTGAGGGATCATGGGTACAGTGGACGTCACACTAGGGATAGTATTACTTACACGCCCTGTGTCGACGCCCATTTTCGATTTTCGATAAACAAACTGTAATACTCTGCAGCTTTCACTAGATGGCCTATGCACAGCATGTGAATCTAAGCAGATACAAGCATCAGAAATACGATTACGGTGAGTAATGTATCTCTTATATTGCAAGAGATACAGATAATGTTCTGAACAGTTATGACCAGTTACCGGTGTGGGTAGTACATGTGGTACATGGTGGTTGTTAGTCCAGTACGTGCACTGTGGACAATAAAGGCAGGGTGGAGAGTGTGATAATTTGAGCAGCACAGTTTCAATATTGTGTTTGTGTGGATTGGGATGGCAAGATATGGTGTTGGTGGTGGTTTTGGATTTCTTGAGAAAAAAGGCATGTTTTAAGTCCATTGCGAAAGGACGAATAGGAGTCATCTGATCGTAAGGCCAGAGGGAGGGCATTCCAGGATTTGGCCGTGATCATCTGGAATCTGTTACCGCCCGATTCCTGGCGTCTATATCTGGGGGTGACAAGTAAGTGTGAGTAGGTATCCTGGGCGAGTTAGCGGCTTCCAGGAGTTGGGGCGACTACTGGCTTACTATGTGGGGGGACATGTATAGAGATGGAAGGTTCAGGGGCCTAGATGAGTTGACACTCACTGATTGCCTTCCCAAGGGTCAGTTCTTACGATATAGGAGACCTGCAGCATTGGAAAAAAGGAAGTGGTCGGACTGGCCGAGGAACCATAACTCAATGGGCTGATCATTTTACTGTAGGAGCTAGAGGATGGCTGGCGCCCAGTGTCTCTAGTGTATAAATGCCTATTGGAAATAACCAGTGTTCAAAGCGTACGACTGAAGATGTTATGGGAAGTGGGCCTGGGGCTGTAACTGAATGAAGCCCAATCAGATATGGCTCTGATCTTTGTCAAGAAGGTTTCCAGGAATGAGATTTTGCCTCTTGCAATTGAACAAACCATCTACCTGCCCATCATGTGGTCTGGCAATGCACACAGGTGAGGGCCTTCTGGCAGTGGATACAGATGGCATGTGTTGGGGCTGCGATCGCACGCTACGAATGGGCCCGGCATGCTGCGAATATATCCTAGACCGGAGAAATACAAGCACATGGTCAAACTAATGGATCTGGTATGTGGGAATGAGCGAGTGCACAAACTAAGTGGAAGCGTGGAAGGCCCTACTCCTGGCATTGTTTCACTCATCGGATGATAAGGCCCAGTGAACACAACCTCTAAAGTATTACTTGCTGATTATGTACTTCCTCAGACCTGCACTCAGTTGTGGTACATCTGGGTGTCCCTCTCTACCCCCCAAGCATTTGTAATGGCTCATTTGCTGAGACAAACCCTTGACTATGGCTGCATTACGGGTCTGTCAACCCCACCCTCCTGGGGGCTGACCAGAAGATCCTGAGATGTACCAACTGAATCGTATTTTGTTTGAGCATCGCTTGCTCTTTGTCAAACTTTTGTGGTGTAAGTTATGTTTGTATAACGCTTGTCTTTGACTATTTTCATGATATTTCTGATGAATGTAACGATATACCGATTTAAACCAATAAACAGAGTTTAAAAGAAAAAAGTATATATTTTCCGCACCCTCAATCGTTTGGGTGGACATGGGAGCTGAACGTGTATCCCAACAGCATCCAGGACATTTGCAGTGAAAAAGAACTTCAAATGGAAGCCCCACATTTCGAAACTGCAAACCTTAAAATTATTATTTGCTGGATGCTCACAATCTGCCCAAGGTGTTGCCTCCAATTACATGGCCTTTTTTGCTCATGCTGAATTTGGCAAGCACGTGTTTCTTCCCCCTTTAGCAATTGTTACAAGGCCATGTTGCATAAACTTTACTTCCCTTCCTAGCCCGTCCTTCAAGGTTGTCCAACGCCATCCCACTAGGGCCGGAAACATGTCAGATTTTTAGGATAGCCCTCCTTAATATTCATGATACATTTTACTACAATGATTCTGAATATATGCAAATGTATCGCAATATTTATGCGGGATATCCTGAAAACCTATCAGGGCTGTGGTCCCTGAGGCCTGGAGTTGGACCCCAGAGGATAAGGGGGTATTCCTTCCCCTTCCATTCTTCTACTGCCTAAATTCACCCAGTTGATGAATTCTCTTCTCCCTCCGGAATCAAACACTGATGGTCACAAGGGACTTTCTTAATCCCTTCATGTTGTAAATACCATCTCTCTTTATAATATTCTAAACTGTCAATTGCTGTTTTCCAACATTCTCTTCATATTTTACCACACGTTTCTAGTGTTCAGAACGCTTGGAAAATCTTTTTTCTGTTTTCTTAAGAAATTCTCCAGCTGTTCGTCAACCGTCACGTGGAGACTACTGGCAGCGGGGACCCATTGTCGGTGAAGATCTTCAATCCACTGTTGCATCTTCAGCCTGTGGCGCCACAGGCCCAGGCTTGGCCCGACACCTCGACTATGGTGGATGCCACAAAGAAAAGCCTCTTCAGGTCCTGTAAAAGCTGCGGTCTGAAGAATATCTTCATCAAGGATCAGCACCTGAAGTGCATTTATTGTCTTCATCCCGACCACAACATGAACGGATGCTCAATCTGTCAATCCTTTTCATCGAAGACTCAGAAGGACTGCCACCAGAAATGGTGGTACGGATCGAGGAAGGGAAGGCCTCTGACATGGCCTCTAGGCGTAGTCAACCGTCTCCGTGGCTGCAGGAAAAAAAATTCTTAGAAGAGTTGGTCGCCTTCGCAGACTGTCTATGGTTAGCCTGCCGGCTGGTTGGTTGCCTCCGTCTGCAAGGAAATCGCTGATCTGGTCATCCAAGCACAGATCGTCGACGAGCAGATCATCTGAGGACACATCACCAGTTCCACCATCATAGACACAAGCCTCGTCGACAACTTCATCCATCAAGACAGTCACTCCATCGACTGCCCCGTCGATGGGCACCAACCCCGCTGGTGAAGTCAGCGAAAACAAGTCTTCCTTTATCAGCCGTTATGCCAAAAGGTTCGTCAATGACTGTCACCTTTAACTATAGAACAGTCACCACACCCAGGGTGTCTCTACCTCCGCTTTTGGTCTGTTGGCTGAGAGCCCTCTCCACAAGAGCCATTGCAGTGACAACAGTGTTTCTCTCTGGTGTTCCCCTGATCGAAACCTGCAAGGCTGCTACGTAGGGGTCTACCCACACCGTCATGAAATTCTACTGTGTCAACAGGATTCCAGGGAGGAGTCCCGGGTCGGCCAAGCGGTTATAAGCAACCGGTTTGTTTGAGGCGAGTCTGTTCCCGGGGTAAGTCTATTGCCTCTGTGACCCTTGCCACCTCCTGTGGTTGTGTATATGTACTGCTGTATAATCATATTCATGAGCATGTGAATCCATGCAAGACCTCATGCTGGAGAAGGAACAAGTTACTTGCCTGTAACTCTAGTTCTCCAGCATGGGTCTTGCATGGATTCACATGCAAACCTTCCCTCCTTCCCCTCTCTGGCTTTCTTGGTTCATACTGCCACTTTACGTGCGCTACCAAATCTGAAGATGGCCGCCAGTGGTGGAGTTTGAGGGTGAATGCCATTGGATGTGGGCAGTATGACCCCAAACGGCACTGATAGGCCATAGGGGAGACGAGCAATGTAAAGTTTAAAGCTAAACTGCTTTCTTTTCACCGAGGATTCCCAGCCTGACGACAGGGTATATTCATGAGCATGTAAATCCATGCAAGACCCATGCTGGAGAATACGAGTTATAGGTAAGTAACGTGTTCCTTGTATGCTATGCATTAGTCATTTTATTTCTATTGTATTGATTTAGATTTATAAAAGACTTTGACCCAAAGGCATCTATGTGCTAACCAAACAGTGTTTGGGATAACCAGCAGAAATATAAGGTTACAAAAACAGGGGTTTTATTTTCCTGCCAAATTTCTGCTAACGCTGGATTGTCCCAATATCCTCCTGGGAGCTCATTCCACAGCTTAAAGACTAAAAGCTGAAAAGCCCTGCTCATGGCTCTGTCCTGCTTGGTCATAGTGGGCATAATCAAAAATGTGTTGGCTGAATGTAAAAAAACGTCAGTGACAGTACAATTTATATTTGATTGTATGATAACGGGGACCCATCCCATTTAATGCCCTGAAAACCAATGTTAATGTTTTAAGCTCGGCTCGGGCAGGAAATGGGAGCAGAGGAAGTTTCCTTAAGACAGGAGTGATGTGGGCCTGACAGGTGGGTATTCGTGATATGTGCAGCAGTACTAGAATTACCTGAGGATGTTTATGAACATAGATCAAAATAGCCCAGCTTACTACTTGATTGCCCTAGTAATGGTAATGCATTTGCTTTGGGAAATAATCAATCTAATCTGTCTGAGTAACATAAGGTAGTAGCTAAATGATGAGGCTAAAGCATTTGCCTGGGCCTTCAAAAGAAAGCCTAGGGATTTTATTGTTATTCTGAGTTGAGATATTCTTCTAGAGACTTGCCATTTGGCTATAAGCCTTATTTCGAGGAGATTGGGTCCTCTGACGTATTCCATATCTATGACAGTAATCACCACAGCTGTGCTGCTTCAGAAAATCTTTCTGCGTCCTCCGTCGATGACGTTGTTACGCCGTCCTCGAGGACCTCCTCCGACGGCCGACGTCACCAGATGTTACAAGTAGGACGCACGACGCCTGTAGCCTCAGTTCCGTTTTTTCCACGAACGTGTTCGCTTTGAAGATCTCGGCGCGCCTCGACTCTTTGGAGTTTCTGTTCTTTATCAGTTCTTCAAACCTGTTCATTTGTGAAGTTATCCTTCGTGATGTCTACCTCGTCTTCCACCCCGCATCCGGGCTTTAAGAAGTGCATGGACTGTGGGTCCAAGATGTCGGTGATGGACTCGCACGACGCCTGCCTCTGGTGCCTCGGGGAGGCCCATGACACGGATGATTTTGTTGACATCCAGTCGCTTACGTCCAAAGCCTTGCGGGAGCGCAAGAAGAAACTGTCGGTAGGTAAGGTGTCCACACCACGGAAGTCGAGGTCTGCGGGGCTTTCGACAGACGATTTGAGGGGCGACTCTCTGCATTGTCGTCGGAAGTCCAGTGGGTCTTGGTCCCGGAGTAGGTCCCGCCACTCCTCTGCCTCTTCGAGGCACTCCCGGAAGCGCCGTCATTGGTCACCTTCCCCGTCCTCATCCGAGGACTCCGCCCGTCGGCGTGTCGCTTATCCCACCAAGCATGCAACGCCGGAGGAATGGGCTTCCTTCGGTAAGAAAATGCTAGCGATTCTTGAATCGCAGGGCACTGGTCCGTCCGCACCTCCAAGTGGGGTCGGTCATGATCGGTCAAGAGACGCAGCTCGTACGCCTTTGGGCTCGGGTGGTGGGCACGATTCGAGGGAAAGGTCCCGCTCGGACAAGGGGAATCGTTCTTGTCATGCCCGTTCCAGGTCCCGGTCCTCGACGCGCTCAAGACCGTGTGCATCTGTGATGTCTTCGAGGAAGTCGTCGACGCCATCGGCGCCCAGGCTGTCGAGGCACACGCTCGGGGTTCCAACCTCACGGCCTGTGCCGACTCTGTGGATGCTGTCGGCGCCGCATTCGGCGTCGACGCCGGTTCACTCGACGCCCTAAACGCCTTTCGAGGCTGTTTCGACGGGGGTACCCCGGGGCACGGTGGAACCCCTTAGAAAGGCTCTGGCCAAGGTCAAGCATGGCTTTATTCCCCATTCTGTGCCCTCTTACCGCCATCTTGAGTACATTTCAGAGCTGGATGAGGGCTCTGATGATTGCATGGTTCCTGATACGGTGCCAGATGAGATTCTCTCGGGCCATAGCCAAATTGAGGACCTGCGTCAGTCCCTGTACGATGCCTGTGGTCTGGACACCTCTCCGGAGGTGGAGTTTTGTAGACCTGAGCCTGGCACTCATGCCGACTCCTCGTACCGGTGCCTTATGTCTAGGGTTACCGAGTACTTGGGGTGGTCTGCTCCCCCAGGGGATTTTCTTCAGGATGACCTTACGGATATCCTCAACCAAGGACCACCAACTGACCCGGTACTGCTGTTCCATATGGCTCTACAGAGGAGGGTGGCGGCGGCTTGGACTGCTCTGGAGAGTCTCCTGGCAGTGGGCAAGTCTTTGCCACGAAAATACTGCCCAGCCAGTAGCAACCCCTGCTACTTGACCAAGCACCCCACTCCGGAGACTTTGGTGGTGCAGCAAAGCAGGCGTCGTATCCTACCATCCGTCCTAATGGGGACGACGAGCATTTTGATGGTTGGGCGAAGAAAGTGTTTTCTTCAGGGGCTATGGCACTTCAGGTGGCCAACTCCGTATGTGCCTTGTCTCGTTTCACGCACACTCTGTGAACTGTGTTTCAGATGGCAAGGATGCCATGTGTGAGGCTGTTCAGTCGGGTTTGGACATGGCAGATTGAGTCAGCCGGTCCATGGCGGCGAGCATCATAATACGCAGGTTTGCGTGGTTACGGAAGTCGGGGTTTTCTCCTGATGTGCAGGCTCGGCTCCTCAACATGCCCTTTGACGGTGAACATCTTTTTGGCAGCAAGGCTGATGAGAGCCTTGAGAGGTTGCAGACCTCCAAAGCTGCAGCAAAGTCGTTGGGTGCTACAGTTCGACAACCTCTGCTTTTTCGTCCTAGGGGACAGCAATGGAGGGGAGGTTCCTTTTGTTATTACTCATCCTTTGGTAAAGCAAGAGGAACTGCCAGTCAAAGGGGCCACCGTAGGAGTGCTAGAGGTGGAAAACAAGGTACTCGAGGTGCCAAGGCCGCTCGGGCAGTTGCCTCTTTGCCCTCAGGCAACGCTGCAGCCGCTTCAGCTCAGTCATGAGGCCATGTCCCATGGGGAAGGCTGGCGCACATCTTGTAGAGTGGCGTGCCATTACTTCAGATGTGTGGGTTTTGGAGATCATAGCCCACGGCTACTTCCTTTCCGGCAGAGGCCTCATGACAATCCACCAGGGAATCTCTCTTTGAAGAGTCTGGATCCGCTCCTTGTGCAGGAAATTCAATCCCTGCTGGAGAAAGGTGCCATAGAACTGGTGCCTGTAGCATAGAGGAACAAGGGATGTATTCCCCTTATTTTTCGATTTCCAAGAAAGACGGGGGATTGAGACCCATCATGGACTTGCGCGGTTTGAACAAACTCCTCAGGAAGGACAAGTTCAAGATGGTTACTCTCTCTCAAGTCCTCCAGGCCCTTCAACTTCAGGACTGGTTGGTGTCTCTCGACCTCAAGGACGCTTATTTTCATGTGCCAATCCATCCAAAGCACAAGAAGTACCTGAGGTTCACGGTTGGCGACTCGTACTTTCAGTTTCGGGTCCTGCCATTCGGATTGACCTCTGCCCTGAGGGTCTTCACCAAGCTCATGGTAGTGGTGGCAGCGCATCTCAGGAAAGGGGGGATTCACGTCTACCCCTACCTGGACGATTGGTTGATCAGGGCGCGCTCTCCCGAGCAAGTCCTGGATCATCTGTCCGTCACCTGCCACTCCCTCCACAAGCTGGGCTTCTTCCTCAACTTAAAGAAGTCCCATTTGATGCCGACTCAGAGGCTCCAGTACATCGGAGCAGTGCTCGACACGTCCCTGGGGCTGTGTTTTCCTCCCCAGGTGAGGGCTCATCACATTCAGCAGATGGTGCACAAGTTTCAGCTTGCCCAGAGTCTCCCAGCGTTTGAGTTCTTGAGATTGCTCAGCCTCATGGCATCCTGCATTCTTCTGGTGCCAGAGGCCAGGTTGCGAATGAGATCTTTGCAATGGGCACTCAAGCTCCAGTGGTCTCAGTCCTCCGGCAGGATGTCGGACCCGGTTCAGGTGCCGTCCTCGGTCGCCTAGGACCTTCTGCGGTGGGCCGTCAAAGGCAATCTGATGAAGGGGGCTC
Source organism: Ambystoma mexicanum (assembly GCF_040938575.1). Classification (NCBI taxonomy): domain Eukaryota; kingdom Metazoa; phylum Chordata; class Amphibia; order Caudata; family Ambystomatidae; genus Ambystoma; species Ambystoma mexicanum. The sequence continues at coordinate 1,119,375,508 of NC_090922.1, read as the reverse complement.
CTTTTTGGCTACCCTGGCCGGAGGTGACGATCGTGACGGACGCATCCCTCATGGGATGGGGAGCTCATGCCAACGAGTTGACAGTCAGCGGTCGTTGGTCTCCGTCGGAGTCCAGACTCCATATCAATCTGTTGGAGCTGAGGGCTGTCAGGCTTGCCCTGAAGGCTTTTCTGCCGACTGTGCGAGGAAAGAATGTCCTGATCCTGACGGAGAACACAGTGGCCATGCACTACCTCAACAAAAAGGGGGGGCAGGGTCACTTCCTCTGTGCAGGGAGGCAATGCAGCTCTCGTTCTGGGCAATCCTGCAGGAAGTTTCGATCTTGGCAGTTCATCTGGCCGGAGACGAAAACGAGACGGCAGATGCTCTGAGCAGGCAGAGCGCGATCTCTCACGAGTGGGATGTTCGGTTCCCGGATGATCCTCATTGCTCCGGCATGGGCCCAGAGGACGTGGTACCCAGACCTTCTCGATTTGTCCATCTGCCCTCCACGTCGTCTTCCCTACCGAGACGATCTGCTCTCATCGGAGGGGGGTCAGGTTCTCCATCCAGAGGTCAGATCCCTCAACCTTCACGCTTGGTTTCTGAAAGGTTGAGGTATAAGTATTGGGACCCCCCTCAAGACGTGATGGAGGTGTTGCTTTCGGCCAGAAGGCCCGCAACTAAGTCCCTGTACCGTTGCCGTTGGTGAAAGTTCTGCGACTGGTGCAGGGTTAAGAATGTGGATCCTTTTCAATGTGACATTCCTGTGGTTCTGTCTTTTTTGCTTTCTTTAGCCCACAGGGGCTTGCAAGTGGGTATGGTTAAAGGTTACCTGGCAGCGCTGTCCATATTTAAGCGCTCGTCTGAAGAGTGTTCTTATTTTAAAATTCATTAATTTCTCAGTTTCTAAAAAGGGCTCACTAATGTGTTCCCTCCGTCACCTTTCCAGGTGCGCGGTTGGGATTTTAACCTTGTCCTCAAGTTTCTGATGGGTGCTCCATTTGAGCCTTTGCATTCATGCCCTTTGAGACTGTTAACTCTTAAAACTGTATTTTTGGTTGCGGTTACTTCCGTTCGCAGAGTGAGTTACAGGCACTTTCAGTTAAGCCACCCTTCACTGTATTTCAGAAGGACAGGGTTGTCCTTAGAGTTCATCCTTCCTTTCTTCCGAAGGTGGTGTCGGAATTTCATTTAGGCCAGAAGGTTGTTCTTCTGGCATTTCATCCTCCTCCACATCCTGGTAAGGAAGAGGAGAGGCTCCATAGGCTCGATCCTAGGAGAGCTTTAAGCTTTTATATTTCACACATGTCCCAGGTCAGAGTGGACGATCAACTCTTCATTGGTTACGCTGGAAAGCGTTTGGGACAAGCTGTGACTAAGCAGACTTTATCTCACTCGATTATTCTGGCTATTTCTGAGTCTTACAGCTTGGCGGGTAAGGACCCACCGGTCGGCTTGCGGGCCCATTCTACCAGGGGTATGGCTGCATCTACTGCCCTACAGAGGGATGTTCCTATTCGTAACATCTGTGATGCAGCCACCTGGGCTTCGGTCCATACTTTTGTACGTCACTACTCCCTCGATTCCATCCATGAGCAGGATCTGGCCTTTGGCAAGGCGATCCTTTGCTCCGCAATTTGATTGGGCATTCTAAATTTGTATATTCGAAATTCTTTTCCCACCTCCTTACGTTGGTACTGCTTTGGGAGTCTGTCATAGATATGGAATACGTCGGAGGACCCAATCCCCTTGAAGAACAAGTTACTCTCTTACCTGGTAAAGTTCTTTCGATGGGATGGTCCGACGACGTATTCCATATCGCTCGCTCCCTCGCTGCCTTCCCCGCTACCGAATTTCTTATGCGATTGCAGCTTACGTTTCCGCAAGGCTTTCTGTGGTCATACTGGCAGACGATTGATGCCACACGTTCTGGGGAAAAAACTACAACTGAGGCTATGGGCGTCGTGCGTCCTACTTGTAACATCTGGTGACGTCGGCCATCAGGAGGTCTTCGAGGACGGTGTATTGACGTCATCGACGCAGGACGCAGAAAGATTTTCCGACGCAGCACAGCTGTGGTGATTACTGTGATAGATATGGAATACGTCGTCGGACCATCCCATCGAAAGAAAGTTACCAGGTAAGAGAGTAACTTGTTCTACTAGAGATTACTAATAGTTATGTGTTTTCCTGGTTACAGGCAAGCCATTTGTTATGCATGCAAGATTCAATTGTTTCAAACAATTGGTATACAAGAATATGATCCAGTGGAACATTTGGATGTAATCCAAGTCATACTTTGTGGCTAGCCAAAAGATCATGTGGATGCTGTGTATATGGATCAAACAACAATGTTGATGGACAAGATCCTTGACGCATACCACACTCAACAGGAGTCTGACTCAATTTTGACTTTAGTTGTTCTGCCTGTTAGAGAGGAACAGATCCATTGAATTGCATTGGGAATAGGTTTAAGATATTTCTTGCTTGAGAAAGCAAGAAGCAAAGATCAGTTGTATCAAAGGCTGCTGCAAGACCTAATAGCATCAGTGGCCCTGCAGAGCCTCTGCCCATGATACTGTAGAAGAGCAGATGACATCATCACTAGTGCCCGCCCCCTCACCTCCGTCATACTGGAAGGAGAGCAAGAGAGCATGGTGTGTGATGCCAATTATCATCCCAATGCCACACACGAAGATATGAGAGACGCTATGCGCACTTGGAATAAGCCCTGCTTAGAGGACCATACATAGTAGAAGAGGTCACACCCGCAGCTGTTGGATTAAAAGGTAGAAGAGCCTGGCTGCACCTGAATGATGTAAAGCTCTGTAAAGGAGAGACCCATATCCCTCCAGCAGCCGATGACAGAGAAGCAGTTCTACGAATGCAGACCAGGTCGGCTACCATTGATGAATTAAAAACATTCTGGAGACAATGGACACTTAGAACTTGATAGGAAGTGAATGGACCTGCTGCGGTCACAGAAGCTCCTTCAGCTGAACTAAAAAAAAAGATTATACATTAACAAGGAGAGTGACGAAGAGTGCACAACATGTTGTATGTTGCTTGAAACATAGCAATTTTAGAATAATGTACCTATAGTCTTACCAAGCTTTAGTTAGACGAAATGGATGCTGTCATATGTTTTGGGGATCCTAAATGCAGCCCTATCATTCTGAGAATTGTCATTGCAATTCTGCAATATTTGTTGTAAAAAGGGCAATTGTTTAATACGTGATTTAATTGCACACAAAAAAAAGAAGAGAATGATAATATTTCACAGTACAAGAGGTCTTGTGGTCTTCGGCATTACAAAAAGACTAGTGCGACAAGGGCGAGTGACTTCTGCACCCACTGTTTGGCGTTTGCGCTCGTCGCTTTCTTGTTTCCTGCTACTGTGAAGGCTGGCGAGAGGCGTGGAGCGAAGCCCCGCCCCTTCAGGAAGTGAACGAACAAAGGTGCACCCAGCCGCCCTCGCGGCGTAAAGCCAGAGTGCGACAAGGGCGAGTGACGTCTGCACCCACTGTTTGGTGTTTGCGCTCGTCGCTTTCTTGTTTCCTGCTACTGTGAAGGCTGGCGAGAGGCATGGAGCAAAGCCCCGCCCCTTCGGGAAGTGAACGAACAAAAGGTGCACCCAGCCGCCCTTTGCGGCGTAAAGCCAGAGTGCGACAAGGGCGAGTGACTTCTGCACCCACTGTTTGGCTGTTTGCTGCTTTGCTGCTGACCGCTGACTGGAGGACCCCTCATTGAAATTAAGCGGCAGCTCGAGCCTAAAACTGCCAGTGAGTCCCATGACTCGATCTGCTGAAGGTCCCCTGACACGGAGGAAGACGTTGCACAATCGGAGAATGGCCAACCTGTGGACAGCATTGAAGGCCGCTTCGGACGGGGGTGGCAAGGTAAGCAAAAATGCTCCCTGGCCCGCATCCTTACCCTTTGCCACACCCTCTCCCAAATTATCTACCACCGCATTGACCAATATTAACTTGTCAAAGGATTTGTCTATTTCTAATGAGGATTGTGCCTGCTTAAGCACTACCAATTTGCAAAACCCGCCGTCTCACTTTGTGAATGCAGATACAAACAAATGCATCGACACTCACACCCATGACTTTTCTACTCATATCACTGAACAATTGCAAAATAACAGTTCCCATGCCGTTCATACTAGACAACATTTGGTTGCTGAAGCAAGCGCAACACAGAAGGAAGTAATAACAAATATACCTGGAACCGCAAACATACAGGCACCGATGCGGCCTTCGTCACTGCCCCCGTCTTTGACACCCAATATACAGACTGCAGTGTCTGATGGGCCTCACTCACAGATAAAGGTGACCATGATAATGAACAGTGACCTAGGGAACTCGTCTGACAACTTTACCCTCCCTCTGTCTGCCATTGAGGTGACTGACGCTGAACTAATCAGTGCTGCCAATGGCCCGAATGTTGATCAACAACTATCCACAAATGACATTCAAAAACAGGCGGAAGGAGCTTTTCTTAAAAACAACTTCAATGAAAATGAAAAACAGATAGCTCGAACATCAACCAAAGACACTTCTGTTTTACCAACAAATCTGCGCCTGAATGCTGTCAAGGAGCCACTACAGAGATAATAGAGACTCCATTACCAAACTCCACCACTCCACTCTACCAAGCAACAAGTGATGACAGGAAAAAACTGTACCATTAATAATAATACGAAGATAGTGTTGGCAGCCCACGTTGCACAAGCTGACAAAACTCTCAATGATGCTGCATTACCAAGCAATAGGAAGAATTTACCTGCACCTAAAAGCAACTTCATTGGAAGTTCAACTCACGGCAACATGGAGAAACGGAAAATTAATCAGGAAAAGGAAAGTGCAAATCAAAGCACTTATGCATGCCAAGCTCCAGACAACTCAGGGAAAAACAAATTGCCATTATCAGGCATTGATGCTGTTGAAATAGACCAAGGCCCACCCTGCCTATCCCCCAGGATGGCAACCATGGACTCAAGCTCAATGGCAAGAGCTTGCCGCCTTCAGCGAATTATCGAATTGAAACTAAAAATAAATCGGTTAGCATTTAACGAGTCCACACCATTACCAACAAATGTGAGTACTTCATGTACTAAAAACTACAGCAACTCCAACAAGGAGAATGCTAAAAAAGCACAAAACTCCTCATTGCAGGATGAACAGTTTGACTTGGATCACACTCAACAATCATCAAATGGAAACAACTCATTTGTGCAAGCAGCACAACAAGTGACCTTATCTGTCGACACCTTAACTCAACTACACAATAATATTGTAGCTGCCTCTTCAACAGTCCTACTACCCTTTACCAAACTATATGAATCCTTGAATGGGACAATCAGTGATCAAGGGGCAATGCTCATAAATTTAACAAATAAAATGGAAAAACTCGAACTTTTTACAGGTTTTTTACAGAAACAAATAGAATTACAGGCAGATTTGTCTGTCCGCTGGCAGGAACGCTTAGGTGATTTAGCTGCACGACATCATTGCCAAAATGATAATTTAATAGAAAGTCTGCTGAAAGCAGTGAAATGGATGCGCCATCAGTCCGGAGAGGCAGTAAAGAAAACTCAGATGTGTGACGCCTTTTTGATGCGAAACAATTTGCCAAAACCGACGCCTCCCCAAAGTGGAAACAACACTTCAAAGGATATGGGGCATAGTTTGGCAACCACGTCATCAACAGTAGAAATCATACGGCCACCAATGCTGCCACCTCATGACATCCATCCTCTGCCAACGACTATGGACAACCCTGAGTCTCAGGCAAGATTTCAGCCTCTCGACTCAGACAAAATTGAAGTCAGGAGTCTGGAAACAAACAACCAACAATCCATCGAAGCCACCACAAATGCAAACAATATCTTGCAAAGTGATGCTGGAAAGTCACTGCCCGACTCGTTGGCACATATGCCCTGCGCCTCAACGAGCAACTGGGAGAACTCAACATCAACAGTGCCCTTCAATATCACAAAGAGTTCATTTGACATATTCAATGGGTCATCAAAAACCATTTCTATGACCGAAAAGCCATTTAGAACGGCAAGGAAAGAAAATAATGTACCACTTAAAGAAATCAAAAAAAGACAAACAAAGTCTAACCTTCCAAACGTGAAAAGATTCATAAGGAATCTTACAACGCCATTAAAACCACGCTTGTTTGACCGGACAACGGGAACAAGCAAGCAGATGACAAATGATGTGCGCATCCAAGATCCAAACAAAGGAAATGATGACAAGCCCAACAAACAGTCAACAAAACGTCGGCGTCTTGAGTCAGACGAATCGAGTAATGGCAGTCCTGACGACGCCTCGGAAATAGATTTATGCGATCTATCAACATACTCGGCAGAAGTCGACGACCAAGTTGAGTCAACAAATAAAGGCTATCCGAAAGAAAGTGCGAGCATCCAAACGAAATTGTCCACCGAAAATCGGAAACAACAAAAAACACCGCCCCGGAAAAAAACAACAGGGCTGGTCTACAAAAAGATGTGGCAAATTCAACCGAGAGACCATTGTCACTATTAGCATCTAAGCTAAACCCAAAATTGACGTATAATCAAAGAAACACCAAAACCTGATACACTTCCAGGGTACACTCAAGCAAAAAACAAATATCCAATGACCAGCTCTGGAAATTACGACTTCAAAACATCCAAACTGACGACAATGACGCCAACTTAAACAGAGCAAATGTCATGAAATTATTTGCATGTATCCCAGTTCTACGGACAATATTGTCGGACGACATAAAGATCGTAGAATATCCAACTGAGTTAACATCTGACCAAGTACTACTACACATTGGCTCTTCAGCGGTGAAAAATATGCTATTACGAGCAACAGAAGAACTACTCACTTTCGGTTTCGACTTAATTCTAGAACCTGAACATGAATATCAGCACGATACCCTGGAGCATACCGCTTGTGCAAAGGCGGAAGGAATGGACACTCAACGTGCAGCCCTGCGGAAATCATTGGCTTACGCTGTTGCAAAACACAATGAAAGCAAGACCCATAGCTCTCCCCCTCGAACACGGACAGGAACCCGGCTCTCAAACGGTAAACATAAATAACAATGATTGAAGACGACCAACGCTCCCCAAACTGTGCTATCCTGGAACACCCGAGGTTTCATCCACCTATTTAACAATTTTGAGGTGCCTATGGACAACATCCTCGCCGTATGCATACAGGAAACATGGCTACGTGAGTCACCGACCCGAGACGGCTTCATCACATTCCTAAATCCTGCAGGGAAAAATTTGACTGGTCGTCCATTTTCCGGGTTGGTTACCTTATTGAAGATCCACAACTGGCTGAAGCCGCTGGAATCCCTAAACCCGAATCCTTTTGTCCAAGGCACTCTGGTCCAAATAACAGCTACAACAAAGTTGGTAAAACAACACCTACTCCTAATAAATGGATACTGAATAGTTTCATCAGTACTGTGACAACTCTAATTGATGAGACATCATTGAAATATAACAATCTATCGATAATGGTATGTGGCGACCTAAATTGTAGTTGGTACAAATATGATAAAACCACAAAGATGAACACACCGCAGAAGTCGGATGAGGTCGAACCTAGAGGAAAGCTTTGGTCTGATGCATTAGCAATAAGAAATTGCATCATGGTTAATGGGAAAACCAAAGGGGATCAGCCCTGTAACCCAACATGGCAAGGTCCATACAGTCGAAATACACTGGACTATATTTGGGCATCCTGACACCTTTTCGACCAAGTGGCTTCCCTAAATGTAATACCTATGTCTCATAGTGATCACAATCTACTCTGCCTAGTTTTGGAGACGGACTGGGGAGAACCTCCTGACAAACACGACTTACAAGTCACATCAAATGCGGCAGGAAATCGCCTGAGGATCAATCGGTCGCAAATTTGGAAACTCACAATTGATCTAAACAGCGAGAATAACGTGGACTATGTCCCCCTGTTGTCAGTCCGACAGCTGGAATTTGTAAACTCCAGAGTAATTGGTCACTCAGATAAACACCTGTTCAGCAACGTCATCGCACAAACAAAAAGGGAATTAAGGAAAGACTTGCGACAGATCAAGAAAATGAAGTCACCATCAGGAAAAATAGCAATCAAAGTAAAAGCAAGACGTCAAGAATATCGACATTGGCTAAAGGCCCACTCAGTGATGATCTAACAAAATCGTGCTGAATTGATGCTTAAACTGCTGATGACAAAAAACACGTGCGATATATGGGCAATTCTAAACAAAGGCAAGTTACACTGACGATCTCCAATCCAATTGATGGTACGAAATGGGCAGAGTACTTTGAGAAAGTGTACAAAAAACCCACGGATGACATTCAAGATCAAGAAAGTGTTTCTAGCACCACAGTGGGATATACTTCCGACAAGTGATGAAATAGAGATAGTAATACAGAATTTAAAAAATTCAAGAGCAGCAGGTCCCGACCAAATTTCGAGCATCATGTTGAAGAGAAACAGATGTTTGGGCCAAGTTCATGGAATCTCTGTTTAGAATAGTGTCGGAAAGCAAGAAGATTCCCGAGTGTTGGTTACAAGCGATTGTGGTATCAATCTATAAGAAGGGCGATAGAAACGATCCGGCAAATTACCGCCCCATCACCCTTCTCGACACAACCGGGAAAATCTTTGGTTCCTTCCTTCGAAAGCGACTCTCCTCATGGGCCTCCAAGTCAGGGTTATGCGACACTCGACAAACAGGCTTCACCGAGGGGGTTGGAGTCGATGTAAACCTATTTCTACTGAACATCCTAAAACTCGAGGCTCTGCATACAAGGAGGAAAATCTTCTTTGCATTTATAGATTTGAGGCAAGCCTTTGACACGATAAATCGGGAGAAATTGTGGTATAAGCTAAAAAAGTGGGGATGTCCTTTAACAATCCGGGAACCACTAAAAGCACTTCACTCCAACACCACGATACAGATCAGGTTAAATCAATAAGGCGAGCTGAGCTTATCTGTAACAACCCACAAAGGTGTCAAACAAGGATACCCGTTGGCAGCAGAACTATTTAAAATTTTCATAGCTGATCTGCCGGCATGGTTAAACTCTGTACCATGCTTCTCGCCTAAAATCAATGACACCCCAATCAAATGTATTGTCTACGCAGATGATGTAGTACTAACCGACTACACACAGATCGGATTACAGCGCCTTCTGACACGACTGAATGAGTACATGATAACAAATGAGCTGCTGATAAACACTGAAAAAACAAATATCATGAGTATCAGCCATACGCTCAACAGGGTAGACAAAAAATGTAAATGGCAAATTGCGAATGACAACCTCAGTATCGTAACATCTATAAGATACTTGGGAGTGATGTTTAACAACTCAGTTTGCGAAACAGCATGGATTAAAGGGATGGTCTAGTAAACATTTTTATTTAAAAAATAGATAAGCAACATAAAAAAAAATACTAGCATTCTCTTTTTTAAAACTTCCTATGTAAAATTTTGAGCTATTCAAGCTCAAAATTCGCAAAAGCAAGCACATGGGCGCATCCATTTTGTGAAATGGAGGCCCTCCTGTGCTGGCTTTTGCTTTTGCGGCACTAATGAAGGAAAAGCCAGCCAGCTGTAGTAAACAAAAGCTACCGCTGGGTGGCTTTCCCTTCATTAGTGCTGTACGCGGAGGACGGGGACCGGAGACCAGAGCAGGAAAGCTGCAGCTGAATCTCGGTAAGTGCTATTTATTTTTTTTAAAAAATAAGCACTAGCTGTGTTTTTTTTCCTAAGTTTTCCGGGCTGGAGGAGCTCGGAAAACTTAGAAATAAGTTTCACAAAATGGATGCGCCCATGTGCTTGCTTTTGCGAATTTTGAGCTTGAATAGCTCAAAATTTTACAAAGGAAGTTTTAAAAAAGAGAATGCTAGTATTTTTTTTTTATGTTGCCTATCTATTTTTTAAATAACATTTTTTACTAGACCATCCCTTTAACGATCTGACCAGCAGAACAATTAAACTTGGTCTACAAGGAGCAAAGATTAACCATGACTATGGGAAATTTACTATCGCACCAATACTGACATTTTATCTACAGAAGGTCATTCCAACTATAGTGTTTGGCACTGAAGCAGGTTGGAACTTAGACTACCGCTTATGGCAAAGACTGGAAGGTATCTTCTGGAAACGGGCTTTGGGGCTTCCCCATTATATTCCGATATCAGAGTTGAGATACGAACTGGCACTCAATTCACTCTACATGACAGTCATTTGGAAATCACTCTCCACCATGAGGAAAATGTACTGTGGCCAAAAGATATCTGCATATAAAATCTTCAAGATCGAAAATGATGACATGCAATCCAAATTAATACAAATCTGGAAACAAAAACTAGACATCATTATGGAAGCTGCAAATATAATTAGATTTGAGCTAATTAATCGCCCCCAATACGCTAAAAAAAACTAGAAGAATGGGATTGGATTCAAAACATCGAAAAACGCATGGATCTTAAAACTGCCCTACCATCAGGCCCAGGAGAAATCAAACTGCATAAGCCACCGAAATATCTACTAGACTGCCCTTCACATTACCACAGGGACAGATTCCTAAAATTTAGGCTAAACGCCTTAAACAATCGAGAAATCCTCTGGATAAGACGAAACAAAAACATAATGGACAACAAATGCAGATTTTGTGGAACAGGTGAAACAAAGTCTTTAAAACATTTGATACTTGCCTGCACAGGCACAACTAGCCAGCGGACCTTACACTTGAATAGCTTTAAACCCCAAACCCACGACATGAATGAATGGTGGACATATGTAAGTGCCGGTCAAAACATCAAGCTATCATGTAGGTTAATTGATTATCTAGACAATGTCAAAGCCGGTGTCTGATGCATGGTACATGCATAAAATAAGACCATCAGGTTAATTGATAAGGACCCATAAGAATCACCACTACAAATAATCACTGTGATTAAGGACTTGGGTTTTATGACGTGATGTGGATGAGGCATAATTGTAGCAAAAGTTTGATATTGATTTATTGAACTGTAGTTTTTTTTACAATAAAAAAAGGGAGGTACTATGCCTGAAAGGAGAAGATCAATAAGTTCATTCGAACTGATTATTGTGTTATTATCCACCATGATTTGTCTTTTCTTCCTTATTATTATGGCATTTAGACAGATAATTATTAATGCTGTTGAAATGTTAGGTAATGACACTTCCATGATTATACCTAGCAAAGGTGCAAATATTTCTATACAAATTTTTCGATCAAAAAAACATTCTGAAGAAGATAATGAGGATATAAACTCGTATCTTGATAATTCTGCCCATTTAAAGAATAACGTGGTATCGGCACATGAGAGAGGTGGGAAAGAGAACATCAGAGGAAAGCTGTTACATGTTAGCTCATCCCTTATGCCAAGAACATAGCCAGAACATTCATTGCAAAAGATATACCTGCACATGATGTGAAATTCTTCAGCCATCTAGCAGCGTGTACAACAAGAGGACAATTTGAGGGAAGATGGGCAACCCTACGATGGCGATCAAGGGGATAATTTCCATATGAAGATGCTTATTGGAAAACACAAAAGATGCAAAAAGAGATGGGCGAGCAAGAAACAGATATATTCGTCCCAGACTGGAGAAGAAGTCAAGGTTGTTGAAATGAAGAAGATGGAATGTTCAGACATACTGTACAAATCAGGAGTACAGGATGCTGGGAGAGACCTCAGCTATTGGTATATGGACGAGTTGCCACCAGTATAGAATGGGAGGAAGGGATGTTATCCTACACTGCACACTTGTTGAAGAAGGAACCAGTAAGCATAGTGCACATAGTAAATGACATGTGCCTAAAGTCATGGGCCAAGTATGCCTAGTTAGTAACATGGGTTGAGGATGAAGCAGGACCGGTGTCCATAATACTAATAAAGAATGCAACAGCATGCTTCAGGAATAAAGGCTTGATTTTAGTTGGAGAAAATAAAGGATGCAAGCAGACATTCAAAATACCAGGAATGAATGAAGGAATTGCTGTGCTAATGGACCGCTATTGGGCCTGTGGATCCAGAGCTTACATGAAGCTGCCTAAAAATTGGGGAGGAATGTGCTCCTTGGTGATCATACATGTTCCTGCATTGGTGATTCCCCAGAGTGATCTCCATATTGAGGAATTTCCAGAAATGGATGTGCACCAGAGAAAGAAGAGTTTGCTGAACCTCTTCCGGCTGAAGAGGGAAAACTATTTTTCAGCAAAATCGATAAAAGCTTATGATAGTAGCTCTAGATGAGTATAAACTAGTTGGCAAAACGGAATGATACTTGCATCCATATTTATGCCAGGATTTCAGACAGCAGTGAATGCCAAGTGGCTGCAGATTACCAGATGGGAACTGCTGCAAAATATCAGTACGACAATCTATGGATTAAATGCAGTTCACGAAGAACTAGGGGCCATTGGATTGAAGACCCTCCAGAACAGGTATTTCTTGGACTTGATTACAGCATTGGAAGTTGGCATTTGTGCCAAGATCGGGCCTTCTTGCTGTGCATGCAAACCTGCCCATGATGGAGAAAATGCAACCCTGACAGAGGCAATAACAATGTTGTCAAACCTGCACACGAAGATGGTAGAGAAGGTAGACAAGACTGAAGGAGATGACTGGTTATCATCCCTGTTTTCATGGATTCAGACCTAGATGGCCAATGCCTTCAGGTTATTAGAAGCAGTGGTAGTGCTGGAATTCTGTGTTGTGAAAATTATCATTGGATAATGTCAGAAGACAGAAATAAAATCTGGTGGGATGAAGATAATGTACAGGAGCAGCTGAATGCCTCTACAGGAAGTCCCGCCCTCCTCTTCCGGTATGCTTAAGATTGTACCATGCCTGACACCAGCAGTTGTCACCATACCACAGAGAATATTTGAAAAAAGATACCCTCTTAGAAAACCGTATCTGATGCACCCTGAAGAGAAGACAATTTGAGAGAGGAACTCCCCAAAGGAATATGAAAAAGAGAGAAAAGAGGAGCTGGTGATGTCACGAGAGACGAGCGTGATGCACAGAGAAGACTGGTTGAAGAAGAAAACATATGGACCGTAAAGAAATTGATGATGAAATAAAGTATCAAGTAAACTTTCATAAGCGAAAAGAAGATTGTACGTGTGAAAAGCACTGCAGAAAATGCAAGCTGTTCAATAATTGCACAGATGCAGCAATACAAGTAGATTAAGTGACCTTGGAAGCTTTCTATATGTAATGAATCGACTGCAGGCAGAGCCGCCATTTTATATAAGCTGGACATCGGTGACACAAATTAGTAATCTCAGACTCCTTGAGAAAAAAGGATCGAGAACTGTGTCGCAGCAAAGAATTAGCTGAGATTGTGGACTTGAATGGCGAAGCTGTCTGGCCTGGTATCAAAGTTGAAGCAAGCCAAGGCTGGTTATCTATTCTCAAGGCAAACTTGCAAAGCTGAATGATTCCTTTTTAAGGTTTAACGAACGAACACCATGTGTGCCAAGTTTTATTCAGTTAAGACATTTAACTACTACAAAATGGACCGAATTGTAGTCTCCTGTCACATGAGCCAAGGATGAACATAGAGTTGGGCATGCAGTTCCAGAACTATGATAGCACGTGCTCACACTCCCTTATATTTCCAAAGATGAGAATACACTGCAAGGCAAGGTTCCAATACAATCTTCATGGCAGAAGGCGTGGGTGATGAGACGTTAGGCTATTTGGGTGCGGAGGTGTTAAGATGGATTTCTGAACTCTGTCCTGGAGGGACAGAGGTTCAGAAGGCCAGCCTAGTTTCTTGGAACAGGGTAACCTCTGGACAAGCCAGACCAATCAAGGTAGCGGTCGCGGCGGTCAACACTAGGTCTCAAGAGGGGTGAGGGTGACTGAAAGCCGGCAATGAGCACACAAAGCAAGGACACTTACAAATTACTCCAAGCAGGTGTTATATTAAAAATATAGACACATTTATTACAAGGCATTTGTAATATTGACCATAGCAAAGAATCACGATAAAACTCAAGTAAACCAACACATCACAATCAAATACAATATATATACAATTACCAAAGGGTCTAAAGAGTTCGAAGCAAGAAATATGCAGACCACCTAGATGGGGAGGAAAACAGGGAGTGCAAGTAATCGTTAGACCCAGTTTGCCTTCAGAGGCCACCTAACTAGAAGGAAGTCCGAGCCCCACGAAGAGTGGAGCCTTGTGCTCAAAAGTACCTGCACACGCTGGTGCCAATGGGCCAAGGGGAGTCTCTTCAAGGAAGTCAGGCAGTTCAGAGCGGTGAACAAAGGAGGGCGAACAGATCTCCGCTACTCAAGCGCGGCCTCCACTTGCAGGCAGAAGCAGAGCGCGAGTGCGAAAAAGGTGTGCTGTTTAACACAGCGAGGAAAAGCTACGGGCTTCTGCAGGAGGGCGACCAGTTCCTAGCATTGCTACTCACCGGTCCCCGATGCAGGCAGACCCAGGCTTCTCCGCGTCAGTTTCAGTGCTGGCAGGTTCAGATGCGAGCAGGGGATGTCTCGGCATCGTGTAGATTCCGTGGCAGCTGAAGTTAGAGTTGAGGATGTCCCAAACGCAGTGAACCCGCACAGATTGTTACCACAGCAGGGCAACGAAGCGGCCGTGTGTATTTCAGCCCAATGTACACTTCTCATTTCAGACCTTGGAATGCCAAGTGTACGAAGTGTGTGAGAGTGCTAAGGACTCGGAATACAACACAACCTGACGGCGGTAACAGAGCAAGACTCCTGTGTAGGCTGGTCAGTCCACTGGATGGCCCAGAGACGCTTCCGAAGGCTTACTTGCAGGAGATGATGAAGATGCCGAGAATAGTTGTTCCCACTATTCTAAAGGGTTGAAGTACCAGTACAGGCCTTCTCGTTCGATCAGAGGCAGAATTGTTTCACAGAGCGACACAGTGCAGAGGAGCAGTCCTTCCGCGAGTCACCAGCGATTCCTTGGTTCAGCCTCTTGGTTGCAGGATACTTGGCTACTGTATCCCTTGTTCGTAAGAACTCAGGAGATCGACCTGGTAGTGGTGTTTCCAGCCTCCTCTTATCCAGGGTTCCCTTCGCGCCAAAATGGAAAGGACCCAATGAGAGATCTGCTCACAAAACACTCACACCATACGTGGACCTATCAGGGACCACGGTAGTCCCAGGCATTCATGACACACTACAGACTCTGGCACCCAGGATGTGTATTGGGACCAGACATCCCAACCCACATCCTGGAGGCACACACAAGGCCTGTAGAAGCCTGCAAAAGCCTCTGTGTTTCGCGGGAAAGTACATGCCCAAATAAGGAAGGCCCCGGGTCGGCTCGACCTGTGGAAGGTGAAGGGGGAAAGACGGTCAGCGGGCAGGACAAAGAGCCTCGTGGTCTGGCCATTTTGGAAGCCAGGCCACCATTTTGGGCTAAGCGCGAGAAACGCGCTTAAACAGCCAAAAAGGAGCTCAAAACACAAAAACGATTGCTGCCACCAGTCCCGTCCGTGATTCACTTGCACCGTTCGTTAACAATCCAAAGAGAGTGTCTAGGGCCTGTAGAGTGACTAGAGACCCAAGAGAGCGGTAACTTAGCTTACAGTGCCCTCTTGTGTCATGTTGCGCGAAAGCTGCAACATGATAAAAGAACTACGGGAACAACGTTTCCCGGTACTGACTGTCTTAAGGGCATGTCAGTTTCCCCGTAATAATGGAGCGAAAGCCCAGAGGAGTGTAGCAGAAGGCTGCGCTTCTCTGGCCAAGTCTAGATCATGGTGAAAAACAACAGCAAAAGGTTTAGGGGTTGCCACATGGAAGGAAAATTACCTACAATTTAGAAATCTTTCCTAACAGGAGGTAGTCAAGTCCACCTCCCAGCACCTCGGTATGAACTTGCATGCTGCTAAGTGAACCGAATGTTCCAGACTGGCACCAGCGTGCCAACCAATTGTAGAGGGCCATATAACAGAGGACCTTATAGTTTGAGAGCCAATGATATATGGTGTACTTAATAATGATGAAGATGACTTGCACTAGAGGTGGGCATAGTTGTTCACCTGACAGTAGATAGCCAATCACGATCCCAGCCCTTATAGAAAGTATAGTTAGATGTTCCCCTTAAGCGTATCACAATTCCTCATAGGTTTTTCTTATTTGCCACATAGTATGATGACACATATGACGAATTTGTAGTATAAAGATGTAATTTTTTATGAAATGTACGAGAGAGCTTGTGCGACATCAGTTGAAGTTCGTTGTATATTTGTATTTGTATTTGTATTTATTTATTTGTAATGCGCACCTAACCCGAGGGTAGCCAGGCGCAAAGGCAGCAAGAGGGTTGCAAAGCTTCGTTACATACGGTGTGGTGAGGTCCAGCTAGGGTTACATTGCCGGACGTATCACGCCAAATAGGAGGGTACAACATGTACATTAAAGGCAATACTATAAACATATTTACATTCAATGAGTAGGGGTAGAACATGTACATTAAGGGCAATACTATAAACATATTTACATTCAATGAGGCGCCACATGGTAGCAGCGAATCTGGGTCTCTAAGAGTCGTTATGAGTCGAGAGATTTGAGCCAGTGGACGGTCCTGGCTCTGAACTGGTGGTAGGGTAGGTCCTCCCTGCAAGACGGAGGGAGGGAGTTCCAGAATTGTGCTGCTTTTACTGGAGAGCTGTTGCCTCCAGATGTAGTACGTTTAAACCTGGGCACTAGAAGAAGGTTGGCCGTTCTCGAGGGGCGGGAGAGGGTAGGTCTAGTAAATCTGGTGGTGAGGTATTGGGGGGCTGCTTGGTGGAGGCATTTATGAATCGGAGACACTGATATAAGGAATATCTTGTCCTTGGTGGATAGCCAATTAACAGATCTTCTGGAATCTGAAATATGGGCTTTCTTCGGGACACTAAGGGCTGCTCTGAGGGCATTATTTTGGAGGATTTGGATTTTGTTAGAGATATATTTGTTGCAGCCTACATATAAGGCATTGCAATAGTCCAACTTGGACAGGATCAGCGCCCTGGCCAAGGTGGTGCAGTTGGTGGGGGAGAGAAAGGGTTTGGCTGCCCTGATGATTTTGCAAGTGTAAGAAGTGGCGGAGGCCATTGCGTTCACTTGTTTGTTGAAGGTAAGGGTGGAATCTAGATAGAATCCGAGGGTTTTAACCTCCTTAGCTACCATGATTTTGTTATCGTCAATTATGAATGATAAGTATTTGTGGCCCAGTTTGTTGAGGTAGTGTGTGGAGCCTAGAATGAGAAGTTCCGTCTTGTCATCATTCAGGCATAGACCATGTGAGGCCATCCATGCCTGGATGATCAGGTACACTTTATTAACGAAGGCCAAATCCTTGTCATAATCCCCCGACAACGGGATGAGGATCTGAGTATCATCGGCGTAATTAGTGTAGGTGATACCCAGATCGTCTAGATCATCAAAAAGGGGCTTCGTGAAAATGTTATAAAGTGTAGGGGAGACGCAAGATCCTTGCGGCACGCCGCACGTGATAGGGATAGGGTCGGCTGCTGCTGTTAATGAGAAGACTCTCATCGTACGGTTATTAAGGAAGGATTGGATCCAGTTAGTTGCTTCTTGAGAGAAGTGGGCAGCTATTTGTAGGTGGTTGCACAAGACCTCATGGTCGACCAGATCGAAGGCCGCAGAGAGATCAAGGAGAAGCAATAATGCTGTCTTTCCCTGGTCTCTCAACTCGTCTATCTGTGCCTTGAGATCTATGAGTGCGGTTTCTGTTCCGTGTTGTGGCCTGAAGCCTGATTGACGGACGCCTAGGAGCTGGAAGTGCTCAAGGTAGTGTTGGATCTGTTGGTATGCTATTTTGTCGATGATTTTAAGGAGGAAAGGTACTGTGGTAATAGGGCGGTAGTTAGTTGGGGTGGATGGGTCTAAATTCGTTTTTTTAAGCAGAGGGAGGACCTAGGTATGGTGCCTGATGTGAAAGACGCATTTATTAGTTTGGTAATAAATGGTGCGAGATCACGGGCAGCATCCTTAATCAGTTGAGCGGGGCATAAGTCTCCGTGGCAGTTTGAAGGTTTGAGGGTGAGAATGGTATTCTCTACCTCTTTGGTGGATACTTTGTGGAAGTTAAAGGAGGGGTTGAGCGCTGGGGGGGGAGGATTGAGTCGGGTGAACCTTTTTGTGGGAGACGGTACTCTGCTTGGTGGAAGAGAGTAGAGATTCTTTTTTAGTGCTTATCTTAGTCTTAAGGGATGAGATTTTGTTCGCTAGGGCATTTTGAATGCCCGTGCACCAATTTTTTATCTTTGATACACGAATCAGGTATTTGGATCGGGGATTCAACCTCTTTAAGTATTGTGAAAAGCTCTCTAGTGTTATATTTAGCTTGTGAGATTCGCGTGCTGAATGACGATTGTTTAGCCAGTATAATTTCTTTTTTATATTGGGAGGCTAGACTACTCAAGTTTTTTTTGTTTTTTTCTGAGGGGGAAGCTCGCCAGATTTTTTCACAGCATTGCTTTTCCTGTCTGAGGGCTTTGAGATGAGGCGAAAACCAGGAGTTACTGTGTTTCCGGGGCTTGCTCTTTTTTAGCTTCAAAGGGGCTATAGCGTCGAGGGATGAGAGCATGATTTTATTGTAGATGTCCACCATCGTGAGTGGATCAGTGTGATCCGGGATGGCATTCAAAGTTGGTGTGATAAGCGGAATCAGGTTTTCCGGGGTGATGTTTTTTTTATTTCGGGATTGGACAGCTGTAGCTATGCTGTTAGCTTGTGCTGGGGTTGCCTTTAGGGTAAACGAGATCAAATAGTGGTCTGTCCAGGTCTGCGGGAGTATCTCAGAGACCAGGACTGGGCAGTTGTGCACAGCTTGCCAGTCCAGAGTTCTCCCTTTGATATGGTTAGGCTCGGTAATCTTCTGGGTGAAGCCCAGTTCCTCTAGGGTATTGTTGATTGTACTAGCATTGGTGTCTGCAGGGTCGCTAAAACCAAGGTTAAAGTCTCCTAGTAGGATGCGTTGTGAGGAGTTTTTGAGATTGTTTGATAAGATGTCTGTGAGGTCTTCTTCGAATGATCCTAGGGGGCCCGGTGGTCGGTAGATAAGGTGAATGGAGATGGATTGAGTACTAGAAAGTGTTAACTTGGCTGTTAGAGATTCACAGGAGCTAACATTGGTAGGAGATTCAATTGTGATAGTAAATTTAGTTTTGGCTATGATGGCAAGACCTCCACCTCTAGAAGTGGTGCGATCAAGTCTTAATAGCGTGTAGTCATCTGGAACTGCAAGCATAATTGCAGGGCCTGCCGTGGGGTGAAGCCAAGATTCGGTAACTGCTAAGAAGTCCAGGTCTTCATTATGTAGCAGGTCAGCAATGTCTGATGCATGGGCTACCATGGAGCGGGCATTTATTAGTGCGTCCTTGGTCCCTAGATCTGCTAGGTTTAGGGGTGGTGGCATAGATTTGTGCGTACTTTTCTGGTCACGGATGGGCTCACGGTGGAGTCTACTGTTCAGTTGAAGAGGGTGTAGGGATGGATTCCTGGTCACCTTGTTGTGGGCTAGTTTAGATAAGGGGCCATGGAGTCTTGCCAGTCTGGCACGTAATCTAAGGTTTCTTGTGAGAACAGGGCACGGTGTGGAGTTCATTTCAGTTAATATGTATGGGTTATGTGCGGGCTCAAGTGCTGATAGGTTGGGTAGCATGATTAGGCATTGGCTGTTCAAGATGTACAATATTAATCTCAGTAACACTGTATAAAGCTATGGAGATACATTGTAATGTTGGGCAAGGTAGACTGGTGCGGTGTATTTATTGTCTGGTAGCGTGGGTCTAGTCTAGTGAGGCACCTAAAGTCGATTCGAGCAATCCAGGCACGAAAGCAAGGTCACTAACATAGTGCAAGGGCAATGGGTCACTTAGGTTAAATTTTAAATTTTTAACAATCAAGGCACAAAAGCATAGGTCACTTAGTGAGGTGCAAAGGGTCATCTAGATTCGTTTTTAACAATCGGGACACAAGAGCGTGGGTCACCCTGGCAGGGTGCATAAGCAAAGGGTCACCTAAATTCAATTTTAGCAGTCAAGGCATAAAGCATAGTTCACTAGCAGGGTGCGAAGGCCAAAGGTAATCTAGATTCGATTTAGACAATCAAGGCACAAGAGCATAGGTCTCTGGCAGGGTGCATAGGCAATGGGTCACCTAAATTCAAGTTTTTAGCAATCTAGGCACAAAGCATAGGTCACTTAGTAAGGTGCAAAGGCAGAGGATCATCTAGATTCGATTTTAACAATCGGGACATAAAAGCGTGGGTCACACAAGTGGGGTGCATAGGTAATGGGTCACTTAAATTCGATATTTAGCAATCAAGGAACATGAGATTAGGTCACTAGCAAGGTGAAGAGGCAGTGGGTCCTAAAATCGAATTTAACAATCGGGACACAGAGGCATAGATCGCTAGCAGGTGCAAAGGTAATCAATACTAGTCACAGATGTACTGAGTGCAGTTTTGTGCGCCAAGCATATTTAAACTAATCAATGTTAAACACAGGTGTGCTAGATGCAGTTGCAGGGTATATGAGAGCATTACAAGTGCATTACATAGGCAAAAGTCAATGGAGGCGCATTCAGTGGGATGCAGTTCTTCAAGATGCAATAAGTTACTGTGTAGCTCACGCAGTAGACGTGTTTTCAAATATAGGGGCATACATGAGAGCAAATGGCAGAGGCCGTGTAGTGGGGAGTAGTAGCAAAGTGGCACTGTGCTCAAAGTCAAGATAGACCCTGGAGGTGAAGGTAGGGAGGCTCTGAATGTACGTTTGGGTGGGGAAGGTAGAGAAAAGAAGGGGGGTGGCGATACTCGGGAAGTGGACAAAGTCGAGCAAGCAGGTTAGGAAAAAATAGCACCTGTTTCTGTACATACGTAACTCCCTGTTTTAGACAATTGATATTAAAACAGAAATACTTTGCCATCTTCCTGAGTTGGTTATTTGGTGTCAACAGTTATTCTGCATCCCATCCACTGGATGCGTCTTACCCAAAGGGCTCTAAAGCTCAATAATGATTGATATCTATACTACAACAGGTGAACATATGCAAAATGAGGGCACCACTGTGAACACATAAAAAGAAGTCCCTGGTACTCTCAGGAACGAAGTTCTACTACCCTAAGGATCATAAGTATTATGTAAGGCGTTGGATATTCTGGCAACCATCTGGGGAGTGTTGCCACATGACGAGTGTGGACGAGCATATAAAGAATGCAGGTCACCTGAGGGTCGTGATGAAGATATGGATTCCAAAGAAACCAGTGTGAAGAAAAGGTAAAGAAGATTGAGAAGGTGGTTGAGGACTCAACCGGAGTCCTGTAGAGGATCTAGAGGATCATGACATCATCCCTAGTGCCCGCCCCCTCACCTCCTACTTGAAGGAGAGCAACTGAGCATGGTGTCAGGAACTCGGATTGGAGGGTCTGGAAACGCTGGAGGCATAAATCGCCAAACGCACATTTCAGTCCTCACCCAAGATGGCGGACGAGTCCTTATATGCTGACTCCTCCCACCAACCGACGCGTTGTATCTGTTTACCAACGCTACGGTTCGTGAGGAAACTTTGTCCGTGAATTTCTCTTGCCTCTTCCCTTCTTTTGCCTTTTCAGCCCTCCTGTTCCTTCTTCGTCGGAACGTCTACTTCCCTGCAGCCTTTTGTAGCCTCTATTCCCTGCTTCTCCCTAGTCCTCATCTGTTGGTATCCTTGCCGCCTCCTGACTTTCCTGCCTTGTTATTGTTTCTTACTTCCTACTTTTCTACTTCCTCGCATCCTCCTTTTCTGTCCGGTTCTATTCCTACGTTTGTTTGGACACTCTTCCAGGTTTTCTGTCTTCTTGCCTTATATTTTGCTAAGGGTTACTTTGTTTTACAACGCCCTTGCTATTTCTGCAGCCGGTCCCGGCACCTCAATTTCGTTTACTGAGCAGTCTTCCGCTCCGTAAGCATCTTCCTGTCGTCTTACCTTATTGCTTCTAGTTCTGTGTCTCTCTCTATACCACATCCTTGTCTCCTTCTCTATCGGATTTCTCTTTGGCTCCTTTCTATTTTTTGGAGCCTCCATTTCCAGCAATTCATCAAACTCCTGTCCTAACTCTAAGGATTTATATTGCCACAAACAAACATTCCCTTGAATTCTACCTACGCCGGCTGCCTTCCGGTCATCAAGGAAGAGAATTACAGCCAATTGAACCCATCTGAACTTACAGGGTTTTTCCGCCTTTGTGCTTTTTCCCTGGATTTAGGGCTGGCCCCCCGGGGTTCCCCGCGGTTAGGGTTCTTTCTCTGCCAAGGTGGCCTCCGGAGGGGCCAGACCCTACTTGCACGAAAAGAAGATCAGGACACCCAATAAAGAGACTCCCACTACACGGAAGGAATGAAAGAAGACCGAGACCATCCCAACAGAGTATACCTCTGAGGAGCCAGGTGAGGAGGAGGGGGAGGAAGTTCTTAAACTTGACACATGGTGTGTGATGGCAAGTATCATCCCAATACCACACTGAAGATGAGAGAAACGCTATGCACGTAGGCTGCCGTATCGAATGTACCCTCATACTGAAGTGGTGGAAGAATGTCGACATTCACCATTCGACATAGAATAGCTGTAAGTGCAAACTGACACGAGTAAAGTGATATCATAAAGGGAAGACATGAGGACGTACAGAAATGATATGCAGATCTTTAAAGAATGAAGGTGCAATTGAAGTAAAAAAGTAATAAAGTATAACGAGATGAAGAAATCATCTATGATGAAAAGATGAGTGACATGAAGCTCAACAAGTGTACATAGGCAAAAATGCAAGGTAGATGAGACATATAGAAACTTTTTGCAATAGAAAATATAACGTGTATAGAGCGGCCATGATGAAAAGATGGACATCGGATCGTGTTGAAACTACCTCTGAGACAAACCAAGGCTGCAACACTTGGAGACGCTGCAGAAAACGCTTTGTGCGAAGAACAAAGAATATTTATTTTTGCTAAGACTAAGGATGATGCAGTAAAGACATCATTGGATTGTACAAATTGAGTTAACCAGGATAAGCTATGAACAAAGGGCACATTTCTCTTGGCACTTGCAGATGTTTTCACTTCTGCTTAATCTAGGTATTGGACAATTAACGATACAAAAAGCATATGTTAGATCGAACCACCAAGTCTCCAGAGGCCAAGAGAAGTAATAGCACCCAGTACAATTAAGTCAAATAGCAGGAAATAAGAGGACAACATGGACAAATTCATGGTCTCCTAACATGTGATGCAAGAACAGAAGACCAGGTCTATTCATGAAGTCTCAGGCGAAGATAGTGGGTTACCCTGACTCCCTTAAAAGTCCCAGAGAAAAAAACAGTCAGCAAGGTCAACTATATAGGAGACGCCTTGGGTCATGCCCTAACTGATGAGAGATGTAGGCTAATTCACCAAAGTGGTCAGTGGACTGACGACGTTCTCTGCACCTAGTTGTCGTTTCATTCACATGCTGCAGGCAAGCAAAATGCCCAAGGTTGGGAGGCTATGCCAACCAATCGTGAATGGTTATGGAGCAGCATGCTACACAATGTTGCCGAAGCCAATCTTCTCTTAGTATTTTGCTATAATCAGTATTATACATATTTTAGAGGTACTAGATAAAGGGCAGACAATGATATTATGAACACTTGTACATACTATAAGTAACTATGTTCCCCTAACCAATCCCTCCACTCAATAGGTTTTGCTGTTTGCCACGTAGGATGATGTTATTGCTGACGCACATTGGATTATAAAGTGTTTGTGTAATCTAAAATTGTATGAGAGTAAGTGAGCTGCATTTTGTATGATCACCAGATTTCCCTACTTTATTTGAGCTAAACAATAAAGTAGCACTTTGCCATGTTCTTTGAGTCTGTCTGGCTATTTGGGTCAGAAATCATTTATTATGGTAATTTCATTCTGCCCAGATACGCTCTAGGTGCTAGTGCACAATACCAAGAACATTTTCCTTGGCATCTAGCTGGGGCCAAGGTCAGTGGCTCTAGATGGAGGAAACCCAGATTGCCAATCCTCTTGGAGTTCAGAGGACCAGTCAGATCCTACAACTGAAGTGTAGCTACCTTGTCAGGAATTTTAACAAAAAAGGGACAATTGCATGGGATGATAATTAGTGGCCAATCGAGGTATCCAATGAGGCCTCCTTTAGCAGCGGAGTAACCAGGCCGAGGTGGATGGTACAAGGCCTTACCCAAATGTTACTATAAGGGTGATAACAAAAGGTAAACTATCAATATTTTCTTAATCTAGAATGTCAAATATTGTCCAGAAGCTTAGTAGAGTTTAATTTAAATAATTTGTTCTTTTTTCTGGGTACAGAAAATTGAGATGGAATCCAGCCGAGTCCCTTAGGAAGCACAAGATGGGGATCATAGACTCCTGAGCGTTTGTTAGTGATGTTAGAAGGGGTGAATAAGAGTTGCCAGCAATTGAATAGTTGGATATACTGCACATGACAAATCCTTGTTATTTTCTCAGTATAATAAAGTTGCAGATTGTTGCACCACTCTGTGGTGGGTTCAGCCAGATTAAGTGCATTACCAAATTGAGGAAAGTTTTTTTAAAGAATCTTATAATGTTCTTTGTTTGAATTGTTGCCAAAGGCAATGAGATCCGCATGATCACAATTTCGGCCTCAATAAGTCTTAGGATATTAACTCCTCCCACGCTCCATCACCATTCGATGGAAAGGCCTGGGATCTTTTCTCCATTTGGGTTCCACAACTCTAAGATTGCTGGGATGCGAGCGTGTTTACTGCAGAGCAGCAGCCACATTCGGCATTTATTTTGGGTAATTGCATTAGGCATCAGGCAGATAGATAAAGCACTCTCACCCCTAGCTCCTCTCATCTAAATTCAAATCAGATTATCTTAGAGATTTGACACCATTACGCTCCCCTCAAGGAACTTTTCCCAGGTAACACTGGCTCCTACTTACTGATAGGTCAGGCGCTTCAGCTCCAAGCCGGTCCTCTTGAAAACCAAAGACGCCCTTCACTCCCTTGAACAGTCTGTCCATTAGTTTTTGAAACATCCTCCTAAACTGAAAACCCCCTTCATATGTAATAACCGCGGCAAACTTCCGACACTCTTCCTCTAAATCCACCTGATGATAAGCCGAAGCCATATCCAGTTTTGAAAATACCTTACTACGCCCAACCCTCACTAACATTTCTCCCATATTCGGGAGCGGATGTCGGTCAACCAACACACATTTGTTTAGCTTGCGTAAATCAACACAGTCTCAACTCACCTGATTCTTTTTTACCACTACCACAGGTGAAGTCCAATCCACTCCCCCTTCCTTTTCAATGATACCCATCTGGAGTAACTTATCCTATTCTTTCTTAACTCCATCCTTTAAGGCCAATAGAACCAACCTCAACTTGGTAACAACTGGTATACTACACTTTCTCAAAATGATTTGGTGTTGGATCCATGTTATCTTCCCAACACTCTTCTTGCAAACATTAGGATGTGCTTCCACTGGTGTGCAACCCACCTGTAACACTTGATCAACCTCATTGGGATCGAGACGTATCTTCAAATTCCTTTGCTATCTCCATCCCAACAACGTGAGACCCCTCTTTGTCACGTACATTTTCCCTTCACAGTGGCAACCTTTACACTCAAATTTTCCTATGCAGTACCCAAACAATTCTGATTTGTCCTGGTTGTTTCCCCCCAGGGTTAATGTCGGGACTTATCAAATTCCAGACATCTCTCTTCACATCTCTTTCAAAAACTTCCCTTGATATCAAAGTAATCTTAGACCCCGAGTCAGCCATCATCCGTACTTCATTTCCGTTCACCTTCACGCATGCATATGGATACTCACATCTATCATCGTCCTCTCCATTCCATACAACATTTATGGTATTAACAGTAATATTCTGCACAGGTACTGTCTCTTCCTCGTCCGATGACCTTTGTTCACCTTCTTCACTAACATAGAGCACTATCCTCTGATTGAACTGCCCAGACTGGTATTTCTTACAACAGTTAGCGAAATGCCCCTTTCTCTTGCACTTCGAACACGTGGCCCTCCTCCCAGGGCGCGCTACTGATGCTGCGAAATGACTGCTGCTCACACACCGAAAACAGTCTTTCCTCTCTTCTCTTTCTCCCTTCAGGTTACTTGTATTTTTATTTCCTCCACCGATCACCAGAAGGCTTGTCTTTCCTTGTTTTTCTTCCTGTTTCTAGACTCGGCCACACTCAATACTTCTGCCTTCAACTCCTTTGTCTCATTGCACTCTTTCCTCGTTAGTTTTGCTACACAAGCTGAGTGTTCCACTCGCCTAGCTATGTCCAACACTTCGTCAAGGGTGGGCTCATCCCCCAACCACAGCTCCTCACAAATTTTATTCGAACTACAATGGGTCATAAATTGGTCCCTTATGTGTTCATCGAAGGACTCTTGGAATTTACAGGACAATACTAGGTGGCGGAGAGCAGTGACATACTCTTCCACCGACTCTCCTTGTTCCTGAATTTGCATGCGGAAGTTGAAGCGTTCCAGGATCGTACTGGTTTTAGGGTTGAAATGTAAGTCCAATTTGAGGAGGCCTGTCTCAAATTCGTTTGCTGAATCACCTCCCCCATCACCTGGTCTCCAAGTTCCTTTACCCTTCGTAACCTAGGAAATGCATTAGCAAGGCTACCTTCCTGCCACTTGAGTACAAATTGTCACCAAGCGCCTTAATATAGTGCATAAAGCCTTTCTCCATTGAGCCCACAATATCCTAGCTGGGCCTAGTGTGGGCAATAACATGCGTGGACCCGCTACACCCGGCAGGGCCATTCTACCTCACTGCTGTACCCAAACCTTTTCGCCGCCTTTAATGCCCATTGTCACAATATTACTTAACACATGTTTTGATGTGTCTCTACACTCTTTCCAACCTTACAAACTCTTGGATGGGTGACTACCTCTGGTTGCTTTCTTCTTCTCTTTCACTTTGCTGCACAGTTTCTATAAGCGTGGCTACTTTGCATATGATCCCTTGTGCCTCTACTCCAAGCTGCTGCCACTGGAGCTTCACTTCTCACGGCTCTCTGCGTTATGCCTCTGGATCACTGCTTTGCATATGATCCCTTGTGCCTCTACTCCAAGCTGCTGTCACTGGAGCTTTACTTTTCACGGCTCTCTGCGTTAAGTGTCTACTCCACTCTGATTTCCACTGCCCTCTCCCCTTGCTTATTCTTCTTTGCCCTTTCTTTCCTTTTTTCTCATCCCTTTTTCTTTTTTCTTTTAAGGTTTATAGACCCTGCATATACTATCTTCCTAGGTCTATCCTCTTTCAACCATCCTTGATATGCTTAAAAGCAGACGAATAGTAGCAACATACAACTCTTGTCCCGCTGCACACCCCCCTTCTCACTCTTTCCCTTTCCTTGATCGCTATGTGGCTAGCACACTGACTGTGATTGCAGGTATCCTCTATTCTATCACTGCCGTAGCACTTGGATCAGAGTGAGTGGTGTGGTGTCACGTGCCCGTTAGCTCCGGGTCACGTGACTCGGAAAGGAAATAAAGGAATCACCGGAACTGGCGTCAGCCAGCCAGTCCGGGTTTATGCAGTGAACGTAGTGGTCCTGGTTTTTCTTTAGCTCGCACGGCGCGCTAACCCTGGCTTGCCGAGGCCTACTGCTGGAGGTCGGAACAGCCTCCACCTCGGCTCACCGACATCACACTGGCGACGAAGGAGCAAAGAATCCACGTGCGCTCGCATTCCTGCCTCAGCAAACGGCAGTCTTGACTCCGCGGAGCCGCGTAGTCACACGCGGACCCCCCAACGTTCCGGAGGACACGCATCAGCCGCTGCAGACACCAGGTGCTGAACTTCGCACGCATGTTGGCAGCATACCACCCAACAGAAGGTATTTCCGCATGAACTCCAGCATTTTCGGATATAGACGTTCCGAATCTGCCGCGCATCATACGCGTATGAGTCACGCTCCAGGACGCGTGTCATACGCGATCCATCTGCACGTCTCCCACTCCCCACGTGTCACAGAAGCAACCTTCAAGGCCGCGTATCACACGCGCTCCACCCACACATCCCCAGCCCGCTCGTGCCCGCTGTACGGAGCCCTGCAGCCCACGGCCTACTGCAACTGTGACCCTGGAAAAAAAAAAAAAAAAGAGAAGAAACAATCCGGAAACCGGACCTGGTTTAAACCACCAGACCCCATGACGTGTCACGCCCTGCTTAACTGTAAAACGCGGAGAACAGAAAACGCCAGCAGGGATACCCCAAAATTACCCGGTGCAGTCAACCTCATTAAAACATGTCCAGCTCAGAAACCAGCCCCCCGGGAACCAGCACAAGCCTTTCCTCCAGAATGAGCCTCACCACTGACCACCCTGACCCAACGATGACCACATTAATGCCGCCATTCGACCCATTCGCCACGGGAGCAGCCATCAGGTGGGAAATTTGACTGCAGCAGTTTGAAATGCACCTTGAGGCCAGAGACATCACAATAGCAAAGAAAAAAACACACTTTTCTTCTACTCAACGTCGGAGCTGCTACCCTGCGCCTTTTCAACGCTGCACCAAACCGCGGAGACAACAACAACTACGACGCAGCCAAGACAGTACTCACAAACATGTTTAAACCTGACCTTAACCCAGACTACGAACGCTTCCATTTCTGCATGGCTAGGCAACGAGAGAAAGAGACTGTAGATAAATTTCATGCTCGCCTTCGCAAAATGGCAGTAGGCTGCGAGTTCCCGGACGAAGAATTCGCAATCTGCCTCCAAATAATCAATGGCAAGAGCGATACTCTCAGAAAAGAACATACGCCTGTCCCGCATCCTAGAAATGGCGCGCCTTCGAGAGCAGACTGAGGACCAGGTAGCGGTAATTGAAGCAGCGATCCAAAGACTCCCGCTAGACAACCCTAAGCCGACAGAAGATGTCGCAGCCATATCAAAACACCAGAACACACGCATGAAATACGGCCAGAAAACACACATGCAGCAAGAACGAAACAAAGCCTGCAAATGGTGTGGCGGCCCATGGCACAAGGGTGACTCCTGCCCCGCATGGGGATCCACATGCAGGAAATGCAACCGCCTCAATCATTATGCGCCAGTCTGCCTGAACCCACCAAACCGGAGTGACAGAGAAACGGCGTCAAGACCGACACCAGAACGCCGGAAAAAGTTTGCACCGAGAGAACCTCCGCACCAACGAGATCAGAGGGGAAAAGCCAGAGCCGTCGACGACTTCCAAAGATCCCCAGGCACAAGCGACAGCAGTGATAGCGAGGACAGTGTGTCTCCCGAGAGGAAAGAGAGACGGAAAAAAGGGAGCAAACGGACACACCGAGTACACCTTATATCGGCCGTCGAACCACACAGATCACGACAAAGGAAGAGGCCATCGTGTACTGTCATCTCCAACGGAGAGCCACTGAAAGTATTCATTGACACTGGCGCAACAGTGAACGTAATACCTATGACCGCATTCAGCAAACTTCGCCCGAAACCCATGCTTCAAAAGAAGAAAGTCCGACTATACGCCTATGGGTCCAAGAAATCCCTACCCGTGCAAGGGTCATTCAAGTCAGACTTCACCCACAAGAACGCCAACTGCCGGGCGCGCATCTACGTGGTAGATGCTGGCTGTGAAACCCTGCTCAGCTGCAAGACAGCAGAAAGAGCTGATCCACTTTGCATTCAACCTCCAAAACAACGAGCTCGACGAACTACTACTACAACACAAAAAACTGTTCCAGGGCATAGGGTGCCTAAAGGGCCGAACCATCAAACTCCACAAAGACCCTTCCATAGAACCAAAAGCTGTACGACACCGACGGATACCCTTCCACCTGAGAGAAGCCGTGGAGAAAGAACTGACCAAGCTCGAGGAAGCAGGGATAATCGAAAAGACATCAGGACCAACCCCGTGGGTATCGCCGATGGTAGTAGCCCAGAAACCCAAACAGCCCAACGCGGTAAGAATCTGTATAGACCTGAGACTTCCCAATGCAGCGATTGGTAGAGAATGCCACATAACCCCAACTATTGATGAGCTCATTGTAGACCTCACCGGAGCGACAGTCTTCAGCAAACTTGACCTAAGATCGGGCTACCACCAGCTCAGACTAGCTAGAAGCTCAAGATACATCACCACGTTCTCCTCCCACCTTGGGCTAATGAGATATAAACGACTCAACTTCGGAATATCATCAGCGCCTGAGGTGTTCCAACATGAAATCCGCAAAGTCATCACCGGCCTAGATGGTACTACGAACATCAGCGACGACATTCTTGTGTACGCAGCAAACGAGAGAGAGCACCACAAACGCCTGGCAGCAGTCCTGGCCAGACTGGAAGCAGCAGGCTTAACGCTGAATGCAGAGAAATGTGAGTTTGCAAAAGAAGAACTCTGTTTCTTCGGATATATATTCAGTGCCAAAGGCGTGTCCCCAGACCCTTCCAACGTAAACGACATTAAGAGCACAAAAGCACCCCAATCCACCACAGAGGTGAGAAGTTTCATGGGGATGGCAACATATTGTGCGCGGTTTATTCCCGACCTCGCCAATATCGCAAGCCCACTCCGAGAACTGACCAAGAAAGACCAAAAGTGGGAATGGACATCGACCCACCAACAAGCCTTCCAGCAGATTAAGGACACCCTGTCAACGTCTACAACCATGGCGTTTTTCAACGTAGAAAGGCACACGGAACTCCTAGTAGATGCCAGCCCAGTGGGGCTAGGAGCAGTACTAACCCAAACAGACAATGAAGGAAATGTGCTCCCCATTGCATTCGCCAGCCGGGCGCTCACCAAACCAGAACAAAACTATGCCCACATAGAAAAGGAAGCCCTCGCCATTCTTTGGGGGTGCCGCCACTTCAAGGTATATCTGCTTGGCAAGAAAGCAAAGGTTTTAACAGATCACAAGCCATTGATCCCGATATTCAGAGGTTCTGCTCCCCATCCGCCAGCACGCATAGAGAAATGGATGCTGCAGCTGCAGCCCTACAACATAGAGGTTGACTATCGTCCGGGAGCAGACAACCCGGCAGACTACTTGTCCCGTCACCCGAGACCTGCCTCCGTGGAAGAACAACATCATTCAAAAGAAACCGATGAACATGTGTGCCATGTGGTTGCCTGCGCCCGACCACAGGCTCTCACCATGCAAGAGATAGCCTGCGAAACAGAGGCAGACACCATCCTGCAGCTCACCACTGCTGCCATCCAGTCAGGCAACTGGAAGTCCTACCTCACGTCCATTGCCCAACGCACCGCTGCGGCTCAAACCAAACTCCGAGCACTGTTTGGCATACGACACGAACTCTCCGTCGCCCCCGAAGGAGTACTCCTCAAAGGCCACCGCATAATATTACCCTAATCCTTGGAGAAGAGAGCCCTCCAACTAGCACACAGCGGACACCAGGGCATCGTCAAGACCACGGCATACCTCAAATCCAGAATGTGGATGCCCAACATACAGCAAAGAGTAGTGCAGCTAGTGGAGTCCTGCGCTGCGTGCCAAGCCTCCAGGAGACCGGCGAACCCAGAGCCCATCAGTAGCCCTCCGAGAAGCAACACGCGATGGGATGCAGTTAGCATGGACCACTGCACAATTGCTGGTGAAGGATACCTCCTCGTAGTGGTCGACGAATTCAGCAGATATCCGGAAGTAGAACACGTAACATCCACGAACGCAGAGACCACGATCCTCACGCTGGAAAAGATCTTCGCGACACACGGGATTCCGAGGAAAGTGAGGAGTGACAACGGTCCATCATTCACTAGCAAAGAACTGCGTGACTTCTTTAGAGACATAAACGTCAAACACCAGCGTATCACCCTCAGATGGCCCCAAGCGAATGGCGATGCTGAAAGATTCATGGGGTCGCTCAACAAAGCGATTTGCATCGCCAAAGAAAAAGGACATACCTGGCTGGCAGCCCCTATATCGATTCCTAAGAACGCACAGGCAAACCCCGCACTCATCTACCGGCATCAGCCCTGCGGCCCTCACGCTCGGAGTACCCATTCAGGCAGAGCTCCCCATACACCCTCAGTGGGTCGCTCCCGAACCTGACATCCCAGCCATAGATGCTACGCGGCGGAGGCGGAACGAACAAGAAAGCATTGCCAGGCGAGCCTGCCACAGAGAGCTAACGCCAGGGGACACCGTGATCGTTAGAAACCGGGCAACGCCCAAGAAAATGTCCCTCAACTTTGAACTCCAACCGTGGACATTCAGCGCGACAAACCACAGCATGGTCACTGCCACCCGAGGGAGCGAGACCGTGACAAGAAACGTGTCACACTTCAGGAGAGTACCAGCTGAACTATGGGAGGAGCAACCAGGGTCCCCAAGGAGCGAAGGGACAGCCACAAGCACACCTCAGGACCCGACGTCATCCAAAACCCGAGCTACCACACCAACTGTCGAAGCACCGCACCAGCAAGAAGACCCGGCCACAGCTACAACACCAAGAACGGGAACACCCGAAAGGAGCAGCACCCGATACCTTTTGAGAGAGAGACCAAGACCGTTATCCCGTCTCCAGGGGTATGTAGTAGATGGAATATATCAGAAGAAATCCCACAAAGATAGACTCTGAGGCGTTTTGAATAAGTATCACTCAATTAAGATTGTTTGCGTTGAACAGTTATATAAACACCTCCAATTTGGGGAGGAATGTGGTGTCACGTGCCCGTTAGCTCCGGGTCATGTGACTCGGAAAGGAAATAAAGGAATCACCGGAATTGGCGTCAGCCAGCCAGTCCGGGTTTATGCAGTGAACATAGTGGTCCTGGTTTTTCTTTAGCTTGCGCAACGCGCTAACCCTGGCTTGCCGAGGCCTACTGCTGGAGGTCGGAACAGCCTCCACCTCGGCTCACCGACATCACAAGTGGGGCTCTACACTAAGATATACGGTAAGTACTGCTGGCACACAGGGAAACTCTCTTCGCTCTGCATCCAGGTTACGTCGGCTGCAGGGAATCGTCTCTCGTTGAGCTCTTGGATATGTGGCGCAGGGGGAGACCTGGGGAGAACTTACTGACAGTGGAGGCACCAAATGTCCGCAACTTGTCCCTCAAGGGCCGCTGCAACGCACATAGCAGAGCGGCAATATCTCTGCTGGGGGTCCCTTGAATGAAAATCCTTGTCGCCAATGTTGAGATGAGGAAGAGACGCATTGAGTAAGTTCAGTCTTTATTTTATGAGCTATACAGTAAATGGACCCCCATCTCAGTCAGTGCAGCCAGCAAAAAGCTCTGACACCCGCCAACTGGCAAATCACAGAATCCACACAAAAGTAAACAGCAAACACTGACTAGCATCAGAACCGCATCATGGCTACATTCTACATGACCCAGGAACATTCATGGTGACATCACAATGCTCCCTCCAAGCCACATTATAACAGTCTATTTATTGTGTGTTCTTATTATTACTAAGGGATGGAGGTATTTATACTTCTGCCAACAGTAAAAAAGCTAGATTCACCAAAACACTGTGAACTGGGGCAAATCATAAAGAACTGATTCCCCATATTACAGTTTCCAGGTCACCTGTTAAGTCTATGATGAGTTTCTACTCCAAACTACCAATGAAATACCATAAAAAAAATACCGCATTGAAATACCACTAAAGAAGAAGAATTGGGTCCTAGTGCACACCAGGTTCAGTTTTTAGCTTGCCGCTCCTGATCCCAATATAACAATAACATCAGGTAGTCCTGTATCTCTGGGGTCCTTAAAATACCCCACCATATTTATTGTGCGTTGGCCAGAAGCGCTAAAGCAATTACTTGCCATGGCTTAGAATAATCCTATTGTGTGCTCTTTCCCTATCCTGAAGTGTATTGCGAGGGAAGTGGCAGTGATTGTGCAGTGTGCAAGCTGAGTTTCTTTTATTGTGTTATTGGCATTGGGTTCCGAGATGTCGGAAATAGAAGCTGGGTTCTCCGATTTATCTAGTTACTTAGAAACGAAACTGCATGCTTTTGCCACGGGGCATCTGAAAACCTGTTAACTTAGCGAGACAAGATTAGCAGTGAAGAAAGAAGACCCCAAAGAGATTTTTGGAAAAGGGGGCATTGTATAAACGTTTCTCCTTATGGTTTTCATTGCAAAAGTTTATAAAGCTGCAGGAAAAAGATGTCAATGTCATTGCTGAGTTCAAGTGTAATTTAGATGCAGAATGAGAATGGTTGCTACTGATGGAATCAGATTTCACGCAGCTTTCAAGCCAAATTTAATAATCACAGTGCACAGTTGATTCAGAAAGACAAACAGTTTTCTGAGTGAGGAAGAATTAATACACTTGAAATCTGTGTTTGACAGTGTACGAAAAGATGGAGATTTGGCAATTTCAGAGAGTCAGAAACTTGGAAATGATGGTAGTGAGAAAACTAAAGAACTGCAAGCAATGGAAAGTGAAATATTTAAGTTGTTGGATGAAAATGAAGAAAAAAACAAAACAGCTATCATTACCGAACACAAATTAATTAGTTGCAAGGGGTAATTACTACAGTGAGGAGTGAGAATTCTCCTCTCTGTCATGAAGCGAAGCAACTCCATGCTCAGTGCAGACAAATGAAATGACAAATGTCAAGTTTTGAATCCAAGGAAAGGCGACAGTGCACCACGTTCATTGAAGCTGAATTTAATCGCAGTTCTAGTCAGAGAAACTTGCCAGCATCTGTTCACTCGACAAGGTCTGGCTATGACCCAGTGTTCAAGGCTGATGCACCCGCAACTTCTCACCCACATTGTTCACTCACAAGCGCACAGGGAGGGGGGAAATGACACATCCCACAATGCACCATTCAGTGCATTCAAGATAATGAAGTCTATCAAGGGCTTCATCAAACCACTCAGAAAAGGGGGAGATGGATGTATTGAAGATCGTCTCGAGGTTGTATCTGATATTTTGAAGATGCTTCAAATCCCTAGGGCCCAATATGGCTGCTATTTCCATGTTACATTAGACTCTGCCTCGGCCAGTGTTATTCGAGGCCTAAATGAGCAACAAAACCTGTCTTGGGAGGATTTTGAGAAAGAGATTAGATTTCAATTCTCACCATATCATTCTCTTCGGCACACCAAAAAGGCTGCCTGTAGCATGACAGCTCAGCCAAATGATTCGCC
The DNA here is from genome assembly GCF_040938575.1 of Ambystoma mexicanum. Lineage (NCBI taxonomy): Eukaryota > Metazoa > Chordata > Amphibia > Caudata > Ambystomatidae > Ambystoma > Ambystoma mexicanum. The sequence goes on along the minus strand of NC_090922.1, from coordinate 1,119,340,273 downwards.
TCCCCAATTATTTCAAAACTTAAAAAGGTAATTCTCACGCTTTGATATGACCTTTAACCCTCATTTTTTAGTAGAATTCAAGACTGCTTCCTTCTATGGGCTTCAGCGAGATATTATGTCTCAGCTAATCCATGAATTTGACAGGGAAAAAACACTATAATGGATCATTGAACAGTCAACCAAAATTTATGAGGTAAAATCTAATGAGAGGGAAGAGACAGTTGAGAGTAAATTACCTAAAACAAAAGCTAAAGAATCCACATCGGCAGTTCTAGAGGTAAAGTCTGCAAAGATGCCAATAGAAATAGCCCGAAATCAGGCAAAGAATGACACCCCACACCATCAAAGGGGCGTGGTTCCACAGAGAACAATGCACAAAACTCCTGTGGTCAAATCCATAGATCCCAATGGCAGAGGTTCATACATTAACCCTCAGTATTTTGGTTATGCTCCAAAGGTGGGATTTTGCAATGATATGCCAAGGCTAAATAACACCCATAAATAGATGTACAATGGCCATTTCAGGCATGAATGGCCCAGAGTAGGTTTGACCCTAACACAATGGTGTATGGCCATCGGGAAATGCCAAGATATGTGGATAGGTTCATTGAACTTGGAAATCAGCACAGGGAGCAACCACACCTAAATGAATATACTCGGTCCCCACCACAGGGTGACCACGGTCAAAGTATGGTCACCCCACGTTGCCCACCTCATGGGGCACGGGAATTCAGGGGAAATTCAAACAGAAATCAATCTCCTGAAAGGTACCAGAACGCGCCTCCATTAACAGCCTAGAGCAAAGAGGGGTGAGTTTAGGGATATGGACAGATTGCAATGTTTGGAGGCTCAGGTTAAAATGTTGTCTGATCAAATCGGGAAACTGTGTGCAGTGCAAAAACAACGGTCAAACGAAAGTGCAGAATGTCATAGGAGGGATCTTACGCCAAGTGACAAGTGACTAGTTAGTCATTTTTTGCACTTTGGGAAAACAGATGACCATGAATTACCTTTGAATGAAAACCCTGAGTTGCTTAGGGAGTTAAAAACAAGAAAACAAACAAATGAAAATGAGACAGGGAAAAGTAACACACACAAAAAGGGAGTGTGGTTTAACTTAGAATTGCCAACAGGTAACCCTTATGTGCACTCCTGGGGGACTAGAAATCCCACGGTTATTAAGAGCGTTAGTGAGTGGTATCCCAAAGGCTGGGTATCACGTGACACACCAATAAAGTACAAATTTCAGGACAAAATATACTTGTCAGCAGTTTCTAAATATTAGATGTGAAATACATTTTGAAGGCATACACCTAACCACTTGAGTTTAAACTTCAAACAATATTCATATGTAAACAATGAGTGATAAGATGTCGTCCTATGAAGAATACCAAGAGTCATCATTGTACTCCAAAGTTATAATCGTATTAAAATAGTATTGATGCATACTAATGTTCATGTAAAGAATAAGGTTTACAAATCCAGAGGTAATTGTACATGTATATCTCTGTACGTCGAGGTATTAATGCTCATACAATGTGGTATAGTACAAAACAGGCACATGTATGTAAAACAATTTAAAAATTCATCAAATAGGTTACATCTCCACACAATTTAGTTGTGAATCTTATAAATCAATTAGACAGTTTTAATCATCCAATAAATTCCACTTGAAATCACAATTGCCAACACGTTTCGGATTTTAGAAATCCAATTTCAGGGCTTGGGAGCTCATAGTTCCATACATTTCAACAGTTGAACTCTATTCTCTTAAACACCTAAAAGGTAATAAGTACACTCACTTGGTCTATTTGCATATGGTGGCCATATTCAATGTATGGCTATCCTAACCGTAGGTAATGAAGCACTAATCTTAAATCCCTCAATGTGTGGGATAGATGCTGCCACAGTTCCCTGTGTGTCAAAGACATGTATGTCAATAAACCATGTATAATCTATACTGGTCAGAGGATATTTTGAAACATGGAATAGACCAAAAGGTCAAATAATTACTCACCCGGCTCACACACTTGCTGTACTGGCCACGGGAGGTGGATGTGGGTCAATTGTTTTGTGAACAGGGTAGCTCACCACTACAGTGATGGAGGGAGAGCAAATGAAATGGTAAAATGGTGCTACTGTAGCACTGTGACACATGATATAAAATGTCCCACTCCTGAGACTCGAGGCTCATGTGTGATATCGTTTTCAATGCTTATACTGTCATGTAACACATGTGAGTTACAGATGAAAAGTAAATACTCTTAACTGTGCCTCATTCGCACAGCGCGTTAGCAAGAAATCTCCTTCAATCAGGCAATAACGTAGCCCGTATTGTTAAACGCTCCTCGTTGGTCTACATCATATAAAATGCCGATAGCGCACTTACCAAAGTAAACTTTGTGCTGGATCATAGCCGACCGTCCACACGACGCACGGCCCGAGCCCTGACGATGGATTTCAAAAATACAAAATGCGTTGGCAATTGTGATTTCAAGTGGAGCTTATTGGATGATTCCAACTGTCTAATTGATTTATATGATTCACGAATAAAGTGTGTGGAGATGTAAAACAATCTATTTGATGAGTTTTATTTTATTGCTTTACATACATCCTGAGCGAGTCCGCCCACGAGGAACCAGCAACATCCCAACCAACAGGTATACAACTCTAACAGAACCATAAGTACCTAAATCAGGATACAGATCCCACTAACCCAACCCTCAATCTTCTGCATAGTTAAACCACACAAAACCACACAACCATCTCTCTCCCAGCCATCCGCACGCACTTTACCACACGGCACCAACAACACATAAACTTCACCAACAGCACTCGAGGCCTTCGCCCGATCCGAAACTAGCACCAAAGCCCAGCACTCGGTGTATACCGAGCTGAAGCTGCCAACAGCACACCACTTCTCCCACTCTCCTTCCCCCCTCTTCCTGACTAACCCTACCCACCCTTCCTGTCTCCAGATCCGCCAGAGCGCCTGTTGACCAATTCCGTTGGTGACGGTGCGCTATACAAGTACCGCTAACATAACATAACATACATGTGCCTGTTTTGTACTATCCCACATTGTACTGGCATTAATACCTCGATATATGGAGATATATGTATGTAATCATAGACAGTCCTGGTTACATTGCAATTTTTTGCTTTTTATCGAATCTTATGCATAAAAAAGATTCTCGTGCTAGGATGTGGTATTTCTCAGTGAGATTCATTTATTTATGAACACATGATCTATGTGGTGGTCACCCGACACGTGTTTTGACCCCGAGGGGAAACTCAACTCCTCGAGAAACCACGATTGCGTAGCATCATCTTTGACAATGACTAACCCAAATCTGGGAGAAACAATACTATCAGGCCGATTCATGGAATAACTAGCGCGGCGCAAGTGGCCAAAAATGTGCGATTCGCAGTGGAATAGCGAAAATCGCAGTGCAAGTGCGAAAATCGCACGAAAAGCAGCGCACATCGATTCATGAAAGGCCGTGCGCGAGAAAACCATCGGATGTGTGCTAAAAAAGTGCGCGGCACACGTTGGCGCACAGGCCATCTAACGGCGTGCACCAGGTCACAGCGAAAATCGCACAGGCCACAGCGAAAATCGCACATAGTGCAGCTCACACAACAAAAGTAGGCGGAACACGGGGCGTAACACTCGGAATGGGGAACAACTTGTCAAAATGTGGGCGTCACGGGGGAAGTACAGGGTGCAAGTGCGCGGAACGCCCACACGCTCGCCTACAACCCGTATTCATGGAATCGAATAGGGCAAAAAAGCGCACGGGCAAACCAGCGCACAGGCACAAACACGACCGCCACAAGAAAGCAGGCGGTAGCGTCTCTGCGCCTGTAATAAATGTGTGCCAAAAGATGTGCCAACAAATAGCACCTATATACAGCCATGATGAATGTCCTATACTGTGGCCCTCCAGGACAAATGACGTGCAAAGGGGTACCCACAAACACGGACACCCGCTGACTGTAAAATAACGTGTGCTTGTATTCCGGGGTGCGCGGGAAGTCTCACACGCGATTTGGCAGGGTACGTGGATTTCAGGGGTGCGCGGGAAGAACCACACGTGATTTGGCCGGGTACGTGCGTGGGAATTTCCACACGCGACTTGGCTGGGTACGTGGATCTCAGGGGTGCGCGGGAAGTCCCACACGCGATTTGGCAGGGTACGTGCGCGTGAATTTCCACACGCGATTTGGCTGGGTACGTGTATGACAGGGGTACTGTCATGATCTCTGCTTCCAAAAGGTCAGGGTTTTCCCAACTCCCTAGGAAGCAGATCCATAACCCAGGTTCCGAGTGCCAACCAGTCCCAATTGGGACCTTTTGGACCCAGTCCTGGCGCCAGTGGCACCCGGCTCATAAATATGCCCAGTCCCAGCGCTGGAAGCGCCGGGCTCATAATGCTTGGGTGGCTGCTTACTTGCCTGCCAGTTGAGCCTCTGATCCTCTTCTGTTTGGAACTACTTTTCCTGTTGGGTGGGGCTGGAGCCACTCCCTAGATTCAGAACACTGGAACTCTTCTGGAAGGCAGGAACTCTTTTCTTACCAGGAACTCTTTTCTTACTTAGGCGTGGCTGTGGAAGGAGACACCTAAGCACTACAGGAGGCTATTTAAACCACACCCGGTGGATGAATCTTGCTTTGCGTTATTCTGCAACCTCTGCAGCAGAACGCTCATCGTGTCTTCTGCATCCGGTCCTGGGCCTAAGGAAAAAGGCTTACCATCCTGAATCCAGTCTTCAGCAACACCTATAAAGACAAGAAAGAACAGGTTAGCATTCCGGCATCTGAAAGGCAAAGGCTTACCATCCTGAATCCAGTCTTCAGCAACACCTATAAAGACAAGAAAGAACAGGTTAGCATTCCGGCATCTGAAAGGCAAAGGCTTACCTACTCTTCGTGCGCTCCGGAGGTCTTCACACTGCATTCCGGCATCTGAAAGACAAAAGTTTACCAACTCTTCGCACGCTCCGGAGGCCTTCGGCGCTGCATCCCGCATCTGAAAGACAAAACAAGGTGCGTTTAAAGACATTGGGGAACTTTAATACTCACGTGCCATTACTCCTTTCCACATCTAATCCAGTGGGTATTCCGGCACCCTGCAGCCGCTCCGAACTCGTACCTGCAAAATAAAAAGACAGTTAGAGCGCATAGTGAAGCAGGCAACAAGCGCTTACTTACGTGCTTCCAGGCGCTTCTATTCATCACACGGGCTCCATCTTCAACTCACTTCAGCCCGTCATCCGCCATCGCCGGAACCCTGCAAAACAAGAGACATCATTACTAAAGACTTTAAAGACATTTGAATGACTCAAAACTTACCGTTCGTGCAGTAAACGACGGACAGCAGTCCTCTGAAGTCAAGAGGCCTGCGCTACCTATCCAGTGAAGAAACTGGTTACAGCACCCTGCCCCGAGGCAGATGGAGAGCTCGGCAGTCACTTACCTAAGGTGAGAGCGTTAACCTTTGGGGGTCTACAGGAGAGGAGAAGAGGAAAGAGATAGGGACACCCCAATAACCCCAGTTCATTAACCCCATATTTTCTATCTGCAGACATCTTACTCTACACGTCAGGCATACAGTGCACAGAGGTCCAGCCCAAAGAGCCAACCGGGTGCTACACATCACCTTTGAAGATACGGTAGTCGCCCAGTCAAGACCGGCGCCTCTGCGAGAATCAGGTGAGCGTTACAGAACGCAAAGCCTACCGCAAAACTCTCGCCCAGGCGCTATGGAAACCTCGGATACTGACCCCCTAGCCCGGTTACTTGGGGAACTAAGGGCAGAAGTGCATGCAGCTCGTCAGGAAACGAATGCTCTAAGAAGGGAACTAATTATTTCCAAGGAGAGAACAGACAATCTTGCTAGACAAGTGCTACAGTCACAAGCCGGACAGACCCCGTTACCCGCATCAGGGGCAAATCTTCCTTCAACATCCTCTATGAATCCAGTGCAGATCAACCTACCTGGGAATGTACCTCTGGCTCCACCCGAACGATTTTCTGGTGACCCAAAGAGGTTTGCAGTATTTATCAATCAGTGCCGGTTGCACTTCTTATGCCGGCCAGCAGCCTTTCCAACTGATCAAGCAAAAGTAGCTTTTGTACTTTCGTACCTTAGTGGCAATGCGGCAGACTGGTCGATCCCTCTAGTTAATCAAGATGATCCGGTTCTCCATGATTTTCAAGCCTTTCAGCTTAGTATGGAAAAACTGTTCGCAAGACATTCACAGGGGCAGGCCTTGGACAATGAGCTTCTTTCGTTGCGACAGGGTAATCAAGACCTTTTGGCTTATATTGCATCTTTCAATAGACTAATAGTGGAAACTCAATGGCCTGAGGACAAAAGGATTACGCTGTTTTATAGAGGTCTACGTGGAGAGCTCAAAGACGTTTTAGCCCAAGTAGTGAATCCCCCACAAGACTGTTCGGATTATATAGACTTGGTCGTTCAAATAGATCACAGGCTGCAGAACAGGAAGGCCGATCGTTCCAAGTTTGATGCTCGAGTATTTTCCAAACCGCCAACTCCTTCCAAAGGAGTAGACTCCGGGGAACCCATGCAAATAGGGGGTCTGAAAGGTCCTCTAACACAAAGGGAGCGGGAAAGGAGGAAACAGTTGCAATTATGCCTATATTGCGGAAACTCAGGGCACTTTCTTCGAGACTGTCCGGTGAAACCTGCCAAGAAGGCAGTAGGAGCTGCAGTTACCAAAGTTACAAACTCTGAGCAGGGAAACGACCTCGCCCGACAAGAATAGAGGTCCTCTTGCCGAGCGTGAAAACCAGTTCCGTGACCTCGCATTTCGTGATACCTATGGTCCTCATTAGCCCTGATAATCCGGATCGATTACATGCAACTGAAGCTTACGTCGACAGCGGTGCCATCGGCAATTATGTGGATCATGAAATGGTTTTGAGGATGAATCTAACTCTTTGTCCCAAGGCTGTAAAGGACGTCATTACTACGGTGGATGGTACAGAGATAGCCTCCGGGCCAGTAACGCATACCACTCAAGAGGTGACGCTAGTAAGTCAAGATGGACACCATGAGAAGATCGTGTTCGATGTGATCAAGGCCCCTCAGTTTCAGATTATTCTAGGAATACCTTGGTTAGAGAAACACAATCCTCTGATCGATTGGCGAGCAAGAACGGTCCAGTTTCCAGAATGTGTCTCTACTTGTCACCCTCCACCTGGTGTTGCACTGGCCGCAATTTCTTCAGAGACTCCCCAGTTACCTCCCGAATACCTAGAATACCAAGATGTTTTCCGGAAGGATCAGGCTAACTCTCTACCTCCTCATAGGTCTTATGACTGCCAGATAGACCTGATACCTGGATCTACTCCTCCTTGTAGTAGAATTTATGCCCTCACCGAGCCTGAGAACCTTCACCTTCGACAATACCTGGATCAATACCTGGCAAATGGGTTTATTCGTCCTTCCAAGTCCCCTGCTTCTTCAGCTTTGTTCTTCGTTCCAAAAAAGGAAGGAGACCTTAGAACTTGTATCGATTATCGCTCCCTGAACCAGATCACCGTTAAGAATAGATATCCGTTACCTTTGATCCCTGAACTCCTGGACCAAGTCAGAAAAGCATGCATATATACAAAGCTGGATCTTAGAGGAGCTTACCACTTGGTACGAGTAAAAGAGGGCGATGAATGGAAGACGGCCTTCCGCACCAAGTATGGGCTATTTGAATATCAGGTCATGCCCTTCGGACTTTGCAATGCCCCGGCCGCCTTTCAATATTTTATGAACGATGTCCTCAGAGAGCTCATAGATGTATGTGTTGTTGTTTACATTGACGACATCCTCGTTTATTCTTCATCGGAATCTCAACATCGGAAACACGTGAAAATGGTCCTCGAAAGATTGCGTCAACACAAACTTTTCGCTAAGTTGGAAAAATGTGTTTTCAACGTGACTGAAGTTGAATTCTTGGGATTCATATTATCACCTGGCGGAGTGCGTATGGATTCAAAGAAGGTCGATGCAGTTCTCAAATGGCCATCACCATCCTCCGTAAAAGGTGTGCAAAGCATGTTAGGCTTCGCTAACTTTTACCGCAGGTTTATCCCCGAATTCTCTCGAATAGTCCAGCCCATCACTGCCTTGTTAAAGAAAAACAAACGTTTTGAATGGTCTACCGAGGCGGAACAAGCTTTCCAGGATTTGAAGACTAAATTTATCTCTGCACCAATCTTAAAACACCCTCGCCCCGAACTCCCCTACATCGTGGAAACTGATGCTTCAAGCCTTGCCATGGGGGCAGTTCTATCACAAAAGGACCCGGTAACCAATCAGTTGCATCCCGTGGCATTTTGGTCCCGCAAATTCTCGTCTCCTGAAATCAATTACACGATTACTGACAAGGAACTTCTGGCTATCAAGTCTGCCTTTAAGGTTTGGCGGCATTATCTGCTGGGGGCCCGACACACCGTTACTGTGATTACGGATCACCGAAACCTGCAATATTTGAAGACCGCAAAAGCCCAATCCTCTAGACAACTCCGTTGGGCATTATTCTTTGCCGAGTTTGACTTCATAATTACCTATCGACCTGGTACAAAGAACGGTAAAGCCGATGCCCTTTCTCGGATGGGAGTGGAAGAACACTTGGTCAACCCTAAACCTGTACCAATCCTTCCCGAACAAAGAATTCTGGGTGTAATCGCCACAGAATCCATAGAGGAAGTTAAGGATAAAGCCAGGCAACTTGTAACTCCAGCAGACATACAGAATTGGCATCTGCAGGGAAAGGACTTTGCAGTAAAGGACAACTTATTGTATTTCCAAGAACGATTATACCTACCCAGCACAGATTTACAGAAAAAAGTAATCTCTTGTTATCACGACTCTTTAATGGAAGGTCATCCCGGTATAGCCAAGACCTCAGAAAAGATCAAGCGCTACTTCTGGTGGCCGTCTTGGAAAAAAGATATCAGAGACTTTATAATGTCCTGTGGAGTATGCGCCCAAAACAAGAGTCAAAAGGAAAGACCAGCAGGCCTCTTACGCCCTATTGACATCCCACCTCGCCCTTGGCATACGCTTTCTATGGACTTCATCACCGATCTACCTCCATGCTCCGGATACAATACGATTCTAGTAATCGTGGACTTATTCTCCAAGATGGCGCATTTCATTCCGCTCAAAGGCTTGCCAACAGCAGCAACTCTGGCCCGAGAATTTCTCGAAAACATCGTCCGACTGCACGGTTTTCCTTCGGTTCTAATTTCGGATCGAGGTAGTCAATTTATTTCTCATTTTTGGCGAAGTTGCTGTCGGTCGGCTCAAATTGATGTGAGACTATCGACCAGTCACCACCCTCAGACCGACGGACGAACCGAGAGGACCAATCAAACTCTGGAACAGTATTTACGCTGCATGCTGCAACAAACTGAAAAAACTTGGAAAGATATCCTTTGGATAGCCGAGTATGCCTACAATAACTCTGTCCATTCGGGAACTGGGAAAACCCCGTTTTTTCTTTTGTACGGCAGTCACCCTCGAACCTCGGAGTTGGATCCCCTCCAAGATCTTGAAACACCAGCAGTAGACTACCTGCATTCTACAATCACCCAAGCCTTTAAGGAAGCTGTTTCTCACCTTCAAAGGGCTAAAGAACAATACAAGAAAGGAGCAGATCAACATCGGAAGGAAGCCCCTCACTATCAAGTAGGGGATCAAGTCTGGTTATCCACCAAATATCTATCTCTAAAAGGGCCACGCACATTCAACCCAAGATACCTTGGTCCCTATTCCATCACTACCATAGTAAACCCAGTAGCGGTCAAGTTGGACTTGCCCCCGCACATGAAGATACATCCGGTCTTCCACGTCTCTCTATTAAAACCCGTGCAACCTCAAACCCGACTAACCAAATCTCCAAAACCTATCCTAGTGGATGGAGAACTCGAGTTTGAAGTCAAAAGCATTCTGGAGTCCAAGATCTCCAAATCTAAACTATTCTACCTAATTGACTGGAAAGGCTACGGCCCCCAAGAGAGATCCTGGGAACCTGCTGAATATGTCCACGCTCCTCGCCCAATCAAAAGATTTCACCGAACATTTCCTGACAAGCCAAAACCCCCGGAGAAGCCCGGTTTGGGAGGGGCCTTGAGGGGGGGTACTGTCATGATCTCTGCTTCCAAAAGGTCAGGGTTTTCCCAACTCCCTTGGAAGCAGATCCATAACCCAGGTTCCGAGTGCCAACCAGTCCCAATTGGGACCTTTTGGACCCAGTCCTGGCGCCAGTGGCACCAGGCTCATAAATATGCCCAGTCCCAGCGCTGGAAGCGCCGGGCTCATAATGCTTGGGTGGACTTACCTTCAGCAGACCATGCTGCTTACTTGCCTGCCAGTTGAGCCTCTGATCCTCTTCTGTTTGGAACTACTTTTCCTGTTGGGTGGGGCTGGAGCCACTCCCTAGATTCAGAACACTGGAACTCTTCTGGAAGGCAGGAACTCTTTTCTTACCAGGAACTCTTTTCTTACTTAGGCGTGGCTGTGGAAGGAGACACCTAAGCACTACAGGAGGCTATTTAAACCACACCCGGTGGATGAATCTTGCTTTGCGTTATTCTGCAACCTCTGCAGCAGAACGCTCATCGTGTCTTCTGCATCCGGTCCTGGGCCTAAGGAAAAAGGCTTACCATCCTGAATCCAGTCTTCAGCAACACCTATAAAGACAAGAAAGAACAGGTTAGCATTCCGGCATCTGAAAGGCAAAGGCTTACCATCCTGAATCCAGTCTTCAGCAACACCTATAAAGACAAGAAAGAACAGGTTAGCATTCCGGCATCTGAAAGGCAAAGGCTTACCTACTCTTCGTGCGCTCCGGAGGTCTTCACACTGCATTCCGGCATCTGAAAGACAAAAGTTTACCAACTCTTCGCACGCTCCGGAGGCCTTCGGCGCTGCATCCCGCATCTGAAAGACAAAACAAGGTGCGTTTAAAGACATTGGGGAACTTTAATACTCACGTGCCATTACTCCTTTCCACATCTAATCCAGTGGGTATTCCGGCACCCTGCAGCCGCTCCGAACTCGTACCTGCAAAATAAAAAGACAGTTAGAGCGCATAGTGAAGCAGGCAACAAGCGCTTACTTACGTGCTTCCAGGCGCTTCTATTCATCACACGGGCTCCATCTTCAACTCACTTCAGCCCGTCATCCGCCATCGCCGGAACCCTGCAAAACAAGAGACATCATTACTAAAGACTTTAAAGACATTTGAATGACTCAAAACTTACCGTTCGTGCAGTAAACGACGGACAGCAGTCCTCTGAAGTCAAGAGGCCTGCGCTACCTATCCAGTGAAGAAACTGGTTACAGCACCCTGCCCCGAGGCAGATGGAGAGCTCGGCATTCACTTACCTAAGGTGAGAGCGTTAACCTTTGGGGGTCTACAGGAGAGGAGAAGAGGAAAGAGATAGGGACACCCCAATAACCCCAGTTCATTAACCCCATATTTTCTATCTGCAGACATCTTACTCTACACGTCAGGCATACAGTGCACAGAGGTCCAGCCCAAAGAGCCAACCGGGTGCTACACATCACCTTTGAAGATACGGTAGTCGCCCAGTCAAGACCGGCGCCTCTGCGAGAATCAGGTGAGCGTTACAGGTACGCGGGAAATTCTACACGCGATTTGGCTGTGTGCTCCCAGGTATTCCCTGTACACCCTCCACGGCCCCTGCAGGCAGCCGACACCACAGGGGACTACCCTGCACACCTGCTCATGTCACCCAGCACCCCCACCCCCCAGCAGTGCAGGGGCAGCCTCCACCAGGCCCCCACTCATGTCTCCCACCGCCCCCACCCCCCAGCATCCAGGGGCAGCCTCCACCAGGCCCCCACTCATGTCTCCCACCACCCCCACCCCCCAGCATCCAGGGGCACCCTCCACCAGGCCCCCACTCATGTCCCCCTGCACCCCCTCCCCCCAGCAGTGCAGGGGCACCCTCCACCAGGCCCCCACTCATGTCTCCCACCACCCCCACCCCCCAGCATCCAGGGGCACCCTCCACCAGGCCCCCACTCATGTCTCCCACCACCCCCACCCCCCAGCATCCAGGGGCACCCTCCACCAGGCCCCCACTCATGTCTCCCACCCACCCCCCCAGCAGTGTGGGGCACCCTCCACCAGGCTCCCACCCATGTCTACCACCACCCCCACCCCCAGCCACCATGGGCAGCCCCCACCAGGCCCCCACTCATGTCCAACTCATGTCTCCCACCACCCCCACCCCCCCAGCAGTGCAGGGGCACCCTCCACGAGGCCCCCACTCATGTCTCCCACCACCCCCACCCCCCAGCCACCAGGGGCAGCCTACACCAGGCCCCCACTCATGTCTCCCACCACCCCCACCCCCCAGCAGTGCAGGGGCAGCCTCCACCAGGCCCCCACTCATGTCTCCCACCACCCCCACCCCCCAGCATCCAGGGGCAGCCTCCACCAGGCCCCCACTCATGTCCCCCTGCACCCCAATGCCCCAGCAGTGCAGGGGCACCCTCCACCAGGCCCCCACTCACTCATGTCTCCCACCACCCCCACACCCCAGCCACCAGGGGCAGCCTCCACCAGGCCCCCACTCATGTCTCCCACCACCCCCACCCCCCAGCAGTGCAGGGGCAGCCTCCACCAGGCCCCCACTCATGTCTCCCACCACCCCCACCCCCCAGCATCCAGATGCACCCTCCACCAGGCCCCCACTCATGTCCCCCTGCACCCCCACCCCCCAGCAGTGCAGGGGCACCCTCCACCAGGCCCCCACTCATGTCTCCCACCACCCCCACCCCTCAGCCACCAGGGGCAGCCTCCAACAGGCCCCCACTCATGTCTCCCACCACCCCCACCCCCCAGCAGTGCAGGGGCACCCTCCACCAGGCCCCCACTCATGTCCCCCTGCACCCAGGTCCTCACAATCCCCAATCAAGTGCGTTATGGTCAGCCTCCACAGCCAAAAGGCCCTACCAAGTAACCCATTCACCCACATGGAAATGGAAATTACATGTTACACCCCCAATGTTCATAAAGCAAATGAACCCATGTCCGTCACACACAATGGTTGCATGCAAATGAATGGGAAAACACCCAACATGACATGCATGAAACCAATGAGATGATACCACACAGTGAAGTATGAAAACAAAATTGTATTAAAAAAAATTGAATGCAAATGAAATGAAACAAACTACAATGGCAATGAAAAAAAGATAAGCTGCATGTCCGTCCAAAAAAATCAAAACTACAAATCCAAAAAAATGTTGTTCAAAGTCACATTAAAAATAAAATCAATCCGAGAGATAAAAATAAATGCAAAGACCATTGCTCCATGGAGAATAAATAAAAAATAAAAAAATAAAACAATCCAATGAAGAACTATGTACAAAACATCCAAGGGTCCATGAGCCCAACTGAACAAAGGAAACCTACAAAAAACCCTAACTAAAATGCAGCTATATACAAAAAGTGGAGCAGTGTCCGTCGACTCCAAATCATAAGAAGAAACAAATGAAACCTAAAACTAAAGAACTATATACAAAGGCGGCGGGCAAGTCCAGCGGCTCACTCCGTGGTGTTCCGGGCCAGGGCATCATCAAACTCCTCGTCTATGTCCCGTAGGTGGTCCTGTTCCATGGCCCCGAGGGTCCGCAGGAACGACGCCATCTGCTCCTCCAACCCCCTGCGGATTGCCTCGAGGCACTCGGCCCGCCTCAGGGCCCTCCGCATGCAGTTCTCCGCCCTGACCATCGTGAGCCGCGCCTCTTCCGCCGCCGCCGCTCCGCACCTATCTGCTGGCCCAACCGCAGCCACACGGAAGACACTTCCTGTCCTGGGTCCTCCTGCCCTCCGGCCGATGCCTGCCCCTCCGATGTCGATGGCCCCGAGCCATGATGCCTCCCACGTTGACTCTGCTGCTGCCTCCGACGCAACTGCCTCTGCCAGCACGACGGCATCCAGGCTGATGGAATCCACCGACGCCGTCGTGCATGTGCCCTGCCTGATGATGCCGGCACATCCTCCATCTGCTGGGGTACAGTTGCTGTGGTGTCCACCCCTGCTGGACCTCCGACTCCCGACTGTGGCAGGGATGGGATCCCCACCGAGCTGGCTGCATTGGTCAGGGCAGGTCCACAGGGGGCCCTGGTGGCATCTGGGCCTGAAGACGGCAAGGAGAACGACCGGCGTATAGCCTCCACAGAGGAGGAGAGGGCCGCCAGATTGGCCGACACATGCAGGAAACCCCCGAACATGGAAGATACTAATTGGGCCACGTCGGCACGGTGCTCTTTGTGATGATGTGCGTGCTCCTCCCGGGAAGCACGCACGTCATCACGAATTGCACCCGCGCGCATCGCGACCCCAATCAGGACCTTCTCCATACGGACATGGGTCCCCTCGTCCGCAGGTGGAGGGGAGTCAGGTTACATGGACATCCCCTCTACCTGCGGACGGGCCTGGGACGGGGCATCCCTGCTGGTGCATGGTGGTGCACTCACAGGGTCAGGGACAGCGACATGCACAGGCCCCTCCACGGTGACCTGTGCTGCCTCCTGCCCCTGGACTGCACCACTTGCACCAGCAGGGATGCCCCCACCAGGCCCCATGTGTGCCTCAGTGGCGGCCTCCTCCTCCTCTGTGGAAACCACCAACCTGGATGGCTCCTCACCGTCTTCCGCCGTAGCAGGCCCCTGTGGGGGCTCACCCACCCCTTCCGCTGCAGCCATGGGGGCATCCCTGCCGCCTTGCTCCACAGCGCCGTCTCCGCCCTCTTCTTCACTAGCCGCTGCGTAGAGGGAGACATAGAACACAAGCATCAGGGTACTGTTCAATGGTCCCCTAGACAGGAAGCAATAGCAGATGAGTACCACAGTCAAAGTACACTTCCATCATGTCCCTCCACAACACATGGGTCAGTCCAGGCAAAACACACACAGTAACAGGCATGGTGCATGCCATGGACATTTCCATACATGTCCAATGGACTCTTGAAACATACAATGATATGGAACTCACATGCATCATGGGTCATGCCTATCACATGCACACACTTCACCTCAGTCACATCCATCTGGCCTCATACACCCCAAACACAGCGGATACAAGGGTAACTAGGCTGCATCAGTGAATCTGTGCATTGTCACACACATGTGTCATGCATCCATGGCATTCACAAGTCACAGACACGCAGGTCAGGCACACAGACATGGCTACCATATATGTACCTTGCATCAGCACCCATCCCTCACCCCAACCCATGTCCAGGAACAGAAACTGGCATGCTCTCATGTGTAAAATCTGCATAGGGCTCCCCATGTGACATTTAAACACATGCAACAACCATGTGATTCACACATCACTGGTCGCACATGCATTACCATGATGTCCCTGCACACATACATGCATACATGGCCTATGTCACACATACAGGCAAGTATCAGACAACCAGCACACCGCAACATGCCCTGTCTCACACAGCAATGCTTGGACACTTACCGCTCAACTCCAGACGGGTCTCCCTCTCAAGGATCTGGGCGTGGACGCTGGGTGTACGCGTTCCAGGACCCTCATCTGGATGGAACTCATGCGGCCCCGGCCCCACTCCACGAGGCGCCGGGCCTTCACGAGGGTCCTGGACCTCAAGTCCTCCCAGCGTTTCTTGATCTTCTGGACGTCGCGGGTTGCCAGCCCCTCCGCGTTGATGGCAACCACACAGTCGGCCCAGATCCTCTCCCGTCCTTCCTTGCTGGCGCGGGACGATCCAAAGAGGGCATCATACTGCCCCAGGACATGCTCCACCAGGACACCAACTTCGGTGGCAGTGAAGCTGGTGCCCCTCTGCCCCTCTGGCCTGGGGTTGCCACTGGTGCCAGATGTGGAAGTGCCAGACATGGCAACCCCAGAGGCAGGAGTGGGTGGGCAACTGGGTCCTGGGGCTGGGCTGTGGAGCGATGTTATCCCAGTCGGGAGTCTTCAGTTCCAGCAGGGGTGGACACAGCAACTGGACCCCTGCAGATGGCTGATGTGCAGGCACCAAATGGCAGGGCACGGTGGCAGCAGGCAGGCAGGCAGCAGCAGCAGATGGCACGTGGGAGGCTGCTCGGGGCACTGGGGGGCAGTAATTCGGCCTTCTGGGCAGGAGCGTGGTCTTCCATGTGTTTTCGCGTGGCCAGCTTGATACGGAGTGATTTGGCACGTGAAAATCCTGCACGTCAGCGTGAAATTCGAGGAAAGGCCCTCAGCGCGTAAGCGCGTCTGTGACGTGACCCGCACGGGTGTTTCCCTCATAGCACGTGATGACGGAGCACACGTGGAAAGACTGCACGTCAGAGTGTCATCGCGTGTAATTGGACAAAAGTGCGCGTACACGCGATTGGCCTATGTACGTGTATTTCAGGGGTGCGCGGGCACTTACACACGCGAGTACATCAGCGCACGTGTATACCGGGGTGCGCGGGAATTTCCACACGCTATTGGCCTGGGTACTGGATTTCAGGGGTGCGCGGGAAGTTTCACACACGAGTACATCAGCGCACGTGTATAATGGGGTGCGCGGGAATTTCCACACGCTATTGGCCTGGGTACTGGATTTCAGGGGTGCGCGGGAAGTTTTACACGCTCGCCTACAACACGCGCAAAGAAACATGTACGCCAGTAGGAAGCAGGCATACGTCGACCCGCGACGCATAAATTTGCGCGCAGACAAAATAACAAGCTCAGACGCCAGGATGAATATACCGTTCCTAGCAGCAGTGGCCGTGGGCTACCAAAGGAGGAGGAGGAGGATAGTCAGGGCCAGAATATTCACACCCAGAACCAGCCTTTTCGGGATGCCTGATGACCAGGTGTATGGGAGGTACAGGTTTCCACCACACATAATACTGGACCTGGTGAGTGAGTGGGAGGATGACCTCACATCACCCACCCTGTGCTCCCAAGCACTCAGCCCCCTGGAGAAGGTCCTCAATGTACTGCACTTCTTAGCCACTGGATCATTTCAGCGGACAAGTGCCATAGTGGGTGGGGTGTCACAGGCCACGCAGTCACGCTGCCTACACCAGGTCTTGAACATCATCACTGCACGCCCATCAGTCCGCATGCACATATACCTGCCCAGAACACCTGCAGAAAGGCATGCTGCCGCCCTGGATTTTTACGGTGTGGCACGATTCCCCAAAGTGCTAGGTGCCATCGACTGCACTCATGTGGCTCTACGTCCCCCCAGGGCATCTGAGCACATCTATAGGAACTGCAAGCACTGGCATTCCATCAACGTGCAGGTAGTATGTAATGCCAAGGGAATCATCACCTCAGTATATGCCAACTATCCCGGGTCCACTCACGACAGCTTCATTTACCGAATGTCCACCCTAAGCCGGGACCTAGAAGCTGGGCGGCATGGCGATACATGGCTGATTGGTGAGTATGAATGCCACTGCACATGCATGCATGTCAGATACTGAGCAAGGTCACAACCCCACCAATCATACCAATCACCACCTCCACAGGGGACAGTGCCTCTCAGCCCCCACATGATGACGCCAATCCGGAACCCCACCACGCCACCCGAGGTAAGATATAACACAGCCCACATTGCAACCCGGGGCATAGTGGAGCGCACATTCGGAGTGCTTAAGTCACGCTTTCGCTCCCTTGACCGTTCTGGCGGGCAGCTGTTATACGCTCCCCCAGTAGTGTGCAGGATCATAGTGGCAGCATGTGTCCTGCACAACGTTGCAACACGCCGGGGCCTGGCCGTGGACATGGTGGTGGCCCCACATTCCCAACCACATGCACGGCTGCTGCGCATGGGAGGGGAAAGGGCACGGGGGGAGGCAGCCCGTACACAGCTAGTGGCTAATTACTTCACCTAGAAATCACACCCCTGTGGAGTGCACACTGCCCTGGCACATACCATCTGACAATCAATGATGACTCAACCTGACACTGATCCTGAATGTCTGGAGAATCAACCGTCAAAACCATATCAGCCTGAGATTGTTCACCTGGAAGTGTTACAATGTGTGCATCCCTACCTACACAGACACCACCAATGCAGTTTTGTGAAAAAACACATTCTAGCAGCTAAAATGAATACCCACTTGCAAAATGCAACATGAGGACAGTGCCATGTCACTCAACCCATCCCCAGCACCGCCACACGACACACCGTGCCATGTCATGCTATGTGCAGGTAAACAAAGTAATCCCCACAACATGACACAAGTGTCACAATGTACAGTGTCCCTAATTGAAACTCGCGACACCTGAAATGCTCACAGTAATGCAGGACCAACAACACACTTGAGCAGGTATTTAGCAATAACACTTATCAGCCACTGACCCTCAAAACTACCATTAACATGACATTACGAATGTAAGGAATTAGAAGTCTCACCACCTGGAAATGCCTGCACTCCCACCACTTCCAACTGTACAGTGTTGCCGCCATGTAGAGTTGTAGGTGCACTGCTGCCAACATGGACCCCATCTCCAAACTAGAGGGCCTTGTGTAGACATGAGGAAAGGACCTGCAAATTAGGAGGTAGACACGGATGATGAGTTACACATCAGTGCAACATGCAGTGTACAACACAACAGCAATATGCACTAGGAATGTATACACAGTATTGACTAGACTACCCACACATGTAGTGGGAGTCCAATGTCACCATGTACGTCAATGTCACTTGGGCACACCCTTTGCAAGCCCATGGAAACGGGAAGCAGGAGGGGTGTGTGTGACAAAAACCCAAGCATCTGAACCAAATACATGACAAGCCTGCATGTGCCCAGCCACAATGCAGCGTATGCCCACAGGAGCCACGGAAGGCAACACATTGTCCGAAAAAAAAAAAAAATAAAAAAAAAAAATGGCCATTAATGGGCCCGGGGGGGGGGGTTGGGAAGGCCACCCAGGAGGTCCAAGGACAGGGTGCACACCAAAACCCACCTGTGTGGATCTTGGGAAAAAAAAACACCTCCATGGGCTCATGGCCCACACGGCTACCCTATTGTGGGAGTATCACTGCTGTCGCTATTATCACCCTGTGCAGCTGCATGTGCAGGTGGTTGCACTATGGGAGGCAGCCCACGCAAGGCCCTAGTCTGTTCCTCCATGGCTGCAAGCATGCAGGTGTGGTAGGTCTCGTTCTGGAGGATGAGTGTGCGGAGGTCCCCATGCAACAACTCACGGGATGCTCGGACCTCCGCCCTAGTTGCCTGCATCTCAGCTGAGAGCGTACGGGTGAGACGCTCCAGCTGATGTTCTGTCCTTCGGTTTGTTGAAGCCTCAAGCTCAACAAGAGTCGTCCTGAGGTGAAGGAGCTCCTGCCTCAGGGCTTCCCTGTGGCCCTGGGACTCTATGGAGATGGCTTCCTGCAGAGTCGCCAGTGCCGCCCGCCTGTCCCTGTTGGACGCCAACATGTCCTCCCTGTGTGACTGGCAGATGGAGTCGGTTGCCTGTTGTAGTCGCTCCATCAGCCTTTCGGGGGGGACAATGGAAGTGGCCACCCTATCCATGGCCTGAGCCATCATCTCTGATGATGCTGCCTGTTGGGTTGCCATACCGTAAATGGATTGCTCCCATGCGGTATTGCCAGGTGGCGTACGGCCACCACGTCGGCGGGCACCACACCTGTCTGGGGCAAGGCGAACTGCGCCTTGCTGTGCCGGCACTGCCTGAGGCTGCAGGACTGCATTCCCCCTCTGATCTGCTGGCCCAGGAACAGGATCAGATGTCGCGGAGTGTGACCCTGCATCCGTAACCACCAAAGGCGTAGCTGCCAACACTGACATCCCCATTGAGGGTTCTGACCCTGGTGCAGGTGGGTGGGACAGAACAGAATCCCTCCCAGGAACACTCACCTGCGACGGCACGTAGGTCTCATCATCCGAATCAACACCTGAGTACAGCTCGGGGGAGGTTCAGCCAGAGACACCCCTTGAGAGCACGACCTGCAGCAGTTGTGGGTTCTCACCGACCACCACATCACGTCCCTCACTGGTGGTCGGTCGGCCCTCGGACCCCTCCTGGGTCTGCACCATCTCCACAACCCCAGCAGTATCAGGTGCGTCTTCCCCTGCAAAGACATAAAAGAAAACAAATGGAAACAGGCATTAGCACCATGGCACACAATGAGGGCTGAGAAGCAAGAGAACCAGTACTTGATTGACACATGTCCCACATGACTAAAACCCTCCCATGCATGCACCCTCACTGCGTATGAAGGGCAGGCAAATGGCACACACTGATGACACCAAGATGGAAGATGAACACATTTTCTGCATACTGCCTGGCAGTGGCATCACACATTGGCCTGTGATTGCCAGGTGAAATACACATGCCATCACACAGATGGCATGTACCATTGCTATTGAGTGAAGATGGAGAGGAGGGCAGCACTTATTCATTCAGTCCAGTTCCCGCATGTAATAGCTTTTCTAATTCAAACAGGTCTGATTTTTCACCTGGAGCTGCCAGTCCAAAATGGTCCGATTGCACAGGGACATGTGTGAACAAATGATATCCAGGTAACAAAGTCACTCCACTTTACCATAGCCATGTCAGACATGTGACTACAGGACTGAGAAATGCCTAGTAAAAGCGGTGGAAGGCAAACAATCTGCCTGAATGAACAGAGAAAAATAAGCAACAATGTTGTGGCAAGGTGACACTTCAAGGGCAACTGGCGTGCTGTTGGCCTAGATGTCTACTGTTGGCAGAAGGGATACTGCTATGGCCAAATGCTGCTGCGCAGAATGTATTGCATGAAGCACATGGGTGACCCAAACGACTCAGGCGCACACACCCTCACCTGGCACACAAACAGAAGCCCTCACACACACACCATGCACATGGATGACACACACATGCATGTGCACTCACCGGACAATGCCTCATAATCTCCCACGCCTTGGATCTGTTCCTCCGTGACGTAGGTCCAAACGACTGACTCATGTGGAGTGAGTTCCATGTCTTCTACTGGAGACCCACCTCCAGTCACTAGAGTTGCGGCATGACTTGAGGCCAGCTTATTCTTTGCCCTGCGCTTTAGGTCATTCCAGCGCTTATAGCAATCATTGGCTGTGCGCCTCACGATTCCAAGGGCACTTACGATGTCCGCAACGGTCTGCCAGTGTGCCTGGCGTTGTGCAGGTGTGGTCTTGGATCCTGCAACAATGACCATCTCGTTATCATGTCTGGACACATACTCGACAAGTGCATTCAGTTCGGCATCCGTGAAGCTGGGCTTCCTCGACGGGCCGGACTGTGTAGCCGTGTCTAGGGCATCAGCCTGTGCCGGACGAGCACTCTTCCTCTTCCGCTTGGAAGGTGGTGGTGATCCTGAGTGTCCTGCGCCGCTCTGGACACTAGTGGCAGGAGCCCTGGTGGACTCTGTATCAGGAGTGTGGGATTGCATGGGAGTTGGTGCAGGCATTGGCTCAAGTGTAATGGTGTCAGGGGGAATGTCAGCAGGATGGACTAGGACCGACACTGTCCTGGCTGGGTGTGTGAGAGCTGGGGTGGATGGAGCCGCAGCTGCCCCTGCAGCCTCTCCACCCTGCCTACTTGGGGCAGCAGATGACCTTGCTGCCCCAGATCCACGGGGCCTGATGACATCAACGTGCACCAGCGCACGTGTCATAGGCCTGCTGACCTGGAAGTCAGCCATGGAGTCAGCCAGGTCTGGTGCCACAATGGGCTGGTCCAACAAGGGCTGAGCATGGATGGTGTCAGCCACATCAGCCTCAACCGGAGGGGGGGGGGGATTATGGGTGCCCTTGACTGGTCCTCCACACATGGGGGGACAGGGTCACCCTGCAAGTAACGACCACGTCCCCTACCGGATCCACCATGGCCACCACTTGTGGCTTGTCCACCTTTGCCACCCTTACGGAATCCTCGCCTCCCAACCATGGCACTGATGTTAATGTGCGTATGGGAGTGGCTGTAAACTATTGTCCTGGGCAATTGGGGGTCAAAGGGGTTGGGTACCAGATGGTAATTGTACCATAGTGCTCTAGCAAGGCTGAATTTGACCCCTGGGGAAAGATGACGGGTCACGCAACGCACAGGAAGCCCAAAAAAGGAAGATGACGTGCACGCAACCCCTCCTAGACCACGTGTGCGGAAAAAAAACCCTGCACTACGCTGTGGCACCCAGTAACACAAGAATGAACGTATGTGTGTCACACGCAGCCTAGAATGACCGCTGAAGGGGTAGGCTACACACGAGGCAAGCACAGATGTTAGATACGTGCGTGACTCACCGTCTGCCAGGAAAAAGAGCGTGAAAAAGAAGCGCGTTTGGTTGGCAACACCCCCACCAAAAGAAGATTTGTACGCTGTCTGAGGAAACAGGACAACAGTAGAAGGGAACACTGTTTGAGGGAACAGGCCCAGGAAAACCAGAAAAAGAGAAAAAAGAGAAAAAGCTGTCAGAGGTAACAGGGAATACGAACTTGAAACGCCGTGAAGTAAATCGCGTGTGAAACGACAAGAAGTACAGAATTCACCCACTCGCTCTCCACGAAAAGCACGTACAAGTAAATGGTGTTCTACACGTACCTTTTATGCAGGCCCACACGTCCAGCGTCACTTACACGGCGTGTACGCGCTAGGGCCATTTCCACCAATTACACGCTTTGTCACTTCTGCGTGTAGGGCCATTTCCACCAATTAAACGCTTTGTCACTTCCGCGTGTATGCGCTAAAGCCATTTCCACCAATTACAGCTTTGACACTCGGACGTGTCTTTCATTTTTTTAACACGCAACATTTCCAACGTGTGCCCTATTCAACGTGCACGTGACTTCATAGACGCGCATAAACTGGTGGCCTTTGGGCCAATGAATGTACAGTGTGCTGACGCGTTTACGCGCTAAGGGCCTTTCCTCGAATTACACGCAGACGTGTTGGATTTTCACGTGCAAAATCACTCCGTATCAAGCTGGCCACGCGTTCACACACAGAAGACCACGCTCCTGCCCAGAAGGCCGAATTACTGCCCCCCCAGAGCCCTGAGCATGCTCCCACCTGCCATCTGCTGCTG
Organism: Ambystoma mexicanum; assembly: GCF_040938575.1. Lineage (NCBI taxonomy): Eukaryota > Metazoa > Chordata > Amphibia > Caudata > Ambystomatidae > Ambystoma > Ambystoma mexicanum. Next base: position 1,119,317,168 of record NC_090922.1, on the reverse strand, counting down.
CCTGACTGCCTGCTGCCCACGTGCCCTGCCATTTGCTGCCTGCACATCAGCCGGGGTGCTGTTGCTGTGACCACCCCTGCTGGAACCGAAGACTCCCGACTGCTTTTCCATCGCCCCACAGCCCATCCCCAAGACCCAGTTGCCCACCCACTCCTGCCTCTGGGGTTGCCATGTCGGGCACTGCAACATCTGGCACCAGTGGCAAACCCCGGCCAAGGAGGCAGAGGGGCACCAGCTTCACTGCCACAGCAGTTGGTGTCCTGGTGGAGCATGTACTGGGGCAGTATGATGCCCTCTTCGGAAGGTTGCGCGCCGACAAGGAAGGACGGACTCGGATCTGGATGGACATCGTGACTGCCATCAACGCGGAGGAGGTGGCAGTCCGCGACTACAAACGTGTCAGGAAGCGCTGGGAGGACTTCAGGTCCAGGACCCTCAACAAGGCCCGGCGCCTCCTGAAGGCAGCGGATGCTAAGGGGCGCCGGGGCCACTTGTGGGAAGATCAGATGAGGGTCCTGGAACGCATATCCCCAGCGCTCCACATCCAGGTCCTTGAGAAGCAGACCCGTCTGGAGTCGAGCGGTAAGTGTACATGCATACTGATTGTAAGCTGTGCGTGTGGTGGTGTGCCAGGAGTGTGCAGGTTGAACATGTATTTTTATGTGGCCAAGTAGGGGGGGTGTACAGGGCCGTGAGGGTGACACATGCGAGGGGTCTCATGTGTGACACATGGATGGTGCTTGTGTGTGTGGGCTTGCATGGCACAGGATGTGGAGGAATGATTGTCAGGTGTGACATGGATGTCGATCAAAACACTGTGACAGTTGGCGGGGGTGTACACATGCATGCAAGTTTGGGGTTGTGTGTGCAAGTGTAGTGTACTCCCTATGTTGCATATGATGTGTGGATGACCTTTGGCTGCTCATGCTGTTGTATGTGAATGGATGGTGCTGGCTGTTGCAATATGGCTGTGGTATGGCTCATGTGTGCAAGTTGAAATGACATGTGTGTTGGGGATTGTGATGCCATGTCTGAGGTTTACCAATGCCACTCATGTATAACTGTCATGTGCGTATGAGTCCATTTTACAGTGCCCTGATGCCTGTGTTTTCTTTCTCCCTGTCTGCAGCGTCAACTGAAGAAGAGGGCGGAGAAGGTGCTGTGGAGCACAGCGGCAGGGGTCGCACCACCAGCCGAAGACGCAAGGCCCGGAACCCCTCCCAGGTTGTGATCTCGTCGGGGAGTGAGGAGTCCGGTGCCGCGTCCCAGGCCGCAGCTGCCGAGGGGAGGTCCAAGAGGCGGAGGTTGGAGTTGGACTCCTCGGCAGCAGAAGGGGCAGCTGGGACCCCACAGGGCCCAACGGAGGAAGATGGCACGGAGTCATCCAGGTTGGTGGGGGGTTTGGTGGAGGAGGAGGCCATGCAAGCAACAGTGGCAGGGTCTGGAGGTGGGGATTCCACTGGTGCTAGTGGTGCAGTGCAGGATCAGGGACAGGAGGCAGCACAGGCCGCCGCGGAGGTGCCTGTGTGCAATCCTGTCCCTGCTCCTGTCACTGCATCATCTTGCACCAGCGGGGATGCCTACCTCCAGACCCGTTCTCAGGGAGAGGATTGGCTTACAACACCTGGCCTTCCTCTCCCTGCGGATGTGGCTATCCTGCACCAGGTTGAGCCTGTCCAGGGTGGGGTGGCGTTGCGTCAATGGGCCATGCGAGCTGACCTGCAGTCTTTTCATGATGAGTCTGCACGTCTTCTCGCATGGCTCGTTGACCGCGTTGACCCACTGGGACAGCTCACCAGGGCTGGATTCCTCCGTTTCCTGGACCTTGTTCCGACCCCCTTCTCCACAGAACCCCCTATGCCCCAGTCGTCCTCCATGCCATCTTCCCACCCATGTGTTACCTGGGTGCCCTGTGGAGCTGCCTCCGACCGTGCGGCCAGGCTGGTGGACAACAGATTCCTTCCACAGTCGGGAGTCGGACGTCCAGCAGGGGTGGCCACATCAACGACTGCACCCCAGCTGGAGGAGGATGTGCAGGCACCATTGGACAGGGCACATGGACAGCAGCAGCTGCAGCAGCAGGAGGCTGTAGGTGGGAGCCACGATAGCCCGGGCCCTTCAACATCGGAGGGGCAGGCATCGGCCGGAGGGCAGGAGGACCCTGGACGGGAAGTGTCTTCCGTGTGGCAGCGGTTGGGCCACGCCATAGATGCGGAGCGGCGGCGGGCGGAGGAGGCGCGGCTCACGATGGTCAGGGCGGAGAACTCCATGCGGAGGGCCCTGAGGCGGGCCGAGTGCCTCGAGGCAATCCGCAGGGAGTTGGAGGTGAACATGTCGGCGTCCCTGCGGACCCTCTGGGCCATGGAACAGGACCGCCTCCGGGACATAGACGAGGAGTTCGATGATGCCCTGGCCCGGAACACCACTAAGTGAGCCGCTGGACTGGCCTGCCGCCATTGTATATAGTTATTTAGTGATAGGTTTCCTTTATAGTTTATTTTTATTTGGAGTCGACGGACACTGCTCCACCTTTTGTATATAGTTCCATTTTAGATAGGTTTTTTGGTAGGTTTCATTTCTTCTCTTGGGATGATGGACCCTGAATACTTTGTACATAGTTGGACTTTGGATTTGGATATTTTTTTACTATGAATATTTTTTCCCATGGAGCAATGGTTTTCTATTTCTTTTTTCCCTTCATTTCCTTTTCATGGACTTAAACTTTGGAAGATATTTTTTTGGATTATCATTTATTGATTTTAATTTGAAAAGGGACAGCCAGCTTAATTTTGTTATTATTTTACTTGTGTATTTTGGTTAATTTTGATTGCCATTGCTGTTGTTTTTAATACATTATTTGGATTTTTTCATTCTTCAATGTGTGGTTTCATCTCATTGTTTTCATGCATGTCATGATATGGGTTTTCAGGTTCACTTGCAACCATTGTGTGTGTGTGAGACACATGTGTTGATTTACATTGTTTCCATTGGAGTAGTATCATGGGCACATGTAATACTTGGTTGTGTCTTTGGGCTGTGGTTGCTGGCCATGAGGCACATGCTTGAGGATTGTCAGGGCCTGTGGGCAGGGGGACATGAGTGGGGGCCTGGCGGAGGCTGCCCATGGTGGCTGGGGGGTGGTGGGAGACATGAGTGGGGGCCTGGTGGAGGGTGCCCCACACTGCGGGGGTGGGGGTGGGTTGGAGACATGAGTGGGGGCCTGGCGGAGGCTGCCCATGGTGGCTGGGGGGTGGGGGTGGTGGGAGACATGGGTGGGGGCCTGGTGGAGGGTGCCCCACACTGCTGGGGGGGTTGGGGGGTGGGAGACATGCGTGGGGGCCTGGTGGAGGCTGCCCCTGCACTGCTGGGGGGTGGGGGTGGTGGGAGACATGAGTGGGGGCCTGGTGGAGGGTGCCCCACACTGCTGGGGTGGTGGGGGTGGTGGGAGACATGAGTGGGGGCCTGGTGGGGGCTGTCCATGGTGGCTGGGGGGTGGGGGGGTGGTAGACACGGGTGGGAGCCTGGTGGAGGGTGCCCCTGCACTGCTGGGGGGTGGGGGTGGGTGGGAGACACGGGTGGGAGCCTGGTGGATGGTGCCCCTGCACTGCTGGGGGTGGGTGGGAGACATGAGTGGGGGCCTGGTGGGGGCTGCCCATGGTGGCTGGGTGGTGGGGGTGGTGGTAGACATGGGTGGGAGCCTGGTGGAGGGTGCCCCACACTGCTGGGGGGGTGGGGGGGTGGGAGACATGAGTGGGGGCCTGGCGGAGGCTGCCCATGGTGGGTGGGGGGTGGGGGTGGTGGGAGACATGGGTGGGGGCCTGGTGGAGGGTGCCCCACACTGCTGGGGGGTGGGGGTGGTGGGAGACATGAGTGGGGGCCTGGTGGGGGCTGCCCATGGGGGGTGGGGGGTGGTATACACGGGTGGGAGCCTGGTGGAGGGTACCCCTGCACTGCTGGGGGGTGGGGTGGGTGGGAGACATGAGTGGGGGCCTGGTGGAGGGTGCCCCTGCACTGCTGGGGGGTGGGGGTGCAGGGGGACATGAGTGGGGGCCTGGTGGAGGGTGCCCCTGGATGCTGGGGGGTGGGGGTGGTGGGAGACATGAGTGGGGGCCTGGTGGAGGGTACCCCACACTGCTGGGGGGTGGGGGTGGTGGGAGACATGAGTGGGGGCCTGGTGGAGGGTGCCCCTGAATGCTGGGGGGTGGGGGTGGTGGGAGACATGAGTGGGGGCCTGGTGGAGGCTGCCCCTGCACTGCTGGGGGGTGGGGGTGGTGGGAGACATGAGTGGGGGCCTGGTGGAGGGTGCCCCTGGATGCTGGGGGGTGGGGGTGGTGGGAGACATGAGTGGGGGCCTTGTGGGGGCTGCCCATGGTGGCTGGGGGGTGGGGGTGGTGGTAGACATGGGTGGGAGCCTGGTGGAAGGTGCCCCACACTGCTGGGGGGGTGGGGGTGGTGGGAGACATGAGTGGGGGCCTGGCGGAGGCTGCCCATGGTGGGTGGGGGTGGTGGGAGACATGAGTGGGGGCCTGGTGGGGGCTGCCCATGGGGGGTGGGGGGTGGGGGGTGGTAGACACGGGTGGGAGCCTGGTGGAGGGTGCCCCTGCACTGCTGGGGGGTGGGGGTGGTGGTAGACATGGGTGGGAGCCTGGTGGAGGGTGCCCCACACTGCTGGGGGGGTGGGGGGGTGGGAGACATGAGTGGGGGCCTGGCGGAGGCTGCCCATGGTGGGTGGGGGGTGGGGGTGGTGGGAGACATGGGTGGGGGCCTGGTGGAGGGTGCCCCACACTGCTGGGGGGTGGGGGTGGTGGGAGACATGAGTGGGGGCCTGGTGGGGGCTGCCCATGGGGGGTGGGGGGTGGTATACACGGGTGGGAGCCTGGTGGAGGGTACCCCTGCACTGCTGGGGGGTGGGGTGGGTGGGAGACATGAGTGGGGGCCTGGTGGAGGGTGCCCCTGCACTGCTGGGGGGTGGGGGTGCAGGGGGACATGAGTGGGGGCCTGGTGGAGGGTGCCCCTGGATGCTGGGGGGTGGGGGTGGTGGGAGACATGAGTGGGGGCCTGGTGGAGGGTACCCCACACTGCTGGGGGGTGGGGGTGGTGGGAGACATGAGTGGGGGCCTGGTGGAGGGTGCCCCTGAATGCTGGGGGGTGGGGGTGGTGGGAGACATGAGTGGGGGCCTGGTGGAGGCTGCCCCTGCACTGCTGGGGGGTGGGGGTGGTGGGAGACATGAGTGGGGGCCTGGTGGAGGGTGCCCCTGGATGCTGGGGGGTGGGGGTGGTGGGAGACATGAGTGGGGGCCTTGTGGGGGCTGCCCATGGTGGCTGGGGGGTGGGGGTGGTGGTAGACATGGGTGGGAGCCTGGTGGAGGGTGCCCCACACTGCTGGGGGGGTGGGGGTGGTGGGAGACATGAGTGGGGGCCTGGCGGAGGCTGCCCATGGTGGGTGGGGGTGGTGGGAGACATGAGTGGGGGCCTGGTGGGGGCTGCCCATGGGGGGTGGGGGGTGGGGGGTGGTAGACACGGGTGGGAGCCTGGTGGAGGGTGCCCCTGCACTGCTGGGGGGTGGGGGTGGGTGGGAGACATGAATGGGGGCCTGGTGGAGGGTGCCCCTGCACTGCTGGGGGGTGGGGGTGCAGGGGGACATGAGTGGGGGCCTGGTGGAGGGTGCCCCTGGATGCTGGGGGGTGGGGGTGGTGGGAGACATGAGTGGGGGCCTGGTGGAGGGTGCCCCACACTGCTGGGGGGGTGGGGGGGTGGGAGACATGAGTGGGGGCCTGGTGGAGGGTGCCCCTGGATGCTGGGGGGTGAGGGTGGTGGGAGACATGAGTGGGGGCCTGGTGGAGGCTGCCCCTGCACTGCTGGGGGGTGGGGGTGGTGGGAGACATGAGTGGGGGCCTGGTGGAGGGTGCCCCTGGATGCTGGGGGGTGGGGGTGGTGGGAGACATGAGTGGGGGCCTTGTGGGGGCTGCCCATGGTGGCTGGGGGGTGGGGGTGGTGGTAGACATGGGTGGGAGCCTGGTGGAGGGTGCCCCACACTGCTGGGGGGGTGGGGGTGGTGGGAGACATGAGTGGGGGCCTGGCAGAGGCTGCCCATGGTGGGTGGGGGGTGGGGGTGGTGGGAGACATGGGTGGGGGCCTGGTGGAGGGTGCCCCACACTGCTGGGGGGGTGGGGGTGGTGGGAGACATGAGTGGGGGCCTGGTGGGGGCTGCCCATGGGGGGTGGGGGGTGGGGGGTGGTAGACACGGGTGGGAGCCTGGTGGAGGGTGCCCCTGCACTGCTGGGGAGTGGGGGTGGGTGGGAGACATGAATGGGGGCCTGGTGGAGGGTGCCCCTGCACTGCTGGGGGGTGGGGGTGCAGGGGGACATGAGTGGGGGCCTGGTGGAGGGTGCCCCTGGATGCTGGGGGGTGGGGGTGGTGGGAGACATGAGTGGGGGCCTGGTGGAGGGTGCCCCACACTGCTGGGGGGTGGGGGTGGTGGGAGACATGAGTGGGGGCCTGGTGGAGGGTGCCCCTGGATGCTGGGGGGTGAGGGTGGTGGGAGACATGAGTGGGGGCCTGGTGGAGGCTGCCCCTGCACTGCTGGGGGGTGGGGGTGGTGGGAGACATGAGTGGGGGCCTGGTGGAGGGTGCCCCTGGATGCTGGGGGGTGGGGGTGTTGGGAGACATGAGTGGGGGCCTGGTGGAGGGTGCCCCTGGATGCTGGGGGGTGGGGGTGCAGGGGGACATGAGTGGGGGCCTGGTGGAGGGTGCCCCTGGATGCTGGGGGGTGGGGGTGGTGGGAGACATGGGTGGGGGCCTGGTGGAGGGTGCCCCACACTGCTGGGGGGGTGGGGTGGTGGGAGACATGAGTGGGGGCCTGGTGGGGGCTGCCCATGGGGGGTGGGGGGTGGGGGGTGGTAGACACGGGTGGGAGCCTGGTGGAGGGTGCCCCTGCACTGCTGGGGGGTGGGGGTGGGTGGGAGACATGAGTGGGGGCCTGGTGGAGGGTGCCCCTGCACTGCTGGGGGGTGGGGGTGCAGGGGGACATGAGTGGGGGCCTGGTGGAGGGTGCCCCTGGATGCTGGGGGGTGGGGGTGGTGGGAGACATGAGTGGGGGCCTGGTGGAGGGTGCCCCACACTGCTGGGGAGGTGGGGGTGGTGGGAGACATGAGTGGGGGCCTGGTGGAGGGTGCCCCTGGATGCTGGGGGGTGGGGGTGGTGGGAGACATGAGTGGGGGCCTGGTGGAGGCTGCCCCTGCACTGCTGGGGGGTGGGGGTGGTGTGAGACATGAGTGGGGGCCTGGTGGAGGGTGCCCCTGGATGCTGGGGGGTGGGGGTGGTGGGAGACATGAGTGGGGGCCTGGTGGAGGGTGCCCCTGGATGCTGGGGGGTGGGGGTGCAGGGGGACATGAGTGGGGGCCTGGTGGAGGGTGCCCCTGGATGCTGGGGGGTGGGGGTGGTGGGAGACATGGGTGGGGGCCTGGTGGAGGGTGCCCCACACTGCTGGGGGGGTGGGGGTGGGTGGGTGGAAGACATGAGTGGGGGCCTGGCGGAGGCTGCCCATGGTGGCTGGGGGGTGGGGGTGGTGGGAGACATGAGTGGGGGCCTGGTGGAGGGTGCCCCACACTGCTGGGGGGTGGGGGTGGGTGGGAGACATGAGTGGGGGCCTGGCGGAGGCTGCCCATGGTGGCTGGGGGGTGGGGGTGGTGGGAGACATGGGTGGGGGCCTGGTGGAGGGTGCATCACACTGCTGGGGGGGTGGGGGTGGTGGGAGACATGAGTGGGGGCCTGGCGGAGGCTGACCATGGTGGGTGGGGGGTGGGGGTGGTGGGAGACATGGGTGGGGGCCTGGTGGAGGGTGCACCACACTGCTGGGGGGGTGGGGTGGTGGGAGACATGAGTGGGGGTCTGGCAGAGGCTGCCCATGGTGGGTGGGGGGTGGGGGTGGTGGTAGACATGGGTGGGAGCCTGGTTGGGGCTGCCCATGGTGGCTGGGGGGTGGGGGTGATAGGGGACATGAGTGGGGGCCTGGTGGGGGCTGCCCATGGTGGCTGGGGGATGGGGGTGGTGGGAGGCATGAGTGGGGGCCTGGCGGAGGCTGCCCATGGTGGGTGGGGGGTGGGGGTGGTGGGAGACATGGGTGGGGGCCTGGTGGAGGGTGCCCCACACTGCTGGGGGGGTGGGGGTGGTGGGAGACATGAGTGGGGGCCTGGTGGGGGCTGCCCATGGTGGCTGGGGGGGTGGGGGTGGTGGTAGACATGGGTGGGAGCCTGGTGGAGGCTGCCCCACACTGCTGGGGGGGGTGGGGGTGGTGGGAGACATGAGTGGGGGCCTGGCGGAGGCTGCCCATGGTGGGTGGGGGGTGGGGGTGGTGGGAGACATGGGTGGGGGCCTGGGGGAGGGTGCCCCACACTGCTGGGGGGTGGGGGTGGTGGGAGACATGAGTGGGGGCCTGGTGGGGGCTGCCCGTGGGGGGTGGGGTGGTGGTAGACACGGGTGGGAGCCTGGTGGAGGGTGCCCCTGCACTGCTGGGGGGTGGGGGTGGGTGGGAGACATGAGTGGGGGCCTGGTGGGGGCTGCCCATGGTGGCTGGGGGGTGGGGGTGGTGGGAGACATGAGTGGGGGCCTGCTGGAGGCTGCCCCTGGTGGCTGGGGGGTGGGGGTGGTGGGAGACATGAGTGGGGGCCTGGTGGAGGGTGCCCCTGCACTGCTGGGGGGTGGGGGTGCAGGGGGACATGAGTGGGGGCCTGGTGGAGGGTGCCCCTGGATGCTGGGGGGTGGGGGTGGTGGGAGACATGAGTGGGGGCCTGGTGGAGGGTGCCCCACACTGCTGGGGGGGTGGGGGTGGTGGGAGACATGAGTGGGGGCCTGGTGGAGGGTGCCCCTGGATGCTGGGGGGTTGGGGTGGTGGGAGACATGAGTGGGGGCCTGGTGGAGGGTGCCCCTGGATGCTGGGGGGTGGGGGTGCAGGGGGACATGAGTGGGGGCCTGGTGGAGGGTGCCCCTGGATGCTGGGGGATGGGGGTGGTGGGAGACATGAGTGGGGGCCTGGTGGAGGGTGCCCCACACTGCTGGGGGGGTGGGGGTGGTGGGAGACATGAGTGGGGGCCTGGTGGAGGGTGCCCCTGGATGCTGGGGGGTGGGGGTGGTGGGAGACATGAGTGGGGGCCTGGTGGAGGCTGCCCCTGCACTGCTGGGGGGTGGGGGTGGTGGGAGACATGAGTGGGGGCCTGGTGGAGGGTGCCCCTGGATGCTGGGGGGTGGGGGTGGTGGGAGACATGAGTGGGGGCCTGGTGGAGGGTGCCCCTGGATGCTGGGGGGTGGGGGTGCAGGGGGACATGAGTGGGGGCCTGGTGGAGGGTGCCCCTGGATGCTGGGGGGTGGGGGTGGTGGGAGACATGAGTGGGGGCCTGGTGGAGGGTGCCAAACACTGCTGGGGGGGTGGGGGTAGTGGGAGACATGAGTGGGGGCCTGGCGGAGGCTGCCCATGGTGGGTGGGGGGTGGGGGTGGTGGGAGACATGGGTGGGGGCCTGGTGGAGGGTGCACCACACTGCTGGGGTGGTGGGAGACATGAGTGGGGGCCTGGCGGAGGCTGCCCATGGTGGGTGGGGGGTGGGGGTGGTGGTAGACATGGGTGGGAGCCTGGTTGGGGCTGCCCATGGTGGCTGGGGGGTGGGGGTGATAGGGGACATGAGTGGGGGCCTGGTGGAGGGTGCCCCACACTGCTGGAGGGGGTGGGGGGTGGGAGACATGAGCAGGTGTGCAGGGTAGTCCCCTGTTTTGTGGGCTGCCTGCAGGGGCCGTGGAGGGTGTACAGGAAACACCTGTGAGGACCCACCCAGCCTAATCGCGTGTGTAACTTCCCACGCACCCCTGTAATACACATACCCAGCCAAATCGCGTGTGATGATTCCCGCGCACCCCTGTAATACACGTACCCAGCCAAATCGCGTGTGATTATTCCCGTGCACCCCTGTAATACACGTACCCAGCCAATCGTGTGTGATAATTCCCGCGTACCCCTGTAATACACATACCCAGCCAAATCGCGTGTGATAATTCCCGCGTACCCCTGTAATACACGTACCCTGGCTAATCGCGTGTAAAACTTCACGCGTACCCCTGTAACACACGTACCCTGGCCAATCGCGTGTAAAACTTCCCGCGTACCCCTGTAATACATGTACCCTGGCTAATCGCGTGTAAAACTTCACGCGTACCCCTGATATGAACGTTACCCGCTTTGCGTTCCTTGTTTGGCAGCCCTGTAAACTGGTCCAGGGTTAGCGCAGCCCTTTGCGATGATTTAGCGATTTTGATGGCTTTTCCTTGCGCGAGGGCGTTCTTGGGGGCGTTACTGGCGCTGCTGCAGGGTCGCTGCGATACTCTGCTCCACGGCTGGTTTGGGAGCCTAAAATCCATGAATACACTGTGCGCAGAAATCAGTTTTAGCGCACGCGCCTGGCGCAGACAATCGCACGCAGACACTCTGCGCCAGCCGCTTGCGACACTTTTCTGCGAAATTCTATGAATTACCCTGAATATTGATACCATATGAGGCACATCCTGGGACAACCATCCCCATTTTGTCTACGATTTCCTTACTAGAGGTGTGGTTTGACCTCGATCAACCTGTGACCTCGCTTAGATATACTCAGACCATCAGACCAAACAACAAGCTCAGCACAGGAGTGTTCATATCTAGAGCCCAGCTTTCTCTCTACCGAGATATATATGTACGATTACCTCTGGATTTGTAAACCTTTTTCTTTACATGGCCATTAGGATGCATCAATACTATTTTAATATGATTATAACTTTGGAGTAAAATGATGACTGATGGTACTCTTTTATCACTCATTGTTTACTCATGAATATTGTTTGAAGTTTAAACTCAAGTGCTTAGGTGTATGCCTTCAAAATTGATTTCACATCATATATTTAGAAACGGTTGACAAGTATTTCTTCCTGAACTTTTTATTGTATTGGCATGTCACACGATACCCACCTTTTGGGACATCACTCACTAACACTCTTAATAACCATGGGATTTCTGGTCCTCCAGGAGTAACAATGGGTTTTGTTTACATGTCCTTTTCCCGGTCCCGGGTGGCCTTGAGACTTTACCCTTCTGCACCTAAAATCTTCTTGTATACGAGTGAAACTATTAAGTGCTTTTGCCCTTTAAGTAATTATTCCAAGTTCAACCCTTTATTAACACAGTTGTGCCCCTCATTCCCACATTTGAATCATTTCATGTTACCTTAGAATTGAACCAGACCATACAGGTGTGTGAAAATGAGGAGCAGGAAATAAGAAATTAACATGAAAAACCTAAAGAGCAGCATGATAGGTAGCAATTTAAAAAGAATATGCAATAGGAAAATAATGAAATGCCTGCTGTCAAACAGATGATGGTTTGTGACAAAGTAAATCATTGCATGGTTAATGGTACTCAGATAATCAGATAAGGATAGGTCACTTGCTCCTTTCGCTTCATTTATCATTGCTGAGATATTCAAACTACTATTCATGCTTTCACAGAAATTAAAATGCCCCAATCTATAGGTGCATGTCAGTCACTTGAATATTTCGAGCAACAGATTTTTCTGGTGCCGAAAATGATAGGGTATTTTACACAATTCAGGCGAGGATCGCACACCAGAAACTCACATGCTGTCAAATGACACTTGTGAGAATATAGATATACTAGGTTCCAGAATGGAGATAAGCGGAAAGGACCCGGGCAATGAACAAAATCAGTAGAGGAAAGGGGGATGAACAATGGTGGTCCCGTGACGGGGGGCTGTCAGTGGCTGCACTACAAATGGTTTCTGAGTCCAACAAGTTAAACAAAGAGATAAAAAGAGAGATGGCAAAAAGAGGGGGGTCAAATTTCATTTCATATGCCCCTTTGCCTAGCAAGAAGTCAGGCAGGCGTAAGGAAAGTAATTCATGAAATCAGTAACAATTCACATTTCCTTTGTATACTAGAAAAATGTGAGGACAGATACGTGCCCCTATTACTAATGGAGAGGTGCAATGCGTTGGCAATGATTGACACAGATGCACAGGCAACAGTGATGTCCCAGAAATTAATGCAAAGCATAAATGAAGGAAAGTCCCTGCAGGACATGCTGATATTGCGGCAGAGTGAAGGCCCTGTGCGTAATTTCAATGGGAAAGAAATACCTGGTGTGGGTATCACTGAAGTTGACATCAAGATAGGGGGATATAGAATGAGACAGGAACTGGTGGTCACACCCATAAATGAGATATCATTCCTTATATTAACAAATTGCCTTACGAGACTAACCCCTTTAATTGATGGGGTAAACATGGTATTGTGGTCTTTGGCCAAAATTAACCTGAAACCTAAAAAGGTATTGAGACAGAACAACAATGCAGAATGTCGCACCATTGCTAGATCAAAATGTGCAGTGGAAGTGTACCTCCCAAATGGCTCTGTGCATAGCGTCACTGACATTCTCATGTGCCAGAGTGAAACGCAAGGAGAAAAGGAAAAGCAATCTGTAGAGATTTTTCTGGACCCCAAGAAAAAGTGGCAGACACAGATCGATGAAAACACATTGCGTTTTTATCTAAAGGAGGAGAATTGTAAAGCAAACCTTGCTGCAGAGTCAGATCAGGAAAAATATATTTCAACAATTGCAGAGATACACGTGGAAGAAGGTCAGGCCTGGATCCCAGTGCTTGTGACTTGGCGTCCAGAAATGATTGAGGCAGTGTTGCCACTAGAGCAGGAAAAGAGTTTCCTTAATGAAAGTGTGTTTAAACAAATACTTGACAGAGAGGAAATACCAAGTTTTAAAATAAAAAAATCAACAAGTCTTTGGGCTGGATGACCCTGAATCGGGACAAAGAATTGTGGGAAGGTGCATGTTGAAAATCACAATTGGTTCTAAAAGCATTTACCACAACGTTTGGATTGTAAGTGGGACCAAGAAAACGTTCTACTTAGAAAATTACATCATGCACAGAATGTGTATGGTGTTAGATTTCTTGAACCAAAAGGTTTGATCTATGCTGGGTGGAGCGACACCTGAATTTGAGAACAAAAGCCAAGCTTATCATTGTGCCCAAAGGATGCCATATGCAGTTGAGCTTCAGGTAAAGAAGGATGTCACTATTCCTGCTTTCACCAGACAATTTGCAATAGCATTAGAATACAGAAAGGGACATCAGATGGAAGGGCCTGATGCATTTGTGTGCCTCAATAAATCCATGAGTCAGCAATTTGAATATACGGTAATACCCAATCTGACAAAAGAAATTGTTTCAATGGGAGATTTGATCAAAGATTTGATCGAATACGATCATTGCAATCAAATCTCCCATTCGAACGGCATTATAGTGAACAAGGGGAGCAGGGTCTGCGGGGTTGTCCCCCCACCCTTGTTCACTATAATGTCGCGGTGGATATGGGGGGTCCGCCGCACCCGACCGCTTGAAGATTTAAATAAAAAAAGAAAAAGGGACCCTGCGGGTTCAATCTAACCCACGTTAGAGGGACGGATCCAACACAGCAGGGATGTAGTGGAAGCAGCGGAGGTGGCGGGGAGAAAAGAGTTAAGTAGGGGAAGGGGGTGGGGAGTTTGGAGTGTGGCATGATTTTATTTGTTTTGTCGAAGCCAAAACAGATTTGCAGTGAAATTGGTTAGTCAATTCCGCCGCAAATCTTTACACTTTGGTCAAACAACCCAAATCCGAACATACACCATTGATGGAGATTGGGGATGGCCCCATTCGGATACTAGTGAATAACAAGGGATACCAGAACCTTCATTTGAAAGAAAATACAGCATTAGGGATGGCAATACAGGAATCCCACTACACTGCTGATTTAAATTAAACAGTGATTGGGAATATCCCTGTAAACTAAGTAACTTCACAGAGTGAATTTCTTGAGTTATTAGATTCTAAACCAAAGGGATTCTTCAGGTTGCAGTCTGTTTACCCCAACAAACTAAAAGATGTAATATATGTCATCAGGATAATGACATCCTATTAAAAACAAGTGAATCTGAACAGCAAGGCGAAATGCAGCGAATTGAGATGGAGGTTAATGTTCCAAAATATCTGAGGGTGACTGCTCTCCAAAGGGACACTGCCACACAATTAGAGGAAAGCACAGAGGTTCCTCCTTGGACGATTTCCCAGAATTTTCGAAAATAGTAGAGTAGCAAATCCAAGCTGCAGATACTTGCACAAATGAAGAAGAGAGGTCAGTTGACGAAGATATTTATGGAGTTCAAAGAGGTTTTTGCCAAAGATGCATATGACTGTACACTGGCCGATTTACATGTTGCTGCACTACCTGAAGGGTATGGCAGGGAGCCAGCATTTGTGCGACAATATAAGCTACCCATGGCCTGCCTGGAGTCCCTGGCAGAAATAATACAAATCTGGAATCTAGAGGCATCATTAGGCCTGTTCACAGTACTTCAAATTCTCCCATATTGGGTGTGCTAAAGTCCAATGGTGCTTGTGTGCAGACTTGACAGAACTAAATAGGAGGGTACCTGTTTCAAGGTAGTGTCTCCCATTTATTGATCAGGGTCTTGCACAAGTTCAGGGGTCAAAGATATTTACTACTCTGGATCTTACAGCTGGGTACTGGTTTGTGCCATTAGTTCAAGATAGACCAAATCTATTTTCCTTCTCCTTTAGCCGATTACAATATGCATGGTCCCGGACCCCCTTTGGCTATATCAATAGTGGAAGTGAGTTTGAGATTTTTCTAAGTAAAGCACTCCTGTCATGGCCACTGGACAGGAACCCCTAGTTCATATCCCCTAAAGGGTCGAGTTGGACCCAGTCCTGGCGCGGCGCCAGGCTCATAAGAAAGTGTGCTCTGCACACTTTTTCCCTTGGGCACATGCCATTCCATCTCATATCAGTCAACCACGTGTATCTGAGCCGGGTGTGGCCATAGGAAGCAATGAAGCTGCACGTGCAGCATCATTTGGGAGTGGCAGGGTGGAACCATCTAGCAGAGCAAGGGGGCGTGGCTGGGACCAGGCTATTTAAGTCTGCCCCGCCCACAGGCCTAGGCTTTGCGTTATTCTGCCTAAGCAGCGTAACGCTCACCGCCACCTGAGAAGCATCTTACCTGTTTTTGCAGTGTAACCATCTCGGAGAAGCCTCTTACCTGTCTCCCAGCAAACCATCTCGGAGATGCATCTTACCTCTTCTCCAGCGAAACCATCTCGGAGAAGCTTCTTACCTGTTCTCCTGCGAAACCATCTCGGAGAAGCTTCTTACCTGTCGTCCAGTGAAACCATCGCAGAGAAGCATCTTACCTGCATAGCCAGGCAAACCTTTGCAGAGGCGCAACTCACCCGTTTTCTCCATCAAAACCAGCTGAATCATCGCTGAAGCGTCTCTTACCTGCTCGCAGTGACTCCATCCGCGATCGACCAGAGAGGACTTAACTGGCTAGTGGAATACAACCACCGACCTGGCCTTCAGCTGGGACACCAGCTCAGAAGTTCTACGTGGTCAGCTTCGTCGCGGTCGCAGCCATCCTTCACCCGCTGCCAGATCCGCGCACCGCAACTCTTCTCCAAGCGCTGCCAGACTATACCTGCAGGAGGAAAGAACAAATAAGGTTAGAAAGCTAATAGAGAAATTTGCTAAGGTCGCGCGCCATTGCATCTAGCACTTATCTTTGGATTCCAACTAGTCATCTTCTTGGGAACACTTCGAAGTCCTCCACTGGCGCAACGGCTCCGCTGGGCCGCCATCACCTATAAGGGAGAAAGAGACATTATTAAGAGTACAAACTTCAATCATGTGACAAGACATTAAAACTTATATGAACAATAATCATCACAAAAACTCATACCTTCAAAGTGGTTCGGTCACAGCCGGCCTGGGCTACCACATCTATGGACCAGTGAAGCAACTGGGTCATCTTGAAGCGCCCCTGCTGATGAGAAGCAGGACGGAGAGCTTGCCCTAACTATATAAGGTGAGCCTATATGGGTAAACGCTTACTTACCTCATACTGGCACGAAAGGTCTGAGGGGAGTCACAATACCCTTCTCATTGCCTTTCATGTTCCCGCAGGGGCAGTACCAACATCCAGAACAGTGTACTTGGCAGCAGCTGGGGGTGAGAACCGATCCCGGGGAGCCGAATCCAGTGAGGGCTCCAACCATGCCCCAACGTCCCTGCAGAAACCAGGTGAGCGTAACAACTCCCAGTTGCAATGCAAAGAGGAACTGTAATTTATGTGGACGATGTGCTAATCAAAAATGAAGACTTAAAAAGTAACTTCAATAAAATTAGACATGTGCTCAGTCAGATTGAAAGGGCTGGAGAAAAAGTATCTTTAGAGAAAGCGCAGTGGTGTAGAAAAAGGGCAAACTTTCTAGGGCATGAAGTAACAGAGCATGGATTAAATCCACAAAAGAAAAGGTAGAAGTTATGCAGAAATTAAAAGATCCCAACAGTTTTAAAGGCCTGAAAAGCTTGTTAGGAATGACAGGTTACAGCAGGGAATTCATTGAAGATTGTGCAGGAATCGCACAACCTTTGACTAAATTACTGAAGCAGGGAGTACCCTGGAAATGGGAAAGGGAACAAAGTGAGGCAGTGGCCAAATTAAAGGACTGTTTGATGAAAGCCCCATGTTTGGTTTATCCAATAAAGAACCAGGATTTCTTTTTAGAGATAGGTTTACAGGTCAATGTATGTCAGTGGTCCTGTAGCAAAAACACGATGTAATTATCAAAACCATTGCATATGCCAGTAAGGCATTGTCAAGTTAGAAACTAAATTTAGCAAATGTGAAAAAGCATGTTTGACCACTGTCTGCCGATTACAACATTTATGACCCTATTATTCAAAGGGAATGGGTGACTGTTGAAACAAGTCATCAGCCTTTACAATGTTTACAGAGCAAAAGAATCAGATCAGGGAATTTGGCCCAGTCAAGAATCACATCATGGACATTGACGTTGCAGGGATTCCCAGTGGAATTGAGATAGGAACAGAACAAAAAGAGCCCAGTTGCTCAAGGGCTAGCAGACCTACATGATTGTGCAGCTGTATGTGCAGCTGAAAACAGAGTTAAAAACAGGTTTAACTGAATTTGAACAATCTCCACACAAGGCATTCAATGAAGAAACATGCAAGGATCTCCCAACTGTGTATGTAGATGGATGTGCATACCATGATTCTGAAAAGGAATTAGTGGCAGGAATAGGAAATGAGTGGGTCAGGTTTTATGGCATTCCAAGGGTAAGCATGAGATTGGGCCCCAAAAGCAGTCAAGTTCCAGAACTGGCTGCCATTTATAAAGCAATATCCACAGCAGTAGAAAATAAATTCAAAGAAATAGTTTTAGTCACTGATTCTGATAATGCCCAGAATAGCTTTGTGGAATATGTACCCAGGTGGAAATTGAGAGGAATTATCACTTATAGCAAGAGACCTCTCAAACATGGCAAAATTATCCAAACCAGGGACAAACTTGTTTCAGAAAATGACATGACAGAAAATGACATGATTATTCATTGGAGGAAGATGCACGGCCATCTGAAAACACCAGGGGAAGACAAAGAAGGGAATGACAGGGCAGATCAGTTAGCCAAGATTGGGGCTGTGATGGGGGAGTTGTTTCCTATGGAGCGCCTGCTGGGTGAAATCCAGGTGGATGCAATAACACATTCCAAATCTCAGGAAACAGTTGATCAGCAAGTGGCACAGTGGAGTTTTGATACACCTGATCAGGACTTGGTCAAGGCACAAAAAGAAAACCCCATTTTGGTTTTGTTATATAATCATGTGCTTGATGCAAAGCAACATCCTCTGACTGAGTAGGACTGTAAAGTGAAAGAAGAACTGAGAGTGTTGCTAAAGAACAAAAAGAGAATTCGATTGCAGGATTGGCTGATGATTCGGGAATCTGGGTCAGGCCAAATCTAATGGGTAGTACCTTTGTGGTGAGGGGGGAGAGGGCCACCAAAAATTGTGGGACAGCCCCCCCAGTGGGTGGGGCAGTAAGGTTTGGGCACCCTGAGGCCAGATTGGCAAACTATTGGGCCCATCGGTGCCAAGGGCAGTTGGGTTACCAAAGGAAAAGAATTGTAGACTGCATTTTGGGGGGGGGCCTGTGGGGCACCCCAAACCGACAGGGAATTTTCTAATGGGAAGAGGTGGGGACCTCCCCTCCCACAATGGAGAGGGGGCCATGTCATGCAGCCCTCCCTGGGGGCAGATATCCGCTCCTAGGAAGGGTCACCTGACCCCAGGGAGGAGTGCAGGACAACACCACCCTTATCTGCCCCCAGGGAGGGCTACATGAGATGCAGCACCCCTCCAATTGGGGTGGGGGTGCAGAGGTGCACCCTCCATCACATTTAAAAAATGTCCGGCAGTTTAGGGTGCCCCTCAGCCCACCCTAAAGTGCAGCCTGCCATTTTCAATTTGTTTCTTTGTTTACCAAACCTCCCTTGGTGCAGATGGGCACATTGGTGTGCCAATCTGCCCCCGGATGCCCAAACCCTACTTCCCCATCCATTAAGGGGCCTGTCCGACGTTTTGGGTGGGGTTCTCCCCCACCCCAATTGGAGTGTGGGGGGGCACCTCATGCAGCCCTCCCTGGGGGCAGATATCTGCCCGTAGGAAGGGGCAAATGGGTTTTCACTGGGGGGAGTGAGGTTCAGTAGACCACCAGGGATGGCTTGCAAGGTGGGGCATGCTTGAAAAGTATTGATTTGTTTTTGCTGGTGTTACCATAGGTAACACATGTTTTTTGTTTTGTTTACAGCTTTGTCTACGCGAGCAGCTGCAACGTTATACAGTATGTACCCTCTGCCTTGAAGGTTGCTACTCACCCTAATGACCACACCACAGCCCTATAGCCTAAAGCTTAACCACTATCACCAAATCACCACCAGTCACCCTCTCACGATGGACCTCCTGCCCAACCACTCACACACTCCAAAAAACACAGCAGGCACACTGATACCTAACCTTAGCCTTAGATTAAACAGACTCAGAACCCGGACCTCTCCTATCCACTACCTAGCGACCCCTACACACATACCACACAGAAACTACCGACTTAGTTCATGCACCGCCAAAATGAACACACTCCACCACCGTAACAATACCTTTATATGCCAGAGCATCAAGCAAACACCTACCACCTAGCGGCTACTCCTACTTTCTACGTACCGCTGTACCCAAACCAGAAGCTCCTACCATACCCACGAAGAATCCCCACCCCACGCGATACAGGTGCGGCCTAATCAATGTACGATCACTCAATGCCCACGCCCTAGAAATAAATGACCTAATAACATAACTAATAACCACCCATAACTTAGACATTCTCGCTATCACAGAGACCTGGCTTAACGAAGCCTCCTGCCCAGCCATCACACTAGCTCTACCACAAGGGTATGCCATTCTTAGACAAGATAGGACTGCCAAACCAGGAGGGGGGTAGCCCTTATTCACAAAGAATCACTTTCTATCAGAACCGTACCCCACCAAGAGGAAGGAAATGTTGACATTCTATCAGTCAAGCTAGCACTCTCACCAAACAGCAAAATAAATATTCACACCATTTACCGTCCACCTGGCCCGACCACCAATTTCATAAATCAAGTCAATCACCTCCTAGGAAACAATATTAAAAAATCCACCAAATCTCTACTTATAGGAGACCTTAACCTAGGATTCAACGACCCTAAGGACAAAACTGCTATCTCTCTAGCCAAAGACCTCCACGACCTAGGCTTCTCTCAAAAGATCACAGCGCCTACTCACGCAAAAGGACGCATCCTAGATTGGATCATAGACCACAATTGTAACACAGCTATCACGTCCAATATTAGCCTCCCATGGACAGACCACAACCTTCTTTTATTCGACATTCCGGTCTCAATAAGCACTAAAGTGCCTACCGGCGCACTAGCCTGAAGTGCCAAAAAACTCACGCCGACATCAGTGCACTCCTTAATCTGCGATGCTTAGCGCACCCGTTCGCCACAGACCCTAACATCCTCGCAGAAATATTCAAAGACACCATCACAATGGCTGTCAACACCGCTGCCCCATTGGAAAACAAAAAAGAGAAAAAGTCATTCCACTCCAATTCCTGGTTCACAGTGGAACTCCAAACTCTGCGCAAAGACAAACGCCAGGCACTCAAAAACTGGCAGTGTAACCCCGGTGACACCACAAAAGATAACTTCAAATCCATAGCCAAAAAATACAAAGATGCCATCTTCCTTCCTAAATCGGAAGCCTATGCACACCGTATCTCTGCTGCCAACTCCCACTCTAAAGAACTCTTCAGTTTCTTTAAAAAATTAACTGTACCACCTACCTGCCCTGATGAGATCGTCAAAGACGAGGCATGGTGCACAGGCATACAATCAGCCATGCTTGCAAAAATAAACCTCCTCCAAAAGAAGATATCCCACCACTTTAATAGCCTACCTGAGCAAAGCGCACATGCTCAGACTAAACCAAATGTAAAAACAAGCAACATGCCCAAATTCGCCTTCACTGAAATTTCTGAAGCTGAGGTCATTGACATCCTAAAACACCTCAAACCTTCGCAATGTAAGGTTGAAGTATGCCCCCCTAAAATCATCAAAGACTGCGCAGAACCGCTCGCCCCTCTTCTCACGGCATTCATCAATGCGTCTTTCAAAACGGGCATAGTCCCATACAGCCTTAAAGAGGCCTGGGTGCGCCCGCTCTTAAAAAAACCTACGCTAGACCCTGCTAACCCCAACAACTACCGACCCATAACAACAGTCCCATTCCTCCTGAAAATACTTGACAAGGCCGCCCACAAACAGATTTAACTTTACCTTGAATCAAACGCAATCCTAGGGAAAAGACAATCCGGGTTCCGCAAGGGACACAGAACTGAAACCGCCCTTCTAGACCTAAAAAACGAAATCACCAACATCCTGGACAAAGGCAAGCCCGCTCCCCTCCTTCTCCTTGACCTTTCAGCCGCGTTTGATCTGGTAGATCACACCACACTCACCACTCATCTGACACATGCTGCAAACTTCTCTAAGGATGCAGCGTCTTGGGTAACCTCGTTCCTAGAGGGCAGAGCTATGAAAGTGTTCTCTAACGCAGCTTATGCAGCACCCTCCATAATCCACTGTGGTGTCCCACAAGGCTCCTGTACTGCCCCCACGCTCTATAATCTTTTTACCAAACCTCTCTTTGATAAACTAGACGCACTGGGGATCACTTACACTAACTACACCGACGACACGCAGGTTCTCCTCCCCCCGACGGGGAATTATCATCAAGATGCCACTAATTTATAGCAAATCTACTCCACCATACAAGCATGGATGGCTACTAATGGCCTCTGCTTGAACGGGGACAAGACCGAAATACTTATTCTAGGCCAGAAATCCACACTCGCCAACCTTAACTAGCTGTACCTCAACTTCAACATAGATAACTGTATCATCCAAGTTCTATCTTCAGTCAAAACCCTGGGGGTGCATATAGACGCTACCTTATCTATGGACAAACAAGTCAGCGCCATAGTTTCGGCCTCTGCACTGAGTACTAAACTCATCAATGCAATAAAACCATTCCTAACTAAGGATAGCTGCCTCTCCATCGCCAGAGCAACCATAGGAGCCAACATAGATTACTGTAATGCGCTCCTAGCCGGCATATCCCAAAAAAACCTATCTAGGCTCCAAACAACTCAAAACAACGCTCTTAGAGCAGCCCTCAGTAGATCACATCACACAAGCCAGGAAGACAGCGCACTGGCTCCCAGTCAAGGACCGTATCTCCTTTAAAATTCTCACAACCGCGCATAAATGCATCAACCTCTCAGCACCCTCTTACATACCTGACACATTACATAAAATGGGCCGAGTGGCGGCGAGTGGCAGTCTTGCAGCTTACTCCCACCACCCAGTCTTTTCTCCAGTTCTACTGTTGGAGGTGTGTTTCCTGTTACACCTGACCCTACAAAGGCTCACTTACTCCGCGGAGCGGACGCAGAGTGGCGGCGAGTGGCAGTCTTGCAGCTTAATCCCACCACCCAGTCTTTTCTCCAGTTCTACTGTTGGAGGTGTGTTTCCTGTTACACCTGACCCTACAAAGGCTCACTTACTCTGCGGAGCAGACGCGGAGTGGCGGCCAGTGGCAGTCTTGCAGCTTACTCCCACCACCCAGTCTTTTCTCCAGTTCTACTGTTGCAGGTGTGTTTCCTGTTACACCTGACCCTACAAAGGCTCACTTACTCCGTGGAGCGGTCGCGGAGTGGCGGCGAGTGGCAGTCTTGCAGCTTACTCCCACCACCCAGTCTTTCCTCCAATTCTACTGTTGGAGGTGTGTTTCCTGTTACACCTGACCCTACAAAGGCTCACTTACTCCGCGGAGCAGACGCGGAGTGGTGGCGAGTGGCAGTCGTGCAGTCATGCCAGGCAAGACGGCCAAGGCTGCCTCTTCTCCTTCTTCGATGCTGCTCCTGGATCCAGAAGATACTACAGGACGCTGCCTAAGAAGCTACTCGAAGTTGTCATCAATAAAAACCACAACTACAATCTTTACACAAGACCATAAACAATCTTCTCCTACTCCTACTCAAACCACTGATGACATGGTTATCCACCCGATTTCGGGTCTTAATCAACCATTACACCACGGAAATGGAAACGGAGCCAGCGTTCTTTTTCCCCACAAAATAGGCAGTGAAAATCATCTACGCTTCTCCAACGATAAACTTTCTTTACTCCAAAGTGAAGCTGACTTACTTTGTGGAGGCATCATAGCCCAGGATGGCTGCCGTGACAAGACTCGCTCCTCCTCTACGCCTGCTGCGACTGCTGAATCCCTGCACGCCGGCTTGGTCCTCACCGGAGCTCCACGGCCCCTCGGAGGGGGGGCTGCGTCGAGCACTCCGGTCGGGACGGCCGGCGCTCCATTTGAGTGTGCGGTGGCGACTTTAGCCGCGGCCGGCGCTCAGCGGTCCCCCAGAGGGGGGCCCGCTTTGAGTCCCGCATCATTGCTAACTGGCGCCTCCCCTGAGCCAGCCGTGATGGTTGCCGCAGCGGCCAGCGCTCCGCGGTCTCCCGGAGGGGAGGCAGCGTTGAGCTTGCAGGCGGGGCCGGTACTGGCAAGGCGTGAATCCGACGTGCCGGGGCCGGAGGAGGTTGTCGCTCAAGAGAGCGGTGTGCCTGGTCTTCGGCCTGGGAGGAGAGAGGCCCAGGGTCCTAATTCCATCAAGGTGATCCAGCCCGGAGCGAGAGAGCAAGGACGCCCGTGTGTGCCGGGAGCCGTGTGTTCAACGCCGGCACCTGTACGCGAAAACCAGACAGCTCCACCTATTACCGTATTAACGGTAACAGCAACGATCCACAGGGACAATTCCTCAAATCTATCCTCTGAAAATGTGAGTCCGGATGAAAGTTCTGTCATCCCATCACTACAACCAACGATTCATGAAAAGGGGGAAACCCCACTTGAAAACCAAAAAAAAAGTATTCGACCTACTGGAGATTTAATTAAGGAAAACCATGTTCAAGGTAAACCAACCAAACAAGTAAAATCTTCGTCTACCCACAAGATCACAGAAAAACAGGACAAATCCATCAAAACGGTCCGTGTTGGCCCCAAAGGCACAAGAAAGGGTATTAAAAAAGCCCCAAAACTATTATCAGACTTTTTCCATAAACACTCAAAAGCCATCCAAGAGAAATGTAAAGAGCTGAAATTCTTGAGGCAGCAGACGAAATCACAACACCCCGCAAGTATCGTAGGCTGATACTAGCACAACGAAAACCTTCTCTACCCTCATCAAAAGAAGACATCAGGTTTGCACATAACATAGACAGGGCTAACTGGCACTTCACAGGAAATGTGATTCATCTAAGTGCACAAATAACATCGGCGGAGTTGGGGGCTCAGCCTGCCTGAAATCTGAATTCTCCCTTAACATCTTCTCCAACAACAGCCACGCCTAAAGCCACCAAGGAAAAGGACAAACCCTCTGCCCCCACTCCAGTAGCTCTACAAAACTCCAACAGCAACGATCATGAATCACGAAATCAAAGTTGGTCCAACCTTCAAGAGGTAGCAGAGGCGGAGAGGTCCATACCCCCTTCAAACAGCCCGATTCTACCAACGCGTGGGCGTCTTGATACAGCCAGACCAATTCAACCTTCGTCGCAAGATTTGTCGCCCGATTGCGATCCAAAACACCGATCAAGTGACACTGACAACTATAAAGGCCAGGTACTTGACACTTCAACTTCGCCCTTAAGTGAGCCTTGCAGACCCAAGATACAAACTTTAGAAAAAGACCTCGGAAACAAGTATCCTCTGAAATCTAAAAATAGGCTTCAATTTGAGAAAACTTTAGATTCCTTTTATTCAAACTTAGACAACTACAATAACCAAAGAAGACACTCTTCAGATCACCCACCTAGAAGGCTGTCGTCTGTAAACATGCCAATAACGCGCCCACCGTCTCCAATAAGGGGTAGACCTGCCCCTCATTGTTCCACATCTTCAAATGACCCACAACCAAAAAAATTTGACACATGCACGATGATGTCAGCATTAACAATAGCCCTTAATCCATTCGTCAAACTGTACGAAACAATCGGAGAAACGATGAAAGATCACACATCGATCCAAGCGTCAATGTTAAATAAATTGACTTTTCTGGAAGGTTACATCATGGCTTTAGAGGCAAAGAAATTACCAACTGTTAACAAATACATTTAAGACCTACCTACGCCTCTAACTCAAGAACTAGTCCTGCCCACGAGATCTACGGCCCCAGGAAAGCCACTTACAAAATCAGAAGGTACACAAACTCTATCATTTATCAACCTAACAGTCCCGTCGTCTCTTCCGACCAAAAAGTTCAGGTCACCTAAAGGAAATAAAGAAGTTAATTCCAAACATAAAACAACTTCACTATTGGAACCAATTTTCCATCAGCAAGAGCCAGCCAGACCTAAGGCGATAATTCCCCAAAAACGCCCTCCGAATCCTCTGAAATCAAAGGTGCAAGTAAAAGATACACGTGACTCAAACAAGGATGAACCTGAGATACTCAACCAATCCCCGAGAGGGGTCGAAGCCTTCTTAAATAATGAGGATATGATGAACATCACCTAACACATTACGGATATAACAACAACTTCTCATGCAGAGTTTCAAGAAATCCCAGACTCCACCGTAATTCTTTCACATTTACAACGACACACCAACAAAGAAACGGAGACCACTGAATCTCCATTCTTTACCTTCGAAGAACGAAGGCATCAAGCGATCAAGAACAGCTACGGTTCAAAAGAACATCTACCCGTGGAGCCTTGCGCTACACCTCAACCCAGATCTAACCTTCGAAAACAAGAGAGAAACAAGCGTGGCAGCCATACACATCGGCTGTCCACGGGACAGGAAGACAGAACACATAGAAGCCCCTGGGTAGACCGCTCAAAAGCTCAGCAAGAGAAACCCTCATTAAGAGACTATACAAAGCAAGCTCCGAGGACGGTCTACAAATCAAAAACGGAAAAATACCATACGAAACCTCAAATTCGATGGATATTAAACCTAGAGCAAATTCCTGGGAACCACGACGTAGTGATACTAAACAAAAGAGCAGTCATTGACTTATTCAGCCATATTCCGAAACTATGTTCAGTGAAATCAGCCGACCTCCAGATAGTCGCTCCAAGACATCAGGGCTCTAAGGCGATCTCACATCTGTACATAGCGTCACTAACAACAAACATTCTCCTAAAATCCTCTCTAGAGGAACTACTAATAATGGGTTACGATCTTACTGAATCCTCGAGGAAAATAAAACCACGCAATTATTGGGAACATAAAGAGACTCAAGAACATGCAAAAGTAACTGACCGACCTGGCACACTACGCCAAAAACTTTGTTCTTTACTGAAGGAAACCACCACCACTACCACCTCGGAACCTAAAGAAAGCTCCAACAAAGCTTCCCAGAAAAAAGAATCAACATCGTCTTCAAAATGTCCCGACAACCTCTTAAAATCAGTGTATAAAAACCCAAAAGTCCCCGACTCACACGCCAGGACCAAATATCCAAAAGAAGACCTGAAAATTCAAAGGAAAGTCCAGAACGAGCTTTGCTCTGAGGTACCCACACCTCCCCCAAGTTCGTCACTGCACTCTATTTGGTCATGGCTGCCAAAAGCCCTAAAGATAAATCAACAAAAATAGCCACTCAAGAACAAGATCTACAGCAACACAAGTGACACTCAGAAATCCGACGACCAAGTCCGAATGAAAATGTGTTCATGGAACACACGAGGATTTCTCCACCTGACTGCGCCTGGTTCCATAAACCTGAATGACTATGATGTTATCTGCTTACAAGAGACATGGCTTCTCCGACCTCCAATTCTCGACGGCTACGAGACCAATATAATGTTGGCCAATAAAGGCCCTTCAGGTCGTCCAACAGCGGGCCTTCTCATTGCAATCCGCAGTGGACGTGGTTTAACCGAAATACAAAAACTGAAGGGAAATCACTTCATGCTGATGGTGAAATTTACAGGCCGATTCATGGAATTAATGTGCGCCGAAAATTCTGGCGCAGAGGTGCCAAAACGTGCGATTTGCAGTGAAAGTGCGAAAATCACAGTGCAACTGCAAAAATCGCAGGGAAACCAGCGCACATCGATTCATGGAAGTCCGTGCGCGAGAAAAATATTGGATGTGCGCTGAAAAAGTGCGCGGCGCACGCCGGCGCACAGGTCATCCAACGGCGTGCGCCACGGCCGCTGCGAAATCGCACATAGCGCGGCGCACATCACAAAAGTAGGCGGAACACGGGGGATAACACTCGGAAGGGGAACAACGCGTGAAAATATGGGCGTCACGGGGGAAGAACAGGAGGCAAGTGCGCGGAACGCCCAAACGCTCGCCTACAACTCGTATTCATGGAATCGAATAGGGCAAACCAGCGCACGGTGAAAGACGCGCACAGGGCCAAACAAGTACACCACAAGAAAGCAGGCGGTAGCGTCCCTGCGCCTGAAATAAATGTGCGCCAAAATGTGCGCTAACAAAAAGCACCCATATACAGCTATGATGAATGATCCATACTGTGGCCCTCTAGGAAATGAGGTGCAAAGGGGTACCGACAAACACGGACACCCGCTATGTGAAAAATAGCATGTGCGTGTATTACGGGGTTCACGGGAAGTTCGACACGCGATTGGCCTAGGCATGTGTATTCTGGGGTGCGCAGGTAGTTTCACACGCAAATTTGCAGGGTACGTGTATTTCGGTGTGCGTGTGAAGTTCCACATGCAATTCCAGCAGGGTACGTGTACTCCGGGGGCGTGGGAATTGGCCGTGTGGGTCCTCCCAGCTGTTCCCTCTACACCCTCCACGGCCCCTGCAGGCGGCCCACACCACAGGGGACTACCCTGCACCCCTGCACATGTCCCGCAGGCAGCCCATCCACATGTCACCTTGCACTACTGCCCACCAACACATGTCTCCCAGCACCCCCACCCCCCAGCAGTGCAGGGCACCCTCCACCAGGCCCCCACTCCTGTCCCCCTGGACCCCCACCGACCAGCAGTCAGGGGTACCCTCCACCAGGCCCCCACTCATGGCCAACTCATGTCCCCCTTCACCCCCACCCCCCAGCACTGTAGGGAACCCTCCACCAGGCCCCCACTCTTGTCTCCCAGCACCCACACCCCCCAGCATCCAGGGGCACCCTCCACCAGGCCCCCACACATGTCTCCCAGCACCCACACCCCCCAGCAGTGCGATTTGCCTGGGTACGTGTATTTCAGGGGTGTGCGGGAAGTCTTACACGCGATTTCATCACGGTACGTGTATCATGGGTCCGCGTGAACTTCCACATGCGATATTAGCAGGGTACGTGTATTACGGGGTTCGCGGGAAGTTCCACACACGATTGCCCTGGGTACGTGTATTTCGGGGTGCGCGGGTAGTTTCACACGCGAATTTGCAGGGTACGTGTATTTTGGTGTGCACGTGAAGTTCCACACGCAATTTCAGCAGGGTACGTGTACTCCGGGTGCGCAGGAAATTCCACACGCGAATCCAGCAGCCTACGTGTATTTCGGGGGTGCCGGGGAGTCCCACACGTGAATTGGCCCTGTGGGTCCTCCCAGCTGTTCCCTCTACCCCCTCCACGGCCCCTGCAGGCGGCCCACACCACAGAGGACTACCCTGCACCCCTGCACATGTCCCGCAGGCAGCCCATCCACCATGGCCATGCCCCCCAGCCAACCCACATGTCACCTTGCACTACTGCCCACCAACGC
The DNA here is from genome assembly GCF_040938575.1 of Ambystoma mexicanum. Classification (NCBI taxonomy): domain Eukaryota; kingdom Metazoa; phylum Chordata; class Amphibia; order Caudata; family Ambystomatidae; genus Ambystoma; species Ambystoma mexicanum. Next base: position 1,119,288,842 of record NC_090922.1, on the reverse strand, counting down.
ATGTCCCCCTGCACCCCCACCCACCAGCACTGTAGTGCACCCTCCACCAGGCCCCCACTCTTGTCTCCCAGCACCCACACCCCCCAGCATCCAGGGGCACCCTCCACCAGGCCCCCACACATGTCTCCCAGCACCCCCACCCCCCAGCATCCAGGAGCACCCTCCACCAGGCCCACTCATGTCCAACTCATGTCCCCCTGCACCCCCACCCCCCAGCACTGTAGGGCACCCTCCACCAGGCCCCCACTCCTGTCTCCATGCACCCCCACCCCCAGCACTGTGGGGCACCCTCCACTAGGCCCCCACTCATGTCTCTCAGCACCCACACCCCCCACACCCCCCAGCAGTGCGATTTGCCTGGGTACGTGTATTTCAGGGGTGCGCGGGTAGTCTTACATGCGATTTCATCAGGGTACGTGTATCATGGGTCCGCGTGAACTTCCACACGCGATATCAGCAGGGTACGTGTATTACAGGGTTCGCGGGAAGTTCCACACGCGATTGCCCTGGGTATGTGTATTTCGGGGTGCGCAGGAAGTTTCACACGCGAATTTTCAGGGTACGTGTATTTCGGTGTGCGCGTGAAGTTCCACACGCAATTTCAGCAGGGTACGTGTACTCCGGGTGCGCGGGAATAGCGTGTTACGTGTATTCCTGGGGTGGGCGGGAAGATTTACACGGTCGCCTACAACGCGGCAAAAAAAAAGGTCCAATCCGGAAACACGTACGCCAGCATGAAGCAGGCGCACGTCCCGCGCAGTATTAAAGTGTGCGCAAACAACAAACAAGCTCAGACGCCAGGATGAATATACCGTTCCTAGCAGCAGTGGCCGTGGGATACCGCAGGAGGAGGAGAAGGATAGTCAGGGCCAGAATCTTCACACCCAGAACCAGCCTATTTGGTATGCCTGATGACCAGGTGTATGGGAGGTACAGGTTTCCACCACACATAATACTCGACCTGGTCAGTGAGTGGGAGGATGACCTCACATCACCCACCCTGTGCTCCCAAGCACTCAGCCCCCTGGAGAAGGTCCTCAAAGTACTGCACTTCTTGGCTACCGGATCATTTCAGCGGACAAGTGCCATAGTGGGGGGGTGTCACAGGCCACGCAGTCACTGTGCCTACACCAGGTGTTGGCCATCATCACTGCACGCCCATCAGTCCGCAGGCACATATACCTGCCCAGAACACCTGCAGAAAGGCAGGCTGTCAGCCAGGATTTCTACAGGGTGGCACAATTCCCCAAAGTGCTAGGTGCCATTGATTGCACCCATGTGGCTCTACGTCCCCCAGGGCATCTGAGCACATCTATAGAAACCGCAAGCACTGTCATTCCATCAACGTCCAGGTAGTATGTGATGCCAAGGGAATCATCACCTCAGTATATGCCAACTATCCAGGGTCCACCCACGACAGCTTCATTTACAGGATGTCAACCCTAAACCGGGACATGGAAGCTGGGCGGCATGGTGATGCATGGCTGCTTGGTGAGTATAAATGCCACAGCACACGCATGCATGACAGATACAGAGTAATGTCAATACCCCACTAATGATCCCCATCACCACCTCCCCAGGGGACAGTGCCTACCCTCTGAGCACCCACATGATGACGCCAATTCGGAACCCCATCACGCCTCCCGAGGTAAGATACAACACAGCCCATATTGCAACACGGGGCATAGTGGAGCGCACATTCGGAGTGCTCAAGTCACGCTTTCGCTTCCTTGACCGTTCTGGCGGGCAGCTGTTATACGCTCCCCCAGTAGTGTGCAGGATCATAGTGGCAGCATGTGTCCTGCACAATGTTGCAACACGCCGGGGCCTGGCTGTGGACATGGTGGTGCCACCACATCCTCAACCACATGCAGGCCCACTGCGCATGGGAGGGGAAAGGGCACGGGGTGAGGCAGCCCGTACGCAGCTGGTGGCTAATTACTTCACATAGAAATCACACCCCTGTGGAGTGCACACAGCCCTGGCACATACCATCTGACAATCAATGATGACTCAATCTGACAATTATGATGAATTAAGGGACAGTCAACTGTCAGAACCATAGCAGCCTGAGATTGTTCATCTGGAAGTGTCACAATGTGTGCATCCCTACCTACACAACCACCACCAATGCAGTGTCATCAAAATACACACTTCCATGCAGCAAAAATGAATACCCACTTGCAAAATACAACATGAGAACAGTGCCATGTCACCCAACCCCTCCCCGGCACCGCCACACAACACACCATGGCATGTCATGCTATGTGAGAGCAAACAAATTAATACGCCACAACATGACCCAAGTGTCACAAACTACAGTGTCCCTAATGGAAACTGGACACACATGAAATGCTCACAGTAATGCAGGACCAACAACACACATTACCAAATACTTACCAATAATACTAATCACCTACACAACCTCCAACCTACCATAAACATGACAGTACGGACTTACATGGACTCCATTTCCAAAGTAGACCGCCTTGTGAAGACATGACAAATGGACCTGCAAATTAGGAGGATGAGATGGATGTAGAGGCACATATCAATGCACCATGCAGTGTACAATACAACAACTATATGCACTAGGAATGTATACACAGTATTGACTACAGACTACCCACACATCAAATGGGAGTCCAACGTCACCGTCTAAGTCAATGTCACTTGGGCACACCCTTTGCAAGCCCATGGAAACGGGAAGCAGGAGGGGTGTGTGTCACACAAACCCAAGCATCTGACCCAAATTCAGGACAAGCCTGCATGTGCCCAGCCACAATACAGCATATGCCCACGGGAGCCACACAAGGCAACACACTGTCCAAAAAATCAAAATTCAAAATTCAAAAATCAAAAATCAAAAAATCAAAATCAAAAATGGCCATGAATGGGCCAGGGGGTGGGGGAGGCCGCCCAGGAGGTCCGAGGACAGGGTACACACCAAAACCCGCCTGTGTGGATCTTGCAAAAAAAAAACCACCTCCATGGGTTCATGGCCTGCACGGCTACCCGATTGTGAGAGATTCGCTGCTGTCGCTCTCCTCACCCTCTGCAGCTGCATCAGGAGGTGGTGGCACTATGGGAGGCAGCCCATGCAAAGCCCTAGGCTAGTCCTCCATGGCAGCAAGCATGCGGGTGTGGAAGGTCTGGTTCTGGAGGATAATCGTGCGGAGGTCCCCATGCAACAACTCACGGGATGCCTGGACCTCCTCCCTAGTTGCCTGCATCTCAGCTGAGAGCGTACGTGTGAGCCGCTCCAGCTTCTGTTCTGTCCTTGTGTTAGTTGAAGCCTCAAGCTCAACAAGAGTTACCCTGAGCTGACGGAGTTCCACCCTCAGGGCTTCTCTGTGGCCCTGGGACTCGCAGAGTCTCCAGTGCCGCCCGCCTGTCCCTGTTGGACGCCAACATGTCCTCCCTGTGTGACTGGCAAATGGAGTCTGTTGCCTGCTGTAGTTGTTCAATCAGCCTTTCTTGGGGGACAATGGAAGTGGCCACCCTATCCATGGCCTGAGCCATCATCTCAGATGATGCTGCCTGTTGGTTTGCCATACCGTATATGGATTGCTCCCATGCGGTATTGCCAGGTGGTGTATGGCCACCGCGTCGGCGGGTACCACACCTGTCTGGGGCAAGGCAAACTGCGCCTTGCTGTGCTGGCACTGCCTGAGGCTGCAGGACTGCATTCCCCCTCTGATCTTCTGGCCCAGGAACAGGATCGGATGTTGCGGAGTGTGACCCTGCATCCGTAACCACCAAAGGCGGACCTACCAACACTGACATCTCCATTGAGGGTTCTACCCCTGGTGCAGGTGGGTTGGACAGTACAGAATCCCTCCCAGAAACACTTACCTGCGACGGCACATAGGTCTCATCATTCGAATCGACACCTGAATAGAGCTCGGGGGAGGTGCACCCAGAGACACCCCTTGAGATGATGGTCTGCAGCAAGTGTGGGTTCTCACCCACCACGTCCCTCACTGGTGCCCGGTCGGGCCTGAGACCCCTCCTGGGTCTGCACCATCTCCACAACCCCAGCAGTATCAAGTGCGTCATCCCCTGCAAAGACATGAAAGAAAAGAAATGGGAACAGGCATTAGCACCATGGCACACAATTAGGGCTGAGAAGCAACAGAAACAGTACTTCATTGACACATGTCCCACATGACTATAACCCTCCCATGCATGCACCATCACTGCGTATGAAGGGGAGGCAAATGGCACACATTGATGACACCAAGATGGAAGACCAACACATTTGCTGCATGCTGGCTAGCAGTGCCATCACACATTGGCCTGTGATTGGCATGTCCAATACACATACATGACACATGCCATCACACAGATGGCATGTACCATAGCCATGTCACACATGTGACAATAGGACTGAGAAATGCCTAGTGAAAGTGGTGGAATGCAGACAATCAGCCTGAATGAACACAGAATAATATGCAACTATGTTGTGGCAAGATGACACTTCAAGGGCAACTGGCATGAGGTTGGGCTGAATGTCTACTGTTGCCAGAAGGGATACTGCAATACCCAAATTCTGGTGCGCAGAATGTATTGGATGAAGCACATGGGTGACCCAAACCACTCAGGCACACACACCCTCACCTGGCACTCAATCAGAAGCCCTCACACACACACCATGCACATGGATGGCACACACATGCATGTGCACTCACAGGACAATGCCTCGTAATCTGGCAGGTCTCCCACGCCTTGGATCTGTTCCTCCGTGACGTAGGTCCCAGCAACATACTCATGTGGAGTGAGTTCTATGTCCTCTGCTGGAGACCCACCTCCAGTCACTAGAGTTGCGGCATGACTTGAGGCCAGCTTTTTCTTTGCCCTGCGCTTCAGGTCATTCCAGCACTTGTAGCAATCATTAGCTGTGCGCCTCACGAATCCAAGGGCACTTATGAGGTCCGCAATGGTCTGCCAGTGTGCCTGACATTGTGCAGGTGTGGTCTTGCATCCTGCAGTAATCACCATTTCGCTGTCATGTGCGGACACATACTCAACAAGTGCATCAAGTTCGGCCTGATTGAAGCTAGGCTTCCTTGGTGGGCCGGACTGTGTAGCCGTGTCTGGGGCATCAGCCTGTACTGGACGAGCACTCTTCCTGTTCCGCTTGGAAGGTGGTGGGGATCCTGAGTGTCCTACGCCGCTCTGGACACTAGGGTCAGGAGCCCCGGTGGACTGTGGACTAGGAGTGTGGGAATGAACACTCACCATGGGACTTGGTGCAGGCATTAGCTGAAGTGTGATGTAGTCAGGGGGAACGTCAGCAGGATGGACTGGGACCGACACTGTCCTGGCTGGGAGACTCAGAGCTGGGGTGGATGGAGCCGCAGCTGCCCCTGCAGCCTCCCCACCCTGCCTACTCGGGGCAGCAGATGACATAGCTGCCCCTGATCCACGTGGCCTGGTGACACCAACGTGCACCGCCACACATGGCCTAGACCTGCTGACCTGAAAGTCAGCCATGGAGTCACCTGTGCCAGGTCTGGTGCCACAATGGGCTGGTCCAACAAGGGCTGAGCAGGGATGGTGTCAGCCACGTTACCCTCAACCAGGGGGGCATGGGTGTCCCTGACTGGTCACCCACACATGGGGGGATAGGGGCACCCTGCAAGTCCTGGCCACGTCCCCTACCGTATCCACCACGGCCACCTCTTGTGGCTCGGCCACCTTTGCCACCCTTACTGCGTGCTCGCCTCCCAACCATGGCACTGATGTTGCTGTGCGTATGGGAGTTGCAGTAAACTATTGTCCTGGGCAAAGGGGTAGGGTACTAGATGGAATTCGTACCCTAGTGCTCTAGCAAGGCTGTATGTGACCCCTGGGGGAAGATGACGGGTCACACAACGCACAGGCACCCCAAAAATGTGCACGCAACCCCTCCTAGACCACGTGCGTGGAAAAATAAACCTGCACTACGCTGTGGCACCCAGAAACACAAAAATGAACGTATGCGTGTCACACGCAGCCTAGACTGACCTCTGAAGGGGTAGGCAACACACGGGGCAAGCACAGATGTTAAATACGTGCGCGACTCACCGTCTGCCAGGAAAAATCGCGTGAAAAATATGCGCGTGTGCGCGTTGGCAACACCCCCGCAAAAGAAGAATTGTACGCTGTCTGAGGAGACAGGACAACAGGAGAAGTGAACGCTGTTTGAGGAAACAGGCCCAGGAAAAAGACAAAAAGAGAAAAAGCTGTCAGAGGTAACAGGGAGTACGAACTTGGAACGCTGTGAAGTAAATCGCGTGTGAACCGACAAGAAGTACAGATTTCACCCACTCACTCTCCACGAAAAGCACGTACAAGGAAATGGCGTTCTACACGTACCTTTGAAACATATCCACATGTCCAGCGTCACTTCCGCGTGTATGCGCTAAGGCCCTATCCTCCAATTACACGAGCTGACACTCTGACGTACAGTCATAGGGAAACGCCCGTGCACGCACGTCACAGATGCGCATACGCACTGAGGCCCTTTCCACCAATTGCACGCTATGACACTCTGACGTGCTTATTTTTTCTACGCGCCATGGAAAACGCACGTGCGCATAACGTCATAGACGCGCCTACACGCTGGGGGCCTTTGGGCCAATGATTTCGCGTACGTGTGCTGACGCGCTTACGCGCTAAGGCCCTTTCCTCGAATTACACGCAGACGTGCTTGATTTTCACGTGCCAAATCACTCTGTATCAAGCTGGCCACGCGTAAGCACACGGAAGACCACGCTCCTGCCCAGAAGGCCAAATTACTGCCCCCCAGAGCCCCGAGCACGCTCCCACCTGCCATCTGCTGCTGCCTGATTGCCTACTGCCCACGTGCCCTGCCATTTGCTGCCTGCACATCAGCCAGGTGTGCTGTTGCTGTGACCACCCCTGCTGGAACCGAAGACTCCCGACTGGGATTCCATCGCTCCACAGACCAGCCCCAGGACCCAGTTGCCCACCCACTCCTGCCTCTGAGGTTGTCATGTCGGGCACTGCAACATCTGACACCACTGGCAACCCCCAGCCAGAGAGGCAGAGGGCCACCAGCTTCACTGCCACCGAAGTTGGTGTCCTGGTTGAGTAAATCCTGGGGCAGTATGATGCCCTCTTCGGAAGTTTGCGCGCCGTCAAGGAAGGACGGACTCGGATCTGGACGGACATCGTGACTGCCATCAACGCGGAGGGGGTGGCAGTCCGACTATTCCATCATGTCAAGAAGCGCTGGGAGGACTTCAGGTCCAGGACCCTCAACAAGGCCCGGCGCCTCTTGAAGGCAGCGGATGCTAAGGGGCGCCGGGGCCACTTGTCGGACGATCAGCTGAGGGTCCTGGAACGCATATCCCCAGCACTCCACGTCCAGGTCCTTGAGAGGCAGACCCGTCTGGAGTCGAGCAGTAAGTGTACATGCATCATGATTGTAAGCTGTGCGTGTGGTGGTGTGCCAGTAGTGTGCAGGTTGCACATGTGTATTTATGGGGCCAAGTATGGGGGGTGTACAGGGCCGTGAGGCTAACACATGCGAGGGCTCTCATGTGTGAGACATGGATGGTGCTTGTGTGTGTAGGCTTGCATGCCAAATGCAGATGTGTGGGCACACATGTTTGGATGAATGTGTATGTAAGTAGGCATGTTCGTGATGTCACACCTGGATGGTGGTTTTAGCTGCATGTATCAGCACTGTGTACATGTGCATGTGTGTGTATTTGACAAGGGGGCAACATTGATGCAACATGGATGCATGTGACAACGGGATGTGGAAGCCTGATTGGCAGATGTGACATGGATGCCAATCTGAACACTGCAACAGTTGGCAGAGGCGTACACATGCATGCAAGTGTGGTGGTGTGTGTGCATGTGTAGTGCACTCCCTGTGTTGCATGTGATGTCTGGCTCACCTTTGCCTGCTCATGCTGTTGTATGTGTATGGATGGTGCTGCCTGTTGCAATATGGCTGTGTATGGCTCATGTGTGCGAGTTGAAATGACATGTGTGTTGGCGAATGTGATGCCATGTCTGAGGTTCCAAATGCCACTCATGTAAAACTGTCATGTGTGTATGTGTCCATTGTACAGTGCCCTGATGCCTGTGTTTTATTTCTCCCTGTCTGAAGCATCAACTGATGAAGAGGGCGGAGAAGGTGCTGTGGAGCACAGCGGCAGGGATTGCACCGCCAGCCAGAGACGCAAGGCCCGGGTCCCCTCCCAGGTTGTCATCTCGTCGGGGAGTGAGGAGTCTGGTGCGGCGTCCCAGGCCGCAGCTGCCAGGGTGAGGTCCAAGAGGCGGAGGTTGGAGTTGGACTCCTCGGCAGCAGAAGGGGCAGCTGGGACCCCACAGGGCCCAACAGGGGAAGATGGCACGGAGTCATCCAGGTTGGTGGGGGGGTTTGGTGGAGGAGGAGGCCATGCAAGCGACAGAGACGGGGTCTGGAGGTGGGGATTCCACTGGTGCTAGTGGTGCAGTGCAGGACCAGGGACAGGAGGTAGCACAGGCCGCCGCGGAGGTGCCTGTGTGCAATCCTGTCCCTGATCCTGTCACTGCATCATCTTGCACCAGCAAGGATGCCTACGTCCAGACCCGTTTACAGGCAAGGGATGAGCTTACAACAACTGGCCTTCCTCTGCCTGCGGACGTGGCTATCCAGGTACGGGTTGAGCCTGTCCTGACTGGTGTGGCGTTGCGTCAACAGGCCATGCGAGGTGACCTGCAGTCTTTTCATGAGGAGACTGCACGTCATATCGAATGGCTCGTTGACCGCGACGGCCTACTGGGACAGGTCACCCTGGCCGGATTCCTCCGTTTGCTGGAGCTTGTTCCGACCCCCTCCTCAACTGAACACCCTATGCGCCAGTTGTCCTCTGTGCCATCTTTCCACCCATTTGTCACCTGGGTGCCCTATGGAGCTGCCTCTGATGGTGCGGCCAGGCTGGTGGAGGACACATCCCTGCCACAGTCGGAAGTCGGACGTCCAGCAGGGGTGGCCACATCAACGACTGCACCCCGGCCGGTGGAGGATGTGCAGGCAGCAGGAGCCAGGGCACGGGCACAGGCACAGCAGCAGCAGCAACGAGGTGGGAGCCATGATGGATCGGGGCCTTCAACATAGGAGGGGCAGGCATCGGCCGGAGGGCAGGAGGACCCAGGACGGGAAGTGTCTTCCGTGTGGCAGCGGTTGGGCCACGCCATAGATGCGGAGCGGCAGCGGGTGGAAGAGGCACGGCTCACGATGGTCAGGGCATATAACTCCGTGCGGAGGGCCCTGAGGCGGGCCGAGTGCCTCGAGCCAATCCGCAGGGAGTTGGAGGAGAACATGTCATCGGCCCTGCGGACCCTCGGGGCCATGGAGGAGGACCGCCTCCGGGACATTGAGCAGGAGTTCGATGATGCCCTGGCCCGGAACATCCAGAAGTGAGCCGTCGGACTAGCCCGCTGCCCTTGTAAATAGTTCTTTAGTGTTAAGTTTCCTTTCGGTTTTGTTTTGTTTTGGGGCGCTTGGACAATGCCCCAACTTCTTGTATATAGTTCTTCATTAGGTAGTATTTTATTTTATAGGTTTCATTTAAAGGATTGGGCACATGGACCCTGGATGTTCACCTTGTACATATTTTGACAATGGATTTTGATTTTTTTTTTTTTTTTCACATGGATCAATGGTTTTTTCTTATTTTGGAACATTGGATTTATTTTCTCACACTGACACTTTGGAGACTTGCTTTTGGATTGCCTTTCATTTGGATTTCATGCATCTTTTTCATTTATTGGACATGCTTGATTTCATTTATTATTTCCATTTTCCTCTGTTCCATTTCATTGCCTTGCTTTTCTGTTTAATACATTATAATTTTGTACTTAAATGTGTGGTATTCTCTCTTTGGTTTCATGCATGTCACAATGTGTGTTCTATCATTCACATGCTGTCATTGTGTGGGTTTGACGGATATGTGTTGATGTGCAGACTAGCCATTTGGGATGCTTCATGTGCTAGTGATTTCTTTTTCGGGTGGATGTCATACCTGGTGGTGTGTTCGGACTGGGGTGGCGTAGGCAGTGTATTGAGTGGGCATGGGGTTCATGCTGGGGGGTGGGGGTGCTGGGAGACATGAGTTTGACATGAGTGGGGGCCTGGTGAAGGGTGCCCCTGGATGCTGGGGCGTGGGGGTGCTGGGAGACATGTGTGGGGCATGGTGGAGGGTGCCCTGTACTGCTGGGGGGTGGGAGACATGAGCGGGGGCCTGGTGGAGGGTGCCCCTGGATGCTGGGGGGTGGGGGTGCAGGGAGACATGAGTGGGGGCCTGGTGGAGTGTGCCCCTGGATGCTGGGGGGTAGGGGTGCTGTGAGACATGTGTGGGGGCATGGTGGAGGGTGCCCTGCACTGCTGGGGGTGGGGGTGCTGGGAGACATGAGTTGGACATGAGTGGGGGCCTGGTGGAGGGTGCCCCTGACTGCTGGGGGGTGGGAGACATGAGTGGGGGCCTGGTGGGGGGTGCCCCTGGATGCTGGGGGTGGGGGTGCAGGGGGACATGAGTTGGACATGAGTTGGACATGATTGGGGGCCTGGTGGGGGGTGCCCCTGGATGCTGGGGGTGGGGGTGCAGGGGGACATGAGTTGGACATGAGTGGGGGCCTGGTGGAGGGTGCCCCTGACTGCTGGGGGGTGGGGGTGCAGGGGGACATGAGCGGGGGCCTGGTGGAGGGTGCCCCTGGATGCTGGGGGGTGGGGGTGCTGGGAGACATGTGTGGGGGCATGGTGGAGGGTGCCCTGCACTGCTGGGGGGTGGGGGTGCTGGGAGACATGTGTGGGGGCAAGATGGAGGGTGCCCTGCACTGCTGGGGGGTGGGGGTGCTGGGAGACATGAGTGGGGGCCTGGTGGAGGGTGCCCCTGGATGCTGGGGGGGTGGGGTGCTGGAGACATGAGTTGGACATGAGTGGGGCCTGGTGGAGGGTGCCCCTGACTGCTGGAGGTGCAGGGGGACATGCATTGGACATGAGTGGGGGCCTGCTGGCAGGTGGAATCGCGTGTGAAACTTCCCGCGCACCCCAGTAATACACGTACCCTGCTGAAGTCGCGTGTGAAACTTCCCACGCTCCCCAGTTATACACGTACCCCACTCGCACAGGGCCAATCGCGTGTGAAACGATCAGCTGAGGGTCCTGGAACGCATATCCCCAGCACTCCACGTCCAGGTCCTTGAGAGGCAGACCCGTCTGGAGTCGAGCGGTAAGTGTACATGCATCATGATTGTAAGCTGTGCGTGTGGTGGTGTGCCAGTAGTGTGCAGGTTGCACATGTGTATTTATGGGGCCAAGTATGGGAGGGGTGTACAGGGCCGTGAGGCTCACACATGCGAGGGCTCTCATGTGTGAGACATGGATGGTGCTTGTGTGTGTAGGCTTGCATGCCAAATGCAGATGTGTGGGCACACATGTTTGGATGAATGTGTATGTAAGTAGGCATGTTCGTGATGTCACACCTGGATGTTGGTTTCAGCTGCATGTATCAGCACTATATACATGTGCATGTGTGTGTATTTGACAAGGGGGCAACATTGATGCAACATGGATGCATGTGACAACGGGATGTGGAAGCCTGATTGGCAGATGTGACATGGATGCCAATCTGAACACTGCAACAGTTGGCAGAGGCGTACACATGCATGCAAGTGTGGTGGTGTGTGTGCATGTGTAGTGCACTCCCTGTGTTGCATGTGATGTCTGGCTCACCTTTGCCTGCTCATGCTGTTGTATGTGTATGGATGGTGCTGCCTGTTTCAATATGGCTGTGTATGGCTCATGTGTGCGAGTTGAAATGACATGTGTGTTGGCGAATGTGATGCCATGTCTGAAGTTTCCAAATGCCACTCATGTAAAACTGTCATGTGTGTATGTGTCCATTGTACAGTGCCCTGATGCCTGTGTTTTATTTCTCCCTGTCTGCAGCATCAACTGATGAAGAGGGCGGAGAAGGTGCTGTGGAGCACAGCGGCAGGGATTGCACCGCCAGCCAGAGACGCAAGGCCCGGCTCCCCTCCCAGGTTGTCATCTCGTCGGGGAGTGAGGAGTCCGGTGCGGCGTCCCAGGCTGCAGCTGCCAGGGTGAGGTCCAAGAGGCGGAGGTTGGAGTTGGACTCCTCGGCAGCAGAAGGGGCAGCTGGGACCCCACAGGGCCCAACGGGGGAAGATGGCACGGAGTCATCCAGGTTGGTGGGGGGGTTTGGTGGAGGAGGAGGCCATGCAAGCGACAGAGACGGGGTCTGGAGGTGGGGATTCCACTGGTGCTAGTGGTGCAGTGCAGGACCAGGGACAGGAGGTATCACAGGCCGCCGCGGAGGTGCCTGTGTGCAATCCTGTCCCTGATCCTGTCACTGCATCATCTTGCACCAGCAAGGATGCCTACTTCCAGACCCGTTTACAGGCAGGGGATGAGCTTACAACAACTGGCCTTCCTCTGCCTGCGGACGTGGCTATCCAGGTACGGGTTGAGCCTGTCCTGACTGGTGTGGCGTTGCGTCAACAGGCCATGCGAGGTGACCTGCAGTCTTTTCATGAGGAGACTGCACGTCATATCGAATGGCTCGTTGACCGCGACGGCCTACTGGGACAGGTCACCCTGGCCGGATTCCTCCGTTTGCTGGAGCTTGTTCCGACCCCCTCCTCAACTGAACACCCTATGCGCCAGTCGTCCTCCGTGCCATCTTTCCACCCATTTGTCACCTGGGTGCCCTATGGAGCTGCCTCTGATGGTGCGGCCAGGCTGGTGGAGGACACATCCCTGCCACAGTCGGGAGTCGGACGTCCAGCAGGGGTGGCCACATCAACGACTGCACCCCGGCCGGTGGAGGATGTGCAGGCAGCAGGAGCCAGGGCACGGGCACAGGCACAGCAGCAGCAGCAACGAGGTGGGAGCCATGATGGCTCGGGGCCTTTGACATCGGAGGGGCAGTCATCGGCCGGAGGGCAGGAGGACCCAGGACGGGAAGTGTCTTCCGTGTGGCAGCGGTTGGGCCACGCCATAGATGCGGAGCGGCAGCGGGTGGAAGAGGCACGGCTCACGATGGTCAGGGCATATAACTCCGTGCGGAGGGCCCTGAGGCGGGCCGAGTGCCTCGAGCCAATCCGTAGGGAGTTGGAGGAGAACATGTCATCGGCCCTGCGGACCCTCGGGGCCATGGAGGAGGACCGCCTCCGGGACATTGAGCAGGAGTTCGATGATGCCCTGGCCCGGAACATCAAGAAGTGAGCCGTCGGACTAGCCCGCTGCCCGTGTAAATAGTTCTTTAGTGTTAAGTTTCCTTTCGGTTTTGTTTTGTTTTGGGGCGCTTGGACAATGCCCCAACTTCTTGTATATAGTTCTTCATTAGGTAGTATTTTATTTTATAGGTTTCATTTAAAGGATTGGGCACATGGACCCTGGATGTTCACCTTGTACATAGTTTGACAATGGATTTTGATTTTTTTTTTTTTCACATGGATCAATGGTTTTTTCTTATTTTGGAACATTGGATTTATTTTCTCACACTGACACTTTGGAGACTTGCTTTTGGATTGCCTTTCATTTGGATTTCATGCATCTTTTTCATTTATTGGACATGCTTGATTTCATTTATTATTTCCATTTTCCTCTGTTCCATTTCATTGCCTTGCTTTTCTGTTTAATACATTATAATTTTGTACTTAAATGTGTGGTATTCTCTCTTTGGTTTCATGCATGTCACAATGTGTGTTCTATCATTCACATGCTGTCATTGTGTGGGTTTGACGGATATGTGTTGATGTGCAGACTAGACATTTGGGATGCTTCATGTGCTGGTGATTTCTTTGTCGGGTGGATGTCATACCTGGTGGTGTGTTCGGACTGGGGTGGCGTAGGCAGTGTATTGAGTGGGCATGGGGTCCATGCTGGGGGGTGGGGGTGCTGGGAGACATGAGTTTGACATGAGTGGGGGCCTGGTGAAGGGTGCCCCTGGATGCTGGGGGTGGGGGTGCTGGGAGACATGTGTGGGGCATGGTGGAGGGTGCCCTGTACTACTGGGGGGTGGGAGACATGAGTGGGGGCCTGGTGGAGGGTGCCCCTGGATGCTGGGGGGTGGGGGTGCAGGGAGACATGAGTGGGGGCCTGGTGGAGTGTGCCCCTGGATGCTGGGGGGTAGGGGTGCTGTGAGACATGTGTGGGGGCATGGTGGAGGGTGCCCTGCACTGCTGGGGGTGGGGGTGCTGGGAGACATGAGTTGGACATGAGTGGGGGCCTGGTGGAGGGTGCCCCTGACTGCTGGGGGGTGGGAGACATGAGTGGGAGCCTGGTGGGGGGTGCCCCTGGATGCTGGGGGGTGAGGGTGCAGGGGGACATGAGTTGGACATGAATGGGGGCCTGGTGGGGGCTGCCCCTGGATGCTGGGGGTGGGGGTGCAGGGGGACATGAGTTGGACATGAGTGGAGGCCTGGTGGAGGGTGCCCCTGACTGCTGGGGGGTGGGGGTGCAGGGGGACATGAGTGGGGGCCTGGTGGAGGGTGCCCCTGGATGCTGGGGTGTGGGGGTGCTGGGAGACATGTGTGGGGGCATGGTGGAGGGTGCCCTGCACTGCTGGGGGGTGGGGGTGCTGGGAGACATGTGTGGGGGCATGGTGGAGGGTGCCCTGCACTGCTGTGGGGTGGGGGTGCTGGGAGACATGAGTTTGACATGAGTGGGGGCCTGGTGGGGGGTTCCCCTGGATACTGGGGGGTGGGGGTGCAGGGGAACATGAGTTGGGCATGAGTGGGGGCCTGGTGGAGGGTGCCCCTGGATGCTGGGGGGTGGGGGTGCTGGGATACATGTTTCGGGGCATGGTGGAGGGTGCCCTGCACTGCTGGGGGGTGGGGGTGCTGGGAGACATGAGTGGGGGCCTGGTGGAGGGTGCCCCTGGATGCTGGGGGTGGGGATGCAGGGAGACATGAGTGGGGGCCTGGTGGAGGGTGCCCCTGACTGCTGGGGGGTGGGAGACATGAGTGGGGGCCTGGTGGGGGGTGCCCCTGGATGCTGGGGGGTGGGGGTCCAGGGGGACATGAGTTGGACATGAGTGGGGGCCTGGTGGAGGGTGCCCCTGGATGCTGGGGGGTGGGCGTGCAGGGGGACATGAGTTGGACATGTGTGGGGCCTGGTGGAGGGTGCCCCTGACTGCTGGGGGGTGGGGGTGCAGGGGGACATGAGTTGGACATGAGTGGGGACCTGCTGGCAGGTGCCCCACAGTGCTGGGGGGTGGGGGTGCTGGGAGACATGTGTGGGGGCATGGTGGAGGGTGCACTGCACTGCTGGGGGGTGGGAGTGCTGGGAGACATGAGTTTGACATGAGTGGGGGCCTGGTGGAGGGTGCCCCTGGATGCTGGGGAGTGGGGGTGCTGGAGACATGAGTTGGACATGAGTGGGGCCTGGTGGATGGTGCCCCTGACTGCTGGGGGGTGGGGGTGCAGGGGGACATGAGTTGGACATGAGTGGGGTCCTGCTGGCAGGTGCCCCACAGTGCTGGGGGGTGGGGGTGCTGGGAGACATGCGTTGTTGATCAGTAGTGCAAGGTGACATGTGGCTTGGCTGGGGGGCATGCCCATGGTGGATGGGCTGCCTGCGGGACATGAGCAGGGGTGCAGGGTAGTCCCCTGTGGTGTGGGCTGCCTGCAGGGGGCGTGGCGGGTGTAGAGGGAACACCTGGGAGGACCCACACGGGCAAATCACGTGTAGTACTCCCCGCGCACCCCTGAAATACACGTACCCTGCTGAATTCGCGTGTGAGACTTCCCGCGCACCCCTGGAACACACGTACCCAGGACAATCACGTGTGGAACTTCCCGCGCACCCCTGAAAGACACGTACCCTGCTGGATTTGTGTGTGAAACTTCCCGCGCACCCCAGTAATACACGTACCCGCTCGCACAGGGCCAATCGCGTGTGAGACTTCCCGCGCACCCCAGTAATACACGTGACCCGCTCGCACAGGGCCAATCGCGTGTGAAACTTCTCGCGCACCCCAGTAATACACGTACCCCGTCGCACAATGGCCAATCGCGTGTGAAACTTCCTGCGCACCTCAGTAATACACTTGCCCCGCTCGCACAGGGCCAATCGCGTGTGAAACTTCCCGGGCACCCCAGTAATACACGTACCCCGTCGCACAAGGGCCAATCGCTTGTGAAACTTCCTGCGCACCCCAGTAATACACGTGCCCCGCTCGCACAGGGCCAATCGCGTGTGAAACTTCCCGCGCACCCCAGTAATACACGTACCCCGCTCGCACAGGGCCAATCGCGTGTAAAACTTCCCGCGCACCCCAGTAATACACGTACCCCGCTCGCACAAGGGCCAATCGCGTGTGAAACTTCCCGCGCACCCCAGTAATACACATACCTCGCTCGCACAGGGCCAATCGCGTGTAAAACTTCCCGCGCACCACAGTAATACACGTACCCTGCTGGAATCGCGTGTGAAACTTCCCGCGCACCCCAGTAATACACGTACCCTGCTGAAGTCGCGTGTGAAACTTCCCGCGCTCCCCAGTTATACACGTACCCCGCTCACACAGGGCCAATCGCGTGTGAAACTTCCTGCGCAGCCCAGTAATACACGGACCCCGCTTGGCGTTTGCTGTTTGGCAGCCCTGTAAACTGGTCCAGGGTTAGCACAGACATTTGCAATGATTTGTGGATTTTGATGGATTTTACTTGCGCGAGGGCGTTCTTGGGGGCGTAACTGGCGCTGCTGCAGGGTCGCTGCGCCACTCTGCACCACTGCTGGTTTTGGGGGCTAAAATATATGAATACGCTGTGCGATGAAATGAATTTTATCGCACTCGGTTGGCGCAGTGTATCGCATGGGGACACTGTGCGCCAGCCGCGTACGCCACTTTTGTGCGAAATTCTATAAATGACCCTGTAAATTGGCTAACATGGGATGGAAAAACGAACAAAACATCGACAAAGATAATAATAGTCGTCACAATCTATTGGAACCCAGCTACCATAGACTGCTCAAAATTCATCAATACGATCGGACAAGAACTCGACCAAGCCCAAGTCATCTATCAGCCGGACCACGTAGTGGTATGTGGAGACCTCAACACTAACTGCCAACCTCCTGCCAAAGCTACGGTGACTAAACCAAAAAAACTACCAACAGATCAGAGGTCAACTAAATGGCAAAACCTGATGAAATCTAGATCATTTGACAACCTTGATCAAGTCTTTTTCGACCCAAAGAGATTACCAACTTGGGAAAGAGGGAACTCAAACTCAACAATCGACCACATTTTTGCGTCACGCTCCCTACTACCGCTCATCACCTCATATAAGGTGGTCAAAACATTGGAAAGCGACCACAACCTCCTAGAAACAACCTGGACTTCGAGCCCACCGATAAAGCAAACAATGAGTGCAAATATTGAAGTAACTTCGCAGGGAACAAGACTGAGGATGACAGAAAAGGCCATAACCTCTATAACAGCTCTATACAAAGACTGTAGTAACCAACTACCCAGGACGGATGTGGACTATACCCCACTATTGACCACCTTTAGAGTCCCACAGAGGAAAAAAAGTCAACAATGGCAGACCAAAAACATATTTACGACAAATTGATCGCTGAAAAAAAAGAGAGATCTGAGAAAAACAAAAAGGCAGGCACGGAAACTAAACTTTCAGCAGTCTTCTGTCATCATCAAAGTAGCCGAAAAAACGTACAAATCATGGCTGAGGGGCCATCGACATAAGCTTTACCAACAAGATGCTGAAGACATCCTCAAGGCTATTACTGGCAACCATGCCAGAGATTTTTGGTCCCTGCTCCATTCGACAACACCAGGTGCTCGTCCGTGCCAACTACATGGAATTGGTCAATCGGCTTGGGAAGTTTATTTCGAAACTCTCTTCCAGAGCCCCACAACCATCGAACCAATGACGGGCAACAGCGAAATTCCTTGGATTCGTTTGGACAACAATGAAGATATTCAAGACTTGATTAAAACATTGAAACCATCACACGCTCCAGGTCCTGATGGAATTACCAACTTCGACCTGAAATCACACCCTGAAGCCTGGTCATCTCTCCTGAGCCAAATCTTTAGACGCAGTTCCTCCACCAAGTCCATCCCTCCGTCGTGGACATGTGCAAATGTAGTGCCCATCTACAAAAAAGGAAACAGGTCAGATCCAACCAGCTACCGCCCCATCGCTCTTCTTGACCCCATAGGCAAACTGTTTGGGTCTCTTCTCCTAAAGCACTTTACCTCTTGGGCCAGCAAAGCCCCTTGCCAAGACGAACTGCAAACTGGCTTCAAAAAGAACTTGGGCACAAACGCTAACATCTTAATACTGAGCTCGCTCAAAAGTAAAATTTTGGAAGGCCGACCCCGTTTATTCATCACTTTTGTGGACCTTACCCAGGCGTTTGATAAAGTGGATCGCGCAAGATTGTGGCAGAAACTTATCCAATGGAAATGTCCACCTGACATACTTCATCCAATCAAGGCTCTCTACTTTAATACGTCTATGCGGGTCCACCTCAATCAACAAGGGGCCTTATCGGAGGAAATAACAACGGCCAGAGGTGTCAAACAGGGTTGTCCCTTGGCTCCGGCCTTGTTTTGGTCCTACTTTGGCGACTTTCAGGAATCTGAAAAATCAGTATGAACTTTCCCTCCAAAACTCAGAGGCGATCTGATTAGTCACCTTCTTTACGCAGACAATCTAATTCTTTTGGACAACACTCCTATAGGCCTACAATGCCAACTCACTAACCTGCAACAATATATGACGGTAAACAACTTGGAAATCAACGAATCGAAAACAAAAATGATGGTCATTGAAAAGTCTGTGAAAAAGAAAGATAAAATTCTCCTCAAATTGGGCACAACCACAATCGAGAGAGTCACTAACTTTAAGTACCTTGGTGTTATATTAGACAGCACGCCCAAAGAAAAAGCGATGCAATTGGCCCTGTATGCAAAAACGACTAAATTGACAACCCAAGGAAAAGCGATTGACACCAAATTCGGCAGATTTTCAATCATTCCTGTGCGAGACTTCTACAAAAAGAAGGTCATACCATCTTTGACCTATGGTGTGGACGCAATGCCAAATCTCCCTCCAGAACTGTGGCCAAAACTTGAAGCAGTTTTTTGGAGATCAATCTTTGGCCTCCCAAAATCAACACCGATATCATTAATCAGACGTGAACTTACCCTCTCATCTTTAAAAACAACTATAGACTGTAACAGCGTTTTGTTATACCGAAAATTTATACAGAAAGACTCCCCTTATGCTTACCACCTGATAAGTGAGGAAATTCGGCTTGGAACCTGCCAAATGCTGTCATTTGGGAAACTAAGAATCTGACCATCTTAAACTCAGTAGCATGCGACACAGAAGAGCTTATAACTAACTCACTTAGAGTCACCAAAAAGATCAGAGAGCTGGATTGCATCAACACCAATGAGACTGCAGCCAAATATAATCTCACCAGCCACCTCCCTCCCTTTTTTAAGAAACTGGATTCAGTTCAACTTTACTTAAAACTTTTTCCGAATAGGTCGGCGTGAAATTACTTCTTAAAAACCTGTCTGAACCTTCTAGAAACTAACAAAGTTTTAGCTATCAGACAATTATCTTCATCCAACTGCTGCCGAATCTGTAAATCTCCCACTGTACCATTCACCATCACCTACTGAACTGTCCTGCGACGCAAGACATTCGTCTTACTTAGCTGAAAGACATTTTCTCAAATTTTACTCTTCAAGACAAGGAAATTTGCTGGAACAAACTGCTAGGTGGTGATAAACAGACATGGCATTTAGCCACAATAAACATCATGCAACATATCTTCAACGTGATCCTCCCTTTGCAGACCCAAACCATTGTTCCACTTGCATCTTCAAACTAATCTGCGTTACCTTTCGACTTCCAAGCACACCGGACTGTTGGACTGTCGACGTGTTTCTGCTACTTCATTCAGTGTTTTGTTAAAAAATCTGTAGGGTTATAAACATATAAAATAAAAAAATAAAAAAATAAAAATTACGTAAAACTCAGTCCATCAGACCGATCAGATATCAATACAACAATCAACTAACTATACCACGCATCAATAGAACTAAGGCAGGAGGCATAGACTTCCGCTTCCTCGCACCCAAGCTCTGGAACTCACTGCCCACTGACCTCAGAGCTGAAACATCCCTCTTCTCCGCAAAAAACTCAAAACCGCCCTTTTCAACTAACTTTGTTCACCTGGTTCTCCTGCTGCTCAAATGCATGTATGTAACTAAAGAATAATATCGTCCAATGTAACACCAACGGACATGAACTGTATGTAACTAAGTATGAGCAACACTGTAACAAGCGCCACGATGCCTTCGGTCTGCTGTGCGCTCAACAAATGTGAATAAATAAATAACATTATGTGAGTACTGTTTTTTATTATTCTATGGTTAGGGCCCACTGTCAGTGGGGTGGGTGAGACTGGGGCTGGATTGTTGGTGTTGTGGGTGGGAATGGGCTGTCTGGGCAGATATTTTGGACATAATTGCAGGGGCAACAAATTGCCCCCCATGCCAGCAGAACATTGGTGTTTCCCTAGGAGCGGATCCCTCCTATTTGGGTTGTCCGTCTGCAAGCCCAGGCTCCACCTCTGGCTGTGCTGCATTACAGATGTCTCCTCCTGGGAGGAATGGGGATCCTGCCAGGGCTCCCTGGAGATGCTGCTGTGTTTAGGGGATGATACACCCACATGGTACATGGATGTCCAAGGCCAGGGACATCACCTCCAACCGTCCTGGAGTTGCGGCTGGGCTGCATTACAGCTTTTCCCTTCATGGAGGTATTGGCACACTGCCGGGTCTCCCTGGTGTGGAAAAGCTGTAACACCGGGCAGCCAGAGCTCCAGCAAAGTCAGCGGTAATATCCGTGGCCGTGGGCACCCTTCTCCCATGTGGGTCTTTGCCAGGGGTTCTGGGTAATAAATTCTGGGGCGATTTACGTAAGTCAGACATCTTTGGATTCCCTCGGGTGTCCTCTTTTTAGAAATGCATGGGGTTCCCTGTTTTCCTTGCTGGCTTCGACACCGTAGGCCCAAATCAGTAGGTTGCCCAAATGAACAAAATGTGCTGTGCCGAAAGGCTTGGGGTTACCAGTGAGTTACCCTTTTCCTTTTGCCCCCGATAGGTGCACCCACACATGTGAGGTACCATTTTCGTCGGGACACATGTGGGAACGTGGGAAGGTATGACATCTGAAAAAACACAATGCCCAAATCTGTAGGGTGTGCGCATGAGCAGGATTCCTGAAATGATGCTATGCCAAAGGACTTGGGGTTACCCCTGTTTTAGTCTTTCCCCTTGGCACCCAGGTAGGTGCACTCACACATGTGAGGTACCGTTTTCATCGGGACACCTGTGGGAACGCGGGACGGTAGGCCATGTGTTGTTGGCAGCGTTTTTCGGTGGGTGAGCCGAGTGCAACTTTGCCAGGGTTTCTGAGTAATAAATGCTGGGCTGATTTGTGCAAGTCAGACCTCTGTGGATTCCCAAGGGTGTCCTCTTTTCGGAAATGCATGGGGTTCCCTCTTTTCCTTGGTGGCTTGGACACCCTAGGCCCATATCTGTATGGTGTGCCCGTCTGGAAAAATCGTGAAATTCAGCTGTCGGAAAAGACTTGGGGTTAGGGGTATTTTAGGCTTTCCCCTTGGCGCCCAGGTAGGTGCACCCACACATGTGAGGTACCGTTTTCATCAGGACACCTGTGGGAACACGGGACGGTAGGCCATGTGTTATTGGCGGCGTCTTTCGGTGGTGTACTGAGTGAAATGTGTGAGAAATTGGTTTTTTTGACCACATTTCGGACTTTGCCGGGGTTTCTGGGTAATGAATTCTGGGCCGATTTCCACAAGTCAGACCTCTGTGGATTCCCAAAGGTGTCCTCTTTTTGTATATGCATGGGGTTCCCTGTTTTCCTTTGTGGCTTGGACACCCTGGGCCCATAACTGTATGGTGTGCCCATCTGGAAAAATCATGAAATTCAGCTGTCGGAAAAGACCTGGGGTTAGGAGTTTTTAGGCTTTCCCTTTGGCGGCCAGGTAGGTGCACCCACACATGTGAGGTACCGTTTTCATCAGGACACCTGTGGGAACGCGGGTTGGTACGCTATGTGTTGTTGGCAGCGTGTTTCGCTGGGTGAGCCGAGTGAAATGTGTGGAAAATTTGATTTTTTTTGCCACATTTCGGACTTTGCCTGGGTTTCTGGGTAATAAATTCAGGGCTGATTTGCGCAAGTCAGACCTCTGTGGATTCCCATGGGTGTCCTCTTTTTGGAAATGCATGGGGTTCCCTGTTTTCCTTGGTGGCCTGGACACCCTAGGCCCAAATCTGTAGTGTGTGCGCATGAGTAGAATTCCTAAAATGATGCTGTGCCGAAAGACTTGGGGTTACCCCTGTTTTAGGCTTTCCCCTTGGCACCCAGGTAGGTGCACCCACACATGTGAGGTACCGTTTTCATCGGGACACCTGTGGGAACGCGGGACAGTAGGCCATGTGTTGTTGGCAGCGTTTTTCGGTGGGTGAGCCGAGTGCAACTTTGCCAGGGTTTCTGGGTAATAAATTCTGGGCCGATTTGCACGACTCAGACCTCTGTGGATTCCCACGGGTGTGCTCTTTTCGGAAATGCATGGGGTTCCCTGTTTTCCTTGGTGGCTTGGACACCGTAGGCCCATAACTGTATGGTGTGCCCGTCTGGAAAAATCATGAAATTCATCTGTCGGAAAAGACCTAGGGTTAGGAGTTTTTAGGCTTTCCCCTTGACGGCCAGGTAGGTGCACCCACACATGTGAGGTACCGTTTTCATCGGAATACCTGTGGGAATGCGGGACAGTAGGCCATGTGTTGTTGGCAGTGTGTTTCGGTGGGTGAGCCAAGTGAAATGTGTGGAAAATTGTTTTTTTGCCACATTTCGGACTTTGCCGGGGTTTCTGTGTAATAAATTCTGGGTAGATTTGCAAAGTAAGACCTCTGCGGATTCCCATGGATGTCCTATTTTCGGAAATGCATGGGGTTCCCCATTTTTCTTGGTGTCTTGGACACCCATGGCCCATATCTGTATGGTGTGCCTGTCTGCAAAAATCGTGAAATTCAGCTGTCAGAAAAGACTTGGGATTAGGGGTCTTTGAGGCTTTCCCCTTGGCGCCCATGTAGGTGCACCCAAACATGTGAGGTACCGTTTTCATCGGGACACGTGTGGGAACCCAGGAATGTATGATATTTGTTGTGTTTTTGTGGTTTTCATAATGTTTCGACCCATTTGCTGGTGCCCTTTGTCACACAACCCTTTCATTTCCCAAATGTGCCCTACATTTACTCGCTGCTTTAGGCACCATACACTTTTTTAACCTTCACAATGCACCTACCCTTGAAAAGATCTGCCTGTGCTCTTTCAGAAAATGTATGCTTGCTGTTCCTCACCACATTGGTTTTCCTGATTTACACATGCTAAGTACATCTGTTCAGGCCGTAAGCATAAAACTCCTGTGTACCATGGCTCAGTGTTTGGCTTGTGGTAATGCTCGTTTTGTGAAACACTACAAAATATGTGTGCTTTCCTAACTGCAAGAGTCGGGGGAATGTAGCAGAGCATTTTTTTCTCAAAATTCATAGAAGCCATTGCCGTACCAAGCCAACCATGTCCACCACATACCTTTTTTTCTGACATTTTCCCGCTTTTTCCCCAATCTATGGCATTTTCCCGAACCTAGTTGTTGCCCGACCTGCGCAAATCACCCCTGCCTAAACTTGAAATTTTGTCTACTTTTCAGAAATGTATGCCTTTATGACCTCCAATTCAGTTTTCCTACCCTTTTCTTTCATTCCGTCCATGCATGTCCAATTGGCAAACATGGCCAAAATCGCCTACCTCTCACAAAATGTTTGATAACCACATCAAATATTTTTTTTTCGTTTCCACTCCTCCTGTTCTTGAAAACCAGGAAATTGGGGAATTCAGCACAGCAAACCATTTTTTCCTAGCTCTTACAAGGAAAAAACCACAGGCTTCTTTGTACATCATTTTATTGGCATTCTTTGAAAAAACATAACATTTTTGCCCTTTTTGGTTATTTTCTCTCACCCCCCCTACAGCAACCTGGGATTCCAGGGTTGCGTTACGACCACCTACATGTGGGGAAAAAAGGGGCCAAATTTGGCCAGGATATCTCAAGTAACAAAAAAGTTACAAGGCATTGAATGGCGACATACCAAAATCACCAAAAAAGGCCTTGGCACTGGGGGGGAAAAACCCATGGCACTTAAAGGGTTGAATAAAGTAATTACCATAAAGAAAACGTAGCATCCGCCATGTGAAGGGTTACACCCATCCGTGCGTAACTGTGTAGATTCACAGGTGGCATTTTCTGTTTTTTAGCCATTAATATAGTTTAAGTAAAACCAATCTGTCATTTTAAAACCAATTTCCTGTTTTTCTCTATTCTATTTTTCTAAAAAGGCCTCTCATTCAAACTTGCATAACTTCCTCAATTTTATAGCTGGAGACTTAATTTCAACTCTGACTGAAACCTAAGACCCTTAGCTACATCCCCAAAACCGCATCCCAAAACAGTCTTTGACCCATTTTTCTTAAAAATGGCATAGGGAAAATTAGTCGGGAATTCGCATTTTTGCAAAGGTTTTACACATGTGATTTCCAATTCAAAGTATTTCCAAACTTCC
The DNA here is from genome assembly GCF_040938575.1 of Ambystoma mexicanum. Classification (NCBI taxonomy): domain Eukaryota; kingdom Metazoa; phylum Chordata; class Amphibia; order Caudata; family Ambystomatidae; genus Ambystoma; species Ambystoma mexicanum. Next base: position 1,119,264,108 of record NC_090922.1, on the reverse strand, counting down.
ATTCTGATTCAAAGTGTGTACTGTTGCTCATCTTGTAGCTGATGTTTGTTAAGACCTTTTCAGTGTTGCCCCCATAGAGATTTATATCAATTTAAGAACGTTTTGCACACTTTTCATTGTTTTTCTAAGCCAATTTCAAATGTCGTTTTAAAAGTGTAAAACTTCCAAAACATTGTTCTCTCTTGTTTGGTGCGGGGTGGGGGGGAGATTGTATTCAAACCCTGTACACTTTTAGATTCCTGAATACTGGCTGCTTACTCGCATCTGTGTAGAATTGCTTCTTTGAGAGTTTATAAATTTGCAGGGGGGAAATCTTAGCCAAATTTTCAGATTTGGCTATCTTTTCAACAAGCCAAATCTGTCTTTTCCCTGTGTTTTATATTCTGTGTTGCTATAAGTGAATTCAACTGCCTTACCTACTTTCTGATTCGTATTGTCACCACATTGGTGATTGCTGCCCCATATATATTAAAACATATGTTTGATTTGAATTTTAAATCAATAAATAAATATTACCTTTACCAACCAGCCTGATTTCTGGTCCATTGAGGGTATTTTGAGAAGGGGCTTGATATGAGTGGTATATGTATATAACTCAGAATATTGAACCTATAGACACAATAAATAAGTATTTAATTTGTGCATTGCATGCAAGGCTGAGACCCGGGTGTATTGCCTGATTGAAATCCTTAACAGATTTGGGGGCTTGTGCCGTGATTTTGAGTTTGACAGCAGACTAACCTGCAGGGTACAGACACCTTGTGTGGTTGCTGTACTGTGCTACACTGTACAAGCACCTCTCAAAATAAATATTCCAAAATCAGGCCTGTTTGTAAAAGTAAATTCACCCTAAAATAATTAATTAAGAAATTGATATTTCCAAAATGGCGATCCCAGTAAAAATCAATATAGCTAGGGAACACCTCTTTCGCAAACTGTCAGGGGTGAGTGGCCAGAACAGAATGAACAGATTTGACTACAGGAAATCAAAGAACAGGTCACTGCCATGGGCCTGGATAAATGGCAGGACAAGGGCCCATTACACCAAGCTCTTAGTGAACTGTACATGGCCCCAAAAGCAAAAGAGGAGCAGAGTAAATGCCAAAATAGCGGCCTACCTATACCTCCACATAGGCGTAATGCAGGAAAAGCATGCTGAGAACATAGTTCTGGCAAAGAATCAAGTGGAAACACTAGAAAAAATTCAGACTGATCTAGACTCTGCAGAGCAAAGGCTACTGAAGAGCCAAGAATCAGAGACAGAATCTAGGCAGTATCTGACAAAATAAAAAGAAGATCTGGCACTGAAAGAGGAGTGTCAAGAAAGGGTTGACTCTTTACAACAGAGTCAGCATAAGCTGGTGCAACAATTACAGTTTAATAGAACCTGCGCCAAGCAAATAGTTACCCTACAAGACCAGATAGACAAATTAAAAGAGGAAAATAATAAAGTAATTATTAAAGACCTCCACTCCCCAGGAATTTGATGGGGAGCGCCAGAAATCCAGTGCATTTAAAAAACAAAGGGATGACCTGGCTGAACAGAGGGCCGCCCTAGGCCAGGAAGTGAGCCAATTAAAAACCAAGCTAGAGGAAAGAAAGCTGGCCTTCCAGGAGCTCAATGAAGTTAAAATAGAATATGTGAAGCTACTAGAGATCACCAGGCGGGTGGAGGATGCTCTGCAAAAGAACACCCAGACCAATGAGGATAAAACTCAGGAGGTGAGTCTCCTGCAGCAGTAATTAGCCCAGTATTTCCAAACCAGGCAGGAAGCGCAGAGAGACAATGAGGCTCTCTGTGAAAAGAATGATGTGCTCCAAAAACAGATAGCAATGCAAGAGCAAATTATTGAGACCAGTAAGGCCTTGACAGAAGAACAAAAGATTCAGATTTTGGCATATCACCAGGGAATAGGGGCTGAAAGAGAAGAGGTAGGGAGGGACAGAGAAACCCCTGAGCACCACATCAGGACACCTGTAATCAGGGACTCTAACCCCTTCAATGCAATGAACTCTGCCACCTTCATGTCCACTGACTCATATAAACCAGGGGCCATGGGGATGGTAGACTTCAACAAAATGGGTAAGATGGGACTGACAGATCAGCGCCTCCCAGAAATTGATGACCGGGCGGCTCTGTACAGATCCCCAAATATTAGGGCTAACATCTCAGAGCAGGAAGACTCCTCTGAGGGAAGAGTCAGGGAACTGGGTCCACAAAACTACCGCCTTCCAAGAGATCAGTTTGTTAAATTTGGTGGGGAACTCCAGGAAATAAAGCCCAAAAAGAGTATCCTAAAAACCTCTTCGCAGGTAGGGCAGTGGGGAGGAGGGGTACTCCGCCAATCCTGGGAGCAGGGGAGAGTCAGAAGACTCTTATGAGCACCACAGGAATAGGGAAACTAGGCCCCCACATTCTGCAAGCCCTTCTCAAGCTCGCAGAATCAGGGAGTGCCTAGAGGATCAGATAGCCACCTCCAGTAGTAATGGTCTAAGTCAGAGGATGAGTGGACTCGGGTGACTAAGAGCAAAAAGGCAAACAAAATCAAGAGGGCTATGCAAAAAGATCCCCTGAAACAGATTGAGGCCATTAGGAGTGTTATAACTCCCTATCATAAAAATGCCAAGTATTCAGTCTGGGAACACCTTGAATTATACGAACAGATGATGGATACTTTTCATCTGAAAGATAGTCAGATTTGCATCCAATATGTGAAATGGATATTCTCCCCTGAGTACTCCAGCTTCTTTGTGGGGCTGGAGGATCAGAACCACTCAAGATGGTCCACCTACAGGGTGGCCATCTTAAAACACTTCTCTGTCCATAGAAATCCCCAAGAGGCCCGCAAGGCGGCCTACAATCTGCAGTGTGGGGAAGATCAGGCCCCACAAGAATTGTGCAGGAACTCAAACTGGCCTTTGTGCAGACCACCAGGAGGGTGCGCACATATAGTAGGGAGTTCATCAACACCTTCTTCCATGCACTCCCCAAATACATCATGACTCAGCTGGTGAGGGACTTTCACAAGAAGAGATCACTGGACTGGGTCATAGAACAGGTGACCCATATTTATGAGGTGCAGAAACCTGTAGAGAACAAAAACACCAATAAAACCCCAAAACCAGCCAACACTCCTGCTGCTGCTAAGGTGGCAGAGGTAAAGGTTGCCCCCATTTTAGATTTGGAGATGGGAGGCCTAAAAATCTACCTGTACAGAACCCATCTAATCAAAGAACCTTGGGCCAATCCCAAACAGGTAGTCAGGGAGGTAATCCCACAAATGGGACCCCTAACTCCCCTGATTACATTAGCCCCTGATACAAGGGCAACAAACCCATCCTGGGGTATATGTGGACTCCCCCAGCCCAAGGGGGGGAGGAACCAACCAGGTAGGTACCAACCCAGGAAACTTCCCTCCTAACTTTCCCCAGGAGGGCAGTCATTCCCCAAATGCCGGGTTGAGCTTTTTTCCTCGGTACCCTCAAAACTCCAACCCCCAAAACAACCCTCCTTTCTTTTCCCACTTTCCCGAGCCCAGACAGCCCAACCCGGGAGAGGGGAGGCCAAGGGTGGAGGGTTACCCAAACTATCCAAACCCGGGGTACTATGGGAGAAGGGATAGCTACCCTTCCCCTGATCCACCTAGGATGGACCAGAGATCCCTGTACCAGCCATAGCGGGTGTCCCAACTGGAGCGCCAGGTCCAGAACTTGGCCCAGGATCTGGGTCGCATGTTGAGGGCTCAGCAGAACCCTCAGATGAACATGGCGGCTCAGAACTCCAAAAACCAAGGGTCGGGTATTCCAGAACAATGAAGGGGAGAGAACCCCGACAATCCACCGGTTCCAAAGGAGGAGGCACGGGTGGAAAAGGGGGGTGTACATCCTTAGAGGAAGCTTCCTTCCCCACTTGTGAAAAGCCCCTGGAAACCCAGGAACCAGAACCAAAATCTCCTGCCCTCGAAAGTCTGCAACCCAAGGAACAGAGGGCGGCTAGGAGAAATAAAGGACCTAAAAAGACCCATTTTGTGGAGGAGGTTAGTGTCCTCCAATTTGAAGGAGAGGGGTCCTCAGAGGACTCTGGGAAAATATCTTCTCCTTCAGGGACGGGGGAACTCCTCCCAAAGAAAAATGGGTCCCGAGAGATACTAAGGAAGACTGGGGGAATGTGGGGACTGAGTTAGGATCCCCATCATTGAACCCCAGAATGATGATCCAGAAAACCACCTTGCCCAAACATATTCTGGGGACTGCCTCCAAAAAGGGGGTGGGAGGCGCCCGGAATCAGAACCGGGGGAGCCTAAAACTCCCCCAATATCCAACTGCCATAATTTTTTTGCAGATCCCCCAGCTCTCCCACAGAATCATGCCCAAACCTATTCTGGTGACTGCCTCCAAAAACAGCCCAGAACCAGAGAAAGAAGATTCCCTAGCTCCCCAAAACTGTCCTCCAAAAAGGGGGGGCAGCCCTGAATCAGAAAAGGAGGAGCCTGAGACTCCTCGAATCCCTGAGTGTGAAATTTCCTGTTCAGATTCCCAAACTACACAAATCCACTCTGGGGACCGTCTCCTAGTTTGGGGGGCAGCCCAGAACCAGCACAAGTGGAACCCCAAACCTCATCAACCACTTCTGTTGACTGCCTCCAGAAAGGGGAGGGGCAGCCCAGAATCAGAAAATGGGGAGCCCAAAACTCCCCAAATAGCGGTGTGTCAAAGTTCTTTGTCAGATTTCCCAACTCCAACACCGACTCTTGACCCAACCATCCCGGTGTCGGCGTCAGAAATAAGTAAATTGACCACCCAGCTTACCAAGAACGGCCATTACCTTTGCCTATTGGAGGAGAAAGAAGGTAGATTCTACGTCTCCATCCAAGTGCAAGGGCAATGTGCCATCCCAGCGCTGGTGGACACTGGATCCCAAGCAACTTTGATGCCAAAGAGGACCTTTGATCAGCTAAATTCAGAAAGGGGGGAGAGATACCAGATCCTTCTCACCCCTCTTCCTGGACAACTCCAGAACTTCGATAGAAAGGACATTCCTGTCGAGGGGTCTGCAGAGCTGGAAATTAAAATTGGGCGACATAAGATGAAGCACCCGGTCATAGTCGTGGCACCAGAGGGAACACCCTGTCTATTAGGGAATGACATCCTCCGTAGGTTGTTTCCCCTAATAGACTGTGTGAATAAGGTACTATGGACCCAGACTCACAGGCCAATTAAATTCAAACAGAGTGTCAACCATGTTAGTATAAATGGCACATGCCACATGGTTGAACAAAAACCAGACCAAATTAAGTTTTATCTTCAAAATAACGAAATCCCTGACGTTACCATCATAGCTGTGGGACAACAAACTGGTGATGGGAACTCCTCTCCATTTCTGCAAAACAACCTTCCCTCGAGTCTCAAGTGGCATTCCACACTGGAAGGAAATACTCTGAAATTCTATGCTACTTCACAATCAGAAAATCCCAATTCCATAGCCAAAATTGATATGAAACCAGCACCAAGTGTAGCTGGCATTCTGAAGAAGGGCAAACATCTCTTCCTCCCGATTCAGTTAAATGACGAGAAGGAGTCTGTCCTCGCCCGAGTTGACTTGAATAGCGAAGAAAGCTTCATCAGCAAAGTATTATTCAAGAAACTCCCAAAAGATCAGACCCTGCCCGCCGTTGAGTCATTTGGTCCATGGGTATGGGGCCTGGAAATACCCCGTTACAAACATCTTCTGCTTAGCAGTTGCATGATCAAAATTTGTAGAGATGAGAAAAGCATAGTACATAATTGTTGGGTCATGAGAGGTGTTCCTTCTGCCTTTTATATGGGCAGTCACCTCCTCAACCAACTCGAGATTAATTTGGACCCCAGTTATTGTCAAGCCCGGTCCAAACTGGAGAGTAAATGTCAGGGTCCTGGCAATCCTAAAGAAAGCCTTCCGGTCAGCCCTAGTGCTACGGTAGGAAATGGAAGTTCAGAAATGGAGGAGAGGTCTTTTTAAAAAAAAAATGTTTATTTGTATTAGCTGAATTGAATCAACCTTTCAAATACAAAATACATAAAATTCATACATAGAATTATTGAATAAAAAATCATATTATTTACATTTAACATAACTACAATAAATCACACAAAAATAGGCATCGTCATATGACAATACGTAGTAAAACAACCAAACACGTTTATGCATTTTCTCATTTGTAGCTTCACAATTGCTAAGATTTGATGTCCAAGCGTATAACACAATTGTGGGGAAAATAATATAATACATGATTAGCCATGATTTGGACGTCAGGAATGATCTTAGATTTTTGTAGCATCTAAGTTTAAACATGATAGAAAGTTTACGGTTGCAATTTGTAAGGGTAGATAACAAGAACCCAAGATTAATGACCAACACAAATGTTGGTCTGTTAAGCACAAATATTTGCAGTGTCTTGCATAGTGTGTTTCTCATGCGAGACGTAAAGCACTGCATTCCGTAATAAGATGTACTAATGTTTCACGAGTGTCCATCACTAGGCAAAAACGGCAGAAATTATCGGCTGCAGCCAAAAGGTTCCGTTTGGCTTGTATATCCCTGGTAATCCATAAATTAAAGCTTAGTCTTAGAATACCATTGCGAAGTTTGAGTGAGAGACACCGGACCAAATATGGGGGCAAAGTTCGTAGTTTTTTATATGGGAAACGACATCCCTCTATATCATGGTACGAGAGACACAATGTTCTAGTGGTTATCCAATCAAACTCAAACAATTTTGATTTAGCTTTATCTGGATTGTGTAATAATAATTCCAGTGAAACATCTGCCGAATTTAACACATGATAGACCTTCGAGAGCCATAACTTGATAAATGATTGATTAGTCGCAAAAATGTATTTTTTTAGAGTTTTCAACAAAACATTTAGAGTAGTTGAGATCAAACATTTCCTAAAAAATGAACACAAGCGCCAGTTGTAAATAGCCTGCATAGAAACTAAGCCTAATTCGTACCTTATCCAGGCGGCGGGTATGCAGTTCGGTAGGTGTAATATACGCCGCCAGTATTTTTCTTCCCATTTTGAAAATTGAAAGGGCGAATTGACATTTAGTGTTTCTAGACCATATAAGAGAGCCGGTATTGTTTTCATGTTCCAGAAGTGCCATGCAGGCATAATTGAGAATTTCCCATATTTGTACATAATGATTCTGGCTTGTGAGATGGAGAAGTGAGCCTCGTTTCTAGTCGTGCTAAATGGCCTGTTGCATGGTAAAGGCTCTCAAACAATATACCAAGATAGGTGTATTGAGGCACCATTTTTATGGGAGACTGATTAAAAGTTTAAACATATGATAAAGGACCGAGACGCCTTGGTGAATATGCAACAATTTATGTTTTAATTATGTTGATTTTCAACTCATTTTTTTGGGTATAAATAAAAAAAGAATTGTCCAAAAGGCACTGCAATCCTAGTTGTGTTTTTGAGATGAGGACTAAGTCATCTGCATACATAAGTGTTTGGATGGGTTGATTGTTAAGTTTTGGAGAACCCGACACCACATCAGTCAAAGCAAATATGACATCTTGGATGAAATAATTGAAGATTGCAGAGGCTAATAGGCATCCTTGTTTTAAACCCGTGAGGTGCTAATCTGGTCGGATAGTAAACTATCCAACGAGAGACAAACTCGGATGGAAGTATGGGAGTGTAACGAATGGATAACATCATACAATGTTACAGGGCAATGATCTTTACGAAGCTTTGATAGCAGGAGCAACCGACTCACCGAGTCGAAGGCAGCATTGAGATCGACAAAGGCAAAAAACACCTGCTGTTTATGCATATGACATTGCATTTTAATTGAGTTAAGAGCAAATAGATTTATAGTTGTACCCATGCCTGCAAGAATCCTGTCTGGTGGGGATCACAAAGCTGAGATTGTAGAGTCCAGGCATTGAATTCAGAAAGAATCAGTTTGGTAAAAACTTTCCCTGGCGCATCCAATAGGCGATGGGCCGATAGTTGCCGGGCACACTACGATCACCCTTCTTGAAAATGGGAATGATTATTGAAGTTTTCCAAGATAGAGGGGTGGAGCGTGTTGTTAATATGTCCTCAAAGATGGTATATAGAATGTTTGCCCATTCATCTGGGTGGGCTTTAAACATGAAATTTGATAGCCCATCCGGACCCATCGCCTTAGAGGAACTAGCCTGCATGATGATAGCACAAATGATTTCTTCAGACATCTGTAAGTGCCATGGAGAACAGGATGTGGGTGTATACACTATTTTTGCAAAGGCTGAGTCGGCATACAAAGAGGAAAAATGGGAAATCCAGGCTGATTGATGGACGCCGTTGATTTGTGCGTCTCCCTGGAGATGACATTTAGCAATTGCCACATATCGGCGGAGTTTTTGTTGGCCATGGCGGTTTGCATTGTCTCACTGTCGTGTTGAAATTGTGCCGCTTTCCTGCTCCTTAACCAATTTATGTAACAGCATTTAGCTGTTTTTAAATGCTGCCAGCACAGAGGATCTTGTGATGATGCAAATTTTTTCTTGAGTTTTTTAAACTCTGCTTTTACACGGTGTGTGGGTGTCGAATTTGATTAAGATGTGGAATGGTGGACTGCGCATGCGCGCCCGACGCATACGGACCTAACTGCCACGGCTCCCGGCGGCCGCTACAATTATCCTGCAAGAACTCCCGTTAAAGTGTACTATTTCCACCCCGGCTGCGCCCCGGGGGTAGCGGATGCAGTAGAGAACCAGTGCCCGCAACCCCAAAGAAAATCGGAGTAGGAGACGCAAGATCCTCCCCGAAGTCGGCAGATGGATGAGGCCCTGACGCAGCGCCCACCCCCTCCACGACACGGCATGCGCGGGGAAACCTCCTTGAGAAGGCATACAGTGACAACCCGACTCCAAGAGCCGGCGCCCTACAGATACTGCTGGAGACCCACGGCGATCTCCTCCATCGACCCAACACTGGCAGTGGGCGAATCCTCAAAGCGCTTCTCCTGGTCCGTCGGCGAGGTGAGCGGGTGAGGCTCCGCGGCTCGAAGGCCCGCACAACTGACTACCTGCGGCTCGGGCCTACGCTGCCTGTCTTTTGCCCCTTTCCCCCAATCAGCAGGACAGCGGCACCGGGGTCGAGCTACAGCAGGACGAGGAGAACCGGGGGCTGCGCTCCCCCGTGGACCGGAGATACGCTAGCCCTTTTCCAAACCCTACATCCACCCCTTGGGTGAACACTTGAAGCAGCTGTACCCACACTGCACGGGGCTGATCAACCGCGACATGGGGAAGGAAAAGACCAAGCGACAAACACTGCAAAGCAAAATGGATCTCTACACCGTGGAGGCCCCTCCACGCCGCGGACCTCAGCCCCCAGAAGACGAAGGGGCTGGTGACGAGCCTCAGGACCCCCCAATTTCCTTGACGGACCTCATGAGAGCGATTGGGGAATTGAGGACATCACTAGAATTTAAAATGGGTGGCATATCCACCGAGGTGTCCCTTATACGCCAAGACCTCTGCAATCTATCGGCCAGGGTTGGTGAGGCGGAACAGAGAGTGTCGGACACAGAAGACACGGTGCACCACTTGGAGCAACAACTTGCCGCGATCACCCAAAAAATTGCCCAACTGGAATACCGTGCTGAGGACAGCGAAGGGAGAGCACGGCGCAATAACCTCAGGATCCTCGGAATACCGGAGAAGAAGGAAGGCCCCAGCGCCTAACTGTTCCTGGAGGATTGGCTAACTCATGTCTTCGCCCCCAAAAAACTATCCAAATTCTTCTCCATAGAAGGGGCACACAGAGTCCCCACCGGCCCACCTACCCCGGGCGCCCCGCCTAGAACGTTAATCGCACGCCTGCTGAACTACCGTGATCGAGATGCGATCCTACAAATGGCAAGGGCCTCCAGCCCGATTACATACAACGGCTATAGGGTCGGGTTCTACCCCGACAACACCAAGGAAGTCCAAAAGGCCCGCCAATCTTTTGACTCAGTCAAGAAGAAACTTCAGTCGCTTTCTACCAAATATGCTTTATTTTTCCCGGCATCGCTCAAAGTCCACTATGAGGGCACCACTCATCTATTTTACACTCCCAAAGAAGCATGGGACTGGCTGGAAAACCAAGTTCTCACGGATTCCAGAATGAGGCGCACACCACCGGGCCCACCCACACAGAGGCCCAGGCCCGAGCGGCTCTCGCCCCCTCGATCTCCGGCCAATGCAGACAACGACATGACGGGGACCCCCACGGAAAAGGGGTAAGGCCCACGCAGTGGGGGGGGACTAATCTGCAACGTATTAACATGGAAGCGCTCACCTAGCGGCCGCCGCTCCTAATGCGGCGCAGGCGTTATCGCAGTCAGGGTTATCCCGAGGAAGTTTAACAAGTTATAAGTTTAATGTTTGGGTGACAGGTGCTCCCAGTTTGGGGGGAAGTACAGGGTGGGGGGCGTTTTGGGGACCTAAGGAACCATGGGACAAGAAGGCTTGAAGCCGACAAACGTAGGCAAGGAAAGCATACACTGTCTTTGGCCAGGACCGTGGACGCCATTATCAGCCAGTCAGCAGGCACCTCAATGCGAGGCAACCCTCGGATGTCTCCCTTGGAAAGAAACCGCCATATGTCCCCAGAAAAAGCGCAATTGCCACTGATCCTTCCAGATGTCCCAACAAGAAGACTCACGCAGATAGATTGAATTCGAACAAGGTAACCATACTGTCCTTGAACGTCAATGGCCTCGGCTCCAGCATAAAGTGAAGATTGGTGCTCCAGTACCTAAACCAACACTCGCCAGACATTGCCCTCCTAAATGAAACGCACTTGATAGGCACAAACGCCAACTTTTTCAAAAGATCCAATTATTCGCATACCTACCATGCCGGATTCACGAAAGGAGCCAGGGGCACGATGATACTCGTTAACAAACGAGTGCCCCTCCAGGTAAGGAAGATCAGGACCGACCCCCGAGGCCGATATGTACCGTTGCTAGCTGATATCTGGGGCGACAAATGGGGTCTGGCAGCAATCTATGCCCCCCCCCCCACCACGCTGGCGAAAGAACTATTCTCCGAACTACAGAGTTTGCTCCTGGAAAAAGAGGCTGATACTTGGGTGATTGGGGGGGACTTTAATGAAGTAATGGACACCACAGCCGATAGATCCTATAGGAGATCTGGAACCCGCCCCACCTCCACACCGCTCGCCGTATTCGCAGAGGCCTTGGGACTGACGGACACATGGCGTTCGCTTCATAACAACGAGGCTGGCTTTTCCTTCTATTCGGACGTCCACAAATCGTTCTCCAGGATCGACTATGCCTTTATCCCCCGCAACATAAATCACAGGCTTCTCGACGCTGAATTCCTTGCAAGAGGAAATTCGGACCACTCTCCGCTCCTCCTAACCATGAAAAACTCCTGTCGCCACCCAGACCGTAACTGGCGCCTAAACGCATACCATCTCTGCCTCCCTGAAATCGCTGAGGAGCTTGAAAAAAAGACAACAGAATATTTCGAACCCAATGAAGGCTCCGTGGACTGCCCGATCTCGATCTGGGAGGTGTACAAGACGGTCTCCCGGGGGGAAGCTATATCAGCGGTTTCCGCCTATCAACAATGTCAAGTCCAGAAGGTCAGAGAAGCAGAAGCACGAGTCCTGGAGTGTGAACGGCAAGTCCTAGTACACGGCACCCAAGAAGCAAAAGAGGCGATGCTCGCGGCGCAAGACGCCTTTAGCAACCTATCTCTAGACAATGCACAAACTGCCCACCAATTAGTCCAAAGCCAAATATATGAACGGGGCGACAAAGCTAACAAGACTCTGGCCTGGTTAGAGAAACGCAAACAAAGCAGGGGACATGTACGGGCCATTAGATCTCCAGATGGAACACTGCTGACAGAAGACTCTGACATTGTCGAGGCATTCGCCAACTACTACAAAATCTCTATACCCCACCCACTGAGAACCCACCAGTTGAACCCTCACGCTACCTCGACCGAATCGAGATTCCGATACTCCCACAGCACCAATCAGATCTCCTGAATGCTGACATCACCGACACCGAGGTGCAAGAGGCGCCGGCACAGCTCCAGTCTGGGAAAACTCCGGGCCCCAACGGGTTCCCAACGGAAACGTGGAAATGCCTCGGTGGCTCACTATCTACCCACATGCACCGCATGTTCCTATGCAGCAGAGAGCTAGGAGCACTCCCCCCCAGACCTCAGGAAGGCATGCATAGTAGTCATACACAAGCTTGGAAAACCCCCGGAGGAATGTGCCTCCTACCGCCCGATATCCCTGATCAACGGCGAGGCCAAGGTCCTCGCCAGAACACTTGCCAATAGACTACTGCAGGTGATTGAGACCCTCGTCCACCCGGACCAATGTGGATTCATGCCCAATAAATCAACTCGAATGAACTTACATAGAGTCCAATTGGCGCTGAGCAGAGCGAAAGAAATACCAGCCCCACTCGCCCTCCTGGCAGTGGACTTTGAAAAGGCATTTGACTCTGTGGGGTGGGAAGATCTGTGGGCGATCATGGCTAGGATGAACCTGGGGCAGACATTTATATCATGGGTAAAACTTCTTTATGCATCCCCGGAGGCCACGGTGAGGGTGAATGGCAGGTCTTCCAAATAATTTCCCTTGGGTAGGGGCATGAGGCAGTGGTGCCCGCTATCCCCACTCCTCTTCCTCCTGGCCATTGAACCGCTAGCAATTGAGCTTAGAGCCAATACCAACTGGACCGGTTTCGTTTGGCCGGAAGGGGGAGAGGACCGCCTTTCGCTCTATGCGGATGACCTTCTCATATACCTCAGTAATCCGTGCATCTTATGCCCGGCTGTATCCCTCAATTTCAAGGAATATCAGAATTTTGCGGGCCTAAAGGTTAATGATGCCAAAACCATATTCTTCCCGATTCAGGGGGGCGAGTCTGCGATCCCGGAGACCTGCCCATACCATGTCTCTATTAAGGAATTTAAATACCTGGGTATACGGCTTGACCCGACGCTCGAGGAGTATCCCTGACTTAATCTACAACCAGTAATTGAGCGGTTCACCAGAGACACCCCCCATTGGCAATCACTTCCCCTATCGCTAATGGGTAGAGCCGCGCTATTCAAAATGATGACCCTCCCCAGGCTGTTGTATGTTCTTCAGAACGCCCCATTCCTCATCCCCCGAGAAACCTTCGCACTCATTGACATGTACCTACGCACACTGCTATGGGGCGGGAAACAATCCCGGATCGCCCTTGACACGCTCCAGAGATCAGTATGGGAGGGAGGCATCGGTTTACCCTGCATACGCACCTATTACCTTGCGACACAGATAGGAGTGGTAAACGACTGGATGCACGCAGATCCCACATTGCCACACATCCGTATCGAACTGGAGATCATGGCCCCGTTAACACTGCTGCAAATCTTGTACGCCACCCATGACCAACTCCCGGCGCTGCCCAAAATGACCCACCATATACGTCGCGCCTGGCGAGACGCACACAAACTAATCGGCTGGAAAGGACAGCCAACGCTATCACAACCCATATGGCCCAATGCGCTCCTCCTGGAAATAGTGAGAATGGGCTCCTTTGGTCACTGGCATGCAAAAGGAATACACACACTAGCACAGGTGATACAAGGGGGTCGCCTCCTGGGCTTTGAGACCATCCGAGAACAATTCGACCTGGCACCTATTGACCGGTTTCGGCACGCGCAACTAGCCCATGCTATCCGCACCCAATTCCCTGACACGACAATCATACCCCCCTGCTTCCCCATCGAGACCAATATCCTCCCGCAACCCATCTCCTCTAAGGTCACCTCCACTCTTTACCAGGCCCTTAACTCCTTCCGGGCTACACAGCTAGACGGGCTCAAAGCAAAGTGGGAAAGGGACGTAGGTCACCTTGAACCTGAAGATTGGGTTGATGCATTAATGTCTCCTAGAGAAATTGGTATAGAATCCAAGGCTAATACAGTTGAGAATCCTCTATCGCTCATACCACTCACGTGCTGTAATGGCCAGATGGGGTGGACTAGAAGACGGGACATGCGTTCAATGCAAAAATGAACCTGGCACCTTCTACCATATGATATGGGACTGTTGGGTGTTACAGGCCTTCTGGGAGGACTGTATTAGTACAATCTCTGCCGCCCTGGCGACACCAATCCCCAGGGATCCCAAAATGGTACTCTTAGGCATCTGGGGTGAAGTAGACCTGTCAAAATATGAGAAAAGGTTTCTGGCAATTGCATTGGGGGCAGGCAAAAGACTTATTGCAGCTAATTGGGGATCTGCCGACCCACTGTGCCTGAACCGTTGGAGTAACGAGCGGGACAGGTGCGCAGTTTCAGAGCGCCGGATTTATAATGCACGGGGCTGCCACCGTAAATTTGAAAAAACATGGGGTAAATGGCTAGATGCTCACTGAGATCCGCTGGTGGGGATAGATCAATACCACTGTTAGCATTGGTTACCTGCCTTGTTTTGTTATTGTCTTACGGTCCTCGGCCTTATGGGCCTCTTCCAACTGTTATTAATGCTATGCTGCCTTTATCCTATGTATGCCGATGATTCATGTTTGTTTTTCTATGTTGTGTTGTTCAAACTCAATAAACAGAGTTATTAAAAAAAAAGATGTGTAATGGTAATGGTCTTCATGAATGGTTTTAGAAGGTCAGAGTATTGCTCAGTATTGAATTGCAATGCATTATATTCCACTATATTTTTGATAGTAGTTAATGTAACTGGGTTCCACCGGAGACGACTTCTTGCTGAGTTAACTGTCACACCTCTACTTGCAGGACCGGTTTATCTCTAATTTTCGCAAAGTTCCATGTGATATGTGCAACTAATAGTCTCTGGTCACTATGAGGTTGGTCACTGATGACACGTTTTTTTTACATTTTGGAACAATTGGGAACTCATGTAAATGTAATCGATGGTACTTGTACTCGTCCCACGATGCCACGTGTACTTAGAGGGCAAATCCCCCTCAACGGAACCGTTGAGCATGTGAAAATTGCGATCTTGCATGATATTAATCCATCTCTGAGCATCATGGGTGTTACCAGACGGATTCCAGCAGTCCAAATTAAGATCACCCGCGATGATTGTGTCGGTGCTTGCGTGGTT
This sequence comes from Ambystoma mexicanum, assembly GCF_040938575.1. Taxonomy (NCBI): domain Eukaryota; kingdom Metazoa; phylum Chordata; class Amphibia; order Caudata; family Ambystomatidae; genus Ambystoma; species Ambystoma mexicanum. The sequence goes on along the minus strand of NC_090922.1, from coordinate 1,119,248,958 downwards.
TACCAGTATCATGTCCAAAATCATGGTTAGGCCATCATAAAAGATGTCATCAGACATTATAAAAGTATTTCGATAAATGTTAACTAATGCTATCATCTGAGTGTGACTAGTAATTTGGACTAGCTGGATCTGAGCCCCAACAGATGACCATGGCTTGACACTAAGGCACTAGAAATGTGCACTGCCACAAGAAGGCCTGAAGATGGTCTGCCACCAATGGGGAGAGCTGGAAGCAGGGTGATGTCATAGCCATCCCATATTGGGCATGTGATAAGCCAGGTTTCTTGTAGTGCTATCACATGATGGGTACCTGACAAGTTAGCAATAGATGAATGTAAATGGGAATTACCCCTGGTGTTCCAGCTTGCAATTTTCAGAATGGCGAGAGTAGGTAATGTTGGTGGTGAATGCTGTTGAGTGGAGACACACTGGGTGTCTAGATTGACTCTGTTCACTCCTTGGTAAATATTCTGTTTCAAGATGATATTTTGGGTTTTAGGTTGGGCACTTTCTGGGTCCTCTGCTAAAAGGAAACCCATATCGAACAATTGCATCCTGCATCACCAAATGGAATCCCGAACTACACCAGAGGGGATCCATAATCTCACTACTGAATGTATGAGTTCAGAGATGAATTCTATTTGGTCAATGTCCTGTGTTGTCAAATTGCACAACTCAGGAACATCTCCAAAGAAGTTCAAAACACTCTGAAGATTTAGGTCGTAGATTGGAAAATACCCATCTCTGCATTTTAAGATGAAGGTATGAAAATGTGCTCGGCGTGAATGCAGGTGGCGTGAGGCTGACTGCAAGTTGTGTTTCCATGGCATCCATTTTAATTTTGAGGTACCGGCGCTTGTGCTGGGATGAGCACATCGCAATTCCTCCTGCATGTGTTGTTCAGTATTTAGAGGGGCATATGGGATTTGACCACTGGATGCGGCCGCAGCAAGGGGGAGACTGCTTTGCACCCTGGCCATGCTAGTGGCCAAGTATTCATCCACCTTCTGTTTAAAATTCTCAAACACATTTTGTGATGGTAAAACACCTGTTATGTGTGCATGAACCTGGGGGCAAGAGGCAACAGATTGTTTAGTAGTAGGCACAGTGATAAGCACGGGAGCTTGGACACTTGAGAATTGGATTGACATGGTTGACAAGCTTTGGACTGTGGGAACTGATGACAGTTCAGTAGGCATAGCAAAAGTCGGACCGAACAAGGCGGCATTTTCTTTCTTTAGTAAGTTATTTCAGTCTATGGATAGTACTAACTGTGAAAGAGGCGAAAGAGGACCGCCTAGTCGGTCTTTGTTGCATGAGCCAAGGATAGCTGAGGGCGCCATAGGCAGAGTTGGTGGAAGTGTAGGTACTGGTATTGAATTGGGGGCCTGCCCAATTGTGGCAGTTGCTTTGTCTTGCGAAACAGTCGTTTTGCTCAGAGCTTTAAAGAAAGAGTTACGTTTTTTTTGGTATGTTTGATGCTTACCATATTTTTCATCTTTTTCAACAAGGAAAGGGGCTTCTTTTGTGCAACTTTGGGATTTCTGACTTTAAACACATCTAAGTGGCTTAAACCTTGGCCTGATTAGTCGCTCAGGTGCTGGCACCACGTTCACCTGTTCCACCTCTATAACACTAGCTCGGGGCGGATGAACAATGGATACATTCTTTGAATTGGGAGCGGGAGTAGGACACATACTTATGTTAGGGCACATAATACCAGAAATCAGGGGTAGAGCACAAGATCCTGGGGCCACCTCCTGATGAGAGGTGTATGCTTGTGCACTAGACTTGGCAGAGTTATGAACATCCACATATTCTACTGAATAGTCCACAGCATTAAATTCACTACCCAAAAGAACACTCTTAGACTGTATCGACGAGTAATGTGTTGATAAACACTTTGTCAATTCGTCAAATTGTTTTGACTAGTGAGAGACCTTTGTATCAAGTGACTCAAAGAGTTTACACAATCTCATGATAGTGGTGTTGATAGCAATGAGAGCTGGTTGAATCATGGTTGAATGTTGTAAAAATAAATCAGATGGGACTGTTTTGGTTATTCTGGGTGTGGGTAGGGCAAAAGAGTGTAATATAGAATTGCGGATGTCTTCCTGGGACTGTAAGTGAGTTGCGTCGTCCTCACCGACATGAGAACCCTCACCAGGCTGGTTATTATCCCTCCATAATATTGGGGATTCGCATTGGCTTGCGTGAATGGACAAACCAGTTTGCTCATGAGACAAGGGAGGGAAGTTGATTGGAGAAATAGCAATACGTGAAGAAGAAAGTCACGGGCAATGTTTGGTAGACGCTAATATCGTATTGTCAGTGAGTGGTTGCGGATTTACTCTTGCACATGGCGTATTCGCAGGAGCTGGCATATTGTTGACCTCTGAAGAGCAAGATTTGTTGTTGCTAACAAGGTGAGACATCGACATAGATGAAATAGAGACAATAGATTCATTCATGTGTTTGTCAAAAGTAAATTTGGATTTTGGACAAGAAGACACACAAGTTGGAGTGATAGAAATAGCAGTGTCACATTTTTGATGGGGAACTTCAGAATCAACCTGGCTTAATTGGTTTCATTGTTTTGACATTAATGTTAAGTGTGGAATGTTAAGCGGCATATTTGTTGTTAGCCTATATGCCATTATTATATCAGGTCACAATGGACAGAACACAGAACAAGACTGGTGACAAGACTGGTGACAAACCAGAAAAATTAAAATAAAATAAGACTAAACCAAGAAAACCAAGCAAATACGCACTGAATTTGCAATCGGTAAATAAATTGGGAAAGCACTGATTGCGTCTTACTTTTGTAGGAGTGTCAGCTCACAGAGAACAGAAATCACAAGGGGAGCAAGACGCAATTTTTGGGGCACGGCTCCACCGCATCGCCACATGGCTAAGCGGACAAGCGGTACTCTCCCGGTACTCCCACGAGTGCGCGCGTGCTGTGTGCGAGCGTGCTCGTGATATGGGAGATTACTGATGACGTTGGGAATGGGCGTTTCATTTTCCTAGGGGGAAAGCACAGAGAACTCAATCAATTAGGGGACATAGAGCTTGGTGTAACAAGAGCTCGGTGGGCACAACAGGACCCAATGACAATAGTCCTCAGTCACCTCCAAAAATTCTTTGAACAGGCACAGGCGAGTGCAAAAGCGAAGGCAGCAGACAGCAAGGCAAATCCAATGGCAATCCTTTGCAGAGTGTAGCGGACAAGTGGTACTCTCCCGGTACTCCCACGAGTGCGCGCGCACTGTGCGCTAGCGTGCTCGTGATATGGGAGATTGCTGATGACGTTGGGAATGGGCGTTTCGTTTTCCTAGGGGGAAAGCACAGAGAACTCAATCAATTAGGGGACATAGAGCTTGGTGTAACAAGAGCTCGGTGGGCACAACAGGACCCAATGACAATAGTCCTCAGTCACCTCCAAAAGTCCAACAGCAATCCTGTTGCAGAGTGTAGCGGACAAGCGGTACTCTCCCAGTACTCCCACGAGTGCGCGCGCGCTGTGCACGAGCGTGCTTGTGATATGGGAGATGGCTGATGACGTTAGGAATGGGCGTTTCGTTTTCCTCCAAAAGTCCTTGGAACAGGCACAGGTGAGCGCAAAAGTGCAGGCAGCAGACAGCAAGGCAAATCCAACGGCAATCCTGTTGCAGAGTGCAGCAGACAAGCGGTACTCTCCCGGTACTCCCACGAGTGCGCAGAGAGATCACCATCCCAGGCCTCACCTACAGAATCCACATCCCCAGATGGGACTTGCGGAAGAGGAAAAGTGAGTCCACATTAACCAGCTAAAGAGTTGCCACCCCAGGCATACTTTGCGGCAAATAGAAGAGCCTACAGGAAACCCAGAGGGAGAGGGAGAGGGAGAGAATGATGAAAACTAGGAAAATTTTTAATTGTCATTAAATACATGCGGGGAATATTGTAAATTGTCACTGAATGCATATGTATATCCCACGGCTGTCATCCCTATTGGAGGCAGTAGTGGGAATATTTTCATAACTGGGTTGTGTTCTGTTTTATAGTTGCACAAATTATACCTAATAACCAAGGACCACGGGGACCCGGGAGGAAAAACCAAAGAAATCCGGAGTGTCACTCCACCCTTGAAAAGAAGCCTGAGAGAAGACGGGGGTATCTTTCCTATTCCAACCAGAGCCGAGAGATGAAGAATCTACACCTGAAGAAACCTGTGACCTTCATGAACAAAAAGAAAAATCCCATGTGCCCGACTTCCCCATGACTGGAAGTCAAGCCGAAGTCGGGGGGGATTCTGTGGGATATTTTGACCCATTCCAATGTGCCCCACTGCATCACTTTACAAATGGTGAAAGAAACAGCCCAAAATGGATGCGCTGACTCCTGTGTGCGCCAAAATCTTGAAACTGCGTTGGGGTCACCACCAGAAAAGGCTGCACACCCTCCACACAGTCAGTGGGTATGAAAAACAGAGTTATCACTGCAGGAGCATGCTAGTGGGCACTGCCACATTCAACATGGAGCAAAACAGCAGAATTGTGCTGAAAACCGAAATTGCCTTTAAAATGTTAGCTTTGCAACCTTAAAAAGTGCTGTTTTGGCGCTAGATGCATTCATTTCCATTGAATCATTGAGAGTAAAAACCCAACACTCAAGGGAAGACCTAATGCTGAATAAACCGTGTATGTGCTGCAGAGGAAAATCTGATTTAAAGGACTCAGTTTAATGTGCTTTTTCAGGAATGAAGTGCAAAATCGCCTGTTTTGAAAGCATGTTTTTGTTTAAAGGTTTAATTCTTTAAGAAATGTCAAAGGATTGCTAATGTAAAAATCCACCTAGAAACTGTGTTCATTTTATCTGTTTAAATGAAAGATAGGTGAAACTTAAAGTTAAGCCCAGCTTGGAGTTAATTAACTATTAAAAAAAAAAGAAATTCTGCTTGACAGCCCTCAGCCTGGGAAAGGTTGACACTCCACTGCTGGCAGGAAAGGCTAATTGCTGTTGGGAGGCCTTGCATACTCATAACAAAATACCTCATTAGACATTTGTCTTTTGCCCCAGGAGAAGACAATGGCAGGATGCTCTACACTCCAGGAGGAGGCTTCTCAGTGACCCTCAAAGGACTGGCCATTTGCTCACACTTGGGAAGCAAGAAAAAAACTGACCTGTGATTTTTGGAATTAATTTGCTTATTTTTCCACAGAACTTCATGACATTTAACTTAGCGGCAAGAATAAGTAAACGAATGAAAAGTACATACATGTAAAATTGAACTTATGCTAGCCATTTGAAGACTTGGGGCCTCATTACACGGACGGCGGTAAGGAAATAACATTACCGGTAAGTGAATACCGGTAACGCTAAATTTCCTATCCAATTACGACCCGGACTTGCCTCTATTAGCGTCATCGTTAAGTACGGTGGCACTAATAGCGGCAAGTCCATGGGCGCGCGACCCCCAGGTCGGAAATAGCGGCATGTCGATAATAGCATCCCATCACAAGGTAGGCGGACATGGTAATAGCGGCATGGTAAAGACCCCAAAACACCCTACCGCCATGGCGCTAATACCGGCATCGCAAACCACCTGTTAAGAGACCTGAGCAGTCCACCTGCCACAGGTGGACACATCCAGCACAGGTGTAGGGGATGGAGACTGTGGCAGCACAAAAGGGCACACCACACCCCTTCCCACACCCCTTCCCACACTAAAATGCTTCCAATACTGCCCGCATTACATGGGCTGGAGGATGTGATTGCAGTGCGGCACCATCAACAACACGAAGCACAGAGGAGACGCAGGAGGAGTAGGAGTAGGAGTAGGAGTAGGGCAAGACAGGCGCAGCAAGCACCAGCAGGGCACCCAGAAATACCACAGAACCAGCAGGGAGAGGACAAGAAAATTGCACATAGCCGTACCTGTGCTGTGATGGAGCAGGCATCCGGCCTCTACAACACACAGCACCGGTCCCTAAGCGTGCTGGGTGAAGCCCTCCTGTACGGCCATGACAAAGTGCCGAAGTAAACCATGGCATGTGTGTTGCGGCACTAAAATTACATCAGGCGGAATGTGACTATGCCACCTGACATGCAAGCACAAGATGAGGATGATCATAAAAGTACAAGTGAGGTGTGTGTAGTTTTACAATTACAAACGTAGATAGCTATTGTCAGGTGTTTTCTGCTCCGTCCAAAAAGCAGACCTCACATATATAAACAGAAAGGTCGACGCTCTGCTAAAGTGAACGATATTTCTCAAGGTCATTAGATAGTTTTGAAATGCAACACAAAAATTGTGATTGGAGCTCATTGTGGAAAGGTTTCATCGCAGGGAAAAAATTACTATGAAATGTGCTTGTGGTTATGTTTAAACCTGAAGAATAGAATCTGTTACTGCAAAAGAGAAACTATGAAATAGCGATTCGCGCTTTCATTCCTGTATAATGTCATAATGAACTATTGCTTATAAAGTGACTGAAAATAATTAGATCAGCTTTGGTCTATTTATTGTGTGTTATTACTTGTGATGGCACATAGACAGGCACAAAGCGAAGGAGGTGTTTGTGCTACCGCCGATGGTAAAGAACAAGATTCACCAAAACACTGTGAACTAGGACAAATCATAAAGAGCTGATTCTCCATATTACAGCTTCTGTCTATTGCATCTCCCTCCTTGCCAACATACTGAGACAAATTATAAAGCATAACATTCACTGGGGAGGTGGTAGTGGGCAAACACCATGCCTGGAGCAAACATAGAGCTTTTAAAGTTTCCAGAAACATGGGCAGTAGCCTTGGTGCCACCCCTCCACCCCCAACATCTTTCAGAAATTGACACATACCTTTGGAATGCTACTGATGCGGCTTCTGATATTTTGAAATTAACATGTGGTCTCTCAGTAATAGAAACATGATGCAAAGTCCATGCCTTAGAAATGCATGGCACTCCATCTGGCAGTGGAAGTCTTGACTGTCGTGGGGGCATTTGAAACACCACTGTACATAATGAAAATGGTTCAAATGTAAGTAAAAAAACACCCTTTGGGTACTAGGGGTGGGTAACTGACCTGCAATTGTACTCTAACGTTTTCACGCACAAAACATACAGGTCTCAAATTTCATTTATTTTCATTGAGCGTTGTCAATATGTACAACCTAACTTGCCCTCCAACCAAACTTGCTAAGGCCTCCTGGGGTGTTTAGGCCCTAGATTGTGGTGGTGTGCCGCTTATGTAGGGTTAGGAGACAGACAGAAGAGGCTTGCCCTATTGTTTCATGGTGTGGGATAAGTCTGTGTGTAGCACATTGAAAGACGCACCAACTACTGGGGCACTAAAGATTATACCCCAATGTGTGATGGAGGCCATACAGGAAAGTCATTCCTTTGATTTTTCCTGTTTAGCGACCTTACAATATCTTTAAAAACAGCCAAAATTAAGCAAAAATTAAAAAGACAATTCTCAGAGAGTTTATGAGCTGTCTCTAGTGTTCCACCAAAAAGGGGCTCCTTGATGCTAAAGTCACCACAGGAACCACAAAGGCCTACTGGTTTCAGTGGCCTACATAAATCTACCACATTTTTCAGGACCTCAGTACCATGAAGGGCACCAAAAATGGTGAGCTTGTCTACGGATGTTCACTGCATCTGTAGATGAAGAGAGCGGGATTTAGGCATATAGGGAATAGAGACACAGTATGTTCATTATTTATCCTCTGGGTACTTCTTAATTTGTTATTTTGCCACTGATGTGTGTAGTAGTGGCCCCTTACCCTATTCTCTCATATTGTGCCAAGTTCCAACTCTACACGGTGTGTTCTTGCCTCTTTAGAATCAGGGACTCATTCGTAGACCCAGTTGCCTGCAATCCAAACAAAATTTGTAATGCAGCAATATGTGGATGGTGGGATGCTTTTCAAACATTCATCTTACTTATATAGTGCTAAGCACAACATGGCTGTGCGACTTTCTATTGCGGCACCAGTGGGGGAAACCCTCCCGCTCCACTGTGCCTTCCTAGTCTTACCTCTTTACAATAAGAACCCAACGGAACAGTAACCAGGGCGGAAATCAAACTAGATTGCCGCCACACTGCATTTTGCTGGTTCTTATCCCTTCCAGGATCTGATTTCGGTCACACATGCGCGTATTTGACGGGCAGCATGGCGATCAATGGATCGGCCATCTTGGAGTGTACCGAAGTTACGAATGGTAACTGTCATTCTTGTTTAATCCCAAATATGCCTGGTCTTAGTCCAGATGGTCCTAATCTTGCACCATACTGACGTCATTGTTGTCTGCAGTGTGTGTAAGCTGTAACTCCCTATTTTGGACGTATGCATGGGTACACATACCTGTGTAGTGTCCAACAAGGTATTGTTTATAAGCACTCATGCGCCACTATCTATTAAATTGTGTTTTGCTCAGATCTTTTCATGAATGGCTTCTCATTCTTATCACTGCAAACGGGCACAGGTGCCGGTCTAAATGGCAGACCGTGTGTTGAGCCAAACAGTTGGTCCCACTCATACAGACCTGTATGTGTGGAACTCCAGGTGTATTGTGCTATGAGAATCTTTTGCTTCCACTCAGGTTCAGTCGTTTTTCTAAGAAATGAGTTGTGGGTAGATCTCTGTCTTCAGCTGGGGCCTCCCTCTGGAACAGCCTCCCTGCCACTCTAAAACTTGAGGAGAACCATCTCCGGTTCTGGAAGCACCTCAAGACCTTCCTCTTTTCCTCTACTTCGCTCCCCCTCTCCCCTGCTGATTTGTTCTCTCTTGGCACTGTGCACATGGCCACCCTCTGTCTTTTGGGCCCAGGTACCTTCTCATCCTGCCACCCTCCCGCACTGCCTCCGGGCCACCCCTTGCACTGGGGTCTGTATCTGTACCCATACAGCCCCCCCTTTTTCTTCCTGCACTTATCAGACCTACCCTGTCTGCTGCCTTAAACCTAGCACTTGCAAATTGCTGGCTGCATTACCACTGTTTGTTGCCTTTATTATTTATTTATTGTTATTTATCTGTTTCCCCTCTGCTTCGCAACTTTCCACCTCTCCCCCCTTCCATGCATTTTTCCCCTCCCCCTCTCCCATGCACTTGCGCGTTCTCAATGTCACTGGGCCTAGTAAGATCGCTGTTTTGTTCTCCCCTGTTCCCCTCCCTTGCCTTGTCGCACTCTGAAACACTTGTGTACAAGCGCAATAGAAATAAAATATCAATCAATATGTCTGTTTTGGAACTCCCCAGCAGACTTATAGGGTCTGCCTAGTGTCGGACTGTTGTGTACAATAAGTGTGTCTTTCTAGTTGGATTATCTGGCTATCAAACAGTGTGCAGTGCTGTTCGTGATACAGTATTGGATGATATTTACTCATGTGGATTGAATTTAGGGTTCACACTCATGCATACTGGCTCTTAATAATTTCCAAACCCCAAAGGTTTGTTTTCACCTATTATAGGGTTGCCAGCCACTATCGTCTAGGTGAAATCTGATGGACCGTGGCTTTTGTATATGAAATGCTCTACCTATTTTTTCATTTGGATACACGACCGGTGTTCCCCAGGCTAATTTTCACTGGGCAGGTAGTCATGCCCACATATCTTAGGTTGCATGGACAAGTAATCAAATGACATTGCTCCTATTGCAGTTGGTAAAATATTTCTGCGACCCGGGGTACCTCCAACATATATCGATTGAGGTTGATCTCTCGGTAAGTAGGCAAACAGTGCATTGTCCACATAGGGTATGGCCCACTGGGCCTTGTCCGTTCCACAGAGTGTTTTGAGTCTGTTCTATGGGTTCTTTATGTGTTAATCAATGAGTCTCGTAGGTTACGTCTACTTTTTATCGCAAATCGTGGCGTGTCAGTGTTTCACTTGCCTACATTCAACAGTGGCAATATTTTTGTCACCTCTTTTTTGATTTTATTCACCAAAGGGGAAAAACTGAACACTGTTGTGATTGTGTCGGGAGCATCCGTTCTCCGTTGGTGGTGTTCAAGAGTGATATCTCTAGGAATGTTTCTTGCTCTCTTTCTTGCATGTTTGACTGTACATTTTGGGTACCCCCGATTGATTAGCTTGGCTGCTAAATTTGTAGATTGCTGGTCATAGTCGCTTTGGGTAGTACAGTTCCTTCTGTATCTCAGAAATTGTCTGAATGGTAAGTTCTTTCTCAGGCTCCTAGGATGGTAGCTGTTAAATGAAAGCAGGGAGTTCCGGTCTGTTGGTTTATTGAAGACCGTACTCTTGATATTGTCACCTACCGCACTTAATATTAGGTCCAGAAATGTTACTTGGCATCTGCTGTTCGTGTCCATGAACTTCAAAAACACGTCCCTGGAATTAATCTACATCATAAATTCTGTGAGATCGATTTCATTGCATTGGAAAATCATCAAGATGTCATCGATATATCTTGCCCAAAGTATAATCTTGTCACTAAAGGGTTATTGGTGTTGTAGATGGTCTTGTGTCTGCCACATATAGATTTGTGAGGTTTGGTGCAAAAGTAGTACCCATGGCTGTACCCGAAATTTGTTCAAAGAATCTTTTTTTTTCGTAGATGAAATAATTCTTGGTCAAAGCAATTTCTGCTAATTGCATGATGAATGCCACCAGAGTCTCTACAGAGGGTTCCTTTTCTCTGGGTGCTTTGTCAATGACTTTCAGAGTTGCTGTCTGTGGGATCCCCTAACCCTAGATAAGCGACACACCACCGCAATCAAGGGCCTAAACACCCCAGGAGATTTTAGCAAGTTTGGTTGGAGGGCAAGTTAGGTTGTACATATTGACAACGCTCAATGAAAATAAATGATTTCAAATTTAAGTTATACAGGTTTTTTTGACTAATGGACAGAATTGTCCTTAGAAGCACTTTGTCTGGATGGAAAAACATATATGGCCCCATAGACCGCCTTCAACTCGCTCACCTTCATGGCAGAAATGACTCCTGCTTGAAGGGCAGTCTTTCAGGAAAGGTAATGGTCACAGGATGCCATATGCTCAAAAAGAAATCCAGAAATCCCAGTGGGGTGGAGGGTTTCTGGCAGAGGGGAGAGAAGGTAAAGCAGCACACCAGTCATGTCTTCTGGCATCGTTCTTCAAAGAGAAAAGTCCTCATCCCTATTCAAATAAGTTGCAATAGCTGAAAAATATTGTTTACAAAAATGAATGTTCATGCCAGTGCTGGCGAAGTGGTATATAAAACATGTCATTGTCTATGGATACCATCAGACGGTGCAGCTATAATCGATGTTGGGCCCGATATAACCCCTCAAGAGTGAACTGGATATTCTGGTAGCAGGCATGCACGTGGAACAATGGTACAGCCGGGTGGTGGATAGACCCTTTCCCTTGATACAACCCCTTTCCCTTGGTCCTTATTTGTATATTTATATGTTTTTATTTGAATAACAGGGATGTCAATTTCGATCAGAAATGATTCACAATAAAAAATGTACAGATGGTGGAGGCCCTCCCACGAAGGGTGTCTGTACACTAGCGCAAAGATGAGAACAAGTAGTGAGCCAGTTTGAGGGTGTAAAAAATGGGGGACATAACAGGGATAAACAGGGATAAAGGAAAGCAAAAATATACATATAGAAGAACAGGTCACTTACAAAGGTAACATTAACCTAAAGGGGAAAGTACTTCAAACTAATTACAAAATTACATTATTAAATGTTAGTGGTCAGGTAGGGAGGTTGGGTGAGAGAGGAGGGGGAGCTCCATCTATAGAAAGTAAGTGAAGTTTAAGCCAAGATGTCAACAGCTTGGCTGGCTTTGATTGTTCTGGGCAGGGGGTTCCAGTGCAATGGGGCTAGTAGGGAGAAATAGCAGACGTGAGAGGAGGCACAGGCAGGTTATGGGGCAGTGAAGTTTAGTGCAGAGGAGAGAATGAGATGCGTAAACTGAGATACATTCAGACAGGAACTGAGGAACAAGATCATTGATAGCTTTGTAGTCTACATGATGGAACTTCAAAAGAGAGCAGTTGTGTATAGAGAGCCAACTAGCATTTTGCCTGTAGGTAGAAGTAGGGGAGGACCTGGGTACCCTGTAGAGAATGTGGGTAGCAAAGATGAGGACTTTGGGCTTCCTCTCTACTCCTTCATCCATCTAGACAATGTGTAGGCTTCAGCAGTAGTCCTGTCTACTCAGCACAAGAGTTTTTGTTGAGTTTTTAAAAAGAAAAAGAAGGATGTTTGTTGCAGTTGTAGGTCGCCAAGAGGACCCCAAGATTACAACCCTTAAATGAGGGAGCAAGAAGTTCAGGAGGGAAGGAGATGGGAAAGGGGCATGGCATCGGATGCTGCGGAGAGTTGACTTCCTTTCTTGAAGAGTTTAGCATGAGGGAGCAGTGAGTCACCCAGTGACAAATCGCAGTGAGAAAGTTGGTAAAGAATTCCGAGATGACTTGGGGTGAAGGAGGGAAAGAAAAAAAAGATTTGAGGGTTATCGGCCAAAAGGTGATGGTAAAAGCGAAAGGATTAGATATGTCTTCATAGAGCACAAGTATAGAGGGTGAACAGCAGAGGTTCAATGATTGATCCTTGGGAGAGAGGAAGGGGGAAGAGGTGTGTGAGTTTAGAGGTTTCAATGGATCTACCTTCCAGGTAGGAGGCCATCCAGGCAAGAGTAGATTTGTGAAACCCAATGTCTTGGAGAGTGAGGAGGAGAGAGGAGTGGTTGAAAATAGCAGAAAGGTTGAGTATAGAAGAGGGTTTGGAGTGGTGAGCATTAGAGTAAAATGTGGAGACATGCATTAGTGCAGTCTCGATGGAGTGTCAATTACAGAAGATAGATTGAAGTGGATCTCCATGGCCATTAACATCAAGGTATTTAATGATCTGCAGACCACCCACTCAAGGACTTTTGAATAATGGGGAAGGAGAGAAACTGGGCAATAGTTTGCTGGGATATTTGGCCCAGTAGAGGGTTTCTTCAGTATTGGTAAGACAGTTGTAGGTTTAAAGGAAACAGGAAAGAGGCTAGCAGAGAAAGAGATTAAAGAGCTCAGGGTGATACGGGAAAGTGATTGAGAGCAAGTCTTTGAGTGTAGACAGGAGCCCAAGATGGGTTGGCCATGTGAGGGATGGGCGCCAATTAAATATGAGAGGTAAGGGAAAGTAGTCAAGAGTAGAAGAGTTAGGGGGAGAGGCGGTGGACAGAAGGAGGGATAGGGAGGGAGAGAAAGGAAGGCTTTGAGAGTGTCATGAATATAAGAGGGAACATAGCAAGCAAAGTCCTTAGCAGAAAGGGAAGATGTGATAGATATTGACTTGGTTGATGTGAGTGAAGATTGGAGGGTAGATGAAAGTTTGCGGGGTTGGTTGCAAAAGGGGGAGCTTAGCTTTGTGGAGTAGGAGGATTTGGCAGAGTCCAGTGCAGGGCTTAGAGCAGTAAGGTAATTTTTGTAGGCAAGAGTAGGGTTGGTGCCCATAATTTGCACCAGTGTTGAAGGTCACTGCACATGTTTGTTTTGAGGTTCGGAATTTCAGAGGTGATCCAAGAAAGGTGAGAATGTGCAAGGAGAACAGTGTTGGTCAAATGGAGTCATAAGTGCAAAGTGAAAATAAGAGAAAGCCTAATTAATGGAAGAAGCATGAATAGGGGAAATACATGAGGAGTCCTCACCTCATCAAGGTAAGGGGTGAGAGAGCCTTAATAGCCTCTAATTCATTAGAGATGAGGAGTAGAAGATGGAGGGACCGAGAAGTTAAAGTGAACAATGGAGGTATCAGAGGGAGAGTGGTCGATGAAGAGGTCCAAGAAGGAGAAGTGGAGTTAATTAAATAGAAAGACAAGGACAAGAGTTCCCACCAGAGTGAGTGCCGGTTGTGGAGAGAGTAGAGGGCTGGTCAGATAGGAGGGGGCTAGATTCAAGGCAGGTGGATTCAAAGCTGTGTGAGCAATTACTGTATTAGCCTCATTTCGGTATATCGTCCTCCTCAGGATACCCCTACTTTCATGGAGGAAATTGCTAATATCTTAGCCTCACTAAATAAACCAAATGTTGCTACCATGATCTTTGGTGACTTTAATAGATGGCTGGGTAATGACTTGGACGTTGAGGGAAAACTACTCTAACAAGCCTTCCAGAATCTTGGCTTCATGATCCACAATAGTGAACCAACCCATAGTAAGGGTAAGATTCCAGACTGGGTTGTATCCAAAGGAATGCACATTGGTAGCCTGACAACTAACCCATGTATCTGGTTGGACCATCACTCAGTGAATTTTTCCCTAATGTTGCCCAGTAGTCCGTCTCAGAAAAATGAGTTAAGCCAAGTCAACAGCAGAAACTATTATAAAATCTCTGTTGAAGATCTTGCAACCTGTATGGCCAAGATCATGGTTTCTACATCAGATGCCAATGTAACTTGTGTACTAACAGCTAATTATGACTCTCCTCTACGGGACTTAATAGAGCAAGTAGCCCCCATCCTTGGCATTGAAAATGGTGAGAAAACACACTAATGATCGAAATTGGTACACTTCTGCCCTAATTAGTAGGAAGCAGGAAAAAAGGAAGTCCGAAAGGGCTTGGGAAACAGACAAATCGGAGGAAAACAAGGCCACTTGGAAAGCTTTGGAGAAATTATATAAGAGTGAAATACAAGAGGAAAAGAAGAGATTCGCTAACACCCAAATAGAAAAACCAGACAATAAAACGAAAAAACGATTTGACATTTTGAGAATATTGGAAAAGCCCCAGGCACAGCTGAACTAATTTGCTCCAACTAAAGCCAATTGCATCGATGCCCATAAAGGCTTTGCTGATAAAATTAAATTGGCCCATCAGAAAATTGCAGATGAAAGGATTCATTCTGGAATTCCGGACGTGCTAATAACACCTACAAACTAATACGTAACAGGTACGTTAGAATGACATTTCACTCGCATCTCCGTGGATACTATGATGTCCACACTTAGGAAGATGCGTCCTACAACATGTGTAGGTGATACCATTCGTGCAAAAATCCTTCTCAGCACTGCTGAGTTATGTAGCCCTTTCTTTACCCGTTTTGTCAACTCCATCTTCTTGCATGGAACAGTCCCTGATAATAGAAAAAATGTGGCTATTACTCCTCTAATAAAAAAACCTGGCCAAGAACCCAAGGAATATGGCAATTTAAGACCAATAACAAATGTCCCTTTTTGTTATGAAAAATAGTGGCCAAAATTGCCACAGCACGATTTCAGGGACAATTGGAAAAAAAAACTGCTGTCTGCATCCTAGACAATCAGGCTTCAGGCTGAATCATAGAACGGAAAGTGCTCTGGTGGACCTACAGACTAATATGCTGAGCATAACAGATAAAAGCAAGTCAGGGCTGCTGATGCTATTAGATTTATCAGCAGCCATTGACTTGGGGGACCACAAGAGACTTAGAGCAATTCTCTCCGACTTGGGACAGTGTTCAGAAGAAGCTGCCTCATGGATCAAATATTTCCTTGAAAGATAGGAAATTTTAAATTAGTTGGGGGGAATCTACCTCAGAAGCAGAAGTTATCACTTGTGGCGTGCCCCAATGTGAATGTATTTCACTGGCCCTTTTTAATCTTTATGTCCGATCTCTATGTGGCCTACTCGAAGAGCTAGGGACTCAATTCACCAGCTATGCAGATGACATTCAACTCCTTATAGAGTTGAGTGGAGACTATATGAAGGATACAGAGAAAATCCCAAATGTCTATGGGGCAATCCAATCGTGGATGTCGACAACTGGCTTTGCCTTGGTTCACAACAAGCAAGAGTCAAATTAGTAACACATTATGCAAGCTTCCTCATTGATGGTCATCACGTTAAGGTGTCAGATGAAGTCAAAACCGTAGGTGTTTTTGACCTCACTCTTGGAGCTGATGCCCAAGTGGATAACTTGATTACGAGAACTCAGTACCACACAAGACTGCTAAGGCTAGCCGGGCCATATGTTTCCACTAATAATTGTGAGACTCTGGTAAGGGCAATTATAATGCCCCGGATCGACTACTGTAGCACACTGTTCAGTGGAGTTAGTGAAAACTGTATTCGAAAAATCCAGGTTTCACAGAACGATGCAGTACAAATTATAAAAAACATTTCTAAAAACAAACACATGTCTACCCATAGAAAGGAACTACACTGGTTGCCAGCGACGGACCGAGTTTGCTTTAAAATGATCACAATGACCCACAAATGTTTGTATCGACCTGGCTCACAAGATTGAGTGATACCATGCATCTGAACTGCCCACGTCACAAGTGTGCCCGAGGGAATGGTAATTCCTTCCCCATTCAAGCATCCTTGGCATGGAATAAACTATCCGCATCTATGCGAAAGGAAGGAAATCTGACCATTTTGGAAAAGTCTGAAGACACTACTGTTTAACTGATTACTGCTGAATTGATTCTTCTTTTAGGCTGTCTTGTCTTTCATGTGTGCTCTGATGCCTGCGGGCTACGGCGCTGTATAAATATATAAACATAAACTTAAACAGAGGGCCTCAGGTGGTTAAAATCCCCCAGCTTGCCAAAGGGGATGTCGGTAGGAAGTGACTCAAGGAGATGGGTCAGATCAGTGAAGGGGAGTTGAGAGGATTAGGGTTTGCTAGAGAGACAGAACACTGGGGGGAGTTGAATAGTGGCGTATTCAAAAGAGGAGGAATTGATGTCAGACGGTGGTAGAGGGGCAATGCTGTGATAAGGAACCTATGCCCCAACTGGCCAGGGATAGTGGGAGAAGGTAGCAGAGTCGGTGTGGAGAGCTGATAGGGTAGCAGTCATGAGGGAACACTCAGGGTTCTGTGATAGCAGGAAGTGAAAGTTGTGTGTGATAAGAGTTTAAGTTGTCTGTGATGTAGGATAACTTGTTGAAGATGGATTGTGCAGTCCAGAGGCCAAGTGAAAGAGTGAGTCTGGGGCCTCCCTCTGGAACAGCCTCCCTGCTGCCTTGAAACTTGAGGAGACCTATCTCTGATTCCGGAAGCACCTCAAGAACTTCCTCTTTGCTTCTGCTTTCTCTCCTCCTCTCCCCTGCTGAACTCCTGACGGAAACTGCACTGGTCACCTGGCTACCCTCTGATCTTGGCCCCAGATCCCCTCCCCCACCAGCTGCACACCTGCACTGCCTCTTGGGCAACACCTGCACTTGGGGGCTGTTTCTGTATCCCTACACTCGTCACCAGCTCTTGACACTTGATGTCTGCACTAACCCCTGCACTTGTCACAAGCTGCCCGCACTTTTACCTATTGTTTTTATTGAATATATTTTTTTAATGTTGATCCTAGGTATTGCACTACCCTTCCCCCACACTTTTCCTCTCCCCCCTCCCCTGCACTTACATGATCTCAATGTCACTTGGCCTAGTAAGATCGTTGTCTTTGTCTTCCCTCTGTTCCCCCCTCCCATGCCTCGTCGCGCCTTTTGTGTATAGGCGCGTTATAAATGCCATTTCATATTATATCATAGATGGGGAGAGGAACAGGTGTTGTGCAGTAGGTAAGGGGGATAGATGAGGTTTGAGTTCTTGAAAGCACAGGAGCAGTTTATTTAATGGGTGCGTTGCATGGGAGTCGTAGAAGATATGGAGGCCAGAGAGCGATGCAGACCTTACAACAAGTTGAGACTGAGAGAAAGTAAGGAGGAGAGTGAATAAAAGGAGGAATGGAGCGAAGTCAAGATGCATGAAGTGTAGAAGAAAGTCAAGACAATGAAGAAAGGGTGCAGCGCAAGAGAGAGGCAGGGAGAGTTGGGCTAGTGAGCGGAAAGGAAGAGGTGGATGATTGACTGAAAAGAAGCATGTGTAAATGTTGAATTGGGCTAGAATTGGACTATAGGCAACCAAAAGAAAGTTAACAGGCCGAAAACAGCAATGGTCCTTGGTCCTGTGAGGTAACAGAAGCTCCACGGTAAATGGATAGTCAATGGGTCAAAGGATCCCTATAGACAAAAGCAGAAGTTGGGTAAATGGTGAGTTCAGCAAAGTCCTGGTTTCAGCAAGGGTTCTGGCTCTAGGTCCTTTCCAGCCCCAAAGGCCCATACTAGGAGCTGCCCTTTGCTGCTTTTGGTCCTTGTCTGCAGACACCTTTGCTGGATGCTCAGGGGAGACTGAAAAAGGTAGGCAATGGTTCACATGTCAATCTGGGGGCCAATCGCAATGCTCCAAATAGCTTTCACACATGCATGCAGATTCCTGAGTGTTGTCGGCTCATGGAGCTTCGTTTTGCAGGGAAGTACCCCATGATGGTGCACAGGGTTCTCTGGCAAAGGAGAAGGTGGCCAGAAAAAACATCATCGAAAACGTACCTCCAGACAGTCAAATGACCCTGTGGGACATGTGACTTCCTCCAAGGTGGTACATGTGGAACATACAGAAGATTCAACAAATAACCAGTTTATATATGAAAGACCCACTGATATTATGTGATGTCTTGGCATTGCTGGAAATAGTGGATGATCTTGCCCGCTCCTGGCTAGGAAATGGTGTTGATAGCTGCTCAGGTACCAAAATCTGAGACATGTTGGGCATGTGTTTTGGCAAGGTTTGCGGCAGGCTTTATTTTAGAGTGGAACACTTTAACTTTATTTTATTTTGGTAGAATTGAATTTTCACCTGAATGTGGTATCAATTTATATAACCCTTGGAGATCTATGGAAAATGAGAAGACACTAATGGTTTTATGGTCAACAAGATGGTGGACAAAGACCTGAACGTCTGAGTATAGGATTTACATATGGACGAGGTGTGGAAACAAAGAAGGTCTTGCCAATAAAAGGCAGGTCCAAAACCATCTGCTGCATGCCAGCATTTAAATGTGCAGCTTTCAAATCCACATTCCACCTCACTATTTACATTGTGGAACTGTTGTGGGGGATACCAAAGAGAAAGCACACCACAAAGCTTCAACACTTTGATTTTCGCCTATCGGATCTGGTTGGGAAGAAACCAATGGGTCAGGTAACCAACTCAAGAAATAGGGTAAGGTAATAGTGAGAATAAACAGAGATGAAGGAAGTGCAGTGAAGGGCATACTCGAAAGGGGCCCGATCTCCAAAATACAATATCTGTTCACTAAGCTATGTCCCGATCTCCTGGGGCGTGCACACAAAGGAAAGGGGTCCTTCGAATTACTGAGTGGCGGGGTAGCCTATTGTGCCCCAGCTTTACACCTGTGTGTTGCTTCATTTGATAAAAAGTGAATAGTAGCTATTTCATCATGGAAAGACTTTCTGGCAGAAGTCCAACCTCCACCTCCTCCAATAGGGACCTTGAGAGACAGCTTTTAGAGCTTCAGATCCAAAAACGGTGATATATGTAGCAGGCTGGTTTCTCTTGGTGGCCCATAAAAGCAGCACAATAAGGTATTTACAGAGATGATCCAATATGTTTTATTTTCTTCAGTGTGTCTCTGAATAAAGCTGTTGCTAGGTCTGAAATGTGCTTTCCCAGCTAACAGGATCCCCGAGCTGAATGATACGATTCTGGATTTGCAGTTAAGACATTGGTCATCAGATGCATGACCGTGAGAAGGAATATACTCATTATTTAAGTACACACTTTATTCGAGACTTTATCCTTTTTTATTATTGCAGTCCCCGGTCTGAGAATGATTTGATCAGATATTATGCCCAGAACTCGATAACCTGTCTGGGAGAGAGGTGGGGGTGGGTGGGGGTCGGAAATGTAGACATGGCACGATTAATTAATTATTAGATGATCAAGCAATGGTAAAAATGCATATCCGATCATCTTATTGCTTGCTTCATAGAACATTCCGACTGCAAGGTCTCACAACAAACTGTTGGAGACATTGAAGCCTGGAGGTAGGAGTAGAATGACTAGTCTGACTTCTGCTCTTGAAACGGGACTTGGCAACACATTTAAGAGCGGGCTTCTAGCTGCAGTAAATCATGCTCACAGGAAGTCTTTAGTACACTAAAGGCTGCTAGGCTGGAAATGACATCCTTAGAAAGCTACCTTCAGACAGTTGCACTGCTCTGCTCCAATAATGTGAACAGCATCTTGGTATACAAATTAATCCTTGTATTCACATAACTAGATTACAGTAACAACAGATGGCAACAGGAAGACATCCCTGGGGGAAATGGATAAACTTAAAATACTTTTTGACTTTGATCTCTCAAGATTCAGATCCTGAGGGTCAGATTCATATTTGCAAGACCTGCTCCTCCCCCTCAGCCCCCTGTGATCCCATTGGAAGTCAGGGAAACCCTGGAAGTGGACATACCATATGAAGAGGCAGCTCAAGTCATCAAATGCAATCTTCTTAACAAAGCCTCTGCCACAGACGGGCTTTCAGCTACATTTTATACAATGTTCCTACATTGTGTACAATTTTCCTGCAGGTTCTGAACTGTCATATGGTTAAACTCTATAATAACGTTGAATCCTCCGGCTCAGTCCCTCCCTCGGCAGGAGTTTCCCCCATCAGTGGTTCTGAATCTGGGTGAGCTGCAGACCAATGCTGGTCTTATCTACCCATAGTTGTTGAGAATTGCAATGCTAGGATTTATTATAAAATGTTCACTTGGACATTGGAGCGCATGGATCAATCAGCATTTGTTGTGGGAAGAGTGGACCATGCCAATTCCAAGGAGTTGTTAACATAATTGATGTGGCACATCCCAAAGGTTTGTCACTCACACACGTTAGTAGATGTCGAAAGGATGTTTGACTGATTAGAAATGCATCACCAAGTGTTAATCAAATTTAGTTTTAGCCCCATATTTCTCAGGTGTATTAAGCCTAAATTTGCTTGCCTGAGTACCTGTATTGAAATAAATGGTTTTACAGCAGCCCCTTTAATGATCCTCTGGAGAACAAGAGAAGGTTGACCCTTTTTGCTCCTGATCTTTGCTATTTCTATGGAAACCTTTGCTGAACATAGTAGGGGGAACGTGGAGATTCAGGGTCTGGAAATCACTGGGTCACCTCATAAACTGGCTTTATTTGCAGACAAATGTTTATTGTTAAGGAATACATCAGAATCCCTTCCATCGCTGATGCTAGTTCAATATTTTGAGAAAAGTTAAGGTTAAAAAATAAATTACACCAAATGCAGCCTCCTATATACTACAGCATCTCAGGCTGACGTTCTGACACTTCACCAGCGATATTCTTTCCACTGGGAGAAATTGAGTCCACCTCCTGTTTTAGTTGATGATCAGCATCATTTCCCATAATTTGATGAATGCACAGATATTTTGCTAGCTGGCTCCACGTGGGCCATTTTAATAGCCTACGAATAGCATAGAGCAATCATCTTTCCAGGAATGTCCTAATCCCACCATCAACGTGTTCTCTTGATCTTTATTCACATGGGCTGAGCACTCACCTACATATACTTAAGACATCCTTTGCATGTATTTCCTTCCTATACTATATTGGGAGAATACATTCAAGCTTTTGCATTATCTGAAACATGTACATTTTCTTCAGGGCATTTTCCTTGCCACTATCAAGGAATTCTGCCAACCGTTGTGCTAAGGGCTTCTTAGTGTTGGGCCCCACCTCACTTCTACAGTGAGTTCTTGCATGGATCCATCATGTTAAGTGAACATGTGTGAGGTCTCTTGTCTCAATTATATCACTTCATAGACTTTGAAATGGTTGATCCGCTGATTCAACAATCATTCGCCTGCGCTCAATAAAAGGACCGACATTTAGTATCGCCCAGAGGTTTGCTCAGAGGACCTTTTCACATTGATCAAATTTGCTAGCACATTAACTACATAGAGCCAACACCTGATCCACAATCACTACTCGTGTGTGTTGCTAGCAGGGGTTGGGGTGGGATTATTTGGCTATTTGAAATGCAAAATATTTTGGTCGATTGTTTGCATTGTTAGGTTTTACAGCGTCAGGCCATATTTTGGTATAAGGTGGCTAAGATGCACACCGCACTAGTGGAATTCAGGGCTAGAGTGGAATTTCTTACAGCCTATAGGATCGATATTAATGTTCCATAAAATCTTAATCCAATCCCGTGATGGTGCAGTTTCCTGGTGAGATTATTTGCTCTTGTGAATGTCCAGGGGGTTAACTGTCACTCTAATGAAAGAAAAATCTGGTTATGCCTTGAAAGGCACCAGGTCAATGTCTCCTTTCCTACAACACCCACATTTCTTGAGTCACTCGACTGATGGACGTGCTGGAGACAGCACTCAGACACGCATTGAAGCGGCTAATGAGAAGCAGCTACAGAACTGAAAACCGAATTGCAGCACGGAAGCGACAGTGCCTTATTCTTTACAATATGCATTTAACCTGATTCTGTTGTTTACTTTGAAAAAAGAAAAAGACACCAAGTTAACTAAGACATTTGATGAAGGGACCACTAACAGTTTTGAGTATCACTAAGATGGAGAAGTATCTCATCGTTGTGAATCACGGAAGATCTACATGAAGATAAATGTCTGCATGGAAGAATTTCAAAATTATTTCCATATTGCCTGTAACCAAGTGCTTTGTGCCTTGAGATATGTGAAGAAATGAAATGTTCAAATTGTATTACTAAATTATCTAATCTGTCCTGTCCTGAGGAAGACGACTGTCAGGCCTTCTCTCTCCTGCTAGGGCAGGAGATAGACTGCCTAGACTGTGCTAATTAGTCGTCGAAACCACCCGTGTATGATACCAGTACAGCCCATGAAATGGTCGGTCGCTGTACGAGGTACTGGTTGTTGACTATCATGGTCAGATTGGAGACAAGTAATTGCTTCTGTTCTATTAAGCTACGACGCGACTACACTTGTCTGTTTCCCATAACAATTTATTGGATTGAATAGGGGACAACTTGTTCACCTCGCAGGAGATACTGAATGTTCAGTCTTGCCTGGATGAGTGCCCTTGTTTTTCTGTTTTTTCTGTTTTTTCTTTTTCTTTTTGGTTTTTTCTTTTTGAATATATAATTTTTCCTTTTTGTTTTCTCTAGTTAATTCAAACTACCATTATAATTTTCCCAGTGTATTTATTCCAATATGTTAGGAATACTATCAAGCTTATATGCACTTTAATAGGAAATGTGGAGTATTGATGGTATGTTTTTATGCTGCTTTTATTGTCATTTCAGCACTATGTACGATATAATTGAATATGTGTCCATTAAAGATTGATGAAATTTTACTTTCCTTGACCTGATCTATCCCCCGACTTGATTCCTGTGCTTATTGCAGTTTATCCCGGCGATTTGCTCTCCGGTTGCATACATGTGAACCCCTCTTCCTTCTTGGTACATATTATCCTTTCCTACAAGTGGCACACCTGCATTACATCACTGAATCTAAGTTTACTAAGAGCTGGAGTTGTCATAGATAATTGTCTTCCTTTTCTACATATGCTAGAGGAGTCAGTATACTCCTACATTGCTCACTGAGGTTTAGGCTTAGTCAATCTGCAAGAGATTCCAATGGTGACTGGGATCATCCAAGGGTATCCAGTTACCTTGATTAATTGCTATGCCCCCAATGCAGATACACCAGAATACTTTAAACTGATTTCACGCAACTCTTGCAATTTAAAGTCAACATGATTACCTGGTGGAGGTATTTTAATCTAGTTCTGGATACTCGGTGAGACAGATCTACGAATACCCGCCGGCTCTTATCTAAGGCTGCAACCAGAATTAAACTTATTCACAACCTATCAGGTCTAATGGATGTATGAGGGACATGAACCCCACCACAAATGTTCTCTTTCTACTCCTTAGTGCATTGTATAGATTGTTTTACCGTCCAACCAAGCTGCCAGATGGACTGGGGGATGCATGCACACACACTGTCAGTTCCCTCCCCTGCCAGTATAAAATTAAACATATTAAACATACCCAGTGTAACAAGGATCAATCTTGGTTGGAAAGTTAAAGCACAGGCGCTGTCTGATTTGGCCTTTAGTACTTCTGTATACAAAGATATAGTTGAGTTATTTGAGACTAATACAGGTGCGGCTCTTCCACACCTACATTATGTGAGGCATTTAACTGTTACATTAGGCGATCTGTATCTCAAAAGAGGTGAGGGTGTTGAGGGCAATCGGAGCAGACCTTGATCAGTGTGAGGCTTAGAGACTTAGAGACTTGAAAAGAAATTACACTACGATGAAAGATCCAACTACGTTGGCAACCATACTAACTACACTCTGACATTCAAAGAAATGATCCAAAGGTAGTGCAAATATTTGGCAGGAGGGGCCCAGCCAAACCTTTTGCACAATTTATCACAAAATGAATAATACATTTTAACAGCAGAAGTTAGTAATTAATACAAATCATTGTTTACTAGGTTTATAAACATATACAACGAATCAAATCCAGGTAAGATCAATTAAAATCGAATAAAAACCATTAAGATTGAACATTTCACTAAACAATTGAAATATATTGATATACAAAGTTCCACAAGGTATGCATAAGGTGCAGGATAAAATCATGCAAAGTGGTTCTTCACTCCACACATGATACACAGCCGCAGTGAAAACGATTGACTGGGCCCCAAAGATAGAGCTCCAGAACTGATCAGATTCAAAGGAATCAGTGCTGGAGATGAAACAAGAAGAGCTCTTTAAATAGCAGAGCTATTATCTGGGGCACTAAGCAAGGAAGTGGCGTGCAGTTTCCACAGCCAAATTGCAGTCTCCACATAGCCTCTCATTACGAGGTAGATTTATCCAACGAGCCTGTGTGCTCTCTGGTAGGTAAGAGGTTAAAACGTAAGTAAATTATAAATCTACGTATTTTTTTCAGGAGCACAACTTAGATAAGATCTAGGCAGATTAGAACAAAATTCCTGAGAACTGTATACTGCGTACATTTTCTTTTTTGTGAGAGAGTCAATATTACTTATAATGTCAAACTCTCTGGTTTTCTTTTTTAAGATGGTTTGAGTGTTAGGTGCTAGTACCAAATCCTCAAGTGCAGTACCAGCATGTCCTAAATGACTTAATGCAGCAGAACGCAATTATACCAAAAGGTTATTTCCACATTCCTGAGAGTATCGTCAGGCCAGATAGCTAATGAGTGTATCCGAAGATAGAGAAGAGGTGTGGATGGTTAAATAAAGATTGCATCACTGGACAAGCCAAAGAGGGTGAATAGGTGGGACCCCCAGTTCACAGCATAGAGCCTCCACAAGCACGGAACTGGGGACACCCATAATGGACCGCAACATCTCGCCCTAAAAGGTTTCCATCCAACTCATCATGGTTTCCGTCAATGCAGCAAGTCCATAAAGTATACCTGGTTCAATACTTTTACGATAAATTGATATCTGGCCCTCAGTATTAAGACCACCTTTTTTGCATAGAAACCGCTTGAGCAGCAGCCACTTCTTTAATATCTTAATTCTGATAAAAGAGGGGGGTCACTACACAATTCTGACTCGGACATTATGGATGTCTTTGTTCAATTTTACACCACACTGTATACCTCGGTTCTTGGCAAAACAGTGCAGCAAATCGACCAGTATTTTGAATCAGGTTGGGTTATATTTCGTCACCCCTTAAGAGAGGGATGCCTTAAAAGTCCCAATAAAAAAAGCCAGGAAATGATTAAAGTAATCCAAAGCCTTCTGGGGGAAAGCATGTGCTGCCATTTAGGCCCCACATCTGGATGTATCTAACCATACGGTGGAAAGATGGACCCTTCCAGAAACTATGAGGGAAGCTGTGATGACACTGATTCTGAAGCTGTCTAAGGAGCCCACCGACTGCTCGGCCTACAGGCCAGCCACACTCATAAACACGGATAATACAATCCTTGCTAAAATCCGGATCCTGGCCAATAGGCGTTCTGGCGGATCAGTTGGGTTTTACTCCAGGGAGGTCCACCTCGTACGGATCGGCAACAAATCTTTCGTCTGCTTCAGGCTTTATTTATTTAATTTATTTATTCATTTTTTGAGCGCCATAGCCCGCAGGCATCCGGGCGCACACGAACTCATGAGATACAACACAAAAAACAGGGCACCGAGTAGATAGATAATTAACAATACAGACAGAACCAATTATTCAAATAAACATGTTTTCAAAGGTTTCCGAAATGGGAGCTGGTTCCTTTCCTGACACAAATAGATAGGCAAGGAATTCCAGGCATTAGCTGCCTGTACTGGAAAACACTACCCATTTCTGTTCACACGCCGAACTCTAGGATAGGTGAGTAGGATAGCACTGCCTGGGCATAGTACTCTCCTTGGCTCATATTTAATTAGGCTTTCCTTAAGGTAAGGTAGCGCTGTGCCATAAAGACATTTGTGTGTTCTGGTGATTAACTTGAATTGTATTCTAGCAGCAACAGGCAGCCAATGTAGTTATTTACTTGACTCAGATAGAAGCTCTGTGAGAGGTATTTTCCAAAATGCACGAGGACTCATTGTGCACAACTTGTAGTTTGTGAAGCCCACCACTGACCAAAAGAGCATTACAATAGTCAAGACTTTGCTGAATAAATAGCTCGAGCTAAAGTTTCCCAGTTTTCCTCAGAGACAAAAGGATTAATCTGTCTCAGAAGTCTCAAATGATACTGTGATTTTTGTTTTTTCAGACTTCTGACAGTAAGTGTAAGTTAGCAGTAAATACACAATTGTAGACAAGCATTCCTAGTCGAACCTGCTGTTTTTTTAAGCATACCCACAATAAAACCTGACCCTCCCAAAATAAAATAAAATAGAACATTATAGTTGAGCCATCTCTGTTCTCAGAGAGGCTGCATCCCGTGCGTTCCCTTCATCTTAGAGCAGCATTGAACGTCACAAAAAAGGACCACATCACAGCGGACAGAAAAGGGGTTCACTGGCTCATGATTAAATAGAGGATTATCTTCAAGCTTCTCTCTATCACTCACAAGGGTGTGAGCAATACCGCACCCAGTACATGTCCCAGAAAATTGAAAGAACTAAATTCAACAGACCAACAAGATCCATCCATGCCCACAAACTAGCCACACCAAGAGTGAAAAGAGCCCAATGAGGGGTGGGTAGGTAGGGGGTAAGCTTCCCAGCACTCATAGTTAACCACTGGAACTCCCTACCAGCAGAACTGAGAGCAGAGCCCTCATACCGGGCCTTCCGAAAAACCCTGAAAACCTGGCTCTTTGCCTAACTGCCTACCCAGTTACTTCCCTGTATGAAACCTATGTCCTGAATGCACTGAACTTCTGAATGTCTTCTCCCAATGGGTTACAGATATACCCCCTGTTATGAACCAAGCTTGTGTGTAAATGTAACTGGTCTGCAACAGCGCCCTGATGCCTGAGGGTTTAGGCGCTCTAAAAATGAAACAAAGAAATAAATAAATAAACTCTCTGTGTATATAGTTTCTAATTGCCAGGTCTTCACTGCCCCAATGTATCCATTAATTATATCCTATTCCAAGTACAGGTTTTTTAACAATTGAGGTATTTGAAGCATAGGGCTGTTATCCAGCACATAATTGAGAAAAGGTGCCCACATGTGAATGTATTTAGGCACAGGGTCTGATATAAGTGCCGACATTCTTTCTATCACCACCATCTCCCGTATCTTCATCCACCAATATGAAATTATTGAACACTCTGGGGATTTCCAGAATCTAGCTTCGGTGAACGTTGCAGCCATAAGAAAGTGAGAAATTAAGTCCACTATCAGCCCCGACATGGGATAGGAATGGTCTTCAGGCACATCTCTCAGCACTATAATTAACAGGTTCATAGGAAGTGATCATCCTGATAAGTCCTTAATTTGAGCTAGAATCTCTTTCCAATATATTTGAATGGTTGGGCAGGTCCACCACATGTGGGCCTGGCTGACCTCTTTCCTCTCGAACCGACCCTCCCAGGTTCAACTTGGGTCCTTCCTCTCCTCTATCTCATTCTCTACCTGTGGTGTTTCCTTTCTCCCTGTCTGTTCAACCAATACCTGGCACCTTTCGCCCACTGCATTGCTCCTCTGTGCTCCAACTTTCAGTGCTATGCGGATGACACTCAGCTTGTTTTCGGGCTCCCCTCTGCTGCCTCTTCTCCCTCTTTCATCTCGGATTGTCTGTCTGCAATCCGGGAGTGGTGTGCCGCCAGTGATCTCTGCCTTAATGCCAGTAAAACAGAGATCCTCCTCATCGGCACACCTGCACCTTCCTTCCTGTCACTCTCTGGCCGGCCCCTCTTGGCCTTCTTCCTGCTCCCACCTGTGAGGCCAAGAACCTCGGCATCATCTTCAACTCCACACTCTCTTTCTCGCCTCACATCTCTCACATCTCTAAGAAGTCAAACTACCAACTGAACCTCCTCAGAGGTATTCTTCCTTTCCTCACCTTCCCCCAGAAGCTCACTGTCTCCAGAGCTCTAGTTCTCTCTAGGCTGGACTACTGCAACAGCCTCTTTTTAAATCTGTTTGCCTCTACTCTCCGCCCTCTACAACTCCTCCAGAACAGGACTGCAAGACTTGTCCTTGGTCTCAAGCCCAGGGATCGTATCTCTCCAGCCCTGAAAACTCTCCATTGGCTGCCAGTGGCTGCAAGGATCAAGTTCAAGACCCTCTGCATTGTCCACTGGGCCTTCTGGGGCCTGGGACCGCAATACCTGCAACTCTCTCTTCGGAAATATCTTCCTACTCAAGCTCTTCGCCCCTCCACCTCCCTCAGCGTCAGCCACTTCTCCAAGCAACAAGTTGGGGTAGATCTCTTTCTTCGGCTGGCGCCTCCCTCTGGAACAGACTCCCAGCTTCTCTGAAACTTCAGGAGAACCATCTCCAGTTCCGGAAGCACCTCAATAACTTCCTCTTTGCTTCTGCCCTCTCTCTCCCTCTACCCTGCTGATCTCCTGTCTGACACTGCACTGGTCACCTGGCTACCCTCTGAATTCGGGCCCAAGTCCCTGCCCGCCCAGTTGCACACCCGCACTGCCTCCTGGCAACCCTACTGTCCCCTTACCTGCACATATTGGACACCTGCTGTCGGCAGTTTAACCCTCGCACTTGCCACCTGCTGGATGCACTACTTGTGTTTTTGATCCCTTGTATGGCACTCTCCCATCCTCCCCTTCCCCTGGCACTTTTCCCCTTCGCTTTCCCCTACACTTTCGCGATCTCAATATCACTAGGCCTAGTAAGATGGTTGTCTTTGTCCTCCCTCTGTTCCCCCCCTTGCCTCGTTGCACCTTGAAACATTTGTGTATAGGCGCGTTATAAATGCTGTATCATATCATACCATATCCCCCAGCTGATCACAATTATGCCAGCAACTGCTAGGACTTTCAGGATATATATTATGTATTTTCTGGGGAGCCGTATACCTGCAATAGCACAGTTTAAGTGGCCCCTCCTTTATCAGGTTGTCTCTCTTCATTCATTAAATGTAAGAGGGTGATCATTTAGTTCTCCTAGCCTCAGGAGCCCCTGCCGTTCCCGATTCACAAAGGCCCATTTTTCCAATCCTGGGATAAATTCTGGGTTCTGGATGACTGGATGACTTGGGATAGGGGGCCTAGTCCCGTCTTGAATCCCAGCGGAAGACCAGCTCTATCCCAATGTCATAGTTTGCAACCGGCTGTGGCCAGCTGTCCCCTAACTTCTTTTGGAAGAAAAGAGAGGTGGGCCAGTGGAAAATTAGAGCATAACTGTTCCATCTCCTTCGACTTCAGGTCTCTTCCCGTTGATGGTCAGTCCAACATCTACGCTATTTGGGCTGCTAATAAATATCCCCAAATTGAGGCAACGCTCAACCCACCATACCCCTTTGATCTGATGAGAACTTTCAGAGGGATTCTTGGGATTTCGTGAGCCCATATACATTTCCCTATTGCTTTTTGAAGTTCCAACAAATCTCTGGCTAAGATATAGATCAAAGGAGCTTGGAACATATAAAGTAGCTTCAGGAGCAGTCATTTTTACACCTTGCACTCATCCCAACCAAGAAAGCTCCCGTAGATCCCACATGGGAATCACAGTTCAGGCTCTGGCGTGGTTAACCTCCTTTCTCCCCGACCGCCCTTCCCCGCTCTCTTAACTTGTGGCGTTCCCCAGGGATCTAACATATCCCCCTGGTTCTTCAACGTCTATATGGCTGCCCCAGCATGTGTGTTTGCCACTTTCACCTCTAACTTCCAATGCTACGCGGATGACACACAACTATCATTCAGGCTACCCTGAGCCGCCTTCTCCTCCTTGCACATATCTGACTGTCTGCTATTCAGTCAAGGTGTGCTGCAAACGACCTCTGCCTCAATGCCAGCAAGACTGAGATTGTTTGCATTGGAACCCCTGCTCCCGCTTTCCCACTTTTCTCTGGCTGGCCTCTCTTGGCCCTGCGCCGCACCCACCGGCAAGGCAAGAAACCTTGGGGTCATTTTTGACTCCACTCTCCTCCTCTCACATTTTGGACATCTCTAAAACGTCTATGAGCAATACCTCCTCAGAGGTACTCTACCTTTTCTCACTTTCCCCCAGCGGCTCACTGTCTCCAGAGCCATGGTTCTCTCCAGGCTGGACTATTGCAACAGGCTCTTCCACAAGCTCCTCTCTTCTGCCCTGGGCCCTCTGCAACTCATCCTGAACAGAACCGCCAGACGTATCCTTAGCCTCAAGCCCAGGGACTGCATCTCTCCGCTGCTGAAATCCCTTCACTGGCTCCCTGTGGCTGCAAGGATCAAGTTCAAGACCCTCTGCATTGTTCACAAGGTTTTCTGGAGCCTGGGACCTGTGTACCTGCACCGCTGCCTACCTAAATACTGTCCATCACGAGCCCTACGCTCTTCTCCCTCCAACCTTCTGTGAGTGAGCCGATTCTCCAAGCAGAGATTTGGAGGGAGATCCTTATCCTCAGCAAATGCCTCCCTCTGGAATAGCCTCCCTGCCACCCTCCTTCTTGAGCCTGATCTTCTTAAGTTCTGGAAACTCCTCAAGGCCTTCCTCTTTTCCTCTTCCTTCTCTCTCCCTCTACCCTGCTAACCTAGTTGTATGATCTTCCCCTCTCTCTTCCTCCTCTTCCTTACAGCTTGCTGATTGGCTGCCTGGTGTACCTGAGAGTCTCACAGGTCCCTGGCACTCCCACCAGTCCTCTTTCGCACTTGCCTCAGGGCCCTACTCCACACCCACATTCACTGCACTTGAGAAATAACTCAAGAGAGTGGGTCTCTCTGCACTTACCCCAGCCTCCACCGACCGGGTGCACTTGAACCCCCCCTCCCTTTGACCGTCTGTGCACTTGCACAATCCGTACGCACCATGCCTGTTCTCCCTTTCTCTTCACCACTTAATTGCACTGGTAAAACTGCAAAATCGCCGGCAGGCCTATTTGCTGTATCTCAAATTGTTAAATGTTTTATACGCACTTACTCAGCATGTGCAGACTATTATCGTCTCAGAATTTCAAGGGCTCTGAGCGACTGTTGTTTTTTTTCCCATGGTCCCACCCTCCTTGAGCACTTTGAAACACTGCCTGTGTATAGGCGCTTTATAAATAAACAATACCATACCATACCAGAGGATGTTATCAGCATATAGTGCTACTTTGTGCATAATCCCGCCCTCTGCGATCCCTGAACTCTAGCATTAAGACGAATACATTGAGCCGACAGCTCCATTGCCAAGGAAAAAAACAGAGGTGATAATGGGCAATCTTGTTTGGTTCCCCTCTCTATGGGTATCAGGGGAGTCCACAGTCCATTCAGCTTCACTTTCGTATTGGGGATTCGAAGGTTGGCCATACTATATATATATATATTGCTGTTAAGGATAAAACCATACTTCTCCAGTAAAATGTCTAAATATTCCCAGTTAATGGTGTCAAATGCCCTGTGATTATCCAACAAAAGTATAACATATTTATCGAGTCCCTGCTGAGCCATAGCTATAAGATCCACCACCTGTCCGATGTTATCATGCTCCCCTCTATTCATGATAGAACCTGTTTGATCTTGATCTATCAAAAGCAGAAGAACCTCACCCAATCAGGATGCTATAATGTTATTGTACATTTTTGCATCTACATTGAGCGGTGTGATTGGGCGGTACTCTCTGCACTCCTCTGGGCTTTTCCCCGGATTCAAAAGTAGAGTTGTTGATCACTCCGCCATAGAACCTGACACCTTCCCAGACGTCAAAAAGGAATTATACAGCTTTGTTTGTTTGTTTGTTTAATATTTATTATGCGCGCCAGACCCAAGGGTATCAGAGCGCAGGCATTAAGAAGTCATACAACTTGGTACACAAGTTACATTAGTTACAAAGTAAAGGCAAAACATCTTAACTAACAGATATTAGTATATAGGTACATACAATAGGCATTGGTAGGAAAAATATAGACAGTCAATATACAGGAGCAATGTACAGTTATTTACAAGTTTGGTCAAGTTCTACAGGTTAATTTATCAGCATTCTCTAGGAGCCAGATAATCAAGTTTTGTCTAACTTTGGTGAAGGTTTGGTCCATTCTGAGTGTGGTAGGTAGTGAGTTCCACAGTTGAGCTGCTTTGACTGGGAAACTGGCGCCCCCAACAGTGGATACTTTAAAGCGAGGCACCTGAAGGCAGTTGGAGTTAACTAGTCTCGTAGGTCTAGTAGATATTTTTATAGAAAATCTTTCCATTAGATATCGTGGTGCTTTGTTGTTTAGGCTTTATGGGTGAGGGAAGCTGTTTTTAGTTTGATTTTCTCATGTGTGGATAGCTACTTGTATTTCCTTCTTGTTTCAGAAATATGTTATTTCCTAGAGATAGTGAGCGCAGCTTTGAGGGCATTGTTTTGGAGTATCTGTATTTTGTTAGTAATATATTTATTAGCACCAATGTACAGGGTATTACAGTAATCTAGTTTAGATATAATGAGAGCTCTAGCTAAGGTCATGCAGCTGTTGGATGAAAGGAAATGTTTGCCAGCTCTAATTAGTTTGCATGTGTATGCTGTTGAAGAGGCTAGGGAGTTTACCTGTTTAGAGAATGTTAGGGTGGAGTCTAAGTAAAAACCTAATGTTTTTACTTCCTTGACAACCTTGATAAGGTTCCCATCAATGATGAATGATGAGTAGTTTGTGCCAAGTCTGGTGAGAAGAGATGTGGAACCCAGGATAAGAAGCTCTGTTTTGTCATCGTTCAGACAGAGGCCGTGAGTGGCCATCCATGTCTGAACAATGCTTTAAATTCTATTCACCAATGCTAAGTCCTTGCTATAGTCCCCAGTAAGTGGTAGGGGGATCTGGGCATCATCTGCATAATTAGTGTAGGTGATACCCAGACGGTCCAACTCATCAAACAGGGGCTTGGTGAATATATTATGGTGGATTGGGGAAACACATGAGCCCTGGGGCACCCCACAGGTGATGGGGATGGGGTCCGCGGGTGCAGATGGTGAGAAGACCCTCATGGTTCGGTCACTGAGGAAGGATTGTATCCACGCTATAGCCTCGCTGGAGAAGTGGGCAGCTGAATCCAGGTGGCTACATAACACGTTGTGATCTAACAAGTCAAAAGCCGCAGATAGGTCCAGGAGGAGGAGTAATGCAAGTTTTCCATTGTCTCTTAGTTTGTCTATTTGGGCTTTAAGATCAATGAGAGCAGTTTCTGTGCCATGTAGTGGCCGGAAAACAGATTGACGAGAGCCTAAGAGTTGGTTGAGTTCTAGGAAATTCTGGATTTGGATATATGCTACCTTGTCTAGGATTTTCAATAAGAATGGTACCGTGGTGATGGGCCTATAGTTAGCCTGTATGGAGGGGTCTAGCATTTGTTTTTTAAGAAGTGGGAGTGCCCAAAATTCCTTAAGATTGCTGGGTATCATGCCGGATGTAAAAGAAGCATTGATAAGTTTGGTAATGAAAGGTGCTAGATCCCTAGCAGCGTCCTTGATAAGTTGTGCTGGGCATTGGTCACCTTTACAGTTAGATGGTTTGAGACCTAACATAACTTTCTAAACTTCTATAATGGAAACTTTGGAGAAGTGAAATTGGGTGGCATGTTTAATTTTAGGTGGAATTGTTTTGTTGGGTGGTGGTGTGGTAGCAGTTAGTGAGGCTTTCTTTAGTGCTATTTTGTTTTGAAGGTTAGACATTTTGTTGGCTAACACATGCTGGATATCAGAGCACCATGTTTTATCTTTGACACAGTTGTCTTGGGATATGATGGGATTTTCTCATTCTTTTAGAATCGTGAAGAGCTCCTTCATACTAGAATTTTCTTGCATAATTCTAGTATTGTAAGTTTCTTGTTTGGCCAAGAGGATATCCTTCTTGTATTGGGATGACATTTTTGATAACTGTAGTTTGTTTTCTACGGTGGGATGGCGTTTCCAGGCAGTTTCGCATTTTCTTTTATCTAGTCTTAGATTTTTTTGATGGGCAGTAAACCAATTGTTAAGGTGGCTTTGGGCTTACGATTTATGAGTTTTAGCGAGCGATATTGTCAAGAATTGTGTTCATAGCTTTGTTGTATTCTTCAACTAGAAGGCTAGGATCCATGTGTCGCGTAGGCAGTTGA
This sequence comes from Ambystoma mexicanum, assembly GCF_040938575.1. Taxonomy (NCBI): domain Eukaryota; kingdom Metazoa; phylum Chordata; class Amphibia; order Caudata; family Ambystomatidae; genus Ambystoma; species Ambystoma mexicanum. Next base: position 1,119,214,518 of record NC_090922.1, on the reverse strand, counting down.
GGGTGGGCAGGATACAAGGGAGTAGTTTGTCTACTGTAATATTTTTCTTGTTTCTCATCAGTGTAGGAAGGGCAAGAGGTGCCTGTAGGATGGGTCTTTTAGTTGCTAGTGTAAAAGATATAAGTTAATGGTCTGTCCAGATTTGGAGTGAGATGGAGGTGATAGAGACATTACAATTGTGATCTGCAACCCAATTGAGACTTCTCCCTTTATTATGAGTTGGTTCATTCACTCTCTGGGTGAAGCCGAGTTCTGACAGGATGTTGGCCGCTGCAGTGGCTTGTTGGTCATTGGCGTCATTAAAGCCTATATTAAGGTCTCCTAACAGTAGCGTTTGGGAGGAATCCTTTAGGTTTTCCGATAAAATCATGGAAAGGTCTTCAATGAAAGTATTAATAGGGCCAGGGGGTCTGTATATAAGGTGGATATTCAGCGTTTGAGAGTTGGCTGTGGGTATTTTAATTGACATAACTTCACAAAAGTTGATAATAGGCAAAGGTGATATTCTCATAGAGAGATTGGATTTGGCAATGATAGCTAGTCCTCCGCCTCTAGCTTCGCCTCTGTCAACTCGGAGGATGGTGTAGTTATTTGGTACGGCAAGGGACAGTGCAGTCTCATGAGGCCAGGATTCTGTGACAGCGATAAAATCATAGTCTTCTGTTAGGATGACTTCGACTATTCCTGTGGCATGAGCGATTAAAGATCATGCATTTATTAGGGCTCCTTTGAGGTTAGGGGTGGATTTATCTGGGGACGGTGAGGTAGTGGTGTTTGGAGCGGCTGAACGGATGTGAGTCCTAGTTCTTTTAGTGTGGGGCTTGTTGTTACTACTATTAGTAGTGTGACTGAGCTTTAATGAGTATTTGTAAGGTACCTTACTCTGGAGATTAGAGATAGCCTCGTATCTGATAAGAGGGTTGAATATTCTAGGTAAACGTGCACGGAGTCTGGAGTTTCTAAGCACAGTGTTGCAGGGGGTCGTTTGTAGAGGTACATTGAACTTGTACATGGGTAGTTTTGGAGACAAGGTATGGTTGTCCAATGTATCTGCTATCCTAGTTGGTGTAAACATTATGTAGAGTACCATTAGCATGAGTATGGCACCCAGGTAGACTAAATTGAGCAGTGAGGGGTACATAATGTATTAGTATAACGTACAATGTGATAGTGCGGTAACTTGACAATAAGGTGTTACCTTTCCATAGAGTATGGCTGGTTACTATAAAGTAACCAAGGGCATTCGCTAGTGGACTAGTCCCGTAGTAGTGGAGTAGGATTTAGTCGGTAGTTTATGTGGATTATCATAAACAATATCATAAACATTAAGTGGCTATAATGGCATAAGCAATATCATAAATATCAAGTGGCTATGACGATGTGCTAAGGATAGCATGTCTAGGAGCTAGTAGGCTGTAGAACACTGCTGGCTGGTCCTAATAGTGTAGGCATCTGCATTTCCTATGCAGTTTAGTAGAGTATAGTCTAGTAAACAGTTATAAATGAGTAATTATTTGCAACTATATGCGTAAGCACTACTATAAAAGGTGGGAGATTAACACGGGAGCCTTATAAAACTCATTTGTGAAGCCATCGGGACTCAGTGCCTTCCGGTTAGGAAGTGAGCGGATTGCTTGTGCCACTTCCTGTTCCGTTATCTGCAATTCTAAAGTCTCGCAAATTTCCTCTGGGACCTTAGGAAGATTTGCCGATGTAATAAAATGTTCTCTTTGTATAGGGTCCCCCGGGTGTCTGACAGTCGCTTCCTGAAAATAATGTTTCACTATTTTGATTTTCCCGGATTCCAGAGTAGTCTGGAAACCATTCTGGTCTCTCAGGTCCATTATATACTTCTGCACTGCTGCCGTTTGAATGACTATTGTCCCTCTAAGTACTGCTTTACCTGCATCCCATATTGTCCGAGATCTAAGTCTCCCGTGTCATTCTCTGTAAAGTAATTTCACAAGGAATCTGATATGTGGGCTCGAATTGCTACGTCCTGAAAAATATAGTTATTGAATCGCCAAGACAGTCTATTGGGCTGGACTAACAGACCCAAACCCAGGGACATTTTCACAGGGGAATGGTCAGAAAGGACCATTGGTGGGATTTCAATCCTTGCCGTATCAGGGATCAGGGTATTGGATAATAGATGCAGTGAATTTTTAACAATGTTAATATGCGCATCAGCACCAAGATACGCTTCAAGGTAAGTTCCAAGTGTTTTGAAACAGGAATATTACAGCCCTCAATAACAAAGTTTGAAAACCTTAAATCCAGTTTTGCTCTGGCCTGCATTGATCCAAATATCATAAATTCAGTTTTAGAACTATTCAGACACATCCAATGTTTGGACATCCATTGTCTATGGTGTAATCACCATTCAACTCTAACAGCAACTTAAAACCCTGATCTGCCGGCAGTCATGGCCCTCCTAGCTGCAGAGAAGCCCTTCGACTCTATTGAATGGCTATTTATGTTCACTGTTCTTCACAGGATGGGTATGGGGGTCTTTCTTGTTTCTCTGATTTCTCTACTTTACAATCGCCCAGTAGCGAGGCTGAGTATAAATGGGCAATTATCGGACAGGTTTCAACTGGGTGGAGGCATAAAACAGGAGTGCCCCCTCTCCCTGTTGCTCTTTGCCCCCGCTATAGAGCCTCTTGCAGCTCTAGTTAGGAGCAGACACATACGTTGTGGAATACAATTGTACTTCCATAAACATGTTATATCCCTCTGCACAGACGATATTACATTATTTATTAAATATTCTCAAACTAATTTGAAACCAGTGATTCAGGACATTCAGGAATTCAGTCGTTTCTCTGGCCTCAGAGGGAGTGCTGCCAAGTCAACTCTATTTCCTCTTATTGAGGAAACCTCTGAAGTACTAGAAAGATTAGTATTTCAATGCATGCTTCCAAGACTAGATAGCTTGATATAGAAATTGCCAAGGAGTACTTGTGCACCATTTCAGGCGAATTGTGGTTGCGCATTAGACAGAGCCAAAGGAACAGTTGTTAAATGGAAAAGTCTGCCACTTTCGTTGTTTAGGAGGATTTCCCTCATCAAAATGGTGATACTCCTCAGATTCCTTTGCATATTCTTAAATGTTCCACTCATTCTTCCCCAGCCGTTTTTCAGAACGCTGAGATGCATTATTTTGGTGTTTATATGTTTCAGCAGAAAATACAGTCAGTTGCTGTAAATCTCCCACTCCTCTTATTCGAGAAGGCCTTGCCCTGCCAAATTTCAACTTCAATTACCTTGCAGCGCAGACGCAATTTCTATCCAAGCGGTATTCGCTTAACCTGGATAAATCTCATGTGCAGATCGAAAGAGCAATTGTTGCTCCTACTTAGATTTGTTATTCTTTGGGGTACCCTAAATAAAGTTGGCCAAGTTCACATTGTGGCATGTACATGCGCAGCTTGGGCCCGTCTTGTAACTAAACTGGAAGAGAAACCGTTATACTCCCCTTTGCTCTCAGGGGTGTTGCTAGGTCTGGAAAAGATCCGGGGCTATGCTAATGTCGGGACTGTCGGGACTCTGGGCTAGCTAGCCTTTTGGCTGTAGCCCCTGAGCTTCTATCTGAAGCTACAACCAAAAGACCCAGGGCTATAGCCCCCAAACTCCACTAGCGACGCCTCTGTTGCTCCCCGTCACACATATTCCCCGGATTGCACTAACTAGTGAAAAGTTGTACATGCAATGCAATGCAATGCATGCAGAAATTAGGTTTCGCCACGTTCTCCGACCTACTCCTAGATAACCAATGTATAACTCTGGATAAATATAAGGAACCGTGCATCCAAAATTATTGATCTCTTTTTTCATATAACTTATATTGGTCGTGTTTTCTGGCTGAATATTTATATTTTAAAGAGTGGATACACGTCTAAACCATGTTGCCTCTGCAATAGGATTAATTTCCTTCTTATTGTCTGAAAATCAACCCATGTATTATACAAGGACCCGAAATTGCGGGTATCCTTTTCCTGCAAAATTCTTAATATATTATGTTACATTATGTTATGTTAAGGATACTTATAAAGAGCACGTTCGCCCGAAGGTATCATGGCGCTAAACCGGCAGAAATGCTGAAACGAGAAAAGATTCAGAACAAAAACGTTTTTAAAGAACGACTAAGTTCTTAATCTGTTTCATCTCTTTTTTAAAGAACTTTTTTTTTATTAGCAATGATCACATCAAAAGGGTACCTCGCCTTCATTGTTTTAGAGTGAAAACTCTTAGTCCCATTTATCGGAGCATATCTATATGCCTCCGTGATTATGGCCTTAATACTCCCAGTATCTGTGGTTTCCGTTTCTATTATTTCCACAAATCTGCCTGCTACATGTCGATTAAACATTCCTATATTTAGCGCTGTCCAAGACATTCTATTTCCAACTTTATTTACTCTATCTATTCCTTCTAGTATAGTTTGTTCTTCTCGTTCCATACTGTATAGTTATTTTAGTGATTACATGGTCACTACTATCTGTCGGGGTAAGAGTGAACTCTATAACTTTTTTCAATACCACCCTTTGAACAAGAAGGTAATCTAACCAAGACTATGGGCCTCATTACACGGATGGCGGAGAACCATGGCGCTATTAGCGCCATGGTTCATGCCGGTAAAATACCGGCACCGCCTTGGCGGAAAGGGGAATTACCGCCCCATTCCAAGGTTGGCGGGGTGGTAATTCCCCCTTCCACCATTGCCCTTCCCCATTCCCATTTTTGGCCCATAGGGCTCAATGGGAATGGGGAAGGTGCTAATTACGGTACCGCAAATTGCGGTACCGTAATTAGCTCCCTGGGTCCCTCTGCGGGTTGGTTTTTAACGCCTGCAAAAAGCAGGCGTTAAATCCCCCAACCCGCAAAGGGACCTCGTAGTAAGGCGGTAAGGATTTACCGGTACCGGTGTTTTACCGGTACCGGTAAATCCTTACCGCCATCCGTGTAATGAGGCCCTATGTACGGCCCTTAGACCAAGTGTAGGGTGCAAGATCTCATTTTTCCTTTATCTTATGCATTTGAAATAATCTTTGAGCGGTCATGAAGTCGCCCCAGGGGCTGGAATATCGGAGGTATTGATCTTCATTAGGACATCATTTACATCTTGCTGTTTTACTTCTATGTCTTACAGTGCAACAGTAGGGCATCTCCGGTAATTGAAATCTCCCATAATAATGAGGAGGCCCTCTCTGTTGCACTAAAGCCATTTATTAATAGGTTATTCTAAGATCTCTATAATTTCTACAGTAGAAGCATCACATGGAGGGTTATATACATTTATCAGCATTATTTCTTGAGCACCGCTAGTAGTTTCAATCTTTACTGTTGCAGGCAAAATATAATGGCTAGAGGTGTATACAATTCCTTTAAATTTTAAGTCATTTCTAGCCCCACTCAACAGACTCTCCGGTTCCCCAGCATCCAGTTTCAGCCGTCTCCACGCTCCAGCCTGATATGTGACCTCTCACTTTGTAAACAGCCCGCATTTTTATATCCGTTGGTTTTAATAAGTGACTACAGGTGGTGGTCATTTAGTTCAATTGCCTGACCATAGTTAAAGGGCCTGCCAAGGGTGTTACGCCTGGCCGCTCTTTGTATAATATGGTACCCCATCTATGGCCACATCTTGCATCAACCAAGTTTCTTGCAGAGCAAAAATGTCCACCTCTAGTAATTGTATAAGTCTGTCATCATTTGCCAAAAATTAATTATATACTCTAGTGTTTCATGAAAGAAAACGCATACAAGATGGATGTCAAGCAACACCATCCAAATCCTCTTCCCAATAGTCAAAATTATTCTTAGTAGTATAATTACTTCCACTCCTCTCACTTCGACTTAGACCGTGCACTGTAAAGCTTGAGGAAAGGACCTCACAGCGGTCTTCACACTCGCTCGTCAAGCCTCACCAGAAATCACAGAGACACAGAATCACTGGTCGATTCTGACAAGCCGATATGCTTTCACCATCTGTCACATTTTCTCTTCCCCTTCCCCTTTGTGTTCTGTGACCCATTGGGCTGAAAGTGGATATTTCTGATGCCCTTATTTTATTTATCTGATATGCTTGTACAACCACTGTTTGACTTGCTGTTTTGTGCTGCGGTGTACAGCATCTGACAGAGAAATACTATTACATAGACCCCATATGTACTATTGAAATTATAAAAAAAATTTACCATGATCTTTCTACCATATTTATCTATGCATTGCTTTGTGTTGTCCACTGCAAATTTCCAAACACCACATTTGTGAAAACCTTGCTAAGCACATTTAGCCAGGTATGAGATAACATTCAGTTTAATGGTAAGTGACTAGGTGACAGCATGCTGCATAAGTGGCTTTTCACCTATGTATCTGCAAACTAGTACGAAAATGGTTTAGAGCTAAACTTGCAGAGGAGAAGCTACAATTTATTTAATGCACAAAAAAGCACTCAACAAAAAGATTACCTGAGAATACAATTTTCATCTCCAGTAATATACCATAAGAACTATTCAATGTACTCAATGAATAAAATTTTAAAAAGCATGAATTCCTAATATCTTGTCACAGGCCTTCTTTGGTAATTACCTCAATCCTTAATACCAAAGGGCATACTACTCACATCTGGAGAAAGTGAATGTGATACACATGCAATGATTCTATTTTGGAACAATCTCATTTACCCTCAACTGTCCAAATTCAAAACTCAAATACTGAAGTGGACACACTCCTAGCCAAGGACGAGCATGCATGTTCAACACAGGATATCTGACCACTCAAAGTAGATCAAATACTCTACCACACAGCCAAAACTGCAGACATGAGGCGACATTTAGTAAATTGTTCCTTCGGGTTTAGTTCTGTAGACTACAAACATGCTGCAATTGAGCTACTTCTTAGGAAATCTTCCCTTAAACCAATCAGTCCTAGCTAATTACTTGCCCATTTCATGCCTCCCATTTTGGCTGAATTTCTAAAAAACTTTGGTTGAGGTACAAGCTAACTGCAGCCCACGTAATATCTGTTTTCAAGCTTATATACCTTCTAGATAGCTTTCTGTCTTAGTATGGGCACAGTGTGTCATCACATTCATGTTGGATGACATTAGGAGCGTGGTCAATGATGGTATTGGAGCTATGATACTGCTATATTTGTCTGCAGCTTTAGACACTGCAATACAGTCAGATTTGTTATCCTATGAAATACTGTCACATGGCTGAAGCCTTTCTGTCAGGACCTACTCAATCATGAAAAGACACCTCTAAATTAATACCACCGGAGGTTAACTCTACAGTATAACAAGGCTATACATTGTCACAAATCTTGCAAACGTATACCTCCAACCTACTGCCAATTTTGTACACTCCGTTAGCATTATATTATGCAAATGTTATGCAAATATTCAGATGGAAATCTTAGGTTGAACAAACTAATTACTGCCATTGTCTACAGCTTTAAGAGGTGCATCACCACAGTATCTAACTGCAGGAACACAAACCAACCATATGATACTGAATTGAAGTATTTGTCTGTGGTAAATGAAAAATCCCCTGTATTGCCTTTGTGGACTTCAGTCCCTGGCCAATCTGCCAGGCCAGTATTTTAATTTGCAATCTAGGGGTCCGTGAGAAATCTGAGGAGTTCCTCCCACCTACTCCCCATGGATCCTCTTCTCAGGTGGCCAGGGAAAGGCCATTGCTTTTGGATTCTGAACCTGGGGGTGGAGACGCGAGAGAAGATCACCTAGGTGGAGCGTCCTTGGGGAGAGGATATCCTTAGGTGAGACATGGTATCCCCCATTCCCTTATCAAAATGAACCCTTGGTTCCCACAACATTTACAGGTTATTGTAAGTCTCAAACTCTTAATTCAGATAAATGTCAGCTAAATACCAAATTTGGGAGAAGACAACACGTGAATAATTTCTTTATGCAACTTCCCCCAAACACCACTCTGATACTGAGACGAAGAAGAGGGCTATGGAGAAGTTTAGATGGAGAAGGCAGGCATGTCCCTTTAACTATGGTCAGGCAATTGAACTAAATGACCACCACCTGTAGTCACTTATCAAAACCAACGGATATAAAAATGCGGGCTGTTTACAAGGTGAGAGGTCGCATAGCAGGCTGGAGTGTGGCGACGGCTGAAACTGGATGCTGGCGAACCGGAGAGACAGGAACAGGAGACGCGAAAGCGGAAAGCGGTGTCAGGCAAGGACCAGAGGCTGTGTGGTGCCGAAGAATTCCGGTCACTGCGGTCCTCCCGGAGAGCAAGCAGCGTTCTCCCCGCCCTCCACGAGAGAACACCAGAGACTGTGGAAGCTGGAAATGCAAAGCAAGCAAAGGAACGAAGGCAACGGGAGCTGCTGCCTGAAGCCGGTGAGTGCAGATGGAAAACACTCATAGCGGGGCACTCCGAAAACATGAAATAAGTCTTTCTTGAATATCGAATGTTTTGAAAACTGTCATAAGCACTTTTGAATACTAAAGCGAGTGCTTATAATCATGAATGAACAAAAGGTGGTTTCAAGAGTGAACCAGATGGGTTTTGAATACCAAACAAACTGAAAGCATTACTGAATACTGTACAGAATTGAAACGAGTAATGAAGATGATGGAATAAGCATTTTTGAATGCTGCACAGAGACAAGGCACATAATGAGCATGTTTTGAGTCGAATAAAGAACAAAAAGGGCGCCAACCACAGATAAACTTCAAGACACCTCCCTAATGTCGGGGTGTCTGCATGATTCTATTATGAGGACTTCAGGGTGGTGCTTCAAGTAGTAAGCCAAATATCCTTTACATGCATTATCAAGTCAACAAATGTGACAGAAGAAGGCACAAATCCCTCATTGTTAATTATAATTAAATTCAATTTATTGATTCTTTCATGTTAACCAAAAACATCATGAACCATAGCTGCCTATTTATTGAACAGAAAAATAAGACATACATACAATTTGTTGGGAAAACAATTTCACAATGGATACTCTCGCTGTTCAGTAATCACACAGTGAGTGGGTTAGTATCTTCTAGTGGTGCAGAAAAACATATTTGTGCACAGTGAACGGAAGGAAACAAGGTTTTTGCAGTTGTATCAACAAATAGTTCAATTATTCTGTAACACAATTAGAGTGAATATGATGGCCAATCGTTTGGTCCCCATGTTGTAACAAAGGTTGACTCATAACCCTGCTTGAAGTTGGATATCCAACGGGTAAAATTTCACTGGTTAGGGTGAATTCAGTCAGGGCAGGGGCAAATTGGTTTGTCCAAAACGATGCTAGTAAATAATACACAAAAACAAGGGAAAATGTTGAAAGAGGGGAACTCAATTAGTTGGTCCACTAATAAGGCCAGGTGCTCAAGTAGCCCAGCTGTACTTAGAGGGACGGAAGAGACAAATCAGGGTATCAATTGAATTGCAAAAAGCAGAGGACTAAAACCATCGGTCCAAATTGGTTTATCAAAAACAATGCTTGTAAATAATGCACAAAAAACAGGGGAAAGAATAAGTTGAAAAGGGGGAACTCAATTTGTTGGTCCACAAATAAGGCCGGGTCCTCAAGAAACACAGCTGTACTTAGAGGGACGGAAGAAACAAAACAGAAGAAAAAAAATCAATTAAATTGCAAAAACAGAGGACCTCTGTTTTTGCAATTTAATTGATACACTGGACCGATGGTTTTGGTCCTCTGTTTTTGCAATTTAATTGATACCCTGTTTTGTTTCTTCCGTCACTCTAAGTACAGCTGGGTTTCTTGAACACCTGGCCTTATTTGTGGACCAGCAAATTGAGTTCCCCCTTTTCAACTTTTTTTTAATACCAGAGATTGGTTTAGAAATGCGGGATCGGGTTCGTACGAGTGTTGCGCTGCGTTGTCTTGCTTCCAAGACAAATGTGTTGCCCCTGAGCTATCCCCCTCACTCTAGTGCCCAGTTAAGACTTAAGTTGAAACAGCTGTGGGGGCAGACCCCTAATTACCTTAAGCCAAGCAGGGCCACCACCTGAGGAATGAGTGCAGGTGTACGTAAAACAGGTTTATTGTACAATCGTCCAGGGAACAGTTAGATGGTGCCGAGAAACCAAACTAGCACAAGTTCAATGAACCACATAAGTTGACACCTTATATATATTTTTGCAACAGTTAAAACACTCCCAGATACTTTATTAGAATCCACCCCCACATGTGATTGGACAAAATCTCTTCAAAGAAATCTCATGTTTCTGCAATTCCTACATTCTCATTGGTAGTCGTTATTTTAACTACCATCTCCAGCTCTTGTGTAGAATACACACCTTTTTAGGATTTGTCCGTGGTAGGTCATGACATCATCAACCAGTTAAACATTTGTATGCAAACAGAATTCATTACTAGTAATAACTAGCCTATGCCCTTTTAATCTTAACTCTTAATTGCACGTGGTTAGCATAAATATTTCAAGCGATATGAAGAAGACTGATTAAACAGGTTCTCTTTTAATTACCGCTAACTATCTCATCCCCTGGTTTGCTGACCTCCATTGGAACATTCTAATCTAAACAACTGACATTTCATAGTGCACAGCACCTCTGAAAATACAATTGAAACTCCTGGGTTTCAGTCACTTTAGCCTCGAGCATGAATTCACCCTATGGTTTATTGCTGTTCAGAACAACAGCAAAAAAACATCTAACAAGCTTGCATGCATTCAAGCGATTACATCTGCCTTTTGCAATACTTATCAGACCATAAAACCCATGGCTGGCTCCTTTAGATGAGCTGACCAGCGCAAAGGTCGAAGTTACTTATTTACCCATCCTCTGGCCTCTGAAACGCTGCAGCAGAACCATTTTCTCAAAAGTTAAACCCTGACTGCCATGTTTTAATCTGTTTATAAAAAACCCACTACATATAGATTCATAAATCTCCTTTATGGGTTTTCTCAGTGTGCCTGCATGTTTAATAAATACTATCTTTCCTTTACAGTGAATTCTTTAGGACAGGCCCCCTTTCTCGCATGTGCATTATGAAAACTCCTTATTGCCTGCTTCTGGGCACTCCATAGGACATTGTGTTTGAATTGCATTTATATTTAATTTGGCGGTTTTAGTATTTGTCTTTCTACACGCAGGCAAAGCTATAGGTTGACCATACGTCCCGGTTTTTCCGGGACTGTCCTGGTTTTTGCTGCTCTGTCCCACTTTCTCAAGATTATGTTTCCATTGGAAACTGCAGTGATCCCAGTTTTTGGTAGTCGGTCTTCATAGCTGACAGGTGTGAATGCACAATCGCATACAGAAGAAATGCTGCATTTTACGACTTAAAATAGTGTTTGTTTGTGAAAAATTTAATATTAATATGTGTTTATTGTAACAGTAACACTTAAACTCCCTTGTCCTTCAACCACTACTGAAGTGTAGTGCCTTGATAGCCACTTTCAAGAGTTAGTCCTACTTTTATGTTTGTTGCCCTGTCCCAGTTTTTTTACTTTTTAAATCTGGTCACCCTACAAAGCTATTATGTATCAGTTTAACCCAAAAGTAACAATAAGTAACATATCGCATTCATATTTAACTATACTGGATACAAATGAAATTGTAACATTGCGCTGAGTTTGTCGCACTCCCAGTCACAAATATGGTGTTCGCAACAAAAACCCCTCTTGATTGTGGGGACTTTTCCTGACCACCCCATCACTTCTACCTTGTTGCTCCAGGTAAATCCTCCACTTTCCTCCAAAAATCCTTAGATTTACTGTGCTGTAATCCCACCAGTGCCAAGTGGCGGCAATTGAATTCATTGGTATTTCAGCAGATTTACCACCCGGATACTGCCAAACTCATAATGAGGCCCTACAATTTAAAGTTGGCCACTTCATAGAGGCATTCAAGCAAATCACATGCCATCCTAGTGGCTTCTCTTGAATGGCACAATACTTAAATACCCACTGCCAGATCGACAATTGCCTGAAAGGTTATGTTTTCTTATAGCACACTTAACTTGCTTCATTTTATTATTACAACCATAAAGCAAATTAAAACTGTAAAATACATAGCATATGAAAACGAAAGGGAAACATAATACATTTAAACAACATACAGCATTAGGAGATCAAAGGGGAAACCCCCCACTACCAGAGATAGAATTAATCTTAACAAAGATATATGAAAACATCAGAATATCCCTGCTAATCGCCTCCAGCTATTATCAGGGGATCCTCTTGCTGATCCCACAACCCATTTCATCCTACAGGCCCAATGATTAATGGTTACCACATCACCTGTGACGCAGATGACAATATAAGCTTCTTTTAAGAAGCCCACATATGGATGGACCAGCAGGGCCTCCGCCAGCAGGGACGCAGAAACCTGAACAATAATGAGAATCAGCCTTGGTGAAAAGGAGAAAGACTCCCAGGAACTAGACGTCAAGGTGATTTGACCAGGCCAGATGCATAGCACGAAGGAGCGACTTGCTCTAACCCAGCTGGGATGGCACAGGAAAACCACCCCCCAATTGAGAAAGTTCTACAAGTTCGAATGCCAGTTTGGAGGCATCACGCTGTGGCGAGCCTGTCCCTCTTCCAGGGACAGAGCAAGAGAAGCGGCGAGTCCCAAGCAGGGGGAGGGTGGCTGGGCGCTAGTTTGAAAGTTATGTTATATGTGTTGGTTGGCTGTAGGCAGGGCCGGCTGGCCCCCAGCTTCAAGGGTGGACGGAACAATGTATATGTACATGAAACAGATCGAGTGAGCAGGTACCAGGTCGACAGACCGCAATGCCAAGAAGGAAATCACCCCAAGCGCAGAGGCAAAAAGGACATGGGGAAAGAGGTACGCCCCGAAGACCGGACGGAAAGAGAAGAAACAAGGGAAAACACGAATGGAAGGCTATGGGACAACAGAGCCAGAGTAAACACTACAAATATGGGTCTTGACAAAATAACTATAGCAACCTGGAATGTACGAGGACTCAATGCTTATGTCAAAGGACTCGGGGTGTACGCCTGGCTGAACAGACTGAAAGTCAAGATAGCAATGCTACAAGAGACCCATCTGACAGCGGATAAACAGGCCAGTGTGAACAAGAAATGGGGAGAAGTATACAGCACAACATACTCAAACTGTGCAAGGGGAGCATTAATATGGATTGCACCGGGAGTACCGTTCCAGCTAATAAAGCAGGAAAGTGACCAGGAGGGAAGAATGGTGCTGGTGCATGGGATGCTTGAAAGCAGGGAAATATGCTTGATCAACACCTATGCCCCTAACCACGACGCCACCGCCTTTTTCAGGAATCCAGCGCCCAAACTGGCTCAGTACAGGGGAGCCACGTTCATCTGGACCGGAGACTTTAACTGCACCTTGAATCCGCTTCTCGACAGGTCGGACGACAAGCACAGGAAGCCAGCACCCCCTGCCAGGGAGCTTCACAAGACCCTCACACGATTGCCGCTGGTGGTCGTCTGGAGGCAGGTACATGGAGATGGGAGAGGGTACACACATTATAGCGCACCCCATGGGGTATTTACACGAATAGATTACCTATTCACTGGCAGTGACTCTCCGATAGAATTCACTGGAATCAACATTAAAGCACGTACACTTCCAGATCACGCCCCGATACTGGCAACATGGGCGCACACACACAGAAAAACCCCAATACCAACATGGCACCTCCGCGCAGAAGCACTAGGAGAGGGCAAATTTGAGGCATATCTGCAGGAGGTGATAGAAGATTATTTCGAACAAAATGAGGGGAGCGTGGAGAGCAATGCCACGCTCTGGGACGCCTTCAAAGTAGTGATAAGAGGGGCGGCAATTGGGAAAACGGCAGGGTTGAAGGGTGCAATCGTGGCTGAGCAGAACGAAATAGAAAGTGAGGTTTAAACAGAGGAACGAAGGGTGTAAAGGGCGGGCCGGGAACCCCGGGAACTACTGGAGCTAAGAACGAGATGTATAGTACTCTGGGAGAAACTTGGGAAGCTGAATTATGGGAAATATTTACAGAGATTGCATGCAGAAGGGGATAAACCCAGTAGGCTACTAGCGTGGCTTACCAAACAGGACAACAAGAGGGACCCCATAGCAGTATTAAATGATGGCACAGGAACAGAGGTTAGGAATCAGGAAGCTATAAATAACCTGTTCGCCGGCTTCTATGAGCGGCTTTATAATCCGAATCCGGAAGTGGAGCCGGAAGACATCCCAGACGCCCTAGCAGAGATTAGGTTACCGAAGCTGACAGCAGACCAGGCTCAACTATTGGGCGCCCCGATTACCGTAGAGGAAATTGAAATGGTGATCTCTGAGCTCCCCTCGGGTAAAATCCCGGGCCCGGATGGGCTCCCAGGGGAGTTCTATAAGACATACAAAAGCACCATTGCCCCAAAACTGCTAGAAACATATGAAGAAGCATACGAGGAAGCACAATTTCCAAATAGCATGTCGGAAACGATAATAGTCCCGATCCTAAAGCCAGGGAAATCCCCAGTAGAATGTACGTCATACAGGCCGATCTCCCTCATCAACCAGAACACCGAAATACTTACAACGGTTCTAGCGAACCGTCTGAAATCGGTCATATCCACGTTGATCCACTCAGACCAAACGGGCTACGTCCCAGGGCGAAACACGTCATGGAACCTCTGCAGATTACATTATGTCATAGAACAGACGAATCAGAGACAAGGGGAATGCGCAGTAGTCTCATTAGACGCCGTTAAGGCCTTTGATTCTGTGAGTTGGAAGTGGTTGCTGAGCGTCCTCGCCCACTTTGGTTTGGGGTAGGGATTTCTCAGATGGATTAGATTGTTGTACAGGGACCCTAGAGCGAGAGTAAAAACGGGAAGGCACATTTCAAAAGCTTGGAGGATATACAGGGGAACCAAAAAAGGCTGCCCACTGTCACCGATGTTGTACATACTGGCTTTGGAGATGTGGGCGGTCTTCCTCCGGGCAGAGTATGGGGACACAGGGATTGATATAGACCGGGTGGTTCATCAGATCGCGCTGTACGCGGATGACACCCTTCTTTTCGTTGAAATTCTGCGCGCCAACCTAGCCTGCCTACTGGAGGCGGCGGATGCATACGCCAGACTTGCAGGGATAGCCATCAATAGAGAGAAATCGGTCTTATTCCCTGTGGCTGACTTAAGACAGGTCCCCCGAGACAGACTCCCAGATATGGGGATAGCTTGGGCTCAGGGCTCCTTCCGATATCTGGGAATAGAGATACACCATAACACTGCAGAGTCACACGAATATAATACACAGGCAGCCCTAGATAGAATACAAAAGGCCATGGGTTTCTGGGAGACACTCCCATTGGGGATGATAGGGAGAGCGGCCATCCTGAAAATGGTAGTACTCCCACGGTTATTATGCTATTTCACGAACATTCCCATGCCATACCCAGAGCTTTCTTCATGAAGTTGAACACAATGACACGGAGGTTCCTATGGGGAGGGGGAAGGTGTAAAATTGCCATGTCAACATTGCAGAGGGACCACGAGGAGGGGGGCATCAGGGTGCCGGACTTCGAAAGATACTAGCTGGCAGGGCAACTCCAATACGTAGTTAAATGGCTGGGAGAAGATGAATCAATAGACAAAATACTCTTCAAACCAGCACTGAGATCCTTTTACCTACGGGAAATCCTATGGATAGGCAAACCGCTGCTCAAGCCCCTACCCAACATGCTTAGGTTTGCAACAGAGCTCTGGTCGAGGGCATGGAGACTCCAGGGGACCAAAGACCCTTGCTCGCTGCAGATTCCACTAGCGGAAATAATAGGCAAGGACACAAATACACTTGCAATGTATAGATCCCACTGGGAAGCCAAAGGAATAGCGCAAATAGGAGATTTGAGGAGGGAATACCAATGGGCGGAGTTCAGAGATATGGTGGAAGAATATGACATACACGATGGCCAATTCCTCCTATATAATAGAATGATGCTGACAATCAAGAAGAGGTGGCCGGAGTGGCCAGAACAAGAGGATGCAGGAGGAGAACTAGATGCATTTTATGATATATCGGAAGGGGGACACACAACCTCCAGGCTATACGAACAGTTGCTAAAATCCAAGAATTCACAAGTCCTACGGACAAGAGGGAGATGGGAGGACGAACTAGGAAGACCCCACAGCGATCAGGAATACGCTAGGGTGCTGAGATACCCCAAAAAAGTATCAAGGAACGCAAGGTTCAAGCAAGCACAATTATACACTACACACAGGGCGTCCCTCACACCTAAGAGAATGAATGGGTTGCTGCTGGGAAATCCTCGCACATGCCCCCGCTGCCCGGAAGAGGATGCAGACATGATGCACATGTTCTGGTCCTGCCCAGTGATACAGGTCTTTTGGGATGGAATCAGAAGCAAGGTGGCGGGAAGTGGACTGCAAATACAAGCGGGAAATCCAGAAATGTATCTGCTGGGCCTCTTCCCAAGAGGAGGCAAGAATAGGTCGCACCTCGCGAAAATGAAAGACTTGATATGCATACTTGCCAAACGGCGGATAGCGATGGCTTGGAAATCGAGAGAGGGCCTGAGGATAGACTCATGGTGGGCAGATTTTCAGAAATGGGTGATGACTGAAACGGCGGTATGGATGAGGGCAGTACAGAAAGTTGAAGGGGAAACAGGACAAAAAATAATGGCATGGAACTCACTGATGCAGAGCTTATTTGAAAACAGGGAGGAGAGCGGAGAGGAAGAGCCGGGAGGGGAGGAGGAGCGGTAAAGGGGAAAAACACAGGTCAAACCTCCAAGCAAGGGTGGCCACGAACTACGACACTTTCAAAACCACTGCAGGGAGAGAGACACCTTAAAGCGAAGAGAATCCTTGCTTACTCGAAGACGGAACAGGCAGAGGAGTACCCGCGGTTGGGACCGACAGCCAGCCTTATTTTTTGTTTATGTTTGTTTATGAAGTGTTAGTTTGTTTGTTTGTAATGTTATCTAAAAACCCAATAAAGAATAAAAAAAAAAAAAACAAGATAGAGGTTCGTGACCATGGGGGTCATTCCGAGGTTGGAGGTAAGGGTTAACGGTCACCGTTAATGGCAACGGTGACCGTTAACACTTACCACCATATTCCGAGTTCCCTTTTGCGGGTTGGCATTTAACGCCTGCTTTTAGCAGGCGTTAAAAATCCAACCCGCAAAGGGACCTTGGAGTAAATTACGGTACCGTAATTTACGATGCCGTAATTTACTCCTTCCCCATTCCCATTGAGCCCTATGGGGGCAGGAATGGGGATGGGGAACCGGTATGGTGAATGGGGAATTACCGGTCCCTCCAACCTTGGAATGGACCGGTAATTACTCCATTCACCATGCCGGATTTCCATGGAGTAAATAGCTCCATGGTTGCTTACCATGGTGCTATTTACTCCATGGATAGCGCCAGCCTCGGAATGAGGCCCCATGACACATCCCTGCCTTATTCATATGGATGTAGTTGATAGTTACCCCACTTCCTCCTCCAGGGCAAATCTAACTTTTTCAAGAGCATGAGCAAGTAGAATTTCTAATAAATAGATCAATTTAGGCACTATACCTTCCTTCGCCAGAGCCACCCAGCGCAGTCCTCATTCCAATGAGTCATAGGCAGATTTGAGTTAGAGAAAGGGAAGGGAGAGAGAATACTTTTGCGTGTCCTATATTTGCCAATAAACAACTATAGCATCACAGTCTACTCTTAGATTGGGAACAGAACACTCATTTCGACCATCTTTGCATGGCTGTGAGATAACTTTGCCCCAAATGTTCATAGGGCATCGGGGAGATTGTTCTGTAGTCGGATGGCAGGGCTCATTGCTCTTATCCATGTGCCGAAAGTATTCTTCTAGATCTTGGAGGCCCCCTCCCGCCTCTCCCTTTGGATAGACATGGGCCGCATAAGAGATTCTAGCTTTCTTATTATTCCAGAGGAAGCTGATGAGGGATCTCATCACCTCCTTGAAAAAAGTTTGTGGACCCTTATTGGCAGAATCTGAAACAAAAAAAGGGCATGCAAAATATGCTGTTCATAACGATCTAGTTCATGATATGTGCAAAGGCACAGAATATTCTAAGGGCCTGCTCACTGAACACGTTGTAATAGCACAAGATATTGTAGTAATAGCCTTGGAGCTGAAACTTGCAGTGGCTCATGAAATTGCAGGATAACGCCTAAGTTGAAGAATTGGAAGTATTCAGCTAGGAAGATCACTGGCCATTCGGTCATAAAGCCGCCATGCCTCCCGTAGACTTGGTCGGAATTGAAGGAGAAACTGCCATGGAATCATATTGCTAGCCAGACAAATCTGCTGACTCAAAATTGAAGTTGGGATCTTGCCTTTTTGACCATTTCCAAGAACATTTCCATTCTAGTGAATTATATGGGTTATGCCTGATAGACATCCATACCATGCTGGTGTTCCTCTTCTGCCATGGAGGGGTGCGGGATCAATGTTGGCAAAGTATGTGCTGGTTCAAGTTGAATAAAGAGGGTATTTACAGCCAAGAATCTGGACATAGATTTATTTATTTAAATATTTATAACGCGCCACATGCTCATGTGCCTCAGAGCGCACATAAAAAGACAGGCAAGGTTGGTCAAGGGACATATAGGCAAGTGTCAGTAATCGGGAAGAGTAGGCGGGGCAGTGCGGCATTTAACCTGGGTTGAGGTTGAACAGGTAGGTTTTGATTTGCTTCTTGAAAAGTACGAGATTTTTAGCCAGGCGTATTGGCCCGGGAAGTGAGTTCCAATGTAGGGGCTCCTGGACATCAGATGATGACCCCCCGAAAGCGCGCAGCTTATATCTGGGCTGCGCAAGAGTGGGGTAGGCGGAGGAACGGAGCTGTCTCCCTGATGTGTGGGTCTTCACACAATCCTTCAGGTATGTTGGGCAGGCATTGGAACGGCATTTAAATGACAGTGTGAGAATCTTGTGGGTGATCCTGTGTTGTACTGTCCACCGAGCATCGGATACATGGGCGCATTGAGACATGCCATTGATGGCCTGGACTGCGCTGTTCTGTGCAACCTGTAGTGATTGTATGTTTGAGCGTGTCGTTCTAGCTGGAAGGTTGTTACAATAATCAATTCTGAAGTTTATTAATGCGGAGGCTAGTAACGCACAGTTCTTGGCAGTGAGGAATGGCCGTATTTAATA
Organism: Ambystoma mexicanum; assembly: GCF_040938575.1. Lineage (NCBI taxonomy): Eukaryota > Metazoa > Chordata > Amphibia > Caudata > Ambystomatidae > Ambystoma > Ambystoma mexicanum. The sequence goes on along the minus strand of NC_090922.1, from coordinate 1,119,195,362 downwards.
AAGTAGCTTGGAGATAAGGCCACAAGAGGATTGAATATAGGAGACATGAGGTCTCATAGTTCAGCATCAAGAAAAACCCTAGTGTCTTGACTTTCCTGGAAACATTGATGATGTTGCCCGCAATACACAAATTGGCATAGGCCAGGTCCAGTTTATCAACCGGGTTCTAGATGCTACGATCAGGAGCTCAGTTTTGTCACAGTTCAGGGCAAGTGAATTGTCTACCATCCAAGCCTAGACTGCATCATAGGTTTTGCTTATGGCAGCCAGGTCCCGTTCATACTTCCTGCTCAGCTCAAGGACTACCTACCTGGATGTCAGCATAATTTGTATAGTGTACACCCAGAGAATCCAATAAGTCGAGCAGGGGCCCAATGTACACATTACACAGGGTCAGTGATAGACATGAGCCCTGGGGGACGCTGCATGTTTGAAGAACAGGAGAATAACTTTCTTCACAGACTGCTACTCGAGCAGTCTGAGGGCCAAGAAACGCGGAGATCCAATGAGATGCCTGGTCAGAGCAGTGTGCAATCTCCCCAAGCCCTGTCTCCAGTAGAGAGTGATCCACCAGGCCGAAGGCCGCAGAGAGATCCAAGAGCATCAGCAGGGCAGGACGACCCCTATCCGCTGTGTCAGCCAAGTTGGATTTAAGACTCAGCATAGCGGTTTCCATCCCGTGCTGGGCTCTAAAGCCCGTTGGGCTTGACCCTAAAATATGGTGATCTTCAATGTGTTTCTTCATCTGCAAATATGCCAATTTGTCCATGATCTTAAGGACAAACGGCACATTTGTAATTGGTTGATAGTTGCGAGTAAGGCGAGGATCCGCATTGGTCTTTTTTAGTAGAGGTGTAATCCAGGCCTCCTCAAGGGTGGATGGGACCACACCTTCATCAAAGGAGAGGTTAATGAGTTTTGTCATCCACGGAGCCAGTAGCTGAAGTGAGCCCTTAAAGACATCTGCTGGACAGCAATCGCAGAGGCATGAGGTGGGTTTCAGATTGCAGGTGATTTGAGATTACCTGTTTTATGGAGGCAGTAAGATGTTTCACTAATTGAGCGGACTCAGAGAAACCTTGGAGAGGCTGTAGGCTGGATGAGAGAATGGCAGTCAATTTGGCAGGGGTGACGTTTTGCTTTGCATGAGGCTTTCTTGATTCTGGGTAGTGTGTTCAGTTTCACTGGTGAAGCAGGGAGATGCACGGTGGTGTGGCTCATAGAGTGATTAGACCATGCACAAGGTGTGACACCAAGGCAGGACATGAGTGAATGGTGGGACGCCAACCAGTCAAACGTGTGACCACCTCTCTGTGTAGCCTCCTTCGCCCATTGTGTAAACCCTGTAGAATTAAGGGAGTCCATGAGTGAGGATACCTGTTTATCTGAGGGATCATCAGCCCAATGGTTAAAGTCACCCATGATGATCAAAGGGTTTTCAGGTTTGATGCTATGAGTGAGCAGCTCCAAGAGTTGCTCCTCAAAATGTGGCATGTCTCTAGGGGGCCTGTAAAGCGACAGGATACTTAGAGAGGATTTGGCAGAGGTCTTGATCTTGACCCATAGTGATTCACAATCACCAGGGCTGGTATGAGTAATGGTGTGGCAGTCAAGGTGATTTTTGCACATCAGGGCTACCCCACCCACTTTGTTATTTAGTCGATCCGATTAAAATTACATAATTGGAGGGGATGGATAAGGTGGCATCACTAGGTATGCAGCGGTTAAACCAGGTTTCAGAGCAAGCAGGTCGGCCCAATTCTGAAAGGTAGTCTGCCACCTTCGCTCCATGCTTAAGTAGTGATCTTGTGTGGAGGAGAAAGAAAGCGAGAGTCGAATTAGGTGCATCAGTATTCCTAAAATAGGTGCTGTGTGTAATGTTAGCTGTGTCATCTGCTTCAGTTTCATTAGAACATATGGGTCCTTCAGTATGGGACAGGGAGGCTATCAGACTCATTCTGGTAGTGATAGTGGGCAGGACAAGGCGACATACGCAGTGCATTTATTGTAGAGATGATCCATGTCGCTCGATACGCAGTCCTTGCGAAACACACCGCCGGCAGGGTTAATAATCCTTGGGATGCTGGGAACCGTAGTTCCCTAGTGTCGAACGTGCAGACTTACAAGGAGATAAATCGGGGACAAGCAGCAGGCAGAGCAGTTATTGGCTGCTAAATTGTAGAGCACACTGGAAAGTGATACTAAAAGTTAGATAAGGAGAATTTCTGAAGAGTTTCGGGTTCTGTTACAGGAGCAGTAAGCCATGTGCCTACCATGGGATATAGCAACATGAACACTGACAGCGATTCAGGCGCTGAAAAACTATCCTGTCTTGGAGAATCTTTAAGTGTTGCTCTTAAGTGTGGGTAGGCCAATTTAATGTGTTCATATGCGAAACGGGATGGTATTGTTTCAAAATGCGCTTCTCTAGAAAACTCGGAACACTTTATTGTGCCTAAAATGTTCATCCTTGTAAAAAGTCAAAACAACGTGATTTGTGGAACATTTGAATGTATATGTTAAAAAACTTTGTTTTACCAAATCAAATGTTTTAAAAAGAACTGACTCTAAATGGCCACCAGGGGGCGCACGGACGATGCCAGCCTCCGTGTGAGCTCCTAACCCACGGGCCCCTATAAGTGAGTTGAGCCCCCACTTTGGCCCCCCCCCACCAACAACGACAGCCGGAGCCACCGGAAGCGCCCCCCACCCCCTGGGCGAAAACCCGGCCAAAATCGGACCTTTGGTCCGCGAGAAAACTCAAGCGGAATCGACCTCCCCCCACCGGTGGGACGCAGACGCGGGAGAAGGCCGTGGCCCACGGCGCCGGACTCCGCCCCCGGCTCTCGACGTGGAAGACCAGCGCGGCACCGGGGCTCCGGAGAGGAAAGCAGCGGACCGCCGCCTGCTCCGGAATACTTGGAGGGCCGGCCCCCCCTGGGCTTCTAGCGAGCGGACGCCTCGAACGGCCGATCGCACACCGCAAGGGATCGGCCCTGCGGAGGTGAGTGCCCGCCAAGTCATAGGGGCCTCGGAGTCCATCGCCCCAGCGGGGGCCTGCTCCGCCCCCCCAGACTAGAATAACCGCACGATCTGGACCCCCCCCGCACCAGCAGGAGATCCGAATCTCCAACGACCAAGGGAGACTTGCCATGAGCCTGACCCCCGGGGCGCCCCCCCTCTAATCGAAGCACAAGGACCAACCAGAGGGGGCCCTAACTCGGTGACGGTGCCACGGTCCCAGCACCGGCCGCAACGCGGGTTCCCACGAGGTCGCGCTCCCCAACTAGCTGCAGGTGTCATGATCTCTGCTTCCAAGAGGTCAGGACTTGCCCAACTCCCTTGGAAGCAGACCCATAACCCAGGTTCCGAGCGCCAGCCGGTCCCAATTAGGTCCCAACTGGAAGCGCCGGGCTCATAATGCTTGGGTGGACTTACCTGCGGCAGACCATGCTGCTTACTTACCTGCCAGTTGAGCCTCTGATCCTCTTCTGTTCGGGACTACTTTTCCTGTTGGGTGGGGCAGGAGCCACTCCCTAGGTCACCCTCGAACCTCGGAGTTGGATCCCCTCCAAGATCTTGAAACACCAGCAGTAGAGTACCTGCATGCTACAATCACCCAAGCCTTTAAGGAAGCTGTTTCTCACCTTCAAAGGGCTAAAGAACAATACAAGAAAGGAGCAGATCAACATCGGAAGGAAGCCCCTCAATATCAAGTAGGGGATCAAGTCTGGTTATCTACCAAATATCTCCCTCTAAAAGGGCCACGTACATTCAACCCAAGATACCTTGGTCCCTATTCCATCACTACCATAGTAAACCCAGTAGCGGTCAAGTTGGACTTGCCCCCGCACATGAAGATTCATCCGGTCTTCCACGTCTCTCTATTAAAACCCGTGCAACCTCAAACCCGACTAACTGAATCTCCAAAACCTATCCTAGTTGATGGAGAACTCGAGTTTGAAGTCAAAAGCATTCTGGACTCCAAGATCTCCAAATCTAAACTATTTTACCTAATTGACTGGAAAGGCTACGGCCCCCAAGAGAGATCCTGGGAACCTGCTGAATATGTCCACGCTCCTCGCCTAATCAAAAAATTTCATCGAACATTTCCTGACAAACCCAAACCCCCGGAGAAGCCCGGTTTGGGAGGGGCCTTGAGGGGGGGTACTGTCATGATCTCTGCTTCCAAGAGGTCAGGACTTGCCCAACTCCCTTGGAAGCAGACCCATAACCCAGGTTCCGAGCGCCAGCCGGTCCCAATTGGGACCTTTTGGACTCTGTCCTGGCGCCGGTGCCGCCAGGCTCATAAATGTGCCCAGTCCCAGCGCTGGAAGCGCCGGGCTCATAATGCTTGGGTGGACTTACCTGCGGCAGACCATGCTGCTTACTTACCTGCCAGTTGAGCCTCTGATCCTCTTCTGTTCGGGACTACTTTTCCTGTTGGGTGGGGCAGGAGCCACTCCCTAGGTTCAGAACCCTGGAACTCTTCTGGAAAGCAGGGACTCTTTTCTTTCCTAGGCGTGGCTGTGGAAGGAGACACCTAAGCACTACAGGAGGCTATTTAAACCACACCCGATGGATGAATCTTGCTTTGTGTTATTCTGCATCCTCTGCAGCAGAACGCTCATCGTGTCTTCTGCATCTGATCCTGGGCCTAAGGAAAAAGGCTTACCATTCTGAATCCAGTCTTCAGCAACACCTATAAAGACAAGAAAGAACAGGTTAGCATTACGGTCTTCAGTGACAGCGCTCCTTTTACCTGATCCATCGGCTGTCATCAACGCCTCGCACTGCATTCCGGCATCTGAAGACAAAAGCTTACCAATTCTGCGCACGCTCCGGAGGTCTTCGGCGCTGCATTCCGCATCTGAAAGATAAAACAAGGTGCGTTTAAAGACTTTGGGGAACTTAAATACTCACGAGCCATTACTCCTTTCGCATCTAACCCAGTGGGTATTCCGGCACCCTGCAGCCACTCCGAACTTATACCTGCAAAGGAAAAAGACAGTTAGAGCGCGCCGTGAAGCAGGCAGCAAGCGCTTGCTTACGTGCTTCAAGGCGCTTCTATTCATCACACGGGCTCCATCTTCGCCATCGCCGAAACCCTGCAAAACAAGATACAACATTACTAAAGACTTTTAAAGACATTTGAATTACTCGAAACTTACCGTGCGTGAAGAAAACGACGGACAGCAGTCCTCTGAAGTCAAGAGGCCTGCTTCCCTTATCCAGTGAGGAAACTGGTTTCAGCACCCTGCTCCGAAGCAGATGGAGAGCACGGCGTTCACTTACTTAAGACACCTTACCCTTCAAGTCAGACATACAGTGCACAGGGGTCCAGCCCAAAGAGCCAGCCGTGTGTTACACATCACCTTAGAAGATACGGTGTACGCCCAGTCAAGACCGGCGCCTCTACGGGAATCAGGTGAGCGTTACAGAACACAAAGCCTACCACAAAACTCCCGTCCAGGCGCTATGGAAACCTCGGATACCGACCAGCTAGCCCAGTTGCTTGGGGAACTAAGGGCAGAAGTGCATGCAGCCCGTCAGGAAACCAACGCTCTAAAAAGGGAACTGATTATTTCCAAGGAGCGAACAGATGATCTCGCTAGGCAATTGCTACAGTCACAAGCCGGACAGACCCCGTTACCCGCATCTGGGGGAAATCTTCCTTCTACATCCTCTATGAGTCCAGTGCAGATCAACCGACCTGGGAATGTACCTCTGGCTCCGCCCGAACGATTTTCTGGTGACCCAAAGAGGTTTGCAGTATTTATCAATCAGTGTCGGTTGCATTTCTTATGCCGGCCAGCAGCATTTCCAACTGATCAGGCTAAAGTAGCTTTCGTGCTTTCGTACCTTAGTGGTAATGCGGCAGACTGGTCGATCCCTCTAGTAAATCAAGATGATCCGGTCCTCCATGATTTTCAAGCTTTTCAGCTCAGTATGGAAAAACTTTTCGCAAGACATTCACAGGGGCAGGCTTTGGACAATGAGCTTCTTTCGTTGCGACAAGGTAATCAAGACCTTTTGGCTTATATTGCATCTTTCAACAGACTGATAGTGGAAACTCAATGGCCTGAGGACAAAAGGATTACGCTGTTTTATAGAGGTCTACGTGGAGAGCTCAAAGATGTGTTAGCCCAAGTAGTGAATCCCCCACAAGATTGTTCGGACTATATAGATTTAGTTGTTCAAATAGATCACAGACTGCAGAACAGGAAGGCTGATCGTTCCAAGTTTGATGCTCGAGTATTTTCCAAACCGCCAACTCCTTCCAAAGGAGTAGACTCTGGGGAACCCATGCAAATAGGGGGGCCTGAAAGGTCCTCTAACACAAAAGGAGCGGGAAAGGAGAAAACAGTTGCAATTATGCCTCTATTGCGGAAACTCGGGGCACTTTCTTCAAGACTGTCCGGTGAAACCTGCCAAGAAGGCAGTAGGAGCTGCAGTTACCAAAGTTACAAACTCTGAGCAGGGAAACGACCTCGCCCGACAAGAATAGAGGTCCTCTTGCCGAGCGTGAAAACCAGTTCCGTGACCTCGCATTTCGTGATACCTATGGTCCTCATTAGCCCTGATAATCCGGATCGATTACATGCAATTGAAGCTTACGTCGACAGCGGTGCCATCGGCAATTATGTGGATCATGCAATGGTTTTGAGGATGAATCTAACTCTTTGTCCCAAGGCTGTAAAGGACGTCATTACTACGGTGGATGGAACGGAGATAGCCTCCGGACCAGTAACGCATACCACTCAAGAAGTGACGCTCGTAAGTCAAGATGGACACCATGAGAAGATCGTGTTCGATGTGATCAAGGCCCCTCAGTTTCAGGTTATTCTAGGAATTCCTTGGTTAGAGAAACACAATCCTCTGATCGATTGGCGAGCAAGAACAGTCCAGTTTCCAGAATGTGTCTCTACTTGTCATCCTCCACCTGGTGTTGCACTGGCAACTACTTCTTCAGAGACGACTCCCCAGTTACCTCCCGAATACCAAGAATACCAAGATGTTTTCCGGAAGGATCAGGCTAACTCTCTACCTCCTCATAGGTCTTATGACTGCCAGATAGACCTGATACCTGGATCTACTCCTCCTTGTAGTAGAATTTATGCCCTCACCGAGCCTGAGAACCTTCACCTTCGTCAATACCTGGATCAATACCTGGCAAATGGGTTTATTCGTCCTTCCAAGTCCCCTGCTTCTTCAGCTTTGTTCTTCGTTCCAAAAAAGGAAGGAGACCTTAGAACTTGTATAGATTATCGCTCCCTGAACCAGATCACCGTCAAGAATAGATATCCGTTACCTTTGATCCCTGAACTCTTGGACCAGGTCAGAAAAGCATGCATATATACAAAGTTGGAACTTAGAGGAGCCTACCATTTGGTTCGAATAAAGGAGGGCGATGAATGGAAGACGGCCTTCCGCACCAAATATGGGCTATTTGAATATCAGGTCATGCCCTTTGGACTTTGCAATGCCCCGGCCGCCTTTCAATATTTTATGAACGATGTCCTCAGAGAGCTCATAGATGTGTGTGTTGTTGTTTACATTGACGACATCCTCGTTTATTCTTCATCGGAATCTGAACATCGGAAACACGTAAAAATGGTCCTCGAAAGATTGCGTCAACACAAACTTTTCGCTAAGTTGGAAAAATGTGTTTTCAACGTGACTGAAGTTGAATTCTTGGGATTCATATTATCACCTAGCGGAGTACGTATGGATTCAAAGAAGGTCGATGCAATTCTCAAATGGCCATCACCATCCTCCGTAAAAGGTGTGCAAAGCATGTTAGGCTTCGCTAACTTTTACCGTAGGTTTATCCCCGAATTTTCTCGAATAGTCCAGCCCATCACTGCCTTGTTAAAGAAAAACAAACGTTTTGAATGGTCTACCGAGGCGGAACAAGCTTTCCAGGATTTGAAGACTAAATTTATCTCTGCACCAATCTTAAAACACCCTCGCCCCGAACTCCCCTACATCGTGGAAACTGATGCTTCAAGCCTTGCCATGGGGGCAGTTCTATCACAAAAGGACCCGGTAACCAATCAGTTGCATCCTGTGGCATTTTGGTCCCGCAAATTCTCGCCTCCTGAAATCAATTACACGATTACTGACAAGGAACTTCTGGCTATCAAGTCTGCTTTTAAGGCTTGGCGGCATTATCTGCTGGGGGCCCGACACACCGTTACTGTGATTACGGATCACCGAAACCTGCAATATTTGAAAACTGCAAAAGCCCAATCCTCTAGACAACTTCGTTGGGCATTATTCTTTGCCGAATTTGACTTTCTAATTACCTATCGACCCGGTACAAAAAACGGTAAAGCCGATGCCCTTTCTCGAATGGGAGTGGAAGAACACTTGATCAACCCTAAACCTGTACCTATCATTCCCGAACAAAGAATCCTGGGTGTAATCGCCAGACAATCCATAGAGGAAGTTAAGGATAAAGCCAGGCAACTTGTAACTCCAGCAGACATACAGAATTGGCCTTTAAAGGGAAAGGACTTTGCAGTAAAGGACAACTTGTTGTATTTCCAAGAACGATTATACCTGCCCAGCACAGATTTACAGAAAAAAGTAATCTCTTGTTATCACGATTCTTTAATGGAAGGACCTCCCGGTATGACCAAGACTTCAGAAAAGATCAAGCGCTACTTCTGGTGGCCGTCTTGGAAAAAAGATATCAGAGACTTTATAATGTCCTGTGGAGTATGCGCCCAAAACAAGAGTCAAAAGGAAAGACCAGCAGGCCTCTTACGCCCTATTGACATCCCACCTCGCCCTTGGCATACACTTTCTATGGACTTCATCACCGATCTACCTCCATGCTCCGGATACAATACGATTCTAGTAATCGTGGACTTATTCTCCAAGATGGCGCATTTCATTCCGCTCAAAGGCTTGCCAACAGCAGCAACTCTGGCCCGTGAATTTCTGGAAAACATCGTCCGACTGCACGGTTTTCCTTCGGTTCTAATATCGGATCGTGGTAGTCAATTTATTTCTCATTTTTGGCGAAGTTGCTGTCGGTCGGCTCAAATTGATGTGAGACTATCGACCAGTCACCACCCTCAGACCGACGGACAAACCGAGAGGACCAATCAAACTCTGGAACAGTATTTACGCTGCACGCTGCAACAAACTGAAAAAACTTGGAAAGACATACTTTGGATAGCCGAATATGCCTACAATAACTCTGTCCATTCGGGAACTGGGAAAACCCCGCTTTTTCTTTTATACGGCAGTCACCCTCGAACCTCGGAGTTGGATCCCCTCCAAGATCTTGAAACACCAGCAGTAGAGTACCTGCATGCTACAATCACCCAAGCCTTTAAGGAAGCTGTTTCTCACCTTCAAAGGGCTAAAGAACAATACAAGAAAGGAGCAGATCAACATCGGAAGGAAGCCCCTCAATATCAAGTAGGGGATCAAGTCTGGTTATCTACCAAATATCTCCCTCTAAAAGGGCCACGTACATTCAACCCAAGATACCTTGGTCCCTATTCCATCACTACCATAGTAAACCCAGTAGCGGTCAAGTTGGACTTGCCCCCGCACATGAAGATTCATCCGGTCTTCCACGTCTCTCTATTAAAACCCGTGCAACCTCAAACCCGACTAACTGAATCTCCAAAACCTATCCTAGTTGATGGAGAACTCGAGTTTGAAGTCAAAAGCATTCTGGACTCCAAGATCTCCAAATCTAAACTATTTTACCTAATTGACTGGAAAGGCTACGGCCCCCAAGAGAGATCCTGGGAACCTGCTGAATATGTCCACGCTCCTCGCCTAATCAAAAAATTTCATCGAACATTTCCTGACAAACCCAAACCCCCGGAGAAGCCCGGTTTGGGAGGGGCCTTGAGGGGGGGTACTGTCATGATCTCTGCTTCCAAGAGGTCAGGACTTGCCCAACTCCCTTGGAAGCAGACCCATAACCCAGGTTCCGAGCGCCAGCCGGTCCCAATTGGGACCTTTTGGACTCTGTCCTGGCGCCGGTGCCGCCAGGCTCATAAATGTGCCCAGTCCCAGCGCTGGAAGCGCCGGGCTCATAATGCTTGGGTGGACTTACCTGCGGCAGACCATGCTGCTTACTTACCTGCCAGTTGAGCCTCTGATCCTCTTCTGTTCGGGACTACTTTTCCTGTTGGGTGGGGCAGGAGCCACTCCCTAGGTTCAGAACCCTGGAACTCTTCTGGAAAGCAGGGACTCTTTTCTTTCCTAGGCGTGGCTGTGGAAGGAGACACCTAAGCACTACAGGAGGCTATTTAAACCACACCCGATGGATGAATCTTGCTTTGTGTTATTCTGCATCCTCTGCAGCAGAACGCTCATCGTGTCTTCTGCATCTGATCCTGGGCCTAAGGAAAAAGGCTTACCATTCTGAATCCAGTCTTCAGCAACACCTATAAAGACAAGAAAGAACAGGTTAGCATTACGGTCTTCAGTGACAGCGCTCCTTTTACCTGATCCATCGGCTGTCATCAAAGCCTCGCACTGCATTCCGGCATCTGAAGACAAAAGCTTACCAATTCTGCGCACGCTCCGGAGGTCTTCGGCGCTGCATCCCGCATCTGAAAGATAAAACAAGGTGCGTTTAAAGACTTTGGGGAACTTAAATACTCACGAGCCATTACTCCTTTCGCATCTAACCCAGTGGGTATTCCGGCACCCTGCAGCCACTCCGAACTTATACCTGCAAAGGAAAAAGACAGTTAGAGCGCGCCGTGAAGCAGGCAGCAAGCGCTTGCTTACGTGCTTCAAGGCGCTTCTATTCATCACACGGGCTCCATCTTCGCCATCGCCGAAACCCTGCAAAACAAGATACAACATTACTAAAGACTTTTAAAGACATTTGAATTACTCGAAACTTACCGTGCGTGAAGAAAACGACGGACAGCAGTCCTCTGAAGTCAAGAGGCCTGCTTCCCTTATCCAGTGAGGAAACTGGTTTCAGCACCCTGCTCCGAAGCAGATGGAGAGCACGGCGTTCACTTACTTAAGACACCTTACCCTTCAAGTCAGACATACAGTGCACAGGGGTCCAGCCCAAAGAGCCAGCCGTGTGTTACACATCACCTTAGAAGATACGGTGTATCCCCAGTCAAGACCGGCGCCTCTACGGGAATCAGGTGAGCGTTACAGCAGGGGACCCGCACATCAGCAGAGGAGAAAGTGTACATCTCGACCTCAAGTGCTCCTGGAGGACCATAAGCACACACCTACGGAGGACCCCATTGCTGGGGATCTCTCCCCACGCAGCAAACCTGCCAGCACACGAAAGGGGGGGCGGAAGGTTGGGCCCCCACTCCTGGGGCGTGTGCCCTCTTCTGACAAGCCCCCAATTCACAAGCAGAACGGAACAAGGACAAGAGGCCCTACAATTGGAATACAGTGCACCACACGGTGGCGCTCGCCCCCCCCTGCATCTGCACCTCAAATCCTCGCCCTGAGACTTGAGCCCACATACCTCCGCCAGTACCCCGCTGCAGGCCGATACCCACAACTAACATCCCCCGAAAAGACGCTGGACCCGACGAAGGACATAGATCAGCGTGGAGGGTAGAGCCCCTGGAGACAGGGCCTGTGCCTCCTCCCACTCCCGCCAAAGGAACCTCCGCCACAAGGACAACCACCCCGGTACTCTCCGACACTCCCTACGTGCCTTTCAACACATTGATTTCGAGGGTAAGGCCCCCGATCCAGGGGCGTGTGCCTCCTCGTTGGCTAAGTGCTCCATGAACATACCAAGCAAGCTTGCCAAATACGCCTACAGCCCGCCATCTCAGGCTCCCGACCCTGGGTCAACAATGTCGGTAGAAGCCGTCGAAACAGGTGCAGCTGCCACTAAGGGAGATATCGCCGCCCTCCTAGCCGAAATCCGAAAAATGGGTGCCAACCTCGGCGGCAAAATGGATAAGATGACCCAAAGGATAGATAACATCGAGGAGAGGCTAGAAGGGGTCGAGAATAACCAAGCCTCAATTGACACTCTAGAAGCCCAAATGGAGCTCAGAATACGAAACATAGAAAGGAAGGAAGGTGAGATTCGCCTGAAGATAGACGATTTAGAAAATAGAGAGAGAAGAAATAACCTACGGTTTTTTGGAATCCCAGAGAGAGAAGGGGAGACAGAAGAAGACCTCAAGCAGACTATACACGACATCGTCAAAATCCTGACCGCGGACGAGGACATTGATGAACTCAAGACTGAGAGAATCCACAGAGCCGGCGGCCCCCCAGGAGGCCCGAGATCAGTCCTTGCCAGATTCCATAGATATCAGGACAGAACGAAGATACTGGCTAAGGCCAGGTCTGGAGGCACTCTTACCCTTGGGGGAGCCCAGATTACTATTTTCCAGGACCTTTCATCACTGACGCTGGCATTGCGTCGCTTATGCGATCCTCTCACGAGATGGCTTAAAGAGCAAGGCACGAGATACAGGTGGGGATACCCCTTCTCCCTTGCGTTTGAACATGGAACCAGAAAGTTCCTACTCCGCTCCGAAGAAGAAATTCGAGAATGCATTGCCGACCTCCTCGGACAGGCCCCGGAGGAGGGGACTCAGGGATCACCAGCGCAAGACAGAGCACGATGGGAACTTCAGGGCCCTAGAAGGAAACGAGTAAAGGGCTCCAGAAAGTACAGGCGGCCCAATGATACACCTGAACACAACAAATGACATAGTGGCCTCAAGCTCCAAATTCTGGCGAATCAGGCTTTCAAGGCTCTGGCAGAGAACCCACTTACATCACGGATCTTGGCACCCCTTAGACTGCGCCGCCACACGAGGGGTGAACTGCCAGTTCAGCAAAAGGAAGATGCCGAGGAAGGATGACTCCCGAAATCGCATGTATCATAAGAGCATATTAGCTCAAAGTTAAAATTCCTCTTGTTTGACACATCGTTGTTTGTTACATAATCTCATGAGAAGGGGGGCGGGGGCTCAAAAATGTTACCTTGATGCTATTAGTTAATGGGGTCGTACGGTTACGGCCCTCACTGGTGGTCCGACAGTAGACCGGTTGTTCACATCCAGTCCAACTCGGACGCCACCACGGACAATCACAAACCCTCATCGTAGAATCAAAGATCGACGCGATAGAGCAGAGGGTGATGGGTATGAATCTTAATACCCTACGGGGACGGGTGGGGGGAGGGAAATGGGGAATGGCACAGCCTCAGACAAAGCCTCTGTTAGATAGTGGCAGCTACAATAATACCTCCAATACGGCAATTTCTTACAATGGGCTCCAAGACGCTGCGAAGGCACTCCACGGACGCACTGATGACACACAAACATGATGAATCAAATGACACGCAGGGTAGGCTTAAAATTGGCACGCTGAATGTTAAGGGTCTTAATTCCCCCACCAAAAGATCGCTGGTAACGAGAGAGTTCAGGAGGGCTGAATTGGACATACTTTTCTTACAAGAAACTCAATATAGCAAGGGAGAAGAGAGGAAGGTTCTCTATGCCAAGCTGGGATCGGAATACTGGGGCTCCGGCCCGCTGAAGAAGGCAGGAGTTGGCATATTAATCAACAGAAAGATCCAATTTGAACTCTTAAAGTCATGGATGGACGTCAGTGGTAGAGCACTAACCCTTGTGGGCAGCATACAGGGCATGGTTGTTACCCTCGTGGCAATATATGCCCCCAATACAGGACAAGACAGATTCCTACAGAGGATAATACCCAAAATCATGTGCGAAGCAGAAGGCGAAGTAATTATCGGAGGTGATCTGAACATGTGGATGGACCCGGAACAGGATAGACAATCGGGCCGCCCCTCTACGCCCCCGCTCGCCGGTGCTAGACCCCCACTAGCCACAGACATGATGACCGCCTACAACCTCACCGACGCATGGAGACATGCCAACCCCAACCGAACTGGCTTTACCTTCTTCTCGGCGCCACATGCAACCTTCTCCAGAATAGACTATGTATACCTAACACCAGACCTCATCACGGCGATGACCGAAGCCGTTATAAACCCTCTCTCTTGGTCGGATCATGACATGGTCACGGTCACCCTCGACCAAATGGCCCTCCCTCGAAGATGTTCCAAATGACGCTGTAATGAAACCCTCTTTAAGGACCCCATCTTTCGAGAACAACTAGAGCAGGACATTATCCGATACTTTGAGATCAATAACACAGGGGAAACTCCTATGAACACAGTCTGGGAGGCAGGCAAGGCGACCTGGAGAGGACTGCTTATTCGCGAAGGAGCAGCCAAAAAAAGAGAAAGACAACTAATAGAAAATAGGATCCGGAACGAAATCACACAACTGGATCTCATGGCACAAACGGCGGATCAAGATAGACCACAAAAGATCAAAGAGGCCAACTATAAGAGAGAAGAATTAAGACAACTAGAGGCAGGAAGCATAGCGCGCAAGCTACAGCATCTGAAGCAGAAGCACTATGAATATGGGGACAAAGCGGGCGCCCTGCTTGCCGCAAGACTACGAGGCCAACGCCAAGAGAGGTGGGTGCCCACGATTCAAACAGAAGGGAACTCTGGTGAACCACTTTCTCCCTGTGTCCCTGAAGCTTTTGCCGACTTTTACGAACAATTATATTCAGCGCGCGCCCCCTTGCACACGGAAGCCATAAATGAATATCTGAATCGGGCACCCTTGCCCACCCTCCCGACCGAGATCGCACTCACATTAGAAGCCCCCATAACAGGAGAGGAAATTGAAGAAGCTATCAAAAGGCTCCCAACGGGGAAAGCCCCCGGAAACGATGGATACACGGTAGGGTTCTATAAAACTTTTAAAGATGCCCTTCTTCCATTCATGGTTGCCCTATTTAACAATATCCTATATTCCGGCGTGGCACCCGACTCCTTCTCTGAGGCGCTGATAACGGTCATCCCCAAGGAGGGCAGGGACCCAAAGTTGTGTGCCTCCTACCGCCCAATATCCCTATTAAACATCGACGCCAAAATCTACACGAGAATCCTGGCTGCAAGACTGGAGTCACACATGCCGGCAATAATCCACAATGACCAAGTAGGCTTCGTTTTAGGCAGACAGGGAGCGGATTCCACCCGGAAAACTCTTCACTTAATCCACGAGGCCCAAACTTCGCTGAGCAACCCAACACTACTCTCAATTGATGCCGAGAAGGCATTCGATAGAGTCGATTGGCACTTCCTCGAGGCCACGCTGCAAAAGATAGGCCTAGGCCCCACACTCCGACGAGGGATCAAAGCAATCTATAAGTCTCCAAGGGCATCGGTCTTGGCGAACGCCCAATTCTCCCGGTGGTTCCCCCTCAGCAGAGGTACAAGACAAGGTTGCCCCCTGTCGGCGATACTGTTCGCACTGTCCCTTGAACCCCTCGCCGTGATGCTGCGAGCTGATCCTGCAGTGGAGGGAATCCTGGTGAATGGTAAAGAATATAAGCTAGCCTTATATGCGGACGACATTCTGCTCCACCTGTCAAACCCAACGTCTTCCGTTCCGAGAGCGATTCAGCTGATAGAGGAGTACGGCGAACTGTCGGGATTCAAAATCAACAAATCCAAATCTACTCTTTTTCCACTCCATGAACCATCGTCGGAACACCGGAGCGCCCTTGAGCATCTCGGGCTGATCATCGGAGGCCCGACACTGAGATACTTGGGAATTAACTTAACGCGACACCTCGATGGCCTCTACGAAGCCAACTTTCCCCGCCTCCTCGAGGCCCTCAAGACTGACCTCAAGAAATGGAAACCGCTAACAATATCCTGGATGGGACGCTTGAATGCGATCAAAATGGTGACCCTCCCACGGTTTCTCTACCCCTTTCAGGTCCTGCCTATCACGATTCCGGATCAATTCTTCAGGCAAGTCAGAAAGGCCATCCTACACTTTTTGGGGAACGGGAAGAAACCCAGAATCCCCTACGATGTCTTAATACTACCAAAAGAACTAGGAGGGGTTGGCCTACCGGACATAGAACGCTATTATCAGGCCACACAGCTCAGAATTTTAATCCCACATCTGCGGGATAAGAAAGACCTCCAATGGGTCCACCTAGACAACAACGTTCTATACAATGTGACTCTGGCAGAGTGGTTATGGGTCCCCAGATCGAAGCTATCGAGGAATCTGCGCAACCACCCGATACTAGGCACGCTGTGGAACATATGGAGAAAGGGAAGAGCAATGTCAGGAGTCACCACATGGCCTTCGCCACTGAGCCATCTTTGGTCCCCTGGAATCAGAGAGGAAATCCCGGAACATGCCAGATACCAATCCTGGTTTGATGCCGGCCTCGAGAGGGTCGGTCAGCTTTGGAGAAAGGGGAAATTCATCACGATAACGGAACTCGAGGAGGCCCTCCAAATCCACCCGATACCAGTTTTCCTGTACCTACGTCTGAAAGGCGTCATATCCAGAAAGGAATGGAAAGATACCACACAGAGAGAACTAACGCCCTTCGAGACGATCCTAGACACAACTACTACCTCTAAAAGCCTCATAGCGAGAATGTACAGAGCCTTAATTACTAAAGACGACGCACCAAACCAACGTCTCAAAGCAAGATGGGAACGAGACTTTGCCAGAGAGTTCGACCAGCAAGCCTGGAATAAAATATGTGAGACACCATCCAAAATATCAATCGCGGCCCAGTATAAATTGCATGCCATAAAATTACTACATAGATGGCAATACGACCCACAAAGACTGTCCAAAATGTTCCAGACCTCCAGTCCAAGATGCTGGCGAAATTGCGGGATGAACGCCGATTACTGGCACATGTGGTGGGCCTGCCCCAAGGTCCGCATTTACTGGCAGGAGGTCCTGGGATGGATCAAACAGCTGGAAGGCATAGATAGGGAAATGTCACCCCTTCTGATCCTGTTTGGCCTCGAAGAAGAAGAGGACGAAATGACAAGAGTGAAAGGACTGATATCTCCCCTCTTACTTGCGGCAACAGCTGCCCTTGTGATAAAATGGAAAGCCCCTTGTCTACCTAACAAGAGGGACTGGATACAGATCGCTACAAATATTTACACTATGGAGAAAGTAACGGCAATATTACATGACAAAGCTGCACGACAAGAGGAAGTCTGGTTCGATTTCACCACGAAATACATCTCGCGTTCCACCATGGAAAGCTCGACACAGCAAGGAAACTGCTCCTGACTCATGCCACCGATCACTGAAAAACGAAAGACCCCTTGTTGACAACCCTGGCCTGTCACAGACCACACAGGAGATCAATGACCTTAGGACGATTCAAGATGCGCGTCACGCAGCTCACTACGATTCAGAATGTCAATGCCCCGAAGGAAGTGGACATGAGGGATGGGGGTAGGGAGGGGGGTGGGGGGTGGGGCTTTTCTTTTCCCTTCTTTATTCCCTTGTTGGTTTCTGTTTTCCTGTTTTCCTTTTTCTTTTCTCTTTCTTTCTTCTTTTTTGCTTTCTCCTGGAATAAGGAGCATTAATGTTGATAACTGTTGTTAAGGTGGACTTGGATATGCTAATGAAGCAGCTCGCAATGCATAATGTATACCCACCTTTATGTTCACACTCCATGTTAAAAACAATAAAAGTCAAATTTAAAAAAAAAAAAAAGAACTGACTCTTAGAAAATAAATCTATGATTTTTAAAAAATGATTAACTTGTGACACAGAAAAAGAATAATTTTCCTAAAAAATAAGAGATTTGATAATTCTAATCTCAATCCACTTAAAAATCCTCACAAATATGTTTAGTTAAATAGCACATTTGTTAGATTTTCAAACTGATTAAATATTCATAGGAAGCAAAAATGAACTTCGCCCAGTCCTATTCCCAAGCCACCAAATACGCAGACCATCATTATGGCCACCAAAGGGAGAACCTTTGCTGATAAATACATAAAAGAAAATACCTCTGTGGGAACAAAGCACTCACCTGCAGAGTTCCCAATACCATAGGAAGGTCACAAGAATTCATAGGTGCGAGCCTCGGGCGACCCTGCAGGGGCATTCTCTTTCGTAATCTTGATGTCAAACTCTCACTCTGGAAATGCCTGGGTAAGGTTCACTCAGAGCCCAAATCACTGTCAGCTAGATCCACAAGGTGGGCACAACCAATTTACACTTGAAACGTTGACTCAGGACACCAAGTTTCCTCACCAGGTGCAAGCATTCAGGATAACTCTTGTTTATGGTGCATCCTTTTGAGAATGTCAGATCAGGCTAAGAGGCACAATGCCAGGGGTAATCGGCCTACAAGAGTGGTGGAAGAGTAGAGCTGAGTCCTGTGAGCAGCATTACCATTAACCCTAACCACTCAAACTCCAGGCCTTCTCACTGAGGCCCTAAATGATGTGTAGGCCTAAATGAGCATAATAGAGAGGCAATAGGTACATTCAGCCCCACATATAAGGGGAAGACCACCCTTTTTACTCACTAAAACAGACACATATTAACAACAAAAAAGTAATCCATCGAAATACAAAACACAAAAAATAGCACACAGAAGCATGGGAGCTGGCCTCATGTTACTACCAACACCAGGGTCGGACTGGCACAAGACATAGGCCCGGTCACCCAAAAAAAAGTGGCCCACCCCTCGCCTCAAAAAAGTGGCCCACCCCTTGCCTCACGACCCTTGACCTCTGATGACATCACCAGAAGTGATGTCATTTGACCCCACCCCAAAGTGACATCCCAGGAAGTGATGAAACACAACCTTTCACCCCTTGACAAAACAGGAAGTGGCATCAAATAGCATTGACCCTAAGTACACTATGAAAAATATGATCATACATTTTATACAAGAATGGATCACCACATGTATCATTAATATCTGTGTGCATGGATCCATACTGTCAAATTACTGTGAATGCAAGCAGTTGTCCAAGGCCAAATGATAATATGTTATTGTATAGCACTTACACTTAAGCTCTTTTTTACAGAACAAATATGCATACAATATCACCCAACCTGTGTTGGTACTCATTTATCAACCTAAGAAGGTTGAAAGGCCTTTTGAAAAAGAATTTTAAAAAACATTGAAAAACAAAAGAAATGTTAACTTTTTTTTTCTCCAAACCTGCCCAGGCGTGGCTTGAAACCGGCCCTCACTTCCCAGGGCGATTTTGCCCCGGCCACGGGCCGAAAATCCAAGGGGCCAATCCCACCCTGACCAACACAGGTTCGCAGATATGGTTGGATCTGTGTTGCCATCAGAGCTGTGACACTGTAAGGAGATCTACTTTTATGATGCCAGACATGAAAAGGAACTGTGAAGTAAAAATGAAGCTTTTATTTTGCAGGAAAGCCTGGATTTGCAAATTATACTGGTTTTGGAGTTTAAATATAGCTTTACTTGCCTAAAGAATACACCCACTGGAAAGGTGAATTACTATTTTACTCCCTAAAACTATTTTTCGCTTGCAGCGTCAGAAATAGGGAGAAAACTACTACAAAATCCTATCTGTAAGCCTTGGTACGGATGAAGCATCCAACTCGTAGGCCCTAATAAATTCAGAAGGAGCAGGTATCAAGTTAACCTCTGCCATTCCAGTGCCCCCAAAATCACTGATATTTTGTTTTTACGAATACTCCAAAGTACATTGCAGATTAGAGGAATCAGGGGAAAGAAGAAGACATTATCTATCAGCCCTTTTGAAGTGACACACACCAATCTGCACAGTCTCCTAAGGAGAATTCCTATAGATGGAAACAGTTCTTTGTCCTTTATCACATGAGAATAACCCATGGGTGGATGTTTCTCATGTTATCCACCTGTAAGATTTCTGGATGTAGAAAGAAACCCCACAGATGTTGGACAGACTTGACTGGGGTGATCCACTTGAAACGTCTCTGGCTGTGGCAGACAGTTCACTGACAGAGACTTCAGGCGATCTTTGGCCTGACTCCTGATAGTCCTGCCAATAAGTTTGGGGCTGCTGACCTCATCTCTCTCTGCATGTACAACTCATACTTTTCCACCTGTTTATCTGTACAAATCAGAGGTCAATGGCTTCTCGTGTAGGTTGTGGATACTTGAAGGCTTCTTTAAATTGCTGCCAATTCCTGCCATTTGTGAGAATGGTGACTTTCCTCTTAGGTCCATCTCTTCGAAGCCTTCAGGGTTACCAACTTTTTCTGTTGACATCTGTAGTAATATTTAATGGAGGCACTTGTAATCTGACCATTTTCGCCAGGATTACCGATTGTGGGGTGCATTTAAAGGCCCCAAACAGAATACCCTTTCACATGAATACCAGGAATTTAAACACTGCCACCAAAAATAGCCTGGCTTTTGCTTTCCTCTCGCATGTATGGCAGGTATTTAAACATTGCAACAAAAATGGCCTGGCTTTTTCTTTTGTTTCATGTAAAGTTTGAGAGCCATGTGGAAAGGGGCCTACCTGTCATTTTCAATGGACAAGCAGCAGTTAATTCACCCAAGAAGGAGGAATCAAAGAATCCTGTGACATCGAAAACAGGATTTTTAAACATTAAAAGCAAAAACGGCCTGCACGTGTGTTTGCAAATAAAAATGGCTTTAAAACGCCAAAAGGGAGAAAATATATCACTGCTCAAAGGAAAAATGTCACGAAAGCAAAACATGATGTGTGGGGTGACCAAAGCAAATGTATATTATGTTTCGGCCACAAAACTCCAGTAACATGTGAAGAGATACTTACTTCAGGAAAAACCTGTTCTGGTTGAGTTCAAAACTTCACAATGAAAAGCCCAACTCCCAGCCCTGGATGTCTCATCTCCCATGTAATGATGGCCTGCAATACAATCTGCTGCTGCTTGTGTTGAAAGCCAACTGTTTCCCAGACTGGATGGCACTGAAGGCAGTTAAAGCAGGGACTTCAAGGAAAAATCATACCTGGCTGAAGCATGACAAAAAGGTGTGAGCCCTCGTTGCACCCGCTTCAAAAGAGCCCACACTGACTTCAAAAAGACTCATAAAAAAACTCTGGTCACAGGCGAGCCCAGGGAGACAGGTGCCTGTGGGGGTTGAAGCAGCCATCCAATTTGTTGTACAGGAGAAACTCCCAATTCATTTAAAAGACTATTTTTGTTTTAGGCATTTTGCGCAACAATCAGACTGAGGATTGATTTCATTGTTATGCCATTTTTTCATGTAATTTCCGGCGATTTTGGGGGTATATAATGCATCTACCTGTGATTCTGGGAACTGTAATGGCCAGTTATACTGGGTTTCTGCCTGATCTGAGCATGTGTCAATTATGAGATTTGATGAAAAAATGGAAAATAAAATTAGGAATATGCTTGATAACTTACATATTCATAACTGTTGTATATTTTATGAAAACGACAAAAATGTGACACATGGCCATGCTACATTGTACGGATTTGGTGGTCGGCTTGTCTAATCCCCCATGGTCAGCTCAAACAGAATCTATGTTTCATATGGCAGTGGCTAGTACAAATATGAAGTTATGATACAAACTAGTTTTTGCCAAAATGTTGTAAGGTGAACAAAGGAAGATGACAAACAGATGGTGCTCCCCTCCCCTAAACCAATCCTAAATGGGGGTGGAGAGAGAAGAGGATAACTGTCCAATCCTAGTGGCAGGGATTATGGCAGGGTAGTTCTCCTAGATTGTAAAAGTAGTTATGTCATTTCTGCTATATAAGGGGGACTGTACTAGAACAGTGACAGACAACAACCGGGGAACACAGAAAAAGGAGGATGGAGAGAAGGCTGCTGAAACTTACCATCTTTGAGAGTGCAGTGACCAGACCCCTGCCCTTTCTTTCCAGAGTGTCCTAAGATGCTGCTGGCTTTCCTGAATCTTAAACAAAGGCTTGCTATGTAAGTAGCAATAAGCTCAGCCCTAAACTGCATAAGCCCATCATTTTTGTAGCAGTGCATCCAATATTTCCCCATTGAAACCCCCAATTGCCAGTGTGGTTCAGTCATCTCCCCATAGAAGAATCTCTTGTTTGCCTGTGTACGTTAGCATATCCCCATTGAACAACCCCTCATTTGTCTGTGTAAATCCTTAGTATTTTTGTAAGTAAATAAATTAATTCCCCCATTGAATTTCATAGATCGGGATTGTTGAAATTTGATATTATATATATGATTGTTATAGTCATTAAAGTGTTGCCCCAAAAGAATTACATTCATTATGAGCTAAAAAAACGAATTTGTCCCTGTATTTAAATTATGCCCTGCTAAGCAAACTTTCATTTGCCAGTGTCATTCCTCTTTGCAACGGTTATTGTAACTGAAAACCGATGTTCCTATTGTAAGCTTCCCCATTTCCCAGAGCCTACCTGTCATTGGAAGCCTCAGAGTAAATGAATTTCCATTTGCCACTGTATTTTTCCTTTTGCATTTGCCATCTCCCAAAAACGGATTGTCCTACTCTATTTATATTTTCCCTGGTGTGCTGATTAGTATCTCTAAATCTTTGCCTCTCTCCTATGTGTAAGCAATACAAATTTTCTTCTATTCTGTCCCCTAGCAGTTGTGAGAAATAATACTAAAAACCCATTCTTCCATTTTGCTCCAAAAACTGGTTTTCCCTTTCTTTGCTGGCTTCCCATCTTGTGGTGGTGGGCTACCCTTCAAAACCGATTCCCCCCCTATATTTCTACTCCTTGCCACTGCCTTCCATTCAAAGGAATCAAGTCCAATATATGTTTGGGGTAAGTGTTGCAGGGGCAGCGCTTAACCGTAGTGTTATCATTGTGGTAAATTGTCCTTTTTTTGTTCTGAGATTAAAAAAACGGAATTAACTGTAATAGTCTATCGTAAGATGGTTGTTTTGTAGAGATTATTGCATTTTGTATTGGCACAACATTGGTGGCTGTGTAATTGGTTGATTTTCCTTTGTCATTCAATAATAAATTAATAAATATCTTATTGATACACACTGGCCTGGTTCCTAGTCCATTGTGACACAGGGCGTTTGTGGAGGTTGGGTTCGAGACGGGTTGGAGGCCTACTCAATATTTTTAGTATACTACAGATTCTTTTTATTTTTTTGGGCGCCACATTCACTGTAGGGGAAGGAGTTCCCTGGCTGGCGTGTGCCATGTAATCAACCATGACATGATGTTACAAGGACATGATGTTACAGGCACCATCTGTATGTAAATCTGAAGGACTGCAGCTGAGTATGACAGACGTTGAAGCATCCATTGATGTAGATGCAGGAACACCCATGCAACATGATGGTATTTGCAGCTAGATCTCCTTGAATCTAGTCACACTAATAGCTTAGCATGAACTGTGCTGCCACTGTTCCGATCCTGGATGTTTTTCCTTCTTCAGCACTCACTTTGCCTCACTTTGTAAGATTGACCTCTTGATGCCTTTACTTTATCTAACAGTCACTTTGTCATTAGAGGCGGGAGACCACGTCCAAGCCCCCTTCTTTTCTCACCCATATTCTTCCTCCTACCCCTCTTTCATCCCAACCCTAACCATACAGCTAACCACACCATAATCCATTGCCACCATGACAATGTGAAGATGATGACGAAGTAAAGATAAGAAGAAGTAAATGCTTGAAGAGGTGATGTCAGCGAAGTGAATGTAGAAAAAGTAAGTGTAGAAGACGTTTTTTAGGTAAAGTAAAGGGGAGATCCCCAGCGCAGATGGTCATGCCTTATTACAGAAGGGGCTGCCAATGTGTGCCCCCTCTATAGGGGCAGTGCAAGTCCTTGGCATAGCTGGGCTTGAGTCCTCCCACCCAATTTGAGGTGGTTGCAGGTAGAAGGCAACACTCTGTCGTGAAGCTCATCCCAGGGGGTTCTGATGGAAACGGGGTCCTATTGCAAGTACTTGTCAAATTTCTCACCTGGGAGAAAAGAGGGAAAGCAGAATATTTCGTTTTAAACAATCGTCAACGTGGAAGCAGCAGCAGCAAATGTTCAGAGGCAGAGAACAAAATAATGCCCAGGCGATATCGATAGACCCCGTGTGATAATGCCAAAGGCCTCACTGTTGGGCTCAGATATTAGATGGCCCACTCCTCCAATGATTAGCATCACTTTGTGAAACTAAATAGTCTTTGAAAGGAATGCGTAATAGCCAGGGCTGGCTGAAGATATGTCAGGGCTGGTGGGGACCCATTGCCAACATGTTTGGAGGCCTACCTTGGCGACCGCTGGGAAAAACAGTCTGAGGCACCCATAGGGTGCTTAAATTACAACTGAGTCAAAAGAATGCAGGAGGGGTGTATATTGTCAAAGGACGTTGTGCTGAAATACTGAATGCCCACTGAATCGCTGTTGGGCTACTCTAAATGACGGCAGAGTAAAAAATCACTGAGGCGAGAAGAACGCTGCTAAAAAGCCCAGTAGAGATGATAACATGAAAGCACCAGCAAAGGTAGCATGTAATGTGTGCGCTGTGAAGCGCAAATTATTCATGCGGAGGAAACTGAAGTAAATAGGCAACAAAGTGAGAAGAATCCTGCTGGATACTGAAATGCCTAAGGCAGTGACAGCCGGCAAAGGCAGCCTGTAACGTGCGTGCTGTAACGTGTATATTTAATGTCCTAGGCTAAAGGTTTGTCTTGCTGTGTCATATGACTGCCAACAAGGGCATGTGTTCAGGCCGCCCATCCCTCACCTAGGTTCTTCAGCCTCCTGGGCTCATAGGAAGGCGGGAGGTGAGGGGGGGAGTCGACAGCCCAGTGGGTTAATCGCCCTACTCATGACTTGCATTCAAAACTGTCATCTAGCCACCAAAATGTTGTGGCTGGCTCTGCCCCTGTCCCTCCAGCAGGAACTGAACCATTTGCGCAGGTTGCACATATTTGCATAATGAGACCCCAAGTGGTTATTTTCTTAAAGAAAAATCAATTATTTTGCCTTTTTATGTGTTATTTTTCAAGGGGCAGCGTCAAACAGAAGGTTAACAGGTGCCACCTTAGAGGCTGCAGCTCCATAGAGAGTGCAGTATGGCAGCCACCCAGAGGGTGGTGGTGCCATGTGAATCTGCGAAGTAGGGCTCTCTTCAGGCCTGTGCTTAGGCTAAAATTTCAGGGGGTCGAGGTGTAGCTAATCCTTAAAATGTTAGGAGAGGCGCGATCTTCAAAGACTGTGAGGGAGGGGCAAACATACTTGTGTGGGGGCGTCTAACTTCCTCATATATTTTAATGTTACTATTCTAGTACAGATTCAATGTTACAAGCAGTTACCGCTCTCCGTTATGTCTAAAGGAGAGCATTTAAGAACTGCTGTGAGAACGAGTGGTCTCTTGTCCCACCTACCCTTACAATCACACCCCTAACATTCAAATACTAACCCCCTATAACGATTTAATTTGTCTAGAAACGTATGCATAGGAATGCAGATGCTAACAAACGCTTTATATTAGTAATTGCTGTGCCTTTATGAAATGATTTGTTATTTATAACGGGGTTTGCAAGCGCGGACCTGGGGATCGAACCTGTGTTGCTCTGCATTGTCTTGCTTCCAAGGTGAGCACGTTGCCCCTGAGCTAACCTCCAAAGACGAGGACACTTTATTGTATCTGTCCTGTTCTGTCCCGCTACTCTGTAGGTCAGCCAGGTCATGTCAACATAGCCCAGCATTTCAGAGGGGTATGGGGAGGGCTTAAGCGCGATCTGCTCAGTGGCCGTTGTCCCACTGCTCTGCCATTGGCTGCTATCTTGGCCAAAGGGCTTAAATTGTAAATTAAATAAGTGCCAGCATTTAAATATTTTCTAACACACCCATTACACGTCAGGATGGTCAGCGCCCTGCCCACTGTTGCCACCACCCACGATGCGCCCCGTGCTGTCAACATATATGGGGTTAAAGCTCCACTCCCACTGGCTTATTGTGGTTGATGGTTGTACTCACAATGGCAAATGTGTGATTTACAAATACCAATCAACACACACATAAAATAACATACTCGTCGTGCGTGTCTTGACATGAGACAAAATTTAAGTGTGCCTTTAAACACAATCATCATTTACATTTGGCTCTGATTGTATAGGCTGTATTATGTGCTGGCAGTTAAAAAATTCAAGTTGCCAAAACATCACATAATGAGACAATAAGTGCTGGGGCTCAGAAATAAGTGGCAGGGCTGGGTCCTCACAACTTCTGCCCGCACCCCACCACAAATTAAGCACCGCCTGTCCACCTCAGCCGAATAGCACGGCAAACGACTCCCTTCATAACCCCCATCTTTCACACACAAAATGAAAGGAACTCGGTGAAGGAGCAGCGCCCGATATCGTACAAAAGTGTCAGCATGAGAACCTTCCTTTCCTCATATCAGTTTTCTTGGCACTTCAATGTGTCTTTAGGCGATTGAACAAAACACCTTGTGAAGGCCGGTGTCAAGTGATGGCAGGAACAGTGGCGTCCTCTGAGAATCGCGTGGCTGTTTGAGGCGCCATTATCTGCGTCTCGCGCTGTTGTGGGCCGTTGCTAGAGACCTTTCCCTGGGAGGAGAAAAGGGACACGCACTGGCGACCTATCATTGCAAAGGCCATTGTCAGCCTCGCGCATAACGCCCAAAGCTCTGCGGGAGCCGCCGGTTCCCACGTTATGTGATCGCTCTCCAGAACGCTTCCACGGTGACAAATATGGCCGCCCATCCGCCAGGCCTCGTTTGCCTGGAAATCACGAGTTACATCATTAAGACGAATGTCCTTGAGGTAAACATACGCGGACACACAAGGCAACAATAAAGTGTCTTTTCCGTGACAATTTATGAATATATGTAGATGAACCAAATGCCCATCTCTACAGTACCATTAAAATGTCCACGTGTTGACTCGAAACTTCCATGGGAATATCTAATCCACGTGTGTTGTCTGATAGATTCACTGAAACGGTATCGGTTTGAGAGTGACAACATGATGTCAAAGGTCATGAATGAGACTCAACTATGTATGTAGGAAGTTCTCATATTGACGTTTTTGAACAACACAGGGCAAGGGGTTTTGACACATTAATTAAAGGTATAGTTTGCCAACCAATAGTTGAAATCTTCCCAAACTACATGTGCTGCTTGCTTGGGCAGTCTGGGGCCATCCGGGTGCTGGTGCCATAACACCTTTTACGTACGGACCTGCTGGCTCCTGTAGGCTTCCGTACTGACATTCTCTGCTGTACCCATGAGGCGCCTACTGACGGGAAACAAATAGCGAATACAGATTGCAGAGCAGTCCTGTGCAATAGAGGAATTGACAGACGTTTATAGACTCGTGGAGGATGGGGGGATTATGGTACATATAATGGTGACAGAAGAGATACATAAAACCGTTTGACATAGATATTATGTAACATAGGGGGACTAGGGGGGTTAATCCGGGAGGCAGTAGGTATAAAGGTGCAAGGGAGGTGGCAACCATTCGGCCGGGGGGCGCTTGAGAGACTCCATCAGAAGAGCTCCATACCCCGGCTCCAGCACCAGAGACTAGAAAGAGGATGTCTGGAGTGTGCGGTCCAAGTCACATGCATAATGCGGTCCTGGTCAGGCGGGCACAGAGAGTGGACTAACAACGGGATTGGGCACGGAGGACCCAGGGAGAACTATTCATGGTGCTGGCTGTGTCTGAAAAAGCCCCTGGAGTGCATGCGTATAGTTATAGGCATGTTTTGGGGTCAGGATTAGGCCCGGATTAGGCCCGGCTAGAAGGCAGTATGGGGCAGAGTCTCCTGCCAGTAGGCGCAGGGTCCCCAGAAATTCCAGAACCAGAAGAGCAGAATCCCAAAAATAGGTAACCTATGAAGACAACCCACAATGAGGAGGGCACCACAGAAGGGACAGAGGCAGAGGAGCAGTGAAGAGGACCCAGCAAGAACATCACAGTGAGTCGAGGCCGGCAGCAGGAATGGGTCCCTGGAAGGGAGGCACCTGCAGGAGGCTTGAATGAGAACAGTGAGTAGGCAAAGGCGCAGTGTGGGAGGGAATGGGGTGGTGGTGCGAATTGAATGGCGAGTTCAGGGGTAAACAACCCTCGCCCAAGTTCAAGTATACATGGGCATTTGTGGCCGGTTTGAGGGTGCTCTGAGGCAGCCAAAGAAAGTGGCCTCACACTCATTCTCTCAGGAATTGTGTAAGTTTTATTATTAGAAATATTTATTTTCTGTAGGTGAAGACACATCAGTTCTCACTATGAGTTTGGCTGTATACGGTAAAAATGGCAGTAATGGAATTACTGCCACTTTTACTGCACCGCCAAATTATGTGTCGCGGTAATACTGTCTTCGTAGGAAATAGAGTCCGCAGAATTTCTCAGGGAGCCCAGGTATGATGGCAGTCCTGATAGTCATGGGCAGATCACTGACTCTTAATAGTAGAGGCACTTTGGGATTAGTTTCTACATCGTAGTACACACACGTAATTCTGACGGCTTCGTTACCCTGGATATCTTCAGGGTGTATTCGATTGGCTCGTACAGCGGTTTGTCGATGAGTGCTTTAGCCTGTACGCCATTGATTTGTACTCTCTCATGAGTTTGAAAAGGTTAAGCAGTACAATAGTAGACCTCTTATCAGGTCGTCCCCTGCCTCCTCTTCTTCCTTGCTCCACTGTTTCTGCTGTTAACCAGCCTAACTCCATAGGTTCCTCAGTGGTGTCTTTTGGGCATAATCTTGTGAGAGGTACCTTTTGTCCACAAGTAAAACAAAGGAGGTAGGGGGGTTAGGAAATTGTGTTTTTTTTGGTCCCATTTCCTCTTCAGGGGGCTGCCAGGTTTTTATTACTGACATGAAAGGGATTCTTTAAGGGATTTCCTCCTTAGCATGGATTCCTCGGGAAGGTGCTCTCTTGACTCTATGGACCTTTTCTTGAGATAAGAATTTGGGAGATGGTCTCACGTCCTTTTTTGATCCACCATTTTGCTACATGTTTCAGTTATTTGACTGCCCCTGAATGGGCTTGCGCGACCTGGATGGCAGTCTCTAATGAGGGTTGAGGTTGTTTTAATATACCTCTTTGCAGTTAAGGGAGTCTGGCGCTTATAAAGTGTTCTAAAGCCAGGGTTTCTAAACTTTTTGGTAGGTTTTTTTCTTCCCAGCCACTGGGTAAGAACATTTTGTATAATGATTTTTATTTCAAAATCTGTTTATTGACTTTTTCGAAACACGGAAGAGCAGGATCAACAGCACATCAAATGCCAATATCAGAACAACTTAAACTGGCAACAGTTTCAGTCACATCAAAAGCACCAATGAGAGACAATACTGGGTTGCACATATAACATTTTGTATAATGATGATGGGCGAAACCTGGTTCAACTGCGCATGGAAAAAGATAAGAGCTGACCACAAATTGCTGCTGTGTATATAGGGTTAGCCCAAAGCCTAAAGTAAGTCACACCCAAAACACGTATACATCAGGGTCCATGCGCTGCTGTGAGATCAACAGAAATTCCGCCTAGTGCTCTGAACATGGGCAAGGCAGCCTTGGAAATGAGCAGATCCGGAAATATTTTGCCTTTGAAGTTGGGTGCAACAAAGTTCCGTGCAATAAGAAGTCATTTTACTAACAATCACAAGTGGTTGTGAGGCAACGCTTTGAGCTTAGGCCATACATCTGTTCACATTGCCCGTAAATCAGAAATGTTCACATTGCCCTTGAGCCGACACGTGTTTTGACCTTGTACTGGTGCTTTTCTAGACTAACGTGGCAACAATCGATGTTTTCATACACTGCTGTACATTAACCAAACAAAAAAAGTATCATAGAGACACGTGCCATATAAAAATCATATGCATCAATGCGCACAATGGTGTAAAAGCCGAGAACGAAGAGAGGGAAACTGACAATTCATTCATATGAATACAACACAAAGAATAATAGTAATAAAATTGCACCTGAAATACAAAATCCACCACACCGGGTGTGCCAATATATAAATACTGGCCATCTGGTGCCTTTCCCATGGAGTATCAAAACCCATGCACCATATACTGTTTAGCGGTGTAGCCTTATTTGCAGATTGCGAGAAACCCGAGTACCAAACCAATCTCTGATCTCCTAATACAGACGTCTTGTATCAGGCATGCCCCTGCTCACCATTACCAAACATTACCCACTCAAATCCTTGAACACCTTAATCATTGTTAGTAAAGTTGGGCATACAGTTCTGGGCAATGCTGCAGGGCCGCCCACAGCGAGGCAGGGTAACTGCTGTTACCATCAGCAGGCCTGGAGAGGGGCTGCACGACCTCCCCCTATTGTCTGTCCCTCTCCTTCCCCCAAGCCGGAGAGACATGCAGTCTGTGCAACACAATACTAAGGAAGGTTGAGGTGTGAGCAATCACCTCACCCTTCCTTCATGCAACAAGGTGCTAAGCACCTAAGGAAACCAACAGGCAGGCAGGGATCAGGTTCAAAGACCTGCCCCCCGCAGGGGGCCAGATAGTCGGCTATCCGGCCGGGGGCTGAAACATAACAGCCCCCACTACTATACATATCAAGGACCCATGGCTTCCCTGGGTCTTATAAATACAGAGCGGCATGCTCTGAGAAAACACAAACAGTTTGTGGACCCTGAACGGGGACCCAAACACACTGGAGGCCCACTGTTTACTCAGTGCCTTCCAAACCTTTGCTTCTTTAGCTGAAAATCTGAAGTTCCTTGCGTTTCGCAGCGTCTTTTGTTTCCTTTGAACATTGCACTGTTCAACTCGGCGCGACGAGCGAGCGGCGAACACTGAAAGAGCAAACAAAGTCTCCCGGGAAGAATCATAAAGGAAGCAGGAATCCATTTACCAGCGCGAACGAAGGAAAAGCCTGCAGTAAAGCCCGGCGTAGGCGGTGTCTTCAGGAGAATGGTCATTTCAAGGTAAGCCGCCACGCCCGGCACCGAACAGCGCAATAGAAACCTTGTTTTCATACGCGAGTAAGCAGAAGTAAACATCTGCAGTCAGCCGCTCCCCCGGCAGACGCGGGACACGCGCTGCGCGTCTATTTCCATAGAAGCTTGCAAAATTCAAGCACAATGACCGTGGGGAAACCTCATACTGGGAAATCACTATTTTAAGGCTAAAGAACTTCATAAACAGGTATTTTTTGGCAGAATACATATATTTTATGCAACCTGCACAAGAGATAAAGCTGCACCCATAAATCCACTACATGCAGTTCTGCTGAACTAAAATCAAATTAATTTCCAACAACATTAGACATTTTCCTAACACGGGAAACAGCATTCTTAGCACTTAATAATATAAATGTGCACGATAGCTGGTGCAACCGAGCAGTGAACAGGGAGACCATTTTTTGACATCTGTACAGAGACTTCTGACACGTCTCCAAACCACTACTAGGGCTAATCGAAACAGGTTGAAAGGAAACATGGGTCCCAAACGGAAATCACAGGATTCCACCACGCCAGCACAGAAGCCCAAATCCCCTCACCTACTGGCAGCCACCGAGGCAGCGGAACACTACGGTTGGGCTTGGGTGAGGGAGAATATGTACGGCCTGCCAAGGGAAGGGATAACCATGCCACCCAGCCAAGATGACCTCACTACACCGTCAAAGAGACAGAAAGTGACAGATGGCCCCAGAAAAAGTAACAAAAAACAGGCAAAATTGTGCGAGAACATGTCAGAAATGCAGCAGTTATTGCAGGAAATAAGGGGGAAACAATTATCCCAAACAGGGGAACAGGGGGCCACAAACCACATCTTACCCCTAGAACCTACCATATTAGTGACCCCCCCGCACCAGCATCAATCCAAACAATAACAGTACCAAACACATTACTACCACATGTGCCAGCAACACCAACGACGGCCACCACAGTTGCATCAACGGCAACCACGGCAGACCCAACAGGTGCTCTAAAAGCATGGGCAACCCCCACTACAGCCCTAGTGGGACAAACTGGGCAAAGCAACAGCAACCCAACAGACATAGCAATGATCTGCAATGCCCAATTAGATTTAAAAACGAAATCCTTTCAGACTGAAATACTGAATAGATACAAAAGATGCCTAGCATGGAACATTGACACCACAATCAAAGAAGCCATATGGGCCAAAGAGTTCATAGAAATATTTTCATTAATAGAAGCCCAACGTAAAGGGAAGGATTCTTTTAGGGATACCAAAAAGATTGAATAGAAAGCCATAGCCAGAAACACCCAGGTAGAACAAAACTGGGACAACTGGCTTCAGGCTTTTGCCATCTTGGCAACAATATACGAGGAGAAATTCCCCCATGATGGCAGAAAAATATGGGCTTACATGGACAAAATAAGAGAAGTGAAAGTCGCTCAGAAAGGGAAGACCTGGCTAGCATACGACATCAGATTTAGAAGAAGCATGTCAGAGAGGCCAGCCATAGAATGGGACGAGGTCCAAAATGACTTATACATGTTAAATGCTGAGCCCCCAGTGGAGGAAGAGGCCTCACAGAATTCCTCCAAAAACAACAAAAATAAGCAAGGTTCCAGAAATAACGATAATGAGAAGCACAAAAAGGAGAACAGCCCTTTCGGAAGAACCAGCCATGGGCGGCTAAGTCTAATACCCACAGGCAAAACAAGAACCACTCTGCAAAAGCCAACATTCCATGCAGGAATTTTGGGAAAAACCAGTGCACCTGGGGCAAGAAATGCTGGTAGAAACACACTTGCACAAACTGCAACGGTGACCACGCAGCAAGCAACTGCACCAGATTGACAGCCAAAAATTCTAAAGATTAGCACCATCCACGCTTTCCCAACCCCAGGCCTGGCACCAGGCAAAACTCCCATCAACCCAGCCAATTTTAGAGAAGTACTTTTGAATTACCCAGACAGGGGAACCAGCGAAGCAATCTGGCAGGGTTTTTCCAAGGGCTTTATCATCCCATTTAAGACCAAAGGGTCACAAAACATCCCATTGAACCTAAAGTCAGCCAGGGACAACCCCCAAATATTGGAGAGCAAAATCAAGAAGGAACTGCTCTTAGGCAGAATTGCAGGACACTGGGACCACATGCCTCTCAAAGATTACTTAATATCACCACTAGGACTGGTTCCCAAAAAAGAACCAGGAAAAATTAGGCTAATTCACCACTTATCTTATCCCAAAGGCCATTCACTGAATGACGGCATTCCACACACGGAATCCGCAGTATCCTACATAAACATCCAGGAGGCGGTAAGACTCATACAGGAATGTGGCAGGAACGCCCTGATGGCCAAACTAGACATCGAATCCGCTTTCACATTATTGCCAGTCCACCCAGACTCCCAGAAATGGTTAGGTTTTACTTTTAACAACACATTCTATGTAGACAGATGTCTCCCCATGGGGTGCGCAGTATCCTGTGCCCTATTCGAGCAATTCAGCTCATTTTTTCAATGGGCCTTCCAAAAACAGAGACCAGGGACCAAAGTAGTTCATTATCTCGATGATTTCATTGTAATGGGCCCAGAAAATTCGGAGGAATGCAACAGAGCTTTGGCGAAATCAGAAGGAATGGACGCACAGTGGGGCATACCTCTAGCAATGGAGAAAACAACCAAACCAGCCACCAACATAATTTTCCTGGGCATAGAAATCGACACTGTACGGGGCCTATCCAAGATACCGAAAACAAAAATTGCAGAACTATTGGAGAAAATACAAGCCCTGACAACAAAAGACAAGGGCACAGTTAAAGAAATTCAATCATTAGCAGGAAGTCTCAATTTCGCTGCTAGAATAATCCCTCAAGGGAGGGTATTTTCCAGAAGCCTGGAACTAAAAATCAAATCATACACCAAACCCTACCTACACATCCGACTAGGCGCAGAGGTGAGACAAGATCTGGAAATTTGGTGGAATTTCCTCAAAGATTTCAACGGAACCTCACTTTGGCAAACGCCTTTGAACACATGGACAAAAAGGGTCCTTTTCACCGATGCAGTCGGGAGCAAGGGGTTTGGAGCCATAATAGACACAGAATGGGTGGCAATACACTGGCCCAACTCATGCCAGCAGGTAGGGTGGACTAAAAACATCACCCTCCTAGAAATATTCCCCATCTGGCTAACACTACACATCTGGGGCAGGCAGCTAGCTAACACGGAACTCTTGGTCTGGTGTGACAACATGGCCGTAGTAGGCTCCATAAAGCCTACTACGGTGTCATTATTTGTACCTTTTGTAGCAATTTAATAGGAAGAGTCCCAGATATCTCTGGCTTGCCAGAATAGCGTTTATTTTGGCTATGTTTTTGATTTAATGTGCATGCTTATTTAATTTAGAAGGTCTACCAAATGCCCGCTAGTACTAAAAGTCCTACGAGCCATCACAGCAGTCACACTACAAGAAAACATTGTGGTCAAAGCAAAACACATAGCTGGGACGGATAATAACATTGCAGATGCTTTATCTCGCTTTCAGTGGCCAAGATTCCGTGAGCTAATGCCTCACGCCCAGGAACAGATGACGCCGATACCAGCAGAATGCTGGGAAATAATGGGAAACCAAAAATAACGGCATCAACGCCAGCACCAGAGAGCCCAGGCCGGGATGCCCAACAAGAAACAGGCACCTCAATCACAGGGGCCAACAAAATAACGGCATCAATGCCAGCTCCAATGAGCCAAGGCCGGGATGTCCAACAAGAACCAGGCACCTCAGAGATGGGTGCCAACAACTCCCTAGGCTCCCTCACAGAGATGGCAGGAAAAGCACTGGCAAGCACGACCACAACGCAGTACAGTAAGTGCTTACAAACATTATTTAAAGCCACAGGCGTAAACCATGTAGAGTTAATAACGATTAAAGACATAGAAATATTTTTAAAATGGGCGCATGACCAGGGTTTCAAGAGAGATTGGGAAAAAAGACTTTTAGTAGCAATCTCATATTTCTCAAAAATCCGGGGTGATTCAGACCCTACTCAAAGCGCTCTCATTTCTTACGCATTGAAAGGCTGAGGCAGAATAGAGGGGCCCCAGGTAGACACCCGCCGCCCCCTGGATTTCAATAAACTGGTACAAATTGCAAACCAGCTGGAAGCCATGTGCTGGCATCCATACGAGATCTTATTGTTCAAAACAGCCTTTTTTCTTGCATATTTTGGGGCTTTCCTCGTGGGAGAACTCATTGCCTTCAGCACCAAGGCCAACAACGGCCTGGGCGTCATGGAAGTCAGGGTCAGACAGGAGAGCGTGAGCATAGAAATCCAACAAACTAAAACTGGGGCCAAAAGAACTATCAACATTTGTTGCATTGATGAGGCAGTAAACTGCCCGGTATGCATCACCAACCTTTATCACACACAAAGACCCAAGGTTGGTGGGAGGTTTCTAATCCACAAGGACTCATCGGCACTAAGACGCTACCAATGCAAAGGGGTGCTGATGAAAGCGATCAGCAATGCAGGGTGGGACCCCAAAAGTTTTGGCACCCACTCCTTCAGAATAGGTGCCGCCACCTCAACATGGCAAGGAGGTTTAGCTCCTCAAAAACTAAAAAACTTAGGGGGTTGGAAATCAGATTGTTACAAACGATACATCAGACCACAGCTAATTTAGCCAGTCGCCCTCAATTTTTCTTTCTCCCCCCCTTCATACAGAAACACCAGGCGAAGGGAGGAACTCTCTCCAATCAGCATGGATAGTCGGCCACTCGTTTATCTTCAAGACGGGCCCATGGGCAGAGGAGACCAAAGAAAGGCCACCTTTCAGAAACACCATTTCCTCATGGTGGGGTTGCAGAGGCCTACAATGGGCGGAAATCCATGAAACATTAACAGAGCTGGTCGCATACAGAGACCCGTCAGAATTTCTGGTCATACATCTAGGGGGCAATGACCTAGTTTCCATTGGAAGGAGAAATTTATTTGAGGACATGTGTGCCTCCCTAGCAGGTATTTCACACAATTGGAAGGGAACGGAAATATACTTCTCGGCCATCCTACCCAGAAAGCTAGGGGGCAACTGCTACAAATCTGTAGACATTTCTAGGAGAAAGCTCAACAGGGAGTTAGAAAAATTTTGCACAGCAAGAGGACTGGGCTTCATAAAGCACCCAGCCATTACACTGGGTGACCCGGATCTTTTAAACAAAGACGGCACCCATCTATCAAACCAAGGCATGGAACATTTCTTTCGAGA
This sequence comes from Ambystoma mexicanum, assembly GCF_040938575.1. NCBI lineage: Eukaryota > Metazoa > Chordata > Amphibia > Caudata > Ambystomatidae > Ambystoma > Ambystoma mexicanum. The sequence goes on along the minus strand of NC_090922.1, from coordinate 1,119,159,322 downwards.
AATTACAGCAACCCTAGCCTACAGAGGTTGCCATTAAAAGATACTTTCGGGGGAACGTGGTCAGCCGCCAAACCTGCCCACATGTGGCGGCACGGGCCAGAGGGGGGTAACCCCAAGACCCGGTGCCCAAAAGTATGTTACCATCATGATATGTGATTATTGTTATCTCCATAACCATATCTGTACAATAAAAACCTACAGCCTTTTATTGCCAACACTTGACAAACAATGTGTGAGCCAATTATTCTGGGTGCGAGTATTGGGCCGGCAAGAATGTATGCATGCATATGGGTTCAGCAGTTATGGGCAATGCTGCAGGGCCGCCCAAAGCGAGGCAGGGTAACTGCTGTTACCATCAGCAGGCCTGGAGAGGGGCAGCACGACCTCACCCTCTTGTCTGCCCCTCTCCTTCCCCCAATCCCAGACACAATACTAAGGAAGGGTGAAGTGTGAGCATTCACCTCACCCGTCCTTCATGCAACAAGGTGCTAAGCACCTAAGGAAACCAACAGGCAGGCAGGGATCAGGTTCAGAGACCTGCCCCCTGCAGGGGGCCAGATAATCGGCTACCCGGCCGGGGGCTGAAACATAACAGCCCCCACTACTATTCATATCAAAGACCCAGGGCTTCCCTGGGTCTTATAAATACAGAGCGACATGCTCTGAGAAAACACAAACAGTTTGTGGACCCTGAATGGGGACCCAAACACACTGGAGGTGCACTGTTTACTCAGTGCCTTCCAAACCTTTGCTTCTTTACCACAAAACCCTCCCACCCTGCAAATAAGGGAGAAGAACAAAGGAAAAGAAGTACAAGGCACTGTACGGTGCCCACAACAAGTCGTGGGACATGAGAAGGCAGGCACGGGCCAGAGGGGGGGTGACCCAAAGACCCGGTGCCCAAAAGTATGTTACCATCATGATATGTGATTATTGTTATCTCCATAACCATATCTGTACAATAAAAACCTACGGCCTTTTATTGCCAACACTTGACAAACAATGTATGAGCCAATTATTCTGGGTGAGGGTATTGGGCCGGCAAGAATGTATACATGCATATGGGTTCAGCAGTTAATTCAGTGTGCGTTCCCCTGCAGCGCGGGCTCGCCCGGGATGCCACCATTGAGTATAGAAGATGAGAGAGCCTCTTCACTAAACCTAATAAACATTGAACCAATGTGCACATGTTATACCAAAATGAGACATTCACCTAAGAATAGAGACCTTCAGACCATTGCTGGTTAGATGAAGAATGTGCTGTTTAACATTATAAAGATGAATATCTTTTAGTGCCATGGTATGGTGCCAATGATTAATCATCCGGCCACATAGAAAAAAGCTCACCTTGAGTGTCAGTATATCCAAACATGAAATGCAGGAAATTGTTAGAGGCAAAAATGTAATTTTGAATTGTACTCATTGCGATGCGCATATTGATAACCCAAGCCCTATGTTTGCTACAGAAATTGTCGAGCCTCTTACCTAATATATTCTTGTCCTTGTGGTAGTAATAGGGTTCCTTTTTTAAGGGATAGCCCGCCCATTAGGCATTCCTCGTGCTTATGCAACGAGCGCCAGCTTTGTATGTTGTTTAATTCTATAGTATGACAGCACACGTATTGCGCATCAGTCATGTATTATGCAGACCCTCCAGGATACTGCAGCATGAAATGGCTAATTTTGCGGCATGAAAATGACTAATTTTGCGGTACAAACCTTTATTTATTGCAGCATTTTTGTGGCACATTTATTATTGACTGGAGCGTTTAAAATTGCCACATTGCAGGAAAGAGGCAGTGTGTAATGCTACATGAGAGCCAGGGTGTCATTATTTGTACCTTTTGTAGCAATTTAATAGGAAGAGTCCCAGATATCTCTGGCTTGCCAGAATAGCGTTTATTTTGGCTATGTTTTTGATTTAATGTGCATGCTTATTTAATATTATTGACAGTATTGATCATTATCGATTGTAATGCTGAAAATATTCCCTGTATCCTCAAACACCCACACACCTCTCTCACCAACACACCTCACATGTCTCAACAATTCCCCATCACAACTTGCATTCCTGAACCTCTGACTCTGTCATACACATATTCACATACTTTGTCACACTGCCAAGTCACAATTTGCACTCCCCAGTCCATGCCACACTCCAAATCATGCCCCCAACTCACGCCTTATGCTCCCTAATTCCACCCACAGTACACAGTCCTTCATCCGTTCATGCTACCTCTGCATTGTGTATCCTTTCTCCCAATCTGCAGCTCACTACCTCTTTCTGGCCAACCCCTCCATCTGTGCTTTTTGGCCCATCCTTGCAGTGGCCAAAATGGAACGTCTATTTTCTGTACTTCCGCACTCTCTCTGATTTCTGGCCTGCAGCCACCCTGCTTTGTCTCTGCTCTCTTGCTCACTGCTCCCCCTTCTGACCCACTGCTCTCCATCTGCTTTCTTGCCTACCACGCCACATGTCACCCATCTCCCCTTCTCTCTCCTGTCCCTCTCATATTGTGACAATTTTTTTTCATTTTTAAAGTGAGATAACAGCGGTTTATACGTTTGCTGTCACAAGTAAAAAAAATGTTTACAAAATTGCATGACCAAGTCAGGAAAGACCCTATCATGCAGTGACACCCACTGTGTGCAGGCATATAGGGGTACCTACAGTTTCTGCACATTTAAAAGCACATATTGTTTCTAAATATGTGATGTGCTTTTAAATGCGCAAATGGGTGAAAAAAGCCATCTGAATGGTCACATATAACCTTGCCCCTTTGTCTTTTTTCTTTTTAAACTGTCTTTTTCCCAAAAACTGCCCTTTTTGCAGGTGTTTTTGCAAAAACAGCAGTTTTACGCTTTTTAAAAATAAATAAGCAGCCTTTTTTGCGGGATTTTGCGGGAATACAAAATCGCTATAAGCTGGAGGGTCTGCTTAATAATGGATAGGTGTTTGTAAACAATATTAACATCTAAACGCCATAAATTATGCCGTTTAGATGTTAATATTGTTTACAAACACCTATCCATTATTAAGTTGATGGTGGAATTGCGAGATCGCCATCTTGTGGTGATTTGCCCTAAGTGGAAATACAGAAGGAGAACATGTTATATCCAGTTGGCTAATTCAAGGGGACTTTCATTCTGTAGTATATGAATGTCCCGAAATGTTAGCTAGTAAAAAACCTTACTCTGCCCCACCCGTTCTAAGAAGGCCCTTCATATGTCAGAAAAAGGGGAGGTCCCCGAAGGGTTTGTGTTTTGATACAACACTTGTAAGTCCCCCTTTAGTAAGGGGGCCAGAAAACAGACTTTCAAAGTGTCATCCCATTCGAATTGTGTGGCCTATTTGTTCAAAGTATATAAAGAACACCCCCAAATCCTCTCCTTCCTTATAGGATGGGAGCAACCCATGGAGTACTATATGGTGGAAGGACTTGCTTGTATTTGGTCAAGGGCTTCTTGTAGACGCTGATCCACTTGGGCCTATGGGTGGGAGCTTATCGATGGGCGTTGCCATACACCTTTGGGATAGCGGGTCTGACTCTATGAGCCTGATTCATGGAACGTGTTCCTATGGGATTGCGCCATTATAAAACACTTCCATGAATCAGGCCCTATATCTGGACATTGGTATCCCACCCTAACACCATATGTGGCGGGTCAAACGGCATTGGACATTAAGGAAATTCTGAATTGCTTTCAATAAACCTATAAGAAGAAGGACAATCTTTCCCTATTGCTAGAGGGGGTTCCCTGCTTGTCTAAAGGAACAAAGGATGCTCATCTGTCATGAGGAAGTTCCAAAGAAAATAATGTCCTCTGTCCAAATCTAATTCTACTTGAACCTACCACTAATACAAACAACTTAAACAAGGCCAGGAGAATGGCTTGATTCCCCTGGTATTCTATTAGCTTCTGTTAGTCTTTTTATATCAATGGGGCACATTATGAGTTTGACGGTATACGCTAAAAGTGGTTTTAACAGAATGACCTCCACTTTACCACACTGAGTCGGCGGTAATACCGTCAATGGAATTTCTTACAATGGTATTACCACACACAGTATTACCACTGACACCCCAAAACAGTATTTCCAACATTTTACAAGTTGGAATACAGCAGAAGTACCATCACAATTGGGTGGTAATACCGCGTAAAAACACAGTGAAGTTACCTCCATCTAAAAGCATACATGTAATGGAAATGAAGCCAGAGGTGCACCCATTCCATTCAGGTAGGGTACATAAGGCCCACAGCTTCCCCGAACACACTTTTCAAAACCATGTTGACACTAGCTGTTGTGGTTTTTGGACATTGAGCTGCTCCTGCTCCTCATTGAGCTTCAGAGGCAGGAAGAGCAATACAGGCTGCAGGGTGCAAAGCGCAAGAGGAGGAGGCGACATGTAAGGTGAGCACCAATACCCTGGGTGGCCCAGAAAATCACCTTGTAATGGCTAAACAGGGAGAACATAGTTGAGCTGCTCGCCTTGATCCTGGATGACCTCGAGAGCAGGATCGATATCAGTACAGCCATATCCCCGGTGCTGAAGCTTGTGTTGGTCCGGCATTTCTTTGCAACTGGCACCTTCCAGCACATTGTGGGAATGCTGCATGACATGTTGCAGCCCGCATTTTTCAACTTGCTCGTGCAGGTGCTAGAAGCACTCCTGCACTTTGCCTGGCGGCACATCTCCCTGCCCACCACCCTGGCCCAGGAAAATGCCATGAAGCCACGTTTGTATGCAGTAGCCCACATGCCTAATGTGATTGCTTCTCTGGACTGCACCCATGTGGCCTTGGTGGGCCCCAGTCACCTAAAGAGGTATACTGCAACCAAAAACAGAATCACTCCCTCAATGTCCAGGCCACCTGCGATCCTGACCACATAATGCACGGCTATGGCCGATTCCCTGGTACCACCCACGATGCCATCGTCCTACGGGACAGCATACTACCTGGATACATAGAGAAGCATAGAGGGCAACAGATGTGGATTTTGGGTGAGTTCAAGTGCCATCACAAAAACTAATTTCACAGCTCTAGTGAAATGCCATGTGAAGGGGGGCGGGACATTGCCATAACTGAAGAATGCATGCCCTGTCAGGGTCCTGGTGAAGGGGAGGGAGCGCGACTGTTGGAGGGACTACCAACATGACTCGGGCAGGAATGACACTGCTGTAGTAAGTCACCAATGCATACTGCCATGACAGGACACACACACACACACAGACAGACACACACAATACATACCCTATACATACGATGACACAGTTCAACACTGCTCCAATGGAATGCAATACTGGCAGACGGAATGCAATGTACTCAGGCATGTATATGTAGTCATCATGGAATAAACACAGACAACATAGACCTGCAAGGTTACAACTAATCGACCATCAGGGCAAAGTTACAACTAATTTCTCATCAGGGCACATGCATGAGCACAACGCACAGGCACAGGCACCATGGCATGACAATCACACACCCTGAAAGTGACGAGTGCTGTCTATGAGCTGTGTGCATGGTGTCACTGTCATGACCCCTGCCCCTGGCCTTGTGTGGGCTGCACCACAGTCTTCCATCATGGCCTCAAGGGCCCCATAATGTTCCCCAAGACTCTCCTGGAGTCAGTCCTGGCCCCTTTGGTGCCAGGCTCATATGGGAAGTCTGAGAACTGGGATTTACAATAGCCTTTACACAACATGGATGCCCCCGCATAGCTCAGTTCCAGAACTGAGCTCTGCGGTCTAGCATTTTAGGTGTGGCCAGGCCTGGGGGCACCTGCATACCTGCAGGCTATATAAACCACGCCCAAGCTGGGGAACACGCTTCGCGTTACTCTGCTGTTGCAGCGTGACGCTCACCATGGTCCGTTGGAATCCTCATCTGCATCCCTGGCCCGACTACCTGCAAGAACACCATTAGTATTCGCTTACCTGCAAGTGATCCTTACTTCTGTCCTCTGCTCCTGAATCCCGAACAACCAGCATCTCGGCGAACCACCTCTCTATCTTGAAAGCCGCAACCTGGAAGAAAGAGAACGGAAAAGCAGTATTAGTAAGCGTTTATTCTTCGGCGTTGAAAAACAACCAAAAAGGCGCACCCTTACCTGGACTTCACTTTCTCTTGGTCCACATCCATCCCGGGCCATTTAATGACCTGTAAGAAGAAAGAAAGTCCGATTAACACGCAGAAGTTCTAGCAGGCGGCACATGCAACGCTTAACTCACCGCTCTCCATCTTCTCAGTAGCATACCTTCCGGAACTTCGCAGCGGCCTGCAAGAAAGAGAAAACAAACAAGTCAGCAAAAGAAAGGCACATAGTTCAGCGCTTTGCGCTTTCGCTTACCATCTCGTGCGCAGCACGGCATCACCATGACTCTTTTTGCACCTAAGAAAGAAGTAAAGACATTAATAGGGGCAATTGCAAATAAAGGACAAACTACCAAAACAGCAGACTTACCCGACGAACGGAGTCGCAGCAGGTCTGGACTCTGAGGGGCCCGCACCAGTGAAGCAACTAGGTTGCGATGCGCCCATCCACAACGCAACCCTGTACAGACCAGCAGGACGGAGAGCACACCATACCAAAAAGCCAGGTGAGGAGAGCACTAGGGGGTCATTGGGTCCACTAGGGAGGTGGGCTCCGGGCTAAAAGAGACAATAAAGCTAAACCCAAACTCCTGTGTTTTCAGACCTGGTACTCAGCCGAGCAAGAGTCCAAGGGAGTGGGTCAAAGGACGGAAGCTGTCCAGCCAGATTGGGTGGCATCCCCGTGGATATCAGGTGAGCGTTACAGACACACAACAAAGTCAATGCACCCCCATAGTGGATGACTCCACATGCAAGTACTGTGATGGGAAATCATGTCATGCGACAATACCTGTGAAATGCATGCACAAGGTCTCTATCAATATGCCATTGTAAAAGGTGACACATCCACAATGCTCCGTGACTGACACCTATGAGCTGTGCAGTTAAAGAGGACACTGGATACCCCAGCTACCATGGCTGATGACACCAGTGTGGAATCAATATATGCCTTAGGAGGAGGCCTACAGCGAGACACATGCCCGGGCCATGTGCCTTTTTTCTCTGTGTTGAGATGTGCTTATTTCTGGGAATGTTCAGGGCTGCGCGTATGGCGTTGTTTTGGATTACATAGAGTTTAAGGATATTTTGGTGTGCGGTCCCTGCAAAGAGCGCATTACAGTAATCGAGTCTTGGCCCTATGAGGGCTCTGGCGATGGTGAGGTTGTTGGCTGGCACGAGGAATTGTCTTACTGCGTTAATGAGTTTGATGGTAAATGCAGCGGAGGACGCAATCGCGTTCACTTGTCTTGATAGGGAGAGGAATGCATCCAAATAAACCCCCAATGTTTTTATTGTGGTTAGGACTTGGATTTGAATGCCGTCTATCGTGAATTCTGTGAATTTAGAGTTGAGCCTTTTTAGCATTGCTTGAGAGCCAACTAGCAGTATCTCGGTTTTGATACTTGAGTATATACGGTCGAACATGGTAGAGTCGGTGTCGTAGCAGCCAGACAGAGGGAGGAGGATTTGGGTGTTGCCTGCATAGTTTGTGTATGCTATGCTCAGGGAATCCAGGAGATCCAATAAGGGTTTGGTGAAGAGGTTGTTTAGGGAGGGGGATATGCTGGACCCTTGAGGCACTCCACATGGGATGAGAATGTGGGACACACGCTGTCTCCGAGAAGACTCTCATGGATTTGCCCTCTAAGTAGGAGGCCACCCAGGTCGAGACTTCATGGGAGAAGTTAGCAGACTCAGTAAGATGGTTTCAAAGGGTTGTGTGGTTGACCAGGTTGAAGGCAGTGGACAGATGTAGGAGGAAAAGAAGGGCTGGTTTGCCTTCATCTTGGAAGGCATCAAGCTGATTTTTTAGGTCTAATAATATTGATTCTGTTCCGAGCCCTGGCCGGAAGCCTGATTGGCGTAAGCCTAGGATGTGGTTTGTTTCTAAGAATGACTGGATTTGGTCATAGGCTGCTCTGTCAAGGCTTACAAGTAGGAATGGTACTGTGGTGATGAGACGTAATTATTGGGGACTGAGGGATCTAGCGTCGGCTTCTTCAGCAGAGGGAGCACCCAGGATTCTTTCAGGGTATCTGGGCCTTTGCTTGTGGTGAAGGAAGCGTTAATAAATCTGGTGATGAAAGGGACTATGTCTTTTGCACATTCTTTAATAATGTTGGCGGGGCAGATGTCCCCTTTGCTGACACAGGTGAGTGTAGCTGTAACCCACAACCCCAGCCCCTGTGCCATCACGCGACCCCATTGCTGCCGAAATAAAAAAAAAAGGTCAGTGCCCCGGCCTGCACCATCTCGTGACCCCATTGCTGCCTTAATGAAAAAAAAGTGATTGCCCATCCCCCGTGCCATCCCGCGACCTCATTGCTGCCTTAATGAAAAGAAAAAGTGATTGCCCCAGCCCCTGCGCCATCCCGGGACCCCATTGCTGATTTAAAGGAAAAATAAAAGTGATAGCCCTAGCCCCCGTGCCATCCGGCGACCCCATTGCTGCCTTAATGGAAAAAAAAGTGATTGCCCCAACCCCGGTGCCCTCCCGCGACACCATTGCTGCCTTAATTAAAAAAAAAAGTGATTGCCCCAGCGCCATCCCGCGACCCCATTGCTGCCTTAATTTTAAAAAAAAAGTGATTGCCCCAGTCCCCCGCGCCATCCCGCAACCCCATTGCTGCCTTAATGGGAAAAAAAGTGATTGCCCCAGCCCCCGCGCTATCCCGCGACCCCATTGCTGCCTTAAATCGTGTGTTAGGAATCTCCCGGCACCCCTTCCTAGTCAGCCTCCCATCCCGCCCCCATCCCTGATTGGCTGTGCCTCTGCCACACCAAGCCCAACAAGCCGCTCGCCCCACCCGCCTCCCTTTCCTTTGCCGACGTAGGTGAGTGTTTGAGTGTAGCTGTGACCCACGACCCCAGCCCCCGCGCCATACCACGAACCCATTGCTGCCAACATTTTTCAAAAAAAGGTCAGTGCCCTGGCCCGCTCCATCCCGCGACCCCATTGCTGCCTTAATGGGAAAAAAAGTGATTGCCCCAGCCCCCGTGCCATCCCACGACCCCATTGATGCCTTAATTTAACAAAAAGTGATTGCCCCAGCGCCATCCCGCGACCCCATTGCTGCCTTAATGAAAAAAGAAGTGATTGCCCCAGCCCCCGCGCCATCTCGCGACCCCATTGCTGCCTTAATGAAAATAAAAAAGTGATTGCCCCAGCCCCCGCGCCATCGCGCGAACCCATTGCTGCCTTAATGGGAAAAAAAAGTGATTGCTCCAACCCCTGCGCCATCCCGCGACCCCATTGCTGCCTTAAATCATGTGTTAGGAATCTTCTGGCACCACTTCCTGGTCAGCCTCCCGTCCCGCCCCCACCCCTGATTGGCTGTACCTCTGCCACACCAAGCCCAACAAGCCGCTCGCCCCACCCGCCTCCCTTTCCTTTTCTGACGCAGGTGAGCGTAGCTGTGACCCACGACCCCAGCCCCCGCGCCATCCCGCGACCCCATTGCTGCTGAAATAAAAAAAAGGCCAGTGTTCCGGCCCGCGCCATCCCGCGACCCCATTGCTGTCTTAATGAAAAAGAAAAAAGTGATTGCCTCCGCGCCATCCAGTGACCCCATTGCTGTCTTAATGGAAAAAAAGTGATTGCCTCAGCCCCGTGCCATCCCGCGACCCCATTGCTGCGTTAATGAGAAAAAAAGTGATGGCCCGAGCCCCCGCGCCATCCCGCGACCCCATTGCTGCCTTAATGGAAAAAAAGTGATTGCCCCAGCCCCCGCGCCATCCCGCGACCCCATTGCTGCCTTAATGTGAAAAAAATGATTGCCCCAGCCCCCGGGCCATCCCTCGACCCCGTTGCTGCCTTAATTAAAAAAAAAGTGATTGCCCCAGCCCCCGCGCCATCCCATGACCCCATTGCTGCCTTAATGGGAAAAAGTGATTGCCTCAGCCGCCACGCAATCCCGCAACCCCATTGCTGCCTTAATGGGGAAAAATGTTATTGCCCCAGCCCCGCACAATCCCGCGACCCCATTGCTGCCTTAATTTTTTTTAAAAGTGATTACCCCAGCCCCCACGCCATCCCATGACCCCATTGCTGCCTTAAATCGTGCGTAGGAATCTCCCGCACCCCTTCCTGGTCAGCCTCCCGTCCCGCCCCCACTCCTGATTGGCTCTGCCTCTGCCACACCAAGCTGTTCATAACCGGTCCTCCCAGGACAGCCCTCTGCCCGGCAGCCCCTTTGGCTAAGGGCCCAAGGCAAAGGGTGGCTCCTACAGTAGCGGCTCCATAAAGTGTCTACAGGTGTCAGCAGGGAAAGCCAGTGAAGCCAGCAGCGGACAGACACCAACAAAACTGTAAGTGTGGTATGGGTGGGGTGTAGGGCAATTACTCTACTCCAGAAAACCCCTGCCACTCTACCTTACCTTCCCATAACATAAACTGCTAATAATTACACCATGCACACCTAGAGAGATCCGAGCACCAACCTAATCCAATGCTGGCCTGTAAATGTTGTCCTGCAAAACTTTCTAACATATATGCATTAATAACTAGTACCACTCTCAGAGAAAATAGTAAAAATTAGCCACATTGAGACAGGTGGAACAATGCTAGCATGTCCCACTCTTGGCTTGATTTGTGAATAGTAGCATGCATCACACTCGGGCGGAATTGTGAATGTTGGCATGTGCCTCTCCTGGATGGAGTTGTGACTGGTAGCATATCCCTCACATGGGTGCATTGTGAATGATAGCACGTCCCACTCTTGGTTGGAATTTGCGAAAGACAGCATGTACCACATTTAAGCACAATTGTGATAAATAGCATGCCCTAATAGCGTCACTGTGTTAATGTTAAATCTAGAAAGTACGCTCCATTAGCATGACTGGGTTAAAGTTGAACTTAGAAAGTGCGCCCTAGTAGCGTCACTGGGTTAAAGTTGAACTTAGAAAGTGTGCCTTAATAGCATCACTATGTTAAAGATGAATCTAGAAAGTGTGCCTAATAGCGTCACTGTGTTAAAGTTGAACTTAGAAGTATGCCCTAATAGCGTCACTGTATTAGAGTTGAAATAAAATGGTATTCCCAACATCATTAAATGCACCCTAATAGCGTCACTGTATTCAACATTTAATTTAGAAGGTATTCCCAACATCATTGTGAGCCTGGTCGCATACACTTTACTGAGTACCACAATATCACACTACTACGCTTACTCTCTCCTATACATCACCATTCAACTAGAACACAGCAGTACTATGACACATTCGGTAAAGCTGTTCTCATACTAACATGACTCATCAAACTACCCATCAGCCTAATAAAATACAGCTAGCTACCACATACCGGCTATCTTAGGCGTCTCAGGCCTAACGCAGCCAGCACGCAATATGGATGTCTACCCTCCAGACTGAACACATTCAACTGATCTCCTCAGCACCATATCTACTGCTAAGAAGCAGCTATCGTGCAACAACCACACCAGCTGCACACATACCTAGTGTGCCCACGCACTTTATGACTCTCTCTCTCTCAACTGACTTGAACTGCGGTTCCCGAGGGCGGTCAACCTACCAGCACCTTCAGATCATACAAATGATACATAAGGCGCTATACAAATGCAAAATAACATAACAGAACAGAACATTTGGATGGTTTGAGCTTTTTTAGAATCTTCGCTGTTTCCGTTTTGGAAACTTCTCTGAAGTGGAATGGAGGTGAGCACTGTGGGGGAGTGGGAGTGTGGGGGTGGTGGGTCTGGAGATGAGGGCTTGTTTTGACGCAATTATTGGTTGGAGCAAGGAGATTTTAGTGCTTATAGCGTTCTGAATATTAGTGCAACATTCTTCGTCTTTGTAAATAGAGGATTGGGGTGTGGCTGGGGATTTTATTTCTCTTAGGATTTTAAGGATCTCTCTAGGGCTTGAACTGGCATTG